>NC_091000.1:21812500-23062500 GCF_041146395.1 Eulemur rufifrons | reverse complement strand
TGGGAGGGGGAAGGAGGAGATGGGTGTACTCACACTTAATAGGTACAGTGCACTCCATCTGGGGGATGGACATACTTGTAGCTCTGACTCAGGCTGGGCAAAGGCAATATATCTAACCTAAACATTTGTACCCCCATAATATGCTGAAATAAAAAAAATGCTAAAAATAAAAAAAAATATGATTGGGTTTTGCAGAAGTCTTTCAGCAGTATTTAGTTGGTATATGTGTGCGTGTGTGTGTGTGTGTGTGTGTGTGTATAATATACCACTATATATAATACACATACATTTTTAAACTTAAAATGTAAAAAAAGTTAGTCACTTTATGTGCCAATTTTATAATACATTAAAAATGGAAATATCTTGACAGCATTGATAGGCTATACATAGCTATTCATAAACTTCTTCTCTTGCCATTCTTTCATCAAGAAAGCAAAATGTCCATGTTTCCTGGCACAACCATGTGATTCAGATGACATTTATGTGGATATCACAAAGTGAGGTTTCCAGGAAAGCATTTAGACAAGCACAGACTTGACCTTCATGTCTTTGGACCTTTACCCTTTGCTGCTTCAGCTTTTCCTGTTTTTTTTTTTTTTTTTTTTTTTTCCCCTAGAACATAGGCATCATGCCTCAAGGTGTTATAGGCAGTAAGCAATCTTATATAACACCTCTTTATAAGGAAATGTTAATAATGTATTTTCATGACTATAACTCAAATCTTTAATGTCACTGTGTGGCTGTTCTTCTAGTTCTGTACTGTCTTATAGTACTTGTTTTGTAGAAGAAAATAAATCCCTGACACGTTAAGGATACTTTTATTTGCATTATATACTACTTCTAGCTGGACCATGTCTACCTGAAACCTATATAAATACTTATGTCATAGATTTAGTCTGGAGATTAAATATAGAATTTTTAAATATTTTTGAGTGACCATTATGAGCATTCAAAAGTGTTTATGAAAAGGTGGCCAACTAAGTGTTATGTAATAGGTGATATTCGAAGACAGGGATATTTGCAACTGAACAAATCAGACCCAATTTTGTAAAAAATCTTAGGAATTTTAGTATATTTTGAGTTAATAATGCAAATTATCTAATGTATAAAAAGAAACCACTGGTTTGTCGAAGGAACAGAAAATAAAACCAGATTAGTTTTAGGATAGGGAAAGAGAAGATTGGAGAAAAGATGAAGAAATAAGTACATGCTAGTTTATGTAGAGTTTATATAATAAAGAAGAGATTTCCTATGTATACTAGCTGTTTTCCTGCATAACAAACTACCCCAAACTTATTGGTGTAAAACAGTAAGACTGTATCATTCTCATAGATTCTGTGGGTCAAGAATTTAAAAAAGGGACAACGGAGATGACTCTTCTTGATGATGTGGTATCATCTGGGAAGACTTCCATGTCTGGATGTGACTCTAATAGCTGGAGGAGAGGACAGCCGGAACTGGAGTACCCACTTCCAAAATTACTTCTTTACTCCCATAATTAGCACCTGATCTTGGGCATTTGAATTTAGGAATAAATGGGGCTTGTCAACTAGAACTCTTGTTCACATTCTTTCCACATGACTTCGGTTTCTCCCAGTCTTGCAACACTGGGGCCTTCCTGAGAGTGAATATTATGAAATGATTGAGCAGAAGTCACATGGCCCATATAGGCTAGGTCTCAAAAGTTACATAGCACTGTTTCTTTTGTATTCTTATAGTTCAAGAAGTCTTAAGTCCTCTAAGATTCAGGTCAGGGACCTTAGACCCTCACCTTTCAACAGAATGGGTGTTCAAGACCTCTGAGATACTTTTTAACCACAGCACCATATCAAATGGAAAAAAATGATTTTTGACTGAATTTATTTTTTCCCGAAAGTATTGGTTTTTTACTCTCCTCCATGCTCTGATATTCATAGTCTTCATTTTTCTCCAATAAACCTCATCTTCAGTGATAATTCTAATGCATTATTTTACATTAAATTGTAAACTAAACTTAATTTTTTAAGTATTGTCTCAGTCAAGGGAAAGTTTTTAATTCACAAACTGGATAACAGTTTATATTACTGAGATTTTCCATCTGAATTATTTTAATTATTATTTAATAAATGTTATCTCCAAATTTAAAACAAAAAATCATTTTAAAGTATTTATTCAGCCAAGAATTCTAGCTTATACACTTTCTTTTTAAATTAAAATTAAAATACTAGTCATAGAATTTTATGAAGAAATGGAGTTAGGTATTATTTTGAAGATGATAACCATTATCACAAATCCTAAAAATATGAAATAGTTGATTGCTATCATGACTTCTTATAATGTTTTTAAAAACTTTTTCAATAAGATAGAAAATGCATTTCTAAATACATTTTTATTTTAAATGTTATTTTTGCAATATTTAATCATTTACCTAATTATACAACTTAATTTAATTTGGTAAGTTATATTCACTAAGTCAAATAATTATTCTATATTTGCTGTATTTCACAGTTTTGCTCTGTTATAATTCCTTTTCCTTCTACATCTGACAAAAACTTTTCTTTCACATGTAATTGAAAATATTAAAGCTTCTAAGAAACAATGGAAGCTAGGACACAATAATTCTAATTACAGCTGTACTGCATATCTGCCATTATATGGAGTGTTTATAAATTACATGCCACGTGAAAAAAAATTGATTATCCAGATATCAAACAGGACCATTGGAACCAGTCATAGAGAAACAGAGAAAGGAGGTGTAATGATGTGAGCCCTGAAATATTACAGTATGATTGACTCACAGTTTTATAATTGAGTCATAATTTTTCTTCCCCTATAATTTCTAGAAATAATCATAAAGTTTAAGGACAAAGAATATTATCAGGAATGAAGCATTTTTCATGTTCAAGAAATTCCCTTTTCTGATCCATTCACTTTTATTTATCAACTCTCATTTTTGATGAATTTTGAGAATTCCATAATAACTATATTTAACTTTATTTTTTTCTCAATATGCATTTCATTTAAAAATGGAAACTTCCATTTAAAATGAGAAAAGGAGAACTTTCAGAATTTGTCTTCAAAAAGTTTAACTACTCGGTCTTCCCCATGTCAGCCAATGTCATTTCCATCTATCAGAAAAATTAGAGTCAATTGGTAAGTATTTATGTCTCTTTTATATATTATATTTCATGAAGTTTCTCTATTTTTCAGTACTATTGAGTGTCACCTAAAATATCAATACACCATGATATATTAATATCCTTGCCTTCAAGCATTCATATTCTACTTAATCTAACAAAATGTTCTCAGTGATATGACAAATTGCAATTCTGTTCACAAATCTTCAAAGACTTTTCGCAGAACTGAACAGGGTTACCGTAGATGACTACTTCAGTCATGTGTTGATATATAACAAAATACTCCAATCATCTATTCTTTCTCTTTTTAAAATCAATGCATTATTAAAATGTTCAACTTCCAATTGTGAAATACTTCAAACATGCCAAAAATTGAAAAAGTAATTGATACAGCAATGTAACCATAAACAAGATTATAAGAAATTCTACAAGATATAACTACTAGCTAAAATATTATGATTATCACACCATTGTATATTTCTGTATTTCTAACTATTGCTTATATATACTATATTTCTTATACAGCATAAGGTACTGTTTATATTTTTGAAATTAAATAAAATCTTATCATTTTCTGTTTATTAATTTGGAACATGCTTTATTTTTTAACCATTATATTTTTGAGATCCATTTATGATAATTTGGTATCCATTTTTGTTTAATTTCTATATCAGATTTCACTAAATAATAATAGAAAGCTATCAATTTTCATATTAAGAAATATCTGCATTTTTATATTTATTATTTTATGTTAAAATAGTATTGCAATGAGTATTCATGGTTTCTTTGTTCACATGTTAGAATTTTCATAGGGTAGACATAGAGCAGGGAAATTATAGAGTTTAGGGCTTGTACATCTTTACACTGTCAAGTAGCTTTCCAAAATAGTTGTATATACGATTTATCTTCCCACCATACAACCACTAGAGTTCCTGTTTTCTCATAGCCTTACCAAGGGGAAAATTTTTCGAGTATTACATGGTAAACTTAAAATGATAAATGTCATTTTATAATATAAACTATATTTTGCTAAACAAAATATATTTTATATTATCTCTGGATATATTCTGAAGGTAGACCAACAAGGCTTGTTGAAAGGTTGGATGTATTAATACAATATATGAAAAAGAGAAGAGTTAGGATTGATTCTAAGATTATTGGTCTGAGACAAATTGTAATGTGTGAAGAAAGTTTGCATATTCCAAAGTTGTGGTGTTTATTAGCTTCTTAAATGAAGATGTTATAGGAAGGTGGATATGAGCTTGATATTCAAAACATAGGTAAGAGCTAGAGGTATAAATTTGCAAGTTCTTGGCATAAACATTTTAAACTATGGGTCTGTGAGAGGTCTTCCAGGGATTGAGTGTCCCAAAATAAAAAATAGCATAGAAAGAGATAAGAAGAAAGCCAGGAGAATGAGTGTTTTGGAAGCAAAAAGAAAAAAGTGTTTTCCTTTTTCTTTTCTTTTTTTTTTTTTTAAGAGACTATTCAGGCCGGGCGCGGTGGCTCACGCCTGTAATCCTAGCACTCTGGGAGGCCGAGGCGGGTGGATCGCTCGAGGTCAGGAGTTCGAGACCAGCCTGAGCAAGAGTGAGACCCCGTCTCTACTAAAAATAGAAAGAAATTATATGGACAACTAAAATATATATATACAAAAAAATTAGCCGGGCATGGTGGCACATGCCTGTAGTCCCAGCTACTCGGGAGGCTGAGGCAGTAGGATCGCTTAAGCCCAGGAGTTTGAGGTTGCTGTGAGCTACGCTGACGCCACGGCACTCACTCTAGCCCGGGCAACAGAGTGAGACTCTGTCTCAAAAAAAAAAAAAAAAAAAAAAAAAAAAAAAGAGACTATTCATAGTTTAATAAGAACAGGGAATTAACCTTTGTATTTAGCAACATGGACATCATTGGTGACTTTGAAAGGGGCATTTAATTAAGGGGTGTACATTTTTCTAGTATTTTAGTTGTAACTTACTTTTTCCTTACCATGAGTTGTTGTTATATTTATTAATAATAGTAGTATTATCATTTTTTAAAAGTCAAGGCTCAGTTAGATTTGCCACACATTTAACGGTCCTTATATTTACAATTGCTACTTGCTTCCCACATTTGCCTTTTTAGCTTCATTTTCTTCTTTCTGAGCTACTTTACAAACTGTTCTTCAATGAGTCTATGAATGTGCTTTCTTAAAACTTTTGTTGACCTGAAATGTCTCGCTGCTGCCTACAGTATTTTATCTTAAATTATATTTTTTTGCACTGAGAACAACATATGCTATTGCATATGCATTTTGTGGACTAACTCCTTTTGTTTAATATTCACCAAATCAGTGCTATGTCTAGTTTTGATTTATTTATTTATTTACTTACTTATTCATTTTTAATTCTGGAAGGGGTAAATTGAGTTTTAATGGGAAAGTGGCAAAGAATAAAGGGTAACAATATTGGCTAACGTTAGATTTTATTAGGTTAAGCATTCTTTTTTTTTTCTTCCTACTTCTTTCTTTTTTATTTCAAAATATTAAGGGGATACATGTGTTTTTGTTTCATTGGTGAATTGTATAATGCTGAAATTAGGGCTTTTAATGTGTCTGTCACCAGAATAGTGTTCCCTATACCTGATAGTTATGTTTTTATCCTTTACCTCACTTCCACCCTCCCCTCTTCTTGATTTCCAATGTCCTTTATACTTCTCTGTGCCCATGTGTACCCATCATTTAGATCCCACTTTTAGAGAGAACATGTGGAGTTTGTTCTTCCATTCCTGAGACATTTCACTTAGAATAATGGTCTCTGATTCCATCCAAGTTCCTGCAAATAACATTATTTCATTCCTTCTTATGGCTGAGTAGTATTCCATGGTGTGTGTGTGTGTGTGTGTGTGTGTCTATGTATAGACACATACACACACAGACACACACACACACACACACACACTACATTTTCTTTATCCACTCATCAATTTATAGGTACTTAGGTTGATTCCATATCTTTGCAATTGTGAATTGTGCAGTGGTAAACATTTGAGAGCAGATTCCTTTTTTATAAAAATCACTCATTTTCCTTTGAGTAGATAATCAGTAGTAGGATTGTTGGATCAAATGGTAGGTCTACTGTTATTTCTTTGAGGAATATAGATACGGTTTTCCATAGAGGTTGTAATAATTTACAGTCCTACCAATGGTGTCTGTTCAGAACTTGTCAATCCTGAATCTGAAATTATTTTCTTTAATGACTTATTGAAAATTCCCAGGTACTACTTTTTGTTATTGACTATTTACCTTCTTAATTATATCTAAAATGTCTTATAATAATGTTTGTTGTGACATCTCTATAAAATTTTATTTCTCTGTGATGTGTATTTTTATTATAATTCCTTCTACACTCATATCTCACAGTTTTTTTTTAAATTCTGACTTTGTTTCTTTTCACATGCTCTATTTGCAAGTTTGCTTTTAATTTCTTATTAAATATTTTTACCCATTATATACATTATATATATTAATTTTATAATTTCTTTCAGCTAATTCATCTATTATTACACATTCTTTTAATCTTGTATCACATCTAATATACCACTGATGGTATATTATTTTTCATTATGCATTTTGTAATTTTGTTTGTGAATTATTTTTAACAGGGTTTCCCATTTAATTTTTTTTTTTTGCTAGTGGCTAATCTTGCGTTTGGAATGTTGGATCATTTCTCCAGAAGAGTTTCACATTTCTTCTGCTAGAAAATCCATGGAAAATACTGGCTTTGGCCTAATTTTTATTTTGTTTCTAATGTTTAACATTGGTATTACAATTCCTACTTCAATTCTGAGTAAATAATAGAGTGCTAGTGACAAATTCTCAGCTATGTTTTCCTTTCCCAAGATTTGAGAATAGCAGAAAATGTTTCATTGCCCTTTGATGTTAGATAGAAATTTTTGTCCAGACGTAACTTCAGGGTTTTAAGTGTGTAGAATTACCAGCAGATTAAAGATACTGAGTCTTTGATTCCCATTAAAGTAGAATTTTTAGAAAGATAAAAGCATAGCTTTCAGGCAAATTTAAAATGAATATATTTGAATTGTATTTAGCTCATTACTTAATGAAGGAAATAATAGGTATTTGAAAATGGTACAAAGTGCATCTGAGAAACTAGGGTATTTAGAAGCAATTTAACAAAATAATGTTAAGATTGTTGGCTCAGATAGATAGGAAGATATAGACTGATGTATAGCACAGGGCCATAAATCTGTGAGGTTAACTGTTCCACTAAGGAGAAATATTACTACCTTTAAAGATAAAAAAATCTGTACATTAAGAAGTCCCTTTACTAAATCTAGAAACTTTACTCATTAATAAATAGCACTTTAAACATTGAGTTTAGGCAACATATCACTAAAAATTCCTAAATTGCCTTCTAAATAAAGTGCCTTTTGTGCATAATTTTACCATTCCACTAACAATTAGTCATGGTTTTATTTGTTTTATTATTTTCTATATCCCCTCTCCTTCCCCTTGGCATTTCATTCTTCTATTTTCTTTCCCAAAGAAGGACATTATCATTAAATGTAATGGTAGGTCGAATCACAACCACATTTCAATATTGCTCTATTTCCTTGTATTACTTCCTTCCTCCCTTTCTTCCTTCTTTGCTTCCTTCTTCCTTTTTTTTGGTAAGCTTAAGTGGTTTAATTTGTGTAATTGGTATATTAACAAAACTTCATTGTATTTATCTTTCAATTGGATCATAACTGCTTGGTGGCAATAAATATACATAGCCATTTCTACATCTTGAGCAGCATATATGTAGGTTTTGAATAAACAAATAAAGGAGTGATAAATATTTAAATAAATAATCACCAATGTCTCTATATTGTTTCCAGCTATCTTCTCTGTTGCTTCCTTTTTAGAAATACTGGATAATCCCTTCAATATGATTCTTCCCATGTAAAATCCTTATATATTCTCAAAACTATTATGTATGCATTCAATTAACTGTATATCTCTGCTACTGTAGAAAAATGGGATTGTAATAAATGGAAATGCATCTGTACTTACAGGCAAATTTCTAGGCAAGATATCTCATAAGGCTTACTTTAGAAATCAGATGAAATAACAATAAATCATGATAGAATGAGCATGCATTCATCAGCCTAAATATTGTTTTAGGCAGCAAATAACATTGGGAAAAAGAGGTCTTTGTAATATAGCCTTATTCTTTACTCTTATAAAGTAACTTAGTCAAATCAGATGTTTTAAAGGTTTGGTTTCTGGATTATCTTTTCTTGAGTTCTTTTATATAATAGGTGTGGTGGTCCTTGAAATGAGGAATATCTTCTTTTTTAATGGAAATTCAAAATAAAGTACAAAAATTCCTAATGAAAAACTGCCTTTTAAGTGAATTTTTGAACTGTATGAAAGTGCTTATTATATCTTAGCTATTTAGCCATTAGTCTGTCAATCATTAGGAAAGTAAAATCAATTTATAAGATATCTACCACTGTGCTAGTACTTGCTCACACATTTTCATCCACCTAAGGGAATATTCACAGCATCTGAATGGATGCTACTAATTCACAAGATTCAGTTAATTGAAGCGCAAACAATCTTCTCATATGATTTTATGTTTTTAATATTCAAAAGCTTTAGCTATTTTATAGTGGTGGAGCTTAGTAGGAATAACATTGATAAAACTCAATTGTTAACAAATACTGTTTTAGATCATTATCATGGATGTTATGTATATTTTTCCACATAAAAAGTGAAGTTTTTTATGTTCAACTGGAAATTTCATAAAGAATAAATTTCATAAACAGTAAACTGTTACAGAACAAAAAGCAAAACATAAAGACTTGTTTTGAGATACCCCTATAAATATAAGGGATAAATGTTTGTTAATTTTCATACATTGATGCTAAATATTAGATGCTTTAAGAGTGACTAAAACTATCCCTAACTATTTAATTCATTATTTGAAATTTTTCTTACAAACATCAACAGACATTTCTGCCAATTTATAGATGGGTGACTTTAAAAAGATCTTGATGTTTTTTAGAAATAGCTTTTAGAAAAATAAAAAAGTGATTTTATGTCCTGAAGTGAAGACCCTTGGAGGCATTTTTCTCATGGACTGTCAAAATATATACCCAAACCATAAGTGGATGTCTGAGTAATAATTCATTTACTTCTATTTGATTTGTCAGGTTTTATTTTTCAAAACAAGAGCCAGAATCTGTGATGTCTTTTGGTTGGATTTATTTCTATTATTTACTAAGATACTCAAGGTACATGTAGAGTACTTTGGCATGATGTAAAAATATTATCAAATGAGTGTTAGTTAAACCAGTCCCATAAATCTAGGTAATCAAATAAGACTATAATACATAAAAGTACAATTATCTCCTGATTTGCACAAAAATTTCCAAATGTAAAAATTAAATCAAGGGATTGTGGAAAATTGATATAATATTAGAGCAGAGGTTGTCATGAAAACTCAGAATGGGCTATAATATTTAAAAAAAAACATTAAAGGTATCCAAGATAAATTTTTGCTACTTGTAAAAGGTTTTGGAAAGCCATAAGATTTAAGAGAAGTTGACATTATTTAAAATACATTATTATTTTAATTCTCCATATCCCCTGGTTATATGTTACACAAACAATGGGGGGGGCGGATATAAAATGTACCTTGGTTTCTTTCTGGGTTTTTTTGACAATAGCATAATAATTTATTTTTTGTTATTTTATATTATGTTATTTTATTTTCTCATTTTAGATTCTTTAGCTTCTCTTACATATTAACATAGGCCTGGAGAATTCAAAATGAATTATTATTGCTCATTGTTTTTTTATTATTATTTCAGAATATTACAGGGGTACAAAAGTTTGGGTTATATATATAAATTGCTTTTGCCCTGCTTGAGTTAAAGTTATAAGTGTACATTGTACCCATCCCCTCTTCTCCCTCCCACCTGCCCAACACTCAATGAATGTTACTACTATATGTGCACCTAAGTGTTGATCAATTAATACCCATTTGATGTTGATTACACATGGTGCTTATTTTTCCATTCTTGTGATACTTCACTTAGTAGAATGGGCTTCTTTTGAAAATTTTCTGTTCATGTCTTTTTCCCACTTTCTAATGAAGTCATTTTATTTTTTCTTGTTGATTTGCTTGAGTTCTTTATAGATTCTAGTTATCAGCCCTTTCTTGGATGTATAGCATACAAATATTTTCTCCCATTCTGTAAGTTGTCTGTTTGCTCTAATGATTGTTTCCTTGGCTGTACAGAAGCTTTTTAATTTGATCAGATACCATTTATTTATTTTTGTTGATGCTGTGATTGCTCTTAGGTCTTCTATATAAATTCTTTGCCCAGGCTGTCGTCTATAAGAGTTTTCCCAACATTTTCTTCTAGAATTATTATGGTTTCATGCCATAGGTTTAAGTCTTTTTATCCATCCGGAGTTGATTTTTGTGAGAGGTAAGTGGTGTGGTTCCTGTTTCAGTCTTCTATGTGGCTATTCAATTTTCTCAGCACCATTTATTTAATAGAGATTATTTTCCCCAGTGTATGTTTTTATCTGTTTTGTCAAAGATCAGATGGCAACATGAAGATGATTGCAGGTCCCTTGGTTCTTAGTGCTTCTGCCAAAAGCCCTAGCCTCTTGATACTCTTCACATACCAAGAGAATTAGATCTGTAGCCATTTGTCTAGTTAATTGCTCTTATTTGAAAGGATAATAAAACTTTGTTCACTTCCCTAAAAGGGAATATAAGGATTTTTCCAATCCTTATATTAATAGGTACCTAGTTATTAGGTCCTTAGGTTAAGCTCCTGAGTAGGAGGGAGGCTAGATTTTGCTATCTACGTGTCCAAAGAGATGAAGTTCCATAATTTGGAGACAAATGTAGGTCATAAAAGCCTTGAAACAAGGGGCTACCTGACTCCTGAAGAGTTTTTATAACATTCTAAAAGGTTGGAATAGCTTCCCCTTTCATGAGGAGAGGGAAACAGCTGCCTCCTCCCTATTATAAACAGAAAAAAACAAAAACAAAACAAACAAACAAAAAACCCCACATTTGTCTTAATGTCTTGCTTTTGCAGAGTCTGGGCTACTCACTAGGACAAATGACCTGTATCTCTTCACATGGCCCAAGGATAAGGACTGTGGAAAGGAGCAGCTGACACTCCTTATTAAGAAATCTGTTTCTTACTGAGAACATGTGTGTGCACATTTGAAATAAGATTAATAAAGATTAATATTAAAAGCCAAATGAACAGGTTCTTAAATTTTGTTGAATAGGTGAATGGATGAATAAATATGAAATATGGACCAGGTGATTGGGAAGAAGTTAGCTTCCATGGAAAAATAGAATAACATTCTAATTAATTAAATATGTAGAATATTTGCCTCATTACAACCGTAAAAAGAGAACTAGTGTTCTGTCTCAAATAAAATCAAGAAAAAAAGATTTAAAGTCAAACTGTTATTGTAGAAAGGAATATTAATGTCTATTTAGCAGGGTTTAAAAATAAGTAGGTCATAGACAATAAATTCCAATATTAAATGGAAAAGGGCAGCAATGTAAAAAATTTGGAGTCAATGTACAATATTATTTGATGATATGAAATGTTAAATGATGAAGAATGTTTGTAGGACTTAAACTTCTGGGACTGCCCTTTTGCAAGGAAATACATTGTTCAAGAAAATCACTGGTTTAGAGGGAAAACAATCCCATTTCTACACCAATCTGATTATTTTGTTATATATTTGCAAGAGAAGTAATATTTTGATAAACATTGAGTTCACTTAACCGGGAATATGATCACCTTGCTAAGACCCTCTCAGGTGTGAGAGCACAGCAAGATGGGGAAATAGGGCACCTCTACCTTCGTTAGAAAGGTAGCTGGAAGTCATCAGGAGTTGTCTGTGTCATGCTGTAGGCCTACAGTGAGAGTTAATGCATAAAACAGACTTATGGAAACTGTGATTATATTTACACTAATTGAACTGGTAAGAAAAAACTCCTCATATATTTTCTTCTTTCTGAATGGTCTTGAAAAATGTAATTTCAGTTCTACATAACTAAAAAGCACATTCCTGAAGCAAATCATTTAACTCTTAGTTTTTATAAATACTCCAACAGTTAAACTGATCAGGATCATGAGTTGCTTTTTATAGTCACATATCAGCTCCTCAGTCCTCAAGATCAAAGCATATAGGTGCTAAATCACTGATTTTTTTTTTTTTTTTTTTTACCACTAGTCTCCTTTCTGCCTTTCTTTTTAAATCTCTCCTTTCTGTATCCAATTTTTAATTTTTAATACCTTTAGGAAATATTAATTAATTTATAATGAACTAAGTACTGGCTAGAATGATATTTAAATACTTGTTGAAAATATTTTCACTTAGACTTAGAATATATTAGCTGCTACTTTATTTTCTCTTTCCTTTTCTTGAGTTCAACTTTTAAGTATTTGTCTTGCTGGTCTCCTTACCATTTGGTAATGGTTTAAAATTGATTCCTTCAAGGTCTTTTCAAAATTTTTTTTTGGTAATTCTGCCCATTTATGCTGCTTAAAACAGTTTGACTGATTTCAAATAAATTTTATAACATCAGTTTCAGGTTTTTCACTAAATGCACATGAATCCAGTATTTAACCTAGATTTAAAGTAACCATCATTAACTAAAATGGAGACCAGGCCTGAAGAAACCCTGAGCTCACAAAACCAGTTAGGCTTCATAAGTGACCTTAACCTTGCTTGATCTGCAAATATAAGCAAAATGTACTGAGCTATTAAGTTCAACCAATCAGAAATAACCAACAAACACATCATTATATAACTAGGAACTTACCAACAGGATAGATCAAATAAAGCACTGTACAACTATAACCAATCAAATGCTTTCTTTACTTTGCCTCCATATGTTTTATAAAAGCCTCCCCCTTGTGTTTTCTCAGTGGAGCTCCTGAACCACTTCCGGTTTGGAGCTGCCTGATTCATGACTCGTTGTTTACTCAAACAAACTCTTTAAAATTTTACTGTATCTCAGTTTACCATTTAACAGATCTTAATAAATGTTTTGAGCCTCCAGTATTTGTTTACCTGCACAGAATTCAGTAAGACAAGAAGTAATGTCTGATTCAACTAATATCTGTTAAGTAATTCTTATTATGGAACCAAGTATTAAGGACAGCCTTCTGGACTTGAAGGAGGGAATAGAATTTTGGCATTAAGGCACCAAATGACCCTGATATTCTTGGATATTGAAATTTTTAGTAAATATTTAGGAGAACTAGGGGATGAAGGAGGATGACACTATTATTTTTATACTAGAATACTTATTTTTAATGCATATGATGAAATCAATAGGAAAGCCATTGAGAAAATGTAGGCATTTTGAGATAGTTGAAGAGTAAGCATTCCATATGCATAGCAGTTGGAAATTAATTTTGCTATTTACTTTTCAAAAACTATAATAATGTTGGCAAATGAACAAGGCAATTCCTAGCTGAATTATATAATTATTTGTAGTACTTTCAAAGATATTGAACTCCTTCCATTATAAGTAATTCATGGGGTATAATATTAAACAATAGATAAAATATCAAGTAAATATGCTTCAGGGCATCACTCACAGTATAATTAAAATCTAACTTACTTCTATATTTCAGCAGCTTCAATTCCCATTCAACATAACTGTGCATGACAAATCTATTGGCAAATTGTTTGCGAAAATAAGGATGAAAAATATTTGTATAATAAATGTATAGAATTTTCTCTTTTGAAATGATCAACTTTTTTCATTAATTTAACTTTCTTTAACTGCTTATAATTTGGACTGAGGAAAGTATAATTATTAAAGGATCTATAAAAATAACTGTTATCTATTAATAGAATGCCAGTCCTACCAAGAAATGTTAGAACTATATAAGCAAAAATTGGTTTTAACTGATCAACACTTGAGTGCACATATAGCAATAGCATTCATCGGGTGTCAGGCAGATGGGAGCAGAGAGGTGGAGATGGGTATATACACACATGTAGTGAGTGCGATGCGCACCGTCTGGGGGACGGACACTCTTGAAGCTCTGACTGGGGGGGGACAAAGGCAATATATGTAACCTAAACATTTGTACCCCCATAATATGCTGAAATAAAAAAGAAAAAAATGAACTATATAAGCAAAACTTTAAAGAAAATAAATATCACTGTCTATCTCAGCATATTTGATATTAATACTTAGCTTCCACAAAAGTGCCTCAAAATTGACAGCATTGTAACTTTTATTGACTTTTGATCCATTCTAACCACATATTATCCATCCTCACTTAGTCCATGGTACTTTGGCATCATGTCAACCCTATTTCGCCATTTAGAAAACAGAGCACTACTACCTTTCTACTTTTATTTTCACTTAACGTAAGCAGTAATCATTTCCCCCATAATGAAATGATATAAGATGATTATTTATGTATCACCCAAACTGTTGCAGGTTTTTGACTGTGTCAGACAAATGAGGGCATGTGGATACCCTTCTCTTAGAGCACAAAGTGCTGTTTTTTATTTAAAAAAGAAAGATTTTCTAGATATGGCATAAACATTAAATTATTTAATTTTATTTATATTTTCACTTATATATACAATTTAAGATTGAACATTTCTCCATGACTAAAAATATTTTTACAATATATGTAACAATGTTGTAATTTCAAATTTTCTAAAATGACAGCCAACTTCTCTTATAGGTAATTGGAATTTCAGCATGTTATTTGCAACACTGTCCACAGCATTCCATTAATATATAAAATTTTGTGTACTAATTTTGAAAACACTTATAAATTGATTAGTACATTTTGTTTTTATGAGGATATTTGGAGATTTTTGTATATGGCATCAATGTGAGAAGAGAAGTTTAAAAAATAGGAAGTTTGTAATAAGGAGGGATATTTTAAAAAGTATAAAATAAGAATAAATTAATAATGTTTTCTTGATTAAATCTAAAGATTTTATTTTAAATCTTTCAATTGACACATTGTAATTGCACATATTTATGGGCTACAATTTGATGCTTCCATATGGATGTATTTTGTTTAGTGATCCAATCAAGATAGTTAGTGTATCCATGACCTCATGAATTTGTTATTTCTTTGTGGTGAGAGCCTTCAAAAGCCTCTCTTCTAGCTATTTTCCAATATACAATATTTTTTTGTTAACCACAGTCATCCTACATGCAATAGAACACCTGAATTTATTCCTCCTATCTAAGTGTAATATTATACTGTTCACCAACCTCTCCTCATCCTTCTCTCCTCTTTCCCCTCCTGTCTTTTTTAACTGCTCTACTCTCTGCTTTCTGTTTCTATGATATTAACTTTCTTTTCTTTCTTTTCTTTTTTTTTTTTTTAGATTTCATATGATTGATATCATGCAGTATTTGTCTTTTGTGTCTTTTTGTGTCTGGCTTATTTCACCTACCCTGCCAAGTTCATCCATGTTGTTGCAAATGGCAGGATTTAGGATTTCATTCTTTCATTCTTTTTTATGGCTGAATAGTATTCCATTGTGTATATATATCACATTTTCTTTATCCATTCAGGTGTTGTTAGATACATAGACTGATTCTATATCTTGAGTATTATAAATACGTCTGTAATAATCATGACTGGGCATGTCAGAATTAGCTCTCAAAGGGTAGAACACCATTGTATGGATAGATAATGAATCTATGCCCATTATATAAATTGAGTAAATTGTAGGATGAAGTGGGTATTTCATGTATGTTCTGAAAGGAATTCCTGTTATGTTAAGTATTACATAAGAAAAAAACAAAGCCAGAGACAGAAAAGGGGGACATGGAGAATAGTACTAAGAGGTTAAACAACTTGCTCTGAAAGAACTGGGGTTAGTAGACAGTTTACAAATATAGAACTAGTAATGGGAGAGTGAAATTGGAATAGGGGATTAATTCTTAACACTAGTGCTGCATCCTGGGACCTGGTTTTGAGACTAAGAGGATGTTCATTTATCAGAACTATAACTGTGAGCAATGCCACATTAACATATTCAGAAAACATGAGATTAATCATGAAGGTATAGAAAAAGGGATGTTAAAATCTTTCCTATGTGCAAGACCTAGTTATTTATAAATATAGTATATAATGTTATACATAGAATATAATTATATATAATACCATATATATGAGAAAAATTGTGGTAAATAAGAAACATTATTCAGAAGAAGAAGACTGTTGAGTCTTAGAGCAGGAATTTTGAGTTGATAGATGAATGAAGGATGACCCTATAGTTTTGTGCCAGGAATTATAAAATATATTTTATACCAATTCACAAAATGGATAAGTTTTCAAAGAATAGAAAACATAATATGAAGAGTAGTTACAAAATGTTGGAAAGGTTGAAAAAGCAAAAGAGGCCTATTACTTTAGATGGTGAATAACTGAAGGAGGCCACCACCACTCCTAACCAGGAAGAATGAACAAGGAAAGGTGATTCATTCTAGGCCCCATGATTCCAGACTGACCATTGGCCCAACTTGAGTGCAGCTGCAGTCAAGCAGAAACCCTGGACTCTGAACTCACAGTGAAGCTTCTGAGGGCACTGCTGTTGCTACTGCGGTGTCGGCACCACTGCTTCAGTGGAGAAGCAGCCCAGGAGATCACACTGCCACCTACACTGTTGGTTGCAGGTTTTAAACCAGACTAAAACCATTATCTATTCTATGATTCCATTTTTATGAAATTTAATATCAAGCAAATCTAATTCATAAAGATAAAAGTTTGAACAGTGGTTGCCTATAGTAATGATTGGGAAGGTTTGCAATAGCGACTTCTGGATTCTAGTAATGCTCAGTACATACTCATCATGGTTGTGGGTAACATTTGTATTTTGCACTTTAAAAATGCATAATGCATTTTTAAGATCTATGTCTCTCACATGGACATATGATAAGTCATATTTCAATTAACATATCAGTAAAAAAGTTCCAGTTTATTATATAATACTGGATGATTTAAAATATTATTTTATTCCTAAAGCTTTTTGAACTGTTAGAATAAATGCAGAACACTCTGTTAAAATAATATGGCAAAACTAAATATAAAGAATATTAAATTGAGGCAGGGATTTCAGTACGATTTTTTTATCTGAAGGTTGAAGAAACTTGAAATCAGTAAATGTGTATGAGTAAAACATAATTGCTGAATTTAAAATCTTGCTTGAGACATACAGAAAATATTTATGAGTGTGCCATAGTTTAATTAGAAACACTTTAAAACTGCTTCTTAGTGGTACATAAAGCAATAATTAACGACATCTTAGATTATATGAAAAACAAGAAGAGCAGCTTAAAAGAATTTATATCTTTTCATATAAAAGTTTTAGAAGTTCAATGATGTTACGATGGCTCTATAATGTTGATTTATTTTGCTGCTTTCATATCCCTAGACTCTTCCTCTTACTATATGAGATAGCTCAAAACATAGAATACATAATAAAAGGACACGCATATTTCTTTAAAGGACACTAATTGGATGCAGCATATATTGCTCTGTTCACATGTCATCATCCAAAAATTAGTTACATTGCTTCATCAAAGTACAAGGAAGCTGGTAAAAGTAGACTTTAGCTTGCTAGGTGTCTTGCAAGATACAGTCATGCATATCAAGATGATAGAGAAGACTGGAAATGAAAAATATCTGTCACTTTCACTCTCAGGTGTACGAGTGCATTCCCAAAGAAAGAATACACCTAATTCCTATCTTATTACTTCTTTCGGCATCTTTTCTGATTTCTGCTTAATAACAGTGCTTCCAACAGGGACTTCGTATAGTGTCATATTTTATAGACTAACTGCCTGGAATAATTCTGAGTTATAAGTTTATGTAGTAACTTTTCTGTCTTATGTTCCTTTTCTGGAGTATTATCCCCTCCCCCACTGGTTTACTGACAATGTATATTCTAAAATGGAGATATTATTGTTTCTATATTCTTTAATCTCCATTCAAATGCACAAAAATTAGAGTTATTAATTTCTAGAAATTGATCAAAAAAGCATTTATCTTCTATTTGAAAATGACACAGTTGTAATTTGTCTTGAAAATAGTTTTAAGCATAAGTAATTACTTTGAATATATAAAAGGCCTATTTTTACCACATTTGACTGCTATGTGAGTTGCATTTAACTCAGTCTAATTTTGAGCCTGGGGTGTCATGAAGCAAAACCCTGAAGTTGGTTCATGAAAATTTTACTTGTTGATGTACTTATTGTTGAAATTAATATTGAAAATTTAGTTTTAAAAACATAGATTGCATTGCATTTAACTCACACACAGAAAACAATAAAAAAATAACAGATTAGAAAGGATCATTTTGTTTTAATAAAACACCATGGCCCTCGGGAAAATCTTTTTTTCTAATGTGAAAGTCAATGTGTTAAGTAAGTCAATAAGAATTCATTTCATCAAATTCCATATGTGATATTGTTTCTAGATCTTATAAAATTGTAGCATACGTATCAGAAAAGAACACTAGTAACATACATAGAGGATGAAAAAGAGTAATGATTTGGAGCTGTAGACAGAAATAGCCTACTGGTTAGATGAGTTAAAAAATTGTTAAATTAAAATTAGCCAATGATAAAAGCTCCCAATCAATTCTTCTTTTTAATAGCTAGATTATCCCTGGATGCCTATTATCTTACAATATCCTATTTTTAAATATGACATTTTAAAACTTCCAAGAACATAAAGGTAATTTTAATTGAGTCATTATGGTTAGTATTTGTTTTTAAAAATTCTGAAGTTTTAAAAAAATTCAATATTCTATTGTATATTAACAAGATTGATTGTGATAATGTCATCTTTTTTTATAATTTAGTGGGTTGGTGATATGTTTTTCTGCTGAGAAAGAAGGCTGTTCATAACTTTAAATTATGTTAGGTTTAGAAGCAATAAAAATTGTGGGATTGCCTTAATGGCTTCCTTACTCTTTAGTTCTGAAATATTTATCAATCTCAACTATATTACACTTTATGTTGAACAACTATTAATAGTTTTTGATGCAAAAGATTTATCAACTGATTATGCATTCCCATTTCAGAATTGGGCTCATAAAAATAAAAGTATCAATATTTGTCCTATAATATACCAATGCCTTTCAATTTTTACTCAATTAAGTATGATTTTATTGAATTTTTGTAATGCGCTTAAAGTTGTGCATGGTAGCATTATGCAAGGTGCTGTGAAAATGCTTCAGCTGTATATTTGACCTCTGCCTAACAGAGTATCACATAATTGGAGAAGCGAATTTAATCTATAAGCAACAGTGAGAGTATGCTACAGACAAGATTTAATTTTGTAAATATATATGAAACAGATAATAAAATAAAAAATAGTTTATAAGACAGGTGAAATGGGTCTCTATTATGATAATGCAAAGCAAGTAAATTTTTTTAAAATTAAGAACTATTTTGAAAAAAGCATTAGTGGAATTTAATGATAGATTTGATAGAAACAAGATTGAAAATGCAAAGGTGAATTTGAAGTTGCCTATAGCCAACAATAATTTGTTAAATGCACAGTATTTGAAGCATAGTTTGGATCTATGTCCATCTAAAGATGGACAAAACATAGTCTTTTATCCTAGACATGGAGAATAATTATTTTTGTACAGAAACAAAGTTAGGGGATGTGATACTGGGGGAAAGAAAATGCTTCATAGATATCAATAACTTTCCTCCCTCTAAATTTTTTTTTACCATGTTTTCATTTCCTATAACAATTGAGGGAACAATAATGCTAAAACATCTAAACCGCCAAATCTTAAAACAGTAAAAATTATTGCTTGTTTAAATAAGAAGGATGCCGTTTGTGGCTTCTTGCAGGGTGATTCAAAGACCCATTCCTCTTGCATCTGTGGTTTTGCCATTCTCAACATACAGCTCTTGAGGTTTTTCTGTGGATTGTTTTGATTTTAGCCAACAAGAAGTAGGGGGCAGGGCAAAGAGTATTAAAAATTATGAATTGGAGGTTTACATGAGCCAGGCCTGTAAAAAGTTTACGTCACTACTATATACATTCCATAGCCTAAAACCTAAATTTCTACACTAAAATGCAGGAGAGTGTAGCAAATATTGCCCAAACTTATTATACATGAAAAAATAAATTGGATTTTTGTTTAGTTTACATATTCTAAAAAGTCCCTAACACTGAAGTTAAATGACACTCCAGTTTTTCATTAGTAGCATTATCAGTTGGCTGCTGTCATACATTTTCTCTCTAATGCAGAACATATTCAGTACATCCAAGCCTTCAAATGCATCATTACTTCTCAAGGTTGACTGTCTCATTCCCAAATTCAGTTTAAATGTGATAAATCTAAGTATAGCCTGATTCCCCTTTGCCAGTGATTAAAACAAAGATAAGTATATGACCCAATTCAGTATAAAGACAAATGAGGGGAAATCTCTTTGTAAATTTCTAAGAGAGCTGCAAGAAAACATATTATGATTTGGTCTCTGCATATAATTGTATCTGGATTTGATGCTCGTAGACATCTATACTCTTGTCTAAGGTCCACCTTCCCAATCCATCTTCTTGCTCTCTCTCCTTTTGCAGGTACAGGCTTGCATGTGATCTGGAAGCTCTTCCAGCCTCATATGCTCCATTGTCTCTTTATCCTTCAAAGGCATTTCCTCCAATTAAACCCTTGCATGTGTAATTTCACCTTGGTATCTGATTCCTGAAAAACCTAAACTGGCATGTAATTTTTCTTACTTTCAGTAAAAAGCTTCTTTTGATGCATCACTCATTAATTCAATAAATGTACATTAAACATGAAGCACAGTGTTATGTATGGGAAAACAATAATGCAAAGGTACCTTTAGTTATATAGGCTGTTATCTGCAATAATAAAAGTATGTAAAAGTACTATTGGATTACAAAAGTTGGGGATTTAATAGCTTAGAGAAATTTAAAGTGAAAATTAAATAAAAAACATAAATTCAAAGAAAATTAAGATAATATGGGAAATTTATAAAATAGATTAATAAAATATAATGACATGCTCCAAGTCCTAACCCTAATGATTCACAATAAGTGTCTAATAAAATTTTTTCATACTTTTTCATTTTTGTTCTTGATGATGCTGTTTCTGTTAGTCCTGTTCTGTCTTGACATAGAATCAGCTTTGTACAAAATGTCAGTGCAAAGAGAGTAAGAACAACATAAAGGTCTGCAAAGATTCCTACATGGGTGAAATACGGATGGTGAAAGTGGTAATTCTTAAGGCAAAGAGACAAACATGTATCAAATATCAATGTCCTTGCATGTCAAAAGGTAAAGTTTGGAGGGGTTGGAAAAATCTCTCTTCTACTTTTGTAATTCATTAAATTGGGAGAGAAAAAAACTGAAGGGAATACTCCATATAGAAAGCATTCTCAAGAAATTGTACAAGTTTACTTCAATAGCTAAAGAAACAGTAGATATGGATTAGAATGGTTAAAGTCATATTTTAGATTTAGACTAAGGTGTGAATGTTTTTCTATTTAATAATAGAGAAAACTAGAAATAAATGGATATTATACATATGAGATGACTTTGTTTGAATTGTGTATAGAATATCAAAGGGAAAATAAACAGTAAGGTATCGAATAACAGATATGGAAAGCAGAACCACTTACTTATAGCTACTGATAGCTGAATTATTACTCAACTGATAAAATATTTTGAGATCCCTAAGTAGGTCATTTCTATTCTTTATTTTATTGAGAAAAGAAGAAATGTTTCCTAGAGACATAAACTTAGTGAGTAAATTCAGATGTAAAGTAATAAAGAATTACAATAACTACTCCAATTGGGAAAAATGTTGTAACTATGTTTTTATTAAATTGATTTCACACTGGTAACTTATAGCACACAACATGTCTTCCTTTATCTTGTTAAAAGGAAAGGAATTATAAGTAAAACATAGAACTCCTGATGAAGCTCAAATGAATCAATCCAACCACAAAAAAATAAAATGACTGGTGACCATCTCTTTATTCTTATTAAAATAATAAATTACAATTTAAAAAATCTCAATTTTTGGAAACTCAATTATATTTGTTTAATTTATTCATATTTTATAAGTTGTACTTCAAAAATGGCTGCTTTAAAAATGATGCAAAAATTGCATATTCAGAGAAACTTCCCCTGAATTAAGCAGGGTTAACTAAAAACTGCTTATGAGGGCATCACCACAAGCCACAAATTGAGCCTGTTTTCAGAAACTTGCTCTAGCTGAAATGCTCAATGTGCAGATTTGCTGACATGCAGCTTCACAAAGGGGCATTACCTGTTCCCAAGCACTTGGGAGGTATCCAGTTTTGGAAGGAAAAAACACATTAAGTTTTGTTGAATGAAGTAGATTTTATTTTAAGAAAACTACTTAGACTTTTCTTTCTAAAAAGTTGTTTATTTTGAAATCTAAGATAAACCAAATATTTGATACTTGATACAATTTGTGATTTGGTGTAAAACTACTTGGGTTAGTTGCTCATAAGATGTCCTTTCCTAACTTATTTCAATTTACAAAGAAAAAAAATGGAAGAAAATAAAAATAAAAACAGCAAAACAGCACTGAAAATTGATGAGGTACCAGTTCATAGAATCAAGGATTAACTTCCACCAATTATGGCATGAATAAAACTAATGGACTAAATATTTTTAAATATTCAAGAACGTAGGAAAACAGCTTTCCTGGGGATCCCTAGAATAGAAATCAGGTTGGCACTCTGTGCCTGCTGCATATTACTTTTTTCTCTTAATGTTTGTATGAAACCATGCCAACTTAAAGGAAATTGCTAAAGCAATGCAAAGAACTGACATATAACATTCACCTAGAGAGAATCCACTCAACTTCACAAACTGCCATAACATTTCTTGTAGAAAAACAATCCACTCCAGGATGTGTTACTCTTTGTTTCCATGTTTCTTCAGTTTCTTCAGTCAGGAAGAGTTTCATAGTCTTTCCTCAATCTTTACAACGCATTGTTTTTTGAAGATTGTAGGATCGGTAGAATTATTTCTTTTAGAATGTCTCTCAATTTCAATTTGGTATTTTCTCATAATGAGATGTCAAGATCTGCATTTTTGGCAATAAAATTACCAACATGATGTGCTCTGCTTCCCTTACTGTATTTCACCAAGTTATATATGAAATTTATTGGTGCCATCAGTGGTAATTTTAACTTTGATGATTTGAAGGATAATCTCTTCCAGGTTTCTCCATTGCAAAAGTATTACTCATTTTCTTTATAATATTAATATAACATGAAAAAAATGACATTTTTATGTATACTATATATCATATATATGTGATATATTTATAGCTAATATAAAATTAAGTGTTTTTTGGGGAGATACATTGGTATTGTGAAAGTATCCCATTTTTCATCCAATAATAATCCACAAGGTTTTCCATTCATTGATGCTTCTTGACTCAATTAAATACTACTGTGAAGGTTTCTAAATGGTAATTTTTAAAAGTATAATACCACATCTTTTCCTTTTATTGGTTGCTACTCCATGGGAAAAATATAACATGTTCTTCTACATTCATTCATTTATCTTATTGTGGACTTAAAGATTCCTATTTCATTCATTGGGACATTATCTCTTACTATAATTATTTATTTTATTACTTCAATTTTGCCAATTTTGCTAGTGGGAGCCATTCAGGCTAATTTCTTGGCTCTTTTAACATGTCTTCTTTAATATTTGAGAACTTTCTTAATTCCTTGTTTCCTTTATTTCAAATTATGAATAGTGATTGCAAATCTAAATAGGATGGATTTTTGTATGTTACCCTATATCTTATGATCTAGCTGACATTTTTTACTAATTTTTGCACATTCCCTTTTTATTTTCTGCATAGAGTACATATCTGTGAAGAAATACATTTTCTTTCTTTCCAAATTGAATGTGTTATTACTTCCCTAATACCTTGCTATGACCAATATATAACAAACTTCAGTAGGAGTTATCAGAGCAAGCGTCCTTGTCTTTTTTCTAGGTCTCAGGGCAAAATATTTACTTATCTTAATGTTACTGGAAAGGTAATGGTACATACTACAACCTCTAGAACACCTAAGGAGGAAAAAATCAAAAATATGTAGCTAGTAACCCAGTAGTTGAAATAAAATAAAATTCAAAACATCTAATCCAAAATAAAGCATTAAAAGTAATAAAGAACAGATGAGATTTATAGAAAGTAAGTTTCATGATAGATTTAAGGCAAAACATATAGATAACAATATTAAATATAAATAGTCTAACACTATTTTTAAAAGTCAGGATTTTAAGACTGGATTTAAAAAAAACAATGCTAAATTACATGCTGTCTATAAATAAAATGTTTTAATACAAAGACAAATAGTGGTCAGGTAAAATACACAGAAGATATCTGTACTTGGACATAATGGAGTAACAGGAACTGAATTAACTCTTCTACAAAGAAACACAATAAAAATTAAAATTAAAAGTGCAGAACAAATATGATAAACAATGATTTTTCAATCATTGGCAAAAGAAGGCTCAGAATGCTGATCCCTGATAGAAGTAAACAAACAAACAAACAAACAAACTATGGCTTATGCCTAGCTTTCTGCCACAGTTTCCAGATTTTGACACAGTGAAGGGCTAACCCAAAGAGAATATATGGCCCTTTCTGCATTTTGAGAAATTAGAGACTGGAATTCAAGGAGGAAAAACTGGCCAGAATTACAGAGAAGACAGAGGGGAGCTGCATGGAAACAGGGTAACAGAAAGCTCTGCAGACCTACAGAAGGGATTAGTGTCCTTGGTTAAATGCTAACTTATAAATCATGAGAGAAAATAACTGAGCCTGGGGTAAAATGCCAAGATAAAGGGCTGGCAGAAAAATTCTCATACCTCAAAAAGCCCTACAAATATTTGTGTTGTCACCAGCCAGAGTAGAAAACAAGACAATACATTGGATGTTAGACAGAACTTTCAAAAGAACATTGCTTTTGTGAGAGGGCTTACTTATCCATAAACCTAAGATTATTCTGCATCTTCTCTAAGAACATTTCAAAGCAAGTCCTGAAAGGATCAAACTGATTCCAAGTAACTTAACTATATTTGAGAAAACAAACCACAAAAATATTAAAGAAATTCAACAAAATCCCTCACATGACAACACAGAATTCACAATATCTGGTTTTAAATGAAAAATTCCCAGCCATAAAAGGAAGCAAAAAAAAAAGTATTACTTGAACCTGGAAAAAAATCAATCAATATTAGTAAACTCATAAATGGTATACAATTAGTAGTCAAACATGTTAATTCAGGTGTTATATGTATGCTTCATTTTTCAATAAGTGGGGAAATACTAATATGAGAAAATAAAAATAGAATAAATGAAAACAATCTTCTAAAATGGAAAAATTATGTATATTAGATAAAAATTAATAGCAGTTTAGCTCTTACAGAAAAATATCAGTGATTTTGATAACGTAACTATAGAAATTATTGAAAATAAAACATGTACAGAAAAATATTGAAAAATATGAAAGAGCAATATAGTGTTGTGTGAGACAATATCAAGCAGCATAACACAAGAAGAAATGGAGTCCCAGAAGCAAAGTGACTGTGTGTGTGTGTGTGTGTGTGTGTGTGTTCTTGAGTGTGGTGAGGGAAAATGGAACCAAAAATTTGAAGAAATAATGCCCAGATGTGATTGGAACTACAAATAAACTGATTCTAAAATCTCAAGAGAGCCTAACACAAATAAACATAAAGAAAAAATGGCAAGGCAAATTATTATGTAATTTCTGAATATCAGTGATGAAGTGGAAAATCTTAAAAGACATCAGAGATGAAACGTGTATCAAAAGAAACAACAACAACAAAAGAGAAATTACAGAGGACTTCTCTTCAAAAACTATGGAGAAGCCTGGAACAAGGTAGTAATAATGAATTACAAAATAAAAAAATCAGCTTAATCTGCAATTTTATAAAAAGTGAAAATTTTCAAGCACTAAGGGGAAATCAGACTTTTTTTTTTTTTTTTAATTTTAGAAAATCAAAAACCAGTTTGGAACTAGGACGATGTAAGTGCTACATTAGGGCACAAAATTTGAAGAGATACTCAATCTCATGGTCATGTATTTGCATAATTTGAGAGTGCACGTCTTGTGCCTTGCATGACTCAAGAGAGAGTGTCTCCTTAAATTTTGCACCCTATGTATCTTAGCTCACCACCACAGTCTCAGCACTGAACAGAATCTGAAGTATTCAATTTTCAACCTTCCTACACTATCACATATACAGAATATTCTCAAAGCAGAAGTAAAATGTTATGAGATGTATATTTGAAAATGGAAATGTATTATACTACACATAAAGTGGTATATTAATATTTGAAAATAGACTGTGATGAGTTAAATATTTATATTTTAAACCTCAAAGCAGTCACCAAAAAAGAGGTATATTAATAAATTAATAGTAGAAATGAGATGTAATAATAGAAGTATATAAAGTACCCATAAAAGGAAATAAAGGATAAATAACTGAACAAGGAGCATATGAAGTGAATAGAAACATACATGGAGAAGATACATGTAAACCTAAACTTATTCATAATTATTAATATGTAACACATAAATCATTCATACACATCAACAACAGGACAGAAATAATTATTTGTGCCTACCAAAATTCCACTTTAAATATAAATACATTCCTTCCATTATCTGATTTGTTTTAGACCTCATGTATCAGTAACTTTATGGCATCTATACCATCATGCATTTTTCTTGTTCATTGGTTTATTTTATGTACCTCACAAGTACATAGGCTCCTTGGTATCTGGAAACTTGTCTCCTTATTTTAATGTATGACTCATATCTTTAGAACAGTTTCTTATCCATAAATGTTTATTAAATAAATTAGTGTCAACTATGTGCATGCTTTATTCATTAAATTATCAAAGGATTGATCAGCTTTATGGTTGAGGCTTCAGTGTTAAACCATGGAATTTTAATTTTTTTGCAATATTTAAAAAATAATACATCTTTAGAAAATAATAAAAATCAACATTCATACTCATAGTGGATTATAAAACATTGTAGGCAAACCCCAAACATTTTTGGAGAAAACAGTGAAATTAATTCTTAAAGTCTTTCAAATTTTTATCATTCTATATATTCTTATTTTATAAAAAATAAAATTTTATCTTGTATTTCCTTTTAAGTAAACTCTTAGAATCCTCAACAATTGAGAATTTAATATATATCAATTGTTTAAATCGATTTAATATATGTAAATGTTATAAGCTAAGTTTAAGTAAAATCACATACAGGGCAACAATGCATTTTATTTTTCTTCTCACCTTTTCCTAATAAATCTTTGCGGTCTATATAATTACTTTAATTAGGGTCATGAACTTGTACTGAGCAGGTGAGGGGCTAATCAACCTAATTTATATGCAAACCAAGCAATTTTCTCTAGGCTTTTTATCACTTCATTTTTCCATTTAACTTTCTCTATTTTATCCAATTAATATTTATTTTATTTTTCCCCATTTAAATTAATGACTAAAAATTACCCTTAGTGTAAACTCTATGTTGAAATTGCAAATAAAGAGTATTATATCACCAGTATGCTTTGGGTAATAGTACCTTTAATATTTTGTGTTTACTTATATTTGTACAAAGCATATTATACATTTTGAAATGAACACAGTACTATTTAGCATAAAGTCCATGTTACCCTTAGACTTTATATACTAAATGTAAATAAACAAATAATGAAAATATAATGTTATACCTTCTTCTTAAACAATTACTTCAGTAGAAAGTTTACCTTTTCTCAATATTTAGTGAAAATGAATAAGAAAGCAAGAAAAGAAATGTCTACTGCATCATCGTAAGCAGCACCGGACCTTGAGGTTACAGAATATATCTATTGTTCTTTATTCTGTAATTAGGTCCATACCTAGTGCACAAGTACTCTGTCTTAGTTCATTTGTGTTGCTATAACAAAATACCTGAGACTGAGTAAGAATAGAAATTTGTTTCTCACAGTTATGAATACTGGGAAGTCGAAAACCAAGGTGCCAGCAGATTTCGTGTCTAATGAGGGTCCGGTCTCTGCTTCTAAGATGGCACCTTGAATGCTGTGTCCTCACATGGCAGAAGGGGTGGAAGGGCAAGGGGGCCTACCTAGTTTCCTACAGCCCTTCTATAATGCACTAATCCTATCTATAAGGGCAGAGACCTCATAACTTAATCACCTTCTAAAGGACCCACCTCGTAATATTATTGCACTGGGATCAAGTTTTTACATGAATTTTGGAGGAGATACAAGCATTCAAACCTTAGTACAATCCATAATTTTTGAATGAATAAACAGAAAACACTTGCATTTAGATTTGCAAAGGTATACACTTGTGGTGACATAGCCATTTTCTGTGTAATTATCATTATTCCTAGTAAAATTTCAGAATGATCAGTGAGTTTTCAATTAAATTTACACATTTGTCATCAAAATTTAAAATGTTGACTATTTTAGCCACCAAGGATATTTAATATTCACATTAAATTTACCAGAATTACCTATATTTTTTCTTGCCATTTTCTAGTTTTCTTTCCTTCTTTGAAATTTGTACACGCAAACACATACACACACAAGATCAAGTCATAGATATTGCTTTGCTGCTGTCTTACGTTGGTAAAATATTTGAATTAGTATTTTGAGTAAAAGCTAGATAATTATTATTATTACTAAGGGTAACTCATACTATAGATCATCTAAGGAAGTAATATAATACCAAATCATTGTATTTATCGGTAGGAAGGGAAAATTTGGGTCATGTCAAATACCTGGACAACAATTAAATCATATCACAAAGAGATAAGCTAATTATGCTGAAAAAAATGTCATCCACACACTGTGTAAAGCATTGTCCTTTCCCTCTGTTGGAGGGCATTTATTCATAGACATCATGTGTGCTTTCTTCCCAAGGGGTGAGGTTGACCTAGAACCCTATGGACGGCTCTTCACAGTTAAGCTTGCCAACTGCTTGTCAGAAATGATTAGTGAGAAATAAGGAAAGAAAATTTCCCCTGTTGATAACAGGGGGCAAATAGAAGATACTCTGAAATTGTCATAGGGAATCACATTTGTTCAGTAAGACTATTTTGCATTTGATAATATCTAATATCACAGACCAACCTTTATTTTTACATATTTTAGACATGAATCATATTGAACTTGACAGGTTTGAGATAATAGAAAATTCTGTGCCAACTCACAAAAGGGTGTATGTACATTATCATCATTTTTACAATAAACAATAACTACATTTGTGTTATCTTAATAGAGAGAAGGGTACAATTAATCATGATGGTTCCTTAAACATATCTTTTAGAAAGCTACTTTAAGTGTCTTTGGATTTATAGTAATCCAAAACTCACATTTTATGTGAAAATACTCTTTAAATTCAGAGAATTTATTACAACACTTTTTGGCTTGTATTTTGAATATATTATAACATAAAAGCCACAGAAAGCTGTAAATTTTCCTAAACAGAATTATGAAATCCTTTTGGTCTATATTATGAAATCAATACTAATGTTAGAGTAACATTTTGATCTATCAGATTCATAAAATCAATGAGAATTCTTTAGCTATTATTTTGAATCTTCTCTTAATGGGTAAACCAAGATAATACAGGTTTGCAATAGAGGAAAATGTAACATGCAAAATTAGTGCAATGGATTTGAACAAAATGTGCTATAATTTGGATGTATATATTATATTAGATCTACATATTGTATAAGATAAAATATTCTAGATAATTGAGATAGATATTGGATTATTGGATTTACTAACATTTTATATGAAATATTGAAAAATAATACCGCCTTCATTTATAACCTAGAAAGTAATTAACTCAACTCTAAGGAGAAATTTAACTTTCATGACTCCTTATGCTAATAACCTTAAAGTTCAAATGCTAACTTTCTATCTCCATTTTATTTAGAATGCATCACAAGTCTTTAATGAAAAAAGATAGATTCCTATTTTTGAAAGTGATCTTTGCTCCTTTTTTTTTCTGCAGTATTGTGGATTAGAAACCCCAAACATTTTTACCAATAAAATAATTCTTAAATTGGAGAAAACAGAAAAATATATTCTTTGAATGCTGCAATGATCAGGCAAGAATATAAAAATTTTATGGAAAACAAACTTTACCTTGAGAGCATTTACTGGTCCTGTTAAGAATGAAGTCATGGCAGTCATATTCCTTGGTATCCTGAAAAGCAGAGAATAAGAGACAAAGCTCAAAGTCCAACCAAATTGTAAGGGTGGTAGGAAAACCCCATTAAACAGTGGGTTCAAAGAGCTATCTCTTTTGCATGAAGGTGAAGTAGGATGAAGTATGTCCTTCTCCTAAAAAATATGGTAAACAAAATTGCCTATGTTGAACTTTAACTAGAAGTTTATTTTTAAGTCTTTTCTGAGAAATTTTTTCTCCATAAGAATGTCCCTTTTTCTTTTTTTGGATTTGCACAAATATGACCTGTTTAACCTGAAAAACCTAAAACAAAAATTTAATTTAAAGTGGTCTCAGTCTGGTTATAGTCCTGGATACTTGGCAGAAGCAAATTTATGTAATCGTTTTGGGAACCCAGCTTCTATTCTGGGCTAAACTTACTTTCACAAATATACTTCTAAGAAATATGAATTGATAGTAAAACAAACAGAAAAACCACACCAAAACACACACAGAAATACGGTACACAGGAAGAAAACAACAGAAAAGAATATCGACAACAGAACTGGAATTATCAGACTGCATAACAAACGGGTTTAAATCAAGTAAGAATTAAAATGAGTTACTGAAATTTTAATTCATGCAATAATAAATGCACAACTGACACTTTCATACCATACTAGAGATAGCTGAAATTATAAGTGCACTGAATATAAAACCTAATGAAATTAACTATAATGATTAAAAGCGATATAAAGATAGATAATAAAGGGGAAAAATTAAGTGATATGGAAGATAGAGTGAAAATGACCATCATTTATTAAACTAAAGTCTAATATAGTCATTAATGAAAATTTCCAACAAATCACAGACCTAGTAAAAGTTATTAATGCTCAGCTTCAGGAATACCAAAAAATAACAAACAGGATACATAGACATGAATTCATACCTAGACACACTTAAGTTTTTATTAAAACCTGTACCTTCAAGCATTCTCATTCTTCTTGACTTGATCTATTATTTCCATAGAATTTAGCAGCATCTAACATGTATTATACATCATATGTATTTTTGGTCTCTGGATATGAGAATATAATGCCAAAAAGATATTTTTGTTTTGTTAACAAGATGCAACCAAAGTGCTTATACTATTTCTTACACAATAGTACATGTTCAAAATTTATTACCAAATTAATGGAAAAATGAATATAAAAATAGTGAAAGCAGAGAATATAAAAACAACAGAAGAAAGATTTTCAGAACTACCATAACAAAATGACTTTGAATAAATGCCAACTATAGCTTTTTATCAGCTGCAATAGAAAGTAGAAAAAAATTTTTGAAAATATCATCAATGAGATTAGACATACTACCATATATTAAAGATTTATAAAACATGAAGACACCTTTCAAGAATGAATCAAAATAATGACATTTTAGACAAAGAAGAACAGAAAATGTGTCATAAAGAAACACCTCCTAAAAAAATTTTAGGGGATAAATTTCAAACAAAGGAAAGTGGTCACAGATAAAAGATTTGGGATAAAAGAAATAATAATGAGAAAAAGAGAAAATATATACTAAGTCTTAAAAACAAATAAAGTTTAATTCAGTGTGAAATTGAGTTGTGGGGTTATGAAAAACAGAAGCAAAATACCTGAAAGTAATATAATTAAGGAAGAATTTAACCAAAGAGAAAATTTTAAATTCCTTGTATTTATAAGTAGGATAAAGATGTTTTGTTGGGGGTTCCCACTGGTCTTCAGCTTTGATGGTTTAATAAAAGGACTCCCAGGACTCAGAGGTGCAATTATACTCATATTAATGGTTTATTACAACAAAAGGATGTACAGTAATATCAGCAAAGGGAAAAGACACATGAATGCAGAAAAAAGAAATTAGATAATATTCAACACTAATATCTGAACAAAATTCAGCAAACTACGAATAGTAGAAAACGTCTCAACCTGATGAAGAACATACAAAAACTCTATCATATTTAATGATGAAAAACTGAATGCTTTCCCCATGTATGTTCTGGAATGCAGTGATGATGTTTGGTCTTATCACTCATTTTCACCATAATACTGATTGTTCTATCCAGTAAATATGGCAGAAAAGAAGGAATGAAATGAATGCAGATTGGAAAGAAACAATTAAAACTACTTGTAAATTACATGATTGTGTACAGAGAAATTTATACAGCATTTAGGAGGGAGAAGAAAACTAGAAGGAGGAAGAGAGGAAGGGGAGAGGGAAAGGAAAGGAAAAACAAAGGGTAAAGAGAGAAAATGGAGCAAATGGAAGGAGAAGCAGCAGTTCCTGAAATTAAGGTGTGTTTAACAAGATTAGAAGAAAAGGTCAACACATAGGTTTCCAGCTGTTTTTACCTAAATTTCAAACATTTTTCAAACATAAATGTTTCTCAGGTAGTCAAATATTTTGGTCAATTTCCAGAGAGATGAAAGACTGTTTTCATCAATTTATAGTGGCTTTCCTGTGGAGAATTTGCTGGTCTCCTCACATGACTATAGTCCGTATTGATTGATTTACTTAATATGAAAACTGTCTTGCATTCCCAAGATAAACGCCAGTCAATAATGATCTATTTCATACACACACACAACTACATTTAATTGGTTAATATTTTTCTGAATTTTAAAATTTAAATCCATATTTGTATGCAGGATTCTTTGATTCTTTTCTCAAAATGTCATTTTTTTTTGTATTGAGGTAATGTTAGATTCATAAAACATGTTGGGAAGTGTTCCCTCTTTTTCATTTTCTGGAAGATTTTTGTGTCAAATATGAAATATATTTTCTTAAATACTGGCAAAATTTGTCAGCAAATCCATCTAGGAGTGTATTACTAAATTTCTTTAATAGATATAGGGTTATTCATGTCATCTGTTTCTTCTTGAGTTTGCTTTAGTACATTGTATCTATCAAGGAATTGGTTCATTTAAGCTAAATCAACTAACTTATATTTATAAATTTCATCATAATATTCATTTTGTGTCCTTTAAACCTTTGTAGGGTCCATGGAAATTTCACCCTCTGTCATTCTTGAGATTTGTACTTTGTGTATTTTCTGTTTTCTTTCTTTCCCTTGTTCTGGCTAGAACTTTAACAATTTTATTGATCACTTCAATAAAAGTATAATTTATTTTATTAAATAAATTGGTATAATTTATTTAATTATATCATTTTTCTCTGTTTAATGTCATTGATTTCTACACTAACCTTTACTATTTTCTTTTTTCTGTTTGCTTTGGAACTAATTTGTTTTTTATTTTTTTAGTAATAGGTTGGAAGCCTTCATCATAATTTCAAGATCTTTTTCCTTTTCTAATACAAACTTTTACTAGAAGTTTTTCTCTAAACACAGCAATTTGCACATTTTGATATATTGTGTTTTCTTTTTTTATTTTGCTTACTTTTAGCTAAGTAAAAGAATTTTAGCTAGTTTCATGCTGTAAGTATTTACATGTGCATAAGAATATTTTCCCTTGAGTTATATGTATTTAGAAATGAAAAAGAACAAAATTATATTTTATTTTGGAAATTTCTTGGCCAATTAATTTAACATAACTTAATTTTTATATAGTTGTATATAATGTATTAAGAAAAGTATTCATATTTATATATAGATTGAACCTTAATGATGGAATGAATGCAGAGCATAGTTGTCTATTACCATTTTCTTATATTCACATTATATTTCCTTTGGTGCCACATGATAGTATGGTATAGCAAAATAAGGCATAAAAACAGTCCAATCAATATGAAAATATCTCAAATTCATATGAATTTTATAACTATTTCTCATATATATTAAATTCTAAATTAAAAATATGTATAAAATATTTTATTGCTTGACTTTTAAAAATCACAGTTTAAAACCATGTATTTTCATCTTTAAATAACCAACTTCTAAGTTAATTTCTATCTGGATCTATAAAAAGATTGTCACACAATATGGAAATAAAAAAAACATTTACAGAAAAAGGTCCATATGGACACATTTTAAACAGATGATCTAATTAGCATAATAACCACCAAACTGCTAAATGAATATTTTTTTGATTTGCTATTGAATCAGCATTTATTCTGAACTTTGTATGTTGTTTAGTAAAACAGATTTCAATCCACAAATTTATTGTTAGTAACCTGTTAGCTAAACTATAGATATTATACCTTTTTCTGAAAGTGATAGTCTATTTTTTCCAAGCTGCTTTCTATAATAAAATGTTGAGGGTTTATGGAGATTAAATTACTTGCTCTGTAATAAAAGCCATTGTAGTGATGCTGACATATGATCTCTATCATTCAAAAATATTCATTCCAGATTCTCAGATTTTTAGTAGCAGCTCTTTGCTCTCTTTTAATAAATTTTGATATTTCAATTTAACCTATCCCGTTTTAAAAATATTTTCTTAGTATACTTTGAATATTAAACCAGTACATAACAGACAGAGAATTTTTACATAAATTTGCAATATAATCACTATTAAAAAATTATACTTTTGTTAGAGACATTTTCAGATATTATAAATTTCAACGAGTTTTGATTTGTATTGGTTCCAATATCTTCAGCATACAGGAAATGGAAACATCAGCTTTCCCAGGAATAAATATTTGCAACTGGTTTATGGGATAAAGCATATTTGATGTTGGAAAATGGTATGTTCAATACAACCATAGATGTCTGGAAAACAGTTCAATTTATGCTAAAGAAGAAAAAAGACAAAAATGAAAGAAGGGATAGGAGAGTTTTAAACAATAACAAAATACCTTAAAATGTTGAATGGATATTTAATATTTATGAATCTTTATGTTTTCTATTGCACCACCATTTCAGCATTTAGATTTCCAAAGGGGGGGGGCATTTCTTTTTGAAATAATTTTATTTTTATGCAGAATGCTGTCTTTTTTTATTTCAAATTAAATTTGGCAAACAAACTGAAAATCAGTCGGAATATTATAGACAAAATAATTAGGTTTTGTTGGAAGTTTATTGGAATACTTTATCCTTTCTATATGTATTTAAAAATGTATAATAAAAAAGACATGTAAAATGACTATACATAAAGTTGGTATAGATTATATTTTCCACATTTTCTTTCTTTTAATGTATTTTGCAGCTATAGCTATTCCCAATTACTATTTCACAAACTAAGATGATTCTCAGTAGGGAAGCCTTACCTCCTGTCGTTTTCATCAAAGAAAAATAACTCTACATTTGCCTGTCTGAATATTGCCATTATATTACTAATTTACACATTGGGAAAAGGGTCAAGAGTACTTCAAATTTTTTGTTGACTTGATATTAACCTGAAAGGAAAATGATAATAACTGATGAAATATATCCACAGTGGTTCAACTTCAAGATAGTTTAAAGTTATGTGTTTTAAAATTAAAAAAAAAAAATTCTCTCCATAATAGCAAAATTATTTATTCGTTTATTTATTTATTTGGTGGGCAGGAAATAAGATTTATTGATGGATATGAATAAGGAGAGGGTAGCACAGCAGAAGCTCTTTCTAGTGCAGGGCTCACTGCGTGTCCAGGGGTCCATTGTAGACAATTGTTTCCAAAGCCTTCTGGGATGAGCCTCTTCTCAGCCACTAGGTCTTCAAATTCATCCACGTTAAACTTGGTAAAGCTCCTCTCCTTTGAGATGTGAATCTTTCGGCATCCAGGGAACTTGAACCTGGCCCTGCATAGAGCTTAATCACAGGCTACTTGTTTTGCAGCTTGGTGAGGACTGACATGATAAATTGGCCAATTCTGGCCACCTTGCTCTTGGGCTTTCCAAAGGTATCCCAGGTATCTGTCCAGAGCATTGAGGACAGCACGGAGTCAGAGACGTGAACATCCATTTTGAAAGGTTGTCTTTAAGATCTCTTAGGACAATCCATACAAACAACAGGCTGCACACACTACCAAGGAGACTGCTGTTTGCAGCCATTGCACACCAGTTGCTCAAGATGAAAGCAGCACAATCGGCTTAACTGGCTGCAAGAATTACTTCATATATTTAGTTTTGGGGGATTAATATATTTTATTCAAAGAAGCTAAGTGTAATTTATATTAGACCACATATAGTCATTTATAAATATGAAAACAGTGCATATTAAAATGATCTGGGTAAGATGATATGTAATACAATAAAGTTTACTAATAAAATTAAACAAAATAATATGGTTTTGTAGTGCTTTTGTATGTTAACTAAAACATAAATTAATGAAACCATTTGAAAGGCATTATCAATAAAACTATCATACACATTGTGATTTGTAAATATTTTTAGTAATATTTATTAAAATAATTTTCTGTGATCCTTTCTTCGGTTTTCTTTGTCTCAATAATATTAATAGTGCACCGGGTATCTCTAGTTGCTAAATAGAAGTATATTTTAGGCCATTACTGAAATATCTACCTACTTTTCTTACTCTAAGTTATGCTATGGTATATGATATTCTTTTAATTTTATAGTTTATTAAAAACACTAACTAGAAAGTGGATGTAGTTCTTTTCTATTGTTTAATGCATTGGAACTTATTAAGCAGCTCACAAGTCTGAAAAATAAAGGTTGAGAATTATGGAGATGAAATCCAGCAATCAAATGTCATAGAGATAATTAATATTCTTTTGTGCATTATAAATCAGAAGTTTTTCAAAGATAAAATTTAAAGTCATTGGAAAGTAGTAAAATTAGCCTTTTCCAGCAAAAATATTACCTTTATTTTTCTGGAATTCTTTCATTATAAAAATCAGAATGTAGTTATATGATATTGGTTGAAGAATGAAAACTGATATTTCATTTTTACATGAATTAACCACCAAACAAGTCGTTTATGTTGGCCCATTAATATAGTAGAATATGCTACATTCTTTTGGGCATCTTTGAGAATATGGGGCTAACACTTTGAGGATGACAGAGAGATAATTAGGAGCTCAGCACAGAGCAAAGTGTTATGAATAAGGAAAATAAGTAAATACAACAGAGATCAAAATTAGATAGATGCAGAATTGGAATGATACTGAAAACAAGAGATGAAACTACAGAAAATACTATGGCAGATCATCCATTTCTTTGAATGGTGAAAGTAATTACTAGTGTGTGTTGACAACTGAAATGAAAAATCAGATCCAGATGGAAAAATGCACACCCAGTAAAGTTGCTTAACCCTATTATTTTACTCAATTGTAGGAAATATATGAGAAAGAAAATGTTCATTACAAATCATTTTTCCTAAAATGGAAAGGAAGCACCACTATCTTGTCCTTACTGTCTTACTCAAATGTTTTCCTCATAGAATTTAAAATTTTTATTTATTTTTCAATATAAATATTTCCCATAGTCTAGCGAGATTCATAGATGCAATATTTTTGCAAGTATATTTCCCCCTATTGGACAGCACATGACAATATTCTCCAGATATGTGAAAGAAGAGTTTTGTATATATCCACATAAATCTATCATTTCAACTAGAAAAAGTATTCTATAAAATTTTTGCAATGTGAATATTTGTCACTTGTTAAAAATAAATAGAAAAAGATTAACAAATATATGAGTTGAAAATCAAAATAACAACTGATGGAAGTATAGTATACTCTGAAAAATTTTACAAATGAAGAGAAGTTGATAGAAAAGCTATGTTACTATTTACAAAAATGTTTCTGCATCTGCAGAACAAGCAATTATTTTGTCCCCCAAATTCCAGGTAACTTACAAAACATTTGTTTTCCTATTGTCCCTTGAATTACAGGGGGCTGGCAGGTTGTTAGTAGCCTAATTGGTTCTTCACATGAAGAGTTTTCCTTTATTATTTCCTTAATTATTTTTTCTATAATTCTGTACACACCTTCGTGTTTGAACTTACAGTCCTTTACTGCTTTCAAAATGAGCCTGTATTCTCTATAACTTCCAATCTCAATTTCCTTCTCCTTCCACATTTTCCCTTGACATTCTCATTCTGTCTTGTTCACCCTAATGCTTGACGTCATTCTCTGTTTCTTCTGCATTTTGTTTTCTTCTGCTGAAAACACTCTTCCCCGGGTTTCACCTATTTTGCTCTTCTCAAGTTCTGTTGGAGCTAAATGTTTCCTTATGTTTTTTTGTAAAGTTGTCTGTCCATCTCTAATTTTTCTATCTTTTTCATGTAACATACTTCTTTCCTTTACTGAAAAATGCCTTTTTAAAACGGTGTCTGTTTATTTTCTTAAAATTGGCTTCTTAAATTGAACTACAAGGCCAAAGAAGCTAAGAATGATATTTGGATATTAATAATTGCCACTTAATATAGAAAATATTCTAGCACTTGGATAGGATAAGAATTTTTTTTTTTTTTTCTTTTTGAGGCAGTCTCACTCTGTCAGCCCAGGTAGAGTGTGGTGGCTTCATTATAGCTCATTGCAACCTCAAACTCCTAGGCTCAAGGGATCCTCCTGCCTCAGCCCCTTAAGTAGCTGGGACTATAGACACACACCACGATGCCCCCCAAATTTTTCTACTTTGAGTAGAGATGGGGGGACTCACTCTTGCTCAGGCTGGTCTCAAACTCCTGAGCTCAAGCAATCCTCGTGTCTCAGCCTCCCAGAGTTCTAGGATTACAGGTGTGAGCCACCGTACCCAGCCAGAAATATTTTTTAGAACTCTAAAATAACAGTACTAAGCCTCGAGTTTTTAAAATAGACAACTTAATATGAAAGTATTAAATATATATAATAAATTAAATCAAGGAAATCTGTATCTGATATTAAGGAGCAAAACTGCCTTGGTGGTAGTGAATTATCGAAACTTTTAGCCAACTATGTCTAAAGAGAAATCTAAGTCCATTTTCCACTGCTATCTTCTAATCTTTTTAACATCTAATGATATTATTTTCTTCAATTGGGAGAAATGGCTATCTTCCTTTTATTGGTGGTTTAGTGCCAATTTAAGAATATTCTTAGCTTTTCGATCTGCATTGTTCAGGCTTATACAAAACTTCTAACAGCTAGTCCAACCTCTCAAGCTTCTGTCACTCCTGAACAATATCAGTATTTAAAAATACCTTTCAGCAGGCACCCGCCACAATTGCCTACTAATCTTGATATACCTTTTAAAAGGTTATTTTACATTGAGTTTCAGATTTTAATGTCCCTCAGCTAAGTGAGGTATCTCTTTAAATGCTGCATGATTCTTTGATGCTGTGTTACCTTTTTGCAGTGAATTAAGTATTATAACATCTTGCACATTTTAGTTAAAAAAATGAAGAGGGAAGCTTCAAAGTGGAAGGAAGTTCCAAGAAATGCAGGTTTATTATTATTATTTATGAAATAATTTAATTGTGTGATATACTTTAGGTGTTGCTATCCTCAGCTATATTTACTCATGCATTCTTAACACTTGTCTATTAAGTATGTTTAAATTAAGAGCATTTCTATTCCTTACAAAGAGTTGTTCTAAAAATTAAGCAACAATTAAATGAAAGACTTTTGATAAGATTGAATCTTGATTTTTAAAATTTTTTTTTCACTTTTACACCTATGAGTCTTAAGAATTTGGTATTTCCAATCTAACATGTGTCTTCCTATTCTTAGAAAGTAATTATGAATTACAAGCTTCAGAATGTGCATTCAGTGAAGACTGTAATATTATTTTGCTCAATCTACATATAATTTGAACCTAAATATGTATACTTCTACAAATGTCATTAAAGCAAGTGTTCATTTCCATGTATACTACCAATTACGGATATTCAGATATCTTGTTATATCAATGACTAAATGTAGCATTTTGAGTTATTGGAGATATAAAAAACACATCTTGAAAACATTGCAATTCTAAATCTTTAAGGTAAGAAAGTTGCTTAGCAAATGTCTTACTGTAGCTTTCATGATGCAAAGAACTGACGACTTCACACCACACACACACACATATATTCTGGTTCAGATATAGAAATAGATATAGATATAGATTCAAATTCTGGTCCAATAAAATTCTACCTTATGACCATGATTTTGAATAGAAAGTATATTTTTAACCTTCATCCTTTCCTCCACTGCATTTTATAATTGAACTAGCTTACTTACTTCTTGGTAAAAACATTCCAGCATTGTGATACAATGATAGCGTTAAAATTTGAACTTTTTTCACCATCTATTGTAGAAAACCTGTCTTCTTTTTAGATCCAGAACAACCTTTTCAAATCTACTAAGGACAGGTGTTTATGCTTTATAGGTTGAAAAGTTCATCTCTATTAGCTAATTTGCATTTTAATTTTTTTCTAAGATAAAAGGCTGTTTATATTTTTAAGTACAATGTATGATTTGACTGTCTTCCATTATATATTCTAAATAATTAAGAGAAATAATGATATTTGTCTTAAGATAATTAAGACAAATAAAATGGTAACCATTCCTTTTTATTAACTTCAACATATTTCACTGAGGTATTTCCTACTTTAGGCTTCCTTGATGGTTGCAATGTATGTTAAACATCAATTTTTATGTGGGATGTTTAAAGTATTTGAAAATGATTCTTATTGTTTGTCAGGCATTGCTACTATTGGCATGACTTAGTAAATGCCATGGAGTCTGTCTCCTAGTAATGTGAAGCATATGATTTCTCTGATCCAAAACATGTCATATGCCTTAAAAGTCAAGTTATAAGAAAACAGTCAAACCATGCAAAGATGTGATATTTGGAATACCAGTTATATAAAAATGAAGGATGACTTAGCTCTTAAAACAACTGTTAAAGCTAATGTGTAAATGTATTATACTTCAGAAACTTTTATAATCACTAAAGGATTTGAATAAAGAAAATGGGTTTCAGACCAATTAAAATTTGGGATGATTGACTATAAATTTTCAATGATATGCAATAGAGAAAAATAATGGTCATTTGATTATAATAACTTCCCAAAGACCAAAGACCAAGTGAATAGATTTACAATAGAAAAAGCAACAACAACAAAAACAAAAAACAAGAAAAAAAAAAAAAAAACAACACTATATGGAACACATTTTTTCCTAAACAGGACTCCAGCAGTAAACAGAATGAGAGCTGTGAGTCCTATTAAGGAAAAAGAAAATCTAATCTTATTATAGACCAAATGTTTATAAATTCATATAATTTTATAAAATATATACTTTTGAGTATAAAACATACATATTTTGTATTATCACATTTTAAATTGTCAAAATTTCCTCAAAAGTCCTTCCACACCTGATGATTATTCTCAATCTCAATAATAAGGTTTTATGAGTACCCGTGTATCATCTAAAATATATGATTTTTTTTTTTTTGGAATTCAAGTAGGTGGAAAATTGTGTTTTCAACATGGTGATTCAGAGCAGCAGTCTGAAAAAAATGCTTATGTAGAAAGTACTAAATCAAAGAGAGAGACTTAAAAATCTATAGCTAAATTTGTTGTAAATTTTAAAATATATAAAAAAGTATACTTAAGTAAATAAACCAAATAAAGTTTCCCTTTCTCCTTAATATTGCAGAGTGTATTATTTCAGCTAGTTTACAATGAAGGCTTCTGATTTTTATACTCATTTTAACCTGATTTCTGTGTAACAATATTAAAGAGAAGAAAACAACAAATTCAAAACGTGAATGCTCCAGGCTCCATATCTCTCCAAGAAGAGCTTTGGAACTGAAATTCTAAATAAGTGAGCTACATTTTCAATGTTTTATCTCAAATGGATTTGGAATCCTCTATAATATTTCTGAAGCTGCAGATTAGAACACAGGTGACCAATAAAATTGGATGGTTCTCATTCCAATTATAGAATTAGGCGAAACTACCAGATAAGCAACACGTATTCACTCAGAAACAGTTGAACATTTATATACTTTGATTTGTGTAATATTAGCCTGTTGCTCAGTGATAGTATTTTAGCAAATTTTCTTTAAAAAAAAATACTATTTAAAGTATCAAAATCGTGGTTAGATGACATTACTGACTCATTTTGCAATTGGTTAAAACCAAGTGATGCATAAAGCAATGCAATAGAAGTTGCAAAGCATTTAAAAATGGAAATAGATGCCTTTATTTTTATTGTATATCAAATGAGAACTGTTGATTTTCTTTTCTTAAAAAGTCACATATAAAACACGTCCACCATATAAAAGAATCACTAGTAATGTTGGCATCAATGACTTATAAGTATATAAAATTAAGATTAAATGTAGGTGAACTCATGCAACCAAATTCTTAGGGCTAAGTATAATTCCATTATGCATCATTTTATGTCACTAAACATAGTCCAGTTATAAATGCTGAAAAGTACCATTAAAACATTAAGATGACAATATACTGGACAGATTTCTTAAAGATGAGAAGTACAGAATTATACCAAATTTCCATCATACCTTACGATTGGCCCTTTAATGAAAAAAATGTTTTCTAATTAATATTTCATTTATCTTGGGGACAAATACATAATGCAGTCATCAATTTGCTCAGCATCTGAAATACCATTCATTTATGTACATATTTTCTCTATTCAAATTTACTATTCATATCACTTATCAATTTGCATATATTAAATCATCATGCATAATTTACCATGTTTTGAATATTTTATTAATAATGGTTCTTTTCTAAGATTTTTATATGTGCTTAAATTTTAAATACTCAAACATTTTTTAAAACTTAACACTTGAGTTTTAACATATTTTTATGTATGAAATATTTAATTACAAATATTAACTGTATGTTATTGCTATGAATATTGGGATGGATAGTGGGCAGTTTTGTATTATAAGCTATTTTGTTAATAAATAGAATTTTTAAAGTAATAAATGAAATGTCCTTTTCAAACCACTTTGTTATTTTATGTAAAGTTAGCATAGACCTAAATTCACCTGCCAATACATCAGTTATTCTTCTCCATTAATTCTTGACTACTTGAGCTCTTGATCTCAGACAAGATGATTTTTAGTTTCAGAAGTTGCCATATTAACAATGTGATCCTTTTAGCCAGAATTAAGTTTAGTGGGATGACTATGTTTAAACTATGAAACCATGCAGTGTGATGTCACACCTCAGCATCACTATAAAATAGCTTTTTAATCCTGATCACGTCACCATTGAAGTCACCACTGAAGCTTTCTAAGTAAGGGACATTTATGGATCACCTCTTCCCTGATGCATTCCTAGGAGAAACAATGTTTTAACTGGTTGATGTCTTTACTTCACTGCAACTATTTTCTCCTTCATTTTTGAACATAATTTTTCATTTTAGTAGACACGTTTCTTTGTTTTGCTTATCAATTTTGGCTCAAGGAATATAACATTCTGTGGTTCCTTTCTTCCCTACTCTACATCTAACCCATAACCACTTAACCTTTAAGATGTAACACATTACTTTCACTACCAGCCACGTCTGGATAGCCATCAAAGCCTTTGGATTATTGGTGTAGCTTCATAAATAATCACCCTGTTTCTCACTCTGTTTTAAAAAGGCTGCTTTTCACCCAGTAGTCAGAGTGATCTTAAAATATAAATCAAATAACATCACAACTTTTGCTCATAGCTTTCTAATTGCTCCTCTTCTCAAAGTAAAACCCAAAACCTTGTCGCTGTTTGTGAAGGCCAATATTATGGGATTACCCCATCATTCTGACCCCAACTTCTCTTATCACAGCCCTGACTACTTTCATCATTCTATCCTCAATAGCCTACTGAAAATGCTAAGTTTCACCCACCTTAGAAACTGCTTGGTTTTTCTGTCTACAGAAAAGCCATGTGCTGTAGACATTTGCTTGTTTCCTCACTTACTTCTGGACCTGCTCAACAGACCTCTTTTCAAAGAGAACTCCCTGACCACCTACTTGCCAGTCTGCATTCAAATTTCTCTCTAGAACTTTTCAGCATCTTACGGCATTTCTTTTTTTTCTATTTTTTAACTACCTTTATCTCCTAAGAATAAATAATGTAAGTTCTTTTAAACCAGGAACTTTTAACTTTTTTTTTTTTCATTGTCTCACCCCAACACAAAGACACATTTCTGGCATAGAGCAAATGATTAATAAATATTTGTTGAATAATCTCACATGAATTCATACTTAGTTTGTTAACCGCAGACTCATCTTGTTCTGAAATCTATGAATATAAAAAAAATTCTACTTCTATTTTGTACTTCTTCTCTCAGAGCAAATATTTATTGAGACTTTAATTTGTGCATTGCAAAGTGCTAAACTCCTAAATTGATTAGGTCTATTTATTCCATGAAGTAGATATTCATTGTATAAATGAGGGTATAGCCAGTAAAACAGAAACTAGTCTAGGGCTTACAACCAACCTGATTTTAATACATAGAACAAGTTGCATTGTAGTGAAAAGAACTAAGAAACAAAACAAGGCATAGTTTTGTTTGAAACCCAGTAATTAGCACCAGCAGAGAACCCATCCGTTTCTCAGGATACGAAGGTCAATGGGAGAAACTGGAGTTCCAGAGCCCCAGTAATGAGCCATTTCATGGTAGAAAGACTGTCTGTTGAGAGCCAGGACAAGGTATAAATGCAATCTCTAACATAAGTGCCATTAGAAGCAGAGGAAAAAAACATGGAAGTGGCCCATCCCCTTGCCTCTTCCTGCTGTCCAATCTTGGGCTTTTGCCTTCCCTTGCCTGAACTTACCCAGAGACCAGATAACCAGAAAATGCAGATTACTGTAACAACAACAACAACAACAAAAAATGGAACTGATGAGTAAATGGTTCAGAGAGCAAATGTACTGTGATCATTCTATTAATAGTATTATGTTATTTTACATATTAGAAAATTCAAGTCCAGAGAGTTGAAATAATTTGCGAAGATCCTACAGCTCCTTAAGGACTGAACTGGAATTGGAAATTAAGGCAATCAGATTCCAGATCCTTCAGTCATCACCACCAAGACATTTTAGGAAAACAAAAATAATGCTTTGATTTTCTCTTAGTGTCATATTTTGCTATTTCCAAAAATAGTTATATGGTTGTGGTGTGTGCGTGTGTGTGTGTGTGCATGGGAATGGGTGTGTTTAAAATGACTCTACATTAAATCAAACATGTAGCTTAAATTTTCCAGGAGAGAAATAAGAAGGGGGTGATTTTTCCAGTAAGGGATAATAGGTTAATAATAGGTTTCCCACAAAGGCATATTTTCAAGCAGTTAAGTGATGCTGACTGCCTAGTAAGACACAGGATAGCTGCCCATACATAGCATATGTCCTGGCAAACAGTAGGCACTCAACAACTAACTGTCTGTTGATGGTTATTATGACCTGAGGGTATTACAATTTCAAAATGAGATTGAAGAAGGTTTGTGATAGTTGTGAGTGCCCTTATAATTCATGTACAGACATTGAATTCTCAGTATGGATAACTCAGGTATTTCCCTTCCAACTATCCTTTGTAACATTTACTTAATACACACTTTGTTCAGCTCCTGCTGAACTTTTCTGTTATATTTTTGAAAGGTTTATTTGCCCTACAGGTTAACTGTGGAAATCGTGTTTTATTCAACATTATAAAAAGCACTTTCCTCATTCTATTACTTCTACACAAATATTTATTACAAATATATGGATTATTTAAGGAGCTACTTGTCTGAAGATTTACAAAAATGATTTGAGATAAATTTAAAATTATATGGTCTGCTTTCTGTACACATAATCCACACTACTAAGTAATTTATAAAAATCCATAAAATAGGAAATTAACTTAAAGGTCACTAGGCTCTCAGAAGAATAAATGACCTTTGATGCTAGAAATCACTGACTATTTTTCAGGTTTTGCATAATATATTATGTATCATTTCTCTCAAGGTATTTCCTATAAAAATTAAAACAAAACTCACACATAAAATGAAATGTTATAAAATATGTAGAATTTTGGAAACTTTCATAATCGGATGAATACCTAAAGCATGGCCCTGGAAAAAGAAGTAAAAGGTAGAAGGACATACATCTTAAAATGATAGTAAGTTTTATGTTTATTTAAAATAGGTATGCATTAGGATCTATATAGAACTCAGGAAAATCAGCAAGAAAAAATCAAACTACCCTATCAAAAAGTGGGTAAAGGACATGAACAGAAACTTTTCAAAAGAAGACAGACTTGCAATTATTATATGAATAGATTCATCTTGGTTATTTTCAAATATTCATACAAGGTAAATTTCTATCAGTATAACTGTTGAATCTAACTTCATATGCATAATTTGAATAATGACTTCCAAATTATTGTCCCCTGATTGTATCAATTTAAAGTGTTATCAATAGCATATAAAAATGTCTGTTCCAACATGCCCTTGTCCATAGTAGGTAAGAACATGCTGTATTATTTTTCTACCCTATCATATACACTTACAATGTTCTTTGTGTTGTTCTATGCACTTGAAATGCATTACATCAGATAATCCTTGAATTATACTTTCAGAAAATAATATTGACACAACTGATTTCATTTACATTGACCTGAATTCTCAGTTTTCTATTTTTACTTATTTTTTATTTTATTTATTTTTATTTTTTATTTTATTCTGAGTTATTTCTTTGAAAGTATGACATGTATTTGAAATTTGTACTTTTTAATAAATTAGTTCTGAGTACAGCCATCAACCATTTTTGAGAACATTTTTAGTACCCAGACGGGGCCAGTTGGCTGGCAAGAATAGCATCATGGTACATGTACTACACCTGGACATAGGTTTCCCAGACCAGAATGTACAGTATCATGCAATTGTACATCCTTCCTTCTTGGCATACTGCCCTGGTAAGGCCTCTGTGCCTTACTAGTGTAGGGGTGAGGGGAAACTTACCCTTTCCCCTGAAAGTTTGCTGAATGATCAACTCACAATTAAGGCAGATTAATAAGAGGAAGAGGTTTATTTACTGTGTGCACAGGAAGAATCACAGAGTGATTTCTGAATACCCCAATGGGATCCAGATATTTTTATATACTCCTTTTGTGGAGGAGATAAGGAATTTCTACTCCTCTTCACATTTCATGCCTTAGAAATTTTTAAATGTCATTTACTGGTCTTTCAGAACAATGTAGAGGTGAATGTATTTTTTGGATCTGCCATCTTTTGCTGCAAGTTACAAGCTCTTACATCATCAAAACACAATACTTAAAAAATTTTACAGGGGATATTTATCAACATCAGCATGTAAACTAAATAACATGATAAATGACTACAACTTTCTAAAGGTTTATGATATATGACTCTGTATCTCTATGTGACAAAAGTATAATTTTTCCTCATTTTTTAAATATATTTAATCCTGCATATCCTTATAATAAAATAAAGATTATATAAATAAATATATAATCCAAATAATGACATAAGCCAGCAAATACTTTTTAATATTAATATTTCATTTATTTATCCATAATTAAAAGTTAAAAGATGAATATTAATTATAACTTTCCTTTGCCAAATTTCAAATATGGCAATGCAGATAAAATAAAATTATTGGTAAATTAAATGAGTATTTTACATGTCATTTTTTCAAAACATGAATACAAAATATCCCTTCTCTTTGAGTCCTATATTTTCTCCAGTTTGAATAAATATTGAATTATTAACTCTACCTAAACTAAATAACCAATTAAAGACACATCATGAATCTATTTGCATGAATGTGAAACTCTTATTTTGAAAAGCAGAAAAGAGTTAATGAAGATATTTAATTAGGCCAATGAGTCCACTTATTGGATAATTCACTGTCATTAACTAGGTGACTCATTATAATTTAGAAAGCCATTCCATTTTTTTGAGATTGGCTAGGAAAAACAAGCTCGTGTTTATCACATCACTCTTCTAAGAAACTTGAAGATTATTTCATTAATGTTTATCAAATTAATATGAGGAAAGCAATAAAATAAAAATGTATAACAGTCACTTCTTGGTCTAGAAGCAGAGAGGTTTAACAAAAGAAGAAAGCATTCCTCCCCACTTGCTTAACAACTGAGACCATGTTTTCAATTTTTTTTTTTTGCCAGTTCTTAAGGTCTAATTGTGGATGTCATAGTTTCCATTTTCTAGAAGATAACAATTTTTCCAAACTGCAACTTGGAGACAGATAAATAAACATAAAAATTACAATAAAATATAATATAGCTATATCTTTATGGAATACTTCAGAGTGAATGTCAGCAAACTTTTTATATATAGGGCCGGAAAGTTAATATTTTAGGCTTTGACAGTCATATGCTTTCTGCTGGAACTACTCAGCTCTGGCCACTACAGCATGAAAACATCTATAGGCAATATGTAGGTGAATGATCTTGACTGTCTCCCCAAAAAACCTTTTTTTGAATTTTATGTAATGTTTACATATCACAAGATATTATTTCTAATTTTTTCAGTCATTTAAAACTAAAAAAAGTTATTACCTTGCAGGCTATACCAAAACCATGGACTGCTAATGTTCACACTGGAGAAACAAAATTAGTAAAGCCTTCTCACAAGAAATAGAGCTTGAAATGAGATTATCCATTATACTGGGAGCTAAGTAAAAAGTTTTATTAGATGAAGTGAGTTTTGCAGGGTACTCTCATGAGAAAGAGGACAGAATTTTTGGGAATTCCAAGTAACAGTATCGGCTTCAATACATATGTGAGTGGAAGTGGGAGATGTCAAGCAATGAGAGTAGAGATAATTTTAGGATAAATTACAAATATCTTTAGGCCATCAAAAATGCTTATAATTTATTCTAATGGAGGTGACATCAATGGGATTTAAAGTATGGAATAAAAGAATCAGATTTATATTTTTGTAAGGCTCATTCTATGGAATATACCATAGATAAACAAGGCTGTAGGCAGAGAGCTTATTAACTGGATGGTTTAGTGGAAAGTCCAAGAAGAAGCTTTAGATGATCTTAACTACAATAACAATCGTAGGTTCATTTACAAGTATGGTCATGCATTGATTAAACATGGATCTGAAGACCAACTCAGCCCAATTCCTATCCAATAATAAGGAACACCTGAGACTGAGAAGGGTGAGAGGTAGGGTGCTAACCTGTTAATCTGCTTTTTCCATGAGCATGTGGGAGCAGCCAGTTAACATAATGCCTTACTAGGGTTGCCCAAGCTGTGACCACTGTGGGTAATATGACAGAATGTTGAATCTGCCATCCATGACCTCGTTCCTTCACTGACCAGAGTGACTCTCTTGTCCTGGCAGTGATAAACTACTCCAGCATTCCTAATGCATGCCCTGGCTTGCTGAGTGAGGATCTAGCAGCCACCATGTGGGAGGAATCTAAAGGTGCCATATTTTAACTTAACTGATTTTATGGCAAGATGTCATGACCACAACTAGCAAAAGCTTTGTGGGCACATAATTTGATGTACCGAACTTCTCTGATTATTTGGATGAGAAGTGTTTCAGCGATGGTGAAGAGAACAAGAGCTGGAATGGTGCTAGCCCTTTGTGTAGGGGTTTCATGAAGAATATTGTATGGTGGAGCCTACCTATGTGGGGGGAAACTCATGCAACTCCACCATCCATGAGACTTAGTTGGTGAATGTCAATGACTCCGTACCCATGAATAGGACACTGAGCAATAAAATAAGAGAAGGGGCTCTGTGTCTGCCTGTGGGCTGCATCATTCTCTGTAGGCAATTGGGGGTGACCCAAATATGGGATGGGCAAAGTCATGCCTGGAAAATGGGAAGGTGAGGGGATCCTGCATGTTAGGTGTGCTGAAATCCTGTCATTTGTAGCAACATGGATGTGAAACAAATGCTGGTTGATTGAAAAATATCAGCCAATTGATAAACATCTAGAAAAAGTCAAAAATAAAAAGAGATGACACGAAGCTCAACAGTAGTTAAAAAAAAAAATAAACTCCAGCAAACCAATTAGAAAATGGACAAAAGATATCAGTCATTTCCCCAAAGAGGATATTCAGACCTCAAATAAGCCCTGAAAACATGTTCAATATCATTAGTTGCCACTAATGTCAGGTAAATATCAATTAAAACCACAATGAGATATTTCAATACACCTATCACAATTCTCTGAAATAAAGAATAAATAAAATAAAATGACATTTAAGATACTAAAAAAAAAAAAAAAAAAAGCAGTGTGACAACAGAAAATGCCAATGAGAGTGCAGAGAAATAGGACCACTCATACATTTCTGATAGGAATGTAAAATAACACAGCCACTCTGGAAAATGGTGGCAGTTTTCTAAAAAAAACTAGACATACAACTATCACACAGCCCAGTGATTGCTCTCTTGGCTATTTAATTTTGTTTAATTTGGAGTAATGAAATTTGTGTTTCCATAAAAACTGGTACATGAGTGTCTACAACGGCTTTATTTGTTATAGCTGAGAATGTCAATAATACCCAGGGGGTCAAATCGTGGTTCTTTCACACCAGGGAGAATGAAATAGTACTCAGCAATTAAAAGGGACAAGTGCTTGATACATGCAACAACTTGGATGAATTTTTAAGGAATTATGTTGAGTGAAAAAAGATCAGTTATATATATTAATACATACATCAGTACCTGTAAATGTGAGTGATATTGGTGGATTATCAATATCAATACCCTGGTTGTGATATGATACTACAGTTTGCAAATGTTACAATTTGGAGAATGTGGACAAGGCATATAAGTGTACAAGGGAACTCTGTAAAATTTCTTATAAATTCATATGAAGATGCTATTTCAATTAAAAGTATTCAATGGATCAGAAATAACACCATGCCTGTCAGGATTTTCTACTATAACTACATGATTATCTTTTAGTATTATCAGAACTTGCCTTCATATGTATACACACATTAAAGTAGTTGAGCCAATGAAAAATGTCATATTTAGATTTATCAAAGCCAAAAGAAGAGCAAAAAAACCCAAAAGTTTAAGATAAAGTACAATAAGAGATATAAGCAGGTCAAGATCAGGGAATGATATAGTAATTAACGTATCACTCATCCATCCTCAGGATTTGCTTAGTATCTGGCTACTTATCTTTAGTATAAACAAAACTCTAAACAAAGTAGAGGTTTTCATGAGAACTCATAACAATGAACGTGTTAACAATGTTTTTATTAGAACAAATATTCAAAGTCGAATAAAAATATAATTTGTCATATTCTAAACTATTAGTTTTAAGAAATCTGTCTCCGAGTATGAAAGAAAGTACATTTAATAGACAGCATCATCAGAAAAAAAATCTGGCCAAGGATCTTGGGATATGGAAGAAAAAGCATAACAATAACTCTTACTAAATGAAAATAATATATCTAATAACTATAATTCGTCTGTAAAGTCTGTGAGAAAATGAGAAGTTGATTTCACCCCCCATGGATTAAATATGAAATTGATAGAGGTCAGCAAGTAGAAACTTCTGACGAAATGTTTGCAGGGGGAATATTGGAAACAGCATTAGTGTGTCCTGTGAGAGTGAAAGAAAATAATGTGTGAGTTTTGAAGGAAAGCAACAAAAGTTGCATTTTGAAATAATTGCTATTTATTCTTGAAACAAACTTAGAGGTGATCCAGAACGTTACAAATTCAGCCTACATGCCTTCTCCTGAGCATTCTTGAAGATTCATGACTTAAAATTGTGTAAATCTAATTATGTTGTTATTTCCCAAGCCAATATGAATCAAACAGACAATTTTAGACCTAAAATTGGTAATAGCTATCTAATTTCTTAAGAATAATTTCAAAAATATTCAAATCTTAAAATGTTTCTAACTTTAAATATAAGAATGGTATTTGATCACCGACTGAATCCAAAGTTAGCATTAACTTTTTGCTTATCCTGAACTTTAATATGAAAATGAAGCATCCTAGCATTCCGGTGTTATACTTGGGCAACAGAAGCCCTATTATTTTTTCCTCATAACCTTCAAACAGTTGCCACTACTACTTCCTGTCTTTGTGTCACCTTTGATATGCACAGAAAATTTATCAAGCTGACTTTCAGAGAGGTTAAATAATTTTCCTAGGAAAAAGCTGCAATTAGAAATAGAATCTTGAAACAGAAACCATAATTTTTATCATGTAAATGTTTTATCTACTTCACCATGTTTTCTGCCACTTATCTGTTATACTTAGATGTCAATGTCATAAAATAAATTCTGAATATAGTTTCACCGCTCAGAAAAATTGTTTTTATTCTTATTTTAGCCTTATATTTTATATATAATTTCATACACTTTATTCATTTTATAATTTTGATAGCAACTGCATAGTGCACACTACTCAATTCTGTCCTAATTTACTTTAATGTGTCTTATCACTAACTTCTCACAAATCACAATGATTATGTTTTATTATCTCCAATTTATGGTTTGGCTAATTATGGAGAGATAATTGACATGGCAGGTGTGTAAATTTGGACTCCAAACCAGTGTTACTAAGTATCACATATCACATATATTTAATGTTTACTAAATGCTGGGTACTTTCTATATGTATAAATTATAGGGTTAAAAGATTAGAGCAAAATTAGCAAATAAACATATGATTAAAATAATGGGTCAATAAGTCATGATTTGGAGATAGTTCAGGGTTACTGAGCATAGGAACACAACCAAATTTTGAATTTAAGGTAGTAGTTTGGGAATACAATCTAGGAAAAAATATATCGGCTGCAAAGTCATGAAGAATGAGAAAATAGCCCACTGTGGTGGCAAAAAGCATAACTAGAGTATAGAATTAGGAGTAGGGCAGAAAATGTTGGCTGCATGTTTTATCAAGTACAAATCCTATAGATTTTCCTCTTTCATGAAAAAGAATGTATATTTCGTTCTGAGGTATTTTTACGGACTTAAAGAAAGGTGATGGAATGATAAAATTTGGCTTTTATGTCAATAACTTTGGCTTTTCTGTGTGACTACATTAGCAAGGCAAAGGCCATGCAATAGTATAACAATAATAAAATGTTATAATCTAGGTTAAATAAAATACAATTTATGGGTAAACTAAAATATTATTAATTGGAAGATGGAGATTATATATATATATATATACACATCATTGGGACAAGATTAGCCCAGATTTCTGAGATAAGAAATGAGTAACTGGGGAATGGTATTATTACTGGGCCGTGGAACACATAAAATGATCCAAATTTAGTAATAAACTAATGAATTAAATTGTAGTTTTGTTTAGATATTCCTGTATGATCTTCAAGAGGAGAAAAAATGTCTTGAGTTTCATTTAATAAATACTTCTGAAATTTATTAGCAAAATTTGAGATACAGATTCTATAGACATCAGATGATAACTGAAAGCATGGGGATAGAGGATGTGATTCCAGGAGTACATGGAACATGAGAAGACAAAATGATCAAGCACAAATTCCTGAGAAACTGGATATTTTAGGGTTACGAAGCAGGTTCACTGTGCACTGGTTAGCAACTGAGTCTGAGTCTGGTGAGACAGAACATCCCCACACAGTAAGTTACACGATGTGAGTTTATTACAGATAGGCAGCAATGGACAACAGAAGCCCAGGATCCATTGTGAGCCAGTCTCCCAAGGCTCAGGACAGCTGTCCGAGGTGGATGGAGTCTCATCTGCATGTGACCTACTTGCACTATAGCTGAAAAATCCTGAAAAGCAGCCAGCCCTAAGTTTTATACACCCAGGCTATGGAAATCACTGGAATACAGTGTTGAAGGACAGCCAGTTTCCACAGGGCGACTGTAACAGAGATCAGGCTATTCCAGCCAGCACCTTTTTATCCGAAGATGTTGCATTCCTAGCACATTCTACAGTTATCCTTGAGAATACCAAGTGAGAAAGTGTGAGAACCGGGTCGAACCAAAGCCACCCAGAAAATTGTCCTGTACAGGTTAAGGAGAAGAATAGGAGCTTTAAATCAAAATCACAAGAAATCAAAGAAAATTGAAAGGAACAACAGTAATCCTCCTATAGCCATAGCAATATAATGCAATTCTGGCTCATATTTTTTCCTATGCTATCCATGTATTATTTACTCCACAGAGGAGCCCAAGGATGTAAATGCTTATTGTTTCCCAATTTCCAAACAAGAAAACTGTGGCAAAGAGAAGTTGAAAAAATTCTAATATAACAGTGATAAATTGATAAAACCTGTATTCGCATCCAGCTAATCTGACTCTAGAGATGACATTCTCACCTGTTAGGAGAATATGCTTACAGCAGAGCATTTTGTCACTGAAGGAATGGAAAGAGAGCGTTCGCAAAGGAAGGAAGGGAAACTATGTGTGTGTTATTGCAGAGATGATAGGATAGGGAAGGAAATGTTACCATTGAGGTCAGAAATAATGATGTCATTGAGCCAAGAAAGGACAATCAATTGGAGTTCAAGTACTTGCTTAAGAAGTAGCCATGAGGAAAGTTTTCTCTCTCTCTCTCTCTCTGTGTGTGTGTGTGTGTGTGTGTGTGTGTTGGGGTGTTTGTATGTGTTATAAGAGTACATACTTCAATACATGTTGAATGACTATAGAGGAAGGGACTTCTAAAAGGGAGTGTTTAAAAACAGATGAAGAAATGGCATAATTGATGCTGTTAGGGCTCTGTGGAGTTTGAAGAGGATAATACTGAAACAAACTTGGTAGGATTAACCATATAGAGAAAGAAGCATATATACCTTGTCCAACATAACAAACCTAGATGTTATACAGACAATAAAAAATATAAACTTAATGTCATTTCAATCAAAGAATACCAAATATCTTATTTTAAGTTAATAAACTATTATTGGATGAACAAAAAATTATCTCATGTTTATGTCTTAATATGGTGTTACAATGACCTTTCCTAATTAAAAAATATGCATTTCCTGTACTTATCTAGATGGGATGAAATATAATGCATGCTGAATTGTGTCAATTTATCCAAGGAATTTGTTCAAGTCAAAGAAAAGTAATTCAGAGTTTGGGAGTAAAGAGGGTTGGGTTAAAATCAACATCTATTACTGATTAGGCAACATTATGTAAGTAATAAAGCTATAAATTAAATAATAAACTTTCTGAATATGCATTTAATTGATTTTTTAATAAAATTGTACTGAGATTGCTTATCATAATCTTAGTGATAATCAACTTTAATGATTTATCAATTAGCTTAACTTTTGTTTCATAACTAGATGAATTTAGAATTTAATTTAGGTTCTCTAAATAAGCAGTTTGCACAATTCTCCATATTATTTGCTATAAAATAGCCAGGGTGAGAAAATTTATGCTAAACTGAAGTTCTTAAAATAAAACATTTTCTCAAACCTCAGAAAATATAACAATACGAATACAAGTACCTAATATGTTATTAAACAATAGAACACCTGATATAGCTCTTGAAAGAAATCTATTATTAGGAGAGTTTGAAACAATCTCAGCAATAAACAGTAAAAGATATCCATTTTGAATATAAAAAGGATATTTGTCTTTAGTATCCTCACAGTTATAATAAAATGGTTAAATGATATAAATAAAGTTTAGACTAACATATGTACTGTGCTGATTAGTTGAGTGAAATTCCTATGTCCATGTTCTTCTTAAAAAGCATATCATGGCAACTATTTATATTTGATTATTCATTTATAATTATTTCTCCAACCATGGTAACTAGTAATGATTCAGCTGACTTCATGAATGTTAGAGTTTATAAAAGTCTCACTAACTTTAAAGGGACTGCTATGAATGTGTTTGGGATATAACATAGTTTTCAAAAATTTTTACATTTTGAAATATCATAGATTCTACATAGTTCAGGTCAACATCTATAAAGAGTCTCTATACATTCATATTTTCATCTCTTAGAAACTAAAAACCCCACCAATTTAAATGTTTTCAATATTTTATATTATGAACTATTAAATACAGAAAATATAAATATATTAAAATCACAAAGAATGAATATTTTATGTCTTGTTACAGCTTTATTTTTGTCATGGATATATTCATTTGTGTTTTATACAGATGATGATATCCTGTGGAGCATCAGACAAACAAAACATATTAGTACATGTTTTGAAGGGACATTTTCAATGATTACTGTTATTAGACTTAGATATTATCTATAAAAGGTAAATATCTATGAATAAGAACAGAAAAATAAAACATCGGCTCTAATTTGCAATTTTTTTCTCCCAGTAAATTATCAGAATTGTTTATGATAGCTTCAATTTAAAATATTTTTGAAAAACTTGCTGAAAGAAGCAGTAGTGTTCCCATTGGATTGAAAAATTTCACTCCTTTTAACTAGACTAGCCAGATCTCTCATAAAGTTGTATTATGAGCTTTGTGATCATTCATACTTAGAAAATATGTGTGATAGCAAGCCTCTGTTCTGCTGAGATATAGATAAATAAAGGACAAATAAATAATTGAAGAGTTTTGGACAGCTGGATGTCTGTAGCAATTGAAGCAAAGGAAGTCACACTGTGAATCTTTGAAGAACTAAAGCATCTTGTTCACATAAGCTGACAGGGTAATCAGAGGATAGAATAAGATAATTCATGTATTATCATGAGTGCTTGTCTGTGATACATGATTCACTAAACTGGAATTTATATTATTTATATGGATTGTTATTAAGTGTCTTTTGATTCTATTACAAACAATTTAGAAAAATTCAAGATAGGCCTAGAAGACAAAAAACACTGTCATGTGCATCATTTTAAAAACCTTTGACTATTATTGAGTATTAAGCTTTCAAATGCTCTTTTGTTATACATCTTCCTTCCTCCATGGAACTGGGAAATAAAATGAGGAATTTAATACATTTGTCCTTCAGTTGTATCACAATATCATAATTCTCATCCTGCAATAGCCTTAAGAAGGCATCGTTGAGAAAGAATGCTTGTATTTAGTCATATTCTATTACTTCAGATATTCTTTTTCCTTCATTTTATAAAAATCATTTTATAAATTCATTTCTAATGTACCTAAAAAATGAATTATTTATCCAAATTTTGTGTCATTCTGATGAATTAGATCGTTAAGTAATGCTCTGTATTTCACTTTCAATATAGGATATCATATAAAGAACAATTCTGAGACTAAGAAATCTGTGTATATTTGTATGAATGAGATAGCTAGCATGCAACGTGCATTTGTATACTTTGATGCTCACTATGCATATATGTGTGTGTGCATGTAGAGAGAGAGAGAGAGAGAATATGGAAAATATTATATTTTCCTCAAAGAAAAACTACTCCAGGCATCAAAGATTCCCAGGAATATTCAATACCTGATAATAAATTTTAAAGAAGATATATTACATGTGTAATTTATAAAATATAATATAAAACATCTTGAACATTGTGACTAAAATATTTTATTGTGAGAAAACCAAATATAATTGAACTGTTAAGGGCATAATAGAGGTGATGGGCATATAAGTAAGTGTACATTGTAAAATTATTTCAACTATTTTGGGTGCTTCAAAATCTTTACAATAAAATTTTGAGATAGATATGCAATAAAATAAGTGTATAGCTCAATTTGTTTTCACAAAGTAAATATGCTAATATAATCAGCTCCCAAATCAAGGCATAAAATATTACCAGAATGAGCCAAGGCCCCTTCCCTTCTTCATACTTGCAGTAACCAATTTTCTCATTGTCAATTTCCTATTGACAAAATTAATTTTTCCTGTTTCTAGATTTTACGTAAGTGAAATCACACATGATTTACGCTGTATCTGGATTTTTTATCTCAATGTTATGTTTGTGAAATCCATCTATATTTTACCAGGTAATGATAGTTTGTGCTTGAATACACCTGGACATATTTATTCGCTCCTATGTTGATCAGCATTTGGATTGTATTCAGTTTTTGTATATAGTGTTGTAATAAATACTATTTTACAAGTGTGTGTGTGTTTGTGTGTGTGTGTGCATGAGAATATATGCATGCATTTCTATTGTAATAGACACTGAGATACCCCAGCCCACATACAGGAAGATTGTGTGGCCAGCTTTAGGGGCTTTGGTCAGCAAACCACCACCAGCTTCAGGATCTGCCCCAGGTGTAGAGGGTTGCTTTGCCTGTAGTCTTACCCTTCTTAGGGAGCCTGAATCTGGCCACTGAGAGATGTGAAGTGAGCGTATGGAGGCCTAGGATATTTCAGGCTGTCATGAGACAATTTTGGCAAGAACTTCTCCCTCCAGAGCTTTCCATAGGATTGGTTGAAGCTTTATTAAATTTACTTTGCAGTTTAATCTCTGCTTCTGCCCAAATCCACTTCCTTCCACTTTCCTTTATATGTATTGATTCTTGAAAACTTCTTATACCCCAAAGTCCATTTCTGCCTTAAACTCCATCTCATTGTTAACTTCTGGAGAAACCCAAACTACAACATGTATACACTTAAAAATAGACTTTTTCATCACAAGTAAGCACATGTTCACCTTTAATAAGTACTACCAATTATTTTCCAAAGTGTATGCACCAACTTCACGCCTATGAAAAGGGAATGAGATTTCTGGTTATTCTACATCTTTGTCTATTCTTCATATATCGATTCTGTTTTTCATTTTAGCCAATGTGTTATAGATATACTGGTATTCAGATTTCAATGTACATTTATTTAATAATAATAGTGAACACCTTCTCTGATACCTATTATTCACCTGGACATCCCCTACTATGTGCTGTTTATGTCTTTGGCCCAATTACCAATTTGGATTGACTTTCTTCTTATGCTGATAAGTAGTTTATTAACGTATTTTGGTTTTTAGTTTATTGTCAGAGGTATGTGCTACCATTATCTTTTCCCTCCTGTGGCGTCCACTTTATTCTTTCAGTGTAATCTTTTGATCACAAATAAATTATTCATTTCAATATAGCCAAATTAATTTTTGTAATCTTTTAGTAATTTTTGTGTTCAAGAAATTTCTATCTACTCTAAGGCTATGACTATCATGTTTTCTTATCAAAGCTTTATAGCTTTACCTTTTACATGAAGATCTGTGACCAATCTACAAATTAATTCTGTGCATTGTGATTAGGAAGGAAAAGTGGCAGACTAGTGGTGGCCTCCCATCATTGCTCCCAGAGAAGGAGTGAAGAGTGCAGACGGCTGCCTATGCACAGATAGTTCACTCTGAAAGCAGAGTTGTGAGTTTGCAGAGAAACAGTGTGGGATGCTCAGCGCAGGAAAAAAAAGGGGATGGGGAGATACATTCACAAAGAATAGAGAGTGCAAGGAGAACGATAGAGAATAGAGCGCAGGAGGGGTACACTCGCCCCGCTGGCGCAGTGCGAGATCTGACCTGCAGGAGGACATTTACAACCCCCATAGCCCTCCTACAGGCTCAGACAGGGACAAGTCTGGAGTTAGTGCAAAACTGTTACACTAGACGACAGGTTCAGTGGAGAGGAGACAATAGTGGGAGACAGCCTGAGCTCTCGGGTGCACTTTGCCAAGGCTGCACCAGGCTGGGGAAGGACTAGACTGAGTTGCAGCTTCCTGGGGCTGTACACTGGTTTTTGGAGATGGGCACCTCAGCCCTGGAAATCATCATGACCAGGGCATGGGAATTGACCAGAAAGCAGTGGGAACCGACCTGCAAAGCCTCGGGCAGCTGCTTCCATTGGCTCTTTACCAGGCGAGAAGAGCTGCATTTTCTGCATGGCTGACCTGCATATGCAGGACCCTACTGCCTAGAAGTAGACTGAAGCCCAGTCATCTGGGCACGGCTGCCTCCCGCCTGCCTAGCCCCGTCACCCGTTCTCCATTTCTGGTTGGCCGCCATCTTCAGGCCACTCTGCTGGGAGGTCCTGTTTGGAAGCTCAGTATCAGGCTCAACCCCACTTCTCGGCCTGAAGGCTACTGTGTGTGGCGCAGCAGGCTCTGCCCTGAGAGGCCACAGGCAGTCGCTTTGTAGGCCTCTGAGCAGGGGAGGAGAGCTGTGTTCTCCGCGGGGCTTACGTGCATCTGCAGGACCCTGGTGTCTAAGAAGTAAATTGAACCGTATCCACCCAAGCCCCCCTTCCAGGTCCTAACCACCTTCTGCCTCCCGGGCCCTGAACCTGCCCCCAGGTCAGGTCGGCCTTCCATCTGCATGCTCCGGATCAACGGGAGAGTCCTACCCACTTGCCAGAGACTGCTGCTACCAGTGAGCAGGAAGCTTCCTGCAGACAAAACACCATGCTTCCAGCCCCTGGGGGGGCACCTCCCATTCCACAGACTAGAGTCAGACAGCAGGTGCCATGTTGCTTCTTTACCTACTGGGCACCTTTGTCCTCCCCAGGCTCCATCTGCTTACTCTCACATGGACATTTCTCAACTCCAATCAAAACTGCAGAAGTCACAGGGATCCAGTGAATCCCTGGATGTTCTGCCTGACTCCAGAGCCTGGTCATTCTGTGCAGACTGCCTCCTAGAGAGAGTGTTGGAGATGACCAGAGGGTGGACTTTCCTCCACCCAGACTCTTCTTCTCCTCTTCCTCTACCCTTCTCATGGCTGCAGAGAGAGACAATACAGCTGCAACATCAAGAAAGAACTAGTGAAAGAACTCTGGAAGTTTGAAGAATCAGAGTGAAAGGTCACCCCCAAAAGGGAACACTAGCTCCCTAGCAATGGATACCAACCAAACATAAAATGTTGAAATGATAGATGAAGAATTTTGAACATATATTGTAAAGAAGCTTAATGAAATACAAGATAAAATAGAAACATCACAAAGAAACCACAAAAACAATGTAGGAAATGAATGAAAAATTCACTAAATAAATTGAATTACTAAAGAAGAATCAAACAGAACTTCTGAAAATGAAAAACTCATTCAAGGAATTATAAAACACAATGGAAAGCCTTAAGAACATGTTAGATCAGGCAGAAGAAAGAATCTCAGAGCTTGAAGAGAACACCTGTCAACTAAACAAGTCAGTCACAGAGATAGAGCAGAGAAATAAGAGGAATGAGCAAAGCCTACAAGAAATATCAGATTATGTAAAAAGGCCTAACATAAGAATCATAGGCATCCTTGAGGGTGAAGAAGAAAATACACAGGGTTGGATAATTTATTAGAGGGAACAATTAAGGAAAATTTCCTTTCCCTTGCTAGAAATCTAGATATCCAGGTAAAAGAAGCTCATAGGACCCCTGGGAGATTCATCACAAAGAGAAAAACATCACCACGTATATTAATCAGACTGACCAAAATAAACACAAAAGAGGCATTTCTACAACCCGTAAGGCAAAAGCAGCATGTAACTCACAAAGGAAAACCCATCACACTAACTGCAGACTTCTCAACTGAGACGCTACAAGCCAGAAGGGATTGGGGCCCCATTCTCAGTCTTTTCAAACAGTCGTCAGCTAAAAGTTCTATTTAGAGATATACTGTTAGTAGCAAATTAAAATGGAGATACAGCAAAATTGCCAACACAGTATCCTTTACTTTTTTATCTTTGTGATCTGCATTTTTTGAAATGCTTTTATTCCATCAAAAATATTAATTGTATTTTAATTTAAAGTAAAATTTCAATTATAATTTTATTGGAAAATATCACACAGAAACTTAATAAAACTATGCATGGAAATAAAATGAAAAAATAATAGATATCAGAAGTTGCATAGATGGATTTGAAAGAACACATTAATTTTTATTTAATATGATTATCATGTATCATCAGTTATTTCTGATTAAAAGAATTTTCATACTATCATTTTATCATTCATTGTAAAAGAAGTATGCCTGTTTGTTCATTTATTGTTAATATTGAAAAATTATATTACCACCATGTCTGTAATTTTATTTCCCTCCAACGAATATCTGTATCTTCCTTTTCCTAAGAAGTTTTTCTTTTTTAAAAAAGCTACTATGATATTGAATTTGGTGTAGGGGGAGGAGTATAGAGAGTTCAATTTATCCTACTTATTGCTAATAATATCTGTAAGCAGAACAAAAATAATTACCAGCTTCCAAATACACTTGCATAGTTCAGTTGATTTAGGCACTCTTTACTACAGACATATAAACCAGAAATGTATTTTTTAGATATCTGCACAAAAAAAGAAAAGAAAAGAATTACATTGATTTCTGAGCCAACCAATTTCCTAAAGGTATTTCTACGATAAAATGTATGCATAGTAATTGTCCAATTTCCTTAGTGTTAGATTTGACAATGGTGATATGCTCATCACCAAACTTTCCCCCAGTTCTCTCATCCTTCAAAGTGCCAGAAATGTTGGTTAGGTTTCATTTTATGAAGTTTATAGAATAAAGTAAGATATGCTTGCCACAGTCAACACAGAACTCCTGAGAATTTTATTTATTTATTTATTTAAGCATATTACAGGGGTACAAATGCTTAGGTTACATATATTGCCTTTGTTCCACCCGAGTCAGAGTTTCAAGGGTGTCCATTTACCAGACAGTGTGCACGAAATCCATTAGGTGTGATTATACACAAACCCTCCTCCCCACTCCCACCTGCCTGACAACCGATGAATGTTACTACTATCTGTGCACATAAATGTTGATCAGTTAATACCTATTTGATTGTGAGTACATGTGATGCTTCTTTTTCCATTTTGTGATATTTCACTTAGCAGAATAGGCTCTAGTTCTATTCAGGATAATACAAGAGGTCCTATATCACCATTGCTTTTTGTGGCTAAGTAGAACTCTATGGTATACATATACCACATTTTATTAATTCACTCATGTATTGATGAGCACTTGGGTTGTTTCCACATCTCCACAATTGTGAATTGTGCTGCTATAAGCATTCTACAGCAGATATCTTTTTTATAGAATGTCTTTTTTTTTTCTTTCTTTATGTAGATGCCCAATAATGGGATTGCTGCATCAAATGGTAGTTCTACTTGTAGCTCTTTGAGGTGTCTCTGTATTATTTTCACAGCGGTTGTGCTAGTTTGCAATCCCACCAGCAGTGTATGAATGTTCCTATCTGTCTGCATCTATGCCAGCATCTATTGTTTTGGGAATTTTTGATAAAAGCCATTCTCACTGGAGTTAAGTGATATTTCATTGTGGTTCTGATTTGAATGTCTCTGATGATTAGAAATGTTGAGCATTTTTTTGTATGTTTGTTGGCCATTAGTCTGTCTTCTTTTGAAAAGTTTCTGTTCATGTCCTTTGCCCACTTTTTGATAGGGTTGTTTGATTTTTTCTTGCTGATTTTCCTGAGTTCTACATAGATTCTAGTTATTAGCCCTTTATTGGATGTGTAGCATATGAATATTTTCTCCCATTACGTAGGTTGTCTGTTTGCTCTCCTGATAGCTTCCTTGGCTGTGTAGAAGCTTTTTAATTTGATCAGGTCCCATTTATTTATTTTTGTTGCCATGATTGCCTTTGGGGTCTTCTTCATAAATTCTTTCCCAAGGCAATGGCAGTAAGACTTTTTCAAACATTTTCTTCTATAATTCTTATAGTTTCATGCCTGAGGTTTAAGTCTGTTATCCACCATGTGTTGATTTTTCGTGAGAGGTGAGAGGTACGGATCCCGTGTCATTCTTCTAGGTGGTCGCTGTCGAATTTTTCTAGCACCATTTATTGAATAAAAATTCTTTTCCCCAGTGTATGTTTTTGTCTTCTTTGTCAAAGATTAGATGGCTATATGAGGATGGTTTTATATCTGGGTTCTCAGTGGTATTCCATTGGTTTTGTCTGTGTTGTTTTATTTACCATAGCCTTGTAGTATAGCTTGAAGTCTGGTAAATTGATTAACGTGATCTGTATGAATTAACTCTTTTTTGTTGTTGTTCTTAGAGTATAAAATGATTGTGAAAGTATTTTTCTTTAAGGTGACTGGTAGAATAAAAAAACATACATTTAAATGAAATTTAAACTATTGGAATTTTAGAAAGGAATCTACTAAGGTCCAATGAATGACTAAAACATGCCTGCAATAAAAATTCATATTTTCAATTTATTGTAAATTATTCAGCATTAATTAGAAGGTGACTGCCTATCAAGCACATAGTTGAGATGGAGAAATGTGTCAGCAGCTTTCAACTACTCTTTTTATTGTCTTTTGATTTTTTTTTTTTCTGTTTTTTGGTTTGGTTTTCCTTCCTTTTGACAAACTTGGTACCCATATGTGGTGTACCTAGATTTCTGATGATGCTGATTTTCAAAGTGCAGTCTACAGATCCTTGGTTATAAACTTATATTGTCAGAAAGTTGACTTCACCTATTTTGTATACATGCTTCATGCTCTCACATCAATTAATAAATTCCAACAGATGCAATTGTTTGCAGGCAGATGACACCTGGTCAGTGTGAACTTGTCCTGGAGTTTTCTGAGGACCCAATAGAGAGAGGTGAAACAGAGATCTAATTCTGGCAGTTGATAAACATGAGAGCAGAGATATTTCTTGCTACGAAACAATACTCAGATGAGCTCATTGCTGGCTTGAGGGAACAGAGAACAGTTTTCCTTGAACACCAGGAAGCTATATCTGAGCAAAAGCATAAATTGTGTCATGAATATCCAAAAAGAAAATAACATTAAACCTAAGATCACCTATGACGCGCATAGAGGAAAGTTAAGCAAAACAGCAGAAAACCTGTTGCCGGGGGAACAAATTTTGTACAAGACAGGTAATAATCTGAATAATAAAATGCGGAAAACAATTAGAAAGAGGAGAAGAGGGAGGAGAGGAAGAGGAATTGTTAAACATTTCAATTACAACATTACAACAAATATTTGTGGAATAAAAACATACTTTTAAATGCAATGTATCTGTATTCAATTGCATCAATAGATGTTACTATTAAGACCATATTAGTATTCCATAAAATTAAGTGGAATAAATATTACAAATAAATATTACAAAATATAAAAAAGTTAAAAAATAATGAAGGAAAAGAGGACAGAATTGAAGAACAAAGCATAACACCTACAATACAAGTGATGAACATCCAGTAGCATAAAAATATGTGGCAGAAAAAAAGGGGCTTTATACATATAGTAGAAGCAATTTTATTTAAGGTAAAGAGAGCTTTAGTCAGCAGATTTAGAAGGCTTATTCAGTTTCAGCAGGGCTGAGCAGAAATTCTAGTAAAAATCTCCCGCTATAAAAAGAAGGAAAACATCATAAAAAACTTTCAGAAAGGAAAAACAAAAGTCAATCCCAAAAGAAAAAGAACTAGTTTGACCTTACACCTCTTATTAGTAACAAAGGGTTTAGGACCTGCAACAACATACATCAGAATACAGTGGGAAAACATCTAATAGTGAATGCTGAAATAGAAAGAAAAGGACCGTAACCCAGGAATTTTCTACTCAGATAGGTATTATCCAAAACTCAGGTTAAGAAAACAATTACTGATTTGCAAGATTTGAGAGCCTGTATCTATCATGTGTCCCATATAAAGAATAATGTTGGCATTGGTAGATCCTACAATAGAGACAAAATGTATGTACTGACATAGTGCACACACAACTATTACATATCAACCACTCTTTTTTTGTTTCAGAAAATTATGGAGCTACAAATATTTTGATTACATATAATGTCATTGCCTTGCCCAAGCCAGGGCTATAAGTTTGCCCCTTCCCCATACAGTGTGCTCTGCATCCATTAGTTGTGAATTTACTCATCCCCACCACTCCCCTTCCCCACCTGACTGGCACCCAATGAATATTACTTCCATGTGAGTACCTTAGTGTTGACGAGTTAGTACCAATTTGATGGTGAGTACATGTGGTACTTGTTTTTCCATTCTTGTGATACCTCACTTCAAAGGATGGGCTCAAGCTCTATCCAGGATGATATAAGAGGTGCTAGTTCACCATTGTTTTTTGTAGTTGAGTTGTATTCCATGGTATATATATAGCACATTTTATTGATCCACTCATGTCTTTATGGACATTTGGATTATTTCCACACCACTGCAACTGTGAATTGTGCTACCATAAACATTTGAATGCAGGTGTCTTTATTATAGAATGTCTTTTTTTCCTTTAGGTAGATGCCTAGTAATTGGATTGCTGGATCAAATGGTATTTCTATTTTTAGCTTTTTGAGGTATCTCCAAATTACTTTCTACAGGGGTTGTACTAATTTGCAGTCCCACCAACAGTGTAAGAGTATTCCAATTTCTCCACATCCATGCCAGCATTTGTTGTTTTGGGACTTTTTGATAAAGGCCATTCTCACTGGAGTTAGGTGATATCTCATTGTGGTATTGATTTGCATTTCTCTAATTATTAAAGATGTTGAGCACTTTTTTATATGCTTGCTGGCAATTATTCTGTTTTCTTTTGAAAACAGTTCATGTCCTTTGCCCACTTTTTGATGGGGTTGTTTGTTTGATTTTTTTCTTGTTAATTTTCTTAAGTTCTATATAGATTCTTATTATCAGCCCTTTATCAGATGTGTATCATATGAATATTTTCTCTCATTCTGTAGTTTGTCTCTTCGCTCTAATGATAGTTTCCTTGGCTGTGTAGAAGCTTTTTAATTTGTTAGGTCCCATTTATTTATTTTTGTTGCTTCTGTCATTGTTTTGGGGGTCTTCTTTATAAATTCTTGCCCTAGACTGATGTCTGTAAGAGTTTTACCAACAATTTTCTTATAGAACTCTTAAGGTTTCACGCCTTAGGTTTAAGTCTGTTATCCACCTTGAGTTGATTTTTGTGAGAGGTGAGAGGTGGAGATCTAGTTGCAACCTTCTGCATGTGGTTATCCAGTTTTCCTAGCATCATTTATTGAATAGGGATTTTTTTCCCCCAGTGTATATTTTTGTCTGCTTTGTCAAAGATTAGATGACAATATGAGAATGGTTTTATATGTGGGTTCTCAGTCCTGTTCCAAAGGTCGGTATCTCTTTTCTTATGCCAGTACCATGCTGTTTGGATTGCAGTAGCCTTGTAGTAAAGCTTGAAGTCTGGTCGACTGATACCTCTCAATTTGTTCTTTTTGCTTAAGATTGCTTTGGCTATCCGAGGTCTTCTCTGGTTAGATACGTACCATAGAATTATTTTTTCTACATCTGTAAAGAATGATGATGGTATTTTGATAGGGATTACATTAATTCAGTAGATCATTTTAGGTCATGTGGACATTTTAACAATATTGATTCTGCTAATCCATGAGCATGGTAAGTTTTTCCATCTGTTTATATCTTCTACAATTTCTTTTCTCAGTGTTTCATAGTTCTCCCTACATAGGTCTGTCATCTCCTTGATTAAATATATTTCTAAATATTTAATTTTTTGATGCTATTGTTAAAGGTGGTGTGCTTTCGATTTGATTTTTGGTTTGGTGTATATGAATACCACTGATTTGTGTGCATTGACTTTGGATCCTAAGACTTTACTGAATTCATTTATCATTCTCTTCCTGAACAGACCAATATCAAGCACAGAATTTGAAGCAGCAATTAAAGATCTTCCAAAAAAAAAAAAAAAGTCCCAGTCCAGATGGGTTTACACCTGAATTTTACCCAACTTACAAAGAATAACTCACACCTATAATGCAGAAATTATTACACAACATTGAGAAGGACGATATCCTCCCCAACTCATTCTACAAAGCCAATATCATCCTGATACACAAGCTTGGAAAGCACACAATAAAAAAAGAAAACTACAGACCAATATCCCTCATGAATATAGACACAAAATCTTCAACAAAATCTTAGCAAACTGCATCCAACAGCACATTAAAAACATAATTCATCATGACCAGGTGGGCTTTATCCCAGAGATGTAAAGATGGTTCAACATATGCAAATCTATACATGCAATTCACCATGTAAATAAAAGCAAGAACCAAGACCATATGATTCTTTCAACAGACGCAGAAAATTCATTTGACAAAATCTAGCACACTTTTATGATAAAAACTCTTAACAAAATAGGCATAGATGGGACATACTTTAAAATTATTAAAGTTGTATATGATAAACCCACAGCCAATATCATACTGAAGAAGGAAAAATTGAAAACATTCCTGCTTAGAACTGGAACCAGACAAGGCTGCCAACTATTTTCACTTCTATTCAACATAGTTCTGGAAGTCCTTGCCAGAGCAATCAGACAAGAGAAGGCAATCAAGGGTGTCCAAATCGGGGCAGAAGCGGTCAAATTCTCACTCTGTGCTGACCATATGATACTATATTTAGAAAATCCCAAGGATTCAACCTCTCTTTTTAACTTTCCTTTTCCTAGTAATCTTCTTTTTAAAAAATTCCTATTCTTATTTTAGAAAGTTTTCTGGTTATAGACAAGCAAGTTTGTCATCTAATGAACCATATTTCATAGATACTTAATACTTCAAGCATTGATCCTTATTAAAGGAATGACTGATATTTGGAAATGTACAGAGAAATCACTTTATAAGTTTGAGTTAATAGTTGTTTGGTTTTAGAAAGTCTAGACATCTGAATGATCAAATACAAGTGATTTGACTTCTTTAAGTGTTTGGGTGAGGAGGCATGGATGAAGATATGCCCAAGAAAAAAGAATTTAAAACGTACCCATGAAAATGCCTTACTAATGGAAAGGCAATGAAGATATCAATATTTATATTTTGGCCGGGCGCGGTGGCTCACGCCTGTAATCCTAGCACTCTGGGAGGCCGAGGTGGGCGGATCGTTTGAGCTCAGGAGTTCGAGACCAGCCTGAGCAAGAGCGAGACCCCACCTCTACTAAAAAAATAGAAAGAAATTATATGGACAGCTAAAAATATATATAGAAAAAAAATTAGCCGGGCATGGTGGCGCATGCCTGTAGTCCCAGCTACTCGGGAGGCTGAGACAGGAGGATCGCTTGAGCTCAGGAGTTTGAGGTTGCTGTGAGCTAGGCTGACGCCACGGCACTCACTCTAGCCTGGGTAACAGAGTGAGACTCTGTCTCAAAAAAAAAAAAAAAAAAAAAATTTATATTTTGTTATGGAGCATAAAATACTGATATATAACATATCACATTATATAAAATACACACATTGCCATGGAATACATTCACATTTTGTCTTGTAAATTAATGAAATGGTTTATTTTATCACTTCTTTGCTTCTATTACTTCAGAAATCAGTATATATTTTTTTCCATTCAACTAAAGAATATGTTAATGAATTCATACAGTGTTGGACACAGAAAAACAAGACTTTTTATTTGTTTACTGCTTCATATTATACTTGCAGATATATTTCATTATAACAACCTTATACATTTGAATTAACATTTTTAGTTATTTAACTGTATATCTATCTATACCATTGTCTATTTATATGTCTACATATTTATTTATCTATATTTGAAATACTCAAAATCCTGGTAATTATTTTGTTTGATGTTTTTAATAGAAGAACTATCACATTGGTTTCTGAAATATAAGAAATGATTACTGATAGATAATTACTGTCTTGCTAAACATTCTTGTTCAGAAATTATTTTCATATGTATTTCACATTACAAAATAAAAAAACTACTAAGAAATGTCACCAAAATATGTAACTTTTGCATTCATGAGAAAATACAAAATATTTTTATTTTTAGAAAATTACATATTCATATCAGTTTTGGAAATATGACAAGTTAAATTCAGCCTACAAATTATAGATTCTGAGAGTAAAAATAATGTTAAATTTGTCATGAGAATAAGCTTCTCAGACTTGATTTTAAATTGACAATATGGCTGAGCAGCATTATAATTACAGTTCACTAATAATATATATGATGTGCTTGATTTAATAATAAAAAAATACCTTGGAGGAAATATTTTAAAATAATTTATAACTTCTAAACTAACTAATTTTGCAAAAGGAATTCTTTTAGTCTGCACACTATTACACAACAACACACATATGCAGACATGTATTCTGCTTTGCTTTTTTACTGTATGTATACAATTTAGGAAAACATTATAATTAATGTCATATATTTGTTTAGATAAATTTAATATTGTCAACAACTCAAATAATGTGGATGATAACTACAAAATTCCATGGATTATCATGGAATCATTTAATGGATTAAGGTTCTCAACAACATGTTCCTGGTTTTAAGTAAAGCATATTCCTCAATATATTTTACTCTCAATAACTGTCCAACTTTCTTCACATACTACCAAAATTCTCAAGGTCAAAAACAACCTTATTTCATTTCTTGTAGTAGAATCGAGAATTTAGAATAAATGATTAAACAGATAATTTTGTGTCTTGTCCCATGACCCCAGCAAATATGACCAGGCATAAATGTGTATACTAACCAGTCATTTCACCACCTGCCTCATTCCCTTTAAGTTTTACTTGATCAAAAAGAGTACGATTAACATCAAAGTATCTGAACACTCTTGCCTGTGCATTTGGGCTTTATAGATGATTTATGACCAGCTAACTATCTTACTTACAAATTTTGGCTAAAACTTAAAAAAAAATAAGACTTAACTAGACACAGGAAGTTAAAATTAAGGAGATATTCTGCCTAACAATCCAGCACATTTCTTGCATAAACCAATGCTTCATCATTTTAATTCTTAAAATTTCCTGAACCAAACACTCCATTAAGGTAGTCAAATTTCAAAACTTAAATGAAAGAATTCTAGAAATATGTTTTTAAAAACATTTAAGCTTGGATGCTAAATGCATGCATGAATATTTAATTTTAAAAATGGTTCTGGTGTTGTGTGTGTATATGAGTGGGTATGTGTGTTTGTATTTTTGATCATTATCACATTTAAGCCAGTGTAGTGTGAGAGGAGAGGGAGAAGTTCAAATTAATCTGAAGAAAACAGAACTTTTAGAATATATATTGATTTTCTACCTTCCAAAATACTTCCATAAATCATGATCATTGTATGTCATTCCTATGTGCCCTTGATTCTGCAAACTATAATCTTTTACCTTATCCTCCAGAAAAGAACATTTTTCTTAGCATTTCTTCTTTCTTATGCATTTTACTTACCTCCTCTATCTTTTTTTTTTATTTGTCTATAATATTGCTAGCTGTACACATCATTCTGACATCTCAAGGTCAACAAAATGAACTAATAAATAGTAATACTTTTGTTCTCAGTGGGATTCTTGGCTATAAGTTTAGTAAACTAAAAAAAATAAACTCTCAAGCACATCAGTGTTTGCCTGCTTCTAAATGTGATTTCTGAAACTTTGAGACTAAAAATCCCTATAACTACAAACACTTTACATTTATTATTTAAACTTTATATAGACCATTTTTAGCCAGTATTTTCTATTTCCTATACACAAAAGAACATCCCAAATGATCTGACATTTGTATTCAGGATAAAACAAATTGACAAATGTTTTGTAATTTTCATTTCACATGAAATCAAGAGCAATATTATTCTGGTAATATTCAGGGAATGATTAGTCCTGTCTCATTTATATTTATTACTCTTTTCTATTTTGATAATTTTTCACATATTCTGATTATTCATTACCACTACTTGCACAATTGATTGGCTATAATGAATACTGTGAGCTCTACTCAACTGAAATAGCTGTTCTTTGTGGGATTCGCATTGGAAAATAATAAAAATGTGACAGGTAAATATACTGGATTGGAGAGTGCAAAAAATGGATTAGAACAGGACAATTGAAATGAAGAAAAGGAAAAATTATGAAATCCTTTATTGGAAGAGATAAATGTACAAAAATAGCACATGTTAGCAAGAAAGAGATTCTATGAATCAATTGTACCTTCGTACAGCATTTCTTAATATCTTTTGATTTTGAAATATGTTCGAAAGAAGCTCCAAAATCAAAGAGTCTTTAAAGGAATGCACCTTCACTGAAGGCTAGCAACTTGACACACTTCTTTCAGGAGAGTTTGAATTCCATAATGGAAATATCATGACATTAACCAAAGGTATTCACTAACTGATCTGAATTAAATAGATACAAACCAAAGGCAAGATACCCTTAGGAATTTGAACATAGAATAATAATGGCCTAATTTATTCAGAGTATAAAGTGCAGCTTAAGTTCAGCAAAGCAATTATAATTTCTATCTTGCAGAAATGTTTTATTTTATCAGTATAGTCAGGTTATTTTTCTCTGATAATAATTGCTTACTACTCATAATATACAATATCTATCTATCTACTCATATTTTAATTCATGAACAGGAAAGGTGCTGTAAATCTGAATGATTATTTATTATAAGGTTTCTAAATCAACAAAGTAACACTATTAACCTCATTTTTAAATGAAATATGTGCAAAAATAGAAGATATTTAAAATTTAATAAATGTAAGACAGGACTAATATTTAGAATAAAACGTGAAAATAGCATAAAGTAAGACGCTAGTCATTTATTTCTGGTTTGAAAAATTAGGATAATGTTTAATATATCTAAATATTTCTATCAGAATCTTTTATCAGAATTTGTAAAAGCAGCTGCTTTTATTATATTCCTATCTAAAATTACTATTTCCTAAATAATATGAAGCAAACCATTCCTATACATGATATAATTTCTAAGAACAATACAATTTAAAATAACGTGTTTTTAAAATAATCTATCTAATTCAAATTTGCCAAAAATAAACAAAGCTAGATATTACTCAAAGCAATAAAAAGAGAATTTGTTCAGTAACTACTGACAATATGGGAAAGAAGAGTTGAGCTCTCTTCTGATATGTGCAGATACGATGGAGTGGATGGAGTGTTTTAAATAGAGAATGAGGGAGTAGCAAGAAGAAATGAGCCAGAGTTCAAATACAGTCAGAGAAGTAAACAATAACAAAGCGTTGGTCAGTGTAAATGCAGTTAGGCCAGCTTTGCAGGCCAGCCAGCTGGAACTCTTCAAAGTCAAGATTCTGTCTTTCCACAGAGACTGGGAGACAGAGGTCCCTCTCCTTCCGGATGATTACATTTCAAAGGAATAGCGTTCAGGTCATTGAGAAAGACACTCCTGAGTTGCAAGAGATACATACTTATATACCTCAAAGGAAAAAGCGATGATTTGCAAATGTAAGGTTTTCTTTTTTTTTTTTTTAAGTTAAATTCCCTAAGAAATGGAGATGTTAGCTTGATCAAACAGTAAATTCTTCTGGAAGTCTTGAGTTTTCTCAGTATGACATTTTAAGTAAGGGTGGTCTCCTAGGATCAAGGCCTTAAACTGATAGAAGCCATGCTAGAGTGTAATCAGTCTATTAGTGCAGGGATTTGGACAGAGTTGTTATGGGCCAGGAGTTTTTTGCAGTTCTTAACTTAAAGCAGGCTAAAATGGGTGGATGACAATGAATCGGAGCTGATACAAAGCTAGAACGTTGCTACTAGAATTTATCACCCAAATTAGAATATCAGTAATTGGTTTCATGTAAGGTTCTGAGAATTACTTATAAATTTAATGAAACTCTTGATTAATGACATAGATTATCAATTGCAATAAAATATATGAAAATAATATTAAGTAGCTTTTTTTAAGCCACAAGTTCTCATCATTAATGGCAGAGTCAACAGATTAATTACAATACCCTGGCTTTTATACTAGGAACTTTCAATTGTGTTACATGACCCCAAAATACTTTCTCTTAATGTTCATTTTTCTGATTACAGATCTTTCCTTGAATTTATTGAAGTAGTATTCTTGAGTATGATGAGTTTTGTCAAAAGAACATTTTGATGTAATTGTTATTAAGATATAGACTGTTTTTGTCACTCCAAAACTTCCTCTATTTCCCTTTGCTGTAAATCTCCAGACCAAGGTAATCACTGGTGTTAGATCTGTCATGTCACTATAAATTAGTTTTGCCAATTCTAGATTTTCATAGAAATAAAATATTACAGTATGTACACTTTTGTGCCCATCGCCTTTTGAGAACCATACTGTTTTTTTAGCTAAATCTAAATGTTGGCTTGTAGCAATAATTCATTATTTTTTATTACTATTTTCTCATTGTATGAATGTACCACAATTTTTTATCCATTTACCTATGAGTGGAATTTTGAATTATTTGCAATTTGGGGTGATTAAGAGTTTTAAGAGTAAATCATCTATGAATATTTAAGTACAAATCTTGAAGTGGATATCTGTTCACTTTCTTTTTTTTACTTATAGAACTTTAAAGAAAGTTATTATTCCATTGTCTATGATTCTGTATGTGTGATAATTCAGTATTAATTTTTATAACTGTTTTCCTTATATGTATGTCTATCTTTTCTCTTCTTTACATTTAAGATTTTTCTCTGTTTTCATTGATTTTCAGAAATGGGATTAAAATGGCCTTAATGTGGCTACCTTTGTTTTTATTTTGCTATAGTTTCTTTGTTTACTTCATGGTGCACAATTACACATCTGTTAGCTAGATTGCTTACTCTAAGTTTTCATTTTTCTCTGGGATCATATTCTTGTGCTCTTATTGTCAATGTCTGAAAACCATTGATTTTTATCCACTTCTGTAGTTGTTTATGATGAGATCACAATTTTGATCCCAAATAATCCTTCATTTTGACTGGAACTGTGTTGCTTATATATATTTTTTAAGAAATGGAGGCTGGGCGTGGTGGCTCACGCCTGTAATCCTAGCACTCTGGGAGGCCGAGGCGGGCGGATCGCTCAAGGTCAGGAGTTCGAGACCAGCCTGAGCAAGAACGAGACCCCGTCTCTACTAAAAATAGAAAGAAATTATATGGACAACTAAAAATATATATATAGAAAAATTAGCCGGGCATAGTGGCGCATGCCTGTAGTCCCAGCTACTCGGGAGGCTGAGGCAGGAGGATCCCTTGAGCCCAGGAGTTTGAGGTTGCTGTGAGCTAGGCTGACGCCACGGCACTCACTCTAGCCTGGGCAACAAAGTGAGACTCTGTCACAAAAAAACAAAACAAAAAAAAGAAATGGGCCAGGCGTGGTGGCTCACGCCTGTAATCCTAGCACTCTGGGAGGCCGAGGTGGGAGGATCGCTCGAGGTCAGGGAGTTCGAGACCAGCCTGAGCAAGAGCGAGACCCCGTCTCTAATGAAAATAGAAAGAAATTATCTGGCCAACTAAAAATATATATAGAAAAAATTAGCTGGGCATGGTGGCACATGTCTGTAGTCCCAGCTACTTGAGAGGCTGAGGCAGTAGGATCGTTTAAGCCCAGGAGTTTGAGGTTGCTGTGAGCTAGGCTGATGCCACAGCACTCTAGCCTGGGCAGCAGAGCCAGACTCTGTCTCAAAAAAAAAAAAAAAAAAAAAAAAGAAAAGAAAGAAAAAAAATGACAGCTTTATTTTTGAGGTCAACAAAATTTATACTTAATGCATTTAAGAATATTTTATCAATAGGACAATTACCTCTGTCTCACTTAACTTTTATGATATACACAAATAGACAGTATATTATCAAAACACACATATATATGTACATATACACAATATAATACACAAATCAAAACCTTTCTTTGCATATATCAAAAGGTGATGGCAATACTTTTGTGAAATGAGAAATGATTTTTAGCCAAATAATATTTATTGAGGATGATAAAACTAAGACTATTATAAACCATGAGTAAATGAGATTTATAATGTATGAACACATATCCTTTCTCAGCTGAGTATATATGGTGTCTCTGTTTTAGTAAACATCTGGTATTTTAAAAGTCTGTTACAGTGTGAAACACTTTGAGCAACAGATCACCATTGTCTTTCAACAGGAATAAAAGCTGTCTCATAGAACACATACCAGTTTGAGAAATGCATTACTGTTAGTTCAGTAGTTTGTTCTGTTCATCTTCATGGAGATGTGCTTATGATACTTTTCTGAACACAGTTTTTGTAATGACTCCATTTTATCACATTATGGAGCACCTGTTTTTGTATTTCTTATCACATATTCTCCATACATCTCTAGCAAAGGGAAATTGAGCAGAAGCAAACAAATTGATAACTAGTAAGTGTAATGCATTTCATAACCTAAAATCTTGCTGTTTTTAACCCCATCCTGTCATTGTAATTTACTATAATATTTAAAACACCGCTTCTTACTGTTCTTTTTTGTTCACAGCTGCACAAACAGGTGCAGGTTTGAAGCAGTATAAGGGATGAAAGACAGTTTATCATGCAAATAATGGTATCATTTACCCCACCCCAACCCTGTAATTGACCTGACTGAACATAATGTTAAGATTCTCTCTCTGAATTCTCTAAAAGCCACTGGGTAAATATATAGCAAGGGGTATTTTATTGACACAGCAGACCCTAATAGCAGTGTATCTTTAAAAAATACATATTATTTTCCTAACAGAACCAACTGAAGTTTTTGTGCTGTAAGTGCATCTTTCCCCTTGCTTTGAAATGAGAAATACCATATCATTTTGTTTTCTGCTGCACATTTGCAACAGTCTTTAAAGGTTTCACGCAAAGCGGAATAAATCATCTAGACACACAATATTCGTAAGTATAGCAGTTTAAGTAAAATTAGTATATTTCTTTTAATTCAAAGTCCCGATAGATTTTTTTAAAGCCAAGAGCACAAGGGACACAACAATGTAATATCAATATGCCAATTTGAAGTAATTGAACTGACTGGCTTCTGGAGACTCTTTTTGAAAGCTCAAATATATCTAGACAGGTTATGTCTTAATACTTAATGTCCAACTGTCTTTTCTACCTAAGTAGATAAACATATCAAAAATAATCTTTTATTAGGCCATATCTCTTACAATAAGAAGTAACTTTTTTTTTTTTAAAGAAGTTGCTCTGGACTGACATAAAAGGGAAGGAAGTTTTATGGCACCTTTATAAAAGGTTGCAAAGGAAGGTAATATAATCTTGAATATCTGACAAATAAACTTTCCTAGTGATAAGACATACATAGGCTCAGGAGAGAAAGCCATATATTTAGCAAAGTCCCATTATTTAAAAGAACACATATTGAGAAAAAAAGATAATCTATGTAGATGTTACTTTGAGTTTATTTAAGCCACTTAATGCCATAATAAATTGAAAAGAACATGTTAGAAGTTTAAATAATTCAAAATATAGTCACACTTGAGGCTTTCTTTTCAAAGTGCATAATGTACAAATACACAAGAACATATACTTGACATATAATTTGTCTCAGATATCTTGTGAGTCTAGTGTGTCAGTTTGTTTATATTTGAAGCATAGAGTTATAAAACAAAATTCAAAATGTTGTGAACATTTCATCAAGGCTATTGCGCTTTAATCCGTAAGGCTGATTATTTGTAATACCTTAAAATCAATGTATATCTCTTGCAGAACTCAACTTGCCATATTTAAATTGTGAAGGATAAATTCCTTGCCTAGGCTGATATCTAGAAGTGTTTTTCCAACCTCTTATTCTGTAATTCTTATAGTTTCATGCCTTAGGTTTAAGTCTATTATCCACCGTAAGTTGATTTTTGTGTATGTAACTAAATCAATATTTAGAGGAAAATTTCTCTCTTTAAAGCCTTGCTTAGAATAGAAGCACAGCTTACTTAAAATAAAGCAACCTAAGTATCCACTATAAGTACTAGGGAAAAGAGAGCAAATAGAATACAAAGTAAGTTGAATAACAAAATAATAAAACTTAGACTAGAAATCAATCAAAGTGAAAGCAATAACAACAAAAGAAACGAATCAGAGGTGATTCTTTGAAAATACCAATATAATTGATAAACCTGTCATCATGCTGATTAAGAAAAATTAGAGAATGAAAAGATATCAAGTCAAGATAAGGAGTAAAAGAGTTGACAAATACTCTTAATAAGGTAACTATGCCAATAAATTTGACAACTTAGATGAAACAAACTAACTCCTTGAAAGACACAAACTGCCAAACCCACTCAAGAAAAATTAGAAAACTGTAATAGTTCTACACTTATTTAAAAAAATTAAATTCTAATTATAAGTCTTCCCAAAAAGGTCCTTTGCACAAAGGCTAAGAGGGCAGAATAGAAGCAGCTGGCACACACCACTCACATGGACAGGATTGAGAGTGGTGAGTAGATACTCACCTTCAGATGGGTCATTTAAGAGAGAGCACTGGGATTCAACAGAGAAGTAATGGGAGTCATTGAATGCAAAGGAGAGGGAACTAAGGTAACACACTTGACTAGATCAAGTGGTAGCCAAGAGATGTACTAGCATGTGGGGAAGAGACCTCTGTGGCCCCACAATCTCCCTGCAGACTTTGTAGTACAAGCTGTGAGGGGACCCTTCCACCCCTGTGGGCCTCCAGACTAACACAGGGAGCTGCCTAGAGACCATGCAGTGGCATTACTCCAGAGATGGGGCACAGCAGGGTCATGCAGCCTTCTGATCCCTGAGAGCTGCAGCTGGTACCAGCTAGGAAACAGAGCCACAGAATGCTGTATTTGCCTGGGAGGCCAACACAGCCACTACCACCTCTTCTTCTCCACTGTCAGGCCAGGTGGGGAACAGGGAGGTCAGGTGCTCTCACGTGTCCTGGGAACAATTGCCATTGTGTTGCTCTAGCTATTGCTGCTGCCAGAAGACTCAGGCAGGAACAAACTCCTATGGCTACTTGTCCCCACTGACACTGCCAAGGAAAGCCTGCCCTGCCCCAAATAAAGCTTTCAGTAGTGGCCTGGGGACCCGTCCACCCCTCCACATGAACATTCCCCAGCACCTGCTTGGACTGTGACAACCACAGGGAAGTGGGGAAATGCAGGAAAGCAGCAGTGTTACAGGCTCACAGTGTATTCACTCCTCTCCTGCCTGAGCATTCTTCCAGAGCAGGACTCAAGCATACCATCCAGGGGTCTGGGAACTGGAGATTACTAGACCACCACCAATAGCACCTGAATACCGTCCCAAGGATGTGAGTTTCAAATGATCCAAATTGCAACCAACACTGCAGAGGATAGTACTGGAAAGAGTTGAAACACAGTGTACCTGTCCCTCTCTACACTGAGCAACAGAGTGCCCAGCAGAGGAGAACAGATGTAATGCAGAGTTATCATTTCTGAGATGAGAAAAGTGATTTCAGATAAGAATTAACCAGCATTAGAATGCTGGCAATATGAAAAAAGCTCCTTCAACACCCACAAAGGATCACACTTGCTCTCCAGAAATGGACTCCAACCAAAAGGAAATGTTTGAAATGTAAGATATGGAATTCAAAATATGGATTACAAATAACCTGAATGGGATCAATAAGAAAGTAAAAAATCTACACAAAGGAACCAAGAAAATACTTCAAGACATGAATGAAAAATTCACTAAACAGATAGATAGTTAAAAAAAAAAAAAAAAAAAAAAAACAAAGCAAAACCAACAAACAAAAAAACCAACCTCCTGCAGATGAAAGAGTCATTTAGGAAATTCTGAAATACATTGGAAAGTTTTAACAACATACTAGATAGACCAAGCAGAAGAAAGGATTTCAAGGCTTGAAGACAAAGCCTTTGGATTACCTCAGGTAATCAAAAATTAAGAAAAAAGAATTACAAAAAAATGAGAAAAGTCTCTGAGTAACATAGGATTATGTAAAATTCCCAATCATAAGAACCACAAGTTTCCATGAGGGAGAAGAAGAAAAAGCAAGAAGTATGAAAAATATACTTGAGCAAATTATGGAAGAAAACTTCCCTGGTCCTGCTAGAGTTTTAGACATCCAGATACAGCAAGGTCAAAAAACTTCTGGAAGATTTATTGCAAACAGGACATCACCAAGTGCTTAGTCACCAGCCTGGTCAAAGTGAAGGAGAAAATCCTACAAGATTTGAGATGAAAGGACCAAGGAGATTACAAAGGAAAACACATCAGACTACCAGCATATTTCTTAGCAGAAACCTTCTAAGACAGAAGAGAGTGGGTCCCATCTTTAGTATTCATAAACAAAATAACTGTCAGTCAAAAATTCTGTATCCTGAAAAACTAAGTTTCATAGATAAAAGAGAAAAAAAAATATTTCCCAGACAAGCGAACCCTAAGGGAATTTGTCAACACTGGACCTACCCTACAGTAAATGCTCAAAAGTGCTCTAAATACAGAAGAGAACAATCAATATGCAATAGTGTAAAACTTAAAAGTAAAAACCCATAGCTCCTAAAAAATGGTAACACAAGGGAGAATACAAAGCACATAGGTAACAATCAACAAAATGTCTGGAACAGTATGTACCTCACTTATCAATATTAACATGGAATGTAAATAGTCTAAATGTCCAATTTAAAATACACAGATTGATAGAATTGATAAAATAACAGAACCCAAATATCTATTGTCTCCTAGAAACCTATTTAAGTCACAAAGATTCTCGTAGAGTCTAGGTAAAGGAGTGAAAAAAAAAATATTACAGATAAATGGGAACCAGAAGTGAGGAAAGGTAGCTATTCATATCAGATAAATAGACTTTAAATCAGAAATAGTGAAAAAAGACAAGGACAGTCATTATATAATGACAAAGGGATCAATTCAACAAGAAAGATACAACAGTCCTAAAAATTTTTACACATAACACTGCAGCTCCCAGATTCATGAAACAAATACTAATAGAGTTAAGAAATGAAATAAATGGTAGCATAATAATAGTGGGGGACTTCAATATTCCACTTAGAGAACTAGACAGATCACTGAAGCAGAAAATCAAGAAACATTGGACTTAAACAGGACTCAAGAACAAATGGACCTAACAGACATTTACAGTACAATCTACCCCCAAACTACAGAATATGTATTCTTCTCATTAGCATGGGGGACATTTCCCAAGATAGTCAATGTTTTAGGCCACAAAATGTCTCAGCAAGTTTAAAAAAAAAATCAAAATTATATCATGTATCTTCTCAAACCACAGTGGAATAAAAGTAGAAATCAAATTCAAGAGGAACTCTCAAAACTATACAAATACATGGAAGTTAAACAACCTGCTTCTGAACAATCTTTGGGTCAATGATGAAATCAAGATGGAAGGTTCCAAGGAAGCCCCTGGGGAGAGCGCCATGGGGAGCCACTGGCAACTTGTGCCATCTACTTGTTGTATATTCCAATTGGGATGCCCCAGTATTTTTTTCCAGGGATACCATGTGTGTGCTTAAGGATTGTACTTGGGTGAAATGCATGCATTGATTTGCCTCACAAAAAATGCTGTGATTTTCACATAACAGTGGCTATAAGTGACATTTAACTATTTAAAGGAACACCACCAGTTACTATGTAGCCCTCAAATGACTATGGAGAGCTCTTCAAAATAAGGATATACTCTGTTACTTGGGGAAGTTACCTAGGGGTATAACTGATCATTATGCATACATGGGAGCAGTTTTAACCACAAGAAAGTCATTCAGCAAAAAAAAGCTAGTTCAAAATTTGTCAGTGCTTTTAGTCTTTTTCTTGCAGGTCAAGATTGCATTCGTGCAATCACTGCTGTATCCTGCCATGTCTGGATTAATACCTTGAGCCAGGTAGGAAAGTCCACACAGAAATTTAAGGAGAATGTTACCTGGCTTTCTAAGAGGCATTGATGGTTTATAGGATTTATTCAGCTGGCTAGATTATGGAGCTGAAATGAGTACTGTAGGTTTTTTTCATCTTGCTGCTCTGAGTCCTGCTGATAATAGTGTTAAGTGGTGTGTAAGACAAACTGATACATTTATTCTGAGTCCCATCATTCATATTAATCAGAGTGGTCAAATCAGTGATACATAAAAGGAAAATTCGCCAGAAGTCAGACCACACAGACTCGAGGGGTAGAACTATTGGAAACAATGATCATGAATGTTTTCTCCTATCTGCATGATCAGGGCTTTCTGATAAAAAAAAAAAAAAAAAAATCTGCCAATCTGAGTTAAAAGGCAATTGAATTGCCACCCTAAAAAATAAGACCCTTGGAGAGATTTAGAAGCATCTTCTCCTTAGCCATTTGTTTAATTTAGGGGTGGCCAAAATAGAAGCATTACCCTGTCCTCAGATAAGATTCATTTATATTCCAAAGCAAAGGTTATACTCTCTCCTCCTCTCTCTAAAAAGAAAAGATGGACTGTTTTGCCAGCTGTCTTAGATAATCTTCAATATTCAAAATTTTAGTATCCTCCTGTTGTACAAACCCCATCGTATGCTCTGGCTCTCATGTGTAACCATGCCAGGAATTGAAGCATATAAAGCCATGAAAGCTGCTTTGTGAGTAAATGAATGGTCTGATTCTCTGTCCTGATGTCTCATGTTTCTGTCAGTGTGTATAGATGTATATGTGTGTGTGTGTGTGTGTGTATGTGTGCAAATATCATATACATATACACACACATGCACCTCTATATCTATCTGTTCATATAAGGTGACATCTTAGACATTTCAGTTTCAAATTCAAACCAAATCAAATTCAAATGCTATAATTTAGAATATCAGCAGTAATTGTAAAAACCCAATTCATACTATGTTTTTCTAGTCATGTCATGTCCACTACTGCAAATTGAGTTGCTATCATTATTCTGGTCTAAGTATTGGAAACTCTTAATGGGGCTACATTTTTAAATTATCAGAGTTAATCAACACAGGGAAACACAAGGGGGCTAACACTTTCTAAATGACTCTTAAATGAAAATTCTCATTACAATTATGCATTTTAATAACATTCTTATATCCTCTTAATAAATATTTGTTCTTCAGGGGCATATACAATTTCCATCCATGTACATCTTCCTGAATTAGAATCTCTACAGCATCATCATAACCTTTACCTGTGTACTGTAGTTAAAAAGACCCTTGATGTCATGATGCTATATAATTTCTAAAAAGACACATTTATTTGCAATTCTTAAGGTAAAAAATGATCTTCATGAAAAATTTCAATGAATTCTTATTCTAAAAACTAATATTTTGCTTTTAAAAGTATGTCCAGCTTTGATTCTGACTTCAGTGTATTTATGATACAAATAAATATGTTTTATTTATTTATAAATAGCTTATACATTGGTTTATCTTTGTCTACCATCTGAAAGAAACAGAGATAATGGCAGTGAACCACTTCATAGCCGGTGGCAACTGGCATATAAACTTAGATTTATCGGCTGACAAATATAGCAATTATCAATCAGTACTAGTAAAATTATGCCTGTTAGTTACTATACTTAGTAACAGTAACAAAAATCATAGACTTATTAGTTAAAATTAAGGAAGAATGATTACATTGATTGAAATCCTTACATCATGTTGTTTGATAATAAAACTTTAATGAGTAAAAACTAACAAAGACTTCTTAACGGCTACCTTATTTTATTTAAATATATCACCAGAAACATTTAACTGCTATGTGCTAGTAATGTTGATCAAAAATGTTAGTGACTTAATATTTGTATAAAAAACTTTCCTTTCTTTGATTACCTCCTTTTCAGTCCTATTCAGCAGGTTGCTATGTTGCTATGTAACTTGTCTGCCATTGTTTTTATTATTGCCCTGTCCCATTTGATACTGGGATTAGGTTTTTATCCATATTATAATTTTCTTCATCTGTCTCTCCCTATCTGCTGATGACAACTGTTCCGATTAAGAGCAGTATCGGTTCACAATACTCGGAAAGAGGTTTTCATTGAGTAGTATTTACATCTGAGTCAAGTCACACTATTCAGATCATAGAGTTAATCACAACACTGTAAAATTCATGCAAGTTCCTTATAATTTTTGTGGAATTATATGTATATTTTACTATTCAGAAAATATTCGCTTTAGTAGGCTAGCGTTATGTTCCAATATGCAGTATTCCAAAATCATATTAGGTATAACACCTTTGAAATATTTTAGATTTGTGTCTGTAGGCTTGTTAAAAACAGAACTAAATGATAAAAAATACTCTCTTGCTTTCAAAAAATCCATTGCTTTTTGTGTGTGTGTGTGTTTTGTTTACAGCCTGTCTTAAATTCTAATTATTTTTGAGATGTGGAAATTATCCTTCAGCTAGCCTTGCATTAAGAAAATGAGTGGCCAATTACCTATGGTTACAACCTTCCCAGGACCATGCACAGGCTTCTACACCCTAGGGATGCTCACTGAGTGACTGGATTGAATAAACTCAAACTTGCCAGGATGAGTTTCTCAAATTATGCTTGCCCCTTCATAGTATTACTGTGAAGGAAAAACATATTTGTTTATTGATTTTAAACCAAAGTGTTTTATCATAATAAACAAGGTTAGCATGTTTTACTGTGATTATAATCTTCTACCAGTCATAAACAAAACTTATCAGTGACAGGCTCTGATTCAAAGAACAAATAGTTATGAAACATCTTGATGTACTAGGAAATTTACAAAGGACATACTGCCAATTAGAAACATAAAAACCTGATTATGAAATTTAGATAACTATTAATTAAACTGATATCAAATATTATGGAAATGGTCATCATCATTTTGCAAGGAACCTAATTTTTCTGTTCACAAAAAAAGCAAGATTTCTTTTTCCTAGGTGCTAATACCTTTATTATATTAATGCCTTTTAAAAATTAAATTATAAATATTATCTAAAGCAGTTGGTCTAGAGTATAAAATGACTTAATGCCTCAAGTCTTGACAAGAGTTTATATGATATGCCATGTAAGTTAATTTTTGAGTAATATTTATTTCATAAGACACAGCATATAGATATTACTCAACTTACATGCTAAATTACTTATTTATATACACTGAGAAAATTTTCATTGAAACTGTGGTAACAAACCCCTGGGCTGCAGACTGGTACCCATGTGTGGCCTGTTAGGAACCTGGCTGCACAGCAAGTGAGCGGAGGGCAAGTGAAGGAAGTTTCATCTGTATTTATAGCTGCTTCCCATCATTGGCATCACCACGTGGAGCTCTGCCTCCAGATCAGCAGTGGCATTAGATTCTCATAGGAGCACGAGCCCTACAGTAAACTGCACATGTGAGGGATTTAGATGGCGTACTCCTTATGAGAATCTAATGGCTGATGATGATCTGAAGTGGAGCTGAGGTGGTGATACTGGTGCTGGAGAGCAGCTACAAATGCAGATTTTCATTAGCAGAGACGTTTGACTGCACAGGGACCATAATAAATCAATTGCTTGCAGACTCATATAAAAACCCTATCAGAAAGTGGCAAGTGAAAATTAAGCTGCATCTGGTTGCAGGAATTACAGTGGCAAGTGACTCTTGCCACTCTCCAGTGCTAGGGACCCTGTCTCAGCTCCACCTCAGATCATCAGGCATTAGATTCTCATAGGGAGTACATAACCTAGACCCCTTGCATGTTCAGTTTGTCGTAGGGTTTGCACTCCTCTGAGAATCTAACGTCACTGCTGATTTGACCAGAGGTGGAACTCAGGTGGTGATGTGAGCTATGGGGAGTGGTTGTAAATACACTTGCCTGTTGCTCACCTCCAGCTATGCTGCTCGATTCCTAACAGGCCATGCATGGATACTGGTCTGCCACCCAGGCAGTTGGGGACCACAGAGTTAAATGATCTCTAAAGCTCCTTCTAGCTCTACCACTTTATGATTTTTTTTATTGTTAGAAAAAAATGTTAAAATATGTGTGATTGAGACAATTCAGGCAATAATTTATGTATACATAGAAATAGTGAAGTAGCTATAGAAGCAGAATCAACTTTCAAATTAGAACTAAGCTGGCTTTAATCAATAGTCTTATCAATACATACAGTGTCTTGTGAAAGCTAAAAACAAAAACAGAAAAACTTCTAGAGATTCATTTTCTTGATCTTTAAATTGGCAAAGTAACATGTGACTTGAAAGTTCTAAGAAAAAAATAAGTTAAATGTATATAAAACAACTCAGTTGTATTGGACCATAGAAACTACTAGATCCCTTGGAAACTATAAATGATTGTGCCTATTCAGTTTCCAAATAGGTTTGTATTTTATGAGTGCTGCAATTAAATAGTGTAGTGACACTTGTGACAAGATACATATTGAATCTCTTGCCTGTCGTTTTTTCTCCTTGACTCTATAGGATAATTTACTTTTGGAAAAATGTACGTGTATGTAACAGATCCAATGTTGAGACATTTAGTAAAATACAAATATTATATTTGTATTTATCATCAATATTTGTGCAGCTTTTGAGTTATTATTTCTTAAGTTGCATGGATATATTAATTACAGAAATGGTAACTTCTTTTGCATAAAAGTAATTAAAATGCTTTGAAGGTTACCATGCTCAATCTTTTAGTTTCACCTTCCTGAAATTGGAAACAGAATATTGTTTATAAAGGTCCTTCACTCCTAAAATTGCATTCTTGCATTTATTTTGGCCTTCAGGGAAAATGCAAGCACATTGATTTAACTTGGTAGAAGAGGACACAACATTTTTAAATGTAATTTTTTTGTTGATGTAAATGCACCCAGAGGACCAAGGGTTGATCCACACATTAAATCAATTTAAATGAGCAAGATTCAGATTCTAAATACTTCCTTGATTACCCATGGGAAAAAAACCTTATTTAATATGAGTTTAAAAATGTGCATCTTAAAACATTTTAAACAATCATTGTGCTAAAAATAAAACATCCTCAATTATTCTCATTATTGTAGCAATCTATACAGTATATCAAACTCTCCTAATTTTAAATAAATTTGGCATTAGCTTATTTGAAGAGTCACTGTGCTAAAAATAAAATATTCTCAATTATTTTCATTATGTAGTAGTCTATAGAGTATATCAAACTCCCCTAATTTTAAATGAATTTGACATTAGCTTATTTGAAATGTATATATTAGTAAATGATTAAATAAGATTAACATGATTAACCCTGCAATGCTGCAAGATTAACATGATTAACCCTGCAATAGCTCCTCTGAAATACTTAAATAGGTAGCATATTAAAAGAAATTCAATAGTAATGGGGATGAATAAAAAACTTGAGTTTAAAAAATTATCTTTAATCCTTGGATTTAGTGAAAATTTTCTACCTTTGTAGAAATGGAGCAAGCAGAAAGCTAGTAAAATATTAATAGAGAAAGATATATGAAAGCAATTATGAATATCTGCTTTTTGAACTATATTTTTATTCAAGCCCAAGCATATGTTTTTTTGAGCCTAACTCTATTTATTTATTCAGACTTGTATAATGTATTGAAGCTTTTTGCCCCTATTTAAATAGCATCAAATCATATGTAGCCATTAATCAAGAACACTTTTAGCTATTTTGGCTTATAGATATTACTAGGATATCAGGAGATTTTCATGGCCTGAATAATTTTAAATTATAAATGTGCCCTTAGTTGAGATCTTCTATTTGGTCATCACTGTCATTAAAATTAATTTTAACATGATTTGATATGTTTCATTATGTATAGAGTGCTATGTTGACAGAATAAAATCATTAGGAGTTCATATCTGATGCAAGAACTGATGAAAACACAACTGTGCAGGACATGAAAAAAAATCAGTGAATTTCACATGTACGACATATGATAGACAAGGGTTTCTGTAGAATTAAAGGGATGTTTGAGCTTGATCTGCCAGGGCTATCTCAAGAGAAAATGTCGTTATATGATGTTCGGCTACACAGGGATTTTTGATAACTTGCATTTATCATTATTGCATTCTCTTTGGATTCACTGGCATTGTGTCTTTTTTTTCAGTGATTTACAATGAAGTTCATAGCATGAATGTGAGCAGTCTCAAAACTAAAACAGCAACAATGTTATATTTGAGAGTTCCTTTATAATCAGTAATAGACTTTTTGTTATATGAAGTAAAACTGATGTATAAATCTTGAAAATGACATCTAAAAAAACCCAGATAGGCTGATGAAAAACAAAATGGCACCTAATGTATTTTTCACATTGACTGTGGCAGTGATTTATTATGTTGTCTAAGATACTAAATATATATCATAAATCCCTCTAACAAAAGTCATGTTGCATTCATTCATCTCTTTTCTATGAGCCAACATTTCCTCTTTTTATAAAAAACTTCATTGCAGGAAAAGAATCATTATTTCTTAAATGCCATTTAAATCCAGTGATTTTGCACTGTATGTAAAAACTCAACAAGGTTTCATTTTTGTTTTTTCAACTTCAGTAGAAAAGGTACTGAACTGGAAATAAATGTTTCCATTCAAGATTTTCTTTCTATGAGGAAGAGAGAACAAAGTAAAATATACTGTAGCTCATTGTCCTATTGTCAATTTCCCTTTTATGACACTTACACCTAGCAGAAAGGTAAAAGAGAAAAAAATAGGTATACAAGAACATGTAATACTTGTGTTAAATAATACATTCTTTCTTGTATATTTAGACTGAATTATATATTTTATTAACTACGTTGTTAGTTGAGCATACTGCTAATAGTTCGACTCATTTTTCAATATTTTCCATAAGGATACTATCAAATAATATGAATAGTGAGACAATATTAAGAACAAGAAGAAGAGATTAAGGCCATGAACTTATTTCTGTGGATCAAGTTGCCTATTAAAAAAGAAAATAAAAAGTGTTTTTATCAGAAAAACATGTAAAATATGTTTTTTGAGATTAAGAGTTATGTATATCAGGGAACTTAATATATAATCTATTTTTCTCCTGGGGATAACTTTCTGCAAGTGGAGAAGAACTAATTATCACTGAATCACTGGACTCAAGGCTCTCCAAAGTAATGCCTGCACTTGTATTTAATCTCTTATCAAAGAACTTTGCTATCAAAAGTTTGCATCATCTGTGCATTGTTGAGTTAAGCACTCTGCCAAGGCAGTGTGTTCACTTTGTTGTGTGACTTTTAATATAATTTATTCTATTATACACAGTGACAGTGTCTGAAATTTAAAAGCACTGTTTGTCTTAAATCTTGGTTCATATTTTATAATGACACCCTTTAATTTGGGAATGGTCTGGATAAAATGAGATATGAATACAAATGAGTGTGAATCAGAAAGAAATATACAGAATTAAAATTTAAAAAAGTAAGATGGTTTAAAAGAAGTGGTGCAAAAATAATCGTTCTAAAGAGTTTGGAAAGACAATATATTTGAATTTGAATCCTGAATTCTAAATTTTGTATTAAAATGAATACAGTATTACAGATTTTAGTATTTTTTACCAAAAACAGGCATGAAAAATCTCATTATAGAAATAAAAGAGATCAAGAGTAGGATATAGTGCAGGAATCAATTCTTGAATGACATAGAAATTTAAGAAAATTTCAGGAACTAAATGGAGTGCTCAGCTTCTATATAAAACTTGGCAGTAAAGGATTCATCAAAGAAAATTAATTTTGAGTACAAATAAAAGTTATAGAAATATTTACAATATAAAAATGCTAATATTTGTATCATTTAAACCTTAAGTATTTTTCTTAGAAAATACTTTTAAAAGTTCAGCAAGTCTCCCACAACTTTTGTGAGTCAAATTTAAATTATTTATACTGCTTATCTATGTTGTGCTTATGTTGGAATAGAGTAATTTATATGGCATAGTCTCTGATGTCAAGATGCTCACAATTGACTAGGGAGACCAAATCACATACATGCTGTATTATAACTATATTATTTAATATTTATTTCATATGTGAAAAATATAATTATATGGCTAGAATTATGACTACAATTGTAAAACTATGTATAGAGAATACCTAGATCAATCTGATAGGATATTAATATACAATGGGATAATTGAGATATTTCTCAAACATATGATTAGTTGACAAGGGGTACATTTATTGGTTCTTGAAAGAAGTGACAGAATCAATGATGTATTTTAGGATTATTTCTTTGTGTTAGAAACATTCCAATTCCACTCTTTTAGTTATTTTAAGGTATACCCAAACTTATTGTAGAGTGAGATAATGTTCTGCAGAATGATTTAGCAATATCATCATAAAGATGAAGAAAACGTGATCTTAGGCTGGTGAAAGTCAGTGGAAACTAGAAAATAATTAATGAATTTTTTTCAACATTGGACACAGAAGTATAAGAGCATAAAAAACTCTCTTATCTAAAAACTTTTCACAGTTTCTTTACTCATATCCTGTAAAAGCTGGTGAGCGTGTCATTCAAGACTGTCATTTAAACAGAGAATTTCAGAAATGGCATCTGGACAAATTGGAGTCAAATAAAGAAGGCTTATGCCAAAATAATACTAGTCAAAAAGCACATATTATCATTTATTGTCAGTAAAGGTACAAATTAATAATCAGAGGCTGCTAAAAAATTTCCATATGTCAGGACTAATTTCTCTTTCCTGTAGGTACTCAAGGTTTTAAAATAATATTCAGTGTTCTCAATTGAATTGTCAATATGCAATGGATATAATATTCAGTATGTACTTATAATCATGGTATTCCTATTTGTATTTTACATGCTCTCTAGGCATTGCAAACTACTGTCTTAAAATTGGTTTTTTAACAAAGGTAGCATGGCATTCTGAGAATCTGAATCTCAATCCTAAAGTAGTTAGCTAATCTATCTACAGTTATGGCCAGCATTTGAGTGTTTTCTTAAAAATTATTGGAGACCTTTCACTTCCACCTGCAGGTCATATATAAATAAATCATATTAAACTCAGAACTCTAAAACTTCCTATTTTACCTGTGTAAACTATTTAATCCATTCCTGTTATTTTCAAAAGTCTGAAACTCTTAATTTGAGAACTTAAGGTAAACTATCACAAAATAAATCATTTTCTGTTCTATGAGAAGGAAGACATGGATGACAAAATATAGTTTTTGGAAATTACTTTTTGGTGAGCAGCAAGAAGTTCCTCAGCATCTGTGTATCAGGCATTTTGTACCTAATTGTTCAGTAAAGTATTGGGTTTTTCTGTCCCTTTAACAAAGTCCTGGACCATGTCTCCCTTCCCCACACTCCAACCATTTACCTAAATACCATTTCCCTGAAATGGGCCAAACCATCCTGGTTTTTGTCCAACATGTGAGATACTTTATTTGTATATGTTAATACAACATTGTTCTCTATCAGATTTAAATTGCTACACTGACTTTATTTGTAACCTGGTAAAGCAGTTCACAAATACAAAGGCAATGTTAGTCATAAATATTGTTTCCTCTGATCGTTTTCTAAATATCCATGATTCTTGTGCTCTAGTGTACCTTTTTATACTCAAGTTGTATTTTATGAAATTTAAACACAGATAAAAATCAAATTTCATATTATGCCTTATACTTTCATTTAATTCATTTACTAGCTCTTTTTTGAGGCTTCACCTAAGTTTATGCCGCACCATTCAAGTTATATTTAAGCTAGCGTTGTCTCCCATGTGATTCAATAAAAATAGCTAAACTCCTAATTTCTTTTTAGGCAATGCATGCAATCAAGACACAAATGTTATAGTTATAGAGAAGGAAATGCTGTGATTGTTTTGAGGTCCTCCTAAGTAGAATGTTGGGGAAGACTGAGGCAGTCAGTCTGTCTCAGCAATAGCGTATGAGGAAAACAATGGAATTTCAAATAGATGGAGAATTATAGAATACTGCCCCATCATTCTTCACACCGAGTCACAATGTTTCACTCTAGAAATATGTTTGGAAGAAACTGAAGAATAATATATAAAAAAAAAAATAATGAGTGGGCATTAAGCTGTCCAAGGTAGCATGTACTCCTAATTCAAGTGTAATAAGCAGTTTGATGTTCTAAGTAATGCTATGACCAGGATTAGTATCCCATCTGAATATCTTATGATTAGCCTAATTGCATAATTTCAGAATACAAGAAAAAAAACCATAAACTGTACTGAGGACCATTCTTTATATATGAATAAATAGAGAATAAAGAAGGAAAAATAGATTCTCAGTATAAGTTGAGGAGGGATGGCTAGATGTGGGACCTCTTGTACATATATTGCTACTTAGGTTTGCATCTGAAAAAGTATGATAGATTGATATGTAGATACATAAACAAGCAGACATCAATATTTTTCTTCAGTCTGAGCCAGAAAGGGACAACACAAGATTAGGCCACCTGTCCTGGTTTTTCCTACAAGACTAGACTGAAGGATGCTAGTAGATTCAAGCTCATAAAATTTGAGATTAGCCACCAGAAATGAACTCTCTTTCTCTCAGCTACTGTTCAAGGACACTGTGATCAGTCTTGTTGGGTCATGGGCTCTACGTCCAACCAATTACTATGGTTAGTGCTACAGCTTCATTTTCCAGTGAAATATTGGATCAGCATTGAACAGTTTAACCAAATTAATTAATTAATTAAAAGGGGGAGGAAAAGGTGCTACTGCTTTTTATTTTTCCAGTGAATAAAGAAGTGCTGGGCAGAAAAATAATTCATTTCTGCTAGAGGCATGCTAAGCTAACAAGAAATCCATACTTCAGAAAACCAAAATCTTTAATTCATGCTTAACTGTGAAAGGCTACCCACTTGAAGTGACATTCTCTTCACTGACAATGAATTTAATTTTCTGACTTGTTTCTCTTTGTGTGTCTCTATCTCTTCAATCTTTCTTTTCCTTCCTAATAGACATCTATTGTTTCTAATACATTATTAGTTATAACTATCACGATACATATAGAGCATTGAGGTAGGCTGAATAATGGCCTCCAAAGATGCCCCATCCTTATCCCCAGGACCTGTAAATATGTTCCATTATATGGCAAAAGGAACCTTGCAAATGTGATTAAATTAAGGATTTTGAGATGGAAAGATGATACTGGGTTATCTAGATAGAGGTAATTTAATCACAAGGGTCTTTATCAGAGGGAGACAGAAGGATCAGTCAACAACATGAGTTGCAATAACAGAAGAAAGAGGGTGGAGTGACTTGAGAGAGGGATCATGAGCCAGGGTATGCAGGCAGTCTCTAGAAGCTGAAAAGACAAGGAAACATACTCTCCCCCTGAAGCCTCTGGAATGAGCACAGTTTTGCTGACACATTGATTTTAGACTTTTGACCTTGAGTACTTCAAGAGAACAAAGTTGTGTTGTGTTAAGTCACAGAGTAACTTTGTGGTGCTGGCAGTGATTTGTTACAGCAGCAACAGACAACTAATAAAAGTGTTGCCAAAGGAGATTCAGGGAGACGGGAATCCCTTCAATGGCTCAATGATTTGAGAATCAATTGGGGAGAAAATTGTACCTGAATAACTTTGAAGAATTTGCAGGATTTCACTTGATGAATATTGATGGAGCTGTGCTTTTCTGTCCCTATGACCTTAATAATCAAAGACAGATAAGTGTGATACTGATTTAAAATTATGAGTGATATAAATTGGCTATCAGTGGGAGTTCAATATGTTACCTGAGTGAATCAGTGTCCCAGTGAGTGAACATATAGGGATCATAGGAATGGACACATAGAACATAATAGAAGCTTGCTGAAAAATGGCAATTGATACCAAATTGTGAAGTTCCTTGAATATTTAGGGCAAGGGCAGAGAGTGTTGTAAAGCACAACTTTGAAAACAGAGTAGGAAATGAGATCAAGAACCATTGAATTATCATAATCTATGTGCCTGCGTCTCAGTTTCCTGATTTGAAAACTAAGAAGATGGAACTAGATTTTCTGTATTTTATTATTTCATGTAAAGATAATTAAGATACTTTAGGCATAAAAATAATTATAAGATTTCATTCATTTAGAATTAGTGAAAGAATGTTATGCAGGAATATTTCTCAAACTTTAACGTGTGTATGATTTACCTGGATATATTGTCAATATGCAGGTCCTGATTTAGTAGTGCAGGAGTGTGACTCTGAGGGTCTACATTTCTATGAAACTCTTAGGTCATTCTGAGAATTATGTTTAAAATACAGATTCCCAGACTTTGCCTCCTAAAAGTCCATTTCATTGTCTATTGTAAGAGCACTGAGCTTGCATTTTTAGTGTTTCAGGAAATTCTTGCAGTCACAAGAAGTTTGGGAATCACTGCATAAGAGCATTTAATTCATATTTTTGACCTTCTAATTACTAACCATGCAAAATAACTTTAAAATTATTGAAACATTTATTATCAGCAGACACTAGACAGTAACCGATCAAACTGTGTGCAGTCTGAGAAAATTTACTGAGCCTGCAATTTTTGTTTCTTTCAGGTCTAAGGAGAACATTTAATTAAAGCTAACAAAAATGTGAGAGGAAAACTGTCAGGAAAAAGCAAGAGAATAGCACAACTGAGGCAAATAAAACTTGCTACAGCCTTTTTAAAGGAGTTGTTTAACTGAGATATTAAACTTTTGGTTAGGCATTCGGATTTGATGTGTAAACACACACATACACACACACACAACTTGTTACTCCAGGTGACTATTTTCAAACATTTTAAAATTAGGGAAAAAAGCAAAAATATGAAATTAACTGTGTTTTACTTTTTTGGTATTTAGTGCTTACAAAATATACATTCATACTTACTGATCAGTATAACACAAGGGAAATTAATTACAAGTAAAAATAATTAGAATTCAAAATTGTTATTTGATTTAGTTAGTTATAACATTATCTATTTTCCCTCTTCTTGGTTATGTAAAAAATGTACAACATTCTGTGGTTAATATGAACTCTTTAGGAAAAATGGTTATTGTTTTATGTCTCCAGGCTCATAACAGCTAAAGGAGTGTTGAGTAAGTGACTCATCCTTGCTTTAAAAACGGCTTTTTGCTCTTTCTGTGAATGATGTTATGTGTTGGAAGCTTAAGAGGATAAGTACTTAAAAGTGCACTTTTATTCGTGTCCATTATTTTAAAAGTCTATCTTCTTTTCTATTGCAGGTTTAAAATGGAAACCTAAAGTGCAGTTTTGTTTGGTTTGGGATTTTTAATCCAGAGTGGTATTTTATAGATTAATCTATACTTTTAAATATCTTAGGATCGTGTTGGTGTCTCTTGAGTGCTTTCCATATATATATATATATATATATATAAAATATTATACATAAGAATAGACAATTTCCTTCACTTACAGTTTGGTTAACTTCCAGATATTTTAGTGTGTTATATTATCATCTGTCCTGCTGTCCAAGTTGTATCACAATTGCAAACAGCCACATTGAGATAAATCATTTAAAGTAACTACATACAGAAATGCTTCTCCCTACCACCCAAATACCAGTGATACTAAATATTACATTATAGTAGTGATTTGTATGCAAGAAAAGCCACATTTTAAGTAATCTTCATTTTATTCTTGGTAACTTGGTAAAAAAAAAAAACAGGTATTAATATACCTATATTAAAGCTGGAGAGCCTATATTAAAAAGATTATCTTTAACAGGAATAGGTAAAATACCAAGTAGTATGTTAGCATCTCAAATACCAGATAGTTCTATGAAGTAAATCACTGTGCCTTACAAAAAAAAAAAAATTTTATTTAGAGATATTAAAATGTACTGTAAGTATCCTTTGAGGAATTTTAATTTTTGAATAATGAAACATTACAAGATATTTTTCATGACACGTTATCCTATATGACAGATAATTATAGTTCCCACTAAACATAGCAATCTTTTTATGACAATGAGTTACTTAGGATTTTTTAGCAACTTCAGAATTAAGATGGCAGAACATCTAAAAAAAATAAAGCAAGACTACAGCTATGATTGAGAAAGTAGCAGCTGTCTTTCACATTAACAGGAATGCAGTAATGTTGGGCCATTTTTGTATTTTTCTAATTTAGGCAATGTTCATGATTTTGTCTGTGTTCAGAACTTATTGTGATGCAGTCATTTTTTTTCTTGGTCCTTCATGATCACAGAGTTGGCTTGTCTCAAGTTAGTGTTCTGTGAAATTTCTTATATTAAGGAGAAGAACACAAAAGCTTAACTGGGTCTACCCAGCCAGCTTCTAACAACACCAAGGCCTAACTGATAATGCCAGGGTAGTTTCTAATTGTCAAAGTCTACTTTTTTCTTTCTCCATTTTTTTCAGTGATGAAAAAAAAATTTATGTCCATTCTTGGAATATATCCTATTTGTTCATAATGTTATTATTTTTTTTTATAAATCACTGTATATGATTTGCTAATATTTTAATTTTCATTTATTTTAATGAGAGAATTTGGACAGTAATTAATTTTCTAATAATATCCTTGTCCATTGTTGAAAGCAAGATTATACTAGCTTCCTGAAATAAGTTGTAAACCATTCCCGATTTTGTATCCTATTAAAGAGTTTGTATAAGTTTATATGTATTTATACATATTTTAAAATGCAAAAGTATCCAGTAGTAAATCTATATGAGATTTTGTTTTTTTTATGAGAATATTTTAAATCATTCATTGGTTTTTATTTTTTGGTAATTTTTTTTATTTTTTTTTGAGACAGAGTCTCACTCTGTTGCCCGGGCTAGAGTGAGTGCCGTGGCGTCAGCCTAGCTCACAGCAACCTCAAACTCCTGGGCTCAAGCGATCCTCCTGCCTCAGCCTCCCGAGTAGCTGGGACTACAGGCATGCACCACTATGCCCGGCTAATTTTTTCTATATATATTTTTAGCTGTCCATATAATTTCTTTCTATTTTTAGTAGAGATGGGGTCTCGCTCTTGCTCAGGCTGGTCTCGAACTCCTGAGCTCAAACGATCCGCTCACCTCGGCCTCCCAGAGTGCTAGGATTACAGGCGTGAGCCACCGCGCCCGGCCTATTTTTTGGTAATATTTTTAACAGTTTTTTTGGCTTGTTTTAATAATTTTTCCTCAGGAATATGTGCATATTTTTAATGACAATTTTGACAATATGTCATATTATTGGTATAATAGTGTTATGCTATTCTCTTTCTGTTTATTATTTGTAGGGTCTGTCATAGTGTCTATCTTTTTTTTTTTTTTTTTGCATGAAAAGATGTTTAATATCATTAGCCATTGGGGAAAGGCCAGTTAAAGTTTCAGGAGATATCACTACATATTTATTATAAAGACTAAAATTTAAAAAATAATGACAACATAGAATGCTGGGGAAGATGCAAAGAAGTTGGGTCACTTATACACTGTTGGTGGAAATGCAGAATAGTACAGTCTCACTGAAAAACTGGTTGGTAGATTCTTACAAAACTAAATATGTGGTTACTATATGATTTTTATATACTTTGGTAATTAGTGTCTTTTTTCCTTTGTTTTTCTAGATTATTCTTGCTATTAGTATATACTCACACATATGATTTGTTAATTTTTTACAAAATTTGACTATATTGGTTTTCTTTACTGTACATTTGTGTTTTTTTTAGTTTACTTATCTTTAATGTTTTCTTAGTTTTCAATTTTTTGGATGTAATTTGTTATTCTTCTGTTTTATTACATAGAGCAACAGATAACATTTTCAGCTTTTCTGTTTTTCTAATTCAATGCCATACATTTCTGTGTAACCTCTGCCTTAGGTAGAAAGGTATTGAAAATTTAAATGTATATTCATGAAATGATTTTAATTCTCTGGTATATTTAGCCCTATATTTTGTAAACTATCACCATAATGCTTTGTGTCTTATAGTTTACTTTGTCTTGTAGTACCATAACAACATCCTTTCTTTTGGTTACTTTTTGATAGTATATGTTTTCATAGACTTTTACTTTTACCTATATCCTTGTATAAAAGAGGTACTTGTTGTAAATATTATTTAGTTGATTTTTCTTGTTTTTTCAGTTTTATATTCTTTGTCATTTAATTATAATATTTAATTTAACTATTTATAGCTTTGATTTTATATATGTCATCTTACTGCTTTATTAATCCTACTTCTTTTATGTCCTGTTATGCTCCATTTTTTGCATTGTAATTATTTTCATTTTTATTTTTTAGTTTATTTCTTCTATTTTCTTCTAAATCCTTCTCTATGCTTCAGTTATCCTAGAGGTGACCATATATATCCTTGGCTAGTTTTATTCTAATTCAAATTAGTATAACCTTTCCATCAATAATGTTAGAATGGTATAATGTGTCTATATTTAACTTCCTTCTGCTTTTTGCTTTATTTTTGTCTTCCATTTTACTTCTACATATATTTTACTCCTTAAAAGACAGTACTATTATTGTTAATGCAATCATATTTAAGTAAATATTCATTTATATTTATCAACATATTTATACTTTCCATTGCTTTCATTTTTTCCTGAAATTTCTTCAATAATCAATTTTCTTCTACTTGAAATCATTTTAATAACTTTTTATTGCATTTTTTGACAATTATCTTATTTGAAAATTTTGCTATTTTATCTTTAATTTCAAAAGATTATTTTGAATGAGGGTTTTGCTAAATATTAAATTCTAAATTACTCAATATTTCCATTTAGTGCTTTTAAACATTTTATTTATTTAACTTCCTTTTTTTTTTTTTTTGAAAACTCAGATATCATTCTGTCTTAAGGTCCTTTAAAATCTGTGTATCTTCCTTTCCTACCCAGCTTCTCACCCCTTACCCTATAATTTGGTATTAAGTTTATGTCCATATCTTTGTTTTTATCCACAAACAAATCAAAGACATATTAAGATGTAGCTCATGTTTTTTTAATTTATCTTTCTTCTATGGGTTTCATAGAACTTAGTGAGTCTGCAAAGGCATGTCTAATAAGTTTGGGAAATTTCTTAGCCATCATTTGTTTATTACTTCTGTAATATTCTTTCCCTCTTTTCTTTCTAGGCCTCTCATGCATATCTTACGTTTTTCCCCAATAATGTCTAATACTCTTATTATTATTGTTTTTATTTTCTTCTTTTTGAATGCTTCAATTGGCTACTTTCTATTGACATACCTTCCTATTGACTAGTCTTGTGCTACTTGTCATCTGCTATTAAAATCTGATTAGGTCATATATATACTATAAATATAAAATATAATGTTTATATATAATCATTTAGACCTAGTATTGCAATTTGAATAGTTCTTAAAATTCTAATCTTCTATTGAAATTCATTTTTATATTTTTCTACCTTTGTTTCTATTTTCTTAAACTTAATATTCAGAGATTTAATTTTTTTCAGATAATTCCAATATCTGGATCTCTTGTGAGTCTGTTCTTTTTTCTTGATTATTAGATATGTGGTTCTATTCTTGTTGTTTGTGTAAATTTTGTATCCATTGCCAGTCATTACATATTTTGTAAAATGTAGTGCCCAGAGGGCTCATCTTGCTCTATACCTATATGATAATAGCTGAAGAACATAACCCAATCAGGCTGGCTGTGCTGGATGAAAAAGCTGGATAATAGCCCTGTTAAGGCTCAGTCTGTCTCCTGTTCACCCTGGATTGCTAAAGTTTTCCACAAATATTCTAGTGTATTCTTTAGGGCTATGGTTTCCAAACCTGGGCCGTGGACCAGTACTGGTCCCTGGCCTGTTAGGAACCGGGCCATACAGCAGGAAGTGAGCTGGCAGCCAGTGAGAGAAACTTCATCTGTTTTTACAGCTGTTTCCCATTGCTCCCATCATGGCATGGCATAAGCTCCACCTCCTGTCAGATCAGCAGCCACATTAGAGTCTCAGTAGGAGCGAGAACCCTACTGTAAACTGCACATGAGAGGGATCTAGATTGCACACTCCTTATGAGAATCTAATGCCTGATGATCCTACATGGAGCTGAGGCAGTGATGCTAGCGCTGGGGAGTCACTGCAAATAAAGATTTATCATTAGCAGGGAGATTCAAGTGCGCAATAAATGTAAAGTGCTTGAATCATCCCGAAACCATCTCTCCCTGCCCATGGAAATATTGTCTTCCATTAAACCAGTCCCTGGTACCAAAATGTTTGGGGACTGCTGCTTTAGGGGCCTTTAGATGGATCCCCAGTTTTCATTGTGATTTCATATTATTAATATTACATAAAACCTTTGTCCTGCTTTTCAGAAGCTTTCTCTATAGTTTTTCCTTCCTACCGGTGTAGCTCCAGTGTGTGTCAAGCATTCTTAGGGGGAAATAATCATGAACTTGAGCTCCTTCAATCTCATCAAAGCTTTAGGTATAGCCCTGTCCTACAACAGTTCCTTGTCATGTTTTGTACTGAGCTTTGCAGAGGAGTCTTAGTCACCTGTTCGTGCTCTCAGAATTGGTAAAAATCCCTGGCAGTAAAAGCAGCTCTAGGAGGTCAGCTTCCTTTTGCAGAATGGCAGCCACTCTAGATCTTCTTAACATGTATACCATGGAGTATTACTAAGCTATAAGAAATAACGGTGATATAGAATCCCTTTTGTTCTCCTGGAGAGAGTTGGAACCCATTCTATTAAGTGAACTATCCCAAGAATGGAAAAATAAGCACCACATGTACTCACCAGCAAATTGGTTTCCCTGATCATCACCGAAGTGCACATTTGGGAATAACACCAATTGAGTATCAGACTGAGGTGGGGGGTGGGGGGAGGGGATGGGTGTATACCTACATGATGACTGTGTTGTGCACCATCTGGGGAATGGTCACGCTTGAATATTCTGATTCTGGGGGATGCGGGTGGGGGGAGGGAATGGGAGTATAACTACATGATGAGTGCAATGCGCACTGTCTGGGGAATGGACACGCTTGAAGCTATGGGGGGGGATGGGCGGTACATGGGCAATATATATAACCTGAACTTTTGTACCCCCATAATAAGCTGAAATAAAAAAAAATAATAATAAAGAAGCTCTCTGCTGCTTTTGAACAGATGATTTCTACATATTACCTGTTTTTTTTTTCTAGTTCCTTATCTCTCACCGTATTTCTCATAACTAAAATAATTCAAGATGGATAACAGACTTAAACCTAAGGCATGAAACCATAAAAATTCTGGAATAAAATGTTGGAAAAACTCTTTTAGATATTGACCTAGGCAAAGAATTTATGAAGAAAACCCCAAAGGCAATCACAGCAACAACAAAAATAAACATATGGGACTTAATTAAATTAAAAAGCTTCTGCATAGCCAAGGAAACAATCAACAGAGTGAATACGCAACCCACAGAATGGGAGAAAATATTTGCAAGCTATACATCCAATAAAGGGCTAATAACCAGAATCTACAAAGAACTCAAGCAAATCAGCAAGAAAAAATCAAACAACCCCATTAAAATGTGTGCAACAAACATGAACAGAAGCTTTTTAAAAGAAGATATACTATTAGCCAATAAACACATGAAAAAATGCTCCACATCATAAATCATCAAAGAAATTCATATCAAAACTGCATTGAAATACCATCTAACTCCTGAGAGAATACCTTTTATCATTTGTCTGCTCTTGAGCAAAAGCTTAATTCAGAGGAAAATGGCAAATGAATGATAAAGAATCACTCTCACCTCAGGGATAGTGCAGTGTGTATTCCAAAGAAGGAGATTCATGGAGGAAGGAGTCAAATTTATTTAATTAAAAACTACATGAATATTTTAAAGAATATTTAAAAATCAACTTTAACTCTTACTAGATAATTACCAAAAATATAAAGATATTAATCTAGGGACTTGAAAAACCTAAAGCCACTCTTACCCTAGCATTACACAGTAGGATATAAAAAAATTCCACTCAATTCATGTCAATCATTATTTTATGTTTTTGTTTCTTTTCAGAGATGCCATAAATCATATGATAGATGGTAAATCTAAGTCAAAATTTCAAGAAACTTCAAACTAACAGTGTAGGAACCTTTTTATGCATTTATTTGTCAGGCCAAGATTCTTTAATGAAACTCTTACGTAAGATTTCTTGCTACATATCTCTAAACATTGGTTGTCAATTTCCTGTATTTTAACAAAAAAGAAAATAATTTGCAACTGTTGCTATATTTTTTAAATGTAGTTATAAAAACACATTTATTAAAAACACATTTATTAAAAACACATTTTTCATCCCAGAATCATTTCCTTTTACATCCATAAAAAATATATTCTTTTAAGTAACATTTAAAAAGTGCATATTAAAGTCTCAACTCAGAATATCTGATAGGATGAAAAAAGTTTTTTAAAGAATTTGAAGCAATCATGCCCAATAACCTAAATATGGAGAGTTCCCTTATGTCTTGCCAAATCAAAGTTCTGATTACATCATTTTGTTATTTATAGAAGATCTGAATGAATGCAAAGATTGTACATATCTCATGTTCGACAGAGGCCAGTTCTGCATTTCAGTGCCATGGTCCCAGGTCTTACTGAGAATGAAACATGAGCACAGAAACCACATTTTAAATCTTTTCTTAAACAGCAGCCTTACAGTTTTTCTGGTACTTGGAATATTCTAGAAGATTATACTAATGGCAGGGTTTTCTCAGGTAGTTATTTGTCCTATATTCATCAGACACAGTAATGTACAAAGCAGAGCGAGCTCAAAAGTATTGGTTTCTTATCAGCTAACGTCTCTATTTAAGGCTTGCAGTAATGATTTGTAGAATTTTCACTTGCGATAGGAAGAATGTTTTCATTCTTTCTGTAGCAAGGTATCTGCAATCCTCTAGTGTTAGTTAAACTCAGTTTAATGGATTATGAAATTAAATATAATCACTTCTGGCCAAAATCTTTCTTTCTATAAAACAGAGTTTCTACTGGCAATTCTCTCTAGCTATCAGCAGCAATAACAGTCATAGAAGAAATGTTTTGTCCCAAAGAGCAAAACTTAAGTCAATATTTACAACAAAAAGGTACAAAAGGCCCCAGAAAACCTATAACATTACGATATTGATGGGGGTAAGCACATAATTGGCTCCCTTGAAAGCCTTATCAGACCACAAATATTAGCTCACATAAAATTGTCCAATTAGATCAAGATTCAGGAAAGAACATTTTCTCAAAGGCATTTTTGTAGTTAAAATAAAGTCAGTAAAATAATAATCTTTACTATTTTTAATGCTGTATTTCATAGTCTCTACAAGAGACTATTTCCCTTTAACATAAGCTAAAGGTATATACTATTCTGTAAATTTGGGGTTTTTTTTAAATTAGTTGATTTTTTATTATGATAACTTATTTTTCTGATAATAAATTATGCTGTTTTCATTCCATTTGTTTTTCTTTTGGCATGAATATGAGTCAAATCTGAAAGCCTCAGAACATTCAGAATGTACACAAATAAGACACAAAAAATTGACTTATTAAAGACGATTGTTAGAAATGCTCTATCAGCAAGTCATATGAAAGTAAGCAAATTTTTCTGGTGTAATATAAGTGCAATAGCATACAAAATTATTTTTAAAATAGATACAATTATTTTTGTGCTTTTTATATAAAGTAAATTTTGATTTTTTTTTTTTTTTTTTACCTCTCAGGCTAGTAGCAGCCTCTAAATCTGTTTCTGTGCCTTTTAGGTGTGTAGAAAAGTGCATAGTTTCTGACGGTGAATATAGGCAGCTAGCTCTAAGGATATTAAATCTGGTGTAACATAGGTGCACTTAACTTTCTGAGAATGTTCTTAGATGGAAAACATATCAAAAAGATGCCAGTCCATTTAAAGTAGGAAAAAAAGTCATGCTAATTTCTTTAAAATTTATAAGTTTGTAAACACAATGCATATATACCTTAAATATTTACAGATAAATTTTATTGATGTGAAGTAAAAAAAAAGCATCTTAAGAAAGTAATATACTATATTAAATAGTTTTATCAAGAATATAGATTTCTCAAAATATTCTTCGCATAAGTAATGTCCAAGAAGACAATTACTGCTCACCAAGGCTTGCAACTTTATGAATACTAAGAGAGTAGATAAAAAAAAGTTTCCTTTGTATTTGTAAGGGGCAATGATTGAAAACAAAATAAATAAATTAATAAATTTTTAATATTTAAAAGAACCCAAAAAGTGAAGGTTTTCAATTACTAAGCATATTTTTGATAAATATATAATGTGCTATTTATGTTAACTTTTATATATTAATGTGTTTATGTTTTTCTTCAGTATATAAGATCCTGAGAGGTCTCAAAATTATATGGAAAATAATATGGAGATTTCTCAAAAAACTAAAAATATAACTACCATATGATCCAGCAACCCACTACTGGGTATTTATTTACTCAAAGGAAAGGAAGACAGAATATCACAGTAATACCTCTATCCTCATGTTTACTGCAGCACTATTCACCATAGCAAAAATATAGAATGAGCATAAGTGTCCATCAATAGATGACCAGATAAAGAAAATACTATATATGTACACAATGTAATGTTATTCAGCCATAAAAAATAATGGAATCATGCCATTTGCAGCAATATGGATAGAACTGGAGATCATTATGTTAAATGAAATAAGCTAGACATAGACAAATATTACATACTCTCAGTCATAAGTGGAAACTAAAAAAGTTTATCCCATGGAGGTAGAGAATAGAATGATAGTTACCAGAGGTTGAGATGAGCTTTAAGGTATATGTAGGGGGAGGGGAAATAAAGAGAGATTGGTTAATGGGTACAAACATGGAGTTAGAAAGAATAAATTCTAATGTTTAATAGAGTAGGTTTACTACAGTTAGCAATGGTTAACAACAATGTATTATATATTTCAATATAGTGATAAGACAGGATTTAAAATGTTCCCAACTTACAGAAATGATAAATGCTGGAGGTGCTGAATATCCTAAAACTCTGACTTAATCATTATACATTCTATGCTTGTAATAAAATATCATATATATCTCATAAATATGTATAAATATTGTACAAATACTATGTATCAATACAAAAATAATGCAAAATTTTCTTTAAAGATTATATATTTAGTGTTTAAAAAGATAAAATTATTATGTATCATGAATATTCTAAAATGAAAATAATGCTTTTTGTTAAAATGGCTTTAATACTTATAATATAGTTAGTTTTCTTTAGCCACTTCATATATCAGAAAACAACATAAGGGTAAATATAGGGAAATTTATAATCAAAATGTATTTATTTCTGAGAAATATTATACTTTTAAACTAGGTTAACTAGGTAAATGCTATATTTTCAAGTAAGGTTATACTTTTAGAAAATAGTTTTGTATGTCATTATTTATTTGCTCACATATCATTTTTGACTTTCATAAAAGTATATGCTTTTTGTATGGTAATTTTAACAGATTATTTTCCTCAGTATAAAAGTATAGTGTTCACTGATGTCATAATTTAAACTTGTACTGGCCATTAGTATATTTTTATATTTTTTGGTTGAAATTTCTCTTGAGGTATATTACTTTTTGTCAGATTTTGAAATAATCCACATATAGATATAGTATATTTTTATTAAAATAAAACTTGCTACTCTTATACTGAAAATATTTACATTGAATTATCACTACATAAAATATTTGAATCTCTAAGAATATGACATTAAACTACTATATGGAGAAAATCTACTTTGCACCACTCAATTAAATAAGAAAAGCACTTTTTATATATCTTCAACTTTTGATAATATGAAAAATAAATTATGGAATTGAGGTCAGTGACCTTTGAGCTTTACTGATCTTCTCATAGAACAGAAAATATAAAAAGAGTGTTTCCTGCAGCACATGGACATGTAGAGAATAAAGTATTTCTGAGATCCTGTGTTGTGTATTTAAAATAGATTTTTGTTTTCCATAAGAAATCACCATTGACAATATTTACTTCAAAGAGTTCCTTTCTAACCATTCACAACAAAACTACTCATATTATCTTGTTTCAAAAATTGTATTCCTAGGTTTTTTATGGTTACCAAAATATTCTTAATAATTTCAGAAAATTAGCATATGACAAGAGGGAAAGTACGGAAAAATAAAAAAACAAGTGTTATGAAATATTAGAAGTGTTGAAATGATACAATTTACAAGAGATTTTGTCAAACAGCAACATATCTTTTGCTTGATTATACAAATATTACATCAATAAAAAATAAATAAATTGGAATAAACTAGAAAAAAATTTAATTGTGTTCAGGCTTAACCAGTTGTAAGAGTAAGTGTTTAAATTCCTTTGATTTTTATAAAACCATTAGCAGGTTAAAGTATACTTTATTAACTTGCTTTCTGAAGTAAAATACACAATTTGGATATTTCAAATATGTAGTCATGGGCTAACAACTATGATAAAATATATGTTTCCTAAAAAAAGATGCATCCCATAAAAAATGTTTTGTTCTCTTCCCAGAGGAAAACTCAGACAAGCCTCATGTCTCTTCAGGTCACTTTTATGTAACGCAGAGTGGCATATTTACTTTACGTCATTAAATGTTCTGAGTTTGATCATTAGAATATCCACTCCCAGGCAGTAGTGTCAGCCTGACCCTGATGTGTCATCTATAGTCATGGACAGGATGCAGTCAATCTTTCCTTTCCACTCAGTCTCCTCTGAGAGCTTGCCAAGTGTGGTTTCTGACCACTTTGGTGTTGGCCTCAAGAGAGAAAGGAGAATTGAGAGAAGCATAAAAATTACTCTTACCAAACAATGTTCCCACACATCCATGTGATCTATGGGTGTAGAATTGTTTAGAGCTCTCTCTTCTGAGAGTGCTTTATTGGCTTCTTAGGAACCATCCATTGCTGAAGACCTCTTAGCTGTACTTCACTTGACATGGGTAGTGCATTTATCTCTGGCTAACAGCTCTCCATCAGATTCTGCTTTCTTTCACTGGCCCACTTTATATAAACTTTTCCTTTTAAGGTCCATAATTTTCTCAGGCTGTCTCTCCATGTGGCCCACATTAAGTGCTTGGGAAATACTCACTCAATTTCCTTTCCCCAAACTCAATCAACACATTTTGCAACAGCTTTTCTTTGCTTACCCAAAAACAATTAGCATTTGATCTCTTGTTTTCTCAACGTCCTGGGTTGGAGCCAGACACCTGTTCACTGTGACCCTCCAACCTGACTTTCTATATGGTTCTGTGATACTCTTTTCATTTGGCTGGAAGTGATGTGCAGATACCCCTACCCCTCCCAGTTGATGGGAGGATAAGATTTATGGTATGGTAACAGCTCTTTCTAAAGAAATCTTTCTCTTGGGTACTCTGCCAGTTGTCCCACAACCTAAGCTTATTTGCATCCTGCATGTGGCTTAGGCTTTCAAGAGTCAAGCTATTGTCCATTTTTTATACTAGAAAATGTTTCAAATGGTAGACTATTTGAAATGTAGAATGTATTGTCATCATATCTCAACTAAAACTGAGAAAGACATTTAAAACTCCATTTAAACATCCTGACTTTCATGCGGTGAGCTGGAAATTGATACCTACAGAAAAAAAGAAAATACAGTGAAAGAAAAAAAGAAGACAAAATGAAAGATAGAACAGAGAGAGAGAAAAGACATTTCACATGAAATGCACATTATGTTAAAGAGCAGAGATTACACAAAATGCACATTATTACATGAAAGAGCAGAGATCTATTAATGTATAGAGAACTGAAGGCAAAATAAGTCAAAGTTCAGGAAGTAATACTTGTTTGGGGAATAAGAGACATAAAAAGAAAAGGAAAGGAGTAAATATGTTGAAAAATATATATAGCCAGATAAGAAAGGGTTATCTATTTGATGCTATCTTCAGAGGAATGGAGAACCATGGAGAATTTTAAAGCTGGAAAGTTACATCCTCATATATATTTTAAATAGCTGTGAGTGTAACAGGTAATGATATTATAAGAGGAAAGCCTGAAAGCAGGGAAAAATGTAAACCACTAAACATGATATTCTAACTTTTCTAATGAAAAATAAGGAGGAATAAATTTCAGTGACTGTCAATAGTTGAGAGAAAAAAACTCAAGAAATATTTTATAGGTCTCTGAAACAAATTAGATGTTTGGTATTAGATTTTAAAATGTAATTATATATATATGTGTGTGTGTATATATGTGTGTGTGTATATATGCACACACACACTTTTCATGAAATATTGAAAGCCATTCTTGTCTTTTTCATTTTTTTCCTGAGAACACTAAATTTTATGTTGTAAAATAAATATTTTTGTTCTTTTTTGTTTTAATGAAGATTGAAGTTGCTGAAGATCCTCAAAAAGTTTCACCTGTTCACCTCCAACTAGGGTTACTACTGGTTTTTATTGTTAGCCAACAAGCTACATATGAAGCTGAAAGAAGAACTGCAGAATGGGTTGCTTGGAGTCTTCTGGGAAAAGCAGGGTTCCACTCTTGTTAAGGTATGTTAAACATTCAATATTCAGTATATTTAGTAAAATATTAATAATTTTCACATCTTAAAATGTAATTTAATCACATAAATAAACTCAAATCTCTAATAGATTCTTACATAGTTAGAACCAGTTGCTGAACTAAAGTCTATACATTAATTTTAATGTTGATTAAAATTTAGAACTTTATATATTTATATTTTTAGTTCAGAATATTATGGGTGCAAATGATTTGGTTACATGAATTGCTTTTGTGCCATTTGAATCAAACTTGTAAGTAAGTGTGTCTATCACCTAGATAGTGTGCAGCGTACCTATTAGGTGTGAATTAACCCATCCCGTCTCCCCAAAAACCTGCTGGATTTCCGATGAAAGTTATTTCCATATGTGCACATAAGTATTGATAGATTAGCTTAAATTTAATGGGGAATATATGTGGTGTTTGTTTTTCCATTCTTGTGAAACTTCACTTAGGAGGATGGTCTCCAGTTCCATCCAGGTTAATATAAGAGGTATTAGTTCACCTTTTATTTTTTTTTATGGCTGAGTAAATACTTCAGGGTATAAATATACCAAATTTTATTGATCCACTCATGTATTGATGAGTACTTGGGTTGTTTCCACTTCTTTGCAATTGTGAATTGTGCTGTGCTGCTGAAAACATTTGAGTGCAGGTGTATTTTTTACAGAATGTTTTTTTTATTTTGGGTAAATACCTAGCAGTGGGATTGCTAGATCAAATGATAGATATACTTTTAGTTCTTTGAATTATCCCCATATTGCTTTCCATAGAGGTTGTACTAGTTTGCAGTCCCACCAGCAGTGTATGAATGTTCTTATCTCCCCACATCCATGCCAGCATTTGTTGTTTTGGGACTTTTTGATAAAAGCCATTCTCACAGGAGTTAAGTGATATCTCATTATGGTTTTGATTTGCATTTCCCTGATGATTAGAGATGTTGAGCATTTTTTCATATGTTTGTTGGCCATTTAATCTATCTTCTTTTGAAAAGTTTCTGTTCATGTCTTTTTCCCACTTTTTAATGAGATTGTTTGATTTTTTTCTTGCTGATTTGCTTGAGTTCTTTATGTATTCTGGTTATCAGCCCTTTAGTAGCTGTATAACATGCAAATATTTGCTCCCATTCTGCAGGTTGTCTGCTTGCTCTCGTGGTAGTTTCCTTGGCTGTGTAGAAGCTTTTTAATTTGATAAGGTCCCATTAATTATTTTTGTTGTTGCTGTGATTGCTTTTGAGCTCTTCTTCGTAAATTCTTTGCCTAGGCTAATGCCTATAAGAGTTTTTCCAACATTTTCTTCTAAAATTCTTATAGTTTCATAGTTAGGTTTAAGTCTATTATCCATCATGAGTTGATTTTTGTGAGTGGTAAGAGGTGCAGATCCTGTTTCAGTCTTCTACATGTAACTACCCAATTCTCCTAACACCATTTATTGAATAGGGATTGTTGTCCCCAGTGTATGTTTTGTCTGCTTTGTCAAAGATCAGATGGCAATATGAGGATGGTTTTATATCTGGGTTCTCTGCTCTGATCCATTCGTCTATATCCCTGTTCTTGTGCCAATATTGTGCTGTTTTGATTACTATAGCCTTGTAGTATTGCTTGAAGTCTGGTAAATTGATGCCTCTCCATATGTTCTTTTTGCTTAATGTTGCTTTGCCTATACAGGGTCTTCTCTGGTTCCATATGAAGTATAGAATTGATAGATAAATTCCACAATCTCTGGTGTCAAAATCAATGTACACAAATCAGTAGCATTCATATATGCCAACAACAGTCAATCTGACAACTAGCTCAAAGACTCAATACCTTTCACAGTAGCAACAAAGAAAATAAAATAGCTAGGAATATATTCGACTAAGGAGGTAAAAGACCTCTACAAGGAGAACTACAAATCACTGAGGAAGGAAATAGCAGAGGATGTAAACAGATGTGGAAAACCATACCATGCTCATAGATCGGTAGAATCAACATTGTTAAAATTTCTATACTACCCAAAGTGATCTACAGATTCAATGTAATCTCTGTTAAAATACCAACATAATTTTTCAGAGATCTAGTAAAAACAATACTTTAAATGATTCTTACAAATTCCTTCAATGGGTACTATAGCAGATGTTGTGCATGCCCCACCCATATAAGCTCTTTACCTGTCTCCTTTGCCTGAGGATTTTGCCTCCAGTGAAACTCGATTTTCACCTCCATGAAGTAATAGCTTGGATGGGTGGAGTAGAGCATTGGGAGGAAATAGAAAGTTAATGTCATTGGGGACCTTACATGAGATGATACTAATGTTCCTTCTCAGTAGTTTCTTAGTAGCATTCAGCTCAATTTACCTCTAGCAATAGCTCACTCATCAATACATCCTTTGCTGACTTTTCCTCAGTCCTGTCTCACCTCTCTAATTCCTCATTTCTGCTTCCTGGCATTATTCACCAACTAAATTACCTGTACTTAAGCCCTCATTTTAAGCCTTATTTTGAGGAAATTTTAAATGAAGACCAGTGTTATTTGTCATTGATCTTGCTATAATTATGAGATTCCTTGATAGGTATGAAAATAAGGAAAGATATACAAGTTATTATAATTGTGAAATCCATGATGAAAGTGCATGTAAATTCACAGAACTCCAGAAATGTATTTGTTTAAACTTGGAAATCAGTTAATCCACTAAATTGCCCTTATTTATTACACTTAGCATTCAAGATTATTTTTCACCATTTTTGGAATTGCCTCTCATGCGTGCCATTTCATTAATTTAACATTAATTAAAATCACATTTCCATGGTCTCCTTGTTTTTGAAAAATTAGAATGAATACTATGAGATAAAAAAATCATTTATTAATTTGGTAATGAAGAAATTATAAAACACAGCTATGTAGAATATCTCTTATCTAGGCACTTTAGTAATTTAAATATTAACTTAATTTTGGTACTGCATTTTCATTTTATCTAATCTGCTATAAGTACAGCCCATAGATTTATTTCAGATAAAATATTATAGTAAAATACATATTTGTATTTTGAAAATGACACAAAATTTATGGCAAAAGTTTAACCAAGAAAATATTGATTTGATTTTTAATAAAGATTGACAAAATTATCATATGATATTTCCATTTCTGAAACTCACATTTTTAAACAAGAGGACTTTTATAGTCAGTCCAATATTCCATTCAAATTTCAGTCTGGACAATTGTTTTTAAGAGCTCACTAGAAACCAAGCTGGCAGAGAAAACTCTTTTCCTAAATATATCTCAATATGCTTAAGTATATGCTGGCATATGACTGTCAAATACACCTGACATTTCATCTTATTCTCTGCTTGTATGCACAGCAACAATTCACTTATTGTTCCAAAATGTATTGCAATTGACTTTCAGAGTTTGTGTGTATGTGTTTTGTTTTGCTTCTTTTATTTTTTGAATAAAAATTTTTGTCTTTCCATATTAGTGGTATAAGGAATCACTAAAACAAATTATTCTTGCTTCCATTGCAAAAAAAAAATAAATGGCCCAGTTTGCTGGGTTAATATGAAAACAATTATTATTTATATCAACTATGTCACCATATAACAGCTTTGCTTTGTAAATGATATACAAACTTGCCAATGAAAAAGAACAATTCAGTAAATCAACTATCAAGATTGAATTTATAAAATCCTTTTATTTTAATACAATTTTAATTGCACATTTTAGAAAATTTTCTCATTAAAACAATCTTTACTCTCCTTGATTATATGGCTTCAGAATGTTGGAGATTTAAAGCTATATTTACATAAACCTAACCATGGTTGTCTATCAAATATTTTCCAAAAGCTTCTCAATAATATTGCTGTTTATTTTCTTTTCTATGGGGATGTAGCAGAGGCATTATGCAGCCAATAGGAAATAATTTGTCAGCCAAACCACATTCCAACTTAATTATGCCCACCTGGTACATAGGAACTCTACACATGTGCAAAGATTGGTGAAATGAATATGCTGTCTTTTTTAATGCAATCAGCAGTGATGTGCAAATGTGATTTTTTTGCTCACTGTTAAGTTTCATTAAAGGCAATGGAAAAACTAGCAGCAAAGTTTCCAAGGATCATGCAGAAGATTAAAGCACAAAATATGACAAATACTTCATAAAATCCATGAAACACTCTAAATGTAGAAAAATGCATCTTTGGTATATGGAAAAAGACAAAGTGCTAAATTATTTCAAAAAGAAGTTTACAATTGTCTAATATGATATAAGGCGACCTATTCAAGAAAATATATATTTTTTCAAAGCTGCTTGCTTCAAATGTTATTTACTTGAATAAAAAGTCCAGTATTTTTATCAGCATGCTGGATGTCAATTCTACTTTTTGCCCGGTACGTTATTTCACCTGAAAGCTGTTAAATGGCACACAGACATCTGTGTTGTCCTGCCGATTGAGAGTCCAAGTGGTCTGGCAGGCATTCAAAATGATTAGCAATAGAAAACCTCATTTGGAAAAGAGAAACATTCATGGAGACTTGAGTTCAGTGACTTTGCTTTGTGTCTAAACTGTAGGAATAAAAAAATGTTCCTATTTTTAAATATAAATAGCACAGATCATGAAAATATTTGTTGATTGTTTTGATGCTTTTGTTAATGAATAACAGCTTTTTGTTTGTGTTCTCTCTAAAATGTTGGCATCTAAGGAGCTTTGCAATATGACCATATTGCTTTCCAATTTTTCCCCCACTTAGTTACCCATACATTGTATATCAGTAAATTAACTTATTTTGTTATACTCAACATTTTTAAAGGCTTCTTTGAAAAGTCTCAGCATTTTAATTTCCATGTTTTCTCTTTTATTGTCTGTTTTTAGACTTGGTTTCCAACAAGTTTTCTAGTGTCAGAACTCTCCCTAAGCTCTGTAAGACTTACACATTTAAGTTGTGATTGCATGCTACAATTCCGATCTAATTTTAAAAGTCCTCTCAGATTTCATTATGTGATGTTTATTGATTCAATAATTTTTCATTAATTTATGTACTCTTTTAGTTCATATTTGTGGAGATGTAATTTATTTAATGGTTTCCTAGCAGACTATATTGTTTCAAAATATTTATCTTACTCTCTGTGAGATGATAATACAAACCAATCACTCATCTCAGGCATCATCAGGTGACTTGCTTCGGCCAGCGAAACATGACATTGATCACATCTGAACAGAAATCTGAAGAGCCAGTTTATGGTTGACATTTTTTCTTTCTGCTATGCCTTAATGACAGGAAAATGTTTTAAAGAGAGATTGCTACATTGACTGGGGTCCTTGAGAAAACACCATAAAGAATAAACCCATAGCCAAAACACTGTGGTCATGGAGAGTAAATGAGAATATATCATCATCAGCCACTGATATTTAGAGTTGTCTGATATAGCTGCATAGCATAGCTTATTCTGACTGAAACAGAAACACTAAGAGTCACAAGATGGCAAAAGAGGGCTCTACTTTGGCAAGCAGAGTGTATAGTGGAAAGTAGTTGTATCCAAATCTGGCCTCTACTTTTTAAAGCATGCTTGGTTTTGTGAAAATCACTTGATTCTGTGGGCCTCAGATTTTGCAGCTGGTAAAATTTATAATAGTAAATATCTTAGTGGTCTTAGAAAAAATTAATTTCACTCTCAGCTCCAGTTATGATTATTTTAGTATGTAGTTACATACTCATTTTAGCTGGTAAAAACTTTTTGCATGTAAAGTCCATGTGCCAGTTCAGAAAGAAAATAGAAGAAAGATTCCTACTTCCTTATTCATATTCTCTGTTCCATATAATTAATGAAAGAGATGACATGTATTGAAAAATCCTGGCTATCATTTGCACAAAGTGTTATGACTACGACATCACATGATTTACTGGATTTTCACAATAGAATCTTAGAAAAGGGGATAGAAAGGACTGAATTCAGTTACAGTGACAACCTCATTGGCACCTAGCAATATTATGTGCAATGGCAATAAAGTAGAAACAGGACAATGCAAATCATAATTCTGTAAACAAAACTTTCCCCTTGAAAAGAAAGGAGAAATATACTCCCTTATCAAACAATGATAGTAATCTAGCTGCCTACTTGAGAATGGCTGTTTTGATATATGTGATTTCAGTTCAGATTTTCTTCAGGAATATTTTTGTTTGGTCTTTTTATGTCATTTGACATGAAAAGTATGTGAAAATGAGTGCCAGTCGTAGCCAGCTGGGAAACATACATGCATAAAGAAAAAGTATGGTAAATTGGAGAATTGAAGCATCAGCGCAATGGGTTGCCTACTATTTAGTTCCAATTGTTTCTTGGGTCATTCTTCTAGAATGAAGGAATAATGATCCAGTATCACTATATACTTCCAAGTTTTCAAAATGAATAAAAATATGTATATTTATAGGGAATATTCTTATTTTAAATATTGTCAAATATCTAAATCTTTGGTAAGATATATTTCAGCAATGTATAGAATAAACAAAGCACTGGATACAGTCTTCAAATGCACAGTTTATAATTAGGAGTTTATAGATTTATAATTGCCAGTTAATTGAATTATATGGAAATAGTTAATACTAGAAAAATAATTCTGTTCAGGTAGAACGTCATTTGAACTAAGAAAGTCATTATTGATATCCACTTAAAAGATAGAGGTTTAATATCACTTTCTAGTATATAGCAAATCCATTATTTATGCTTTACAAGTAGAATAAATATTAACTTATTTCCTGTTGCATGAGAAGCCATTTCTTTTCTGGTTTCTTTTTCACCTTCTGATCTTACCATGTATCAGTCTTCTGCATCCACATTTACTTTCTTTCCATTCCTTAAAAACATCAAATTTTTCTGCTAGGGGCTTTGCCAAATTTTTCTGGTGGAGAATTGTCTCTCAGGTCTTAAAGTGACTGATCACTGTTCATTATTTAGGTTCCAACTATTTAAGAATGACTTACCTGATCACTGTATCTAAATAAGCACTGTTATATTAACTAGGTTTTTGTTTGTTTGTGTGGTTTATTTTCATACCTCCTTAATATTTGGTCTTATTTTGCTTACATTGCTTTTTATTTTATTTTTTTTTCAGTCTCTGACCATAAGAATTTAAGCTTGTGATATCAAGAAAGTTTTCTAATGCTGATTGTTTCCTATCTTGAGGTAGAAGAGAGCCTGAGGAGTATGTGTGTGTATGTATATGTATGTGTGTGCATGCAAGTGTTTTACTTAAGCATTGAATAAAATCTGTTTTTTGTTAATATGTCTTTCCATGTTGATGTCAGGATTATATATGCAACATCCACCAACCAGTCTGAATTTCCTCACTCATTAATTGAAACCACATGTTGAAAAACTGCAGTTTCTGCTACCTTAGTATGCTTCTCCTTCACTTTTCTTCTACTTGATGTGTAGAATTTGTTGGATTTGACGAGTGTTTTACCTACTGATGCTTGACATTATGAAGAATCTCTGTGTTAGCAAGAATGACAAAATTTAAATATCTGGAAATATTTTATTATTTATGGTTGAGTACCATCTATCTCACTATTTCATAATATTTGTCATTTGTCTCCCCAACCCTGGCAACTGTATTATAATATAATCATTTCAAAAAATAGATAATAACACTAATGATATTTGTGACTTATCCCAGAAATTCTGTTAAAATTGACCAGGCTTTAGAGTTAAACCTGTATGGTACTTACTAAAACTCACTCGTGTTATTGTAGCCTGGATATGAGAATATGAGAACAACAGGCCTATTCAAAAAAAAGGTGAGAACACTGTAGATAAGTCTAATCAGGGGAGGGAGGCAATGGTGATTATTTTGATATTTTTAAATGAAGAACATTAGAGTCAGGGAGCATGATATTGCAAAATATTGCAGGAATATATAGAATTTTTGAACCTTCATAAGCATTCTTAAAAACAAAAGTGCTCATTTGAACTAGAAACTGCCTATATCTTTCTCTTGTTGATACTATCAGGCATCACATAACAAATAAACTCCCAGTTTTCTCTAAGTCAAACTAATCTTTATCTTCTTTATGATTGTCATGTACCATGTCTAAAATAAGCTTAAATTACATTTCAGATCAGTATGATTCTACACACTTTGCTTCCAGTTGATAGGATGTATGTGATTTTACAAATAGGTTAAGAGATGGTGATACAACAAATTTAATTGCGCCTTCGTTTAGTCCTAGCCCTCACATGTTAGTAGTCTGTCTATTTTGAGTATTTTTAAAAATAAAGGTATATCTGTTCTTGCTTCTTAGTTATCTGTAATTTGCATATCCAGATCCACATATATTTAAGAAATACTTATCTGAGTTGGAAAGATGAAAAACATGTTTTATATTGTTTTAAAACAGAATTTTTTTTCAGTGTTTCACAGAAGGTAAAAAGAAGTCATTCATGAAAAGAACCCTCTAACCAACAGCATACAATACATAATGCATACAATACAATATGCAATACAATTTACCCAATACATATAGGAATAATAAAGTGGTAGAAATTGTTTATTAGTACCTATGCAAGCTTCAAAATCCATCAAGACATTAGATGTCATTATTATGGTTTCCTATTGTAACATAATGAAACACCTTTTATGCAAAGATATAAAGGGAAAAAACATGGAACAAGAAAAAATATACTAAAGCTACTCTGAATAAAGTAGAAATGACAGACAATTGGATATAAAATCAAAGGAAATGAATATATTTTTTCCTCCTCAACCATAAAAGAGGTAAAGCTTTTATCAACACAGAGAAACTATTTCTTCATTTATTCTTTTAATAAATGCTTCATGAATATCTGCTATATATGATAAAGATGTATAGCACCATTCTTGGTTACCAGTAGCTAACACACTAGAAAGTTAAGACATAAAAATCAATTATTAAAAGGTAAAGTAGTACAAGCCATAAAATTGGTACTAAGGAAGTGCTATAAGAGTTTGGAGGTGGGAGAGAAAGTAATCTTTGAGGTGGTTTTTACAGTAAAGAAAACAAGGATATAAAAAGAACAGTATTCTAGATAAATTCCAACTATTGTCATGCAGAGCTATAATTCCTATTCAAAGAAATATCAGCTCCTTGGTTGGAGTGAGTTAAGATTAATGCCTGTGAGCAAACGAAAATAAATATTTATTGAATGAATTGAATCAATGAACTAATTTCAAAAGTTAAGTTGGGGACAATCTACAGAGCCATTTAAAGACAGACCTAAGAATTTAAACTTTATTCTACAGTGGTATTAAAAGTGTTCTGAATAAGGAAGTATTTAATCATACAAATAATTTATGAAAATTGGCTGACAGTATTGCACAAGATAATTTAAACGGGGTGTTTTATGTAAGGAAGATATACCAGCAGTGTAGAGAAAGAGCCTATATATGATATGACAAAGCATACTTGGAGGATGTCGAATGTAGAGAGGGGCACAGGAATATTGTGTTTCTTGTTTGCATAAAATGAAAAGTAGTTTCTGCAGTGGTAAAATAGCTATGGTATTATTATGGAGAATTCAATAGAAAAGAAATAAAAACTACAACTCATAATTTTCTTTATTAATTTAAATAAGGCTATTTGCCTGAGTTGCTTCCTCATTTATTAAACCCACTTAACAACTACTTAGTGAGAAGAAAAATAATACAAATAACTCATTGAAAGAAAAATATCAAGTATCAAAAACATTAAGAAAATATATTGACAAGGAAAAGATAAAGAAATAATGCTTAAGAAACATTTATCAAGATATTCCTCAGGATTTAATCTTGAATTTTTTTCTGTGATCACTATGGAAGAAAACTAGACTAACAAAATATATTAGCCAGAATTTATATTTTTAGAAACATCTTATGATCTTCAGAACTTAACAAGTAATGATGTTTCTTGACACTAATCCCATTTTCTTATCCAATTGGCTGACAAAAGACCATATCGTCTAATTGCTGGATTCACTGTGAACCACATGTATTTTGGCTATAATCAGAGCTGAAAACTACGAAACTTAGACCTCATCTGCAAAGAATGTGATTTTCTGGGTTTGTTAGGAGCCAAAATGTATTAACTCTCTGTTAACGTCATTGTCCTGAAAAAAAAAAAATAACAAAAAAATTATCTAAGAGCCCTATTGCAAAACAATAAAGAGGAAAGGCAGCACTTTTAGAAAAGGGAGTAATTCAAGTCTTACATGAAGAAATTGTGAAAATGTCAAATTCCTGCTAAGTTCTCTTCATGGGAAGCACTGTGGGAGCCAGAAGCTCTGAAGGAGCTCAGTACCTTAAAGAGAATGAGAAAGCTGTCTCTGGTTCCTTATCACTGGCATCCAAACGCTGATCTGGATGTAGTTGAGTGTAGGTAAAAATTTCTCTGATGTCTTACACAAGGAGGAGGTTATTGGAGCAATTTATCACCAGAAGAAAAATGGATTTGAGTTCCCTAAAAATCTCTGGTATAGCCATTTCCCTATAAATGGATATCCAAGTTGTTTACATTTTTCTGCCTGCGTTTAAAACCATTCAACATATCTTTACATAATATGATTTTATTTCTATATGATAGATTCCCATGTGTGGCATTCCTTAAAATTCCTTTCAGTCAAATCTGTAGCAAAGCATCAACAATAATGTATGAAAGCTAGCCTATACCTACAATCATTGGCAGTGATCTTGTTTTTAGGACAAAATTATCCTAAAAATTTTATATTTTGCCTATGTGATCATTATAAATATATATCACTCTTCTATTTCCATTTTCTATGAATCTATGAAGTTATTTTTCATATATATATGATCTGGATTTTTCTTTTTAGTAATTTATATGTTCATGTATTTTTTACTCAATTGGTTATTCATCTTTATCTGGTCAATTTGAATAAATTTAAATATTAGGAAGATAAACTCTTCATCAGGTATAGTTTTATCTTCAATAAAGATTTATTTAATAACGTTTTGAACCGGTGTGAGAAAAAAATCATCTTGAAGAATGGATTAGGGCAGTGATTTTTCAAACTGGTGATTCTCCCCCAGTGCCTGTGACATTTGACAATATCTGGAAACATGGTTGTCACAATTGGGAAATGGTGTGTGTCACAGATGTCTAGTTGATAGAGGTCAGAGATGCTGCTAAAAAAATATAAGACAGCCACCCCTACTCCCCAACAAAGAATTATCTGGTTCAAGTGCCAAGGCTGAGAAATCCTGGGTTAAGAAAATATACAAAATTTACACAAGGGAACGATTATAGTGAATGACAGAGGAATCTTGGCTGCATAAAAAGGAAAGTGAAGGTGTAAGAGGGAAAACACACCATGAAAATACTATAAAACAAATCTAGTTCACATTTTTCAAATTGGTCTCAGATATTTTGTTTCAATGATGTTTTTCTGTATGACTATATCGATACTTTATTGATTTAATCAGAATGGTTTTATAAGGCACTCATATCTTGCAAGGTAAATTTTCACCATTGCTTATATATTTTTATTATTCTCAGGGAACTTGTTCTAGTATATAAACTTTAACATCACTTTCTTTAAATTTAAACATAATCTAAACAATACAAAATCACATGACAATTAGCATTTATGCATGCAATATATCAAAATGTATATGTTTCCCACCTGAATTCTTACAGACAATATCCTTAGCTTCTTATGTCATTACATTTAAACTCTGCATTATAAATGTCAATAAATTTTAATAGTTTCATCATGTGGTTTCTAGACATAATTGTCAAATTTATTAGCAAACATATGCATGCTTTTTGCTGTTATTATAAAATGATTTATCTATATATTATCTGAGGTACTCATTGATAAAGTAGACACAGAGTATATAAATTTTGATAAATTTGGATGAGTTAAAAATTATCTAATTAATGCTAGTTTTTTTAGAATCTTGGTTTTCCCAAGTATATACTTATATCATCCACAAAAACTATTCTCTTATTTTCTTCTGCACTGCTAGGCCCTTCAAAACAATATCAAATAATAATGCTGAGAGTTCTAGCACTCTCAAGTTCTGAGAGTTAAGAAAATGCCTTTTTATGCCTCCTGAATAAGGAAAATGTTAGCTGTTCATATTTGGAATTGATAGTATTAAGTACATGTAGTTTTATTTTATTTTCATTTTATTTAGAATTTTGATAAAGGATAGTTACAGATTTCAGTAAATGACATTCATCTAATAGCAAGAGCACATTTTTATTCATTTAATTTGTTGACAATATGTTTCTTAGTATAGGTTCATTTTTTAATTTCTGGGAAAATGTTTTTGTAGCAATGTATTTTTTCTCTTGATTTATTGCTGGCTTCTCTTAGGTAATGTTCAAAATAATTTGCATAAATATCTACATTGATTAATCTATAATTTTTTGTGTATTATATGTCTTATTTTTGACATTAAAGTTATGCCAACTTCATACATTGATTTGCAAAGAATGCCATTTATTTTCGATGGCACAAAAGAATTTATGTAATATTAGACTTATTAGCTCTTTAAAATTTAGATATATCAGACCTTAATGGCATTTTTAATGAGAGATCTTTACCTTTGTAATTTGTTCTGTGAATATTTTTCTATCAAAGTTTTCACTTCTTGAATCATGTTTAGTAAATTTATTTTTGTTTTGAGTAATCCATCTCCTCTCGTTTTGGGAAATTACTCTGATTCATCATGTATCTTTTTTTAAACCTCATAACAATTATTTACTGCTGAATAAAATGATGATTACAAAAATTCCCATTACTATTTAATTCCTTGTGTTAAATGAATCACTGAAGGATAAGCCATAAAATAAGAGATGGCCAGAATTTGGAAATCCTTGATATGCTACAAAGCCCTAATTTGTGTTATTTTGTTGTCAACTTGTTTTCCTATTGTAGCATGTTAAAGTCATGACTACATGTTCAAAGAAAGGATCTCCTTCAAATCACACTGGCTTACTGTTAAGAGGATTCAGTTTCCTTTTACTAAAAATAATTTAATATTTTACTTGCCTTCCACGACTGCACAAATAGATACTTTCAAATACATAACCTTAGAATGTTTCAAGAGAAAATAAAAAATGGAACATGCGTTTATTACTAAGTGCTATTACCATTGTCATCAATACAATCACCCTTCAAGTATGAATAACTTCACATAAAAGTTTTCTTAAATCACAATAGGTACTATTATTGCTTTGTAGTGATCTGTCTGTTATGGAATATAGCTGATAATTATCACTCTGAAGTAAAATGTCGTTTCTTCGTGCATTATCTCGTTTGAAATGCTTTGGTATGACAGAACACAGTAAAATTATATTATAGTGCTGATATTAAAATCATGACATTTCTGATATGTATGAAAAATACAATTTTTTACTTTGTCATTCCCAAAAGTATTGTCTTTAGTTGGTGATTTTTTGTTGAAATTTACTAGTAAATCTCTTAATATAAGAAATAACTGCCAGAGAATAATGGTGTGAAAACAGTTAATGTATCTTATAAATTCTATGACTTTGTTTCATTTTAAGTTATATTACTATATTAATTTAAATATTGGAACACATTTAAAAGTGTAAATTGTCTTCTTTGGCTAATGGAGCTGTCAAGAATTTAATCTAGATCAATAATACAATGACTTATACAAGTTTTTCCAAGACGTTCTATTCTATATGATGTTTGGTTTACACATATGTAAGATGAGACAATCATGTTCCTTTTGATTCTCTAATCATATCATCTATGACTTAGCTGAGCTGTCAAGTCAGCATGTACAAATTAAATAATATAATTCCAATAGATTATAAGGAAATGAAACAAGTATTAATACTTCAGGTGGGCCAAGCAAAGTTTGAAAGAGAATGCCAACCAACAGAACTTTGTTCTGACACATCAAACAGAAAGAAAATATTTATGTTTGTATGCAAATTAAGAGCATATAAAAATAAAAACTGTATGTACATACTCAAATAGAAGTTTTAATACTGAAAGAGTGAAAAATAAGTGTTAAATTTCTCATCGAAAAGTGAAAAAATAATTAAAAATAAAAATAAGTTATTGAATATTTATTATATGCTTGGTATTCTAAGTGTTCTATATAGATTATCTCAAACCCTGAAATAATATAGAGTAGGTGATATTATCATATTCATATAACAGTTGAGCAACCTGATACTTACAACAGTGAGGGAACAATAAATGTGACCAGAATCAATCTATCTACAAATTACAAAATCATTTTTTTAACTCAACCCTGCTTAATTCAGTCATAATATCAGTCCCTAGCAACATTAGGATTTACATTTATATTTATTATTTGTCCTCAAATTAAACTAGCAAGGTATGTGTTGTTATCCCCATTATACAGATATGTAAAGTTAGTTTTGGACAGAATAATTATTTGCTCAGGTGCATGCTAATAATTAACAGAGACATACTGCAATCCAGGTATTTATGACGTCACAGCTTCTTGTTATGCTTCAGCAGAAATTCTTTTCAATAGGGAAGGATTTGAGTATCAGGACTTACAAATGAACATAAAAAAAGGAAGAATATGAAAGCCAATTATTTTTTTTTAATTTAAAGGTCCTTACCTACAAAATTAAAACAAATATCATCTATTCAGTGCAATGTTGCAATGCTTAAATGAGAAAATGTATATAAAATATTTAAATCCCTGGGGGCATGGAATAAATACTGAATAAATATTGGTTTTTATTATTATCATAAGTATCCACCAGATTAAAGAACCAAGTAGCACTGCAGGAAAAAACACGAACACACACACACACACACACACACGCACACATACACGTCCGTGTAGATGATCATTGATTGCTTGGATGCTTAGAACAACAAATAAGATCATGAAAATATGAAAAATGTCTACCAGAGTATTGGGAATATTACAGGTACATAAAAAGTAATGCTTTATGAGAATTAAGCCATAGAATTTTCCAAGGGCATAATATTCTTGCATTGACGTGTTATATTATTGGCCTGCTTCCTTATCAGGATGCTAAAGCTGAGCCTTTCTGCTGGCACCATCTGTTTGTCACTACAAATGCCCAGGACATGTTCCTTAATTCAGATGGATAGACAGACAGGTGTAGAAGATACATGTTTGTGCATGTGTGGTGTACACATATATGCATACATATGTGTGTGTATACTTACATCTCCCTAACACTCTAACAATCAATTCTTTCACTATTAAAAAATTGGTAATTGGTCTTTTTATTCAAGGAAAGGCTTAACAGGCTTTATTAGGCAATGTAAGTAAAAGAAACAGGAAAAGAAGGAGATGTCAAAGAAGATCCCTAAAGGAAAATAAATGCAGATGTGAAAACTAAAGGATAACCAGTCTATTCATAATTATACAGAAATAATAAGACTGTCTAATTCTTGATAGGGAATTATTTAAGCTAGAAATACAAAACAAAGAAAATGTTTCCATCAGTGCTGGAGTAACCCCTGAATAATTTATAGCTGCCTTTCTTTAGGGAAGCAAGCAATTATTTTCCAGCCTATCAGCATAGATTATCAGGTTTGTGCACTTGTATAAAATTGCCTTATTGTATTTAGTATTATGATTTGTGATTTTGTTGCTATTCAGGGACTTTATTTTGAATTATATGACTTACAGAAGGTCATACTTTAAGACTTCAGAATTCTAGTGAAAAATTTCTTCTAAGTTGCTAGCATGAAATCTTGTCAATGACTTTTGTGTTTTAAAACTATATTTATTATCACCATTTCATACTCACAAACCCAATACTATTTATTTTTACAAACTTCATAACAATTTTTTCAGAATAAAAATATAGTAATATTTTTGTTAATATCAGTATAAATAGCCAAATCATTTTATTTTATTTCAGAATACTATGAGGGTACAAATGATTTGGTTACATATATTGCCTTTGCACTGCTGGAGTCAGAGCTACAAGCATGCTCATCCTCCAGACAGTGTATACCACACCCGTTAGATATGAATTTAACCATTCCCCTCTCCCCTTAAACTATTTTGACCAAAACCCAATGGATGTTACTTCCATATGTGCACATAAGTGTTGATCAATTAGTACCAATTTAATGGTGAGTATATGTGGTGCTTGCTTTTCCATGCTTGTGATGCTTCACTTAGAAGAATGAGCTCCAGCTCCATCCAGGATAATAGAAGAGGTAGTTTGCCTTTTTTATGGCTGAGTAGTACTCCATGAAATACATATACCACATTTTATTAATACACTCATGTATTGATGGGCACTTGGGTTGTTTCCACATCATTGCAGTTGTGAATTGTGCTGCTATAGACAGATTATCTTTTTCTATTTGGTTAGTTTTAAACGAAGTTACAGGAACTTGCTTATTAAGAAATATGTTTATAGAATAGAATTTATTTAAAGTTTTATTTTATAATGTTTTATTTTTCTGGAAGACTAACATTTGAGAATCATTGTTTAAATCACATAGTGTGTGTTTGTGTGTGTGTGTGTGTGTGTGTGTGTAGTAGAAAATAAATATTTTTATATCTCCCAAAAGAGAAGTTTAATTTTACTAGCACCAGCATAACAAAATCTGGAGATAATGGCTTCTCTATTTGATGAATAAAAGTCATATAATCCATTCATCTTTATATGTACTTCAGGAACAGTTTCACCTAAAAGTGCATATGCATTTTATTGTAATTTGATGGGTTCACAGAATGTAGTGACTCTGATGGCTGAATTTTGAATTGAAGTCTCAATTTGAAGTCTTTTGAATCCCTAATGAATTTCACAGTACCATCACCATCGATCAGAAATGTTTCCTTTTATTGTTGCTCATGTTCAAGTCATCATAAAATCACAGTGACCTGGCAAAGTAGGTAATGTGAAACATTCTATGATTGAAAATGCTAACGGTCTAATCATTAGTTTGTATAAGTACAGTACCCTCAGTTGTGTTTCTTAAACATTTATCATTTTAAAAATTTAGAAAATGTATTCAATCACCAACTATAGCTCACTGAACCAAAATGTTGAATCAAACAATACATCACACTGAAGACAAAATAAAAAATAAGAAAGTGTCAAGACTCTTTTACAATTTGTTTAGTCTCAAATTTATGTCTTTCTTGTCTTTGACTCTTTCCTTTCTTACTGAAAAAAAAGGGATTTAAGCTAAAAATACATTTCAGTAATATCCAACACAAATAATTTCTTCCAATCAGGAAGATATTTTTAACTGGCTCACAAAGCTACTCTATACCCTTACATCTAAGATTTTCCTCACAAGTTTCTAGGCACATGGACAATTAGTAAAATATTTCCTGCTCATTCTATAGAAAGAGACATTATGACAGTGTTTTTCTAAATCTTTTAGCTGGAAACTAGATCCATGGTGTATTAAAACTTTGTTCCAAAAAGACATTTATTGGAAAAACAAGTTTATTAAATAATTAAAACTATATTAAGCTCTATTATAAGAATCTTCAGAGCCTCCGTGTTTCCTAGGTGTATCAGGAATCTTATAGAGTGTACAGAATGCAGAGATTCTTTACTTTACTTGAATTTTAAACTTCATATTTTCAAACATTATTTTCATAAAGCATCTTTTTAAAAATATGTTCTGCAGATGGAACGTGGGGAAGGAGAGTTTTGGAAAAGATGGTATAGAACAGTGGCATCTAAAGACAAAAACTATTCATGTTTAAGGTCTATTTGTAAATCTATCTTCAAAACCTCTATTCTTCTTTCTTCTATTTTCTTCATTCCAGAAACAGTATCATAAAGGTTTGATCAAGTTTGACCATTTACAAAATGACAGCGTGATGTGGTTGCAACACCCCAGTGCCTCTCTTATTCCCCATAGAGGCAAACCCTAATCCAGTGTTATGAAGAATTCTATTTACAATGAGAAATCTGTCCATACAACCCAGAACATTAGGATCTCTGGCTTTTATAGCCCAGTGGAATGGGAGGAGAGACATATTTTTAGGGCATGCAATCCATAGGGAATGTTTGGGTTACTGGTACATGCTTATCTGTTCTGCCACAGTTACAGAATCTGGTTAATTTATGTTTCAATTCTCACACCAACATTGGGCCTATTTAAAGGTGTCAGTCAACATGCCTGGCTTAGGTCTAATACAAATCATCAGAGCTGGAGCCACAAAAAAAAAAAAAAAAAAAAAAATGATATTTGCAGATGATGGATGGCTTTGATCTAAAATTTAAACATTTTGTTGGGAGTTGTCTTGATAGTGATTTATTTCTTAGTGTGCTTGAGTTTTTATTTATATATTTTTATGTGTTGGATGCATAATCAAGTTTAATTAGATTTTGTTTGTTATAAGAAGACACCCAGCTAGATAGATACTCACACCTAGATTTCTAACAATTTATAGCTGCAATCTGAGAAAATATACCCTGAATTCAACATAGCAACCAAGGACAAAGTAGTCTGATGTGGGATTCAAGGAAGAATTGGAGAGGGAAATCAAAATGTATATATTGAATGATTACATTATCGTAATGGATGCTGGAGATAAATTGTGCATCTCTCTAAGGTCAAACTCTTCTCCTGTGCATGTGATCATGATCCTCTTTAATTTTTGCATTAGTAATCAGTAACAGAATTACTATATTTCAGAATTGTAAATAAAGTCCCCCCAGCCCACTTTCTTCAAATGTTAAACTTTATTTTTCTTTTCGTCTTTACAAGAAAATTGTTTTAAAAATTTGTTTACATTCTCTAATTCTTCTCATCCATTTTCTTCTATATATACGTCGGTGTGTTTGTCACCAATCTCACCTACTGAATCTTTTCCCCTTAATCCATCAGTGATCCTATTGATGCTTTAATATCATCCACTGGCCAGTGAATTCTTCTCCTACTTCACATATCAGCATGAGTTACCAAAAGAGAACACTCTCTTCTGCTTGAAATAATCTCTTTTGCTGAGATTCTAAAAACTTCATTCTCCTGATTTTTCTCTTATGTCACTAGTAGTTTCTATTGCTGATTTTTCTAGCATTTCTAAGCATTGGAGATTTGGAGTACTAAATCCTCACACCTCTTCTCTAACATTTACACTCCAAGTGTGTTCTACACTAGTCACATGGCTTTTAAACACTATCTATAAACTGACAACAAAATAATACTTCAAATAGAGTACTTTTTGTTATATATCCACAATTTAAATTCTTTGTCTGATAATTCCAAAATCTGTGTCATATCTGAGTCTGTTTCTGATGCTTGCTTTTTATGTTTTCAGACTTTTTTTTTTTTTTACTTTTGCTGTGCCTTGTAATTTTTGTTGAAAGTTAGGCGTAATGTGTAGGGTAATAGAACTGAGGTATGTAGCCCTATAATGTTAGGTTTTACGTTAATTGGGCTAGTCAGGAAGCATTTAACTTTTGCTATAATTATAAGTGCCAGAGGCTTTAATTTACTCTAGTATCCTGTCTCCTCAACTGGTTCTCTTTTTTTCCCCCTCAAAGGACTACTCCTCAAATAGAATTGGTGCATTGCAGCTCTTTCAGTTGTAATCCGCTACTATCATACTGGATCCTGGAGTCATACTGATGTGGTGGTAAGGTGTCAGGGAGGGAAAGCATTCTACAGTTCTATGATTAGGTGTCAGTCTTTTAGCTTGTGTCCCTGGCCTGTAACTTTCATAAGTGTTTCTTAGCATTCCCCTCGCCTCCTTAGATGAGACAGGAAGGAGACAAGGGGCTGGTGTTGGATAAATCCCCTTCCCCCCGATGGAGTCAGGCTCTGGTAAAGACTTTTCCCCTAGGAAGTAGGTGGTTGTTATGGAGAACATTCTGGGCATATAGCACAACGGTTACTTTTCTTTTCCCTGGGCCTGAATCACCAGGTGATCTTTCTTGTCTCTTTACAGTGAGATACCAGTGGCTTCCTGAAGGTAAATCCATCAGGTTCTGGAGATCCTTGTAAGACTGTTACCTCAGGAGTTTCTTATTCTCACCATAGACCGCACTCAGCCTCTAGCAATTCATCTTAATTACCATTTAAGTGTTCATATCAGCTTTTGTCTCTAGTGGCTTCTGTTACATGTAATTAAATCTTGGCTGTGACACTTCTGATTTGCCTGTCTCTCCAGATTTTGGGGTGACAGTTTGCCCTGTGATCTTAATTCTCTGATAAAACCAAGAAGCATTGTTGATTTTCAATTTGTTCAGCTTTTTCCTGTTGTAAGGCCAGAGTGACAGACTCCAACCTAAGGAGTAACTAAAACTGGAATTTGTACATCAAAAATTTATTCAACATCTCCACTTAAATTCTACATGACTTCTGAAATCAACTGTCCAAAAACCAAGTCTGATCTCTACCTACCATCCTTCAACCTCCTTTTCTTCCCAGTTTTTACAGCATAATTAAATGGCAACTCCATCCTTATGTATGCTCAGACCTTAAATCTTGGAGTCATGTGTTTTTATCTCTATCATAACACATATATGTGGTATTAGAAAACTCTGTTTATTTTATTATCTCCTTTACCACCTCCACCACCACCCTGCTGATCCAAGCATCCATCATAACATAGATCTTTCCAAGAGCTTCCTAACTGGCTTTCCTGCTATCGTCCTCACCTGCCTACAGTCTACTGTCAAAATATGAGCTATACTAGAGCCTTTTCAAGGATGAGTCAAATTATATTACTCTCATTTTCACCATTCTAGTATTTACTGCCTGACTATGAATAAAATACAGAAGTCCAACATTACATGAATTTTTATCCACTACTTCTATCATACCGTCACTACACTCAGCTCCAGCCACATGTCTTCTGTGCTATTCCTGGAGAATACATCCATGTACACACCTTGTTTGGGGCCTTTCTGTTTATCCTTTCTGTCCTATGTTGCCTCAGAGGTTTGTATTACTTGATCTCACACTATGTTCAAATAACATCTCTGTGTGACATTCTTTGACCAATCTATTTAAAATCATCTACCCCACAGCTTTATCTTTGCTAACAGCATTTATCACAGTCTTTAGTTGTATTTATGTATGTATTGTCTGCCTCTACACATTAGAATATAAGATTCCTGAAAGCAGATGTATTTATCTATTTCGTAAACTAATGCATCACCGATGCCTTGAACATTGACTGAGATAAAGGAGGTTCTTAATATGTTTATTTACTAAATAATTAAATTTTATTTCACTCTAATAAGAACAATCTGTAAGGGAAAATGCATTTGTATAGGCAATAGGTTTCTTAGGCCAAACTAAGATGACTGCCCAGTGTTTTTTCTGGCCTGGCCCCCTGGCTAGCTGGCCTGCCGGGGAGGCATGAGTCAGCACACTTATGTAACCAAGGTGTTATCCCCTACCTGAACCCACGTGACATGGCATGTAGCCACTATTGTTCCGAGCTATATATAAGTGCTCAGCATGTTTTCAGCCATGCTTTTTGCCACTGCTTTGTCCCCCCCAACAATAAAAAGGATGTCTCGCCTACCTGCTGCCACTCGCCTTTTCTTCCAATTTCCGAAGCCTGTGCCGGAGCACACGCCAGCCACAGAGCTTCTTCCTCACAATTGACGTAGTCTGACAGGACCCGGAGGGGCAAGCGTCCCCGCCACCCCAGCAGGGGAGAACATGTGGCTTCTACGGGTTTGTGGCAGCCAGTCCAGCAGTTCTGTCATGGGCACTTGCCACAGCCTGGGAGCAGGTAGAATGTAGGCCTGCTGCCCTGAAGAAGGCCTTGGAGGAGTCGCTGCAGCCTGGGGAGCGAGCAGCGGCCGGTCAGGTGGGCCGGCTCTTCCTCACAGCCCTCTGGGAGCAGCGTAAGGACACCCTGTGGTGAGAAGCCCAGGTATGGAGTTACAAGAGACGGGAAAATGTAGAAGCCAGCCTGTAGCAGTTGGAGAAAGAGTTAAGGAGAGGTCCGATATTTGACGCTGAGGAAACCGCCAGTATGCAGGAAACTGAGGGCAGGGCCATCCTCTGCTGAGAGCCCCGCTGGTCGTAAAACAGAGAATGGAGCATTCACAACCCCTGATGCCCCGGGAGGTGCCGCAGGGCGCGCCTACAGTAACGGAGCTTATCTCTTACTCTGCCTACACCCCCTCAGGGCTGCCTGAGCTGAGGAAACAGTGCAGGGAGCATCCTGGGGAGACTGTGCCTGCCTAGCTGTTGTGCTTACGGGATGAAGGGACGGATAACATCCTGTGTTCCCCAAGGGAGATGGAGCAATTGGCATCCATAACTACACAGCCTTCCCTGAGGTAGAGGCTACAGACAAGTGGTTGCCATGGCGAGGACGCCGGACCCATGCTTGAAAGGCTTATGGCTGCCGCTGCCCGCACAGTATGGGACGACGCCGGAGAACTACCCAAAACTGTGAGTAAGTGAACTTCATACACAGACTCAATTCAGATTCTTTGAGAGTTGGAAATGCGCCAAGCCATTTTTACAGTAGATAACTGGTGGGTCCAATGAGGAACGCTTCACTACACGCATGCGCGACCTAATCTTAGCGGCAGCTCCCCCAGTTCGTTTGGCTCGCTGGGATCTGTGCTGACTCCCTATGTGGAGAAGCGGATACATGAGGTCACCACTGCCATGGTGGCTTTGGGAGATGCTGAAGAGCAGAAAGGGGGGAAGGGATGAGTGGGTGTGCTACAAAGACCCAAGAAGGGCCTGCAAGCTTAGGGCCCCCTACAGAAGAAGGTAGTACAAGGGGCCCAGAAGGTGTCTTAAACCCAGATGTGGCTAGGCCTCCTACTAGCAGGAGTAGATAGATAAACAGCCTAATGAGGTATTGCTGGCTTTGTGGAATCAGCTGGCTCCCCACCAGCAGTTCATGAAAGCACTCAAGAGGTGGGGAACTGAGATGCCTGCCAGAGAGACCCGCAATGTGCAGCTGCAAGATTTTATGGTTGAAACCCCCCTCTTTGATATAGATTAGGGGTTACGCCAAGGCACCGGTTAGAGGAGACCCAGATGACCGGAGGCCACATGTGGAACTTGCCATTCATTGGTCCCCTATGAATGTGCAGTGGCTTTTGGCCTTGGTGGACCCTGGGCAATTTACTGGACAAACAGCCCATATAAATGGCTAGGATGGGCAGACTGTTAAAATTAAGCAAGTGACTATTCTGTTCGGGATAGCGCATTTTGCTCCTAGGCCTTACACTGTGTATATGTCCCCTGTCAGGAAATATATTCTGGGTGTTGACATTCTGTGTGGCTTAACCCTAACCACCTCCATGGGTGAGTTCTACCTCTGGGTTAGGGTTGTGAAGCTGATGGTGCTAGGCCACCCCCATCACCCACCACAGGTTTTGCCCACACCTCGTAGTGTGCTATACACCAGACAGTATTGTACATGGAGGGGGGAGGGGCCACAAAGAAATTTCACAAACCATATTGCAGTTGGAAAAGGTCGGCATAGTGCGCCCTGCTCACGGTCCATTCAGTTCTCCTGTTTGGCTGGGTAAGAAATCAGATGGAACCTGGAGAATGACAGTAGACTACAGGGAGCTGAATAAAGTGACTACCCCACTGCATGCCATGATGCTGTCTATACTGGATGTCATGGATCAACTGACTTTGGTGCCTGGACAGTACCACCACGTAGTGGACCTGGCCAATGCCTTTTTTCTCCATAGACATAGATATGGACAGTCAAGACCAGTTTGCCTTCACGTGGGACTGGTCCCTGGAGGCAGAGGCCTCTTTTATGGCAGCCAAGAGGGCTGTTGCAGAGGCCCAGATACTACAAGTAGTAGACTGCTCACAGCCATTTGACCTTGATGTGACAGTTGACTCAAGCGGGATGGGCTGCGGTTTGTGGCATTGCCAGCATAAGTGGCGGGTCCCTATTGGATTTTGGTCCCAGACTTGAAAGGGCCCCAGGAACACTATTCCTTGGTGGAAAAGTAGCTGGTGGCTGTGTATGATACCCTTCAGGCTTGTGAAGCTATAAGTGGGCAGTCTAAGGTGCCAGTGCACACCACATACCTCATAGGAGGATGGGTGAAGTTATGGATAACCAGCTCACAATCAGGGGTAGCCCAGACACCCACTCTGGTGAAGTGGGGAGCGTACTTGGAGCAGCGAGCAGAGTTCAGCTCCAGCTCTTTAACTGCAGAGTTGCAGACAGTACCAGGTCCTGTTGAATTTGTGTCTGAAGCTGACCCTCAGACCATGGAAAGATCTAGGGAAGAAAGCCCGTACCTTGAAGGACGGGGTCCCCCTCTGGTGGAGGCATGGTATGCCAATGAGTTCAGTCATGGCCCTTAACCCAGTGAATGACAGTGGTCATCCAGTTGGATCATGATGAAATTCGGTTTGAAAGGGGGCGGGGCAGAGCAGCCAATGGGCTGAATTGCGTGCCATGTGGATTGTAATTGTGCATGAGCCGTCCTCTTTACATGTCTACACTGATAACTGGGCCATGTTTAAGGGCCTCACTGTCTGGTTACCTACATGAGAAGCCCAAGGTTGGCTAGTAGGTCACCTCCCAGTATGGGGACAAGCAATGTGGGAGGACTTGCCGCAGCAAGGACACCAGGAAGAGTTTTGGGTGTATCATGTTTCAGGACATAGACCTCTAGTCATCCCTGGCAATGATGAGGCTGACACCCTGGCAAGGGTGCAGTGGATCAGGTCACCTTTACCAGCTGACAAAGCCCTGTGGTTACACCGTTGTCTGGGCCATGCCGCTGTAATGACTATGGTTCAAGTGAACCAGAGGTGGAATTTACACATACCTATGGCAGATTTATGGACAGCTTGTCACCAATGTGAGGTATGTGCCCAAAAGTATCCACATTGTAGGCATCTCCCCACCATGCCTGGCCATGTTCAATGGGGAGACCATCTTTTGGAGAGATGGCAGTAGACTATGTCGGTCCCCTGCCTCTGTCTAAGTGAAGGTGTATGGCTTCACAGTGGTTGATACTGCTACTGGCCTCCTTTTTGCCTTCCCGGTGGCCTAGGCTGACCAAATATCCACCATTACGGCATTGGAACATTTATCTGTTCTATATGGGCTACCCCTCACTATAGAAAGTGATTGAGGTAGTCGTTTTATGGGATATGAAGTCCAACAGTGGGCATGACAAATGGACATTGAGTGGATAGCCCATGTGCCCTACTGGCCTCAGACTTCTGGCATGATAGAATGATACAATAGTTTGTTGAAGGGGAAGCTAGAAAGTGAAACTTTTCTCCCATCTCTCTGGCACTTGACACAGAGGTTGGATCAGGCTGCTCGGGCACTGAATGAGCAGTCTCGAAAGTGTGGGCCTCTCCCCTTAGATTATTTAACCTACAAGCAGGCCACTCCCCTCCAATTGACAGATGTCACCAAAGACTCATTGACGTAACCCCAGGTAACTCAGGAAGGAACTGTTCTGCTTCCAGCCCCAACTCCCCTCAAGGAAGGAGAGACTAAAACCTGGACATGGTCATGGAGTATAATGGGCCCCAAACCCTAGTGGATCGGTCTGTTAGCCCTGTGGGGGAATGAGTTACAATACCTTTCCAATGTGTCACCCACCATGCTTACTCCTGAGCAGCAATTGGTGACAGTCACAGCAGGCAACCAGGGAAAGGGCACCTCCTCATGGGCACCTTAGTTCTTGCCCTTTAGGTTATTCCCTGGGTTCCCCTTGGCACCTGAAACTGCTAAAGCTATTATAAGTGAAACTATGTGGCACCATAGCCCAGGACAAAGGCAATTCCAGTCACAATCTTGTCTCAGGATGGACAGGTAGCCTGTGTGCTGCCTGAAGGGTGAGGGTTACTCTTAATAGTCCCCCTGTTTTGTTTTTTTTTTTACCAGTCAGGATAATCCAAACTAATAGCATCACCCCTTTGGCTTAAACTTATGGTCAAGTCACGAACGTTTGTCATTGCTAGGTCTGTATGGAGTTCCCAGTAGAAACCTCCAGCAGCCTTCCCTGGAGCATCGCCTCGGCTTCACGGTAGGATTGGACTTTCTTGGCCTCATGGGGGCCTCAGGGCACTGACTATGACCCCATTTGCAAGATAGTCGATATACACTTGCAACAAACTCTGCACCCACATCTCACTTTGGGATACGCTGTTTGGGATGGTCAGGGTTGGCTATTAGGGGAATAAGAAAAACTACGCTAAGTGGCTCCCCTATGTATAGAAGAGGGAATGGGATTGAGAAACCACACTGTGGGATGAATTCCAAATGAGTTTTATGCAAACATTACTCAAAATAATAATGCCACCCACTGGTGGAGTGAAAAACCTTTGGTGGGAACTGTCCCCATAGACAGAGTGCCCTCCAGTATTTCTGTGGGTATGTGCAAGACATGGGTGGCTTTATCTTCCTGCTCAATGGACAGGAAGATGCATGTGGGGATGGCCGCATACATCCCAGGGAAGGTCCTCCCCACCTTTATCAAGAAGCCACATAACTGGGATGATGTGTTTTCCCATTGACTTTGGGTGAAATGGACTCTAGTTGTTTTACTCAGTAGCTGTCCTTCTCCTGGGGATGGAGGCATTAAGGTAGAGATAGAAGTGAATGCCCTAGTGGTGCATACTGCTCGGGCCCTGAATCAAACCCAACAAGCCTTGGCCCTCCTGATGGATGAGGTACACAGATGAGAAAGGTAGTTTTGCAAAACTGCATGGCCCTTGATCTCCTCACTACAGCTCAAGGAGGCACATGTGCAGTCATACATACTGAATGTTGTATATATATACCTGAGCACCAGGAGGCTATTTCCTCTGCATTAAAGGAAGTTGATGGTGAGGGTACAGGCCATCCAACAGTTAACTGCAGACCCATTATAGCAATGGTGGGAATGTCTCTCGTCCTCCTGGCATTGGACTCCTTTAGTGTTAAGAACTGCTTGCTGTGGTCTGGTGATACTACATTGTTCTCTGTATTGTTGTTGTGGCATTTATGCCCAGCGGGCCTCCCTGTGGGCCTGTGTTTCAGCTGCAAAATCTATTACCTAGGGGGCGGAATGTAAGGGAAAATGCATTTGTATAGGCAATAGGTATCTTAGGCCAAACTAAGATGACTGCCACAGTGTTTTTTCTAGTCCAACCTCATGGCTAGCTGGCCTTCTGGGGAGGCATGAGTCAGCACACTTATGTAACCAAGGTGTTATCTCCTATGTGAACCCATATGACCATGCTTTCCTATGGCATGTAGCCACTATTGTTCAGAGCCATATGTAAGCGCTCGCCATGTTTTTGGCCATGGTTTTCACTGCTGCTTTATCACTCCAACAATAAAGAGCAAGTCTCACCTGCCCGCTGCCACTCACCTTTTCTTCCAATTTCTGAAGCCTGTACCAGAACACTTGCTAGCCACAGAGCTTCCTCCTCACACAAAGACTGTAAAACTCTGGCTATATTCTATCTGTTCTAGAATAAGAAAAGCATACAGAACTAATTATATTTATAGATATGTTGCATTTAAAATAAATAGTTCTTGTTAAATTTAACATGAACTTTTGACTTTATTATAGGTTATTAAAGGAAAGAGGCTAGATTAATGAATAAGGTCTAAGGAAGATGAAAATATCATTTACTGTTTTCCTCCACTCCTTTTTACTACAGAGTATATTTTTAACAACAAATGTTATGGCAAGTGTCCCCACTTACTTTAAGTAGCCAGTATTGTCATGTACTCTATAAGTTGTATTATAACTTGGATAAATATATTTATGTTAAAAGATATCCACTTTCTTGTAAAGCTACAGTATTCTGCTGTAAACATGACCTCAAAATCATTCAAATATCTAGCTCTCTATAGAGTAAATAAATTTGAATCTAATTTCTAGGAAACTTTTCATGTCTTAGTAATATATTAAACAAAAAGAAAAATAATAGTGTAGAAAATAATTTTTAGCAATGCATTTGTTAATGTCATATATAAGATAATTTATTTGTATTTTAGTTTAATTTTCAGTGTTTTGTTTTCTATCAGAGTTGATTTTTTATTTTATTTCATTTTTATAATCTTTTATTTTTAAACAAGTACTGATTTTGTTCTTGAGTATAGAGTGCCATCTATATTTTAAGATTATTTTCACAGTTACTAACAACAGAAATGAAAGAAAATGGTCAAAAGAGCAATTTCTAATTGAGCATTAATATGTTATTTATCTATTGGCTTATCTCTCTAGTTACCAGAAATGTTTGTGGGGAATTTACCTATTTTGTTTTGGAGATCAAAACTAACATTAAATATGCAAAGAAATTTGATAAAATTGCCCAGTATTTTTATTTTAAAATATTTGTTATCTTTTACTATTGATCATAATTACATTTTTGTAGTTTGTATTTTTCCTTAAAATTTTTCTAAAATATAATTATCTTGACAATTTCATTATTTTTTCTCTTTTGCTCAATGTAAGAATTACTTGCCATATTCAATTGTAAGTCATTTTTATTTTAAACTCCTTACTGTTAACTAAAATGAAATCTGTCAACAAGTAAGTCCATTGGCATTGAAATATTTGTAGTTTTAATCAAAAAAACAAAAATAGAAAAGCATGCATTATTCACAATAGACTCAAGAAATATTTGTTAAATATTTTTTGCAATATGGGTAATTCCCATATGTAGACATATCTCATTAAATACCTATATTCAGTTTTAAAATTATATTGGTTAGTATATTTATTCATAAAATTATGAACCTACAACATGAAAAGTGTTGGCTAAGTTGAATATTTATATTGATTTAATATCAATACTAGGTTGGATAAGGAATTTTCCTCTATGTCATCATTCAACATTTAATAATTATTTATCGAGAACCTATGAGGTGCTTCAGTAGCTGAGAACACAGCAAAAATAATGATATCACTAATCTCATGATGTGTGTATATATAATGCACTGTAAAGTGTGTATGTGTGTCTGTATATTAGAATATAACACTATTACTAAAGAGGTAGCAAAGAATGGCAAAAGTAGTTACTTCAGGTAAGGTGATCACAGAAGGCGTTCAAGCAGAGACTCAAAAGTAATTGATGAGTACTTAAGTGATAAGACAGTAAACTAAGGGAAGATCTGCCTTACTGATAGAGGACATAGCAAGCAAGAGAGCCTTGTTCTTTTTTGAAAAACATTATGAAAACTATTTTAAAGAGCATATTAATGATATTAATATTAAATGGTACATACCTATAAAGTTTTTCTTTTTTACCCATATTTTTTCAAACATCAAGGTTCTTGGTCCTTTTATGTGCAACTCTGCTTTGTAAGCATTTTTGATCAGAGACTCTTAAAAATCCTATTTTATCTATGGCCTTTCCTATGTAGAGTGTTCATTTATGTATTATTCCCCTTACAATATCTATAAGATATAGTCAGACCACTGACTGCAGCTGTGGACCCCAAGTCAGAAACTCCTCTAACTCAATTGAACCAAAATGTTATAGGTTTGTATTTGTTTTTTGAGACAAAATATTTAAATTAAAAATTTTAACATAGGCTCTAACATATTTTAACATAACAAAGGCTATTCCTATAAAGGAAAATCTTTTCATTTTTCAAGGATCTTCAAATATTTTTATATTTCATTTACACTATTACCATGTTAGTTTACTTACCAACTATTAGCAAATCTTTCTGCAATGGACTGAGAAATGCAAAGGCAAAAGTCAAAGAAGAGTTTCTAACTTTGGAGTTTATTTTATTTCAGTATGTTTACTCTCAAATTTTCTAGGAGAGTTTTTCTCCCAAATGGATTCACCATTTGATGGCATGAACTTATAAAATATCAATAAAGCAAACTTCCTAGTGATCTATCATCTCACAGATCTTTCTTTCACAAATATGCAAATTTTACCGATTACAAGATTTACATCCTTCTGTTAGCTTGTAAATGGGTCCAGAGGGAAATATCTCAAAGCAATATCTTTTAGAGTTTCTCATTATTCTTTTATCAGGCATAAGAACCTAAATTAATTAGATACATTTTAATATGTAATATATTTAATGCATCATTCACTTATTCACATGCATAGACATCCAGAAAATGTTATTTGCAGACTGTTGCTTTTGCCACACTATTCCTGATTACATTGATGGATAGGAAGCTCAATTGTCTGCAGAATTTTTCACATTTTTGCTCAACATTTTTAATACATTATATGCACCAAGCTTTGTGCTAGGTAGTGGGTCTACAAACATAAACATAAAATAGTTCACTTCTCTTTGGAAATCACAGTATATCACTGAAGACAACTGAAGAGCTAAAAAATGACTACACACAGTGCTATGAGAATAACAAGGATAAGTATTAATATAACGACCATGCCACTGTACCTCTCACTCTACATTCAACTCAGTATGCTTTACGGAGACTAGACTTTGGGGTTCTAAATAGAAGTTCTTTGGAGGTGGCTGGTTTTAAAAACAATTTTAAGAAATGAGAATTTTCTTATCTTCACATTTCGATAGAGAATATTACATATATGAAAAAATGAAATCAAATACAACATTCATATGAGTGGGTTTAAATTTTAATTTTCTTTCTTTAGTAAAGACATTTCCCTTCTTAGAGAAAGAAGTCAAGACTGTCAGAAGAATAGGGATTTATCCACTTAACAGTAATTGCAACATGAATGGAGGGTACGATAGATAGGGAAACTGAAGGTGTGAGTCAGGAGGGTTTTTTGACTACCACCAGCAAGTGCTCACTTAATTAGCCTGCTTATTACAGTGGTGAAGAAGGGTTGAATACACTCTTCAGCGGTCCCCAACATTTTTGGCACCAGGAACAAGTTTCATGGAAGTTAATTTTGCCATGGATGTGTGTGTGGAGAGGGGGTTGCATATGGGGGTGTGTGTGTGAGAAAATGGAGCTCATGTCATATTGCCAGAGATGGGGAGCGACTGTAAATATAGATGAAGCTCCACTCTCTCACCTGCTGTTCACCTCCTTAAATAATTAAATCTGTAACTACCCTATTTCAAAATAAGGTCACATTCTGAAGTACCAGTGGTTGTAAAAATTACTGAAATGATGGAATTAGCAGAGATACATGTTATAATTATAAGAAAAGTGTTTCCTCTGCTCCATTTTGGACAGTTTTTATTGCTACAGTTCTTTTGGATTATTTACTTTTTAAGTGCAATTCCATTTTATCTCAACACAAACAACAGAGATGAATATTTTAAATCATACAGTAATCCCTAAAAAAAAAAAAATCTCTGTGAATGTGAGTCACTCATGGAAAATTTTAGAACTACTTCCTCATCTCTAAAATGGGAATAATGATATTAATACTTACCTCAACATAAATTGATATTAATATTTACCTCAAGATAAACCTGCTGCTCACCTCCTGCTGTATGCCTCCCACCCCAAGTTTCATGGAAGACAATTTTTCTTCGGATGGGAGGGAGGGATATGGAGCTCTGTGACCTGGCCCCTAACAGGCCTTGACCTATACCAGTCCGCTGATTGGGGGTTGGGTACTGCAGCTCTAGGTTAGGGCCAAATGAAAGAAAACCTGTAAATATGAGACCTTCCTTATTAAGCTAAAAAAATTCACAAGGAACAATACTGGAAAGGTAAAGTGACAAGGAGCAACGGACACTGATACTGTTCTCTTGAGCTCTGTATTTTCTGTGAGTTTCCTCGCCATTTGTGCTTCTGTATGTGTTGCCAAAAAAGCAGAAAATATTTATCATCTGGCTTCTCACAGAAAAAGTCTTTCTAGCCCTGTACTTAGTGGTGTCCTTGGTAAGACCCTAGAAATAAAATGATCACTAAATTTATCTTGAAGATGAGATATCACATTGAGAGGTTCATAGCATGTCAGTATCTTAGAAATTCTATATTCATTGTACTTACAGGAGGTCAGCAAACACACAGTAATAGATGTTCACCTTTTCATGAAATTATATTCAAATGGATTTTTATCTCTACTTTAAAACATACAGAATTTTCAAAAAACTCCACAATGACAGTATTTAGTTATCAAATTGCACATTTTTCAAAAGGCAATATTTCACTATTTTCATTATTAAGAATAATTAAGAACTGTATGTTAAATTCAGTCATAAACTCCAAATAATTATATATTATATATACCTCCACTATGGGCTTAATGCCCGATTAACGTGATCAGCCTGTATATATGGAAAAACAGAATGACACTAATTTTATTATAATGGATCATTAGGAAATTCATAAAGGTATTAACTTAAAATTTATTTTGAAAATTAGAAAATGTCACTTGGTCACTACAATAAAAATGACAGATGTCATTTTTAGCACATATGTTTTCATTTTCCTAGAACTATTTGGATGGAGAAATTACAATTTCTCCCCATAGTATATATCGTAGACTGTGAAAGTAAACTGGTTTTCATTAACAAGTTAATATGCATATAGCTTTTAGTGTTTCCTTCCTACTCCTTGGACTTTACCGCAATCTTAGAAAAATCACAGGTTTCAAACGAACCATACGATAAGTCAGCCTTAGTTCTGCTTCTGTGTTTGTTTCTCTGACGGCCATATTCTTCATCTTCATCTTTAATAAACTAGATCATGTACCTCCTTGAAAATTTTTCCAATCATAAATCTCGGATCTACTCTCAAGCATTATTTGATGATAGTACTACTGTACCATTCAATGACTCCTTTTGACATTACAATATTATTGTTTATGTTTCTCATGCAAAATGAGAGAGAAGACAAAGAACTGTACATATGAAACAATGACAGATGAATAAATGCATAAAGGAATAAGTAGATAGGTGGACAAGTTAGTAAGAATAGATAGATAAAAAGATAGATGGAGCCACTTAACCTAATTGGAAGTTACTTGTGGACAAAGGTTGTAAACCCTAATCCAACATAAAAATTATTTATATCTTAGACCATTTTTACAAGTAACAAAATTATCTCAAAGAAATCCAAGTAAAGAAGATGGCTCTTATATAGGACAATATTTATAACTTTGTTCTTATTCACACTTTTCAATTTTCTGAAATGCCTGCCCCTCTTATTGACACGTTGAAAACCTAGTTCTCAATGCCCACATTAAACACATGAAAGCTTTTGAAATTCTTCATTGATTTTTTTTGTTTTGTTTTTATCTGTATCTACTCCTCTATCCCTCCAGTATACTTGCAATTAGCTTCCTTTCATTATCTTTTATATATACAATATCTCTTTTCCTTATTAAAGCACATGCTATCTTGCTTATTTTGCTTCCTCTAGGTAACATATTGCAAAACTGACAAAGTCAATAAATGTCTATTGGATTGAAGGCACATCAAAGTTTAAAGAAGTAAATATACTTTCAGAGGGGAAGAAAACAAAATATTTTCTTATATTTTTGTTGTGGTTTACAACAGGGCTACATGTTCTGAGCTGGTCATCATAAACATTTGTTGTATTCTTCACAATCTCATGTTCTACCTCAAACTCTCTACCCTTTTACGTGGCATGCTTTGAGAAACCATGGCAATAATCACTTGAGCATAGACTCTGTTGCATTGATCTTAAAGAAAAATAAATGTATTTGTTACTATAGGTGTGCATAAAGTTGGTGAGATATTTTGTAAAATTTTAGGAAACACTGCAAACAAAACCAACAACATTAAGGAAGAAATGAAAGCAGTTATTTCATGGCAGGAGAAAGGTGGGAAAAATAAGGGGGCAGGTTGAAAATGAAGGAAAGATCTTTATTAATTATTTTTGTCTTTTGCTTCTGGAGAAATTGTTGCCTTCTTTTTCAAATAGAAGTTAAAACAAAACAAAACAAAAAGAGGAGATACGCAAACACATATATTCATCAAGTTCTTTCCCTCTGCCAAAAGTCCTTGTAGTACATGAAAAATTTATAAATAAAACACGTCATAAATGCTCTTAGAGCCAACAAATTCTGAAATACTACATATCCATCCATATATATTATACAACATAAATTAAGATATATACTCACAACATATATAAACATATATACATACATTTATCTGATACAAATTAGAATGTATACATGTATGCATATACCCACAAATATAGGCATATATATGTCTATTTTATTTATGATTATATCTGAATTAGCCTCACTTTCTAAGACTTCTCCTTACCAACTCTAAAATAAGCTACATTATGTGAAATTCAATTAAATAAGTAAATAATGTACGGTTGTTAGTATGTGTGCCAAACTCTTCCATGATAATGATAATAATAATCACTGTTTTATTCAGTGTGGGTCACTGTTTTCATTTCACTTTCATTTTAACTCTATATATTTATAGTAAATAATACTGCATGAAACATAGATTTCAAAAGAGATTTTTTAAAAGTTTATAAAGTACTAATTAGGCATACAAAATAAAAGCAAAACTGTACTGTAACCTGGATTTTAGATTAGAATACTAAATCTGCTATTAATTTACAGTTTTTACATTTGTTATGTTGTTTATAATTAGTTTCCTCATATAATACTAAAGGGGTTAAATTAGTTTGTAAAATTCAAAGCTTTTCTAGAAATGTTGGCATCTTTTTATAAAAGTTTAAGGTTAAATTTTATTTGTGCAATTATTATATGGTTTATGCCTGGGATCTTTTCTTATTCATGATGGAATAAGACTGTGTACAAAAATTTGAACTGTAGTAGACTAAAAGAGAAGAAAAACAATTAATTGCAAACCCATTTTTTCATGCTATTGGGGAAAAATGCCTCAATTTTTTTGCTATCAGCAATAGTATTTGAGATTTTCAATGGACTACAAGGCAAAGTATCTTTGGATCTGGTATCATATTTTTATTATAACTTAGGGCTTTTTGAGTATAGTTGGGAAGGGGGAAGAGTGGATGGGTGAAATCACACCTAAGGGGTACAAGGCACACTATCTTGGCACTATCTTGACTCAAACTGTACAAAAGCAATCCATGTAACCAAAACATTTATATCCCCGTAATATTCTGAAATAAAAACAAAAAGAGAGAGAGTAATCATTACAAACAGATTAGGAGTAAAACACTTTATAGACAATTCCTGACTTAATAAAAGTTATTTTAGCTGCTTAGCAGTATCTCTTTCATTGTTTTGTAGTCTCCTGTTATTATATTTTAATTATTTACTCAAAAATTTTCAAAAGATAACAATTTTTAAGAGATGGTTATCTGTGTTTGCTAATTGGCTTTACCCAGAGGAAAAGAACTTTCTTACAACTTCATTTCCGGAGACAGCTTTATAGTGTGGAGCAAAGCGCCTCCCCCCCCCACCCAAGTTAGGCTCCTACTACCCTCTCACAGAAACTAGAAGATAAGAGACTTATTTTCTATGATGATTACGTTTCATAGAAATGCCTTCCTGGTCCTTGAGAGAGACATCCTGCGTTGTAAAGCCTCTAACAGGCTATTAAAAGGATTTACATCTTAAAGCTACAGAGAAAGGATTTATAATTACAAGTTTTCTAAACCAAATGTTCTAAGAGAAGGGAGTTCAGAGGCCCCAAGTCAAGCAAAAGCCTGTCTGAAGTTTAATCAAGCTGAGGGTAATTTTAAGACCCTCTTGGTAGGTATTCATGGGTTTTCTTACATAGCTTAAAAATAGGATCTCACCAGTTTATTTTCTCTAAATTTTCCCCGAATTTTGCCTTGTTAATATGGAATTTTGCCTTGTTAATATGGTAGCTTAATAATATATTTGTTGACAGAATCAATTTTAACTTAAAACATCAAGATAAATGTGAATGACCAAGCTATTTGATGACACACATTGACTTTTTTTCTGCTACTATAATAACGAATAGCCTTTTAACGACTATTTTTGTTATTAAATGACCTTTTGTATTAGTTCATTAAATATAAAATGTACTTTTTTCGAATAAAATTATAGTTTATTATATCTAAAATAAGAAGCAGTGCAATTAATCAAAGTATGCTCCTATACTATCAACACAGTTTTGTCATCTTAAGGGTACCCTGTTTATGCCAGCAGCAAAGAAGCCTGGAGAGCAAGTGGCCATGAAATTGGGAAAGGCGTTTTCCACAGCTTGTTGAGAATTGAATATTTTTCCTTGCATGAAGTGATCCAAAGTCTGGAAGAAGTGGTAGTAAGTTGGTGCAAGGTCTAGGGAATATAGTGGATGACAGAGAGTTTCTAAGTCCAGCTGCTGTAGTTTGAGCAGCATTGTTTTTTGCAACATGTGATCAAGCATTGTGTTTCTAGAGGATTGGCTTGTCTTTATTGATCAATCTTGGCTGTTTAATCACAAGCTTTCTCATTATGTCATCCAATTAGTTGCAGTAGACATCTGCTATAATGGATTGACCAGGTTTCACGAAGTTTTAGTGGATAATACCAGAGCTGGATCACCAGACAGACACCATTAGTTTTGTTTGATGAATATTCCGTGTTGGGCTATGTTTTGGTACTTCATCTTTATCTAACCATTGTGTCGAATGCCTGTGATTGTTAAAAAGAATCCATTTGTCATCACACATAACAATATGGTGTAGAAATGGTTCACCTTTATGTCGTGACTGCAAAAAAGGCAAGCTTCAAGATGATTTCTCTTCTGACGCTTGTTTAATTCATGTGGAACCCATCTATCCAGCTTCTTTACCTTTCCAATTTGTTTCAAATCATCCAATATTGTTGCAATAGTAACATTAAACCTTGCTACTAATTCATGCATAGGGTGAGATATGTTTGCTTCCACTACAGCTTTCAGCTCATCATATCCACCTTGGTCTCAGGTCACCCACATGGATCATTTTCAAGATTAAAATCACCAGAATAGAACTTCTCAAACCATCAACGTACTGCACATTGATTAGCCACATCCTTCCTGAATACTTCATTGATATTTTGAGCTATCTGCACTGCACTGATTCCACAAAGAAACTCATATTTGAAAATAACACAAATTTTTGACTTATCCATGGTTTTACAAAAATTGCTCTAAAAATAAATTTAAAAGATATTCACAAGCCAAAACTTGCGTTTGAAAAACTGAGGATGTGCCTGCACAACAAAAATAAAACAAGAAGTGTCAAAGAGAAATGTCAGAGATATCAACTGTCAAATTTAATACTTCAGGAAATCAAACATTGTATACTTAATAACCTAATAAGTGCAAAAGAAATAACACATGTTAGCCTAGTAGTTATTGAACAATAATTAAAGTGGTATAGTTCTTCAAGCATCTTTTAGAAATATCAGGTTCATTGGGACTAATTATATTCCAAAAGTCATCAATACAAAGTTGAGTTTAAAAACACTGATCTGTTGTGCATAAATCTGAATGTATCCAATTCTTCTAACAAATTCTCTTATTTAGCAATATTCATGGTTGTCTTATTTAGCAATATTCATGGTTATACAAAATTAATAGGTGGCTTTCAAATATAACTTCTCAAACCAAACATTATTTATGATTATTCATTATTTTGCTATTTTGAGAATATGATTGATTGGAAATCCTAGAAGCTATAATATATTTTTAGATTAATCATTTTTCTCAAAATGTAGACTGTAATGAACTAAGATAAGTGACATTTACCATAATATATTGCTGAATATAAATTTAGTATATATATATTATAATCCATAAATGTAGCTTAGTTGATATGTCATAATATGAATAAAGCTAGGAAGCTCATGAATGATCTTATAATTATGAAAAAAGTGATTCACAGAGTTGTACCTGCCCTTCTTTCCTCCCTGAGAGCACTGTGCTTAGAATCTCTAAGGTTCACTGAAAACATCTCAAAATGTGCAGACGCCATAAGGTCAAATCTCAGAATTCCTCTTGATTCGTTAATAAGTCATGATCATTTCAAATGAGATAGATAAAATATCTTACTGATTCACTACATCAATATAATATACATATGCAGATAGATGAAGGAAGGATAGGGAAATATTTTTAAGAGAAATACTCATTTAAGCCATGCATGATTTTAAAAATATTGTGTAACATAATCACATATTTATGTACATATATAAAATGAAAATATGTTCCACTTTTTAGAGCTTTAGCCTTCAGACATCTATTATATGAAAACGCCTATATTGGTCTACTATTTGCTGTCTTATATTGGCAAAGCTCATATGCTCACATGTTTGGGAGGCTTTTTTTAGAAAGAGGTAAAAGTCATACTGGAAATGACTTGGTAGTTTCCTATATAGTAAAACATATACTTACCATTCGATCCAGGTATTCTATATCCACATATTAACCCAAGACAAATGAAAACATATATTCACACAAATACTTTTACTAGGATGTTTATAAAAGCTTTATACATAATAGATAAAATATAAAATCACTCTAATGGACAATGGAAAACTAAATTGTGCTACATCCAAGCAATGGGACACTACATAGCAAAGAAAAGAAGTAAACTATGGATAGATGGAACAATACAGGTACATCTCCAAAGAATTATGCTTAGTGAAAGAATCAAGACAAATAGGCCTACATCTGTTATCTGTTATACATATAGTTTCTGTTATATGGAATTCCAGGAAAAAGCAAAGCTACACTGGTGGAAAATAAATTAGTGGTTGCCTGTGTCCAAAACATGTGGAAAAGGGATTGAGTACAAAGTGGCAAAAGAAAGACTTTGGGTGATAGAAGATTTATATTTTCATTTCAGTGTTAGGAACATTATGGATCCTTAACATAGATTTTGTTTCCTTGGCTTCAGTGCCTTGGCCAATGCCTTTGTCCTTTGGCTCAAAGGATGTTTAATTTATCATCATGAAGGTTTGTATAACATGTCTTTGGACCAAGACACACACACTACTTCAAAGAAGGTGGGGCAATAGGTACTTGTCTAGTCACACATTACTCACCCCGAAATTGACAAAATGTCAAAACAGCTCTTTTAATGTTCAGCTAAAACAATATATTAGGGAGAGCAATACCCTGCATAATTGGGGCATTGCTTTTCTGGATATTTTCTGCATATTTTAAAACAATGGCCATTATATAGCTGTGACTCCAACAGCTAAAATTCAACATTCCTGGTTTTGCCTTTTAAAATTGAATAATTTTGTACAAATCACCAATGTGGACCAATTGGGAATGATAATTTTTTTTACTCAATGGAATGTACTACAGACGTATAAATTAAAAATGCTCAACATCATTAGTCATCAGAGAAACTCAAATCAAAACTACAATGAGATGTCATTTCACCCCAGATAAAATGGCTTTTATCAAAAAAGGCAGGCAATAACAAATACTGGCGAGGATGTGGAGAAAGGGGAACACTTGGACACTGTTGGTAGGAATATAAATTAGTGCAACCACTATGGAAAACAGTACAAATAACTAAAAATGAAACTACTATATAACCCAGCAATCCCACTGCTGGGTATATATCCAAAGAAGAATTCAGTATATCAAAAAGATTTTTGTATTTCCATGTTTATTGCAGCACTATTCACCATAGCCAAGATTTAGAATCTACCTAAGTGCCCATCAGCGGAGGAATGGCCAAAGAAATTGTGGTACATATACACAATAGAATAATTTATAGCCACAAAACAGCATGAAATCCCACCATTTGTAACAACATGAATGGAACTGAAGAACATTATGTTAAGTGAAATAAGCAAAGCATAAAAACACAAATTTTGCATGTATTCACTCATATGTAGGAGCTAAATATATTAACAATTGATCTCATGGAGACAGTAAGTAGAATGATGGTTACCAGAGGTTTAGGAAGTGTAGCAGGGAGGGGCTATAAAGTGGGGAGGCTTAATGGCTGCAAAAATATAGATAGAATGAACGCTATTTGATAGCACAACAGAGTGACTATAATCAACTATAAGTTAGGCTATACTTTAAAATAAGTAAAAGAGTGGAATTGGAATGTTTCTAACACAAGGAAAAAATGATAAATGTGTGAGGTGATGTATACCCTATTACCCTGATTTGATTAATTTACATTGTATGCCTGTATCAAAACATCACATGTGCCCTATAAATACATACAAATATTATGTACCCATAATAATTAAAAATTAAATTTGAATTTATAAAAAGTACGTAAAATGCTTACCATATGCTTTAACAACAGTAATTCAGTAATTCTTTAGACATTTCTAATCACCTTATTCTCACCAACACTTCCATTTTAACAATTATCTTGTGTTGCTCCAGATTTTTTCTTTTAATTGCTAGTCATAGTTTCCATAGGTTTAGTGAAAACTTTTCTTTCTTTCTCTTGAGGTTTTCTTTAAAATCCCCAGATCAATACAAATTTTGATTCACTCTTCTTTTTCTATAACACAATCCTATAATACCTAAACCATTCATTTCATAAATTAGATTAATGAACTAGAGAGTACTGAGAAGCTGTAGGCATGCTCCATATGTTAATGATATTTTCACTTTTAGTTCCTTTTCAGAAAATAGCCATAAACACAGAGCTTGGGTATTTATTCCCAGGTTAAAAGAAATAAAAATATGTGAGCACATTCTATTAGTAATGAACACATCTACCACTCAGATCCTTATATTACTCTCCAATAAAAGGAGCTAGGGCTCCTTGAAGAAATGTCTGATTACAGGACTGAGGTAGGAAATATGCAAGATGATCCTGGAGCATCTTGTGGTGCCAAAAGTAAGGCAGTGTTCAACGCGCGCACACACACACACACACACACACACATTGATGGAGGTATGTGAAAGTGGCACAGTAGCCATCCCACTGAAAGAGCTCTGTATGGCCAAAACTGAAATAATTTGAGCAATAAAATAAATAAAATAGTATTTTAATATGCCTCATAGTGTAAAATAAATATCTATGATTCCATACTCATAAATTATTGAATAAATTGATAAATGGTAGAGAGGAAATAAATCACCCATGTGAAAGAATTCTAAATAATTCACGTACAGTTGTCCCCCCTTATACATTCCATGATCCCCAGTGGATGCCTGAAACCACAGATAGTACAAAACCAAATTGCTGTCAATTGGCACATGTTTCTGCTCACGTATTCCACTCAAAAACTTAATCCCTTTTCTATCTTAACTAAGCACTTATAATGTGCTGTGACCATAACTTTTACAGTTTGAGGTGTGACAGAAAAACTAGCATTAATTTTAGCAGACTCATTCTTACCATAGATTTTAGCAACCTCAGCATACATTTTTTTCTTTCCTTATTAAGTTGAGAACTTTTACCTTTTCACTTAAAGGAGGAAATTTATACCTTCTCTTTAGCATATTTGAATTGCCAGCATCACTACTGCTGTGCCTGGGACCAATATTAGGTAAAATAATGGTTAATAATTGAACACAAGCTCTGCAATAGTGTGATAGTCAATCTGATAATCTAGAGGGCTGATAACATATGTGATTAATGAATAGGTAGCAGATATGCTGCACAAAGGAATGATTCATGTTCCAGGAGGGACAGAGTGGAAATGTTTAAAATTTTATCACCATTACTCAGAGCAGTGCATAATTTAAACCTTATGGGTTGTTTATTTCTGGAACTTTCTTTTTAATATTTTTGGACTGCTGTGGGCTGCAAGTAAATGAAATAAAAGAAAGTAAAACCAAAGATAAGGGGACTGTTGTAGATATTTTACCTTCAACGAAGGAGAACATAACTCTCCACTCTTCAAGTGTGGGGTAAATATAGTGACTTTTTTCTGTAAAGTATGGAAAGGCAGAAAAAAAAAAATGAGAGCAAATTTAGAGAAACCTGGCAAACAATACTTTAGCTAGTTGTCAACATCAACAATCATAATTCATGTTGAGGGTATATACCTTTGATATGATGCAACAAAAATAGCGCATTACCTCTGTGAGCTTCCTTTCAAAAATATATAACCTCAATCTAATCATGACAAAAACAGACAAATCCCAGTGGAGGGTTATCCAATAGAAAACTAACCAATACTTGTCAAAACTGTCAAAGTCATCAGAAACCAGGAAAATCTTAGAAAACGTCACACCCCCAAGGAGCCAAATACACATAACAAAATGGAATGTTGTACCTAGATGAGATCTTGGAACTGAAAAAATGATATTAAGTAAAATATTAAAAAAAATGAATAAATAATGTATCATTGGTTCATTAATTGTAACAAATATGCCTGACTAATAAAAGATGTCAATAATAAGAGAAACTGAGTACAGGAAAAATGGGGACTGTCTGTATTATCTTCTAAAGTATGTGTATCTGAAACTGTTCTTAAAAATAAGTTCTATTTAAAAATATTCTCTCTATATATACACACACACAGAGTACAATCATTCCAAATTCTATACTTCAATATTAAACATCATTTTGCACAATTTCTCAACTTTTTTTTGAATAATCTTGGTGGTTGAATAATCTTCAACCATCTACTAAATTAGACAATTCCTGAATGTGGAAGTGATAGGAGATTCTTGCAAATTGCTACACTAGATGCTAATAGAAGTTTATTAAAGAAGAATTTACTTGTGAAACATATTTAACTCACTAAAGAGTAAATAGAGTTAAAATAATGTGAAAACAACCTGTTTTTTACTATTGACTATAAAAATAAAACAGCTGGATTTGAAAGGTCTCCAAGTTAAAGATTTCTATTTCATTCCAATTTTCTGAAAGTGAGTTACATTTCTATGAATTCTTAAATATTTCATCAAAGTCATGAATGTGTAACATCATTTTTCAAATGAAGTGAAAATGTCTTCTAGTCTTATAAGAAATCTCTTCCAACAGTAAATTTCTTTTTGACTTCCTGCTGATAAGCAGAGCTGGCCCATGTTTGTTACAACATACTTTGTACAGTTTGTTTCAATGCTAAAAGTAGTTTTGTATCTATGTTTTAAAAGCAATCTACATATCCATGTTAGCGGTATTTTTGCAAGGCCTAATTTATGCAGAACTAAAGAAACAGTGAAGAATGAAGAGTGCATTTAATGTATGAGCTTAACATATGATGTCAGCTTCAAAATGTTTTGTATTTATTTCTTTATTTCATAAAAAAATAATATAATACATATTTACTATACTACATATCTAATATATTACATATATATAATACATTACATATTATATAATATGATGTATTATATATGATATATTACATACATTATATATTTTATATATATTCACACACAGTAGGCATACTCATTTCTTGCTGATTTCAATGGCATAGAAAATTACTGAAATACAAAGAATAAGAAGCTTAAGATTATTTTGAATATACAACTATCTCATACTATATTACAATAAAGAAAATGTATATTTCAAAATAATTTTTGTTGTTTTTAAATTTAAAAACCATGGATCTTATACAAAGCTTAGTATCTGTTTTATCATTCCTATACAAACTACTTATGTATACTTCAATCTATTAATATTTTTATGTCATGACAGACATTTGCTAGTAATATTTTCTCCTTCAAAACAATAGAGTACTATAATTGACCAACTGTTTTATATAATTATTTTCATGTTGAGTCTTTTGAATGTCAAACATTCTGTTTTTACACATAACATATTATTTTGCTAATGTTAAATACACAGTGATGTAACATTTTACTTTTTTTCTTATCAAGAATGGTCATGTGTAGAATCCATAGTCATCACACTTCAAGTGTAAAATGGATTCTAGCATATGCAGAGATAGTAATTTAAATTTTATCCTCAATGATATAGTCATATATTAGGGAAAATTATCAATTTTACATCATCAATTCATTTTTTGTTTTTCTAATTTAAAATCAGAAAAATATCTTTCACTCTGAATATTCTAATCATTTATTCAATCATTAAAATTAATGAAGTTATCACTTTAATACTATGTGAAGCAATTATTTTCTACTATGTCTTATCACAATTCTGAAATTATTTTAAAAATGCTTTTTCAGCTTTTTTTTTTTTTTTTTTTTTTTTTTTTTTTTTGAGACAGAGTCTCACTTTGTTGCCCAGGCTAGAGTGAGTGCCGTGGCGTCAGCTTAGCTCACAGCAATCTCAAACTCCTGGGCTCAAGCGATCCTCCTGCCTCAGCCCCCCAAGTAGCTGGGACTACAGGCATGCGCCACCATGCCCGGCTAATTTTTCTATATATATATATATTTTTAGTTGTCCATATAATTTCTTTCTATTTTTGGTAGAGACGGGGTCTCGCTCTTGCTCAGGCTGGTCTCGAACTCCTGACCTTGAGCGATCCACCCGCCTCGGCCTCCCAGAGTGCTAGGATTACAGACGTGAGCCACCGCGCCTGGCCAGCTTTTTAATTTTAGTAAAATGATGGATAATTTAACTCCATATGCTCATTTAAATATTTCTGTTATAATTCTTGGCAGACTATTAACTGTATTATTGCAAGAATGGTTGGTTATCTGTGCATTCAGTACTATGCTTGCACATGGCACACAGTTCTCAAATAAATGTGGAATTATAAATGAATGAAAGATAAATTGAGTGATAGCCTGTCATATAATCAAGTTATAGTTGGAAAATATTTCTTCATATTTTTTAGTTTTTCAAGATTTCTGTTACCTTCTAGATTGGGTAAAACTCAATTTTACCTAAAGGTTTTCTCTACCCTTCTCCTTTTTACTTTGGTATCAGTAATAACAAAAATACTGTTTAATGCATTTTATGCCTTCATCTCTGTAGATAAATTATTTTAATACAAACTATATGATGACATCTACTATAGAATTTAAGAAGTGCTACAGTTTAAGAGTGAAGCACTGGGTAGCAACTGCTGCAATAAAGCAATGCGGAGGGACTAGGAATTTGGGTATCACAGGTTTGGATAGCAGCCCTGGATAAACAAAATGTATGAATCTTGAAATTCATAAGACATGGAAAGAACATGCATCTTCTCAGGAAGACTAAAAGTGTTTTTCTGGTTTTTATTTTATTTTGTTTTTGTTTTTCCAGATAGAGCTCTACCTAATTTCTGGAACCTATACTACCTAAATTTACAAAAATGTGTAACAGAGATGGAAAACATTTGCTGTCATTCCCTAAATGCTTTCATTATAAGTTAGAATTTTCTAATTTTGTGTAAGTAAAGAGAAAGTAAAAAATAATTCAACTACAGTGAAATTTGATTCACATGATGGCTCCAGACTTTAATGAGAGAGTAGGCATAACATAACCAATTTCATTTTATGAAGGTATTATTTTATTATGTCATAACAATATTTGTTTTACATTTATTTGAAGGTCGTATAGCTTTTGAAATATACTGTAAATTTATAGTCCTTGTATTCTGACCTGTCATTAAATAAATCACAGATGCCAGGTGTTTGGAGAGAATCTCTTCAGAATATCTAGTCCCTATATAATTACACAAAATACTTCCTAAGTCCTCAATGCCTTGTCTGTCACTTAAAACTCAGCTAAAGTACCATAATTCTCTAGCCACCCCTATTTCTATTTGGTTTTGGATCTCTTCCTTGTAAATCTCCCATACTTGGTGTATTACCAAGCACAAAGCACATGTTCAATGTAGGTTTTATAATGACTAAATGATTCTCTCAAGTTTTATTTACTCTAAAATATTCTTCATACTTCATCATTCTATTCTAAAAGGGGGACATTAAATTCACACACAGATATAATTATTTATCCACCTTCAGAATGGGCAAGCAATATCTAATACATGTCAGAAGTATAATTTCTAAGGCATATTTAAACAATACCTATAAACTTTAGGATAGTGTCTATACATTATAGGTCTCATATTTTTATTTTAAAATTTGTAAAACAAACAAAAATAGTATGTTGGACTAAATTATTGTTATCTAAAATGTGAGCTCTATAGCTGTGTGAGGTATTAAGAGAAATTATGCAAAATATTTTAGGAAATGATACTTTTTGACCAACATTTTGGGATACACTGGATTGAATTAATACAGACAGGATTGTTTGCTATAATAGTCTAACACATGGAAGGATACAAAGCTACATGGAGATCTGATAGATATGACATTTTAGCCACCACTATCGCCAGAATTATGAATAAGTCTATCTTGAACCTTCTGACTCACCCAATCAACTGCATGAGGAGAAACCAGAAGAGACCCATGAAACATAAAAACTAACAACTGATGGTGTTTTAAGAGATTAAGTTTTGGGGGGCTTTGTTATGCTATAACAGATAACAAAAACCATGGTTCTTACCAAATGTTAAGGAATGTTCTAAGTGCTAAGTTGTTTTGGGATTCTATAACAAAGTACATAGACTGGGTGGCTTATAAACAACAGAAATGTATTTATCACAGTTCCACAGGCTGGGAAGTTCAAGATCAGGATGCTGACATAACTGATGTCTGGTGAGGTACCACTTCCTTACAGACTGTAGTCTCCTCACTGTAACCTCACATGGCAGAAAGGGTTATGGATTTCCTTCAGGTCTTCTTAATAAGGGCACTAAAGCCATTCATGAGGGCTTCACCTTCATGACAAATCACCTCCCAAAGGATCCTATATTCTAATACCACCACATTGGCATTAGAATTTCAAAATATGATTTTTGGAGGGAGGGGATAAACATTCAGTCTATAGCAGTAATTCACATAGTCACTTATTTCTTACAATAACCTTTGAAGGACGTATATTATTGTCCCCATTCTATACAGGAGAAACTAAGGCACTTAGAGGTTATAACTTGCCAAAGTTCTCCATATTAGTAAGGAACAGAACCTGGATTTAAACCCATAAGTCTATCCCCAGAGGTCTCCCCTAACTTCTACCATTCTATTTATATTAAAAGAGAAAATCATTTTATTTTTGTTTTCAAATTCTCATTTGGAATTCATATTGATTACAATCAGTATCACTGACAAAAATCAAGATAGCATTGTTAATGAATATTCAAAAATTTGTTACTATTCCTTCAAACTCATCAAATGTAAACTTAGTTGCATTCTTAAATATAAATGCATAACAATCACAGATATATTTTTAAGTTAAAATGTACTGTTGGTTATATAAAATTTTTTAAAATCCAAATGCACTTATCAGAATTTGATGAAATTTAATTACCACATTCAGTAATGAAGAAATCTCTGTACAGAAAGCTTTGGGGGTTTGTTGAAATTACATATTCTGTTATATTTAGCCCACTATCAAAGTCAAAATATAATGATTCCAACCAGCAATTGAGTGATTACTTATAAGCGAAGCCTTTACTAAACACTTTGTATGATATAATGCTTCATTGAACCTTCGGAACAACCTAGGGAGGCAGACAAAATGACTATTCCCCTTGACCCATGAGGAAACTTGAGTTAAAAGAAGTTGTATAAATATCCTAATGTTAAAACACCCACTAATCTAATTCCAGAGCCTGCAGAATTACCCACTGTCATGTATTGAAGTATATAATTCTTGTCTCACTCTTCTATTTCTTATCTAATGACAATAATAGCTCTTATTTATGGAACATTTTATTTTCCAATATTTTGTGTAGAACAATTTATCTACTTATTACTATAACTACCAAGGAAGCTACTTGTTAAAACGAAGAAAGCAAGATTCTGAAAAACTGCATAGATTGGCTAAGATTAACCAGCTAATATATAACAGAACTGATATATATATCTATCTACACATACTATTCTGTATAAGTTGAGGGTGATACATCATTCTCTTCATAATAATATATAACATTAATATCTTCCTCATTTATAACCACATATGTCAAATTGATGTTTTCCTTTTCACTTTTTCCCCCTTTGGTAAGAAACGTTTTAAGTTTGATCATTCCTTTCAATTTCTCTTTATTCAGTGTCAATTAATATATACCTATCAAATTATCATCCCAAAACAGGAAAACAGGAAATTATCTCCTTTCATTTTACGATTACAATAGAGACACACAATTTAAATATTCAGCAATTATTTTAGGAATCACTTTAGTTTTCTTTATATTGTAGTCAATTTTAAATATGTTTTGGCAACCCAAATTGTAAAAATTTTGTGATAGAGGTCATGTCATGTAACTAGTATGTATTGTACTTAACTCAAATTTTGCATATAGGAAACATCAAATGCATATGTGTTCAAAGTGAAATGAAATTGTTGGCAGTTAATTGAAAGAGAGGAAACTTCCTGATTAGAAAGAGTTCAATTTTATCAGCAACCTTAACTTGCCAACATGTTGATTAGTCTCAATAAAAGCTGAGAAAGTAATGATATATTGTGTATGCTTGATTGTCACATATTTTGTTTATTTAAATCTGAGTATTAAAACGAGTTTAACTTAAGTAAAAACAAATCCTGACATGCCTTTGAGCATTTTGAGGTTTAATGATGCCTAGCACAGCAGTATAATTAACAGTAGCCATGATATATAACAATGCCATGTTTTCTAGTGCCATAAACAGAAGGCTCATGCCAGATTGCTTGCTAAGGTACACACAGTATCAAAGTACACCAGATGAAACAATCCCCTAGTAACCATGTAATGAGGTAAAAACATCTGTAACATAATTCTAGAATGTCTAGTGTAAAGATTTTAGCCTTTGTAATGGTGCAGATGAAATTATCACCATCCCCATGGACAATGCGGCTGAAAATAGATCAGCCTCCAGACATTTTAGACCACTAAGAGATAAATCATGCTTTCCTTCAACAACAATAAAAAATAACATCCTCAAGGTTAATGGTAAATCTTAATGTGAATAAATATCACAATCTCAAAGTGAAATACAAAGATTTCTTACAAGAAAATAGTACACATTGAGATACACTATAATTTTTATAAAATACTAATTTGATGGATAATTTTAGAAAAATCAGAGTCACATGAGACACATATCTGCTATCCACTATATCTAGAGAGATTTAAAGCAGTACATGGAAGAATTACCCATACATATGTAACATACGAAAATAGCCATTTCTGATCATATTGTACAATACATTTCTAATACTAAAAAGTCTACAGCCATTTACTTACTGATATGTTTGGTAGGAAAAATAAAGAGATATGTATCATTGTGCTTTTTATTATACCAATTTTTGAATAAAGCATATGTATTGGAAAAGTTAAAGTAGTTTCAAAAATCTTCCTACATATTCATTTGTTTTCAGCAACTATTCACCTAACTACTAACAAATTTAGAGTATGGTTATAAGACTTTTTTCCATTTCAAATCCAGTATTCATGATCTGAGAATAATATTCTTCATTTAATTTCTCGACAATGTTCTTCATAAACTTGCACATATTAATAAAAATTGTGATTTTTTTCAAGAATAGAGTAACCAATCATCTAAACTTCCACCTCAGGATATTAGAAAATGAGCAAGTAAAATCCAAGTAAGCAGTAGCAAAAAATAATAAAAAATACAGCAGAAATCAATGGCACTGAAAATGAGAAATCAGTAGGAAAAATCAACCAAACCAAAACCTGCTTCTTTCAGAAGATCAATGAAACTGATAAAGTGCCAGTAAGGCTAAGAGAAGATTGAGAAGTCACAAATTACTAATAACAGAAATGAAAGAAGGGCCATCACTACAAATCTCGTGAGCATTGAAAGAATATAAAAGGAATATTCTTAACAACTCTATGCCAACAAATTTGATAACTTAGATAAAATGGACCAATTCCTTGAAGACAAATGCTGCCAAACTCACAGGAGAAATAGATAATTTGAATTAGCCTGTATCTATTAAAGAAATTAAATCAGCTATTAATAATCTTCCAAAACAGAAAACACCAGGCCTAAATAAGTTCATTGATGAATTCTACTAAACATTTAGGGAAAAAATTATTCTACCCATTCCCTGTGATCTCTCCCAGAATACAGGGATTATTTCTGAACTCATTCTTTTTTTAAAAAAAAATTGTTAATTATTATGGATACATAATAGTTGTATATCTTTATAGCGCACATGTAATGTTTTGATACAGGCATATAATGTCAATTAATCAAATCAGAATAATTGGAATATATATCACCTCAGACACTTACCATTCTTTGTGTTAGAAACATTTCAATTCCACTCTTTTACTTATTTTAAAGCATAGTTTAACTTATTGTTGATTATAGTCACCTTGTTGTGCTATCAAATATTGTTCATTCTATCTAACTATCTAACTATATTTTTGTACCCTTTAAACATCCCCACTTTAATCCCCCTACCAACTGCCCTTCCCAGCCTCTGGAAACCATAATTTTACTCAAAGAAATCAGCAAGAAAAAATCAAACACCACCATTAAAAAGTGGGATAAAGACATGAATAGAAGTTTTTCAAAGGAAGATAGACAAATGGCCAACAGACATGTGAAAAAATACTCAACATCACTAATCATAAAGATAATGTAAATTAAAACCACAATGAAATATCACTTTACCCCTGTTAGAGTGGCTTTTATTAAAAAATACAAAAAAATTGATGCTGGCATGGATGCAGAGAGAAAGGAACACTTACACACAGTTGATGGGACTGCAAATTAGTACAAATTCTACGGAAAACAGTATGGAGATTGCTCAAATAACTAATAGTAGACCTATCATTCAATCCAGAAATCCCACTACTGGGTATTTATCCAAAGGAAAAGAAGTCATTTTATCAAAAAGACACCTGCACTTGAATGTTTATTGCAGCACAGTTCACAATTGCAAAGATGTGGATTCAACCCAAATGCCCATCAACTCATGTTCAGCAAAGGAATTCAGACATGTCCATATGGTGTGATTTCATGTACATAACGTTCAAGAACAGGAAAACTAATCGATGATGATATAAATAAGAGAAAACGGTTACTTGCAGTGAGGGGAGGGGATGAATACTGACTGGGAAGAAGCAAAAAGGCTAGGGATAATGTATATTTTGATCTGGGTGGTGATTACATACATAAAAGTTAAGCAATGTACATAATGTATTAGTGCCCTTTAAGCACTTTGTTCCATTTCTCAATAAAATGTAGAAATAAAATTCCTTCATGCATCTTTACACTTTTTTTTCATTCTTTTCATTCTTTATCTTTGTACTGTGTTTTGAGAAAATTTCTCAATGTAACCTTTCATCTTCCTAATTTATCTTTCAGCTATGTATAGTCTGCTATTCACTGATACAGTCCTAAGCTTTTAATATTTTGTGGTTACAATGCTTGATTGTGTATATTTCTCTTTCAGGAAAATTCTCATGGATGTGTCTAAGTGGAAATTGTTTTCCAGTGGGCCTAATTGACAGAGAGGTTGGCCACATGAAAGTATGTGGCTGTGGTGTGAGCTGGGCCTTCCAGTGGTGAGGGCTTCCATCTTCCTTAGGTGAGGATCTTAGTTTAACTAACAGAACCCACTAGCTACTTTAAACAGATAAGGAATTTTATTTCTACTCACCCACCTTTGATCTTCACGAGAGCTGCTTCTGGTCGCCATCTTGGCCCCTCCCCTCCTTTGTCAATTTCTAAGAGTATTTTTGGTGGAGTCTTTAGGTTTTTCTAGATAAAAGATCATAGCAGCAAACAGGGGCAACTTGATTTCTTTTTCCAATTGGAATGCCTTGTATTTATTTCTCTTGGATGATTGCTCTGGTGAAGACTTCCAGTGTTAGGTTGGCAAGGAATGGTGAAAGTGGGCATCCTTGTCTTATTCTAGTTCTTAGAGGAAATGATTTCAACTTTTCCACATTCAGTATGATGTTGGCTGTTGGTTTGTCATATATGGTCTTCATTATTTTGAGGTATGTTCTTTGGTTTTTGTCATGACAGGATGCTGGATTTTATCAAATGCTTTTTCTGCACTTATTGCTTCCTCCAAATTTTTACAAATGTACAAGAAGCTTGTGTAAGAATATAAGTGAATTCTCTAACTAAGCAGACTTTTATTTCTATTGACATTTTTTTTCTTTTGGTTGATTTTAAGACATTCTCAATGAAAGAGATAGTGATTGATTTACATTTTGGTACAAGTTTCTTATTATAGAACATCCATCTAGTTTATCCAACTGATAAAAAGTGAATAAGTATGATTTAGTAAAACTATATGAGACATTGCAAGAATACATGCCATTTTAAAGAATGTTTGGGTCACTTTTGAAAAATTAATGTGATCTAGCCTCAAAAAAATTTTTAAAAACATACCTAGTGTTTTATATACTACATGTTTATCACAGTGCAACTAAATCAGAATCAATTACAAAATAACTTTAAAAATATATAAACATAAACATATATTTAAAACACATTTTAAACACACTATAAACATTTTAAAATATTACATAGAATGGAAATATCCTGGGATGATAAGAATATGGAAATATATCTATTTGTGTCCATATGTGTATACATGTATGTGTATATGTCCATACATGTTTACATATATTAATAATTTAAAACATTACTTAAAATTAGTATTTATATTTGAAATCACATAAATAAAAGCAGAATGGTTCAAACTAAATGAGCCAAGCATTCAGCAAGAAGTTAGGGGGTAAAAAACAGTATAATACCACCAAAAATAATACAATAATGGAAGTAATAACAATAAGAGCTGAAAATCATGCCAAAATAATGTTATGAGAAAAGAACAAGTTTAAAAAGTAGTTCCTAAAAGATTTATTAAGTAGACAAATCTTTGTCAAGATTTATAAGGAAAAAAATGTAAGTTTTTATGAACAATATGAGGAATTGTGGAAGAAAATAGCCATGGAAACCGCAGAAATTAAATAGTAATAAGATAATGATATTTGTAAACTTTTATTGTAACAAGCTTGAAATTTTAGAGTAACTTATATACATATATTTAACTTGTTATGTTATGTATATTAATATATAATATATATTACCTACTTGTTCACTAAAAGAAATAGAGAACATGACTATTAATATTTTTGACTAATGTAAATGAAAATCTTTATACTAAGAATGGGTGAGATGCTTATATAATTGTTTCAAATAAATCCAAATGCCAATATTCTACAAATTATTGCAGAAGCTAGCAGATTAGCAAGAAGGAAGACTCCAAATATATTTTATGTTAATTTAACATTGATAAAAAACCAGCCAAGGACAGCATGAGGAAAAAATATTACAGGATAATCTCATTCACAAATATCGATGCTAGAAATCTAAACAAAATACTAACAAATTTGGTACAGAAATGAATAAAAAACATGTCATTATCAGATGGTGTTTATACAAGCAAAGCAAAGTTGGTCTAATAAAGATTTTGAAAGTTCTCACCACAAATAAACAATAAATGCTTAAAGTGATGGATATAGTAATTATAGCAATTTAATATGGATATATGCATTGAAACATCACATTGTACCCTATAAGTATATTTAATTATTATATGTCCATTATTTTAAAAAATAAATAAATATTTAAAAAAGAAAAAGAAAAGAATATGGGCATGGGATCTACAGGAGTAAAAGTGTTCTACTTCTTCACTCAAAGGAAATTTATACATACCTGGAAACATACCATTTTAATATTGCTGAAGGAAAAATTTATTTCTATACTGTAGCCCAAACTTACTGGAAGAACAACTATCAGGCAAATAAGTCAGATTCTTTCTTACTAAATTCAATACTCAACTTCCTCATCAAGATTCTACAGTTTAAATATACCCAAACTATGCTTATAAATCAATAACCAAAATAGTACCCTGAGTATTTGTCCTGACTTAAGTATTGCCCTAACTTGAATCATTGGAATATCTCCTTCAAGATCAACAAAATACAGCTTTCATCTTGTACTAGTATCTAATTAAATTGATTTGTTAATTCAATTAATTTTACTATCATTGTTCAATGCAACAATTACCTTGACATTATATATATTGAACTAGTTATATATTCCTCTTATACTACAATTTAAAGCAAATATATTTAAATTATAGTTTTAAAAATAGTGCCCAGATAGCACCTAAAACCATATTACATATAGTCAATGAAACATGTACTACTTTCTATCATGACTGTGCTGAATCTTTGCCTTCTGTTACATTAAGTTCCCTTGGCTTTGACTCAGATCTCCTCTGTTTTCCACACACTCACAATCAAGGCCTCTGTGTCACCACTGTTTTTTGTGGCTGAGTAGAACTCCATGGTATACATATACAACATTTTATTAATCCACTCATGTATTGATGGGCTCTTGTATTCTCCTGGATAGAGCTGGAGGCCATTCTACTAAGTGAAGTATCACAAGAATGGAAAAACAAGCACCATATGTACTCACCATCAAATTGATACTAAATGATCAACACTTAAGTGCACATATAGTAATAACAATGATCGAGTGTCGGGAAGATGGGTGGGGGGAGGAGGTGATGGGTATATTCACACCTAATGGGTGCAGTGTGCACCGTGTGGGGGATGGATACACTTGAAGCTCTGACTCGGGTGGGGCAAAGGCAATATATGTAACCTAAACATTTGTACCCCCATCATATGCTGAAATTAAAAAAAATAACAAACTTGAAAAAAAAATATCTCTGTGTCTCTCAAGATAAATCACTGTATTCAGCACATTTGTCTATTGCATCATGATCCCCTCTGTAATATATACATTTTACACCCATGCCTCAAAGAGAATTATTTTATAATACCTTTTAATTGTATTATACTCCCCCATTTACAGGGTTAGGTGATGGAATTGGTCTATATATATATTAATTTTCTACTTCTTTTTTCTAACTATTAAGTGCAGCTGTCTTGAAGAAAACAAACAAAACCACCACATTGATACTAACATTTTCGTTTATACAATCCCTTTTTTTGTTTCCAGTACCTACTTAAGATTTAAAAGTTTTTGTGTCTGCAGGCCGGGCGTGGTGGCTCACGCCTGTAATCCTAGCACTCTGGGAGGCCGAGGTGGGCGGATCGTTTGAGCTCAGGAGTTCGAGACCAGCCTGAGCAAGAGCGAGACCCCATCTCTACTAAAAATAGAAAGAAATTATATGGACAGCTAAAAATATGTATAGAAAAAATTAGCCGGGCATGGTGGTGCATGCCTGTAGTCCCAGCTACTCGGGAGGCTGAGACAGGAGGATCCCTTGAGCTCAGGAGTTTGAGGTTGCTGTGAGCTAGGCTGACGCCACGGCACTCACTCTAGCCTGGGCAACAAAGCGAGACTCTGTCTCAAAAAAAAAAAAAAATAAAAAAATAAAAGTTTTTGTGTCTGACTTACTTTATTTGTTGCCTGTCCATTTGATGCTGAGAAGTTCAACAGCAAAGTGAGAAAAAATACGTTGAGTTTTTCTCTCAAATGGCCTTTCTTCCACTCACCTCAGCCACCCCCTCCCAACCTCACACTATAAATCTTGTCAAAACAATATATTAATAAACTTTCTACTGGAAACTGATATAAGCCTGATTTCACAATTATTAGATGTCTTATTGTAGTAATTCTTCAGTTGCAAGAAGTATTAAAGGGTTATTAGTCTCCCTGCTACCAGATGGTATGTTATAATAAAAACAAATCTCAGAATAAATTCTGCTATACTGAGAAATGTTATTACCATTTAGGAAAAAAAAAAATTCTGGAAGCTCAATGAATTCCAAGTGATATGTTCTCCCAAAACCTTGAAGAGTTCATGTGAGTCACATGCAACAATATTCTAGCAGCAAAATTTAATGAACCTTCTAATCAGTGTCAGGCAGCACAGAATCCACTGGCATTATAGGCCTAAGGACCTATTTACATAGAATCTTTGGTTTCTTATACTTTGTGTGTCATAGAAGAGACATTAAAATGTTTATACTGATCCACACATTACTCATTATACAATCAAAAATATTTACAAATATCGATTAAACTATTTAATAAATCCTTGGTATAGATGGCAATAAGTACAGTTAAAGTATTTTGGTAGTTATATTTCAAGGACGAATTTTTTATTTCAGGTTCAAAATACTAAATAACTACACAGAAAGGGTGTATATCAGATTATATGAATTAAATATTAACTAAACTAGCAAGAATGAACCACAAGGATTAAAGATTAAAAAGATAGACTGATTATAGTGCTAAGTACTGATGTTAGTGGAAATGTGACTGTGCTGGTATTTTTTTATGACAGTTATTGTTTGTTAGGGCACAGGTTTTGAGTGGTCCCCAATCCTATTATTATTTCCTCACAAGTAACATCGTCATGTAATTCATAATCTTAACCTGAGCACTTTTAAAAATGAAAGGCAATAATAACTGGATGCTTTCTCGGGACAACATGCTTAATTCTACCCCAAGCAACCTAAGATATGTAGTTATCCTCTTACTTACAATGCATCGTTTTACAGAATATGGAGATTTGCAGAAAACATTCTGTATTAGAGAAGAGATTTTTATACAAGCTACCACCAACATATCAACAAACTATCCTTTTATGGTGAAGTCTGCTCATTGACCATAAAAATCTCTTTTCTTCTCCCTGGAAACACAGTTAAACTATATTTCCTAGAATGCTTTATAGTTAGTTCCAGTAGTATCATTGTTTTCTGTTCTATGAGAACAAAAATAATGTGTGTTTCTTCTAGGCCTGTCGTTTTCCCTCTTCTTGTTTATTCTGGCAACAGAATAATGATCTAGTGGTATGAAATGGTTTTAAATTGAAGATGACAGAGTATCCTCAGCTTGGGTCCCTCAATGACTCCGCAATATACAGTTCCATCCCCTTCCCAATTACCCAGTACTGTTAAATGAACAATAAGTACTCTTACTATTATAATGAGTTACTATATATTTAAGCACATTAGTCATGGTAGTAGCATTCCCTAACTAACATATGGTTTTGAATCTCTACCACTCGCCTGTTTTTAAGGTTTCATATGTCAAGCTTTGGGGACACTTATTTATATCTCTTTTTATATATTTATTATCATGATCATATTCTCTACATATGAAAAATAGTCTGCTAATTTACTGAAACTTCTTTTGTTACCAGCAACTGTTAATAAGCAGTATGGGCGGGTTGTTAGGCTCCCCACTATGAGATGGCATGTTATAATGAAAGCAAGTCATTTGAATTCTGTGCAATACTTGCCTCACTATGCAACAAAGCTAAGAATTGCTAAATCCCACAAATCTCGATAACTTTACCCCTAAGAGTGCAATACAGTGGTATAGTGGGTAAGTGGTGTTAATAAAGTTGGGGATATTTTTGATAGAGTATTTAGGGAAAGTCTCTTTGATGGGCTGATATTTGGAAAGATAATTGAATGATATGAAATAACAAGCTGTGCAGAGCTGGCACAAAGAGTTTTACATGACTTTGTTAATACCACAAAACTCAATTCCTTTCAGGAAGCCAAGAACAATCAGGGAACAGATCCAACCCTCAAGATTTAGAGTTGTGGGAGTAGCAAAACTCTATCAACTATATTGTTCGAGAGGGGGGAAAAAACGCATTTTATTGGTATTTCATTTAAGCACCGTTATATACAAGTGTTTCTATTACTTCTTATCATCTGCAGTAATACATCTTTATAAGTATAATTGAATAAAGTGCCACTATCCATATATTCCCTGCCTACTTAATGACTCTAATACTAATTGAAAAGCTTCTGCAGTGTCATAATTCCATCAATAAATCTATGTATTTATAGTGATACTATCAGCAGAGTATCTCATTGTTTTGACCTGGTGCCATTTTAGCAACAGGCAATAAAAAGGGGAGGAATAATAACTTCCAGAACAAATCTTTCTGCTTCTCATGCACACATATTTTTAGGTCTAAGAAAATAGTGGCTTTTAAAATCTTTTTCTTTAACTTTTGGAGAACCAAATTTTATTGTTCTTAATTTATGTAACATTTCTTGATAACCACATCGTTAGAGTGTCTGTAAATAGTCCATAAGAACATTGTATTTTCCCTTGATTCATTGACCTTCTGTTATACAATATGACTTTAATTACATTTGGAAGATTTTTAAAAAATTCTTGATAGCAATCTTATCAATTGCTGGCCTACGGCTCTTTCTCCTATTCACCCCTTCCAACTATACTAATATGGTTATGGTAGTTTGTAACCTGGTTTCAACATTTAACTGCAAATACAGGTAGGGCAGAGAGAGTTCATGTGTGAAAACTTGATAGTTTTTTTCCTGACATTTAAACTGGTTTTACTTTTATGCAGTACATGTGAGATTTCTCGCAGTGATGTTAAGTGTTGCACAGAATTCTTTTTGAAGCTGGTTGTTCTATAGTATCCAAATACAAAATAGGAGTAATAAACACATCTAGTTTACAGAATATGTATTTTATGTCAAGGAGTGTGCTATGTGATGTTAAATGGTGACCAAAATTGATGTGATCCCTGTTCTCATGGAGATTTGTCAAGAAACGAAAGGAAAGGCAGCAGTCATTAGATAATTATACAATGATCAGTTAGTAACCAAGGTGTTTAAACTTAGTACCTGTTTTGTAAGTTTAAAAATAAAACAAAACAAAAACAGATATTTGTTAGAGAAAATAATGAGTCTTAACCTAACCTGGAATATGACACAATATGTTCCTGGGGAAGTAATTCTATGCTGAGACCTGATAGATAAATGAGTGTCAGTAGGAAAATGTGGTAGGCAGGGAGACACAGTTAACATTTCAGGAAAAGGCAAAGCATGATCAATGATGACAAATCAAGAATACGTTTGATGTTTGAAATGAGGAAAAGGCTGATATGTCTGGGGTTTGAATGAAAGGGGGATTTGCAAAATTGGGCTGGAGCCAGAGTCATAGTCAATGAACATATAGATCACATAGAGCCTCTAAGAGAGGGAAGGATGGAGATTTTACTATAAGTGCAATGGAAAGGAGCTTACAGTGTTTAAGCATGATGTAGTGTGATCAGCCTTGCTACTTAAGGAGATGATCCCCACTGCTAATGAAGAAGAGTTCGGAGTGAGGCAATAAGATTTTGTATGTTGGTTGGAATGGGGGCATTAGAAAGCCATGGTAATTGGTCAGACAAAAAGCTGATGTAGTTTGGATGCATTTAGCCCAAGTGATGGTGATTAGAGATATGGCATTTAGTTAAAATCAGTAAGATTGTGAGTAAGGAGGAGGAGGTGGTAATGTTAATTATGAAGGTTCTGGCAAACTGATAGAGGGCAATAAGATATTGGGAGTTACTCTAACTCCTCTGCCTAAAATTCTCTTGTGGGTTTCCATTGCCACATAATAGAGTGATGCTAGTGGTTAAAAGAGCAGGTAAACACCCTAACTCTGTTCAGCTTCTGACTGTATAAATGATGGTAATATTTAATAATTGTATGTATCTCAAAATGTTGGTACATGTATGGGTTAAAGACATGATGTGGAAACAAATATTTACACAATAATTGACTCTTAACAAGTACACAATAATGGTTAGTTATCAAATTAAACTTCGTCAGTATGGCCTACTGATCTCTACTAAGGTTCTGCTGATCCCCACTCATCTCTCTGTGGTTGCTTACCAGCACTCTTTCCCTTATACCTGACACTCCAGGGACTTAAGCCATCTTTCCTTTCCTCTACCATGTCATGCTTGGTTCTGCCTCAGTGCCTGCTTTGCAGGATGCCAAGAATTAATTCTCTTCTCCTCCTGCCCTTCACCTGGTTAATATTTACTCATCCTTCAAGTCTCAGCTCAAATGTCAAATTCCTCAGAGGAATATCTTCTACCAGACTGCAAATTTATGAAGGCACAGAGCACAATGCTTAACAAACTGTCTCTCTGCAGTACCTAGTGCAATATTGGCAACATGACAAAAACTCAGCAGGTATATATTGGTGAACTAATTTCTAATGATTAAATAAATGGAAAAGAAGCATGTTTGAGGATGAAGACTATGAGTTCAGTTTCAGATATACTGAGTCTGAGATATCTGTGGACTATTTAAATGGAGACTTTATTTTTTCCTTTCTAATGACTTGCTGACAGGGTAAAAAAGTAATAAGAGAGCAAAGGATTGTAGACTTTCTCTGAGCCACCTGGTATAAATGCTTTGCTACAAGGTTGAGTTTTTTATTATTATACTTGAAGTCATAAGTAATAAGACAGAAACCTTCAGAAAGCAATCATAAGAGAGGAAAATGTTAGAAGTAATCACAATCAACTCGATTGACTGTCTCTATTAATAGATGGAAACCTGGGGGTATTGGGATGGTTAAGGACACTCTAAGTGAGCAGACATCGTTTAATTCAGAATAGTTTAAGATTAATTAAAAAATAGAGGCTTAATAGTTTCAAATTTGGAAAAATAATATTTTGCATTAGAAAAGATTCTGTGTTGGCCGGGCGCGGTGGCTCACGCCTGTAATCCCAGCACTCTGGGAGGCCGAGGTGGGCGGATCGTTTGAGCTCAAGAGTTCGAGACCAGCCTGAGCAAGAGCGAGACCCCATCTCTACTAAAAATAGAAAGAAATTATATGGACAGCTAAAATATATATATATATATAGAAAAAATCAGCCGGGCATGGTGGTGCACGCCTGTAGTCCCAGCTACTCGGGAGGCTGAGACAGGAGGATCGCTTGAGCCCAGGAGTTTGAGGTTGCTGTGAGCTAGGCTGACGCCACGGCACTCGCTCTAGCCCGGGCAACAGAGTGAGACTCTGTCTCAAAAAAAAAAAAAAAAAAAAAAAGAAAAGAAAAGATTCTGTGTCTACTTACTATGTGATGCACTTGTAATATTTAATAGGATGTGTTATATGAGGTGTTTCTATTTGAAAATGATATTTTGCAGTCTTGAAAAGCTCACGCTTCCCAAAATTTTATGCTGAAACTAATGAGTGAAAATAATGGGAAATAATGAGAAATTTATCGGAAAATAGAGACATCCATGCAAAACTATGTAAATTTTTAACCAGAGCACTTAAAAAAGAATCACAGTGTAAAAGAAATGCTATGTTAAGTCTCCATTGGTGTATCCTTCCAGTACCACATAGGTTTTCTCCATGGAATCCGAGGTGACTTACCAGGAGCAGATAACCACCAATGAATAAATTTATCTACTTTTGCTGAAGTTTGTAATTGTATTATATTGATATCATCCTATTTATGAATCACCTATAAAGTAATTTTCAGTATAGGAACATGTATTATAGCTGAACATACTCCACTGGAAAATTGAGCTCCAGCAATTGACCGTTGACAATGACATGGTCTCATAATTAAGATTTCAGTTTCCTTATTAAATAAATAACATTATAGGCAAAAATATAAACAGATGTGGCTATTGCAAAGAATATGAAATATCTATATATTCTAATATAGCAAGATATCAAGCTAAAATGGAGGGAGAACATCAGCCTTTCCTTACAGTGAATATACAGTGGATCAAAACCAAGATGAAACTTAAGCACTTGGTTACTGTAGGTGTAAAGATAGATATTCAAAACTGAAAAATGGTGCATATGTGTGCATGTATTTGTGTATTGGAGAATTCTGGAATTGTTTTCTTAGTCCAACTCCTTTGTCTCATTATACTCAGAGCGAGAGGTCTTGCTGTATGGGGGAAGGGTAGTCACCTATAGACTTCAAGAAGTCAATAAATATGTACTTCTCAAGTTTCCTAACATGTACTTTTCCTCCATCTTCCCACAGTTCTCGCAGCTTACATTTCTTTCTCATTAAGTAAACTCCTGGGTTTCAGCACCAAATATTAGGTCTATATGGATGTTTCCTGGTCCCTTGGATCCCAGCATCAAGAATGAGTACTATTACCAAGTTGAGCTGATGACAGAGTGATCATAAATATGAAGCAATCTCATACACAACATTTAATGCAAAGTAAAATTATGTCTCAGGGGGAGAGATGGGTCATCCTCCATAACTGGAGAAGACCCTGAAGTCTGAACACACACTGTCTTTTATAGGCTTACTAGTTTGTACTGCCTTTCTCCTGGCAGGATTGGTTGCCATTTCCCACCTTTGGGGTGACCGACAGGTTGGGGTTACATAACAGATTGTATAACAGGTTATATAACAGATTATAATAATTTCCTTACTATGCATGCATCCTCCCAGAATCCTTCATGAAAATTCCACCAATGCTATGCTAATTAGATGGTAATGAGCCCCATGTCAGTCAGAGGTCACTAGGAGTTCTTTACTGTGCATGTTCCCACCAGGGAATAGTTCCTAGCCACAGTTTAGTTCCCAGCTACAATTCAGTTCCTGCTCTCTGCCCTTTAGCCACCAGTGTGTCCTCCTTTCAACCTAACACTTGGATCTAGCAGAATTTGTTTTTTGTTTCTAGGACCTCCTGTGATAGGTACATACATACTTAAAAATTGTTATATCTTCTTGTTGAATTAATCCCTTTATCATTATATAATAACATTCTTCATCTTTTTTACTTTATTTGATCTAAAATCTATTTTATCTGATATGAGAATAGATACTCATGATTACTTTTGGTTTCCATTTTTGTGGAATATTTTGGCCACTCCTTTACCTTGAGTCTATAAGAATCTGAAAGTTAAATAGTTTCATCGAGACAGCATATATTTAATTTGTATTTTTTACACATTCTGAATATCTAAATATTTTATTTCAAAATATTACAGGGTTTAAATGTTTGTGGTTACATGGATCACTTTTATAATGCTTGAGTCAGGGTTATAAGTGTGCCCATCAAACAGATAGTGTGCATTGTACCCATTAGGTGGATTTTCACATACTCTCTCCTCCCCACTTCCCCATGCTTTTTTTAACTGAGTTTTATTTCCCTCTGTGATCATGTGTGCTCATCAGTTAATTTCCATTTAATAGCAGGTACATATGGCATTTGTTTTTACATTCTATACATACTCCACTTAGGATAATGGACTCAAGCTCCATTGAAATTGTTGCAAAAGGCATTAATCCATCTCTTTTTTGTCTGAGTAGTATTCCATGGTGTACATATACCCCAGTCTGTTAATCCACTCATGAATTGATGTTCACTTGGGTTGATTCCACATCTTTTGCATTGTGAATCGTGCTGCAATATACATTCAAATGAACATGTCTTTTTGATAAAATAACTTCTTTCCATTTGGGTAAATACCCAGTAGTGGGATTGCTGGATTGAATGGTGGGTCTACTTTTAGTTCTTTAAGGAATCTCCATACTGTTTTACATAGAGGTTGTATTGATTTGCAGTCCCACCAATAATGTGTAAGCGTTCATTTCTTCTTCTCATACGTATGATAATATCTTTTACGCTAACTTATATCACTCCATCATTCTTTAAATTCCTGTGAAATTTTATGTAGACTGTATACTGGAATGCCACTGGGCCATGAGTTTGCATTGTAAATGTCCTGAATCAGCTTCTATTCTTTTCTATTAGGCTGTGAGAGTTAAATAGCACCACTTTTGCCTCAAGCTATCATAAATAAAAATTCGTATTCAGTCATTGAAATATTGTGGCTTCTTTGTTTTTGTTTTGTTTTGAATTGTTTTTCTTGGGATATAGGAATATCTCTTTGCAATACAAAGGGTGGTTCACATATCCACAGCATAAGATATCAGGTGTCAGGAGCATCACCTGGGGTTTTTTAGAAATGCAGATTTTGTGTCTCATGCTAGAATTACTAAACCCAACTTTTCAAATTAACAAGACATCAAGTATTTCATATGCATAGTAGATTTTGGGTAGAACTGCTCTATAAGGCCTAGATGTTAAGATGATTCAGACTGTGCTTATATTACTTATATTGTTTTTCAAGTAAAAATCCAAATATTAAAAATAACTCTTTAAAGGAGTCAAGCACAAATTCATTTTAAGAATCATGATACCAGAATATAGATTGCTAGCATTGCCTAGAGATGAAATAAGGCAGCTTTAAATTTCAGCAACCAGGCCTCTTCACTTCAGCTTCAGAAAACAGGGACTTCCGTTGCTTAGATACTTTAAACTTTCTTTTAGTATATTAACTTTCAGGTTTTGGACCTTCACTAGACCTCCTTTTTTATTTACAAATTTAGATATCATAGGAATTCTGTAAAAGTGTTCAATTTGCAAGTGACCATAATTGTATGTTGTAACATTACAGTTTGACATTTATTTCATAAAAGAGCTTTTTTTTTGTTTTTATTTTTCCCCCCTGAACCCTTTAGCTTCTAGGTCTTTCTAGTAAAGACTAGATTAATATGTAAAAAAAGAGGTTTAGGAGAAACAGGGAGAGACTAAATTGATTGACATAAACCAAAAAGGAGATCTACCTAACAGAGAAAATATAAAATATGGAAATTGGAGGAAAGGAGAGGTAATAGGGGAGGGTGAGAGAGCAAAGAGTCCTAGAAATATATTTAGGAAAGAAAAGAAGGATTTGATGATGAAGCTGCTGCAGAAATGGTACTTAGGAATAGCAATATCTAAAACAGGTTTTTAATAAATGTTGTTCTGTGTTGAGTGAAATAGTTCATTTCCCCCTAATCTCCTTTAGAGGTATTTCATAAGAAACTTGGGCTTTTTTCAATTTTTTATTGAAATTTGTATTTCCTTAATATAAATATTTGTAAGAAAGAAAATTCAGGTTATAGTGATGCACAAAACTGGAAGGTATTGATAACCAACTCAATTCTCACAGAAATCCTTCAAAATAAGCCTTAATAATCTCATTTTACAGAGAAAGAATATAATATTTTTAAAAAATTAAATAGCAGCATGCCCTACATCTGTGTTTAGTGCTTTAATGAGAGAAAGCCCAGGGTTTTCAAACATCAGTTCTACCACTGGATTTCAAACATGGCAGCATCTTAGCCTCTCTTGGGAAGCTTATACAAATAGTAATGTCTGGGCCCTAACCAAAGAATTGAAGCACAATCTCTGGAGGTGATGTCAGGGTTAAGAATCTTTACACCATTCTGCTAAAAAGCCATGTTTAGCATTAATCTCTGTCAGTTAAAATCAAATTAATATTTTCTAAAAATCATACAGATTTTGTGTAGTATCCACTCTTTCTGTTAGTCAGTCATACTCTTCCTAGTGCCCAAACACAGAGATAACTGAGATTCATTTATTAATCTTTGCCATACAACACTAAAACAAAACCTACCCCAAAACTGTGTTAATTTAATCTTGCAGCAAAATATTTAGAGTTCAAAGAAAATATGAGTCTTTTTATTTTCTCTGTGACTACCCCAACCACTTCCTACAACCCACCCCAACAACCAGCCTCACTAAATAATGGAAAAAAGTGGAGGAGGAGTATATAAATTAAGATCCTTAAAAGACAGTAATCTGGCAAACCAAATAAAAAATGATCCTTTCATAAACACATCTTAACCAACATATATCTTGGATAAAAATTAAAAATAAGCAAACATACAGTATTTTAGACTTGAGAGAAATTAAAAAAAGAATTTCGTGCCTTACTTTGAGCATTCATACTAGAATAAAAATATATTGTAAAAGCAGTATGGTGTAAAGTTTTGAAGTATGGACACAGTTTCTGGTTCTATTTTACCAATAGAGTAACAAAGGTCAAGTCACTGAACTTTCTAGCATCATAGTGTCTTTTATACTAATATTGAAATAATAAAATGTGCACAGTCTATCTTATAGAGTGGACAATATAATATTTATTATACTTAAAACATTTTCTAAATTATATGTGACTTGTATTTAATCTGCCACTATAAGAAAAAATGAATATATGTCACATATTCTATATTATAGTTTTCTGATATGGCCTTAAGTAGTAGGCACCATTTCTGAGCTTTTTGTAAAAAATATCCTCAAAAATGTTTTTGACCTGTAGCTACATTGAAAGTGTTAAATATATAAATTACATCAGTAATTAGTTTTTTATATTGCATTGCATATTTTAATAAATCAGTGATGATCTTGAAAATTATACAAACATGAAGAAAATAGAAGCAAAACTGCATAATTTTAGATACATACCAAGAACATATAATTTACACCACTTAATTAGAATTAGTCAATAATAATTGTCACACCTGGAGGCCAATTAAAATTTCCTGTGTTTAATTTTACTCTTGTGAGTATCTGCAACTTCTTTGTCTTTTACATGGTTGGAAATCCATTGCCAAAAGACAATCTAACCTTTAACTTGTTACCAGGAGAATTTACTGAGCATGTTTATGTAGAGTTGAAATGCAACTAGAGAGAAGGATAAATTATCTGAGGTGGGCTTGAAGGTAAACAGCTGTCAGTGAAGTATGAATTATCTCAAAGGCACATTAGCTAAACTCATTTTTAAAAGGAAAAATGTTTTTGCATGTTGAGCAGAATAACCACAAGGACTCTGTACTTGCTCTTAATTTACTGTGTATAACTCATAACTTCCTTGGGGAAACAATATGATGAGCTGTTTTAGTTTGTGGGTTTTTTTGTTTATTTTTTGTTGTTTGCCTTTTAGTAAGATTTTTTCCAAATGCTGAAATAAATATGGAGAGGAAAATCAAAATATCCATCTTTCACAAAGAGATGGCAAAACATCAACATTCCTATCTGTGGCTGAATTCTGACCTGGAATTAGTTGCTTAAAGCTGCCCTGCTGGTGCTTAGTTTGTCTTTATATTTTTTGTTTTTGTTTTGTTTTTCAAAATGGAACCCATGAGAAAATTCTGACTATAATAAATGATGCTTTATTTTATATTTTAAAAATCAATATTTTACTGCTTATTAAATGTAGCCAATGGATCAGGTTTCTCTTTATTTTTTTAATGCACAGAATATGAAATAATCTTGATTCACTCAGATGACCAGTTCAAAATGAAATGTATTTTCTAACATTATGCCTTGTGCTTTAAAAATGCAATTTATTGAAACAGAAATGGTAGGAGAAACTTTATCCTAATGCTTACAACAAAAACAAAACAAAAGCATCAAAACAAACAGTTAATCCAGCAGCAGAACCTTCAGACTCCAAAGAGTCACAAATTTGTTCATGATGTATTTGAGTATTCATGTTTGTTACTGATGCTTTAAAATATTCAATATTAAATTGAAGTAGAAGAAAACATTACAGCTATTAAATTAGGTTTGGTTTAAAGCTGCCACCCAACATACTTTGAGTTCAGCCTAAAGGTTTCTCCAAACATAATGAACTATATAACCAACTTGATGTGTAAACAGACTGTAACCTATGCTTGTAATAAGTAGCCTAGTTTCATCCAATAACAGCAGTCAAACTTCAGTCAACCACAGGCAGCCAACTGTTCAAAATAGGTCGAAATAAGGCAAACCCGGATCTGTAACCAATCCAGCTGTTTCTGTACCTTACTGCTGTTTTCTGTATGCATAACTTTCCTCTTTCTGTGGCTAAATGCTATCTGACATATGGCAGCCCTAGCTCTGAACCTGTTCTGGTCTGGGGAATGCCCAATTCAAAAATCATTCTTTGATCAACTAAGCTACTAAATTTAATTCGTGTAAAGTTTTCCTTTAATATACCATCGAGGCTTTTCTGGGGGCACCTGATTTTTCACAAAATTTGTAAAATGCTGCTTTAAAGATTTATAAGTTAGACAATTTGAAGAACTGTGAAAAGAGGTTAACTAGATCATTTGTTTATGAAAATGCAGTGTGAAATTACACTAAAACATATAGTTTAATTAAAAAAATATATGGCAAGAGTAATGTGCTTTGACTGATAACTTAGAACTTACTAATTATCTTTCCACTGTTTTCTTACAGACTTCAGTTGTTCTTTTACTTTCTCTCCATCATGTACTATATTTTCTTCTTTCATAACCTTTACTTTTTTTGTTGCTCTCTCTTTCTACTATTATGCTTCTCTTTGTAATTCTTTTACCATTGTAAAAAGAAAATCAAAGTCTCAGACCACACCCCAAAACTCCTTATGCAAAAGAGAAGGTATGAGAAATCCACAGTCACCAGGGGGAGAGGGGAAAGAGGAAAAATTGAAAGCATTCCTGCTTAGAACATGAAACAGACAAGGTTGCCCTTTATCACCACTTCTATTCAACATAGTGCTGGAAGTCCTAGCCAGAGCAATCAGACAAGAGAAGAAAATCAAGGGTATCCAAATGGGAGCAGAACTGGTCAAACTATCGCTCTTTGCTAACAATATAATCTTATATCTAGAAAGCCCCAAAGATTCTTCCATGAGAACAACTGGAATTGATAAACAAATTCAGCAAAGTCTCAGGTTACAAAATCAGTGTACAGAACTCAGTAGCATTCATATGTGCCAACAGTCAAACTGAGAACCAAATCAAAGACTCAATACCCTTCACAATAGCAACAACAACAAAAAAAAATATCTAGGAATTTATTTAACTAAGGAGGTGAAAGACCTTTACAGGGAGAACTGTAAAACAATGAGGAAGGAAATAGCAGACGACATAAACAGGTGGAAAATCATACCATGCTTGTGGGTTGGCAGAATCAACATTGTTAAAATGTCTATACTGCCCAAAGTGATCTATAGATTCAATGCAATCCCTATTAAAATACCAACATCATTTTTCACAGATCTAGAAAAAATAATTCTACACTTCATATGGAACCAGAGAAGATCCCGTAGAGCAAAAGCAACTTAAAGCAAAAAGAATAAATTGGGAGGCATCAATTTACCGGACTTCAAGCTATCCCTCAAGCCTATAGTAACCAAAACAGCATGGTGCTGGCACAAGAACAGAGACATAGGCCAGTAGAATAGAACTGAGAACCCAGGTATAAAATTATTCTCATATGGCCATCTGATCTTTGACAGAGCAGAAAAAAACATACACTGGGGAAAAGAATCCATATTCAATAAATGGTGTTGGGAAAATTGGATAGCCACAGGTAGAAGACTGAAACAGGATCTTCACCTCTCACCTCTCACAAAAGTCAGTTCACGATGGATAACAGACTTAAACCTAAGAATGAAAGTATAAGAATTCTAGAAGAAAATATTGGAAAAACTCTCATAGACATAGCCTAGGGAAGGAATTTATGAACAAAATCCCAAAGGCAATCACAGCAACAACAAAAATAAATAAATGAGACCTGATCAAATCAAAAAGCTTCTGTACAGCCAAGGAAACTATCATGACAGCAAATAGACAACCTATAGAATGGGAGAAAATATTCACATGCTACACATCTGATAAAGGGCAGATAACTAGAATCTGTATAGAGCTCAGGAAAATCAACAAGAAAAAAAATCAAACAACCACATTAAAAAAGCGGACAAAGCACAGAAACAGAAACTTTTCAAAGGAAGAAAGACTAATGGACAACAAACATATGAAAAAATTCTCAATATCGCTAATCATTAGGGAAATGCAAACCAAAACCACAATGAGAACTCACTTAACTCTAATGAGAATGGCTTTTATCAAAAAGTCCCAAAACAATAAATGTTGGTATGGATGTGGAGAGATAGGAACACTCATACACTGCTGGTGAGACTGCAAGCTAGCACAACCTCTGTGGAAAATAATATGGAGATATCTCAAAGAGCTAAAAGTAGAAATATCATTTGATCCAGCAATCCCACTACTAGTCATCTACCCAAAGGGAAAAAAAAGATATTCTATAAAACAGATATCTGCACTTGAATGTTTATGGCAGTACAATTCACAATTGCAAAGATGTGGAAACATCCCAAGTGCCCATCAATACATGAGTGGATTAATAAAATGTGGTATATGTATGACATTGAATACTACTCGACTACAAAAAATAATGGTGATCTAGCACCTCTTGTATAATCCTGGGTAGAGTTAGAACCCATTCTACTAACTGAAGTATCACAAGAATGGAAAAACAAGCACCAGTGTACTCACCATCAAATTGGTATTAACTGAGCAACACTTAAGTGCACATATAGTGGTAATATTTATTAGGTGTTGGGCAGGTGGGAGGGGAGAGGAGGGGATAGGTATATTCACACCTAATGGGTGCAATGCGCAGTTATCTGGGGAATGGACATGCTTGAAGCTCTGACTCAGGTGGGGCAAAGGCAATATATGTAACCTAAACATTTGTACCCACGTAATATGCTAAAATAAAAAAAAAAAAAACGACATGAAGCAACTCTCATAGGCTTTCAAAATTAAGGTTGTCAGGAAAGAAAAACTTATGTGAATAGATAATGGATTCGTCAAAGTTATGCTATGTGTACAATAAAAACAGCCTATGCTTATGAGTAGAAACAATTTCCTAGGTTGGAGGTCATAGGGGAGATCTAGAAGGGGAAGAAGAGAAATGAGATGCGGGTGTGATGAGAGGCCTGGACCTACAGTGACCTGTGGACAGGAGCAGGTTTAGCATCCAAACCATGCCTAAATTCCAGAGCAGGGTGGAGCTGAGTCCATGCCACAGATGTCAACTCCACATTCAAATAGGCAGCTGTCATCACCTGCATAGAACTCTGCTTTTTTCAGGGCTATTACCTAGGGTAGTTCTTGTTGTGCACTAAATAAGGGCTATAAGTGGAAAGGAGAGCAGGGTGACTTAGAATCAAGTGTGTACTCTGATTTACTGGGTGGTGAACCTAGGTGTGTAGCAATATCTATTAGGAAGAAGAGGCTTTCTCTTCACACAAAGCATAAACGTGCCACCAGTTCACTAAGATGTGAGTCTGGGGAGCTGCCCCCATCTAGAGAAGAATTTTTTTTAATCTTCACAAAACTTGTTCCAAAAGTACTAACAGTGTCCGGTACTTGTCTTGGCCTCTGGTAAGGAACTTAATGCAAACAGAGTCATCAGATCACCTGTCGACTATCAGTCAGGGTTGTATCTCTGCCAAGATAGTCAATGGAGCCCTGTCCAGCTTTCTTTTATATTCTGAACTGGTCCTGCGAGTAGAATTGTCTGGAGCACCTGATATTGAGTAAGTTTAAAATAAACTATCCAGACTGAGATAGTGAAAAAAAATCACTATTACTCTGTCATCAGAAATACTAACATAGATATAACACAAAAATTTATTTAAACATAGAAATAATACTTTGAAAGTATGGCATAGTAAAAATATGATAAGATTAAAAGCCTGGATATCAGAATTGTAGTTTTTGATATATAGCTAAAAAATGATGTGTAGTAATTTACTTCAGAACTGTTTTGAATATCACTTTGCTCATTAGTAAAAGGAGAAGGATTTTGTTCTGCTAACAAAACAAAACAAAACAAAACACGTGAATCCTAGGGTTTAAAATCTGTGATTCAATGAAATGGTGATTTTGATGCTTGAAGTGAACTTTGTAAGATATTTGATACATTGCCAAAAATGAATGGAAGTTTCAAATTGAAGAATGTCCCAGTTCAAAATTAAATTATCTTTTAAATCAAAGTCTGTCTGTCTTATTCCTTCTCATATATGAAGCATTAGAAAAAGCCATAATACTTAGTAGGGCCAACTATTTTTTCTAATTAATTTATTTAATAAAAAATTAGGTGTTATAAGCCATCAACTTCATTTAATTAATAGTTTAATTAAATTTTATAAGAATTGATAGAATTTGCCACCTGCTATTAATTATGCATGTATTTTATAGAAACATTAATCTCTGAAAGGATTAATTCTCAACATATCAATACTATCAGCAATTCACTATTTTGAATTTATGCAAGAAATAAATTAACATATATTTGTTTTTTTCTGAAAGCTATATTTCATCATTTCTTAATATAATTAATGACTAAGTATATTCTTAAGGAGCTAACAACAGAACATAAAAACATAACTTTAAAAATTTTTTTATGACAATCTTACTAAGTTAAAAGTTTGAGTAGGTAATGCCTTTCTGAGTGTGGAAAAACAAAAACTGTTTTTCCTTTGCTCTCACACCACAACAATCAACACAGAGATCTTCTGTGATCAAATGTGTGGGATTTTTCCCCACACAATAAATGAGCAATCAGTTCTGTCGGGGGCACCAGCTGGGTGTCCTCCAATTCATTTCAATGCCAATGTCCTCTACTTGGAGGTAGCATCAGATCTCACAGGTTGTTGGCCTAGCTCCCAAGACTGCACCCCCTTCTACTTCTGATGCCAGCTGCAAACTCCAGGTTATTTTTCCTTCCATGCCCTCCCAGGGCAAGCCACCCTCCAGGAACCTCCAGTTGTTCAGCTATCCAGAAGCTCTCTGAAACTTGTCTTTTTGGGGTTTTATGGAGGCTTCATTAAGTAGGCATAATTTATTAAACCATTGGCCATTTATGATCAACTTAACCTTCAGCCCCTCTCCCTTCCTTTAAGGTCGAGGGGTTTGGGGTCAAAGTCACAATTCTCTAATCATACCTTGGTCTCTCAGGTGATCATCCCCCATCCTGAAGCTACCTAGGGCTGCCAGCCATCAGTCAATTCACTAGCATGCAAAAGACTTAGCTTTGGAAATTCCAAGAATTTTAAGATTTTTACTACAGAAAAGGGTGTGAAACACCAAATATATATTTTATAATGTAACAGCTATGAAAAAGTTTTGTAGTCAGGCTGTACACTGTGAAATTCTTCAGTGGATCTTTTGTTTCTAAAATTTGTGATGCATGTACATAATGCCAACACAAATGAGAGACTGAGAAAGGAATCTCAATCAAGTGAGGTTGTGCCAGAGCTTAGCACATCTGAGAAGCCAGGAGGATGAAAGTAGCCTGTAACCTGAGTTCCAAAGTAAGTTCATGAGGCACAACAGTTATACATTTCCTTAACGGGGGAATACATGTAGTACAGAAGGTAAGCAGTGAAGCAACAGTTACATTTTTGTGATTTTGATTAGTATTCAGTGATGTTACACACAAGGTAAAATAAATAAGTGGTTGAGTGGGTAGAAGGAAAAAAAGGTTAATTGTGTAGGTGTCTTAGGGTCTGGTGGAAGGATGATTGAATTCATCCTGCGTTTGTTCTACATCTGATAAACAAGTTTACAACCAGTACCTGTCAGTGAAATATTTAACAGACTCTGGTTACACAGGCAAGGGGTCAGCTTTAGTTTATAGACCCTGGGGTTACAGCTAATATATGTCTATTTATGGGAGGCTGCAACACTTTTTCCTAACTAGCACAGCTGGCTTTGCACATGCACACATTCCTGGGCCAGAACAGAAATTTATTATAGGTCTATGTTCATCAGTCGTTCTTTTTCTTTCTTTCTTTATTTTCACAATAATTTTGATTGGAAGAAAGAAATATCATTCAGAACAAAATTAATTCATTTGGGTTTCAAATTTATAGAATGTTTCTCCAAATTATAGCAGTATGGTTTTTCAGTGCGTGAAGCCATAGAGGATGGGAGTCTCTTAAGTGAAAGATGTTTCTGTATACTTGTATACTAAACTTCTGTATACTTTCGACTAAATGTGCTTCTAAGGAAGCTCAATGTTTCAGAAGATATCGTTTTAATGGTAAAAACTAAACCCTAACTAAAGTCTGCATTTATCTAGCGATAAGATGAGAGTTTTCCACTAGGAACTCCTTTTCTTATTAATATAAAATGCTGGAAAAAAGGGTGAGAGTTTGTCTCTTCAGTTGCCAAACTCATCTCATTAAAAAACTTCCACTGATATGTCAAGTATCAAGACCTCTCTATAAGGGTATCAAATTTAACTACTTATATGATTTGAATGAGCACATAAAATGTAGTTCCAGCATTAAGTCTATAAATTATGTGACTGCTTTCTTTTATTTTTTATATTAATTAAAGTTGATTTAATGTTGACTAGCTATAGATTTTATTTTTCTAATCCAATAAATCTCCAGAGGGATTATTTTATAATGAGTTACTTGGCTTTTATACTTATTAAAGCACAGTATAAATTACAAAGTGCAAAAAAACAATTAAAAGATTAATAAATGCTTAATGGAACAATAAATTTATTAACAAAATATTTTTGTATGGGATAAAACACTCTAACATGGTAATTAGTCAAGCAAACATTAGCTAGTACAGGAATTTAAATTAGATTCTTCAAATAATACATGTATAATATGTACTATCCTTTCTAGCTTAAGGGCCATTTTTAAATAAATTCATAAGACAATTTTTTTTACAAATTGACACAAACTACATACTAGCAAAGACAATAAGCTTTTTTATACCAAAAAAGAGACGTCTGTACCATAAGAATAAAATGTAGAATATATAAAATGGGTGAGGATGCCAAAAACCCACCACATAAGGTAAGAAAAATCACAACAATTAACAAAGACTTATTTTATCCATGGCCTATTAATCACAGAAAAATTAAATAACTATATAATAATTAAAACTACCTATATATTAGAAATACATTTCAATTCATCCATAGATTCACACACTTTAAAATGGATAGGAAAAAAATTATAAAAGGCTTTAAAAAGAAGAAAGCACTATCTGAAGTTCACAGCCACATCCTCCAAGGCTTACTGAGCCCTATTTCCTGGCTTCTGAGGTGTCACGGGATCCTTCCTATGGGTCTTCCAATACCTGCAGAAAAATCAGAGGCTGTGGCAGATCCACCTGGACTTTCCAGAGCGAAGGAGAAGGAGCAGTGGAGACAGACCTGAGTAGCAAACACATGGGTGTGACGGATAAAAGCCTAGCCCAATCCTGGGTGAAAGATATCAACAAACAGATATAAAATCTTAGACAACCCTAAACAGAATAACTACACATGCTATGGTCTGAATTTTTATGTATCCCCAAAATTCATATATTGACATCCTCATGCCCAAGATATGACCTTAGGAGGTGGGGCCTTTAGAAAGTGATTGGGTTATGGGGCAGAGCCCTCATGAATGTAATTATTGCCCTTATAAAAGAGGCCCAAAGAGACCCTTTTTGTCTTCTGCCAAGTGAGGTTAGAGTGAGAGACCACTGTGTGTGAAGAAGCAGGCTCTCACCAGACGCTGAGTCTGCTGGCACCTTGATCTTGGACTTCCCAGGCTTCAGAACTGTGAGAAATAAATTCATGTTGTTTACAAGCTACTTAGTTTATGGTATTTTGTTATAGCAGCCCCAACAGTCTACGACAACATGGAAAACTAAGTACATCTTAGTTAAATTGCTAAAAGTCAAAGAGGAAATCTTAAAAGCATCCATAAGAAAAGACATGTTTCTTCAAAAAGAGCAAAAATAAGACTGACAGCTCATTTCTGAACAGAAAAAAACGAAGCCAAATGACAAATAATTTCCATTAAAATGTGGAAAGAAAATATATGTATTATTTTATTATAGGTAAGAAAGTGTCAATAGAATATAATTCAAAACTAAAAGTGACAGTGTTCCAATTTCAGGTAAAATGGTTTAGCCACACAGACTGTCTCCTACTGAATGTAACTAAAGATCCTGAAAAACATGCATGAAGCATCTATCTGGGACCTCTGAAATATGAATGCCAGGAAACAGACTTGGGAACATAAAGAGAATGAGAATACAAGTTGCAGGTTGCCAGAAAATTTTGTAAATCACATATTTGACAAAGCACTTGATCCAGGATATATAAATAACTATCAAACTCAATGTGAGAAATCAAAGAACCTATTAAAAATTGGGCAAAACATTTGGAAAGATCCTTCATCAAAAAAGATATACAGATGCCACATAACAATATGACAAAAAAGTAATCAAAGTAATTAGCCATTGGGGAAATAAAAATTAAAATCATAATAGGATACATCTGCACACTAGTGATAATGCTATATTAATAGTAAAATTAATAATGCAAGTGACAATTGCAAGTAATAGTAAGAAGGCAAGGCAACTGGACCTCTCACACATTGCTAATAAGTATGCAGAACAGTGCAATAATTCTGGAAAGCAGTTTGGCATTTTTTTTAACCAAGTTAAGGGCATACTTTCAATATGATCCAACAATTTCATTTGCACATATTTACCATAGAGAAATTAAAAGTTATGTTCCAACAAAAAATGTGTACACAAATGTTTATAGCAGCTTTATTTATTATCGCCCCAAACTGGAAACAACCCAAATGTTCTTCAATGGGTACCAGATAAACAAATTGTAGTTCATCCATAGGATGGAATTCTACTTAGTAATAAAAACGAATTGATACTTATACACACAACAATCTAAATAGATATCAAAGATTTTAAGCTATGTGAAAGAAGTCAGCATCAAAAGATTGTATACTCTGTGATTCCATTTATATGACACTCTGGAAGAGGCAAACTACAGACACAGAAAACAGGTAGATGGGTTAATGACTGATGTATGATTTCACTATAAAGGAACAGCATAATGAAGTTTGGGAAGTTTGGGAATTGCTCTGTATCCTTATTGTGAGGAAGCTTAAACCTATATATGCTAGTACTAACCCATAAGCAGTCATAATTATAATTATATACAATTAACATTATATTAACATGCCATATTTAGTATTATATATGTACAATATATATTACATAACTATAATTGTATGTTAGTAGTTGCATAGGTATGTACATTTGCCAAAAGTAACAAACACTTTAAATGTTTGAATTTTATTGTATTAATATATAAATTATCCCTTAAGAAAATTGATTAAAAACAAGCAGCTTTTCCAATACAAGTGAAAAAATACAATTTTAAACAGAGGAAATTGAGAGAAACTATCACCATCTGGCCTGCATTAAAATTATGATAGCTGAATAAATATGAAGGTTTAAATCTTAGAAATATAGACAGCCACTTATATAGAGAACTATGCATCAAATATTTAGTGGCATAATTATTATATATGTTGCACTCATATACAGTATATTAACCATATTTAGTGTTAGAATAAAAGGCTTTTGGAAAACAAAATATCCAAATCGGATTGTTATTCAAAAGACAGTTTGGGAGGGCCATGTATTTTTCTTTGTAAATTTGGAAATAAATGGACCTTATTTTAAAATTGCAACATTAGTTATACCTTTCTTACTGTATACAGGAAATTCAAAGGTGGAACTTGTACAAGAATGATTTCATGGCATATATAAAACTGTTTATATTAATACTTTAACTTTTTCAATTTTTAGGGAGATTATAGATCTTTGTTACTCATAAAACCAACATCTAAATGTGCAGAGTCAGAAGTGGTTGTCAGTGATAAATTCAAGTTGTTTTACTACATAGTTTTCTATATATTTCAATCTTTTCTCCTTAATTTCAGGACATTCTCTTCTATATAAGAAAGGCTTTGAAATATGTTCTTATAAAAATCATGTGGTAGCATACACTAATGATTTAGAAATGGAACATGTTATTTTCAGTGGCATTCATGACCAGAATTAAAACAAAATGAAAATATTTAAACTAATGCTGATGTAATTAATGCTTACATAGATCAAAAACACATGATCTTTTACAGTAGACAAAGCTGACATAATGGTCACAATATGAAGATTTATTGACATAAATTGACAATTTACTATTTATGAGGATGTTTTAAAATTTGAAAATATTTTATATTCTACTTGCATGCTTTTTAAACATTGATTTAAAAAATCTCTCTGGTTGTATATTTTTTCTAAATTATCAAGTGTTTAAACATTTTTTCATATGTCACCAGCATTAATGTTGTCTAGAAAATGTAATTCTTTTATCACAGATAAAAATAACTAAAAAGATGCCATTTGAAAAAGATAATATGAAAGATACTCAGGAGATATAAAATGAATGATTTATTAACACATTAAAAACTACACTGTTCTGAGTTTTCTTTGTACTTGCAAGTATAAATGTAAGACATAATCAAATATGGTTTGCTCACTAGGCTCATCATTAGAGATGCTGATTCAGCTGTTGCTAATGAGAATTATAAGCCTTCATTGATTAGGTCATTGAATTAATTCTCCTTAGTATTATTACAACTCACTTATTGTATGCAAAGTAATAAAAAATGGGGATTTTTGTCTTTTTGTTTCCATAGAAGTAGAGTTTCTAATTGAGAATGGAACTACTTCTTCTTTAAATACTTTTACTCAATTTTCCCTTGATAACCTTCAAGGGCGAAAAAAAAAAAATAACTTATAGAAATAAATTATGTAAAAGTACACATTGGAATTTAATATAATTTAATTAAAAAGTAGATAAATCCTAAGTTATGTGAATCCAGATTTTTTAAGAGACTAACTTTAAAGACTGACCAAACCATTGAATACAACAGGATACTGACTCTTTTGTGTAACAAGATGTCAACTTTACAAGTGTGAAAAAGACAGTAGATCAGAGTAATCAATTTGCATCTGCAGATTGGGATTCAAAATTTAGAATCTTGGTATGAAATCCTAGTTTATAGCTAAAAGATTTGGAGACAGCTATGCTATTATAGAATCAGAGGAGAGATCACAGCACAAATTGAGAACCCTCTTAAACAAGTAGGGTAACACAAGCCAAACAGTGGTATTCTGCTGACAGCCACACCTTTCCCTTAATTTAGAAATACTCTCACTAATAATCCAGATAACTTTCTTTAGTCAGTTAAACAACCTGAGAAGATGCTAGTTTCCAGAAAAAGCATCACAAGGCAGAAACTCAGTAAATTGTGGGAAGAGACATTTATAAACAAAACTTGAAAGAGTAAAAGCCACACACACTTGGGGATTAAGTTAATTCACTCCTAAATTAAAAACTGTGCTTCCTAGAATTAGAATGCATATTTAATTTTCTGACATTTTACATGTTTTCCTAGTCATTATTTTTCCCTATGATCCAAAAGCCTTGTGCAATAAACCACTTGAGTAATAGATAAGAGATTTTTCTCTCTTCCATTCTTTTTTGAATTAAATAATCATTTTCTACTTGTAGGATCTCAAGTCAAAAACTTAGTTGTTAAATAACACAGTTCATTTCAAACTTACAATTGTTCACATCTTTATTGAAGCACTATTACATAATATTAAAGACGACCTAGTAATCTACTTCTTTTGTATTCTGATGAATAACTCTTTATAAAGTGAGCTTCTGTTATTAACATACTATAAATAAAGGTGTGATTTGTAATTTTTAGCTAACTATAACAGCTTACGGGCAAGCACTACTGCTTTTTTCTCTGAGTTCTTTGGAAAACAGACTTTAAAATACAGATTTGGCTCAGAAAATGTATTAGAGTTTATCTCTTTCCTTGTAAAATGTTCTTTTTCTTTTTTTTAAATTGCCAAATAATGGTCCATATGTATGGGGAACATAGTGATATTTCGATACATATAATGTATAGTGATCGTATCAGGGTAATTAGCACATTCACCATCAAATATTTATCACCTCTGTGTGATTCAATATTCAATATTCTCCTTCTAGTTATTTGAAACTATATAATATATTATTGCTAACTATAGTCATCCTACAGTGTGGTATAGAACACTAGAACTTATTCCTCCTATCTAGCTGTAATTTTTGCATCTGTTAAAAAAAATCTCTCCCTATCCTTCCCCTCCCCCTACCCTTCCTGACCTGTAGTATTCTAATGATCTTTTGACTTTTTTCTCATCTGGTCCTATTACTGTGAGGTAATTAAGATAGTGGAAAGAGGGATGTTCTGAGGAGAGGCTAGAGGGCCAAAAAGGTAACAGAGCCTGGGGCAAGGCTATAAATGCACACTGTTGTACCTTTCCTATGAATCTAAACTGTTTCTTAATCTCCACCTGATAAGGATAGAAAAGAATACATTAGCCTGTGCAATGGCCATAGATGGTGTACCTGAAGTCATGTTGATCTTCTTTAACAAAGAGAGCATAAATTGCATGCCAGATGCAAAGGGATCATTTCTTTGTTGAATTTGTGGCTGTTCACTGTCGTCTACTAAGATAATAGAAAGCTTGCCAGAAGGAAAAAAAAAAAACAAAACAAAAAACAGTCTGAGATTCTTGAAGTTGCTGCATGAAAATAAGATTTGGAAAGAAATTACAGACAAGGAAAACAATGTGTGCAGCAGCATAAACGTAAAAATTAATATGGTGTAGCTCAGAATGGAAGGAAGTCATGAGACGATACAAGTACTTAAGTTCAAAGTGCATAAAAGAGCCATATCACAAAGGAGCTCCTGATTAAACATAAAAGTCCTTAGTAAATTTTGTAGAGTAAACTAGAAATAATTCTAAATATTTAACCAAGAGGCTAGAATTATTGTAATAGATTGCATTTTAGAAAGGCTGGTGTAGTAGTTATGGAAAATGTGACAAAACCTGATCTAAAAAAATGTTATAGCCCAGGAGAAAGATGACTAAGGTTTGTCTTAAGGTAACACAATGTAAAATATACTTGAAGATATTGATTGAAATTTTAGAAATTCATGAGATATTAAAGGAGATGGGAAGTGCTATGACTTGACATATAGTTAAAGGAGAGGGATTAACCATGGTCTGAAGAAAGGGCAGCACATCTTTGGCAACCAGAGGAAATGAAGAATGGATGAAAATAGGAGATTATATTCTAGTTCCTACAGATTTGTTCATTGATTAATTAATTTATCTGTCAAAATATGAGGGGCTATTGCAGGAGAACTAAGAAGCTGAAAAATAAGGTGCTTTATTTTCTTCCTTTTACACATATGTACATATTTTAAATTGACAGATGTATGCATTTACTATTCACAACACATTGTTTTGAAGCATATTTATATTAAGGAGTGACTAACTCTAGCTAATTAACATATTCATTACCTCATGCAGTTATTTTTGTTGAGAACACTTTACATTCATTCTCTTAACATTTTTCAAGAATACAGTATACTGCCAACTGTACTCATCATGTTGTACGATAGCTGTCTTGAACTTATTCTTCCTAACTGAAATTTTGTATTTTTGATCAACATCTTCCTAAACACCCCCCACACACTCAAATGCACAGCTTCTGGTAACCACTATCCTACTCTCTTCTATGAGTTTAAGTTTTATAGATCCACATGAGTGAGATCATGTGGTGTTAGTCTTTCTGTCCCTTGCTTATTTCACTTAACACAGTGTCCTCCAGGTTAATTCACTTTGTCTCAAATGACAGAAATTCCTTCTTTGTATGGCTGAATAGTATATCATACAACATTTTCTTTATCTATTCATCCATTGATAGGTTGATTCCATATCTTGATTATTGTAAATCATGCTACAATAAACAGGGAAGTACATATATTCCCTCAATATACTGATTTCATTTTGTTTTTGTATATATAACAGTAGTGATTTTGCTGGACCGTATGGTAGTTCCATTTTTAATTTTTTGAGGAACCTCAACACGGTCATTCATAATTGCTATACTAATTTACATTCTGAACAACAGTGTGAAAGTGTTCTTTCTTCTCCATATCCTCACCAACACCTGCTACTTTTTTGTCTTTTTGATAATAGCCATTCTAACAGGTGTGAGGTGACATCTCATTGTGGTTTTACATTGTATTTCCCTAATGATTATTGATGTTCAGCATTTGTTCATATACCTATTGCAGGATATTTTTTGAGAAATGTTTATTCAGACTCTTTATTCTTGTTTAAATTGAATTATTTGTTTTCTTGCTATTGAGTTGAGTTCCTTATATTTTTTAAATATTAAACCCTTATCAGATGTATGATTTGTAAACACTCTCTCTCATTCTGTAGTTGATTCTTCACTATGTTAATTGTTTCCATTGCTGTGCAGAAGCTTTTTAGTTTGATATAATTCCATTTGTGTATTTTGGCTTTTGCTGCCTGTGCTTTTGAAATCATTTACCAGACTCATGTCCTTGAGCTTTTTTCCATGTTTTCTCCTAGTTGTTTTATAGTTTGGGGTCTTACATTTAAGTCTTTATTTTGAGTTTATTTTTTATATAGGGTGAGATTAGGGTCTAATTTCATTCTTTTATATATGTATACCTAGCTTTCCCAAAACTATTTATGGAAGAGACTGTCCTTTCCCTATTGTGTCCTCTTGGCACCTTGTCAAAAATCAATTGGCTGTAAATATGTGAATTGATTTCTGCAATTTCCATTCTGTTCCATTGGTCTATGTGTCTGTTTTTTATGCCAATATCATGCTATTTTGGTTACTTTGTAGCATATTTGAAGTCAGGTAGTGTGATGCCTCCAGATTTGTTCTTTTGCTCAATATTGCTTTGGCTATTTGGAGTCTTTTGGGTTCTATACAAATTGTAAAATCATTTTTTTCTACTTCTGTGAAGAATATCATTGGTGTTTTGATATGGATTGTGTTAAATCTACAGATGTTTACATATTTTAACAAAATTAATTTCCCCAATCTATGAACAAAGATTTCTCCATTTATTTGTATCTTTTTCAGTGTTTTATAGTTTCAGTGTAGAGATCTTTCATATTCTTGGTTATTTTATTCCTAAATATTTTTAGCTGTTATAATTGAATTGTGTTCTTCATTTCTTTTTCAGATACTTCATTATTAACACATAAAAATGCAACTAACTTTTGCATATTGATTTTGTACCCTGCAACTTGACTGAATTTATTTATTAGTTCTAACAGTTTTTTGTTGAAATCTTTTGGTTTTTTTTAATATGTAAGGTATCATTGTTTGTGAACAAGGATAATTTAACTTTTTCCTTTCCAAAATTATAATGTGTAAAAAAATTATAATGTGTTTGTCAACATAACAAACACAAATGCACACTTGTAAGGCAATGTGACTAGTAGCATTCAACTCCAAGTATGCTTTATAAATAGAGAATGTGGCTACTTTATTATATATAGTTGTTCATTTAAAAAAAGCAAACATCCTTTCAAATACTAACATCTTGGAACAAGATCTTTGGAGAAGTACATAAGTCAAGTTACATGCTCATTAGTCCTTAGGTAGAGTAAAACTCTCCCACTAATTTTCTCAGTGGTTTATAATTCCATTGATTTCCTAATTTCTTCATAAGAATCTTTGATAAGAATTCATGGTGCATCATCAACTATTGTTCAGATTTGTGTGGAATCTAATTAAATGTTATTACTTTGGCCCAAATTAGAAACTGGGTAAGTATAAACTGAGGCAGTAAGAAAGCAGAGCAAAGAGCAAGATATTGTTAACTCTAAAACTGTCTCAATATTCCTATTTCCTAATACTTCTTTTTTACTTTTTGTAATCAAATGGCTGAGGTAGGAAAAAAATGTAGTATTTTTAATGAAAAATAAAACCCACAAGTAGTAAAAATGCAGTCTGATGTAAATGATATACCAGACACACATGATATAGAATTATCAATGATGGAAACAGACTGGTCTTGTATTTTACATAGTCATTCTAGAGTTTCCTTGAAGTATATTATTTCACCTGTGATTCAGTCTTTGAGAATATTTTGTTATAAAAACATAAAATGTGTAAAAGTTATTTGAAAACATAACTACCCTCTGGGCACATACTTTTATCATCTGACTGTCTTGGCAACTGTCTATAATTGTTATCTACAATGAGAACTTATTTCAACACAACTCATTTTCGAATTTTTTTTCAAAATATTGAAATTGCTTTTTAACATAAAAATTACTCATTAATCAATACAGACAGTGTTTTAGTACTTTAAAATTTCTTTTGAAAGAATCATAGACATGTAATTTATTTTGTATTTGATCTCAGGAAGCACTTGTAAGAGAGAGGATGAAAGATAGAAGTCTGTCAAACGAATATTATTGAGAAGGTTACTGCTCTGGGCAACTGACCATCTGCTAAAGAACTGTGGGAGACAGAGTAGAACATGCCTTAGAGTATTCCCACATCAGGGTCAGGAAAGTAGGGGAATGTATCCAACTCAACATTTATTATTGGGCAAAGTTTATTTCTCAGGGGCACTGACTCCTAGTAATACTTTCCACCTGCCCCACATAGAAGTAAAGAGAACAACCTCAGGAGGAGTGATACAGCTTTTTGTGATAGCCTGCTATCAGCATGTATTTGAATCATTCTCATTAAATCATCAGTTTCTATTCAGGGATATCAATAAGTAATGAAATAAAAGTAATAGCTAGATAGAGCAAGAACCACATTTTGTAATTTTTGCTAGTATGTTTTCAAACAGAACTATTTATTTCTTACATTTATAAATGAAGGTAAGAATGGAAAAGAAGGACACAGCAATGAAATTAAGACTATGACAATTTCACTTAGATGTGCTTTATAATCACAAAGTACATGATCAAAAGGTGTATATTCAATGTAACAATAATAAAGTTCCATATTTCATGGTTCTTTGAGAATTCATTTATGATGATCAATTTGCATGCTCAACTAAGATAAATAGGAAATTTTTTCAAAAAAAAAAAAAAAAAACAGTGTGGAGGTGAGTTTTTGGAGAATGGCAGAGTATACCACCCCAAAAATGCCTCCTTGGCATAAGGATTATTTTGAGCTAAAGGTATTTGAAAAACAGCACGTGCAAGAAGGGTACTCTAACCTTTCCTTTTTCATACTGAAAGCAGAAGCTAAACCTCTATATGGAAAATGTTCTCATTTCAGTAGAAAAATTACTTTACTATCACCAAACATAAGGAATCAAATTAAAAAAAATATCTACAGGAATATACCTTGTTAAATTAACTCTTACCTTTCTAGTTACTTTTCCACTATTAATTGCTCTAGCCCAAGCCCTTTGGTGTTGTCATGTTTTCATAATTTACTACTCTTTGTGCAATTAGTATGTAAGTGTTCAATGCTAACTGCTTCTTTGACCTTTTTCTTATGAGTTCTCACATGTCACATAAAACTTATATTAAAAATAAAAAGTATGCCTTTCTCCTGTTAATCTATCTCATGTCAGTTTAATTCTTATGTGCAGAGACCTAAGAGGGTAGAGGAGAAAATTTTTTCTACCCTACAGTTCTGATAAACAAAGAAAACAGAAAGATGATATATTTACATCTAGTCAAGGATCATGCATAGTGGAATGAGGGTGTAACTTGTTTTGAATAAGAAAGTGTGGGAAGAGAAAATACATAAATGTTCAAGATTTTGAAATTAAAGCAATAAGTGACAACAAGTTTCAGATATGTTTCTATTTAATAGAAGTTGGTGGCTAGAAGAAAGGAGTCCATTCCTGAGAAGGAGGTTCAGGAATTGGCAAGGTTGTTGAATTGCTTTTTACAAGGATATTTTAATTTTATAGTAAAATTGGAGAAATCAGAAAGTTTATAGCAAGGGAAGTGGTCTAAAAGTCTCATAATGAGAACTATTAAGAAGAAGTGATTAGGAGTTCTGAAGATGAGAACCAGATGAAGGCACTTGGTTTTAAGTTGACAGAGAAAAATAGAAATTCTTGACTCCCATCCCCAACTCCTTTCAAGTATGGAATATATGTAGTGTAGGAGATACTGAGTAGTTTTCACTTGAAATAATAAATCAAAGTCATGTCTCTTTGAGTCAGAATGAGCTTTTTAAAATTGTATATAGTTTTATTTTTAATTATAAAATGATTACGTTTACTGGAGGAAATTGTTAAAATATAGAATAGAATAAAGAACATAGATATCAACCATAATCCAATGTGAAACGATAACCACTGGTTACATTTCTTTTACAGAATGAGCTTTTAATAAATCTTATTTCCATTTTCTTGCTGTACTTCTTAGACAACACATTCAGTGATTAAAATTTTGAACAGAACATAAAATCACCATATCTACTCAAGGCCTAAAGGTTTTATATTCACAGACCCTCAAAGCAAACACAGAAACACAGAAGATTGGATTTCCAACATAAAGAACTCTTTTTTTTTTTTTTTTTGTAATGTCTCAGGTCATGAATTACTTAGGTTTGTCAGTTGTACAAGCTATTCCTAATGATGCATAAAACATAGTAAAGATATTACAATCTTTTATATGTCCTCACATTTCTAGAAGAAAAAGTATTGTTATGAAAACCCTTTTTTTCTTCTGCCTTCTCTTTTCCTTCATATATAAAATCTCTCTCTATATATATAATGATACATAAATACATAGCCACACGTATATGTATAAAATGTATTTTAAACAGATAATTCTGGGGAAGTGACTCTTGAGAAAAGAGTATGCACTTCCTCCAAATATCACCTATGTGTGCCACAAAAGTTAAGGAGTGAGACCTACATGTAGAAAATTCTCTGAGAAGATAGAGATGAGGAGCAATGCTGAAGACACAGTATCTGTAGAACTATATGAACTGGCAGGAAATTAGAAGCCATTTCCTTTCCCAAACTCCTCATTAAAACCTCCATTCTATCATTCTTAAGGTACTTCCCTGCCCCATGCAGTAAACTTTACAGACATCCATAGCCTCTCAAAGTATCTCTTTAAAACTATAGACTTGAAATAAAAGTAGTTACTTTCATCTATGGACATTTTTAGAGAATACATTTTAAATAAATTTGTGAGCTATAGGTTCTCCCCATGCAGCAGTCCATCATAACATGGAGTTAAAATGATCAAGAAAAGTTTTTTATTTTTTTTTTCCCCAAGGCAGTGGTCACAAATTTATAACGCTGTGAAAATATTGTCTGAATTTTCAAGTTATATGCCTTGCTTCCAAAGAGCTAACTTGGACAGAGGGCTACTGTGTATGGATGGTGATGTTATTATAGTTTAAAAAATGATATATAAAATAAAAAGAACAAAAGGATATTAAATGAAGAGAAATGATAGCAATGTTAATATGGAACACACAAATAAAAGCAAATAACATGGTAGAATAGCTTTTGAAATGGTTAAATAGTACAAAACTTATTGAATGCATTAAAAACTAAAGCTTCTTTACACAAACCATATAATTAAAATGACTAATTTCTTATGAGAATTAAATATTCAAAAACAGATGTGTACTAACTACTTTTATTATTCTTATTTCCTTGATTCATTTATGAGTAATTTTTTTCTATTAAATATTACACAATTCTGAGGTAATACCCCTTACTATGATTCACTTTCAGTGAACAATTAAGAGTGAGCTTTCAGGAATCAGGTCTTTTTAGTCTTTCTTATTAATATTTTCATATTCTACATTATCATTTTATGTTCCCCTGAAATTTTTTCTCATAAGGATTTTTAGCCCTGCTAAAAATAAAGAAAAAAAAAAAAAGAAGGGTTGGAGAAGAAAGATAGAATGTGCTTAAAAAAGAATGAACAATGAGACGGTAATTAGAATCCATGATGCTCTTGAGATCCAAGAATTCTGAACTCTATAAGCTGAGGTACTATAATACTATACTTACATATCTCTAATTATAGTTTTGCCTTCAGTTGGAGATTACCAGAAATCTCAGGTATTAGTTTTCTATAAAAATATATTACATTTTTTGCAGAGAAATAAAATACAGAATATTTTCAATGAACAATAAATACAGTGCTGATTTATTTAAGAAACATTTTTCAGAACATGTATACAATGAGGCAATTTGTATGCAATTATTAAGTATGCCCTCATCCTGATCTATTCTATTAGAATCAGTAATTATACTTTTTTCCAGTAAAAATCCCCTAAGAGATACATTTTTAATATCCAATCAAAGAGTTAAGAGTTCCCATCTAGAAGGGAACTTTTTTCTCTGTATTCACTTACTTTTTTCATCATCATGAGTTTCATGTGCATTACTATTGACATATATAACAAAATTTTAAAAAATCCTAATTTTCTAGAAAGTGTTTCCATTTCTAATTAAAAGGAAATAAACCACAAATGTTGACTAATCAAGAGACATTATTTATCTTTTAAAATTTAGCATATATTTACATATATCTGTTAAAGAAGTTGGATTTGCTGTGTACTTTGTCTTATTAATATAACATCACCGAGGACATTCTTTCAGCCTCAAATTTATCATAGCCTAGTAGAAGGAGAGAGGCATATCAAACTTTAAGTGCAAGAGCAGGTTTTATTAACTAAAAACGACCTATGCAGATGATGATTAGAAAAGAAAGAAAACAGTTCATTTTATTTAAGGAAGCCAGTGAAGATATCATTGAAGTAATTAAAATAGCATTGAGCTTTCAAAGATGAATACGTGTTAATGTGAAAGTTGGAGATGTGAAATGTTGTAGATGTAGTTCAAAAAATGATACTACAAAAGTAACATTCAGAAGTATAGCCTCCTATTTTCCAGAACTGCGTGCAATTTTGTCTGTTTAGAGAGTAAGATCTACCAGTGAGGATTAGGGAAAAGGAGGTAGATAGCAAAGATGTGGAAACAACCCAAATGCCCATCAATACATGATTGGATTAGTAAGCTGTGGTATATGTATACCATGGAATATTACTCAGCTATAAGGAATGATGAAGATACGACATCTCTATGGTTCTCCTGGAGAGAGTTGGAACCCATTATATTAAGTGAAGTATCCCAAGAATGGAAAAACAAGCATCACATGTACTCACCAGAAAATTGGTTTCCCTGATCATCACCTAAATACAAATCTAGGAACGACACCAATTGGATATCAGACTGAGGTGGGGGGTGGGGGAGGGGATGGGATATGCCTACACAATGAGTGCATTGCGCACCCTTTGGGGATTGGTAACGCTTGAAGGTGCTGACTCGGAAAGGGGGCGATGGGGAAGGGAGGGATATATATACCTACATGATGGGTGCAACATGCACTACCTGGGGAACTGACATGCCTGGAGCTCTGACTTGGGGGGAAAGGCGGTACAGGAGCAACGTATGTAACCTGCAATTCTGTATCCCCCATAATAAGATGAAATAAAAAAAAAAAAAAAAGCTCCAGCCAGTTAGTTAATGAAGCCTTACTCATGGCAATCACTAATCTGGGATTTGTTCAAGTAGCAATCTACAAACATGGTTTTGAATGTCAGGATAGACACGAATCACAGAAGGATACCAGAACAGGGGTTCAGATTATCCGCTCAGGAGTCTAGCAAATTCCATGCTACAAGTTTTATATAATAAATGTAGGATCTTAATTTTTAAGAACTACCATTATTCTCTTTGAGAGACATGGAACTGATATTCCACACTACCGTGCTATCACAGCAACAATTTAACAGGCGAATGCTATTTTTTAATTAGATCCATGGAGTTATAATTTACACACAATGAAATTCACCAATTTTAAATGTACAATTTGTTTTTGATGTTCATACAGATTATTTTGCATGACAGTTCAAACTTCTTATTGCTGAGTAGTATAACATTATATGGATGTATCACAATTTGTTTATATTAATACATTCACAAATCGATGAGCATTTGGATTGTTTCTAGTTTTTGGTTATAACAAAGCTGGTAAAAATATTCATATACAAGTCTTTGTGTGAAGATATGTTTTCTTTCTCTTAGGTAAATACCTAGGAATGGAATTTCTGTGTCATATATTAATAGTAAGTGCATATTTAATTATATAAGACACTGCCAAACAGTTTCAAGGTGGCCAAACTATTTTTCATATCCAAAAACAATCTCTGAGAGATCCAGTTGCTCTACATACTGAGAACACTTGGTATAGTGTTTTTAACTTTAGTCATTCTGGTAGATATGTAGTGGTATATAATTATGGTTTTAATTTTCATATTTCTAATGATTTTGAGAATCTTTTCATAGACTTATTTGTAATAAGTCTATGAAAACAAGCTATTGTAATAGCTTTTTTGTTGATTTCTTAGAATTTTTGACCTAGATGATTATGTTGTCTATTAATAAAATTTTATTTCAATATTTATTTATGAAATGTTTTTCTGTATCTACTCAAATTATGATATGGTTTTTCTTCTTGTTTTGTTATTATCATAAATTAAGTTGATGGATTTTCTAAGTATAAACTAGCTTTGCATGTGGATGAACTCTATTGGCAATGATGTTATAAATTAAAGAGGAAAAGGCCCAAAATAAAAAAAAAAAGAAAAGAAAAAAAAAAGAAAAGGAGGTAGAGAAAATCCTAAAAAGATAAGTTAGAAACAGATCAAGTTTAAGGAATTTTTATGCAAGTTTATAGGATGCTTGCTGTACTTTACAGGAAAAAAGAAACCAATGTTATGTATTATCCAAAGAGATTACATGATTATAATTTTTGTCCATGATATTTGGATGATTAGTGATATGTTTATCATTAAGAATGATAATCTTTAGTGTTTTTTGTTTGATTGCTTATAGGGTTCTGACCTTCAAAATTAGACTTGGAGTCTAAGTTTTATTGTCCCAGGAAAAAGAGGACACAAATTAACCAGAAAATATGAGAAATACAATTAAGTATCTAAATAGATTTCTTCTGAACTCATAATAAAAACCATAGTTTTACAGTCAAAATGTTGCATTAAAAGATCTAGCTTTTTCAAATAAGAAATTCTTTTTGAAATCTAAAATATTGTCAGAGTACTCTGCAGAGTTCTTATATTACATGCACCCTGGTAGAGAAAAATGCAGGATAATTTAAGAGGTGTCTGTTACCATTTTTTTTTAATTTCTCTTCTGCTTATTTTCAGGAGAGATAATGCAGAAGGATGTGAAAAGACAATATTTATAAAGAGAAAATGAACAAAAGAATAAATTCTTGGTGTAGATGCTAAGTTTCAGAACATTGAATGGGAAAGACTGTAGAAATTTTAGTAAGTTGAGAGTGCTCTCAGAGCACTAGAACACTGGTGGTTCACTTCTCACTGCAGTCTGAAAACACTCTATTTAGTAAAAAGTGAGGTATCCATCATGGTATCAGAAAAGTGAAATAGTAATAACTCACTAAAATTAAGTAGACCAGAAGATTTCAGAAGACCCCAGAAAGTCTTATAAATCTCCACATGGCAGAATGCAGGGAAAGCAGTAAAGAATTCCTGAATGTTTTAAAGCCTTAACAATGCAAGCATTAAAAAAAAAGATGTACATGAACTGCTTTTATCATTTTTACTTCTTTGATTTATATATAATATGTATATATTACATTTATGGTACATACATAAAATATTACATAACATGTATGCATATATTATACATAGTATTAATACAGGTGCATATTATGTTATATATTATATACATACATATTCTATCATACATATTATATATATTCCATGTATTTACCTCATTATCTGTCAATCTATCTAAACTAACAAAATTTAAAAAAAAATTCTCTCCTGAGAAATATTTTCTTTTTCATTTGACTGGGAGTTTATCAGTTTTATAAACTTTATCTTGTACCACTTATATTTTAATCTATTCCAGAGTTGTTCAGGCTGTAGATGATACCAGTATCAAAATTAGAATCAAAATCTAAAACTGGTGCATAGTATTACGAAATTTGAGCAAACTAAATATGAGGCTCCTGGATTATGCTGTTGTGTTAGAAGGTGGCTTTACTGGACCCAGATTGGTAAGGTCTACATGATTTTTAGGAGAAACAAACCATATGTCTATGGAAATAAGGCATCCCAAAGCTGAGTTCTTGGAATTTCTAATATTAAATCAACTATTATTCATAGTTAAATACATAAATTAATAAAACAAAAACATCAAAAAACTGTATGTGGCCCATGTCAACAAAAACAAGCAGGTTAAATTTAAACCCTTGAATTACGAGATGTAGAACACAAAATTTAAAAATATATAAAATATGTAATAAAACAAAGATACATCTTGTAACAAAAAATGAGCGAGTAATAAGAGCTTACTTAAAAGAATGGGTTAAATTGGAAAAAGTTCAAATGAAGTTTCAGATCTAACAAACTATGTTTTTTGAAAATAAAAGATCAATGGATGAATGAAACAGAAATTTTTTCAGTGCTGGAGACAGAATTGATAAACTAGAAATTGGATCTGAAAAAAGTACCAGAATATAAAAGATAGAAAAGTTAAAAGACATTGCAGATAAAATAAGAAGATCTTGCATATGCTAAGCAGAGACACTAAGGAAGAAACAATATTCAAGAAAAGGATTGCATTTTTTAAAGAGTTGGTGAAAGTTATATAACCAAAGACAAAGAAATGATGTGTAAGAGAAGGATTAAAATAAAAAGTAATCCCGAGCTTAATTTATTGTAGCAAAACTAAGAAATACAAAAGGGAAGAAGATCAAAAGAAAATCAGCTAGAAGGAAAACTATTGCATCTACCAAAGATATTTTATCTTTGGTACACAATTGTTATAAAATCCAGACATGAATAAAATAATATCTTTAATTTGCTTATAGAAAGTAATAGTCAATCTAAATAGTATACTCAACAAAAGTTATGAAAGTAAGGGTTAAGTAAAGACTTATCCAGATAAACTTTAGCATATAAATAGGAAGGTGTATATTTAACTGAAAATTTTTTAGTGTCTTTGTAGAATGTGGGATGGGGTATAAAAATAAGTATTTTTTGAGGTTTTCAAATATGCATGGTAAAATTTAAGTTTTACCTCTAAAATATTAGAAAAACAAATTGTATAAAATGCAAATCATTAGAGAAAATGATTAGATTAAAATTAACAAGGTAAAAGGAACAAGATGAAGAATAATAAAACAATCTAAAACCCAATCATTCAAAAAACCAGCAAAGAAAATGAAGACAGAATGGAACATAAAAATGTGTATGAATCTAAGAAAATAACATTCAGTATATAATAAGACATACAGAAATACTGTGAAAAATCTTCTATTGGGCAAAATTGAAAAATTCATTTTTATAATAAGAATATATGTAGAATATATAGAAAATATATTTAAATATAAGAACATTTCTAGAAGAAAAATATACAAATATATAGATTTGAATAATACAATAAACAACTCTTATTTGTCACATATAGTATACTGCACCAAACTAGACACCAGACGATCTTCTTCAGAACACACTGAATAATCACAAAACTTAAACATAAATAAGTTCATAAATCAATTCTCAATGAATTTTAAAATATGTGTCAGGTAGGTAAAATCTCTAACCTCAATGTAATTAAGTAAGAAAGTAACATATATTCAATAAGAAAAACATACATTAAAAACTTCCACATTTAGAAACATAAAGTACACATTTCTAAATAACTTCGGGGTCAAAGAAGAAATCATATTGTAAATTTAAAAAGAACTAAAACTGACCATTATTTAAAATAATATATATTAAAGCCTGTAGAATAGTTCAAATACAAAAGTTTATTGGAAATTTAAACATATTTACGTATATTGGAGAAAACAAAAGCAGAAAATCAAAAACCTAAGTGTCTAATATAAGAAGTTAGAAGAGAAAGGAAAATAATCTCAAAATTATTAAAAGTATGAGGAAAAATGAGCCAGAAAACTATGAAATTGACAACAAAGATCTAGAGTATCAAAGTCAAAGTGGTTCTCTGAAAAGTATATGTTTATCACCCATAAAACAGATAAAGCAAAAAGAAAGAAGTGCCTGTAAATAATACTAGGATTGAAAAGGCAGCATATCTATAAAGGCAGCAGATTTTTGAAAGAGAGCTCAATAATTATATTTTCAACTATTTGAAAAACATATAAACAAACACCAAATAAACACAACTTATGAAAAAATTTACTTTACTTAAACTATCTCAGGTAGAAGAAAGTTTGAATAGTCTTGTATAGTTACATAGTTAAAAATATATTTACAAAGATCAGGGGTAGCAAGGGTTAAAGCAAACTACTGTGATATAATGCAAAAAATACATCTGATGTTTGTCCTCAGTTACTGGCAAGGTGTTTCAAAAACTCTTGGAATAGTCTAGGTAATAGGAGTGCTCTTATTATTCTAATTAGGTGACTGATGGTGGGCCCATAGATAGCTTCAGCATTGGCGATGGATATCAGAAAGACTAATAGCATGATAATGAAGTTGGAACTTTGGGCCAGCCCAACCTCTATGGCTGGAGATTGCATTCAGTTATGTGACCAACAATTACATTAATCTTACATATGTAATGAAACTCTTATAAAATCTCTGTACACTGAGGCTCAGTGGAGCCTCCTGGTTAGTGTACACACTGATATGCTGGATGGTGGTACAGCTGGATCCTATGAGGATAGGACATGGAAGCTCTGCTCCCCTCTTCCCCACACCTTCCCCTATATGTCTCTTCATTCGGCTGTTCTTGATCTCTCTCTTTTATAATAAAACTGCAATTATAATATAGTGCTTTCAGTAAGTTCTGTGAGTCATTCTATAGTAGCAAATTGTAAAACCTGAGCAGAATGTTGGAAGCCCCAAATTTTTAGTTGGTCAGTAAGTACTACAGATGTCTTCTAAGACTTGAGGCTGATGTCTGAAATATAGGCAGTCTTGTGAAGAACTTTACCCTTAACTTGGTAGGACCTTCAGTAACTTTGCACTTAGTGTCATAATTGAATTTGATTGTAGGACATTCATTGTCAGAAAACTGATGTTGGAACAGTCCTATCAACATTTATGGATAAATATGTACTACATTGAATAAAATCTTTCAGAGAATTAACAAAAAGAAATTCATACCCCAGCTTTCTTTTATGGCTGAAGAAATTATGATTTAAAAACTTAAGTGACTTGTCAAAGCCTTAGTAAGTAGGAGCTTTCATTGTCACAAACTTCAAAACTTATTTGCAAGACATTTTACTACACTTTGGTAATAACATCAAAGTATGAACCAATAAAATATACACAGTTTAAAATGTTACTAAATGCAAGTAGAGCATTTAACTACTTTTGTTTAACAATAACATATAGACTTTGAATTACTAAAATAACAGCTATGGTGAGGTTCACATAGCACATTCATATCATATCCACATGTGAGTAGATAACTGGTGAAAAGATTATTACAAAATTGTTCAAGTCATGATTTTTTGTTTAACTTATAATTTATAATTCTATGCAGTCATAATTATGGTAATAAAATAATAAAATTGCAATAATATCCTATGTATCCATAGAGAAGAGACATTAACAAGACCTCAATTTTTGAGATTCTATAAATAATTGGGCATTAACATAAAATGACATAATTTGAGAGAAGAGATATAAATTTTTTTTTTCATAATGTGTTGGGAAAGGAACGAGGTGAGGGAAGAAAAACTTCCAAAGTAAGTTGATTGCTATAGAACACTGATAAGTAAGCAGACATGTATGTTATGATTTTTAAAAATTTTTAACCTTAGCATTTCTGTATTTCTTTTCAATTCTATTATCTGAGTCTTTAATATTTAAACGATAGTCTCCTTTCTTTACCTTTCTGTTTTTATTTTAGAAAACAGATTAGAGGTAGAGTTGGATTCAAAATAAAAAGGGCCAGTATATAACCTACTCTTTAAAGCTTTAGATCTGTCTTGATTGTTATTGATTATTCAATATGGTGATATTGAAATATAAATGAAATGGACAATGAGAATGGAAAAATGCACATGCATTTATAATGAAAAAAAGTAAAAACAGGTTGAATGAATTATTGTTGCTCTTGTGATGGGAAATAATATTCAATCTATAATGGAACACATAGATAATAGGTCGGTGCACTTAGAAGCTTTGAAGCTTTTTGCTAAAAAATTAAAGATGACATAATTATAGTCTCAGTAAAAAAAAAAGGCTGACCTTGATTCCTGTTTATCTGAAATATTGTGAAGGGCAATTCAGTAAAAAGCCAATGATTTAGGTCTTTAGAGCAACAGCAACAATATAGGTATATAAAAAACAGAAAATCATCAGAGAAAAAGAAATGTCTAAATGAAGTAAATTTAGCTCATATATTTTGTTGTAATATTGGTCAATCATTAGTATTTAACTTGTAAGTGATTAAAATTATTATTGAAAATCTTAGGTATTTATAAATATTTCTAGAGTGTTTGAGATTTCCCACAACCCACATTCCAGCTTTAAGTCTAGCAAATTAATTTTATCAATTTATTCCAAGACAGTCTCTGGTGAAGTGAGCCTTTTGAATAAATAAGTAATGGTTCATTATAAATCAAAATATCTGTAAATAGTTAGGGATACATATTTTCCCTGAAAGCTTGACTGACCACAAGGCCCTCTTTTGCATGTATACAGTTAAAATATGAGATTAAAAGTAAGATAAATTACTAGAAAGCCAGACTCTACCAATAAGAGAAATCTTTCACAGAAATTAAAGCAAACAAACAAATACATTACATTTTGAGTATTGTTTACTGAAAGAATTAAAGTATATCTTTATAAGTCCTCAGGAAATAGCCAACTTAAAATTTGATCTTCAAAAACTGAATCAAGAAATTGGAAATTTACACCCAGTTTTAAAAGTATTAATATGTTAAACATGAAGCAAGAGAGTGTCACAAAATTTCAAAAATATTTTTAATAAATTCTGAAAATATAAATGTAAAAATATGTAATGCCAGTATTTTTCCATGTATTCAAATACTAAAAGAATATCCATTTATTAGTTCATTTAAAAGATATTTAGGGAACCTAATCTATCTCCCTGAATCTTTGTTAAGAGCTAAGAATAGAGTATCTTAATCCATTTGTGCTGCTACAACAAAATACCTGAGACTGAATAACTTACAAAGAACAGAAATTTATTCTTTTTACTGTTCTAGAGGCTGGGAAGTACTTTCAAGGATCAAAGTACTGGCAGGTTTGGTTGTCTGGTGAGAGTTGCATTCTCCAGAGAGGAGGAACATTGCTTCCTTACCTGGCTGAAGGCAGAAAAGTGAGAGAGCAGGTGAGCTGAATGCTACAGGAAACCTCTTTTATAAGGGCCCTAATTCCATTTACTAGGGGAGGCACCTTCATGGCCGAATTACCTCTTAAAGGCACCACATCTTAATATTATCACATTGGCAACAGTTGAATTTTGGAAGGGACACATTCAAATAATAGCAGAGATTAATAAAATTCAGTCCTTACTGTGAAATTCAGAAAAGAAAATCAAGAATTATAGCACACTTGAATTAGTATTAGAATTATATGTATCTGTAGAGTGCTTCATCCGCCAGGTGCAGGGTATCACATTCAGTCTGAAGAAGTCAGTGAAGACTAGGCCTCAAAGCAGTAGGAAATGTACATATTAGCCCAAATAGGAAAAAAAGTGGTTTCCAGACCTGTGAAAGGCAAGAAAACATTTAAAATAATGATACATACCTTGTTAGGAAACTAATGTTAAGTAGTTACACAAGGTGAATAATGGAGATGGGGTGTTAGATGGTTAAGGCATAGTTAAGACTGATTTCTTTAAATTACAAGTGCACTTTTTGTGGATTATGAATTTAAGAGGACAAGTGACAAATTCTGGATAGGAGAAAGAGAGAGAGGACTCTTAGGAAGTTATCTCACCTATGTGAGAAAGTGAACTAAAACAATAAAGCTAAGACTAGAAATTCGTAAAGTAGAAGATACATCCAATATGATGGATGATAAAATTTAATTTTTTAACACTAATAAAATTGATAAAAGAAACACCAAATTTAGTAGAGCAAAAAGAATATATAACTTGTATCATGAGTAAAAAGGGAACTATCATTATAAATGTTTTACACATTAAAAAAATTACAAGATAACATTTGATGGTAAACTTCACACTTTTGATTAATTGAACATATTTATCAAATCTTGGATGAACATGATTTATCACGACTAACACAGAAAATATAGGAAATCTGATATGTAGGTAGCATTTTATAACTGAAGAAATTGAAATTAGACTTTAAAATTCCTCCTCTCCGAAAAACTTCATAATGAAGTTTTGCTATCAAATAAAGTACATACAGGAAAATCCAATGTATTTATTTTATGAGAACTGATTTTATCACCCAAAGATGTGAATGTAAAGATGAAAATAATAAAGCTTCTAGAAGATAACATGTGAGGATATTTTCATGACTTTGAGGGGAAAAAATGCTTCTTTAAAATGAAACTATAAAAGCAAGCTTTAAACAAAACATGATAAATTGGCCTACATTAAAATAAAGTTCTGTTTATTAATAAATATTAATGCAAGAAAAAAAGGTAAGGGAAGTCACAGAAGGTGAATACATAATTATAACACATACGCCAAACAAAAGGCTACATGTTAATATATAAAGAATTACTAAATAAAAGAAAGACACAAATCCCAATAGAAAAATGGTTGACAGACTTGAAATGGTACTTCATAAATTATATCTAATTTAATATAAAGATATGAAAAGAGACACAATTGCATTAGTCATCAAGGGAGTACAAATTAAGCCAATATGAGATACTAATACCAACTCCCCTGAGAATTGCTAAAACTAATGAAGTTATGAAATAAAGTGACATAGAGCAATAACAACTATCATCTGTTTATGTGAGTAACAATTGTTTAAAAACTCACTTGGGAAACTGCGGAAAGTTTACTACTAAAGGTAAAATAGTAAAATAACCTTATTATTAAATATACACTACAGAAATTTATGCACATATGCACCAAAATATTATGTGCCTTCAAGAATGTGCTTAGTAAAATGAACTGTAATCGCCCCAAATAAAAACAGCGAAAACATGTATCAATATTATAATTTAAGTACATTCCAACCCAATTGTAGAATAATACTATACAAGAATGATTAAACTATATCTACATGTAATCATATTGTTTTATAAGATCTAAAAATTCTTTTGATGGTGAGATGTAACAGTAACACTGGGATAGATGAAAGGCAGAATTTTTCTGTTGCTTACAACTCTGAGTGGAAGAAGGCTAAGTGGGAAGCCCACACAGCAGTTGCAGCTCGGGACAGTGACAGCAAGCTGGAGCTGTAGGACCAGTTCATATATGGCAAGTAGCTGGTGTTAATTAGGTTTTGTGGGCTCCCTGTTGGTTTTCTAATTTAAATAATTTCAGTGGGCTCTGGGACATGGGAGTTGTCCCTGGTTTTCTGGTACCTGGCCCTGTGGTGATTAGGGCTGGTGCGTAGTTACCCAGACTAAGGGCACCTGATAAGGGAAGCAGTTGTAGTGCCGAGATAATCAGCTGCTCAAGAAGGGGAATTTACTGGTCTCTAGCCAGGACCTCAAATCTGGGTCAAGACAACTTAATTAAAAGAACAACTAAACTGTGCCTGGATTTGGGAAATGTTTGTATGGGAACAAGTGACACAAAAACTTAATAAGGGCTGAAGCTTCCTGGGAAGACAAAGATACACAATGGGTGAAGAAGCAGATGATGCCCCCTGTCTGGGCTCAGGTCTGTGCTGACAGGAAGGGACCCCCAGGGGGCAGGTAGCCTGATGCTTTGTTATCAAGAAGCTCCCAGTTCACTGGTGGCAGCAGCTTTGGGGCTCATGAAGGTAGAAAAGCTCTCCAGCAGCTCAGGAGCCTGCTGACTATCAAAGGCATGAGTGAAGGAGACACAAAACCCCCACCCATCCTTCCCATGGGACTCCGTGTTTCTCAGGGGTTGATCTCTGCTGATATGTTGCTCCTTCTTTCTGCTCCACAACTTTTTTCCTGTGAAATCTCTGGTAGGTTCTGGCATTTATCCCTCAGAATTACACCTGAGCTATGTTTCTTTCATGTAAAACTTTTCCTTCTTTCTAAGACGATGTGGCAACTGATGTGTCTAGTCACACATCTTCATTCCTCCTCCTTAAATTATATTACATATATGAATTACCAAGATATAATATTTAGTAAAAAACAAAAGAAAATATACTTTATAATTCATTTACACAAAACTAAATAAGAAAATAATATTCACATGCTGGTTTAGACCTCAAGATAATTACTATTTCCTTTGTGGAGTAGGGCAGAGGTTCTGATTGGGAATGGAAACTTTGCATTAGGTTTTTTCTCAACAGAAAGATCATATAGGTATATATATGTATGTATGTATAATATATAATATATAATCAACAGTGTATCTCATATATGTATATATATGTATGATGCTTTGTATAGTCAATCATTTATAAAATTTAACTAAACTGTTTAAAAGGCTGTATTTAACCCAACTAAATATAAGTTTTACCATCAAATAAAGTACATGCAGGGAAATCCAATGTATTCTTTTTAGAGAAGTGATTTATTTTAAAAAAACTGCTAATTTATTATCTTTCCCAAATAGAATTTATTAGAAGTAATTAGGAGACGAGTATAACAAAAAGGGTAAACCACAGGACAGTTTTTTTTTCCCCATCAGTCTTGTATTTAGATAAAAAGCATTTAAGTTTCTTGTAAAATGGCCATGATAATTATTACAGAAATCTTTACTAGAAGAGAAAATTAGGTAGAATCTAGAAATGGAGAGCAAATGTAAAATCATTAACTGAATAAGTCATAATAACCCTGGGAAAAAAATACTTCAATGACTCATAACAACTAAATGGCAATAATAAGCATTGCTTTGTCTAACAGCTTTATTAACGGTAGCATTAATCTCATTTCATCCTGAAGGTGGCTCAGAAAAGAGAAAAAAAAAAAAAAAGGTGGCATCAAACTATAATAGCTATGGATGACCAAGTAAGGTAATCTTCCAGATATAGAGAACACTGCTTTATGAGGCTTCTTGTAGAGAACTCCTCAGATGGCAACTAGATAAGACAACATTATATCCTGTTTGACCCAGGACAGTCCAGACTATGCCTGTTGCCCGCTATAACCATTAATAGTAATCCATTTCCCTCTCAAAAGTACCCTTATGTGGACTAAAATTATAAGATTACCCCAAAACAACTAATTATCTACCAACTTCTCTGCTTCAAGTAATCACTTTTAAACCACTTTTAACATTCAAAAGCCATTATTAATTTCACCTGCATATCAACCCATACGGATATAACTGATTAGAATTCATAAGATGTCATGATCTATCACTATTACCACAGATTTACAGCAACAATATCTTCTGATATCACAAATATCCTAGTGGTAATTTACAAATTTATTTTCTACTCATAAACTGTTCAGAACTTAGCACATTAACTAATTATGCCAGGTTTGAAATTATAGTGACTTATTTACTTCTTGGTATTATTCAACAAATGAATACATGTACATTTTTATATCCTGTAGAACTCTTGAAATGCAAATCCATGCTTCTGAGTTAACACTTTATTGGGAGGCAATTAGTATATCACTGTAAGTCCTCAATCTTATTTTTTAATTTGTTTAAAGAAAGTACATATGTATGTAATAATAAATCCTCCAATCAGGTATATAGCTATTAATAGACAAATTGCAAGTCTTTGATTTTATAATTTGCCAAATGGTTTGGAACAAATATTAATTTTAATCCCTAATGTAGATATTATAATTTGCAAAGACATCTTAGAATACAATTAAAAAGTAATTACTTTCTAATTTACAGAAAGATCATAAAATATTTCAATGTATGTATAATTGAATGTCTAATTATATCTTTGTATTAGAGAGATAAGCTCCTTTTACAGCTTTGTGTTTTAGCTATAATTTTTCAACAATTTAAATGTTTGATATTACCATTAATATAATAAAGCCATTTCATGAAAGTATTAAAATTTTTAATCTTAATGTGTAATCAGTATGTAGAGCATGTACAAACAAAAGACTCATGATTTAGATATGTTGGGAGAAACTGCTATGGATATTTTATAATTGGTGTATAGATTATATTAAAGACAATACTGTTTGATTACTTTTGTATATATACTTTGCCATGTCAATGAATATGCTTTATTTCTATCTCTTTAAATAAAATCTTTGATTATCTAGCAATATTTAGAAATAGACTTTGCCTTTCATACACATTAAAACATTGTAGCAACCTATTTGATTAGGTAGAAAGTAGAAATAAAAAGATATACAGTGTATACATTTCTTTAGAAAAATTCACAATCCCATAGTTCAAATTTAAGGTGTATGCAGAGTGTCCCTAATAAATATGAATGATGATGGTAATGAGGTAGTAAGTGTGGTGCAGACCATGGAACCCAGAAAACCCAGATGATTATCTTGAAAAAGGCCCAGCCTCTAATACCAACTGATTCTTCAGGGCTTTTAGCTTAAAAAGAAAATGCATTAATGTTGTCTTTAATGCAAAAGGTAGCCTTCGAAGGCAAGGCTGTAAATCAACTGGAACTTGGATTAATGTGTGTATTTATAAGTTGAAGTGGTAGTGGGCACTAATCTGAGGTAGTAGACGCATTTCTATTAAAATCACTGAATTTGATTGTTTATTACGCCATTTCATCCTTTAACTTTTATTGGGGAAGAGCAAATTCGAGGCTAATGTGAGGAGATAGGAGAAATTTTTCTAGGCATTCAAGGAATTTATTTGTATCTGAGGGCACAATGTGGACAAGAATTTTTTCTTTTAAACTAAATTTATGAGTTTTCCAGGAGTTCTGGTATAGTAAGAAAACAATCACAGGCAGTATGTAAACAATTTGGCATGACAGTGTTCCAGTTCAACCTTATCGGTAAAAACAGGCAGCCAACCTGAACTTCAATTCACTGATGCCTGGTACAAGCCATAACCATTTAAATCATTCAAAATGTGATAATTACTAATATGTGAATTGATCTTTGGGTCTAGAGAGTCCTATCACATATAGTTTCTAATTTAATTCCAACCAAATCTCCAGATGTATATTATTATTAATTATAGATTAAGAAATTGTGTCTTCATGTGGTTAAAGAATTACAAAATTAACTGCTTATACATTTAAAACAATTAAAATTTTATATTCTTTATTATTCTAAATATTGTGACACATAGAGCTTCCAATCTGAAAATAAAACTGAGTCTTAAGCATCTGTGTAATTAAATTTATTAGAAAGGAAAAATTATATTAGTTCTTAGGCGAAAATTAATTTTTTAAAATTAAGTTCTAAATCATATTTCTTAAATGGTTATTTAAGTAGGGGACATTGAATAATATGGATAGATAGCTAATTAATATCATACTAATCTCTTAGGTTTCAAACATCAGATGACAGTATTTATTTATATATTTATAAGAACTGATTTGAAATTTCTGTGGGAACAGGGATGGTTTTCATATAGTATTATTTCCCTAAATATGGGTCACAATTTCCTGTTTCTTTGTGTATCTTATTTTTATTGAAAACTGAGTATTTTAGGTAATATATTTTATTGACTCTCAAGTCTCAAGTCTCATATTTCCCCCCAAAAATGATTTCTGTTCCCGTTTGCTGTTTATTTGTTGGTTTGTTTTTATTTTTGTTTCAGTTTTGATTCCCTTTCTTGAGTGACTTTCTTGGGCTAAATCGATGATCCATCTCCCCTACATTTGACACTTACTGATGCCTCTGCTCAGTTTTTATGCTTTTTGCTTGTTTGTTTGTTTGTTTGGGATAGGATCTTGCTCTCTTGCCCTGGCTAGAGTACAGTGGGGTCATCATAGCTCACAGCAACCTCAAACTACTGGGCTCAAGTGAGCCTCCTGCCTGTGCCTCCCAAGTAGCTGTGACTACAGACAAATCCCACCATGCCTGGCTAATTTTATTATGTTTTGTAGAAACAGGGTCTTACTGTTGCCCAGGCTGGTCTCGAACTCCTGGACTCAAGCGATTCTCCTGCGTCAGCCTCCCAAAGTGCTAAGATTATAGGGATGAACCACTGGGACCAGCTTTTCTTTTCTTTTCTTTTCTTTTTTTTTTTTTTTTTAATAATTTTCCTTTTTTATTTAAGTCTAACTTTACTTTTCTTTACTCTTGGTTGCCCTTTCCACATAACTTAGTGATCAGCCAGCAAACACAGAGACGTTGTGTTTAAACAGTATAGGCAATAATCCTTCCAACTTCTGTCAATGAATCTGTTTACATAAGGGAGCATATTTAATGTTCAAGTCATTTAAAAATTATCATTGATATTACTTTGTTTTGGTTCCTTTATAGTATTCTGTGCACATTTGGACAGCCACAGAGTATATCAGCAGTTTGTTAATAGGTTGGGCCTTTTCTCTTTTCCATTGCAGAAGTACAAAGATATAGGCTTTCTCCGATGATGACAGCGATCTTAGGCTGTTACAATGAGCTATTTCCCTTCACCTTTGGTTGCCTTAGAGGACTCAACATTCACTGACGATGATGCTGGGCATAGGCATTGCTCGTTGTTCCTTGTCAAATGGGCCCCTATTAACCGTGGTAGAAATGCTGCCAGTTCTCATGGTTTTCCCCATCCTGGCAGAAGTCTCATTCCAAGCAGCATGGAGAGCAACTCCATGCTGGGTGCCACAGAGTCCCACTGTTCTTACTCAAGTTCTGCAGTTTTACAAAGAGGAATGCTTCTCAATTGGTTTATGCCCTTGACTTAATACCTGAGCACTAAAATGGTAGTTGTTTATTTTCTGTAGTTTTATAGATACTTGTTGGAGAGAGGACTTGTCAGTCTCCTCATTTGGCCACAGCTGGAAGTCCCATCTCATCACATCACTTTTGCAAAGACCAAAGCAAAGTATGATTTTAAAATTAGGATTTGTTCTGCGATCTCTTGGGGATGCCCCATAGTGCTCAAGTGAGTGGCAGTGGGTACATTTGTGTGGGATTGGTATCTCAAGTTTCTTTCTTAGCCAAACATACATATATACATATCTATATATATATATATATATATATATATATATATAAAACCTATGGGTTATGTAGCATTGCCATAGTTGCTGAATTAAACACTAACTGGAATAATACTATTTTTATCATACCGTTATTGAAAATAAATTTCCCATGGGAGAATTTCTAAGCTGTTTCCAGCAACCCAAATAACCATATGTCTGCTGCCCAATTATTTTATAATATTGTCTCAAAAGTCTTAATTTGCCAACTGAAAAATGTTCATAATATTACTAGCTTGCCCTTTTAGTACAATGCCTGATCTCTTGTATTATATTCATCTTTGTACAGTTTGTCATTTTGCAATCCTGAGATTCTCATCATGTCACCTATTATAGTAAGCATATAAAATTACCAAATGGTACTGTGCTAATATGTAAAGGAATATCCCTTCTTTCAAATGACTTGCCACCTGTTATATGTGTAAAACAATTATAATTTCTAGCACAGAATCCATAACCTGTGTTAAGTAAAGCCATAAAAGAAGACAAAGACAATTCATATGTGACCTCATTCATTTTAGAATGTTTATATTCCATTTTGTAGTTAGGGGAGTGGTGAAAGGCAGTGAGTTAAACTGCTCAAATGCCATTTGCCAAGGTTTTACTAGGGCAAAGGAAGTCAACGTTAGTAGTATGTTCACTTTTCTTCTTGAAACCCTAATATTATTTGTTCCTAATTTATTGGAATGGAGATTCTAAATAGCATTTTTAAAATTCACTAGGGTATAATGCCTTGCCATCCATTCGGCCACACCATTTTCAGTGGGATTTAGATCTTTCAATAAATTCTTCTCACTCTCTGAGTCCTGGGGCAGGTGTGCAAATAATGACAGTGATTGCACCCATAAAATTGTATCAAATTTTTCTTCCAGAGACAAGATATGCAAATGTAGATCTTTAGCCTTTATACTATGGTTAGTAACAAATATTTTAAAACTCAAACAAACAAAGGCAAGAATAGCTTCAAGGCCCCTCGTTATTGTATTAAAGCCCAGTCATATCTCTTATTCTTTACTAAAAGGTTGTTTTTATTTTAAGATTATATAGCCTCTAATTACAAATGAGTATAAACCAATTATACAATCTCAACTGGAATCATTTCACTTTTAAGTAAGAACTGGATTCTCAAGGGATTGATAAGAACAATTGTGAAGGAACCATACAAAATTAAATGCAATCACCACCATCAGTGTGATTATGGACCTTGTTTGTCTTATAGTTATGATATATTTTTATTCTCCTATAAATGATGGGTAAAACAATTTTATATGCCACAAACATCTTTCGTTTTCATCTAATGTTATAATATTAAAATTCTGATACTATACTTTATAGCTAGTGAAAATTTATTCTAAAATTTCTATGTAAATAGTCCTTAATAAGAGTAGCACTAAAACAGTAATAATAGAAAACATTTATATAGTACCTGCAGGCTTTTGGAACTATTGTAAGAGCTTTACATATATTAAACATTGTAAATTCATTTAAAATCATTCCATATTTTTAAATATTAAAAATGTTAATATTTTAAATAGTAAAAATTAAGAGACCATGTTCTAAGATTTAGGCTGTGCGTATGAAAATCTACTTTTTATAATCTTTGAAGTTGAATTCTGAAAGAATATTTGTTTTATCTCCTATATATATTATTCCATCAACCATAGCTGTAATAAATGTGTTGTCACATAGACAGTAAGTAATAGAAAACAAATATCTGCTTTGTATTATATCTGATTGCAAAAGGAAACAGACACAATTTCAAAATCTTTAATGAACATATATATCTTTGGCACAAGAAAATATTTTAACCATATCACACTGCTAAAAAAGTTCCGCAGCAATAGTCTGTGAAATATTATGCTATTTAAGAGCAAAATATCAGACTATTTCTATTAAGCCTCTAATGGACCATTTATAAATCACAGTGTCTCTTTAAGGCTTATAAATTCAAGAAACCCACAGAAACAGTAGATTTCAAAGGAGAAATAATAAGAGAATGTTTTGCAAATAAAATCCCTAGGTATGGGAAAGTAAAACAAGAATAATTAACACCTAACTTCACAAATGTTAGTACATGCAATGGCATAGAAAAAGATGTGTAACCTATCTCTAGTTCTGTATTAAACTCAAAGTAACTTGCTGCCATGCAGCATGAAGAGTTTTACAAGAAATGATTCCCTATTAGTAAGAGCTATTATATATTAGACTGACTTGCAGTCATGAAATGTCCTGAGAAATCCTAAAAATGCAAAAGGTTCATAGCTCTTCTTTATGCTTAACTTATGATGATGCACTAAGCAATACATTGTGGCCTAGATAACTTTTCATGGTTCATTATCAGTCAAATCTATTTAGTGAATATGGAAAGTGGTGCTCTAGCTTGATTAACTGTGAAACATTATGAAAAATCTGGAGTAAGTTTTTTATTTTGTGTACTCTACAATTAAGACATGCTAAAGAAAGACCCTATAAACCATACTATTTTTGTTAGATACCCTCAGTAAATAACTTAACACTTAAAAGTAAAATAAGAATCTAGTCTTCCAAGCAATATAAGTTAAAACAATTTAATAGAACTGTTTACTCACAAGAATGTATAGTTGCAGTGATGTTTGATTGAATAAGGGGAAAGACTTATTCTGAATAATATATTAGAAGGTAATATGCTATTTCAAATGCCCTACCATACTCTGTTGGCATAACTTTCATCTGTTGTTCTTTAAAGACACAAAACTAATTTTAAAATTCAATTTTCCCAAGCAGGAAAAATTTTACTGCCCCTTTAAAAACTATGTCTTGGTAATATATTGTCGTGGAAATAAATAAACACCACACAAATGAGAAGGAACAAAGACTATTTTTTTTTTTCAGAGCTTACAAGGGAGTCAGTATCATCATTTGGATTTGCAAAAACTCAAAGTGAGGCAGAGGGTTGGGAAAGTTTTATATTGGATAAAAAGGGCAGGCTTCAGGTATGCCCTGATCACAGGCTGTCGTCTTGGGGAAGCTGGAGGTGGGCTATGAACTAGAAGTAGGTCATCCTGTGTAATTGATTAGTGGAATACATTTGGCTTTCTCTGGTTGATCCTAAATTAGAAGATGGGAGGGGGTGGGGGGCAAAAATTAGGGAGGCTGAATTTATTGCCAAAATCCAGATGATTTGGGGCTTATTGCTGCATGGGTTGTGGTTTGGATTCTTGGACTGCTTGTGGTAGAGGTTGTTGGTCAGAGTAATCTTAGTGCATATGGTCTCATCATTGCATATTTATATTTGCAATCTTTAATTATGTTTTATTTTTATTTTGTGCACTTTAAAAGAAATGTACAATCTAAAATACCAAATTTTGGGTCTGATGATAAATGTGTCTGAAAAGGATAAATAATATAAGTGCATACATGTAACACACATGACAGAGGAACAAATATCCTTGCTCTACTATCACCCAGCATTACCACCACTATCTCTTTATTTTTGTCCTTGAGGATCATTCCTCTTCAATCTAATTCAAACATCATATATTGATTCTTTGTAAGAAAAGCCTCTGTTTCCTCTGTCTTCCACCATCCCCTATCTTACTGCATTTTCCATATTAATTCATCTCTTATTTTGCTCACTTCCAGGGAAAGTGCCAGATAATTTTTCAGTGCTATGCATTTTATGCAGGGTCAACCATTTAAATTACTGTTGCCATGAGAACAAAGCAAAAGTGATAGCGTGCAAATTGCTATCATAGACTGAAATGCAAATAGTTTAGGAGTTTTTGCTTGCTATACTGTAATTCTACCATTTCCTTGAGGTTACCTATGCTAACCTTCTGGTTTCAGGAGGAGTTAGAGAACATGTGAGAAACAAGTTAAAATGCAGATAACTGACTAAGTCCAATAAAATTAGCTAAACCAACCTAGATTGGTCAAACCCTACAGATATTGTATGATGCTATGTTTGGGGTGTATTTTTACAAAGCAAAGGCTGATGTCACATTGAACATTATACTGAAGCCATATGAGTTTGTAGTTTGTATCCATGTAGGAAAATAAATTTCCCTGGATTCCTGACCTGAGTGCTACTGGAAAAATGTTAGTATCCTGAGACTCTTCACATACCATGAGAATTAGATCTTTAGACATTTGTCTAATCAATTGCATTGATTTGAAGCAATACCAAAAAAAAAAAAAAAATCTTCCCTTACCTTCCTGAGAGATTCATACAGTTACAGCCTATACTAGGTCCCTCCCTTTATGGGAGGAGCCTAGAAAGTTATTTCTCCGTATATTTACATGTCAAAAGAGATGAAGCCACAGAATATGAAGATATCTCTATGCTATAAAAACTCAGACATATTGAGTTTTCTGACTATTAGAAAAAATTTATTTCTATACCAAAGGATTTGAATAAGGACTCAGGTCCATTACTTTTCCAAGGAAATATTTTATGACAGAACATGGGAGAGTTTCCTTTTTCTCCTTATAAGCAGAGAATGACACTGTTTTCTGTCCCGTTACCTGTGGGGTGCCTGTGTACTTTTGTATGGAAAAATTGCTATTTCTTCTCAATGCATCATCTCAGTAGTAACCATGATGGGGAACAATGCACTTATTTACTGTGAATAATAAATAATAAATGTGTCTCTGTTCCAGACATGATGTGTGTGCATTCAGGATAAAATTGATAAAAATGAGTATTCAAAACCAACAGTGTAACTTAATTTATCTGAAGTAAGATAGAATTTAAACCTTAAAAGTATAATCATGTTCAGTTTTATATGCTATATGCTATAGGAGTTTTAGAAAAAATATGTATTTCCATGCAGTAGTAGCCAAAAGGAAGTAATACTTAAAACAACCATTTAAACAATTGAATTAGAATTAGAATATGGTAGAATAGATGCTCACAAGAACAACATTCTTTTTATTGGATCTTGAGAATGGAAAACAGTATACTAACAAATAAACTGTAATATTGATAAGCCAGACCAGGAAGCTTTAGTTTAATAAAATTTAAACTAAAATATAATTCAATATTATATTATTCAATATATAAATGAATCTAACAAATATATAATAACATGAGAAATGATATTAGATAACAGGGTCCACAATAATGCTAGAGGCCTTTTATACAAATGAATGAATGAATGAATGAATGAATCAATCTAAGAGCCCCTGAATATAGAAATAATAATGTGGAAACACACTTAGTCAAAGAATGGTGGATAGATAAAAAAGGGACTTAGATATCAGGCAATTTGACTGAAATTTTTCATATGGAGAAAACCATGACCCCTGAGGTTGAAATCACACATTAATCACAAATCACAAATAAGAAGTAATTTGTCATTAAGAACCATCAAATCAAGATTGATAAACAATGTCTAAATATGAGGGCTTGTATAATTTTTAGAAGCAGTTCTTGTTGGAAAGGTCAAAGCTTAGGCATACAATTGGCTGACACATTTTAGAAATAAAAAACCACATTTTTGATATACACTGGTTTTTGGTAAATTCTCTAAAGAAATCAGAAATAAAAGACAGGAATCAGTGAAGCCACAGAATCTCCTTCAGGTAACCATGGAGAGAAAAACAATTGTAGGAATTAGTGAAGCAAAAATAAAGGCATAGGAGATAACGAAGAATACAAACAATTTAGGAGCTTCTTAAAAGAAAAAGTGGTTGGCGCAGTAGAACTGTGAGAAGCCAGAGCATTGAGGGAAGTGCAATAAGTTAGAGCACAACTTTGTCCTTTTATTTTATCTGACCCTGAAAAGTCTTGCCCATGATTCCAAGTGGCTTTGGACTTTTAGGGTAAGAAGTGGGTTGCCTGATTGTTTGGATTTAGGAGGCCAACAGAAATGCATCTTATAATCTAACAGTCTTTATGTTATCTTATTTATTTCATATTATACAAGGTGAGATTATGCAGTAATGAGAGTAGTTTTATATTTTGGTCCATAGAATTAATACTACACACACACACACACACACACACACACACAAAATAAATTTCTGGTTATGGGAGATGTAGAGAAAATGTGTTCTGAAGAAGAAATATACAGATAGGTATTGAATTTGCTAATAAAGGGACCTAATAACATGTATATTGAATCGTTATAAAGCCTAAAAAGAAGCAATTGTTTCTATGGTTAATGATTCCATTGATTAAATTTCCTCTCCCTATGGTTCTCCTGCTCTGCCTCTCTACCTACTCTCTTCACATTTTTATTAAATCTTTCAAAATAATGAAGACATTTGGGGAAATTTATGGAAAATATAAACCATGGGGACCACATACATTAAAATATCTAATTGTATATCCTTGCTTTACTATAGATAGGTGAGTTGGCTCTTACTTGATATACAGTATTCAATTTCAGCTTATTAATTGGTTTCATTTCATTCTTAAAATTATGTCATTATTCTGATTCACTTCTCACACAAATCATAAGGGGAATTGCTTAGTCTGTAAAGAGCTCCATCAACTTAATTATTTATATAGGCTGAGAATTTTTCATATCTCTATTCCTAATGTTGTAGATATACCAAAAAAATCCAATTGAAAAATATACATTGCTCACATATGGTTACTATTTACTATCATATAACAATTCAAAGGCCATAGCAGAGAATGCAAAATGTGTTTCCTAATAGTATGATGCTATAATTATAACTATATCCAGCTTTTGTTGTTTCCCAGTTTATCCATGTACTCATTAGCTACCTCAATTTGTATTCTATGATTGAAGGCTCAACTGCACACACAGATGACTGTGACCATCTAACTACAAAGACATTCTTAAGTGAACTTAAGGAAATCTTAGTGCTACAATGTCAACGGTGCATAATAATAAAAATAGTGGATGAAAACTTTTGATAGAAAACAAAATGAAAAATCCTCTGCTATGGGTCTATTGACTTCTGTTGTTTAGGATGTCCAGTAAAAATGCAAATCAAGCTTAGAGAATAAAATACTAGTCATCGCTATGCACACTAACATTTTCCCTCTTGGATTTTAAATAATTTGAGAAACAAATTGGATATCATTTGTATACTCTTTAAGAAGACAAATCTGCTGCTATTTTAACCAATATTTCATTGTAAGATTTGCATTGCTTTCTTCGATATTTTTCTCACTTCACATTTCTATTAACTTTAATTGATTTTACCTTATATGCAAGTTTATTTGGAAAACAATAGAAGGAATACTAGCTTAGTAAATATAATTTTCTCAGCTATAGCATTAGTGTGTGGTTTGAAAAAGATAAGTAAATAATTCTTTCTTTGCTATTTAAACACAGAGGTCTAACATATTTCCAGAAGTCTTAGAACTATGAAGCTATTTGTGCCCTCATATTTGAGATTTTTATAGGGGCTTATTCTGTTAGAAAGAAAAAAAAAAAACCTGCTTTACAAAATCCAATTAAATTTTCCAAAATAAGAAAATTACTATTTTACTGGATTTTGGAAAAGCAATAAAATGCTTAGTATATTACCTAACACATCCAGGAGATTGTAGATAACACCATGTGAACAAATCTGCTAATTTTTTCTTCTTTTTTTCCCAATAATTCCCTGGTCCTAATTGTTTTAGACAAGTCAGAGATGATCTAACCTGATTCATTTATTTTTTAAGCTAAATAGAAATTCTCCTAGTCATAGTTCTCAGTCCAAGGTTGTTTTTTTTTTTTTTTTTCTTCCATCATATATAAATTTTGAAGCACTAAAGAAATAACTGTGTTGAAGCAAATTTGGATTCATATATATCGAGATAGAGCATGTTTATTCAATTCTACTTTTTTTTTTCTTTTTTTATTTCAGCATCTTACGGGGCTACAAATGTTTAGGTTACATATATTGCCTTTGCCCCACTCTAGTCAGAGCTTCAAGCAATGTCCATCCCGCAGACAGTGCACACCTCACCCATTGGGTGAGAATATGCGCATCCCCTCCTCCCATCTCCCACCTGCCCAACACCCAATGAATGTTATCACTATATGTGCACATAAGTGTTGGTCAGTTAATACCAATTAGATGGTGAGTACATGTGGTGCTTGTTTTTCCATTCTTGTGATACTTCACTTAATAGAATGGGTTCCAGCTCCATCCAGGATAATACAAGAGGTGCTAGACCACCATTGTTTTTTGTGGTTGAGTGGAACTCCATGGTATATATACCACATTTTATTAATCCACTCATGTATTGATGGACATTTGGGTTGTTGCCACATCTTTGCAATTGTGAATTCTGCTGCTATAAACATTTTAGCGCAGATGTCTTTTTTATAGAATGTCTTGTTTTCCTTTGCGTAGACATCCAGTAATGGGATTGCTGTATCTACATTTTTTTAAAAAAAGTAGACTAATAAACATTAATCAATTTAAAAGCATAAACAATAAAGTGATCAGTATGCATGTATTAAAAATGATCCCTTCACCAAATGACTTGAGGAGGTAGGAATATTTATATCACATTTGAGAAAGGAATAAGAAGTTCAGATATAAAAATGTTTATTTCTTTAAATATAATGGGAACATTCAGTCTAAAATTAACTACAGATGATATACATCTTGTAGGGAAATGAATATTAATATAAATTTTTTGATTAAATCTCTACTTATACAATCTTTATTCATAATTATCAAAGCCCAAATATATCTTCAAAAAGAATACATATTTTGCTTAGACTTGAATCAAAAGCATTGGCAACATATTTATGTTCCTCTCTGCAGTTTAATGAGTTTAAGGAAAATTTAAAAGCTAAAATCAACATTCAGAATGTTATCATTAACTCTGAGTGTCTCCTTGTCACTTTTATGTGTGTATGTGTATATCTCTCTGTGTATAAAAATGTGTGTGTGTGTATATATATACACACACACACACACATAAAATGTATATACGGAGGTCTGTCTGGAAAGTATCAAGCCATGTAATATGAAAAGCAGAGACATTTATTGAAGAAAGTACCAGAAACATGTACATAGGACAGTGACACTTCAGTCCCTTTCAAAGTAGGCACCTTGGGGCCTCACACGGTTCTCCCAGCATCTCTTAACCTAACCTATACACGTTAAACATTCTCAGGCACTTTGCTTGTTGCAGGCCTTCCAGAATATGAACCACTTTCAAATTAGTGTAAATAATCTAAGCAGTAAATTTTAGGGAATGTGTTTTTTGAATACCTCTCTGTTGTTGAAACATGTAGAAGTATGAACTAATTGAATAAATTTGAGTTTCAATATTAGTTTTATAACCCTGATTATGGGTAGCATGCATAAACAAGAAAGATGGGAATTTAAGTGATAAAGTGAGATATCTATAATAGATGTTATACATAAATTTGCAGGCTATTTAAAATATCTGGCTTCCTAATACTATTTAAAGCTTCATTCAAAAATATTTACTCAGGATATTCTATGTACCATCTCTGTACTATTTTGTGTGGAGTTAAGGAATTATAAGTCATAAGTCTGATTTTTTTCTCCCTGATGCATCTTAAGTGTAATACATTTTTACCTTTGAAACTATTAGAAATAAACAGTAATGTATGTACTTGAGTTTGTAGATTCTCAAATACAATAATGTATTCAGCGAGTGAGAAATGATTGAAAATGGGTTAAAACTAGTCAAATTGATTTTATATGGCAAAACTTTGTAATAACTTTGTATGTATGGTAAAAGCATAACAGGATAGGTGAAAACCAGAACCAAGACAATTACAAGAGCAAAGAGCAATGGAAGTGGAGATCTGGGAAGAGCAAACCAATTCCAGAGTAAAGGAAACTTGTAGGTAAAGGCGTGAACAGTAAGATAGTAAAACATGGAAATATTCACTTCGTAGCAGTTGACCTATGTTGAGTACTGACTGTGATAGTTAATGTTATGGGTCAATTTGGCTGGGCCACAGTGCTCAAATATTTCATCAATATTGTCTGTGTTTCAATGAGGTTCTTTCTGGATGAGATTAACATTTACATCAGTGGATTTTGAGTAAAGCACCTTGCCTCCATAATGCAGGTGGATCTCATCCAATCAGTTGAAGGCCTGAATAGAACAAAAAGATTGACCCTCCTTGAGCAAGAAAGAATTCCACCACAGGTAGTCTTTTTTTTTTATTCAGCATATTATGGGGGTACAAATGTTTATATTATGTATATTACCTTTGCCCCACCCACGTTAGAGCTTCAAGCATGTCATCCCCCAGACAGTGTATATACCCATCCCCTCCCTTCTCCCCCCTCCCATCTGCCCAACACCAATGAATGTTATTACTATATGTGCACTTAAGTGTTGATCAGTTAATACCAATTCGATGATGGGTTCATATAGTGCTTGTTTTTCCATTCTTGTAATACTTCACTTAGTAGAATGGGTTCCAGCTCTACCCAGGATAATACAAGAGGTGCTAGATCACCATTGTTTTCTGTGACTGAGTAGAACACCATGGTATACATATACCACATTTTATTAATCCCCTCTTGTATTGATGGGTACCTGGGTTGTTGCCACATCTTTGCAACTGTGAATTGTGCTGCTATAAACATTCTAGTGCAGGTGTCTTTTTTATAGACTGTCTTTTGTTCTTTTGGGTAGATGCCTAGTAATGGGATTGCTGCATCAAATGGTAGTTCTACTCGTAGCTCTTTGAGGTATCTCCATATTACTTTACACAGAGGTCGACTAGTTTGCAGTCCCACCAGCAGTGTATGAGTGTTCCTATCTCTCTGTATCCATGCCAACATTTATTGTTATGAGACTTCTTGATAAAGGCCATTCTCACTGGAGTTAAGTGACATCTCATTGTGGTTTTGATTTTCATTTCCCTGATGATTAGAGATGTTGAGTATTTTTTTATATGTTTGTTGGCCATTCGTCTGTCCTCTTTTGAAGTTTCTGTTCATGTCCTTTGCCCACTTTTTGATAGGGTTGTTTGATTTTTTTCTTGCTGATTTTCCTGAGTTGTATATAGATTCTAGTTATCAACCTTTTATCAGATGTGTAGCAATGTGAATATTTTCTCCCATTATGTAGGTTGTCTGTTTGTCTCATGATAATTTCCTTGGCTGTGCAGAACTTTTAATTTAATCAGGTTCCATTTATTTATTTTTGTTGTTGTTGTGATTTCCTTGGGGGTCTTCTTCATAAATTCTTTGCCTAGGCCAATGTCTATGAGAGTTTTTCCAACATTTTCTTTTAGATTTCTTATAGTTTCACGCCTTAGGTTTACATCTGTTATCTACTGTGAGTTGATTTTTGTGAGAGGTGAAAGGTGCGGATCCTGTTTCAGTCTTCTACATGTGGCTATCCAATTTTCACAGCACCAGTTATTGAATAAGGATTCTTTTCCTCAGTGTAAAAACAAAAACTGGGCAAAGGACATGAACCCCTCAACCAAGCATTTCACCAGTGGCTATGCCTAGGTAAAATAGATTTTAACTCAAAAACAGGGGAAAAGTAAGACAAAGAAGAACATTATATGATGATAAAAGGATAAATTCAGCAACAGGATATAGCAAGTCTAAATATATATGCACCCAACACTATGCACCTAGATTCATAAAACAAATATTACTAGATCTAAAGAGAAAGAGAGCAATACAACAATGCTGGGAATTTTAACACCATACTCACAGCACTAGACAGATCATTGAGACAAAAAATCAACAAAGAAACATCGGATTTAAGACCAAATGAACCTAACAGACAGAGAACATTCTACCCAACAACTGTAGAATATACATTCTTCTTATCAGTACATGGAAAATTCTCCAAGATAGACCATTTGTTAGGCCACAATAAATTTTTAAAAATTGAAATCACACCAAGTATCTTCTCACAACACAGAGGAATAAAACTATGGAGGGACTTCAAAAACTATACAAATACATAAAAATTTTAAACTAATGCTCCTGAATGACCATGAACTCAATGAGGGAATTATGATGAAAATTTACAGAACATTTGAAACAACTGTAAATAGTAGCACAATATACCAAAACCTCTGGGATACAGCAAAAGCAATACTAAGAGGGAAGTTTATAGCATTAAATACCAAAATCAAAAAGTAAATTAACAATCTAACAACGCAGCTCAAGGAACTACTAAAGTAAAAGCAAATCAAACCCAAAATTAGGAGCAGAGAAAAATAACAAAGATCAGAGCAGAACAAATAAAATATAGACCAAAAAAACAATACAAAGAATCAGTGAAATGAAAAGTTGTTCTTGGAAAAGTTATGCATGTAACAAAATTATAGTTGTACTCCATAAATTTATACCAAAAAAAGATATAGAAATGAAACTATGAAGGAATTTCTACAATTGACAAAGCAAGCTTGAAATAGAATTTCATGATTGACTTTTTTTTTTTTAGTTAAAAATGATTTTATTGCTTGAATTCATGGACAAATTTATGCAACTGGGGCAGAGGCTGTGGATGACTCATGCTTCCAATTGGGAAGAAGAATTCACTTGGTCATGTAATATCAGGCCAATTGATGAATTCGGCTATTAGAATCAGACAGAATTTGGCATCCTTATCCTTCCTATTCCTCTCAAGATGCTTTCAAACAGCAAGCGCTTTCTTAATTAAGTAGTAGAAATCCTCAGGAAGATCAGGAGCAAGTCCTTTAGACTTAAAGATTCTCAAGGTTTTATTTCCTGTCACAACACATACTTGTGCAATGACATGTGAGTCCCTCAGGATCACACCTGAAAAGGGAATCATATAATGTAATTTCCAACACCAAACACAAACTGGAGCTTGTGATGTCAAGGCTCAGATCAAGACACTTTCCAAGTTTCTTATCTGTGACATGGGGTCTCCTTTTATATATCACAGAAACCAATAGGAGAATGCATGAAAGCTCACAAGTTTTTAATTTCTCTGTTTCCTAGATATGTACATGTCAGAAAATTATGAGCTGTTTTCTCATATTATATTAAAATTGTAATTTAATTCACTTTTGGCAGTTTATTTTTAAAATAGTTCTAACTTTATTATCTCTGAAAAGACTAGGCAAATTGAATTTTCCTTAAAAGTTACTCTAGTAAATCAATTATACATATAAAACTCTGTTTAAAAATATATTATAGCAAAAGAAATGAAAGGGGACCAAAGAGATTCTTTCAAGTTTTTGTTTTAGAGAAAGATCATTTTACAATTGTAGAAAAGCAAGGATAAAGACAGTTCAAGTTGAAAATGTATTTACTTGAAGTTTTATCTAGAAAAATTTTAAGCCAACTTCACTGAGAATAAATGTTCTAAGTATTGGAAGTGGAAAGATGTCAGTGTTTGGTGAATGTGAACAATTAGGAACATGGTTGAGACATGCTAGGTTAACGTAAGTGGGCAAAGCCTAAAGATAGTCACATACCTAAAACAAAGGGATGTGTTTAGAAATATGTTGTATGGAGCATAGTTAAGAAATAGAAGAGACAGCTTAGTGTTATGATTAAATAACAGGGTTGTGAAACATCTGCCTGTGTTGTTGTTCTGCTTTTGACGTTCATTGCACAAGTGTCCCCTTGGAAGAACTCTATGCCTCAATTTGCCCATCTGTAATGTGGAGATGATACCTCTAAAAATGTTCGAGGATTAAATCAATCATGTTATCTGAAGAACTTATAAAAGTCCCTTGAAATATTTATACTCAGTAAATACTATTTATAAATATATATGTGTGTTTTATTCCTTAAGGGCAATAATATTTTACAATAAATTAAATACCAAAGTTACAAGATAACAAAATATTAGACAACAGGGCTCAATAATACATTTATAAAACCTTTAAGACCTTTATCAAATGCGTATAATATGTGTATACAATTTTATTGAGTTTTATTCTATCATTCCAACATCAGATATCCACAAAAACTGCTCTAATGAAAACTTACAGTTGTCCTGATTAGAGCAAATAAAACATATTTTTAAAACAGCTTATAGAAACATTCCTATGCTACACAATTAACATGGATTGGTTCTGAAGAAAGCATAATTTTAGAGAATACAAAATTGACTTGCAATTAGAGATTATTATATTACAGAAATACAATGAAGGAAGAGAAATATATTGAAAGTATGCAGCAGAAGGAATATAGGTTGAAAACCAGAAAAGTTTCTGACATACAAATATAACTTAATCATAAAGTCGATCACTAGATGTTATAGATTGACTTGTGCCCCTCCCCCCCACCAAATTCATATGTTACATTTGTACCCTTAGTACCTCAGAATGTGACTTTATTTGAAAATAGGGTTTTTGAAGATGTAATTAGTTAAGATGAGGTCATTAAGATAGCCCCTAATCCAATGACTGATGCCCTTATAAAAGAAGAAATTTTATACACAGGGAGAACATAATGTGAAGATGAAGGCAGAGATTGTGGGTGAGTAAGCTACTACAAGCCAAGGAATATCAAAGATGACCAGCAAACTATCAGAAGTTAGGCAAAAACATGGAACAGATTTTTTTCTCACAGCCTTCAGAAGGATCCAACCCTACTGACACCTTGATTTTTGACAACTAGCCTTTAGAACTGTGAAACATAGATTTCCATTGTTTAAAACACCTAGTTTGTGGTATTCTGTTATAGCAGCCCTGGCAAATTAATATACTAAAATTAAAGAGACATCAGTCTTCAGTAGTTATTTTAACATAATTTTAATAGGTTTTTTTTTTGCTTTTAGGTAGTTGAATGCACTAGATAATTATTAGGTGTTTATTCTTGATAAAATATGGATGATGTTAAGTTTTTTTTGAAAGTCTGGTAGACTATTTTTGACTCTTTTAACATATGAACTAGCCCAAATAAGATATATCCATATGTATACTTTACATAGTGGATTTCACTAAAATTTGCCTGATAAGCGCCATCATGTTAATGAGCTATAGTTAATTATAAATGCTATTAAAGCTGCATTTTACAAAAAAAAGACAATTATAATTATGAATTACATGTTCCATTTTATTTGATTGACAGCACTGAAATTTAGTAGATTACATTAAAAGCATATCACATACTTACTCTAACTCAAAAATTACTTACATTTCTGGAGAAACCTTGTTTGCATAAATACATAAGCAGTTTAGAGATATCACTCTTCTGAATTTTTGAAATAAAATCACCTATCAGCCCCTTTGTCTTATAGAGAAGTATATGAAAAAGAATTGAAAAAGTTTTCAAGAACCTATGTAGCTTATTTTGCCAAAAAATAGCAAGAAGATTTTTCTCTTTAATTGCAAAGAAAGACAGATTTAGAGTATGCTATTTCACCTTTCCCTGAAAAAGGTAACTTTAATTCTTTCCTTCCTAGAACAGAATAAAGGGAAATGGAAAGGGGTTATGATAATCCAAAGTGTCAAACAGAGTTAATGAAATAAACCTTTGATTTTTTTTTTTTTTAATTTAACTGGGTATATAGGTTTTCAATGTAAGTCTCAATGGCACTATTGCTATGATCTCAGCAAGGTCTACCAGAGCAGTATATATGACCAGATCATAGCATTATAGGAAGAAAACATCATAGCATTTATTTATACAAATTTTATCTAAAAAATGAGGCCTATTATCAAAATATTAGGCTTTACCAATATTTTATGTGTGCATTGATTCTGAAGCCCTCATTATTCTTCCTATCAGACAAATAAACCCAGCAAGGTTTTCTAAGCATGGCAGATCACCTAAAAACATTAAAAAGGTCACCAAAAGCATCTTCATATTTCATTCATGTGTAGTTTGTTGTAATATGCTGCAATTTTTATGCACTAGGTTAATGTAATTCATAGCTTACCTAAACAATTTTGTTTTTTTTGGTTTAAAAAGAGTTTACAAAGAACTGTGAAAGAAAATACTAGTAATGCTAGAACAAATAAACAAACACTGCTCCAAAAAAAAAAAAAAAAAAAGCAAAACATATGTTCCTTCAAATTGTATGTGCTTTTGTCAGTAATTTTATAATATAAAAACAATGATAACAACTACATCTGATTGAAAAGAATCTAAAAATCTGAAAAGACCGAGATGATGATTTAAAGTAGGAGTTTGTACTGAAACACTAAAGATAGGCATTTTGCATTGTGCTGAAATATTATCTAATAATAAATATTTGGCCATTACCAAAAAAATATATATATTTTGGGAAAAAATATGTACAAATATAGTAAAATTTTGTAGAAAAAAACAAATATCTGAGAAAATAAAATCAATAATATACCTCACTCTAAAGTCAATTCCCTGACATCTCTATTCTTTCTTGATGTTTACCTTTTCAATGAATCTTTTTATACTTTTACTTTAAAGATAAATATGGAGGAAGAGGGTTAAATAGGTAGATTACAGAGGATGTTTATAGTAGTAAAAATGTATGATACTATCATGAGGGATACATGTTATTGTACATTTGTACAAACCTATAGAATATACAACACCAAGACTGAACCCTGATGTAGTCAATGGACTTTGAGTGACAGTGTGTCATTGTAGGTTCATTAACTGTAAAATATGTACCACTCTGGAAGGGGATGCCGATAATTGGGGTGGTTACACAGGTATGGGTACTGAAGTATAAGTGAAATCTCTATTCCTCTATCAATTTTACTATGAACCTAAAACTGCTCTACAAAAAAGTATTTTTTAAAAGTACATATATGCCATTATATTAATGGTGTAATAGTGTGTGTTTCCTTTAACAAGTAATTTTAAAAATACTGTGTTTTTTAATACTTAGGATTTTTACAATACAACTTGGTGATTATTCTACCAATTCTTATTTCCTTTTACTGTTACATAATATATCATTGTAAGAACGTGCCACAATTTACCTTTCCTATCTCTGTTGATGGATATGTTTTTTGCAAATTTTTGTTTTTAGCAACAATGAGTAATAAATCTTCGTATACATGTTTTCTTGCCCAAATGTAAAAGATTTTCTCTGGTTTGTTATAAATAATTTTCTCTGGTTATTATACATAATTTTATATATTTAAGTATCTATTACAGATATTGAAATTAGTATATCTTGAAGCATAGAATAATAGTGGTATATATGTAAACTGATCATCATTAACTATAACTATTTGGCAGATGTATGCTCAAATTCTTTTTGGTGAATATATGATATAATAACATACAATATTATACTATAATATATGATATTATAATAATATACGGGCTCTACAACTTTAGATGAAGGCCTGAAAAAGAACCTGTCAAGGACAAGATTCCAAACCTTCTTGGTTCTTATGCTCTTAATGTTTCAGGAATTTTGTTAAGGTGGCCTTAAGAAGAAAGATCTACCTAACAGCTCTGTTTGTTACATAATTAAATAGTTAGATCCAAATATCTTTATGAGTATTTCTCATCAAAATTGCTGGCTCTGTTAGGCTCTGCAAAACTCAAAACTTTGGAATCAGATTGGGAACTGCCACCTTCATTTTCCTGTTTTACATAGATTTTCATATAGTACTTGCTTTTTGTCACAACAGCCATTAGAAACCCAGATTTACAAAAATATAGCATCATCAAAAATAATGTTCTGAAAATAATGGAAGTGTGAATGACTTTGAGCGGGTGTCTTACATGGTGCCAATCAACTGTCACTGTGGTTCTTGAAAATTTAAGATACCCTAATTTGCTCCTGTAAACTTTCTGGATTCCCCAGGTGTTTCCAGACACTTGGCTCTGCTTTATCAACCTCTTAAATCTCTGCGATTATGGAGGAAGATACTGATAATAGCTGTTTTTCACTGAGAACTTACTATCTATCAATTTTTTAGTACATTAATTTGAACTTTCATATCAACACTGCATGATAATAATTTTCATTCTTAGTGTTCAGCAGAGAAATAAATCAAGCTGTTACACAGCTAGTTATTACAGGATCTGGGTATTTGAAATAGTGAATGTGTGTCTTAGAGAACCTTGCCTTTCCTATTATACCACACCCTCTTTCACTAACACAGGGCTATTCCAAGAGCAATATGAGAAGCTACAAGCAATAAGAATCGCTGATGAGAACTCTTAACCAACAGTAACCTACTAATTAAAGCCCATATTTGAAGAATATAAAATTTTTGGATATTTTGTGGAGCTACCAGTTCCTCATCACTGTACTAATATGACATTTTAAAAGTGAGGGAGTGCCAATTTCCATTGTCTATCTAATGTCTATGACTGTATAGAACAGAGATAGATACCTTTTCGTGATAGTCTTCAATGATATAGAAAATTATTGTCATTAGAAAGCCTTTTGTATTTAGGAATACTTGATAAGATCTAATGGAAAAAGAAACAATCTTTTGAAACAACTCTTTATTATATTGCTACTTACGGCAGCTTCTTATGTTGCTGCATATTGAGGACTATATAAGTAGGGTTCAATTGATTACAGTGATAGTAGCCCCATTTTTAAAGTTCTTTACTCAATACCAGATGCCTACTGTAAAAATAACACACTTTACTACTATTTTATATGCAGATTGACTCTGAAGCCCTCAGCAAGTCTTCCTATCACATAAGTATGTATCACAAAGCATGACAAGGTTTTCTAAAGGAAGCATGACCAAGTACTCAAAATGTTTTAAAAAAAAGTACCAAAAGGCATCCATATCCAATGTCTATGCCAAGCAGTAAACTGTCATTATCCTACTTCAAACCAACACACAAAGAATATAATGACATAGGTAATATACAATGTCACAAGACAAATAAGTGGTAGATACAGGACTCAAAGCCATGTTTTTCACATCAAAAATTTTTTTTTTCACATCAAATTTTAAGACTACTCCCATCCTGGAGGTTCATGCTTTAACATCTCCTTTAACAGATAAATTTTTTGTTCCAATAAATTTTAGATTGATTTTTGTTGAATAAATTATATATGAGATGGCATAAATATTTTAATTGCTTTATGTACATGGGTGATAACATCAGACACAAATATTTACATTCAAATCCATTCTTAACAGTTTTTTCTCTCACTGCATGTAGGAGGATGCTTGTAAGACATGCCAAATTTGTGATTTAAAAAAAAAAATTTCACACTATTTTAACAATCTATAGACATAATTCCAGATATGTATATGTGGCCAAGGCATGCACATATAACTGATTAAGCTGTTATATTAATCTAGTCAGTCAAAAAATTAGTCACATTTATAACTAGGTGGGGGATACTATATAACTTCACAGCAATAACATGCGTAATTAAGCTCTCTTTATAACCAGTCTCTATTTTGGTCACTTCTTTGAATGAACCAGTTTTGTTTTCTGGCTCCTAGCCAGAAATAACCCTCTTACAGGTCTTCAGTGGCTTTTCAAAACTAAATTAATAATATTTTTCAGCCTTTGACATACTTGGCATAGTTCCAATTTTAGATTCCCTAGTTGCTCCATAAATTTTCTTCCTATGTTCTAACCTCAAAACCAACCAATAGAGACTGATAGAAACTTCTCCTGTATCATGTACAAATATTTAGCACAGAGATATGATTTTTTAGCTCATTTACATGTATTATTTGTCTAATATTATCTATTAGCTCTTAACCCTCTGAGACTAAAGAATCTATCTAATTTTCTTTACAACCCAAAACAATAATAATGCAATAAATATTTGTCAAACTAATTGAGAAAAATAAAATTTCTGTAGAATTTGACATTATTGCTCACATTTCCTCATAATTTGACCATTCATTGATCCTGGGCTACCCTATTATTTTGGTTCCTTACCTAGCATGTTTATTATTTCTTCATAGACCCATTATCTTTTTCCTTTATTTTGATCACGTTCTCATTACAATTTATGGTTTTCTATTTGTCACTCTATAGACTTTTCTTTTTAGTAATCCTATCCCTATTTGTTTACATGGCCTGATATACAATTCTAGGCAAAGTCTCTCTCTCTCTCTCTCTCTCTCTCTGTCCAATAATTCACAATCTTCTTATCATTTTCTGAGTATTGATAATCTAAGCTTCTATTTCTTCACATTCATATCGTAGGGGACTAGGTTATTATAAGCCTCTCATTAGGGAAAAATATGCTAAATAAATAGACACACACATGTACACATGTACCCACACCATTGGCCTTCAAAGGAGAAAGCAGCAACAAATAGGGGTAAGGGTGGTAAGAACGGTAGACAAACAGGCCAAATTAAGAAGATATCCTGGCCCCAGAAAGACATGTGGAAAATTTGAAAATAAAAGTCACACTTATACAAGGCAATTCTCTGATAATGCACACTTAGATTTTATTTCCTTGGTTTTGTGAGGCTGGGGTTAGCATACTAATTAAGATGAGGAATCTTAGAAGACTTTCTTTTTTTTATTTTTCTTTCTTTTTTTCCACACAGTGTCCCAAAATTTGCAGGTCTAAGGCCATTATGTGATCAGCTCCTAGAACTTAATCTATATCATTCTGTGAGGGGTTGGAGGAACATAGAGGAGATAGGTTTCATAGTTAACAGAAGAAAAGAAGAAAAAGAAAACAACAACAAAACTCTGAGGAGTTTCAGTGGCAGGAGACAAATTCACCAAATTAGAAAAACAAAAACAAAACAAAAACCCAATCAAGCGAATAAATTCCCTGGAGACACAACTGGGATAAAAAATGTAGATAAAGTCAAGTAAGGAAACCTTTCCCATTAAAACATTATTGAAGTTACCTTTAAAAAAAGTAAAAAGATACTACCGAAAGTGATCTACAGATTCTATGCAATCTTTATCAAAGTATCAATGACATCCTTCACAGAAATAGAAAAAATATCCTACAATTTTGTATGGAACCACAAAACACCCCAAGTCGCTAAAGCAATCCCAACCAAAAGGAACAAACCTAGAGACATCACACTACCTGACTTCAAAATCAGCAAGAAAAAATCAAACAACCCTATCAAAAAGTGGGCAAATGACATGAATAGAAACTTCTCAAAAGAAGACATAAGAATGGCTAACAAACATATGAAAAAATGCTCAACATCCCTAATCATCAGAGAAATGCAAATCAAAACCCTAATGAGATATCACTTAACCCCAGTGAGAATGGCCTTTATCAAAAAAACCCAAAACAACACATGTTGGCGTGGATGTGGAGAGACAGGAACACTCATACACTGCTGGTGGGACTGCAAACTAGTGCAACCCCTGTGGAAAGCATTATGGAGGTATCTTAAACAGATTCAAGTAGACCTGCCATTCGATCCAGCAATCCCATTATTGGGCATATACCCAAAGGAAAAAAGGTCATTCTGTAACAAAGACACATGTACCCGAATGTTTATAGCAGCACAATTCACAATAGCAAAGATGTGGAAACAACCCAAATGCCCATCAATACATGATTGGATTAGTAAGCTGTGGTATATGTATACCATGGAATATTACTCAGCTATAAGAAATAATGAAGATACGACATCTCTATGGTTCTCCTGGACAGAGTTGGAACCCATTATATTAAGTGAAGTATCCCAAGAATGGAAAAACAAGCATCACATGTACTCACCAGAAAATTGGTTTCCTTGAACATCACCTAAATACACATCTGGGAATGACACCAATCAGATATCAGACTGAGGTGGGGGTTGGGGGAGGGGATGGGTGTATGCCTACACAATGAGTGCATTGCGCACCGTTTGGGGAATGTTCACGCTTGAAGGTGCTGACTCAGGAAGGGGGGTTGGGGAAGGGAGGGATATATACCTACATGATGGGTGCAACGCACACTATCTGGGGAACAGACATGCCTGGAGCTCTGACCTGGGGGGAAAGGCGGTACATGGGCAACGTATGTAACCTGCAATTCTGTATCCCCCATAACAATAAGATGAAATAAATAAAAAAAAAAAAAACACACAAAAAAAATAAAAATAAATTCCAAAGCTATACTAATCAAAACATAATACTAGCATAAAAACTAACACATAGGTCAATGATGCAGAATAGAGAACCTTGAAGTAAATTCATGCATTTATAGCCAACTGATATTCAACAAAGGTACCCAGAGTGCACATTAGAAAAAGATAGCCTCTTCAGTAAATGGTGCTAGGAAAACCCAATATCCATATGAAGAAGAATGAAACTAGACCCCTATCTCTCACCATATATAAAAATCCACTCAAAGTGAATTAAATATTTAAATGTAGGCCTGAAACTATAAGACTACTAGAAGAAAACATAGAGGAAATATTTCCATACATTAGTCAGGCAAAGATTTTATGAGTAGGACTTCAAAAGCACAGACAACAAAAGCAAAAATAGACAAACAGGATTATATCAATCTAAAGAGTTTCTTCACAGCAAAGGAGACAATCAATAAGATGAAGAGACAACTTGCAGAATGAAAAAGAATATTTGCAAAGTATTCATTCAACAAGGGGATTAAAATCCAGAATATACAAGGATTCAAACAATAGAAAAAGAAACATATAAACTCATCAAAAATGGGCAAAGTATTTGAATAGACGTTTCTCAAAAGAAGACAAAGAAATGCCCAAAAGGTATATGAAATAATGCATAACATTACTAATCATCAGGGAAATTAAAGTTAAACCCACAATGAGATATCACTTCACATGTTATAATGACCATAATAAAAAAAAATAAAAGATAAATGTTTGAGAAGATATGGAGAAAAGGGAATACTTGCACACTGTTAGTGGGAATGCAAATTGGTAAAGCCACTATGGAGAACAGTATGGTGGTTCATTAAGAAGCTAAAAATAGAATTACTATATGATCCTGCAATCTCACCACTGAATATCATCCGAAAGAAATCAGTATTTGTAGAAGATATTTGCATTCCTATGTTTATTGAAGAACTATTCACAATAGCCAAGACATGGAATCAACCTAAGTGTCCATCAACAGAGGAATAAAGAAAATGTGATAAATATACACAATGGAATATTATTAATATTCAGCCAACAGCAACAAAAAAAATGAAATCTTGCCATTTGCAGCAACATAGATAAGCCTGGAGGACATTATGTAAGTGAAATAAGTCAGGCACAGAAAGATAAATACCACATTGTTCTCATATTTAGCAGATAAAAATGTTGACTTATAGAAGTATAAAGTAGAATCGTGGTTTCTAGATTCTTGGAAGTGTAGGAATTAGGGGAGGATAGGGAGAGGTTGGGTAATGGAGATAAAATTACAGCTAGGGGGCAGTGTTCTATAGCACTGCAAGTGAATATAGTTAACAATAATTTGTTGTATATTTTCAAATATCTAGGAGAAAAGATTTTGAATGTTCCCAGCATGTAGAAATGATAAAGTTTGGAGGTAATGGATGCATTAATTACTCTGTATCATTACACATTGTATACATGTATCACAATATCACTCTGTACTCCATAAACATGTACAATTATCATGTCAAGAAAAATAGAAATAAGAAATAAAATAAGAATATGCCAGCAATATTCCTATAAAACAGTGGACAGAATCATAAAGGTAAAAGAGTTTAATAATGCCCATCTCAATGTGACAAAATATGTTTCTTACTACAGTTCATGAAATATGTACAGGGGGGTAGACTATTGGATAAAATTCTGAAAAATGTCACTCATTACTGTTGCTGGAGAGAAGTAGGTTAAGAGAGCATAGCTGTTACTTGGGGTGGAGATTAAGAAAATGGCTTAAAAGCAGATGCGCTCCTTACTAATTCATGTCCTGTGAGATACAAGTGAAACTCGTTATGTCAGGATATTTATTTTCTTGCCTGGAACAAGATATAGAAAGTAAAAGTTTAAGAAAGTTTCCAGCAATTAATGAGGATGTAGAATAATAGAGAATTTAAGTGAAAATAACACAAGATTCTCTGAGGAAGGCCAGAAAAAAAACTAAGAATAGGATTACAGTGCCTTCCTATAATCAAAAAATATTTTCCCTTATCACTGACTTTAGGAATAATACAAAAAGCTTTTCCTTCCTGTTGCCTAGAATATAGTGTATGTCTAAGAACATATATATATATATGCTTTCATATATTCATACACATATTTAATAAATCATAGTTAAATGACATTAATTAACACAAAAAATTTCCATGATTGTGAAATATATCTTAGTTGAAAAGAAATAGGTGGAGAGAAAATGAACAAAATGACACTAATTAACCTGTTAGAAACCAAATATTCTGAATTATAAGAATGGCCAGAATTTACCCACCATTATTGCAATAGTAAATGTAGCTGAATAGATGAAATTATGTTAATAAAACAGCGTCAACAGGAAGAATTCAAAACTACCATAATGATTTTAATATTTTAGAAAATATAACCAAAATTAAAATGTGGTAATAGCTTTTACACAACATAAGGGCTAAAAATATTTTAATTAATAGTACTTTGTGTTTATGAAGTAAAAAGTTTCCCATTATTTTGGTAGGAGGTTAATTTATCATTTCTTTAGGTGGATGTTTTGACAATGCCTATGTGTTGGGCTTTTAACATACATTCTTATTAATTTTATCCTGAATATGCCCAAGGAAGCATTCTGGATCAGAAATAGGTTTATTATTAATTACTTCACAGTACATAAAAGTGCTGCGACCTCTTCCCCATTATCTATTATTGGGGCAAGACAAAATGAGTCAGGTCAAATATTCTGTATGAATTGTAGAGCCTCTCTATAGGTGATGGTTGAGGGAAAATGATTTTTTTCCTGCTGTTTATAAAAGGGATTGAGTCAGGTATTCCTTTCCACATTTAAATGGGTTTTATTGGATACATAAAACACGTGAATACTTTTTAGTGGGTAAATACAATCTCCAATCTCACCAGGAGACAGATAGTGGAAGTCTTCTCTTTTAAGATCTAGAGATATCTCCAAGTTCCAGCACTTCATTCCTTTTGACGTGTAAATTCCCAAGGAGATAGCTCTCTAGTGTCCCTTTCCCTCTAGGGCCTAACTTAAAGACCTACTCTAAGCAGTAAGCATTTGTCTTTCTCAGGGAGTAAGGAAAGTTTTATTATTGCTTCAAATCATTAGAGCAATTAACTAGACAAATGGCTACAGATAAAATGCTCCTGCTATGTGAAGAGTCTCAGAAGGTTAGGGCTTTTGCAGGAGCATTGAGAGGTCTAGGGGATTTTTATTTTTCTACATTGTGGGACTAAAAATTTAATCAAGGAGTGCTAAAAAAACTGCACCATAGACAGACTTGCAAGTGTACTTCACAATATATCTACAAGTATAACATCATGCCATTGGTTGTAATAGCAAAATTAGAATTAAAATTTTCAAAATATGAGAAGAATAAATACATTCTTCTACATTTGGCAGTTAATGCATTTCTAAGCACTGGTCTTCAAGGATGACACTAATTTTATTCTCCTTTTATGACAATTTACTAGATCTTCATGTCCCGTATGTATATATCCACTCCTTCTGACCTAATAAGAATCATCTATCTTCTGAATTCTCACAAAATATATCTCCTTTTTCATTGTTATTTTTAAAGCATGCTCATCATATGGGAGCAGATTTAGCTTTACTCTTGATTTCTGATATTGAGATGCTTTCTGATTTTTTATCAGAGGGGCACATCCTTCATATATATAATTCAGAGTTGAATTTTAAAACATAACTAATGAGAATACTGAAGTGCTTCATCTTATCTCTTTAATCTTGTTTAATATTTTTCACCCTTTCTAACAGCAACTTCTATTTTATTCAATATCTTCAAAACTCAAATCAGTAAGAGAAAACTTTGATGTTCACTTTCTTTTGATAGAAGATCACTGGGTATGAACTTGTCTGAATACTTCTCATCACATGCTGAAACACCATTTCATTTGCATGTCATTGTTATGTGACCTAAACAAGTTTTCCTGCAAGGACAACAGCCTGAGAGTGGTATTGATATTTTATTCAATCCCAGCTTTCTGTTGTTGTTTGTCACTTCATAAATGATATGTTTTTTAGTCCAGGAATGTTTGTTTGGCTTTTTGTTATGTCTATTTTTCTGCTGAGATTTGGTAGTTCTTTGCTGAGATTTTTATTTAGAGAAACCATGTTTCATTGAGGATAATTACAAGTTCTTTAAGACGTTTGTCTGTTAATAGCAACATCTTATTTATTTCAATTTTGGACTCATTTACCATTCTTTGCATGTAGATGTGTGACAGGTTTTCTTTCTTCATATTTTGGTTCATTTTTTATTGTATTCTTGATACTAAAAAGTTAAGCTATGGGTATTCTGGGTTCCGTTATTTTTCTCCAGTGAGTACTTTCCTCTTAATTTTAGCAAGAAATATTTATCTGCCTTTAAATTGCAGAATTCTTCTTAAGTGTCAACTCTGTTCTCAGCTCAGATCTTGTTCCTTTAGCTGAGTTGATTTGAATGTGATTCACCCATGTATGGTTCAAGGTTTGGTCAAAATGTGGATAGGCCTGCTTTGGAAACCTCTCTTTAGCTCTTCCCCTTCTGAGATACTTCTAAACTCTTCACTGACCACACTTAAACAGCTTCTTTTTTCTGGTTTCCCAGACCAGAAAGAGTGGGCTTCTTTGTATCTACCCCTCAGACACTGTATATACCACATGAACTGCTTTAGTTCCAGATTGATAGCCTTGAGACATGCAGGGACTTGTTAACAAACCTGTCTTTCCTCCTGAAATGTGATACACAAAATTGCATCACTCTGATTAAGAGCTCTCAAATGGAGTTGGGAAAGCCATTCTAAGAAAGAATGCCTGCACAGACTGCGACCTTGCAAACACAAGCAAAACAAAACAAAACAAAACAGCCAAAACCAGGAAATTGCCTTAAACCTCTGAACTGGGCAAGACCCTAATAAATACCGTGTCTTACTGCTTTGCAGTCTGGTTTTGTCTTTCTTCTTAGTTTACAACTCGAAGTGTGTGTGCATCCTCTATTGGAGTCTTTTTGTTTCTATTTACTCTCCAGGACTTTTGAGTAGTTGCTTTTCACATTATCTTCATGTTTTTTTAAGCCGTTTTTGTTTTTAACAATAGATCTCATACCTGTTGATTTTTAGTCAATCATATCAGGCAGGAATCAGAGTCAATCTCCATTCCTGGGAAACCCAAACTGTTATTATGTTTTAAGAAAAAAATCCACTTTGGAAATATTTTTATAGATTGGTAAAAACTTTCTGAATTATTTTGTTGTCCTTAAAGTTATAGATGATGATTTTTGCTGCTAACAATGATCATTATAGCAACATTTTAAATTTCATTGAAATGATATTTTGTGCCCCAAAATACAGTATAGAATGTATTCACATATTTATCAACTATGAGGACTCACAGATCTGAGTATAGCATTAGGACAGCATCATTTTCAATGGAAGAATAGTCTTCTGCATATTTATTTTCATAATCTATAAAATGGGAATAAAATTTTCTAGATTTCTATTAAATGAAATTTCATATATAAATTACATAATAAAGTTTCTGAAACAGAATAGATACTTTTAAAATAGATTCCTTATTCAGTAACTGCCTTTTACTCCCAGGAAACAATACTTTTTAAAAATGTATATGGGTTTAATAAATAACTACCAACTCACCTTAGAGGTACTAAAAAGTGATCTACAGCTACTGTACATACCACAAAACAAAACAAAGCAAAGCAAAACCTCTTGAATTTACATGGGTAATAGGGGAACATAAAATTTCTCATACCCATTGTATATTTCACAGAATCTGTGACATACAGCATGCAGTGTCAAGAGTCAAAGTATTATAGATTTGAAATAATCAACAGATAGATAGAATGCATTCAGACAGAATGGAATTAGTTATGTCTATCCTTGGCCACTAAGATATCAGTATTATTATGTTTAGTTTTTTGGGGAAGGGTCTGTTGAAATGGAGATAGCAATAGTGGGAAATAGGGGCTTGAAGAATTTATATCATTTGGGAGCTTACACACATTTTATAAGTTTATTTTTCTTTCGCTTTTCTACAGCAAAACCTTTCTATTTGATATTTGTTTGTTGGACGAGGAGAGTAGATGCTTTCTCTTCTAACAGAATCATTTACTTGAAAAACAAACAAACCAAACAGTGAGCAGATAGTTTTCAACCTGACTACTAAGATATAATATTCCTTCTAGGTTTTGTAGATTTTATAATGGTTTCTTTATAAAATGAAGAGGAGAGTAATGTGCATAAGGGTCACTACTACACAATTCTAGCTAATGAGCATGCACAAAATTAAGGCTCATGAAGTAGCATATCTTAAATATTTGGTAAATAATGTATTTCTCTCTCAGAAGTTCCTAGCAAGAAAAAGATGTTTTCCTGACGATAAGATAAAGTGTTTGGGCTGGATGAATTCAAGGCCTCTTTTTAATCTACAAGTTCTGGTATTATTTCTGACTCTAAATATAAGTCATCATTGTCACTGCCACCAACTACAGTGTCTGGCATACAGTTTATGCTCAGTAAATATTTATGAAAAGAATGATGATCGAATATACATATGTGTTTATTTAACATCAGATTAAAAGGATGAAAGTAGGAAAAATTACCTGAAGGTCTTTTTCAAATACAATACATTTAAATTAAGGAAGAGTCAAATTTAGCCAGAATGTACGCTAATAAAATTAGAGACAAACAAACTAGAAAATATTCACCAGAAACTTGTAAAATAATTAAAGGTTTCCTCCAACTCTGTGATTTTAATAGCGTTTCATTTTTAATGGATGCTGACACAAATCTTGGTTGCTTACAGTCCATAGAACTCCCTGTAGCCCCAAATTTGCAGAAAATACAACAAAGCTTTCAATTCTTGATTCTCCTGCCATGCAGAACACTAACTCCAAATATACCACTGGCCTAGAGTGGTCAAGATAGAGGCCAGGGGTGAAGGTGGATAAAGGTAATTTCTGTTTGAGTTAAAAGGTTTTGTGGTGTTCTCAAATCCATGAGTCAACAAGTCTCTCTTCCCACCCCACCATTAAGTTAAAGACGTCTTTCTGTGTTGAGATACTCCATTATCAGAGAAAAATATACATATATATTTGAAGCCAGAAACTTTAAACAAGATGATAGGTAAAGCATTAGTGACAGCTTTTTCTTCAGAGTAAATGGTTTACTTCATATCATTTGCTTACACATTTCTCACATGAATGATTTTGCCAAATGAATAGTTTTTGCATTAATGTACTGGGTTCACATTTGCAACCTCCCCTTTACAAAATATATTAACAGCAGGGCTTAAAAATGAAAAGAGCTTATGTCTACAGTATCATCTCTATGTTTTCTTCTAAATCCTTCTGTAAGAGGGAAGATGAAATATGGTTAGCCATTAAAAATAATTTGGTGGAAATGCAAGTGTAGTGCTTCACATAATAGGAGATACGATGGTTGTAAAACTTGAGGAAAAATTAAAAATGTCATTTACTATCCAATATTAGTGGACTTTTTGTAATTGGTAATAAAAGAAAATGAAATGTTTTTTGAGGTAGTAATAAGAAAAACACCTTCTGAGAAAAGCATATGCAGACCTGAATACATAGTTCCTGTGTCCTCCTTCAGTTACATTTCAGGGAATGCAGTTTTGTTTGTTTTATTTTGTTTTTACAATTGTTAAGGAGCACTAGGCAAGGATAAGCTATCATATTCATAGAAAAAGAGAGAACAGATTTGGACAGCTAATATTAAGGGGCTAGTACATGGTAGAGAAGTAGGATTTTCAGAAATCGTTCACCTCTGGAGAGCACTGTAACACCGGTTTAATTGTACAGCAGCCGACCTATTTAGCAATCAAGACAAAGTGTGAGAAAAATGTGTATGAGAATAATAGGCCCTTCTTTGGAAGTTTTTGAATTTATTTTAGCCAAGTAATTTGATCAGAAATGCACATCACATAATGAATAATGATTTGTGTTTGAGCAGTTGATTCTATTACATACAGAATTTTAGTCATCTATTTTTTTGCAAACAAGGGCTATCGCTTATATCCAAATGCCATTTATTTAATAGAAAAATTAGTAAGTATATGGCTGGTCTTATAATCTGAAGTTTTTTGTGGGTGTATGTGTATGTGGGTGTGTGTGTGTGTGGGTGTGTGTGTGTATGTGCGTCTGCATGCATATATGTGTGAACAGGCTAAATGTCACTACATGTCCTCCAACCTTTCAAGGGCATCGTTCTTTTTAATCCAAGGATAATGCAGAAAAAGAAAGTAAAATTTATGAAAAAAATGTTGAAATACGTGTCAAAAAATCAGAGAGAATATTTTCTTGGATTAAAGAATATATGTCTTTGTAGAAGGACACTGAAAAGATGAGAGATTCTGTTAATACACAGTAAATCTATTAACTTATAAAATGATGGTGAAACTTGACTTTGGGGCACGGGAAATCTCCCGGGTCCCGTCTCCTGACGTGGACCAGCAGCTGGGTGGTAGCGACCCCTAGTGCAGAGCTTAGAGCACTAGGGGAAAGGCTCCCTGATTGACTCTGGGCACAGATGCCCAACGTTTGGAAGCCCGTGAAGCTCCACGTGAGCTTAATCCGTGCCATTATGTGATCTCCTGGCAGCTCCCCACACCACTGTGAAGGCCTGTGGATGTCAAGGTGCTCTTCTGTAGCTAAATTCAAAGGTCTGAGTCATAAGTATAGAGCCCCAAAGTTCTCTTGCTTAAACCTTCCCTAAGTCTGTGTCCAGTGACCACTTAAGGCTCTCAGTGGCTCCAAGCAGGCAGTCTGGCTTCTACCTTCACCCTTGCTGTCTCCGGTCACATTTCTGTTATCAAGCATTTTTTTTCTCCAACAACTATTCAAAATATGGGTATTTGATGGATATCCTGATTATTCTCTGAAGAAGAGGTGCATGCCAGCTGCCTCTAGTCAGCTTTCTTGCCCGTCTCCTACATTCAATTGGTATTGCCTTATAAGTCTCATTCTTAGAATGTAAGCTCCATAAGCACAAAGATTGTTTTTCTTGCGTTTGCTGTTATATCCCAAGCAATTGAAGCTGCCTTTAACATATAATAAATGCTTGATAAATATTTATTTAATGAATAACACGACCTCCCAAGTGATACAGAGAAATTTTGTCAATGAGCAAATATTATGTTTTTTTTTGTATGTATTTAGTTTGTGTTTATGTATAGGCATTATCCTCACTGGACAATTTTACACAAGGCATAACATACATTCTTAAGGACATAATATGTAAAGAAAAAATCGAAAGCTTTACTTTCTCAAAGTAATTTATTTAAACACTAAATACATAGGCTATTATAAATATGTTTCATGATTAGATTGCATCTCTATACAATTTAAAAACATAAAGGATGATTTGTTTTCTAAAATATGTTTGAAAGTTCTTTTATCAAGCATAAGTTTAATGATCTTAATTTTTACAGAAGGGTGGTGTGTTCTGAATTTCCTAAAAAAATGCAGTTAAGCAATTTTAGCCATGTGTTAATGATACATCTTCAGTGTCAGTTGCTAGGAAATCATTCTTCCAAGTCGAAAGTAGAAAACATATGCTTCTCCTTATCACAGTAAGGCTCTAACTTCACTGCAGTGATATAATGTTATAACCTAGTAGAATCACTAACCACATATCATGTGAATGCACAGTAAAGACCATGTCATGATATACAATGAAATAAAAGAAAATGTTCCTGGGAGGGAGACCAACGTATGGAGATTCACGTATTATTTCCATACTAAACAGTATTGATGAGTTTGAAGAGATGAAATAGGAAATATGCTCAAGGAAGACAATGTTAAAGGCCATTAATTAGACAAGAGTAATTACATGACTACAGAAAAAAACTGTCTTTGGTAAAGTTTAATCACCAATTGATATAAAAGTCACTTAAAAGTCAAATATCCATTGTATTTTTTAAAATTTTTAAATGCATGAAATAGGGTAAAAATAAGAACCAGACAAGTAAATTGTTTAAGTTTTTTAATTTGAGATTTGGAAAAAAATAATAATGAATTTTAAACTCATTCATAACTTTGAGATATTTTTGAAATGTTAGATTTTAATTCTGTGAATTTTACAAAGCAGATATTCTTGATTTTAACTCAAAGCTATCCAAGGAAATTCTACAGTTTTCAACAGTGTCCTATCTGGATTATAAATTCCTTATGTCTAGTTTTTTTTTTTTTTTCACTTATAAAAATCACTACTTTACATTTCACATAGATATTCATAACTCAGACATATACTTATCAATAGTGGTGTGAGGAAAGCAGCTCCTGTAAGGTCTCTCTGTAGCCTGAAAATATGTTTTCTTGACAATTTATGACTCCTCATTTAGAAACCAAACCTGAAGTTTAGAGAAAATAGCATTAAAACTACAGAGAATATGTGTGAGAACCATTATTAAATGCAAAATTTGAGGTGAAGTGTCTCAACAAATTAAGGCCTTTTTAGATGTAGAAAGGTTTTCACAAGAATCAGTTCCAACTAATAGCATAGAAGTAAGGCCTCAAAGTTTGTAGGTTCATAGGGAAAGAAAGTTTATTGAGAGTTTTTTCTAATATTCTAGTTTTTTTTTTTTTAAGTGAGACTACACTTCCACTTTCCCTTATTTAGACTTTAAACAATAATAACTTTAAATATGACAAAATAAAAAAGAAATGGCTTTTACTTACACAGAACAATTTGTTCACAGAGTCAAATACTTAAATAATTTTAATGTTTTAATTCATTTTCAGAGCTACATGGGTTGGGGAAAAATTAATTAGTAATAAGGAAACACAGTGTCCTATCCATATATGATACTTTTTCTTCAATGTAACCGTTATCTTAAAAAAAAAAAAAAAGAAAAGAAAAAGAAAAAAAAGCCTTACCAGTATCTACAGTAAAATGCCCAGAATACTTAATATGCCATTCATAACTGAGCAAAGTGAGCACAATCAGGACTTAACCTGTCTTTGACAGCTGGGCAGCCCTCTTCAATCTACCATGAATCCTAATTCTGGACCCCAAAATTCTAAACTTTACCTGCTACACACACACACACACACACACACACACATATATATAATATATATAAACTGCTTCTAAATTTACTAAATATATATGTTAACAATACATTCTTATGTACATTGAGTACATTGCTACCAGATATCATAAAAGTACACATATGTGTCCTTTAAGAGAGCATTTATTTTCTATCCCCTAAAAGCTCCATTCCAAATTCCATGAGAATGTCAAAAAATCAATAAAAGAAATTACACAATTTATTTTAAGATATATCTATTTTATTACATGTGGCAACCAGTTTTAGTTTTCAACTATAAAAGTGTATATAAAACAGAGTGCTTCCTACATTGAAAACAATTAAAATTCTAAATAACCATAAAAAAATAGATAACTGATATTTTCTTGCTATATATTGTCTGTAGCCAATATAATTATTTCCTAAAATAAATGATTATGTTAATATTTTTATTAATGAAAAAAACCATTAGCATTGACTCTATCATTTAATTATATCCTTTAATTTCATAAATATGACATTCTACAATATATACCTTACTAATTAGAACTATACATATTTAATTATATTTATAACTATAAAACCAAAAATGCATTTAAAGGGGAAAATGATTACATTGTCTTTATAAACTGTATTTGGAATCTTCCCAGGGATGAGGTACTCATTGCATAAGAAGGAAGCCCCATTTTTATCATGTATTGAGCCACTATATGCCTTTCCTTAAGTTTTGTTTGTTTTCCAATGCCCTGTGGAGAAATATATAAATTAAAATTATTTTTGTGCTCATTTTCCCTGGCAAAGTATCATTTTCTTATGTCATTTTAATTATTTTTAAACTAGATCAGTACCTTAAATAATTTTACTGATTTTATGAAACAGTCTCTTTGTAATACTCTCCTTGTGATCATATCAATTTTGTTTTACATATTGTACTAGACAAGGATATCTCAATTTTAGCACTGTGGATATTTTATCTTAGATAATTCTTTTTTATGGGAGATTGTCCTGTGTATAGTAAGATATTTAACAGCAGCATCTGTGACCTCTGTCTACTAAACGAAAGTAGCACAGCACCTCTAAGTTGTGACAAACAAAAATGTATCTAAATATTGCAACATGTCCCCTGAGTAGCAAAATTTCCATCTTGAGAATCACTGCATAGGCAAATAAGAGAGGTTACAGAAGTCAGAGAAGAATTCATATAAATAATATTAATAGTTTTTAGAATATTTGTTGTATACCAATTAGTATTATATACTTACAAATTTAATTGTGTTACATATAATCTTCATAAAAACACTATGTAGAAGATATTGTATTCCCCATTTGACACAGTAGGAAACTGAGGTACAGAATGATTAATTAGCTTGTCCGAGAAAATATTCACAAACTATACATTGGCAATGGGTAAATATCCAAAATATATAAAGAACTCGAACAACTCTGTAGTAAGAAAAAAAAATCTGATTAAAAAGTGGGTAAAAGACCTGAATAGACATTTCTCAAAAGAAGACATACAAAGGGCCAACAGATAATATGACAAAATGCTCAACTAATCATTAGTGCAAATCAAAACCACAGTTAGATATTATCTCACCTCAGTTAAAATGGCTATTGCCAAAATCAAAAGAGAGCAAGTGCTGGCCTGTATGTGAAAAAAGGAAACATTTTACACTGTTAGTTAGAATGTAAATTAGTAGAGCCACTATGGAAAACAGTCTGAAGTTTCCTAAAAAAATTAAAACTAGAACTACTATGTAATCGAGCAATCTCTCTATTGGTTACATAGCTGAAGGAATGGAAATCAATATGTCAAAGAAATATCTGTGCCTCCCTGTTTATTGATGTACCATTCACAATAGCCAAGAAATGGAATCAACCTAAGTGTCCATCAGTGGTTGAATGAATAAAAAAAAATGTGGTATGTATACACAATGGAATACTATTCAGTCATAAAAAATTGAAATCCTGCCATTTAAAATAACATGAGTGAACCTAGAAGACATAATTTTAAGTGAAATAAACCAGGCACAGAAAGACAAATAGTGTATGATCTCACTCAAACATGAACTCTATAAAGTTGATCTCAAAGAAGTAGAGAGTAGAATGATTTAACCATTCCACAATGCATCTGTACTTCAAAATGTCCAGTGGTACTCACTAAAAACACACAATGGTATCTGTCAATTTTTTTAAAAATTTAAAATAAATGAAATATAATTAAATCCATTTAGTTTAATCTCAGCATCCATGCAGTAACCAATACAACAAGCTATCTCTAGCCCATCTCCCACAGAAAGACCAGCGAGAGAAGAAACTTAAACAGAATATATAATTGGAAGAAGGAAAGAATTTTTAAACTGACTGAGAGAGAGAGACAGAGAATCAAATATATAGTTCTAAGTATAGAAAGTAAAAGAGGCAGGGATATGCATGTTTAAGGAGTTAGAAAAAGAAAGAAAAAAAATTGGTCCATAACCATAAGAAAAATCAGAATTAGAGATATGAAGTCATAGAATAATAGTTCTACTTTCTTTATAACAAATCCATTATTTCTGATCAATGATTTTTTAAGAATGGCTGTTTTACATTTGGTCACAGATTGAGTTAGTGATATCAAGAATAATAAGCAAAGTTCAGAATTATGCAGTTATATTTATAAGTAGGTATCAGGCAAATATAGATTTGTAAATCATATATTTTACATTGTGTGACAGTTATATTTTATTTAATTTTATTAGTGATGTAAGGAAAATAAACTAGGTTCCCATGAATATAAACTGAACATAAATGTTACTGTTTTAGTTATAATAATTTCACATTGTCTTTTATTATAAAAATTATTATAGGTTCATAGCTGCAAGATGTAAGAAAATGTGTGCTGTATATTAGTAGTCCACAGATAGAACATCTCACAGGCAAGTCCCACAGTCCAATTCCCAGAGAATACAACAAACAGTAGGGGTAACATGCAGCCACTCAGGTAGGGAAGGCAATAACATTTTAGAATGAAGTAAAGTTCTGAAAAAGACTCAGATGATTGCACTAACCAAAAGGCTGGTAAGTCTGTGTACAATTGTATAAAGCATCAAGAATATTTTAAATTGGGTTTCGAAGGAGAAATAAAGGTAAATTCTGGATCAACTAAACCAGATGAAAACTCACATCGGGCTATACAATCCAGTGCACACACTGCACAATTTCTAAGGATGATGACATATCTAACAAAGGGAGAAAACGTTTGGAGATGGATTTAAAAATAATAGAAAGTTTTGCTCTGCTTCTCATTTCAGTATGGAGTACAATAGTTAAGAACAGTCTTCAAAAGACATGTCTCAGTTTTGTGCATACAAATATTAATCTTTTAACATATGAATAAATATGTGTTCTAAATACCCTTATTCTCCCCTCAAAATAAATATTACTGTATCATTCACAAGCCAAAAAAAAAAAAAAGAAAAGAAAAGAAAAGAAAAAAGAAAAATCACGGAGAATCCCATTAATTTTTTTTTTAAACTCTCTTTTGGCCACCTAGTATTCTAATTATTTAATGTAGTCCCTTCATATAGTATCAGTGGGGATCCTGGCTGCTTAAATTATTAATATATGAAGAGAAGGGAGGAAAACAAAACATGAGGGTGAAAATGAGCTATTGAAATAGTTGGGAGTAGTTTAGTGTTAAACTTATTTGCTATAATCGTAGTTACAGAAATAAAATGGGTGATTTAGGCTTATTTATGATTTATGATAATTGTTACATATTTATAACAAAATATAAAGATTCTAGTGAATTAGATGCTTCAACATCTAACATTTATAACCACATAAAACTAATTCTTGGTATAAGATTTAAGTATATTATACTCTTATATTTTCTAATAGATGCATGAGAATACACTTCTGTAAACTAACTAAATATATAAATATATAAATCTTATTGACATCATCTTAATGTACTTGGATTAAAATATATACCATATCCTAGGGGTTCATTATAAATTATGGTGAAGTTTTGATTCAAATTTTTCTCCTTCCTGTTTCATACTAGATTTTTTTAGCAGATGATTTCTAAAAATTTCACCAAAACAGTTTCAGGATAAAATTTTCAGTCGACCTCCAGAAAAACATTATCAAATGGAAATCAAGTGGATTGTAGATTCTGTCTTATAGTCAAGTGGACTGTATGTGAAAAGAGAGCATCTTGGTGCTTATAAAATATGCATTTGTATCTACAAATGAATTGTCCAGAGAAATTTAGCCATTACAATTTCTTATAATCCTAACAAGAAAAAGGCTTGTAAGAAATAAAAACCATGTCAGGTTCAAGTTGGATAAACATTTCCAATCACTACAAATACCTAGGGCATAATATAACCCACATAGTGTAGTTTTGTTTCTTCTTTTTTGATTTGGAATATATGATTCTACTTCATATGTTCTACTGTTCTAGAGAGACTCAGTAAAAAAAAAAAAAATCTTATTTTCAAATTTTTTTCATTCTCAAGTATATTCTAAGGGGAAAAATTTACAAACTAACAGATTGGATTAGGATTTACTTTAGGTGTATTTATTTTTTCTTCAACATGACCTTTAAAATAAAAACACTCTCTGAAAAGAAAAGAGGACCCTTCTCCACAAAAGGGGTTGACTTGATGAGAAACCCAGGAATGGTGTCATATGTAGCACAAAGTGAAATCATTGTTACACCCTTCACATCACTGAAAGCCCTGGTAGACTTAGAAGGATCCCATGGGTACTACAGTCGGAAGAGCCTATTGGGTTCTAAACTTACTTTTCTCCATCTCTGACACTAGCAAGAGTGGATCAAGCCCTTCTCACACTTTGCATCTCTCTGACCTCTCCTTATGCTTCATCATTCCTGCCTCTTCTGCTGCTGCATCTCTATGGCTGACTGTTCTGCCTTCCTCTTCCCTTTTAAAGATCCATATGGTTACACTGGGCTCACCTGGATAAGATGGACTAATTTCCCTATTTTAAGGTTAGTTGCTCAGTAACCTTACCTCCATCTGTAGTCCATTCATAGCAATTTACATTAATGTTTCATTGAATAACTAGGGAACAGGAATTAATGTTTGAATGAATAACTAGGGGAAAGGAATCTTGTTGGCCATCTTTATAATTCTGGCCACGACAGAATTAGAAGACAGATTTACCATTCAGAGGTGCCTCAGCAGCTGTACTTTCAGATGTAATTTTTCTCTTTCTTGCATTACTAGATACTTGGAGTGCTGCTTTGCCTCTCAGATAGAAGCACTCTCATCTGTGGAAGGCCCCTGGGGGGAGACCACTCCAAGTTACTCTCTTACTCAAGGTGGATAGATTGTAAACCTGTTGACTGCTTCTTCCCCTGTACTTCAATCAGTCACCCTAAGTAGCCCCCTGGACTGCAGCTTGCTACTGCATTCCACCATTTTAATCATGCTAAAAGTTGGTTCTTTTTGTCTTAAGCTGTAATTTCCCTTTCAAATATAAGTCCATTTGCTTTATTACATAATGGATTTCTCATGATTTCTTGATTTCCCCAAATCTCTTTTCTCATTTTTGGTGTAACTTTTATTATATATCTATTATGTATGTTTTCCTTTACATATACACACACATACACATGTACATATACATATATAACAGGGATACAAATGTTTAGGTTATATATATTGCCTTTGTCCTGCCTGAGTCAGAGCTACAAGTGTGTCCATGCTCCAGACAGTGCTCACTGCACCCAATAGGTGTGAATATATCCATCCTCTCCTCCCCCCCCCAACCTGCTCAACACCCGATGAGAGTTGCTACCATGTGTGCACATAAGTGTTGATCAATTAATAACAATTTGATGGTGAGTACATGTGGTGCTTGTTTTTCTCTGAGTTGCAGAAATTTGGTATAGAGTTGAATGTAGCAGCAGGTACTCCACACATCATCTAGAAATAGAAGTTCGACCTATAAAAAGCTACTACACAATTGTAGTATCATAGATTATGGAAATCTCTCTCTCTCCACAGTCATATATATCATGGATATATGTGTGTATACATGTATGCATAAGTATATTTATAACCAAGACTTTCCTAGCTTTATAATACCTTAAAACAACAATAATAAACACTTATTTCTTTGAAATATGTCATGATTGCCACCTTATGTTTCAAGTTGCCTTTGCCTTTTATACTTTACACAGAGTAGGGATTAGCTCTAATTGATATTTTACATACACCCAAATTATGTATGAGTTTGTGTGTTTGTATATAACAATTTTTAGATAAAATATAAATATACATTGTAATATTTTCTTTCTACAGCCTGGTAGATTTTTATAAATGCATGTGCATTTGAGTCTAAACTGGTTTGGGGAAATTTGGATATGAAATAAAGTCATTGCTATTCATTCTATGCTTTCAATCCAGCCTAGGTCAATTAAGACATCTGGTGTTTAATGTTTGGCAGCTGCTCAGTAGGCCATGACATATGAAATAGTTTGGTGGTCTTACTTCACTTTTCATTGAGTTACTGTCAGGTAGTGATTAGTGGCCTAGGAGGAACTTGGCAAACAGTAAGGGATGTTCCATGTTGGAATTCTTTTCTATCCATACACGCTCTATTTTTAATATCAGCAGTAAAGTGTATTGGCAGGAAACTCTGTCTGTGTCACCCTTTCCTACTGTTCAATAAATAAAAGACTTTAACTGCCAGAAGAGATTGTATCTTTCAAGAGGTTCAAGTATTTGAAAGTATGAAAAAACTAATAATACAGTGCTAAGACTATATATATTCACAAGAGACATTTTAGAAATGATTACTATTTTCTTTATACTCATAAGAAAGAAAAAAATATTGCCCCAATTGAAACATCTAAAATAGTCATTTAGTAAATATTTATCATTGGTTGATTGGTTGTTAACTGTTTTTATTGAATTCAAGCAAATTTCTATTTTAATAAAAATAATTGTGCTGAATGTGCAAGTAGTCAGAATTTTAGTGTTTCCATGAGACACTTAGAATGCTTTTTTTATAACATAAAGATTATTACAAATATACAGGAAGGAAGTATATTTAATAAAACTAAATCTTGGGTCAAAGCATATATGTATACTAGTGCTGGACCTTGAACAAGCTAATTTTTATTTTTGAATTTGTTTTCCTATTATTTTCAAGGCAATTCTGAATTTTAAGAAGCTATACCACATAAAAACATTTGTGAAATAATATTACATAATATCTGGTACATAAATGCTTTTATTTAGCAAATTATTATTAATTGTATAGTATTATTGCAAGCTAGTTATTTTTTCATGTGCTATTGATCCAAGAAATGGGCAGTGTGTATTTTCCCTTAGAAGCCTATGGTCTAGATCAGTGTTCTATGCAGTGTAGTATGTTCTCTGCCAAGAAATTTGCGAGACTATCTCTTCTGCTACAGATACAAAATATTAAACTTTCTATCTAAATTTTGATATAAAGATTGACTCTTTTCTTATTTGGTCTATATGTTAGATAATCAACTCTGACATATATTATGCTGGTTATCACAAGAAAATTGTGGGTATTTAATAATACAAATAGACAAGCAAACACATTGTTACTTTAGAATACTATAATCCATCCTTTCAAAACTTGATTAACTAATTTCAAATTGATATAATTTAATTTACTTATATTTAACTAAGATAACATTTACAAAGTGGCTTAAATATTTTTGCCAAGAAAACACACATAAAGAATATAAATTCAAGTTGGAAGCATACAAAAGAAAGTGGCAGAATTGAATTTCTTTATTTTACTTGTAAAAGAATATAAAAACATAACAAAGTAAAAATAATGTGAAATATTAAATAGGTGTGACTACCTAATACATGTGAAAAAAGAAGTTAAAAGTTGAGAATTATGAAAAATAATATAATACAGATTTATATTATTAAAGATGGATACTTACCCTAAATCTCAATGTGGCCTGAGATACTAGATAAGGATAGTATTAAGCCATTGTTATTAGCAAAAGACTTCAAAATTAAGTATCCAGTGTATGAAGAACAAATACTGCAATTACTTTTCAGCTAATCAATCTATGTTCTGCACAATATTCTATTAAAAAAATTCTCAATGATAAATATTTAGGTGGTTTTTCTGAAGTTTTTTATTTAAAAGTGAAATTCTAATACCCTCTACCATCAAAATAATACTTGTTCTTCTGGTCATGGTAATACTGCTCAAATAAAACATAGAAAAAAATTGGGGATTGAAATATAAAGTACTTTCTGTTGTGTGAGAAACACTGTCACACATGCTTGGAAAACATTGATGAAGATCTAAGTACAAACATGTTTTATAACATATTTCAAAGTAGGGAAAGCTTGCTATGAAACTGGATGGAAGTATACAGGATTCTACTGTGTCTTATGTTGAAATGTTACAATATTCAATTTCAAAAATGAAATGTATGAAGTACTGTTTTTGAACCATTGAAGAGAGATGTGCTAAACACATGTAATCTTGAGTAAATATATTTTTTAAAAAATGGTATAAACTGAATCACTAATAGCCAATTTGCTAGTCTTTAAAACACTCTTGGAAATGGTCACAAAGCAGCACAGTTAAAATAAATTAACTGATTCTTTAAAAGAGAATTGCTTGTATGCCTTCCATGTACCACTTAGTAGGACTGAAAGCCTGTCTATACAACAATGAACAAAGCAGACAGAATTCCTGCCTTAATGGGACTTGCCTTGAATAGGGAGAAACTGAGAAATATGCAATAAATAAATAAGTAAAATATAAAGCACCTCAGAAATTAATTGGTGCCACAGGGGGAAAAAAATTAAACAGAGGCAAGGGAGAGGGAGCATTAGCAGGATAAGAATATACCTACACTAATTTAAAAATTTTAAAATTTTAAACCCCTTCTGAAAGTGTGATACTTTAGCAAAGACCAAAGAAAAAAAGTGTGTGCTACTATGTGTGACTCTTTCAGGAGTTTTGTATGAACGAACTTATTTCTCACAGCTCTTAAGTGAGGTGCAGTTGTTATCCTACTTTATAAATGAGGAAACTAAGGCACAGAGAAATAAAGTAATTTGCCCAAAGTTGCACAGTGTAAAGGAGGAAGAGCCACTATTGGACTCAGGAAGTCTATTGATAAGTGCAGATCCCTGTGTGAATATCACTTTGCAAAAATACAAATGACACTTTTACATTCTTATGCTTCCCATGGTCTGTTACATGTCTCATATAAATATTGTTTTCAGTGCATCTTGGTTGATTTTTTTAAATAAATTTCTTTAAATGTGTTGTTTAAACACTTTAAATTCCTAAGAACGATTTAATTTTTACTTGAAATTTTGATGAAATGTAACCATAGCCTTGAGGTACTCCCTTTTTTTCCTCTGTATTATGTCCAAGTTTAACTAATCTGGAAGCACCAAAGTTGGCTTTGAGTTGTACTTCCATGGTGTTAATGACTGGCATAATTGATTTTTAAAGAAACATCTCTACTTGGAATAATTGCAAAGAGTACCTTTGAGATAGAACTTGCAGAATGAGAAGGGTGGTGAACGGCTATTATGCAAAACCTCATTTCCCAAAACCTCAAGGTTTGATCTAATATTAAACCCTGAAGCTAATTGTCCTGCTGGATATTTTTAGTAGAGGTTAAGGAATCCTTGGTAATTTATTGGAAAGGAGGTAACAATGCTTTTAGTCATCTAGCTACATTCAATTAAAATAATAGTATTCTGTGTTTTATCTGTTTCACTGGTGTTCAACAAAAATGTATATACTTAAAAATTATTAAAATATTCTTAAAAGAATCAGAGTCTATCACCATCCAAAATTAAGCTACTAAACCACTAATAGCAGAAATCTATTTTTGTCTGCCTAATTCCATAGAAAGGCATTACAATTAGATTAACTTAGGTTTAAGTACACATCTTTACTAAAAAATATTAAACCTTCATATTTTCACATGCATGTTCCCTTTTATTTGTTGATCTATACTGCAGAATTTTGAAGAATAAGTAATAATATTGTGTTATAACCCAACATGTTAATGCAAGTCCAAGTAAACCTTGAAAAAAGTAATGTCACAGGAATTATGTTTATATGCCAAACAGACACTTTATTATTATAAAGCTATAAGATTAACTTATAAATATATTTTTTATGCTACATTCTAATATAAGTATGGCTAGCTCTGTAATAGTGCTGTTTAGCATATTCCTAAAGTGGAATATGGTGAGGATATCCTTCATGAGGAGGACATGGCAATAATGACTTGTTACAACTCAATACTGCTATTTGAATTAATGGTTACAAGCACATTTGTATCTGTCGTGTTGTTAATGAATTCAAGAATGTAGCACCCTATTTTACAACTATATTCTGCATTTCTATTTTTTTCAGTTCTGTAATTTTTAATATTATTAAAATAGCATGTATTTAATAAACATCCAAATAATGTAAATGAATCTATCATGTCTACATAGGGAGAAAGTATTCCTATAGACCAAAATAATTCTTCAAAATAATTGCATAGCCTTCCATGTATGAACATACACAATATTTGAATAATTTTCTATCCTCTGTTTGCTATTAAATACTATTATGAAATAAATGTTATTTTCATATCTTTAGGTACCTATGTAAGTATATTTACTTAAAAAACATTAGGAAAAATGTTTCTGAAGTTAAAAGTGTTGTACACATGAAATACCTGCAGATTGGTCAAATTCCCCTTCATATTATTGTTTGACAAATTCATAACCACATAGCTGAAAATATTACATTTTATTGATGTTTATTTTTCTTTAATGATGAGTATATAAGCACATTTTCACATATTTTTAAGTCATTCATACTTCTGACTAGTCATACCTTTTGTCAATTTTTTAAAAAACTGGTTTCTGGTATTTCCCTTTTAGTTTTTACGACAGGGATTAATGAAGACAAGTAGCCTTGTTTGTGATAATATAACTTTTTAAGACTGAATCATTTGCTTTTTAACTTCATATAAGTTGTAGCAAAATTTTTACTGCTATGTACTATATTCTATTTTATATTTCCTGAGTTTGTGGCTACCTTAGCAATATTGTCTTCACTCCATGTCTTCTAACTAAAAGAGGACACTTCTTTTAATGAAGTTATTATTTTGTTTTGATATTTAAACTTAGTAGTAAATCAAATATCCATTTACCAACAAAAAGATTAGTCCATTGAATGTACAAGATATGTTGAATATTTTATCTTATATTAGATCACCATAAACATTAGCATCTATTTCTATACTTTTCATCATACTGCATTAATCTATTAATGAATTCTTATGTCAATACCATTTTAATTACTCTATACACACAACATATTTCAGTGACTTGCAATTTGACTAATTCATCATTCATCGTCTGTTCAGAAATTCTTGACTAGTCTACTCCTGAATGTTTAATTCCCATATTACTATTCAATCTTTATAACTACCTTTTCTTTCCCATAAATACTTATTCTCTAAAATAAGCAAATAAATCCTACAATCATATTTTCTTCTTATTGAGATAACCTATTTAACATTTTATATTTAGTGAAAGAGAGAGAGAAGGAGGATGTAGGTAAATTCATATTGGATTTTCTCCCTAAATAAGATATGCCACATTTTTCTTCATTTGTTCTGTATTTTTATGGTCCTTAGATGATGTATTTTATATTTGTCCAGATCTGACCACTCCTTAGTACAGTATACTTGCTGTTTCTCCGTATCTTGTTTAGTATGTGGGCAAAGGAGCTAGGTGTCCATCACTGTTCCCAGGTAACTAGGGCACATTTGCTAGCCCCAGCTGTCTAAAGGTTCATGCCTGAATCTTTGAAACATGATGTAAAAAACAAAGTAGTGCTAAAATTCCCACAAAGAAATGACAACACGCTTGAAGCTCTGACTCGGGGGGATGGGCAGGACATGGGCAATATATATAACCTGAACTTTTGTACCCCCATAATAAGCTGAAATAAATAATATAAAAAAAATAAAATGTAAAAAGAACAAAAAAAACACCAAAAAAAAAGAAATGACAACAGAGTTGATGCCCAGCATGTTGGGTGGCATCTTATAGCAGGAGCATTGTCCTGCAGGAGTGCTGTCTGCTTCCTGTCCCTACAAAGTCATGTAGTTCCTGCCTATCATCCCATCCTAGTTATTTAATCTCCTGTCAATATACCTAATGCATTTTAATAGAGTACCTTTTTTACTTGAGATGATAGATGACAATTCTTGCAACAAATAGACTATCTACATGCCAGAGATTCCTCAGGGATAGATTAGGGGAAGGGGATAGTGAGTGACGACTTTTTATTAGGTAAATCAGGCAGAAAAGTATGAAATATAAGGAAGGAAGTCATCTATCCAACTGGAAGGCTGGTCTTCAGGATGCAGTGTGGAAGCTGAACCACAGATAACTAAACGGAACTTCCTCCCTTGGAGAAACTACTGATGCTTATTTACCAAAGCATAGAAATAGTATGGCACCTTTCATATGAATATTTTGAATGTCAGGGGAAATAATGTTTTCAGCATAATTCTAGGTAAATAGGCAAAAGAGAAATGATTATTTTCGTGGAAATGAGTGCTTCTGATGATCAAGTAGATAAATCTGGGTATTACGCAGTGTGTCCTCCTATTACCAACATGTCCAGTGATCATTAATAACGCAACATGAGAGGGTCCCCAAAGAGGCATTACTACCATGAACACTCCGCTAAGTAAGGAAGGTTTGGGTCACCCTAATGGACAGAGTGATCTTATCAACTTGTCAGCAGGGTAGTGGAAGAGGAGAATCATAAGTTATGCCACTTAGCCAATTACAGAAAAAGTGATTTTGCTTAGTATTATCTCACCTTTTATCTTTCTTTATCCTGCCCCAATAATTGTACCAAAGCTGATGGTGGTTACTTTGCCATTTGGACTACAGCCTGAACAATATTGTGATGGGAACAGAACAAATTTAGAAATGAAATGAATATTCTCCAGAAGCATTGATGTTAGATGTTAGGGCACATGCAGTAATGAAGAGATTTAGGTTTATATTTCTTGGGAAAGTGGAGACTCCTTTTTTTTTTAATTGTAAAAGAGAAAGTTGCACTATTTAGGCAGAAAAAAAAATTGGAAATGTAACTATGGAAAGAAGAAAGAGTGCCAGGGTTAGGGAGCCAACAGGATTCTCAGTATGTTTTAGCTCTTCATTATCCAACATCTGCTTTCTAAGTGTTTGGAAGTGATTGATTTTGTGTAGCATTGGTGGGAGGCATTGCTCTACCTTCCATTATGGAAGATGAATATCCCAATATTTTTCTCTCCATTGCAAGGGAAATGGGGCACTTACATCTTGCCCAATCATAAAATGCTGCCTTATATTTTAAATTTGGAGATGGCAAGGAGACTAAGAAAAACAGTGAAAATTATTTTTTTTGTGTTTGCTGCAGTAAAGCTATCCAGTGGTGGATCACCTTATCCAATGGAGGCAGTTGTTGTGTCTACTGTTGGCACCTACACCCGTATCCTGACAATGTGCACTTCATTCTTTGGTCTAACAGAACTTTTTTTTTAGTTCCTGACTATTGTCTAGGCAAATTCTTCCAATCATAAATGCAATCTATTAATATAAGACCCTGGTATGTGTCCAGTGGATTTCCTTTTTATTTAAATTAGACAGAATAGATTTATCTCACTAAAAACTAAGACTCCTAAGTATTATGGCATTTAAGAAAAAGGACACTGAATTTGAAGTTGTAATCATGTGGATGCTAAGGGGGTTTTTTGTTTGTTTCTTTTTTTTTTTTGGAAAATATTTTAGGTTGATACAATGTTCTAACTAGCTCCTGATTTTCTATGTGTAATCTAAGTGTTTTTGTCAATGAATTATTATCTTATTCCAAAGTTTTAAGTGTATTTTCCCAAGTGTTTTAGGTATACAATGATATCATCTTAAACAACAAAATTTTGCTTTTTTCTTTGTTTTTAGCAAATTGATTTGGTAGCACTTCTAGAATATTGTTATATATAAATGTTTATAATTGATATTCTTACATATACTTAAAATTTATGCTTTTGATAATTCAACATTATGCATGATGGTGGCTTTTTCCTTACAATATATACTTTAATTTACATTAAGAAATAATATTCCTTTCCTATTTTATTAAGTTTCTATCAGAAGTGGATGTTGTATGCTATAAAATGACTATTTGGCACTAGTTGAGGTGATCATATTTTTTCCCTCATTGACTTTCTAACACAGTGTATTATAATAAAGATATTCTAATAATGAACTACTATTGAATTCCCAGAATAAATCTCATTTGATTTCATTAATTATTAGTTTTATGATAGTCAACCAAAATTTATTTCATTATATTTTATTTCAGTATATATGGAATAATCTTTACTTATAATCTCAATATATGTAAAAGTTTTCATTTTATTGTATATAATTTTTATGAGCCTATATTAAATTGGATCTCTATGTTTATGAACAATATAAATGCCATTAAATCCATGAAGATTTATTGAAATTTACTGGTGAATTATTTTGGACATTGTAGTGTGTATGTGTGTGTGTGTATTTATGAGCACATGATTGGATACAGGGCAAGAAATAGTTGAAGAAAAGCATAAGATAGTTTGTTGCCACTTTCTTGATTTCTTCAAAATACCATTATAATTCTTCTCGATGACACCTTGTGTGAATAACTAAAATGGTATTTTCTAGAAAATCATCAGTTTAATCTAGATTTTTAAATCAATTTGAATATAACAAAGTCAGTTATTTTTTAAATGTCACACATGTATGCAATTATTTCTTTTAAAATTTTTATTGTTTTTACAGAGTAGTTGCATATTGTTTTTTTTTTCTTATTAGTTTAATCCAACAGTTCCTGATTTTCTGGTTTCTTTATTTTCCCTTTTTTCTTTCTTTTTTTTTTTTTTTTTAGAGAGAAAGTCTTGTTCTGTCACCTAGGCAAGAGCACAGTGGTGTGATCTTAGCTCACTGTGGCCTTGTAGTCCTGGGCTCATGAGATCCTCCTGCCTCAGCCTCCTTAGTAGCTGGGACTACAGGTGTGTGCCACCACACCTGGCTAATTATTTTGAAAATATTTTTTGTAGAGACAAGAGTCTAGCTATGTTGTCCAGGTTGGTCTTTAACTCCTGACCTTAAGTGATACTCCTGTCTCAACCTCCCAAAGAGCTGGGATTACAGGCCTGAGCCACCATGCTAGGCTCCAGCTTCTTTTTAAAAACACACTCAGGTTTATTTGATTTTCCTTATAATTTTGCTAAATTCTGCTTTTCCTTTTCTTTAATTTTTTTCCTGCTTTCATATTTCTCCATTGACTCTCTATCAATTTTTTCGAATAGATGCATGAAACATTCCTTTTATTCCTCCTTATTTTGTATTGCATATACCAAATGTTACAGTTTAGGCCGGGCACGGTGGTTCACGCCGGTAATCCTAGCACTCTGGGAGGCTGAGGCGGGTGGATCCTTTGAGCTCAGTAGTTTGAGACCAGCCTGAGCAAGAGCAAGACCCCGCCTCTACTAAAAATAGAAAGAAATTATCTGGCCAACTAAAAGTATATGTATATATGTAGAAAAAAATTAGCCGGGCATGGTGGCACATGCCTGTAGTCCCATCTACTCAGGAGGCTGAGGCAGTAGGATAGCTTAAGTCCAGGAGTTTGAGGTTGCTGTGAGCTACGCTGATGTCACAGCACTCTAGCCAGGGCAACAGAGTGAGACTTTGTCTCAAAAAAAAAAAAAAAGTTACAGTTTATTCTTAGTCATTGTATTAGGATTCTCCGGAGAAACAGAACCAATAAGAGATTTTAAATATAGTTATAAATATATAGATATAGATGCTGTAAATATACCTATATCTATCATCTATCTATGTATTGAAAGATTAATTATGAAGAGTTAGCTAATTCAGTTGTAGAAGCTGGCAATTCTAAATCTGCAGGATGGGCCTGCGGGCTGAAGAGCCAGGGAAGGCCAGTGATGCTACAGTTGCAGTCTGTGAACTGATGTTGCAGATGAAATCTGAAGGCAGACTGCTGTGGAGTTCCCTCCTGTTCAGGGGAGGGGGCAGTCTTTTTGTTCTATTCAGACCTTCAACTTATTGAATGCGACCACCCACATTATTGAAGGCAATTTGCTTTACTCAAAAGTCCACTGATTAATATTATCTAAAAGTACCCTCACAAAACACCAAGAATAATATTTGACCAACTATCTAGGCACCCTGCAGCCTAGCCAAGTTCACATGAGATTAACCATCACAGTTTTAATTTAGCTTTATCTCATGGTTTCTGAAATATGATTTTCATTGCTTTTTTTAATACTAGTTACACTGTGATTTCCAATTTTATTTTCTATTGGTCTTGAGACTCTAGAGAGTATTTTAAGTCTCAATTGTGTTATTTTATTATTATTATTTTGCATTCTGATTATAGAATAAATGAACTATGGAAATGGTAACATAGTTGGGTTGTCCTTAAGGACTACTAAATTGTCATTTTTCATCACTGCTTGAAGGATCACTTTAAAAGATGTATATTTTTGGACTTGGCCATATACAGTCAAATAGTTACCTGGTATATGAACTTTATTGAATATGTCATATTTGTCTCCTATGTATTTGTTTATTTGAGGGGAAAAAAGTGAGTTAAAATGTACTTTTCTTTTGTCTCTTTTATTCTTTAAATTTTGAAGTTATACTATTTTATTTTTAAAGATTCATATTAAATCTATATATTCTAAATATTTCTAAGTAGTACATTATGGATTGTGCTCTTTTTTTAGTTTTGTTTTATGAATATTGCCTTATTTGAAACAGCTACAAAGGATTCAGAGAACATGTTGGCATAGATATGACTCCCTTTTCTTCACACCTAATATCATATGTTTCTAAATTATAGAGGATTCTGGGGTCTATGATATAATTGACTATAGGTAAGACCTTGAAACTTGATGCAGTCACTTAAGTGACCAGGACTTTCTCCTTTGGTAAGTCCATCACATGGAAAACAGGCCTCAGATTCTCAGGCAGCACACTAGAGCACAGTGGGCATTAAGGCACCTTCGTATTCAGGAAAGTGTGCTAGCTCTGAAAAGCCAAGTGGGAGCTGAAGTGTAGGCGTTAGCCTTGTGTGTTATTGAGGTCAGGACAGCGTGAACACCATCAGACAAACCTGTACATATCTACACCACAGGAGTTGATAGAAAAAAGCTCTACAAATATTTGACAGGGCATACAGAAGAGAGAAGTGAAATATTTTAAATATCTTATAGTGATAGGGGAGAAATAATACGCATCTTGTTTACAAATAAGACACATTTATGATTGAGTGTTCAGGAAAGATTATGTTATTAACAAAAATATTACAGTAAAAGCTCCAAATTAACACTGGACAAAACGGAGTATCAAGGAACTTGATTATGTCATACTTGACTTAAATTGAGGGAAAGGTGAAAAGCAAGTAGCAGACTGTCAATTCTCCAGAGACAATCTCATTATAAGTTCCTCTCTTGAAACCTTAGCATGCTAGTATATAGCCTAGAGCCGGGTGATAGGGCAATGCTATTCAGACTGTTTTTTTGGGAATCCCCTTTGCAAGGCTCACAGAGATAGCTGAACATCTTTATGATACGGGGAACATTAGATAGATTTCCACATTAACATCCTATCACATGCATTTTATATATGTATGTAATGTGAGTGAATACACAATGAAATTTATCTTATTGTTTCTATAGTGATACTTAAATCATATATTATACTTAACAATTTACTTCTTATTAATTTCTGATATTAATTATTCAGCCTTCATTATGGGGTGATAAGAAAATGAGCATATTTATAATGTCCCCTATGTATTCTTCTCCTAATACCAATTTTTGTTAATTATTTTAGTAACTACAGATCTAGAAGTCGTTAAACAATTGATTTATTGGCCTTAAGCATTGCATATTTGATATCATTCTGAAGATGGGGAGTAAAACAATGAAATTTCACTTCCTCAGTGACTAACATTTTGTTAGTTCCACTTTGCTGAGGTTCATTTTCTTTAAAATTGTTCTGTGAAATGATTTTCAGATAATATCAAAGATCAGTACTATTATGTTTTTGAGCATGTTAATTTTTCTCTTATTTACAAAACTTGGTTACTGTTTTTAATTTTTTCTTAAAAAAAAAAATGGACTTTAGAAATATTTGTCTATTTTCACTATAGTTTTCCTAGAATCTTCGTTCTTCCTCTCTGGCTTGGAAGAAAGAGTATCACTGTGACTGAATCTTCTAGTACTGGCTCCCCATCCTAACAGCTCCTTACCATACTACACATATACACTCACATTCATACACATATCACCATAAATGACATTTATTTTTCTTCATGCTCCTATAAATATTAATTCTTATAATTCAGAATGTCTCCCATGAACATATCTTTATGTGATTCTGTTTTGTGTTTACATTCTTAAATATAAATTGCTTATGTTTAGGGCTTTTCTTTTCTGTCCTTAATATATCTAATTGTTTTATTTTATAACTATAAACTTTATTTACTTTTCCTTTGAATTTTTCTTGCTGTTATTAAGCTCATTATCTATGTGTCTGCTTTTTTTTTGTTTTACAGGAAAATATTTTCCTTTTTGTTGCATTACATTTCGCTTTTATTTATACATTCAGTTTCCTTTTCTCTCCCATTACTATCCCATACTTTATTGGATCATATCTTTTCCCACATATTTTAATATTCACTTTTAAATTGTTTGACACTTTATTTCAGCTCATTTCTAACTTTGATTTTTGATATATTATTTTGTATTATATATTTTTGTGATCATCTGTTTATTTTCTTATGTAGGCGTAGGTTTCTATATGTTATTATTTATTCACTGTTATGAGTGACTTGAAGAATAGATTTTGGAACAGGGGCTAAAATAAAGGAGCAAAATTGTGATCTGAGATACTAGGAAAAGTGAAGATAAGTACTTTCCTTAGAACTTTTTATCAAAACTCGGTTTCCTACTGTGTTATCCGCCCTGGTAGTACATCTATGATCATGGCTCTTAACATTTGGTGTGCCTTCCATCGGAAAAATCAGCAAAGCCCTGCATGTCGCGTGTTTATTGTTTTATTTCTGTTTTTATCCTTGAGTGGCAATTTACTTTATTTGTTTTTTTTCTTCTTCAGCTGGCCTTAATTGGCAGCTGCTGCCCTCTTCTCCACACTGTCACCTGCCACTCCAAGAGCCTGTTTCTTGTAAAGACGTGCTACAGGCATCTTCATCTGATTGAACCAAACTCCCAGACCTTGCCTTTAAAAATGAAAGCCAACATTATTGATTTTTGGAAAATTACAGAAATGTCCAAGATCTTTAGAGGCTTGTTTCTTTGCTGAGAATCATCCCTAGACTGGAACCGAATATCATCAAATTGCTTTTGGATAATGATTTAGGGTTGCTTTAGATTCTGATTCCATTTACACTTGTTTTTTTGAAATATTTTATTCTCTGTATTTTTAAAAGAAATGTGGTAGTGTGTCAATGGGTGCATGATTTAATAAAGTGGAAGTTGCGATCAGATCTTATTTTAATGAGACTTTTGTGGCAGAGTGGAGGAAAGTTTAGAATGGGAGAAAAATGGCAAAAACTTAAAAGCTCAAACATTCTGTAATAAAATATGAATCACTATTTTATTCATGTAACTTTCTAAGTTTATTCTGTCAGTATAAAGTAATTTTGTTTTTGAAATTTTATTTGATTTTTAATTGACAAACAATAATTGTGTATGTTTATGTGGTATAATGTGATGTTTCATATATGTATACATTGTGGAGTGATTTTATCAAGCTAAGTAAAATTTCCATAATATCACTTACTTATCAATCTTTGTGCTGAGAGCATTTAAAATTTATTCTTTTAGAAACTTTGAAATATAAAAGACATTATTATTAACCATAGTCACCTTGCTGTGAAATAGATCACTAATACTTATTCCTCCTATCTAACAAATTTTGTATCTTTTGCCCAACATCTCCTCTTTTCTCATCCCACTCTCCACCCACCCAGTCTCCAGTAACCACCATTTTACTCTTTATTTCTATAAGTTAAATTTATTTTAGATTCCACATGTAAGTATATTATGTACATTTTCTTTTTGTGCCTGGCTTATTTCACTTAGTATATTTTCCTCCATTTTCATTCCACTTGTCACAGATGAATTTCCTTGTTTTTAGTGGCTACATAATATTCTGTTATATATATATATATATGGAGAGAGAGAGAGAGAGAGAGAGCACGAGCAAGCACATTTTTTAAGGCATTCATCCACTGATGGACACTTAGGTTGCTCCCATATCTAGGCTACTGTGAATAATGCTTCAATGAACATGAGTATTTTCTAATCACTGATTTCAATTCTTTTAGATATATATATTTATCTATCTAGAAGTGGGATTGTGGGATCATATGGTAATTCTATTTTTAGTTTTTTGAGGAACATATATATGTGTGTGTATATACACACACACACACATTCTTTTGATTCTGCTTCTATGGAGAACCCTGACTAATACCAGTGCCATTGGCCACTACTCCTACCTTGTTTATGATGGTTAAGCACCTCCACCTCACCTCTAGTGTTTCAGTATCTAGTGTTTCATCCTTTTTGCTATAAATCAACCTACTTCTCTAATTGCCTCCTCTATAATCAACCCTGGCTTACAAAGGAGAGCCATAACTATAAAATGCTTATTGATATAAAATCTCTTTTACTAGGGCCTTATTTGGGCTTATCTCTTAGACCTAGCCAGGTGGTAATATCATCTGGTGGGTTTTTTGCCTTACATTTACTCTAACAAAGACCCACTTTTCTGAGCATTTCACTCCTAATCTTCATAAAAATTCTGGTATACTCACCCTTTTTCTTGCTTATTGCAGGCATAATGGTAACAAATTTGCACTACCTCATGGTATCCTTGCCAAGGAGATAATACCATATCACAGGAGAGTCCTTCTAAATTAATGAATTCTCCCTTATCCACATTTATGCTCTGGCCCCTTTAATTATCCTCAAAATTCAAATCCCTATGTACTCTCTGTGCTCAGGATAGCCCAAACTAACTAGGTTTTGCAGCAGCTTTGTAATACTGATTTTTTCCTTCCTTATCAGATCTAGCATGTCCCCAGTTGCATAATGCTGCAACTTCACCCTCATTACAAGTCTAGTGGCCAAGAATAGGGGTAGGGCCAAATTCTTAGGACCAACACATATTAAGTCACAGGGGAGAAGGCACTGACTCCAGTGTTGTCAACAAAGGAGGCTTTGGGCTCTTAATGGGGGGAGGTGAGACACTTCTCTAGGGTTCAGAAATAGATGAGAAATAATTTCAGTAACAAAAACTCAGATACCATCACTCCATAAGTTTTGTCCCTTTATTTTCCAACTAGAGACTATACATTGGCGTAGGAAAAATATCTTTTTTTTTTTTTTTTGCTTGTTTAAATTTCTTTGGAACTCAGCTATTCTAATGATTAAGTCCTGGGTCTATGCCTAAGCTTTCTCTGCCCTTCAGCTGCATGAGATGAAAGCCTCTTTTTAAGTTGTCAAGAGAACTCTTTGGTTTTCACATAGGCTTTCATTTGCCTATTAATTCTCTCAGCCTTTTGTTATCTTTGTCTACAGTTCGGTAAAGCTTAGCAAAAGACACTCAATTCCATTTTCCCTGCAATTATTATCCCCTCCAAATTTTTTAAACAATTGATAAATCTACTCCAGCTAGCACATTCTTCTGCACAGGTGTGTCATCACAATTTTTAAGCAGTAAAAGTTTTACAATTAGAACATCACTTTTTGTGAAAGTCTGAGATCCACCTACTAACAATAATGGGGTTCTCATTGCCCATGGCAGTGAGTAATCTAGACTAGATCCAATATCCCATCTTATCACTTGCTGACCATTTCTGGCATTATTGCTTGCAAGTTAGCTTTTATGACAAACAGACACTCAAATGAAGTTTAGTGTATATATTAGTTTGCTACAATTGTCATAACAAATACCATAGACTGGGTGACTTAAACAATAGAAATTTATTTTCTCATAGCTTGAAAGTTAGCTTTTATGACAAACAGACACTCAAATGAAGTTTAGTGTATTTATTAGTTTGCTACAATTGTCATAACAAATACCATACACTGGTTGACTTAAATAGTAGAAATTTATTTTCTCATAGTTATGGAACTTGGCTGGGTTGGTTTCTTCCGAAGCCTCTCCCTTGGCTTGCAGATGGTCACATTCTTAACTGTGTCCTCACATGGACTTTCCTCTGTCCATGGGGCACCACTGGTGTCTCTTCATGAATCTGAATCTCTTCCTCTTGTAAGGGTGTCAGTAAAATTGAATTAGGCTTCGCCCTAATGGCTTCATTTTACCTTAATTACCTCTATACAAGCCCTCTGTCCAAAGACAGTCACATTCTGAGCTAGTGGAGGTTAAATCTTCAACATATGAAGTCCAGGAGGAGACAATTTAGTCCACAAAAGTGTGTTAGATATTTTTTTAGGGAACGTCCTTCAAATCAACATATATGGAAGGGAGGGGGAGGAAACAGGATTAGAAAGAGGGAGAATATAAATTGCAGCTTTGCAGGCCTGAATGATAGCCTTGGACCACCCCATGAATAACTTTAAAGCTTCTATGCGTCATCCACCAGAGTTATGCCATATTGGACCAAAGCGTCCAGGCTTTATGAACTGATTTAAGCAGTGATGAGGTGTGTGGACTTCAGGAAGCTCATGACTGAAGCTGAAGCATTCCCTGAAGGGGCTAAGAGCTATAGCTATCTGCTGACAGCACTCCCAGCAATTGAGGCCACAAGTCCTACCTGGTAGTAAAATATGGATGGTGTGTCACCTTGCCCCTAACAATATTTCTTTCTCTAGGCTCATTCTCATTTAAGTGTAACCAGATTATATTTACAAATGTAATTTTCCATGAGGAGAATAAGAAATACTTAAAAATACTTAACTTTCTTCCTAAATTTATAGTATTTGTACATGGGAGGACATGAACATCTCAGGTTATTTCAGGCTATTAAATAAAATAATGGAGATGTAATTTAGTGAGCAATATTTAGTCTAAAATATGAGTTAATATCACTTGTAAAAATATCTCTAGCATGTCAATAGGTACTAAAGACAATCCAAATCAAGATTTAATTAATAAAACACATGTTTTATCAGGTAACTAGCATAGCTAGAGGTAAAGAATTTTCTCTTTTTCACTTTTTACTCATGAATTCTGAAATAGAGTTTCAAACAGCATGAAGAATTTGTTTTCATATCCCCTTAAATTATTTCTTATTATCTCTTGGCAGTTCTTGCAAGACCAATCAGCATTGAGTTTTCAATTCTGAAAATAGCAGGGACTTCACTTGGAATTTCCAGTACATAATTAATGGGTCAGTTACACATACAAAGCAGGCTCAGTTTTTATTATCCAAAGACAGTTTAAAATGGCAGGTGTTTTACTACATCCTAACATCTCTAATCATTCTTGGCTTGATGCTTTAATGCCTGAAACTACATATAATGACAATTCCTGTTGTGAAAATGCCACACAGGCATTAGCAGTCACAGGCATATTTGCAAAGAGAGCAGAAAATTGAAAAAACTCAGCATATTTCTAAATAACTTGCCTAGACTATGATTTTGTAGCAAGATAAACATACTGGGAAATTCTGAAGAGAAATTCATTTTTCATAATTAATAGGAAAAAGAGTTAATTTGCCTCCTTCATAGCAGATTTCTAATGGTGTACATTTGGAATTATGGGGGATATTGAAACATATTCAGTTTCATTGTAATAAATTGAATGTGTTCAGTGGTGAATTTGAGTCATGTGGTCATGAGAAATGCTGTATACTATTACGCCTTCAGGCTTCTCAGCCTATCTATTCTCTCATATAATTTTTTAAATATGCTTTTTGTTAAATTTAATCTATCAATTTCTAAATGACTTTTTAACTCACTTTTTGAAAATATAAAATATATTGTTGGAAGAATTGCTCTATTATATTCCCCCCAAACAAATGCTAAATACAGAAGATGACCTAAAGTCCATAGATATATATATGCATACATGGATTATTTATTCAGAAATTAACATTTGTTGTCATAATAATTTATTTAATGTTTAATTATAAAATATTCAGTGGTTCTGTCTATACGTCTACTGAAATATTGAGTTGAACTCTTTCAAAGCAAAGGACAAGGTATGTTTGGTTCAGATAAACTTTCATAAACATAAGTATACAATTTAACTATGGTATATTAATTTTTGGTTCTAAGCATAATTTTTAGGGCTACCTAAGACATAATCATGATAAGTTTAAACTGACTTCACAAACATAAAATGTAATAACCAATACATTTGCAAAATAGCAATGCATAACCCATTGATTGTGTTGGTTGTGGGTCAATTAACATATCAAAATGAATATAGAAATTGTAACTTGAAAGATTTCACATATCATACACCCTTCCACTTTAAACTAGTGATAGTAAAATAAACTATTACATAAATGTGAAAAGTATTTTCCATACCAAGAACCAACTTGGCATAGAACTTTAATCCTAATTAAGTAAATTATTATCTATCAACACAACCTTCAAATAAAAAATAAAATCCTATGTAAATGTACCCTTACTTGTTCCATTATAATGTTCTTCTATGCCCTATGCTTCCTTCTCTATGTGGGCAACACTTATTTCCTTAATTACATCTTGTCCAGAAATGTGAAAAAATCAAAACCCAACTAGATTTCACACAATGTACTTCAAAAGCTTAATAAAGAATTATCTTGTTTGCTTAATCTTTGTATGAAATTACAAATGTTTAAAGGTACACTATTTTGATTAAATGTTGTATATATTGTATAATGAATTGCATTGTACTAACTGAGCAAGTATCAGTGACAGAGAGAAAAATATAACCTTTACAAACATGTAACCAAGTGGTCAAAAGTATGGATTTGTGCAGTAATAAAGAGCTTTAGCTTCAGGTCTATCTTAGATGTTAAACCTTGCTGAAGGAATAACTCCCCTTTGGTTTCTCGAGTGGTTGCTTGAGACACTAATTCTCAGCTCTGAAGATTATCTCACACTCCAGTGGCTCTGGTGCCTTAATATAATCATCTGCTGTGAACTTTTTCTGTGCTTCACAGATACACTGTAGGGAACAAAGCAGTCATAAAGGATAAAAATCTATAAAAGGCTACAGATAGCTTCATAGTAATAGTTACTATTTTTTTTAGATTTCAAACAAAGTTCCAAAAATTTATTTTAAGCAGAATTCAAAAAGAATGCAGATTTGCAGTCTAGGGATTCACTATCTCTGCCCCAACTCCGTTCTTTTAAGATAAGTTCACTGGTTCTTGTGTCGTCAGACATTAGGGGTAAACTTTTCAAGTAACTTTTTGTTTCTTCAGTTTTGACAAATATAGTTCAATTATAATATGATAAAGGGGTTTGGATTTATATTAGAAGAGAGCTTGCAAATATATTCTAAGTTAATTCATTAAAGCAGGTGAAGATAGACACATATATTGCTATTATTCTCAAATACCTTTATAGTATATCAATAATAAATTTTTAAGTGGATTTCAAAGAAAATCATGTTTGTAAGCATTTATTTATGTATTACATGATCAGTTTCTAAACTTAACCTGTACCTGTCAGTAAAGAAAATAGATGTATTTAGTTTTACACTCTCTTGAACACTTCAATGATTTTAAGCTATAGAACAACTATATATATCAATGAGCATGCTAAAAAAAGATTTATCCTATCAAATTATAAAACTATAGATGTTTCAGGAGAAATGACTGTAGAATTTTTAGGAGTGATTCAACAGTGTGGATGTGCTATATACAAGTTTTTAATGCATATACAATACACAAAAAAAGAAACAACAAAGAGAAAAAAGTATCCCTTTTATTTTATCAGGAATTCACTAACATCTCTGAGGAATGTATAAACCTATTTGAAGTAAACTTTAAAATTTTACCAAAAGAAATAATAAAATACCTGAATAAATGAAGGAAGCTATTGTTCTACTTAAAAGAAAATATTTAATATTGTAAGGTATATATTCTCCTAAACTATACATAATCTCATGGCAACTAGTTAACTAAAATTCCCAAATGTGTTTCAGTGAAATTTTAGATGATCCTAAAAACCATGTGAAATATATATTTTCAATATCTATGAACATATTAAAAAGGAAAAAAATAAAAGGAATTTACAAGACAAAAAAGCATATTATGAAGTCAAAAATAATAAGCATCAAAACATGTAATTGCTAAATGCATATACAAACATACCTCTGAAAAGAAATAGAAAATGGAAAAGCAGGATTATTTGTTCGTATGGATTTATCAGGTCTAGATTTCCATTTAGTAAAGGCAGAACACATAAATTTGTCATCTGTAAATTGGGTTCCATCCTTATACACAAAAATAAATAAATTCCAGGAGGACTAAAAAGCCAATAATTATTGTACAGAAAAATATAGGTGAAGGTTTCTAATTTGGGGTTAGAGAAAAAGCTTCTTAAATAAATAAAAGAAGAATATCTTAAAATTATACAATTTTTTAAAAGTTTTTAATAAAAAATTAAAGGACAATTGCTAAAGTTTGAGAAATATTTGCAAAGTATATAATAGACAATAGAATAACAAGCAATTTTTGATGTCCTTGGTCCTCGACAGTTTTGAGAAATATTTCTTGGCATTTTGTAGAGTATCTCTCAGTTGGGGTTTTTCTGATGTATTTTATGATTAAACTGGGGTTATGGGTTTTGGGGAAGAAGAGTATAGAAGTAAAGTGTCATTCTCATTGCATCATCTCAAGGGTAGATGTTATAGACATAACTTAGTGATGTTGACCTTGATAGCTTGGCTGAAGTAATTTTGTCAGGTTTCTCCTTCCTTTTCTCCCTTTCTATACTGCATTTTTTAGAAAGAAGTCACTAAGCACAACCCACAATTAAAGGATAGAGTGTATTGCTTCTCTTTTTTGAGAGAGGTGTGTCTATATAATTATTTAGATTTTTGTTCAGTATAAGAGATTTGTCTAGTCTATTCTATTTATTTATTTACTCAAGCATTTATAAATATCAGTAGGAACTCTGGGTTATAATCCAATACAATGTTATTTGTTTGTTTCTCAAATTAATCCAACAAATTTTTCATTTTGGCTCCTATGACCTTTTGATGTACCTCCATCATTGTGGGTTTTGTTTGTATGTTTTGAGCACTTTCTAACTTTCTGGCTTACCTTATGTATTCCCGTTCCCAGCCTAGAATCAGTCATTTTCCCCAAGGAATTCTGGTTCCTATTATTGGAAAATGGTATTGGAATACAAAACCTGTATTTAAATTACCCTTTTACTCCCAAATCTCAGCATAAGCAGTCAAAAATAACCAAGCAACTCCTATATTTTGCTTAAAACTTTCTTCTACGAGAAATCCTAGCTCATCACGCTTAAATTCTGCTTTTCATAAAGCTCTAGGGCATGGACAAAGTGCAGCCAAGTTCTTTACAACTGTATAACAAGGATGCCTTTTACTCTAGTTCCCAATAAGATCCTCCACATTTTATCTGAAACCTCATCAGAAAGGCCTTTATCGTCCATATTTCTATTAGAATTTTCATAGTGACCACTTAATCAATCTCCAAGAAGTTCCAAACTTTCACTGGTCTTCTTTTCTTCTGAGTTCGCACAAGAATTTTAGGCTTTGTCTAGCCTGCTCCCTGAAACTCTTTGAACCTCTGTGCATCACTCAGTTCCAAAGCTGCTTCCACATTTTCGGGTATCTGTATAGCAACACCCCACCCTTGGGTACCAATTTTTTGTCTTAATTTAGTGTTGCTGTAACAGAATACCTAAGGTTTGGTAATTTATAAAGAAAAGAGGTTTATTTGGCTTACAGTTCTGGTCCCTGCAAAGTCTAAGAGCATGGCTCTGGCATCCACTCAGCTTCTGGTGAGGTCCTTGGGGTGCCTCGCAGTTTGGCAGAGAAACAAAAGGCAAGTACAAAAAGGCCAAACATGAGAGGCAACCTCACTTTATAACAACTTACTCTCTCTGGAATTAATCCATTGCTGTGAGAACTAATTAATTCTCACAGGAACTAAATCCAGTCGTGGGAGAAAGACATTAATCTATCTTAATGATCTAACTGCCTCTTAAAGGCACCATCTCTCAACTCGAAACATAGGGAATTCAGGTTTCAACATGAGTTTTGTCAGGGGCGCTTAACCATTGCATTCATCCATTCACCTGTGGTAGGATATCTTAATTCTGTTAGGTTTAAGTCTGAAACTGTCGGTTCTTGGCGTGCTCATGGCCAAAGAATGACCAGACACGCCAAAGTTAGGCAAGCACGAAAATGAGGTTTATTGAGGAGAGGAAGATAGGACTAAAGAACAAGCACAAGATAAAGGTTTATAGAGCATGGTACATACACCATGGATGATGACCGGATCCATTGTCACAGCAGGGTAAGCAAAGGAAGGGCAAAAAGAGAGTTTGGCTATGGTCTGCATCTTATTTTTTTAGTGTCCAGGTAGGGACCTCCCTACTGATTGAACCAATGAGTTTTAGAGTCTGAGATTTAACTGAATGTAAATTAAAATTCACTAATTTTGATGAAAAATGTATTTCCAAAGCAATCACAAAAGTTTTAAAATAAGTCACGCTTACATCTTCTGCACTTGAAAAAGATTATAGGAGAGCTATGTTTGTAATTTATAATAAACATCCAGGAGCCCACACTTCATTTTTTGTCTGATTATTACTCCATTGACAGTAATAGATTGGTTTCAGAAAGCAAGAAATTAACATCAATCAAGACGATACATTTAAATCTCTTGCCAATGAAATCAATAAACTGACCAATTTTATAGATGGGTTGTTTTATAATGTAGTAATGAAGTTTATTTATATTTTTGAAAAACCAAATTACAGCTCAGGGATTTATTAACCACTCTAATAAACAGATATTTACATACTTCTTTAACCAATCCAATTACTCTTCAGATAGAAATATTTGTTTTTTTGTTTTGAACATTTAGTTTTGAAACCTTATGTCTGTTCACTCTTCTCAGTCTCACTGAATAATTAGGTCTTTTGCTTTAGTGTTTGATAGCAGAAAAAAATGGCCTAATATTTTTATTCTAGTGTGTATTTTTTTAAGAAAGATTAACAGTATTAAATTTTTGGATTTCTATTAAGTCAGCTCAACTAAATTTTACTTTATTAGCATCATAAGCACATATCATTGCCAATCCCCAGAAATGAGAGAAATGATAATTTTATAGTTTAAAGCAAAACCAAAATCCCAATCTCTACTTATATTGTAAGAATGCCATATATATTTGATATTCTAGTCTATCATGATTTTATGGAGGGTAATTGGGGCTTAATAGTTTACACAATTTAAAACTATTTTAAATACTATTATAAAAAATCAAGCAGGACCACTAAATATAGATGCACTTTTTATAGCTGGATTTGATGTTTGCCATTGGTCTTATTTATATTTCTTTATTATTGTATTTCTTGAAAGATCAAAAGTTATTACAACCTAGTCAACCATCTCAATAGCAAAAGGATAGTGATTATTCCCTCTTCTCTCCTTTTTCCTTGTCACTACCCTGGCTTAAACACTTTGCATCTCATAGCTATATTATTGTCGTATATTTTAAGTTTTATCTTTTTTATCAACTTTTCCACCTGGTGGCCAGTCAGTTGACCAAGCTCAGTCAACTTTGGCCAAACAAGCATTCCTGTTATCGGCACTCAGGGAATCTCCTATGACCATGACACATGATTGATCTTACTGATTTGTAATGATTCTAACTTCTGTGATTTGAAATCCACATGACTTCTATTATAACAATGAGGAAATAAAGGCTGACAGACATTATGGGACCTGTTCAAGGATAACTAGCAACTTAGCTGCGGATCAAACATATAAACACATAAAATGACAACTTCAATGAGATAGACTTTTTCAGATTCCATATATAGGAAAGAGCAAAGAGCAAACACAAGAGAAAACCAAACCAAAAATTAATAGAAGAAAAGAAATAATAAAGTTCAGAACAGAAATAAATAAAATTTAAACAGAAAGAAAAGCAAAAGATCTACAAAGCATAAATTTGGTTTTATGAAAAAATAAGCAAAATCGACACACCTTTAGCCAGGCTGACTTAGGAAAAAAGAGAGAAGACCTATATAAATAAAATCAGAGATGAAAACAGAGACATTACAGATGATACTGCAGAAATCCAAGGTCATTAGAGACTAGTGTCAGCAACTAAATGTCAATAAATTGGAAAATTTAGAAAAAATGGATACATTCCTAGATATAGACAAGCTACCATGATTGAACCAGGTAGAAATCTAAAACCTGAATAAACCAATAGAAAGTAATGAGATAGAAGCAGTAATAAAAAGTCTGCCATCAAAGAAAAGTCCAGAACCCAGTGGATCCACTGCTGAATTCTACCAAGCATTCAAAGAAGGACTAACACTAATCCTACTTAAACTATTCCAAAAAAAAATCTAGGAGGAAGGAATATTCCCAAACTCATTCTACAAGGCCTGTATCATCCTGACAACAAAACTAGACAAAGATACAACAAAAAAAGAAAATATGGGCCAATATCTCTGATGAACAGAGATACAAAAAACTTTAATAAAATACTAGCTAAATGAAATTCAACAATACATTACAAAGATTATTCATTATGATCAAGTTGGATTCATCCCAGGGATGCAAGGATGGTTCAACATATGCAAATCAATGTGATACATTATATTAACAGAATGAAGGCCAAAAACCATATGATCCTTTCAACTGATGCTTAAAAAGCATTTGAAGAAATTCAACATCCCTTCATGAAAAAAATCTTAAAAAACTGGATATAGAAGGAACTTAGCTCAACATGAAAAAAGCCATACGTGACAGACCCACAGCTAGTATCATACTGAATGAAGAAAAACTGAAAGCTTTCCCTCTAAGATCCAGTACAAAATGAGTATGTCCATAAAATATTGTGAATTTTGCATATTCTTCTGCTGGTACTAGGTAAATGCATTCTTTGATTCAGCTATTTCAATCAGACAGGCAATTCTAAGATTATTAGAATCTATTTTTATAATAAGTTTGATATATCATGGTAGAAAAAAAGAAATATTAAATGCAAATGCAATTTAAAATGTACATGGATAATATATATCCTTTCAAGAAACAACATGGACAATAGAACCAACAATTGGTAGACATTTTCTAGAATATAAATATGAAGAATACAAATAATTATTAATAAATTTTTTTGAAGTGCAAAACCCAAATTTATTTGACAAATCTTAGAAAAGACAAAAGAGCTTACTTTGGTGAATGGTAGTTATAAACAACCGTATATATATATATATATATATATACATATATATATAAAAATATAAAGGGTCACAATTTAGTAACTCTTTATTTAAATTTTGTCTCCTTAATATCAATAACTCTTCTTTCTTTAAAGGTTTTATATATGTTAGTTTAATATGTGGAACTATTCAAAATTTTCTATGAAATAAATTGACATTAAGAATGTTAATTTGTTAATTTGGAAAATGGCTAGCAAAATTTATTTAAGCATAAAATAAACCCTTAGGAGAAGCTGTAAGATTGGGCTAAGTCTTAAACTTACAAAATTAATTTTATATTAAGTGAATATAGAGGCATCTAAAGTTATTTAGAGCAAACTAACTTTACTTTATAAAATGTATTCTACAAAATTAATCTATTTTGGTTTCTTAATGGTTACTGTATAAATATCTAGAGATTTATATAATTAATTTTTCATTATTCAGAAAATTACCATTCCTTATTACTAGTCAATAGAAATAGAGCCCATTAATTTAAATTAATTTTTTTTTTTTGGTCAGTGACTGAGGTACAAATTTAAACATTGTGTACAGTAAATGCTAAAGGTCTTGTCCAGCTCTATTATTCAGAGTATCTAACTCTAAATATAGAATTAACATTTTGATTTGCCAAATCCCCTAAAACCCAAGTATTTTGCATATGTTTTATAATAACCTTCACTCTCCCAATCTTAAAATTTAATTTTAACATATTTTGGTTCTGAGAATTTTGAGCTATATATGACTGATTTATTCCTCTGAATACAGGTGAGTACCACTTTAAATGGCACAAGAGCTTAAAATTTTGCTACAAGGCTCACAGCTTTACAAATATTTGGAAAGTTTGACAGTAACCTGTTTAAGTGCTGGAAGGGTTTGCAAAATTCAAGGAGCTGTGAAAGTCTGAGATTGAAAGCATTTCCTATGAACTGCTGGGGGAAAATTGGGCAGTTTCACACACCTCAAATACAGATATGAATTGTAAGTCTTTGGTCACAGGAAATATTATTCAGTTGCAAAATGCTTTTAGTTTTCAGCTGAGAGAGCTGGTTTTTCCAGTTGTGTTTTCATACTGCTATTATGACCTACTAAATCCATTTTTAAATAAAATGTATATTTCATGATTAATAACTTCATACAATCAATAACAATTTTAAAGTTGTATGTAAATCTGTATACATATTTCTTTTACTGACATGTAGGAAAAATGCTGTTTTCCTTTTCCTTTTCAATTTTTAGTAAAGCATTGAGATTCAGCTGTGGAATAAGCAGCATGTATTATCACTTATCTCTTAAAATCTGTTCTGGAGCATGCCTGCACATGCAAAATGTATTTTCCAGGGTACCCTTAGATGCTCGAAGCACATGGGAACATGCTATTTAGCCACTAGAAATTCTTTTTATGTTTTCTCTAAAAAAAAGTGTAATTTATAGCATTTTAACTTTAAATGTTGAGTAGTGGCATATTGGTGTCTTCCTTATTAAAATAAAAACTATTAATTAATAAGTTCACCTTTAAAAAGAATAGCTGACAAAAAAGCCATTTTGACCTGCATTTGATGAATATGCTTTGTACTCTCCAGAGTTACAAATATGCTTATTTTGTAGTTCTAATACAAAATATGACCTACTGCTATTCAGATTTTATATCATGAAGATGCTTGCATTTTTAAAGCAGTAGCTATATACCTACAGGCTAAAATGAATTCTTTAGAACTAAATCTGAAACAAAATTGTCTAACAGTCTTTGACTGACTTCAAAATTCCTTTCATAAAAAGGGAATTAAAAATAGTGAGAGTGATAAACTGTACAACCAACCTATAATGACAGTGGTTTATGTTACATGGAAGTTTAATTTAAATTTCTAAAGTATTTTAAACAGAAAATGACACAGGATTTAAAGAAATTATTAACATTGATTAGATAATTTACCAGATCTATAGGCAATTATGGGTAATATATATGTTGGCAGATCCTAAGTTTAGCAAACATCACCTAAAGATACAAACAATAATTTTTAACCAAACAGTGAGTGTTGTGGATGTTACTGTTTGTCATCTGTCTTCAGTCAAGATCATAATTTGAGTAAAAGAGGGGCTATCAACTCTGAAGAAAGGGAAACAAGCCAATGTGAATTCCATTATCTCACCCTTTGCCTGGTGACTTTTTTCAATTTCTACCTAAGAAAAAATGGACTCGAAACTGAAAAATGAAGTTTCATAGTGTTGGGAATGTAATGAATGGGTTTTTTGCTGCCAATGTGGCTGACACTTGAGCAGAAAAATCCTAGAAAAGGGAACAACAAAAGTGAGCCTTAAAATCTGCATACAATTTTACCTTTCATATTTTTCCTTAATTCTAAGCTGCATATATTCTACAGGACAAGTTTTGAAGATTAATAGCAGGCAGAAATGACTAAGATGCTAAATATTTTGGTAGATGGTTCAGTAGTTGTCTTACTCAGGGAGACAAGGGTCAGAGTTCTGGACTATCCAAGATGGAAAAGCTCTTGGAGTAAATAAAACTCCACGACTTAATTTGCTATCATTGTAGACATTAACAAGACCTGAATTACCAAAAAAATGAAATAAAAAGTTATTTAGGATAAAGGCAAATAATACTAGCTGAAAGCCCAGATCTGCAGGTGGGAATGAAGAACATGAGAATTTGTAAGATTATGTACAATCTGTTTCCAAATTATTAATCCTTTCAAACATCCACTTTGATCTCCGTACTGGGAGCTCCTACATTGGTAATGCTTGATATAGAATAGATAGAAATAACCCAATACAAGATTTTTGTACACTGATAATTCTCACAATCCAGTAATGCTGAGGGCTGTAGATGGTTAGTGAAGGGCATTCAAAAACGGGAAAGGAGGGTGAAGGAGATAACTTATGTTAGGCGTAGAGGGACGTGTACATGAGTATACCTGAGAAGAAAGTGAAGAGGACAAGTAATCGAAAACCCAACTAGACAAATTCCATTAGGCCGTAAGGCTCAAGACCTCTGGCTTAATGCTCTGGCTTCCGGTCCCACTGGGGTGAAGATCCTGCCTTTCAGACTCACGGGGCAGTGGTCTGCAGTTCTACCAGGCTGCAATCACACCACCAGGGCTCTGCTGGCAGCTCTCATTCTCACAGCTCTGGGTTGCATATCCAGATTTGGTAAAAGAAAAGGGAAAGACTATGTGATGAGGAAAACAGGAAAGTAAAGCAATGTGATACTTTATCTACGGTTGGTGCTCTGAAGTCTGCAGAAATTAGCCCTCCGAGCACCTTTATTTCAGCCTGTGAGAAAACTAAGGCAATTATATTAAAAAATTAAAGCACATTATAAACTGTTGAAAAGAAAACATTTTAAATATAAGAACACACTAAAATTTTAAGTAAAAGATGAAAATATGTACCATGAAATCACTAATTAAACAAAAAGTAGAGTTCAAATCAAAGGGCATTCCCAGCAAAAAAGAGGATCACTTCATAATGACACAGGGTCAATTCATTAAAAAGAATAATTATTCTAAGTGTACCTACTAACAGTAATTTTAAAAGCATAAAGCTAAAATTGAGACAAAAACTAATCAATAATCATAATTGCCAATTTTAATATAGCTTTCTCTGTATTTTTAATAGAGAAGCAGTAAAAATTTGTAAGGATTTAAATTTTGAACAATACTATTAATTAGCTTTCCTTTATTGGTTTGCGTGGAGCACAACATTTGAAGCATACACATTTCTCCTAAGTACATATGATAAAGCACAATTTTTACCAAATTTCAAAAAGTTAAAATGATACAGATGTTCCTTAAAGTGAAAACAAATAATATAGATGAGTGGATAGGCCAAAGAATAAACTGCAATAGAAATTAGTGAATATTTTAAACTTAATAATCCAAAGACAATGTTTTGGAACTTACAGGATGCAGCTCAAGCAGTGCTAATAGGGAATTGTATAGTTTTAAATGCATATATTATGAAAAAGGAAAGGTTGAAACTATGAAAAAGGTAGAAAAATAAAACAGACTCTCCCTTATGTGGTTTTTGTGACTTACGATAAACCACCACTGAAATGCTGTGGGTGCAATTATAGTCTTTCCAATTAATGGGTCAGTAAATTTTAACCCCTACCTTATACCATCCACAAAAATTAAGTCCAGACGGATTTTAGATATGAAATTAATGAGTAAAGCAATAAATCTTTTTTATGGAAGAAATCATAGAAGCATATCTTAAAGAATTTATTTTAGGCAAAGATTTATTTAAACACAAGAGAAAATCACCAACTATAGAATAAAAGATTGATATACTGAAGTTTATTCAAATTAAGAACATATTTTCATCAAAGACAACATGAAAGGAATGAAAAATATAGTCTATGGAATAGGCGATGGACTCCTATTTAAAATAGACTGTTTAAAAAATATTTCTTCAAATTAACAGTAAAAAATAAATTAAACTTTATACCTCAAATGAACAAAGGCATGCCAAAAAATGTATCCAAATGGGCATGTAACATATGCAAAGATGGTCAAACATCATTAGTCTTCATAAAAATTCAAATTAAAAACCACAATAAAGCATCTCAATACACAGAACTAAAATTAAAAATATGACCACACCAAGTGCTGGTGGTAAGAATGGGGACCAAATATAATTTTCATACATTGCAAATGAGAGTGTTAAATGATACTACAGCCCTTTTGGAAATTTGTTTAAATGTGTCTACTAAACCAAACATAAGAATACACTAGAAATCATCAATTTTTCTTTTAGATATATACCCAAGAGAAAAGGACTGTGTGTAAACACCAAAGATTGGAAGAAACATTTCACAACACATTTATCTATAATAGTGTCAAGGTGGAAATAATCCAAATGCACATCAACTGTAGGATGGATTAAAAACAAAAAAAATATTCCTACAATAGGATACTACACACAAAAAAATGAAAAATAAAACTATAAATCATATAACTTGAATGTGTTTCACAGATTTAATATTGCATGAAAAATGCCCAGCACAAAACAATACATTTTCTTTACATGAATTTCAAGAGTAGGTAAAACCTGAAATTATTTTTTAGAACTCTGAATACTGTTTATAATGTGTGGTTGCCAAATGGTACGCAGAGGCCTTTTTGTGTTGAAAATATGCTTTTTTTTTTTTTTTTATGATTTCAGGCCATTCCTTTTGGTCCTCAATCTTTCCTCATCTCATCTCTTTCTTTAAATTATATATACATATGAGATATCTCATGATATTTTGATATATGTATACATTGTAGAATAATAAAATCAAGCTAATTAGCATACCTATCACCTCACATACTTATCTTTCTTATGCTGAGAACATTTAAAATCTATTCTATTAGCAATTTTCAAGTATAGGGTACATTATTATTATTAACTATTTTTACCACAACTCCTCATTTTTACCCACCACCAACCCTTGGTAACCACCATTCTACTCTATTTCTATGAGTTTGAATTTCTTAGATTCCACATATAAGTAAGATCATGAGATATATTTTTTTTTTTGGCCTGGCTTATTTTACTTAGTATAATGTGAAGTCCTAGTCAGAACAATTAGTCAAATATAAAAGGTGTATAAGTTGAAAAGGAAGAAATTAGGTTGCCTCTACAGATGACATGATTTTGTATATAGAAAAATGTAAAGACTTTACCAAAAAAAGGCTAAAACTAACAAATTGAATAAAGTTGCAGGATACAAAATCAGCTTACAAAAAGAAGTAGCATTTCTATACACTAACAATGATCTATCTTAAAAAGAAATCAAGGAAACATTCCCATTTATAATAGCATAAAAATATTTAGGGATAAATTTAACCAAGGATGTAAAAGATCTGTATGCTGAAAACTATAAAACATTGATGAAGAAATATAAAACCAGAAAATAAATTTTTAAAAATCAAATGTTTATGGAGTAGAATAATTAATATTTTTAAATTTTCCATATTACCCAAAGTGATATTCAGATCAATGTAAGTACTATCAAATTCCAATGACACTTTTCACAAAAATAGAAAAAATAATTTTAAGTTTGTGTGAAGCCACAAAGACCCTGAATAGGCAAAATAACTTTGATTAAAAAAGAACAAAGGTGGAGGTGTCATACAACTTGATCTCAAAATCTGGTATAGATCTATAATAATCAAAACAGAATGATATTGGCACAAAAAAAAAAATCAGACATATGAACCAAAGGAATGGAATAAAGAGCTCTAAGTAAATCCACACATCTATATTCAACTGATCTTTGACAAAGATGTCAGTTACATCCAACGGGGAAAGGACCGTCTCTCAATAATTGGTGTTTGGAAAACAGGATATCCACATGAAAAGAGTGAAATTGGAACCTTAACTCATACTATATACAAAATAAACTCAATATGGATTATGGACCTATACATACAATTTGTAATTCTAAAACAACTGAGAGAAAACACTTCTTGACATTGGTCTTGAAAGTACTTTTGATATAGGACTCCAGTACACAGACCACAAAATAAAAATTAGACAAACAGGATTATATCAAATTAAAAATCTTCTGCACAAGAAAAGAAACAATAAACAAAGTAAAGTGACAACCTATGGGATGGGAGAAAATGTTTGCAAACTATACATCTGATAAGGGGCTAATATCTAAAATATGTGAATATAAGGATCTCAAAGAACTCAATAGCAAGACTAGTAACTAAATGAAAAATGGGCAAAGAACCTGAACAGATATTTCTCAAAAGAAGACATACAAGTGGTTAACAGGTATATGAAATAATGTTCAATATCACTATCACTCAATCTCACTAGTCATTAGAGATGTGCAAGTCACAATGAGATATCACCTCAAAACTGTTAGAGTGGCTACTGTCAAAACGACAAAAGATAACAAGTGTTGGTGAGGATGCTGAGAAAGCAGACCTTGTACACTGTTGGTGGGAATGCAAATTACTATACTCATTATGGAAAAAAATATAGAACTTTTCCAAAAATTAAAAATAGAAACACCGTATGATCTAGCAATCCTAATTTTGGGTATATATCCAAAAAAATGGAAAAATAAATCAGTATGTTGAAGAGATATATCCACTGCCATGTTCATTATAGCATTATTCACAGTAGTCAAGATATAGAATCAACCTAAGTGTCCATCAGTGGATGAATAGATAAAGAAAATGTGGTACATATACATAGTAGAATTCTATTCAGCCTTTAAAAAGAAGTAAATTCTAATATTTATTCATATTCATTTGACATGAATGAATCTGGAGGACATTATGCTAAGTAAGACAATGACTTATATTGATCTTGGTAGTAGTTATATATGGATCTTGGTAATAGTTACATATGGATAGAAAAAGAATTAACAAATTATATACTTAATTTTTAAAAATTGGTTGTATGTTCATTGTGTATAAAATTTTCATTATAAGTCAGCTTTGGCCCACTAATCTAAAACAACAAACTAATTGCTATTTGCATATTGCCTTATGAAATAAAAATATTATAATTCTAATCTTTTATCTTTATTTTTTACTTTTACAAACACTTAAATTACAAACTTACACAGCAATTGTCACGTCCTTGCAAATATTAACTCATTTAATCTACCTATGTGGTAGATAATACCATTATCCCATTTTACATATAAGAAAACTAAGGCACGGGAAGGCTAACAATGTGTAAAAAGTGAGCTACCTAGTTAGCAGCAGAGCCACAATTTGAACTATGTCATTTTGGCATTGGAGTTGCTTTTTTCTTTTCTCTGTCTCTATTTTTATTTCTTCATCCCCATTTTATTATCATTCAAGTTCCATTTAATATTGTTTCATAATCTATGTTTTTCTATAATCTTGCTCATATTAGCCATTACTCATATTGTATTGTGACTATTTACTGAAATTTTAAGTAAACTTTAAAAAAAAGATCTTTATATTTGCTTCCAATCTTGTCAACTGATACATTGTATACAAATGACCAGCTACATAAAATTTCTTATAAAATTTATGTTTATTTATTAATAATATCAGTAGCAATAATAGCTGAGATACTGCATAGGATAGTGGAAATATTTTATTAAAGAAAGAAAAAAGACTGTGTCATCTTTCTATGTATTAATTTGTTATAAAGTATTACAACTAAAGTTACTAAACATCTTCTATAGTTCCTTTCTACATTTTTTGTTGGTATTAGCTATGTCTGTACTATGCAGCTCACAGTATTACTGTGAAATTCACATGATTTAATGCCCATGAAAACAATTTGCAGATTATGATTGTGGTATGAAATACAGGTATTTCTTACTAATACTATTATATTAAGAACTGTTGAATCATAGAAATCTTGATAATCAAGGGAGATAATATTATCTTTTGAAATCTCCATTTCTCCTCCACTATTTTCTTCAAAACTACTCAAAGAATTTAGAACTAAATCTACAGGTCATGCTGGATTTGAAATAAAGGAACTTACTATGTCGTAGCTCAGATGAAGATGAGAGGACAGCTCTACAAAGCTAGGGCTCTGATGTATAATTAGTTGTATATTTTTAACTATAAAATTTCTAATGAGTCATATCATTGTTAAATATTTCACAAGTTTTTCTGTCTCAGGAAAAAACAACTTTTTTAAAGAAGGATTATCTTAACTTGAAAGATCGATGTTTAAACATTTTTTAAATTCCTTATACAAAATTAATTACTAGGAAATTTATAGAAATAAGAACTGTCAGACTCCTTAGGGGTGGAGGTTGGCAGAGAAGTGAGAAGTGAAGAACTCCAAACTGCCTTGGATTGTGCATCTACTACATTTTTATTAGAGCCATATTATTCTGATAGCTATCCAAGAGGTTCAAATGCCTAACCACTGGAGACAATCGTATATAGGCAATACAGCAAAAATTTTTACATAATGAGCATAAACACCCTTTCAAAGAGAAAATTATAATCTAGCCTGCTCTAATCAAGTCTGCATTGTTACCTAAAGAATGCTAAGTGGACAAGTATGAGGAAATGTTGTTGACAGAAAACCAGAGAGAAATTATTTTGAAATGTTTTTCAAAAAACACTTTAAACCCTAGTTATTCAGCTAAAAATAATTATAAGTTATAATTTATAATTAGGAGTCTGTATTCTTACTAATAAAATTCTGAAATATATTAAAATAACTATAAATGTATCTTATTTCTACACCAGCAAATCTAAAAAAGATTTTTGTGAACTTCCAAATGTATTAACAAAAATTAAAGGATCTTTTTAAATTTAGACTTTTTAATTTTATACAAATGAACTTCTCATTTGTACAAAAGTAAAATGAATATTTAATCTAAAGTTTACTTTTTTCTTTTTAACACAAAATAGACATTTTAGTCATATTTCTTGTATTAAAATGTCTAGTTGCATATGTTTGACAGAACTGTGGAAACCACATGAAAAGAATTTGAAATGAGAAAGAACATAAGCCTGGCCAAAATCTAATAAGGAGCCTTTTAGATGATGGGGGAAATGTCTCTTATAGGAAAATCTCCTTCCAGCTTATTTTCCTTTATGTAAATCAAAATTTGAATTCTATAGTAGTTGGAGACATATCAACCAAAGTTGTTTCATATCTTCCAAAGAGATATAACAAAACACCTCATGTTCCATACCTTGATTGCATTCATATTCTTGTCAAACCTTTTTCAAGGAAATATATATTGCTAACATTTATCCTCTTTAATAGATAAGTTAAATGAGGCAAAGGACTATGTTATTTCATTTTACATATTCAGTAATACAATAAGGAATCTCTGAGGAAAGGATGGAGTCATACTGTATTTAGTAACTAAAACTGAAAAGATGCAGTAATTGACTAGATGTAAGGAATAAGCAAATATAATAGTTTATGGCAATTGCTTAGACATAAGGACTCAGGGGTTATAATAGTTTGGGGGATTGTTTTTTTTTAGGGAGTCATTAACAATGAGAGGAACTAGAGGATGGAAGGCATGATTTCCTTGATTAATTCAAAGGTTGAGTGAAGAGAGTTAGAGTGCTATGACTTTGGGGATGCCTTAATGAGTTTTAGTGCTATCCAGGCATCAGATAACAAGACAATGTCTAAATGTGACATTGCTTTGGTACCAGTTAGCATTCACAGGGCTAGGTAGTGAAGGATTAGGAGTCTGGGAGTAAATTTAATTATGTAAATGTTGACTTTGAGATGCCAGTGGAACTTCTAGTTAAAGATGACCGGTCAGTAGCTGCTTAAGGGAAGTATGACAGTTCTTGGTTATATTAAGAGCATAGGCTTTGTCATTATATAACCCTGTCTCTGAAAATAAATAGATCTTGATATGATAAAATTACTTAACTTCTTTGAGATTCAATATTTTCATCTGTAAAGAGAAAATATATAGTAGTGCCTTGTTTAAAAGGTAATGTGAAGTTCAAATAAGAAAATGAATGTAAAGTATTTGGGTCATACATAAACTTCTAGATCAAAATATCACATATACTCCCAAAATATGTATAACTATTATGATTAATAATAAGTAAAAATAAAAAATAAAAATATGGTCATTCTTTAAAATTATCTATTTATATATGAAGAAGTTTAAAATAAGATTACTATTTTTGATTCCATTATAATCTCTTACCACTGGCACTATTACATATATTTGCTCATGTCATCTTTAGTGCCAAATTTTATTTAGATACTATTACATGAATGAGCAATAATTCCATTTAGTTTACTTTGAATATGGAAGGGAGACAAAAGACATAAAGAATAACTTATTACTACCATAGAAGGCAGAGCAGGACAAAAAATAGAAAAGCTTGTTTTTTTTAGTTGTGGCCAAACAATTGCAGATGACAGGAGTTAGAAAAGGACAGTTAGGAGCTACGTTTGCTTACTTTGGTACCCACATGTTTTGGGCTGTTTTTAGTGTTAATTATAAGTTCTACATCATACCTAGTAAGACTCTTTTCATGGAAAAGCAAACATTTTTAAAGCAGTTATCTAAAGTATCTACATAGTCCCAAATCATGGACTTTCCTTCAATTTTACATATGTGTTATTAGAAGGAAAAAAAAACTGATATTTATGTCTTTCAGATTCATTCTATATTTTTCATAACACATTTACTGTGAAATAGTTATGTATCCACAGTTCTGGAAATATTTCATGCTTAATACCAAAGGTGAGCAGTTCCAGAGATACTTGTCAGCTTTATCTCCAGGACAGTAACTAAGCTGTTCCCCTGTATTGCATTGTAAAAGGATCTTCTGGAGTCCTGGGTACTTAAGCCATGTGCCCTAAAGCTCATAATCTGAATAATTAGAACTCTTTAGTGAGGATGAATAACTTTATAAATAAGGCAAGTATTCTTGATTACTGCTAAGGTAACTGTAATTCTGGATTTAGAAACATTTCTAGAAAATCCAAAATGTTAGAATCAATGTGGTTTTAGCCACTCTAGAGAATTGCAAAGAAACTAGAAAGTATTCTTTTTTTGAGGGATTTAGAATCCCTCATGCTTTCAAAACTATATTCCTAAAATATTTTCCAGCTTTCATAGATATGTTTCATTGGATGGCTTCTTCACGGCGCACTGGTATATATTCAGCACTGGCACTCACTAATTCAGACACACATTCAACTTACTGCAAGTTGTGGCCATACCTCATACACTGTTGAAAATTTTAGAATGTGAATATGAGGCCACACAAATCAGTCAGGAAATCAATTATGGTATCTAGATGTATAAAATAAATTATACCTATTAAAACTATAGCCAAAACCCTCCTTATACACTCTGAAAGAGAAAAGGTTTAGAATCATTTACTCCATTTTTGAGATTAAGAAACTGATATCTACAGGAGTAAATTTTCTACAGGAACTCACAAAGATGTAATACCAATTACTAGCTAAAATTTCATTTTCTAAAGCATTTATTATTTTAAAAATATAATAGCATGGACAAAGAAAAATACACAATATTAGACATTAAAAATTTTCCAGGTAACTCTTAAATGTTACAGATAAGAAAACCAAAACTCTAAGAAGGACATTTGAGAAATATAAAACGAGAACTTGTTTTGCCATTTTCCTACATCAGAACTTGTTCCTTTGAATCTATGCTTTTGAACAGCAAATTTAAATTGGATTCTTGATTTTTTTTCTAGAATAAGTTCATGAAAAATGTGTTATTGCTAACAAAAATGTCATTTAAAATAATTAAGAAAATTTAGTATGGGCCAATTGCATTAAATATTAATAAATAACTTGAAAGAGTGAAAAAAAGAATAAAAAGACAACTTGATAATGAGTTAATAATACACACTGCATGAAAGCCAGTTAATTGAAGGTTTGCCATAACCAGTGAATGCTACTTGTAAATCCTCTAGAGAAAATAATAGCCTGCTAAAAGAAAAAAAAAAAATACTAAAGAGGAAGAAATTGCAGAGAAGTATGAATTAGCATGTTTTTGATCTATGCATTGTCAAAATAAAATGATCACTCTTAGTTCATAATGGAAGACAACATATCTAAATGTACTGGTTAATTTGATCTTACTTATTGCTCCAAAATATAGCATCCCCAATTAACATTTTCCTGTGTATATCAGATCATCTCCTTTTCTAATAGCTGATTAGGAGGTTCATTTTGAAATTACATCCCTTAAGAGAATGCTCCATCTTCACTTTTCTTCAGAATCCCTGTGAGTGGAGCCATTATACAGCAGCAATATTGTGTGCTAAAAAACAGGTTAGAATGCTGAGATAGTTACCTAGGTAAGATTCTTCTATTTGTACTTCTTGTTGACTTCCCTAGATACATCATTTTCACTAAATAATGGAATTTTGTTGGGCACATCAAACATTGTAGAGGGATGAATCAGACAACACAGTTCATATTGGACAGAGTAAAACAAGCATTCATTTTCAACCTGAATCTTGTCTCTGTTATTCAGAGAATTGGCAATTGCTGTCAGGGATGTCTGCTATAAACATGATTTTTCCTGTGATTTTCCTATTAGAATTTGTCATAAAAATTTATGCCCTATTGAATCTGGTGAACCAGAAGTAGACCACATTGTGGAGCTTTATGTGGAGTAACCCAGATTTTGTGACTAGCTGCTTCTTGCCCTGGGCTACATTTACAATGAGGATTATTTAGGTAATGAAGTTATCTATTCCAAATATAAACACAGGAGTTTAAAAAAAAAAAAAGAATATTTGATGGTTTCAAAGTTCCACTGATATAATATGAAATGTTCTCTGGTCAAAGTCCATTTATCCTGTGCCTTACTGGGATAACTCAATGGCATCTGACATCATCAGGAATAAGAGTTAGCTCAGAACTGTATCCAAACATCTAAAAGTATCTATTCCCTTAAGTTTGGACTCTTTCTTTTTCCTCTGTACAGAAATATCTCTTTGAAAGTCTTCAGATCATGTCAAAGGAAAATAGAAGACAAGTTATGGTAAATATTTGCAGTTCTATATTAGTATGCTAGAGTCCATTCTCAAGCTAATTAAATTGTTGTTCAAGGACCTTAAGTTTAAGAACTGACTCATATCTGAGAAAAGGGTGAGAGACTCTGACTTAGTGATTCATATCTTTCCTACAAAGACATTACATTTCTTCATCTACCTATGCTAAATGGCATCTGGCCCTTCAGTGTCCTTTATTGAGTCTTAAAGTTTGGATTTTCCTATAAGCATCACCCCACATCACAGACACAATACATGTGGTTACCCATGCTACCATGTTGGAGGAAGAATCTCTAGTAAGTATTCCATATCAATATTTAAATTAATAGGATAAACACACTGTAATAATAAAATATACACATAAAATTGCATTTCTAATTATATTCTTCAGTATTTTAAATAATATAAATTAACAATTTTCTAAAAATTTTACTTCCTTAACCTTTATTATCTCAGTTGATAGAAGGTAGGAACAAGACAGGTCAACTATGATACTTGGAGTCTAAGTAGCACAAAATACTCTATATCAATGTATTGCTCTTATAATAGATAAAACTTTTTTTCTATATTTTTATCAAGACTCAAATTGTTTGTCTAATTAGTTTAGTTTTAGCAAAAATTCAGATAGGAAAAGCTAAGCATCTTGAGTCATAGTCTACATATGTTTATGCGTGGGAGCAGTAATTCCCTAAACGTCTTTTGTTTAAAAACATTTACTGGATGCAAGATGCTAAAGTGAAGGCAGTTAATGAAAGCTCAGATAATTAAGTTAAAGAAACTTCCCAATTCTCCAAAGTAAACTTACTTTAAAAAAATTAATTTATAATTGACACATATTAATTGCATATATTTATGAAGTACAGGGTGATGTTTCAATACATGTATACAAAGCATAATGATCAAATTTGGGTAATTACCATATCCAACACTTTAAACATTTATCATTTTTTTGTGGTGACACCATTCAAAATTTTCTAGCTGTCATGAAATGTATACTACATTGTTATTTGCTATAGCCAACGTGCAGGGTAATAAAACATCAAAATTTATTCTTTCTGCCTAACTGTAAAGCCGTACCCATTCACCAACCTATCCTTCTCCCCTTCTTCACCCTATCCTTCTCAGCCTGTAGCAATTACTATTTTACTCCTCTGAGATCAACTCTTTTAGATTCCACATATGAGTGAAATCATGTGGTGTTTGTCTTTCTGTGCCTGGCTTATTTCACTTAACACAATGTTTTCCAGGTTCATTCATGTCACCGCAAATGACAGGGTTTCATTCTGTTTTACAGCTGAATAGGATTCCATTGTGTGTATATGTGTATACATATATATTTTTAATATATCTGTGTATGTGTGTATATACACACCATGTTTTCTTTATCCATTCATCTGTAGATGAGCATTTAGATTGATTCCATATCTTGGCTATTGTGAATAGTGCTGCAATAAACATGGCTGTGCAGATGTCCCTTTCACATACTAATTTCATTTTCTTTGAATATATACCCAGTAATAGGCTTGCTGGATCACGTGGTATTTCAGGTTAGGAAATATGATGTCTTCAGCTTTGTTCTTTTTGCTCAAGATTGCTTTAGCTATTCGGATTTTTTTATTTTTGCCTTTCCATTCTAATTATAATTTTTTTCTAATTCTGTAAAGAATGTCATTGGTATTTTGATAGGGATTGCATTAAATCTGTAGATCACTTTGGGTAATATGGATATTCTGACAATATTAATTCTTCCAATCCATGAACAAAGGATATGTTTCCATTTATTCATATCCTTTTAAATATCTTTCATTAGTGTTATCATTGTAGAGACTGTTCACCTCCTTGGTTAAATTATTCCAGGTATTTTTTTTTCTCTAGCTATTGTATATGGAATTGCTTTGTTGATTTCTTTTTCAGATTGTTCACTAATGGCATATAGAAAGACTACTAATTTTTTATGTTGGTTTTGTAACCTGTAACTTTGCTAAATTCATTTATTAATTTTAACAGTTTTTTAGTGGAGTCTTCAGGGTTTTATATATGTATATGAGATCATGTCATCTACAAACACGGACAATTTGACCTTCTCCTTTCCCATTCGGATGCCCTTTATGTATTTCTCTTGGCTAATTGCTCTGGCTAGGACTTCTGGTACTGAATAAAGGTAATGAAAGTAGGCATCCTTATCTTCTTCCAGATCTTAGATAAAAAGTGTTCAACTTTTCCTCATTTAATATGTTAGCTGTGGGTTTGTAATATATGCCCTTTATTGTGTGGAAATATGTTTCTTCTATGCCCAGTTGTTTAGGGTTTTTATCACAAGGGGATGTTGAATTTCACTGGATGCTTTTTCAGTATCTATTGAAATGATCATATGATTTTTGTCCTTGATTCTGTTAATCTGATGTATCTTGTTTATAGTCTTATGTATATTGAATCATCCTATTTCTGGGAAGAATCCCACTTGATCATGGTGAACAATCTTGTTAATGGGTTGTTGAATTTGATTCGCTAGTATTTTGTTCTGGATTTTTGCATCAACATTAGTCAGGGATATCGTCCTGTCATTTTCTTTTTTTGTTGTGTCCTTAACCTGCTTGGGTATCAGGGTAATGAAGGACTCATGGAATGAGTTTGAGAGTATTCCTTCTTCTTCATTTTTTTTTTTTTTTTTGGAATAGTTGATTATAATTTTTTTTCTTTAAATGTTTGGTAGAATTCCGCTGTGATGTCATCAGGTCCTAGGTTTTTCTTTGATGGGATACTTTTTATTACTGCTTCAATCTTGTTACTCGTTATTGGTCTGTTTAGGTTTCTATTTCTTTATGATTCAATTTTGATAAGTTGTATATGTTTGGGAATTTATCTGCTTTTATTGGATTTTTCAATTTGTTGTTTTATAGCTGTTAGTAGTACTGTCTTATGATCCTTTGTATTTCTGTGGAATCAGGTGTAATGTCTTTTTCACATTAATGCCTTCTTTTAGTCTTCTAGTTACCAGAGTCTCCTCTTTTTGAAGGCCAGTGCCTCCTCCTGTGCCCATAATCATGATTGCATTACTTCTTATATCTCTAAATTTTAACTACCAAATCTTCTTTTTCCTTGCTGTAAATTTAAACTCTTTATCAATTGAATTTTTCCATGATTTCAAAAAGTGCTTATGTTTTATCACTCAAAACTTAAAAAATTCTTTTTTTTTTTTGTCAAACTTTATGTAAAATCTATCTATAAAATTCTCACCTTATATACAGGTGAGCTTGTGGAAGTTTTTTCCCCCCCTACACTGTCTGCTGCATTTCTTCACTTCAAACTTATCCTCAATCTGCTCTTATATGACTTTCATCAGCATCAATTTTACCTAAAGATTTTGGTAAAATTGTATTTATCACTCTTGACTACTCCTTTTAGAAACATTCATTTGTCTTAACATCCACAGAACCACACCCTTAAGTTTTTTTTCTACAGTCCTGGATCATCCCTTTAAGAATCCTTTCCTAAATCATCTTCATAAATTTAGCCCTAAAAGTAAGATTATGTTAACGCTGAAGTCTAAAGGCCACTTTCCTTTCAGTTCTATTTTTTTGCCATACTGAATTTGATCCAGAACCATGATCTAAAATATGATATAAATGTCAAAAACTGCATTTATATATCTCCAGCTAAGAAACCACCTGTAGGCCACAATGTATATACAACTTGTATATATACCTTTTTGTATATATAAGATATTTCTTCATTGATTCATATAGTTATAGCAAACACAAAATGCAAATATCAAACTCAGAATCTTTATTCTTTATCCTAATATTTCTTTTCCACTATCTCATCTTTGAATATCACCAACTCATTGCACAAAAATTTGATAGCATAAGACAATGAAAATGTATACATTTGTAACCTTCAAGTTCTTTTGAACTTGAGTTACCAAATATTTAACAAGAAAGAAATATACAGCTCTGAAACTGTAAAATACATTTAAATGTTAATTTAATGACTTTCAGTGGATTTTCTTGAGGAGAGATGTATTTAACTTAGCAAAATACCTTTATTAATTATTCTTATTTTTCTTTTTAGTGTAAAGTGACTTAGAGCTGAATATTTAAGGTTAATAAAGAGATTAAGGGAAGTATATGGCTTTATATAATAAGCAAAAATGATTTTTTTTCTGTTTTTTCTAAGGATAGCCCTAACAAATGGTAAAGCTAAAGGTGATGAAATTGCAAGGGATGGAGAAAGCTTCATTAAGTAAAACCCTGAGATGTGAGAAAAAATGATGGGCAAATGTTCCTAAATCATTGTATTGCTGAGATGTTTTTAAAACATGGATGTGGTTGTATGAATTTTTATGTTCAATTTGCAGTATAAACCACCAACACTCACTCCAACATGCACAAATAAACAATTCCTAAACTCTCACTCAAATTCTGCTGAATACAATATCTTTTATCAGTCTTGGGGAGAATGAAAAAAATATATTACTTGTCCAACTGGTTATTATACCACAAAAAGATGCCATATGTACATGAGGCAAGACACACAGAATGAAGAAAATATAACCAGTGGTAGAAAAATTGATGATTGACTCAATTTTTGAGAAAAATCTGAAAAAACTTTGGATTTTAACAACATGAATGCTATTGATAGTTCAATAATTTTTACCTCCATGTAATAAGATAGGTTATTCCTAGAAGAATTTAGAAAACCCTGCTAATATATAAAGTTTTCTAGACTATGGAAATCTGTTTGTATATATAAACCATTTGATATATAACTGGCATTATTAATAAATTTTAATGTTTCAGATAGTGTCAGTTGTTAAGGTGCCAGGAAATTTGAATATGCCCAGCAAGCAGATCCTGTTTTCTTTTTGTTTGTTCTTTTTTATTTTAGTTATGGTGATTTTTATTTCTGTTATTTTTGTCAGGGAATTGAGCACTAAAATAAAAACTATAGGGGAAAAAAGCAGTAGTTTAATTTAATACCCAGTTGAGAAAACAGAAATAATAAAGTAGAACAAGATAAGACTTTAAAAAAAAAGAAGAAAGAAAACAAACAAACAAAACTCCCAGAAGTTTCCTACTTTATTCAGTGCCCAAGTGAGAGTCTATTGAGTTTTCTCAGTTGTTGATTGAAATAATTAGGTTTTACTTAAGTAACAGACACTGTAGAGTCACTCTTTATTGATGTTGGTACATAGAAACAGGGTATTTAGAAGTATTGTAAGTGCACCCAACAGTTCTCCCTTTACCCCCATAATGACTCAAAAAAAAAAAAAAAAATTGAAGCAGTGCTTGGAATTAGCATCTGCTAATATAAGAAAATTTATGACTATTCCCTAGGATATGATCTGGAAAAATACATACAATATAATATTATGACATGACATATGTATTATTGATACTTTATAACATATATAAGAACTTTATTTTATATAATGCTTATATCTTAGCATGTACACTTGTATCATAGCTCCTTTTTATTTGATTCTTCATGAACCAGTAACTGTATTTTGTCATTCAGAGTACTCAGCAAAGATATTTAGGTTATCTAGCCCATAAAATTTTGCCATCTACAAAAGAGCAGCAAAAATGTGAGGGATATCTTCATCAACAGTAGCAGAACAATAGCATTTATTTTAAAAAAGCAATTTTGAGTATCTACTAGACATTCTGTAAGAGTATTATACACTTTATTTTGGTTGATCTACAGAATGGACCTACTAGGTATAGACAAAGAAATTGAGATTCAATATAAATGATCATATTGGTTACATTAACTGCATATGACATATAGATAAATCCACCTACATAATTATATATAGTTTATAATATACACAATTCACACCTCAAAGCTAATGGTTTTGTAAGTTGTTTCAGTATTTTTTTTCGAGAATAGTATTTGGTGGCTCTGCATAAGCATCTGAAATGTTTTAACACCCAATAATGATATCGGATATTATATTAAAATATAAATATTTATTAAAGACCATAACATTTCCTTTAAAGTAGAAAATTCCCAAATATATTGTTTTGTCAAAGGGATTAGATGCATAGATTTGAAAAATTGCAGCATTTTTTAAAGGCACATAACCATTGATGGTGCATTATGTAGCTTCTTTATATTAATATTCAACAATATGGTTTCAGTGCCATATTTATTAATATCTTTAAATCTTTTACACATTTTCCCTCTTAGTAAAACTACTTTTATTTTTAGTGATTTGAAAATGAATTAATAGAATAAAAAAGATCACAAATTCTGAGAAGCCAAACTTATTTCTACCCTTAACCAGTAAGTGAAATAATTCTCTGATATACTAAAGATCTTCGGTAAACACATGTCAGTTTTCAATGAGGAACATTTACCTCTGAAATATCCAGTACCACTTAAAAGAGCATATGCATTAATATGTTTTGCTTTCTAATGCAAATGGTTTCTTTTTGATAAAAATTATCCCTGAGTTACTGAGGAGATTTTAATGTCAATTAGTGAACTGATTTTTAAATGAACATTTTATTGTGAAAATATAGTCCACAACGGCCATACTCTAATATAAAACCAATCTCTTAAATAAACTTTATAAATGAATACTTTGTGTGATAGAAAGTACATATGACTAAATTTGGAGAGAAGAAGTGATGCTTTATTAAACATTAAAACAAGTTGAGGAACACTGGCTTACCTAACTTCATAGCTGCTTTTTAGTATTTTATCTTACTATCTCCATTTCTCTCCATAGGAAGGGTAAACATTTCAAAGCCATATTCATCAACACTATCATGCAAAGTAAGCTCACATTAATAGATGTTGAAAAACATTGATACTTTCCATAATATCTGGTATAAACATTGTAGAATAAATGGAAGTACAATTTTTATAAAAGTTAAGTCAGAGGAAATATGGAAAAAAAAAAAAAAAAGCTGAACTCCCAGATCTGTTTCTAATTTAAATTCTATAAAAATCCTAACTTTTTTCCTTTTTTTTGTGCTGCAACTAACAATTTAATGTTAATATCATTACGCTTACTTACTCTATTACTTTTCTCCATTTGAAATGTAGTACCAGTATTACCCAAAGGCCATGCTTAATGAATTACTACTCTTTCATAGTACATTAATATGCTTTTACAATTATATAAATGTAAGTTTTAAATGAAAATTGCTAGTGGTTTAAATTATATATAAATATAGAAAATCAACAAATTTTATCTACTTCATTAAAAATATTCTGTTTGTCTTATTTTTAGGAGTTAACTTCTCATTTTTGGTTTACATATTTACAACAATTTCACTTTCAAAAATTTTAAACTAAGCATTTGTAACATAGAAATGAAATGAACTGGCTAAAGTCTTTCTGATTCAAGTGTTATTTATTAGACTAACCTGTTGAGAGAAAATTCTCCATGGGTTTTTTTTTGTTTCTGAATATCTTCTGAATAATTATTGATAATTTTTCTTTTAGACAATCTTATCAGGATTTATGTATAGCAATGATCTTCGATGAGAGAAATAGTGGCTCCTCCAGGAAGATTTGTTTCATTACCAGTATAATATAGTTTGAGCAAGTTAGTTATCAGCCGCCTTGCAAGACCAATGGTTCTCTAAACTTGGAGCTCTTCAGTTTTCATAAAAACCCATTTTGTAGGCATATCCACCTAGGCTCACCTTTTCATTGCCTTCATTAAATGTGGGGGGCAAGTAGGATGAATGTGAACATGAAGCTCATGCTGCCTGCTCTGCTGAGAATAATAAAATTCTTTGTCTCTAATCTAGGCATTGCATGCCTCTAGTCAGCATCTATGAAACTGTGGCATGTTAACTTGCTGGATTGCAGGCAGATCATAGTTCTTGACAAAATTCTAAAACTATTAATTGTACCCTTTGATTCATGCAATTTTTAAATTTAATATTTCATTCAGAAATGATGGCTTATCTTCATCCAGGATATTTTTTTTAAGATATTCTTGATGTTCTCCTGAACGGAAGAGTCAAAATGACAGTATAGTTATAATTGCAGTTGTAGTATATTAATCTATAGCAAGTGCAAAACCATAGAAAATGATATTATATATACACACATATATACTTTTAAAACATTTTGTTCCTGTAAGTGTAGTTTGATAGTGTAAGTTTGGTGAACATAATGTGGGTCAAAGAGAAGGCACAGGCTGTATAATCAATCATTGAATGAATGAATGAGTGGTGAGCTGGGCTCCCCTAGTTTGGCATTTTAGGCTTGTGATAGTTTCCTATCAACTGGGCTTGATAGGAAAGGTGTAACTTAGGAACTTCATATTCCTAGTGAGGAGGACAGCATGTCAAAGGCAATGAAGAGGTAATTAAGTGATATAATTCAAAGTGATTAATTTGAAAAATGCATAAAATTAATATTGTAAAATTAGGGGCAATTCACTTCTGTCTGTTAAATATAAATGTTAAATTTGAAATGCAAGAGAATATTTTAAAAACTTTCTACTATGGTTTTTGTGATTTGGTTCAAATATGATTAGAACCATAAGATTCCTGACAGTTCTGAAGAAATAGCAAACATAGTGAAAAAAAGTACATTTAGAATTTTGCCATAGTAATTCAAAGATTAAGGAATTGAGTTCACAAATTAGATCCATGGTTCAAAAACTGGAAGAAAGCATAAATTTTCTGAAATAGGGTTTAAATAATATTTACTTTTCTTCCTAATCATTCTCATTGGTAAGGCCTGGGGCCACTTTCGATCTAAGTTTTCTTATTTGTAAAATAATAGTGATGCCTGCTTAATTTATCCCACGGAATGATTTTGAGACTCAAATGAACTAATGCTTATCATAGTGTTTTAATCTATTAAAAAAGATATGAAGGTTGTAAATATGTAAATAGACAATTAAAACAAAGATTTATTGTAACACCTGACCTGTGTTAAGTGCTAAATACATTACAGTTGTTTTTGCTTAATTTACCATTTCACTTATTTGGGCTATTGTACCATACATAGATTTAAAAGTTTTTATCTACAACAGAACCAATTTCAGCGTTTCACTTTTCTCTTTTTCTATTTCCTAAATTAATTAATATATTTTCACATCTTAAAAGAATTCAACCAGTGAAATAGATGAGTTTGATTGATTTTTTTAACCATAGAGATTATTTATTTCTTGAAATAATTTAGGTAGAAGGGTTTTGCAAAATAAAAAAGTATAAAATAAAATGTTGTTACTGAGATTTACTAGTTATTTTTATAAACCAGAAATACACAGAATGAATTTTTTCCTTCTTTGTTTTGGAGCTACAGTGCTTGTAAATATATATCTCTAAAAATTATAAAATTCAAAAATAAAATGATAAAAATTAAAAATTGAGAAAGATGGTTATAGATTTACTAATTTTACAATTTATGCCACTTTTAGGAACACAAGTCATAAAATAGTGAATTCTCTACATTCAGGTTGAAGTGTAAATGCTATGTTAAGTAGTAGCTTTCACTTTTCTAACAGTAACAAACATACTTATTATGTGCCAAACCTTCTGCTAAGTGCTTTACATGTGCTAATTCATTTAATCAACTGGAGAAACTTTCAAGACAGATACTACTATTATCTTGATTTTATATGCCAGAAAACAAAAGCACAGAAAGATTAAGTATATTTTCTAAGACTATACAGTGACAGAACTAAATTTGAAAATCAAGACTTCTGATTCAAAAGCCTCACTCTTAACCATTCCATATTGCTTTTAAATGTTAGCATTTATTATATGCTTACTTATATGCCACATACTGTCATAAAAACTCCGGGAATTATAATGTATTTAACTTCACAATAAACCTGTGAGGTTGATGCTAATAAAATCTCCCTTAACAGATGAGGAAACTATGGCATTGAGAAGGTAAATAATTTATCCTATGTTGCACTGCTGGTAATTGACAAAGTTAAAATTTGGTATCAACCATCTAGCCTCAGAGCATTACATCTTTATCATAACACTAACCTTCCTAGTAAGGAGTATAAATTAATTTTGTTGGAAGATTTTTAAAGAAAGGTAGCTAAAATGCCAATAGAGACAATCAGGTCAATATTTTAGCTCAATGTATCTTCTGCTCGATTTTTCTATAAGCCTAAAGTTATTCTAAAAGGTAAAAATCTATTAAATTAAAAATAATTTGGTAATTTGTACAATAAAAATAATTGATTATATAGTCACCTCTCTTTTTTTGTAACTTTTTTCTCATTTTTTTTCCTTCTCTCCATATGCTTCATCTTAATCTAGACAAAACAGAAGCTTTTAACCATAGGCAGTTAAAAAAATCTACATTTATACCTAATTGACACAATGTTAGTTATATGTTCCACTAAGTTTAATTTTTATTGCATCAAAGTATTTTAAGCTATCTTAACATTTCATATATTTATGCAAGCTAGATATATAACAGTTTTTCTTTATTAAAAAAGTTAAAGAGTTTCTTTCAAAATTTTATATTAATGAAGAAAGTATAAATCAGTTAAAGTGAATATATTTAGATTTACCTAAATTACAGGGCACTTCATACAAGACACTCAATATTATTTTCAATTACTTGTACTAGTTAGAGGCCTAGGAAAATTCATTTAATTGGCTACACATGCAAAGTTAAAGTTACTGCCTTCAAATAATAGATTTAAGAAAATAGTATACTGGCCAGGTGTGGTGGCTCACACTTGTAATCCTAGCACTCTGGGAGGCTGAGGAGGAAGGATCGATTGCTTGAGCTCAGGAGTTTGAAATCAGCCTGAACAAGAGGGAGATCCCATCTCTACTAAAGATAGAAAAAATTAGCTAGGCGTGGGTGGCACACACCTGTAGTCCCAGCTACCGGGGAGGCTGAGATAAGAGGACCGCTTGGGCCCCGGAGTTTGAGTTTGCTGTGAGCTAGGCTAATGCCATGGCACTCTAGCCTGAGCAACAGAGCATGAAACAGAAAATAGAAAGAAAGTAGTGCACTTCTGTTATTTCCCTCAACTATTTGCTATCTTAGATATGACAAGACTGAGCCATTCCTAAATTTAAATCATATAATTAAGAATACCTTAAATTCCGAAATTAATTGTAGTGTAGATAGTTAACTAGATATGTGAATCATCTTTATGGCAATTTTGGCATTATAATTTATTTGTGATTAATATTTTTAAAGTTTTATCTACCTCTGTAGTCTATAAATGTCATGAGGTTAGGTACTATTATATTGTTCATCAAATACGTATTCTTAATTAAATGCATTACCATATATTTTTACTACTTACTATAAGAAAATATCACCATTATGTAGACATAAGACCATAGATAGAGAAAGCATATTTAACTAAATAAACAATCAAACAAACTAAAAAGCTAATTATATTAGTTAAGGGCATCAGACATCAGTGCTCTCATCCTAGGAAATTACATATAATTCTTGAACTATTAACTACAATTTACTAAATAATTAGATATCTACAATATCAAAAAACAATCCCTGACTAACTTATAAGGATTCTAGACCTCCTGAGCATTCTCTTTATCTTCAGTAGAAGCTTGGGTCTCTAAGTGTACTATTTATAAAGTAAATGATTCCTTTAAAAAATATAACAAAGGAGTTTAAATAAGTGAGAATGTCCTAGATTTGAAGCATTAGATTTATCTCCCTACTCTTTAGGTTTTAGATATAAACATATCTGTTTCAGAAAAAATACATTAAAATAAAATTATTTCTCAATTCTCCTTCATTCTTTAGGGTTTATCACCTCTTCGTTTTCATAATAATGGGTATACCTTTCATCCCACACAACTACTACAATGAGTTAAACTAAAAGAATGGTTAAAATAAGGGTTTCTCAAAATCATATGCAAATACATTAAACATTTTAAACTAAAACATACTTGCTACTTGTACAAGGTTTACTAGTGTTCTACAAAAATTCACACCCACTTGGAACCTGTGAATATGACTTAATTTGGAGACAAGTTCTTTGCAGATGTAATCACTTTAAGATGAGGTCATACTAGTTTAGTGTAAGCCCTTATCCAATGACTGGTGTCCTTATGGAATAGGACAGACACTTAGAGGGGAGGGCCATGTGAATATGGATGCAGAGATTGAAATGATGTATCTAGATGCCAAAGAAAGCCAACGATTGAAGTTAACCAACAGAGTTTAGGAGAAAACTGTGAAACAGATTCTTCCTTAGAGCCTATAGAGAGAGCATGGCTCTGCTGACAACTTGATTTTGGAGTTCTAGCCTCCAGATTTGTGAGAGAATAAATTGCTCTTATTTTAAGTTACTCGGTTTAGGGTAATTGGCATGGCGGCCCTAGAAAACTGTATATTCTAAGCACAATTTCAATTTCTTTGAAGAAATGTAAGAATAGATTATAAACAAAAGAAAGCATATTAAAAATATTTCCAGATTTTTTTTCTGTTTCTTTAAATCTTTACATATTTACATATTTCTTCTATTTTAAAAGTGTTGGCATGATCATTTCTAATAAGACAAATATTTTTAATCAACTTGCCTTTTTAATCTCTCAAAAAATTAGTTATAACTTGGTTTTTCAAAGAAGTAGCAACTCTATTTCTTCATACATATTTTTTCCCAATAATGAAATTATTAATTATAACATTAGATGTGACTGTCATGAACAGGATTTGGAAGAAATAAAATTGACTCTTAGCAAATATACAAGTAAATTGACAGAAGTATACCTGAGAGTAGCACATACAATATTCCCTGAGCATCAGTCAATCTGTTCTGCAAAGAAAATATATAGCTTTGATGTTCTTGGGATAGGTTATGTGGAGGTCAGTTAGAAGAGTGACTTCTATATTTTATGCCAGTATTTCCATAGAAGTAGCAACATTTGTTCACCTGCCTTTCTTTTCTAGTGGGTGTGAAAGAAAGGAACAGATTTATACATTATGTATAAAAATGCCATGTCTACCACAGTACCTGAAATATAGTATGCATGCATTTAAATAGATGGTAAAATGAATATGTCAATAACCAATGAATAAATAAATAAAATGATCTACTTAGAGAAACCTACTAAAGATAGTGATTGCTACTTGAAAACAGTTGTTAAGGAAGGATTTTTGAATAGAAAAATATTTTCCCCTATGGATGTATTTCCATATGGGTATGAATACATGCCACAAGGAAGATCTCTGCCACAGACTTAGTGAAACAAAACAGGTCTCATAAGAATTTGGGCTTATCTCTGCTTGGAAATAAATAAGGAAAATATAAAAAAAATTAATTATAAAAATGTCAGGAACACTTCTTTAACACTGACAAAGATTCCTTTAGTAATATTAATAAAGTAATGATACAAATTTGATCAGAATTATTAAAACTAATAGTGCTATATTATAACATGTTTGTTTGCACTATGTGATTGATGCTCTTTTATATCTTGTGGTGATAGCTTTAGGGCAGAAACCTTTGTCTATTAAAACAAATTGCTGTGCCTCCTGTGTTTCTCCTCCTTTGTCTGTCAGCACATTGTGTCTTTACGGCCAGTGTTTATTTCTGTAGGAGTATTGTACAAACCTCTGTCAACCTCAACTTCAGAAGCACCGTGGGCTACCTGAATAAAACTCAAACAGTCCATAAAGAGTGTTATTTTTTCCTCAAGAGTTACCCGATCCATGTGTAATTTTATAGAAGAGATTTCATTGAAAAGTTCAGCTTGCTTTCCTTCCCCTAAAGCAGATCCACTGAACTGTTTAAAGAACAGCTTCTACTCTCACAAATTAAAATCTCATCTTCCTAAAAAAGAAAGACTGATGGTCAAATATTTTTCCTCCCTAGTAATTTCTCAAAAATTTTGGTTAAAAGTATCCTTATATTGAGACATTAATGGTAATTTATTAAAAGTTCACATTCTGTATGTAAGACTAAGATTTCAAGGCCTAATAGTAAAGAGAACGATTCATACATTAATGTGTCAACAGTAATATCTCTGCCTTCATCTGACAGCTCCTACACCAAAATTATATAACTTTAAATTAAAAAAAACCTAGACCATAAAGTATACATATTTTTTTCAGTTTCCTTTTTGGAAATAGGTAGCATCAGTGCAATGAAGTATTAAGAAAATGCAATGAGAAAGCTTTACTGAGATTACCATTTTTAGCATGCTAATGGTTATGATCTTAAACTGTTAAGTAGGTCCCTAGAAACTCCTAAAGAGCTATGCTGCCATCTATTGACAATGCAGATGTCTTTTAATGGTTATGTAGTGCAAGAAAATACATTTCTATTAGAAAGTATGTCTTTGGAAACCAAGTGTTTCTGAAAAATTCCTACTTTGTATGGTAAGTGTGTGACATTCGCAATTATTTATAATAAAGTATTAACTTTTCCTTTCAACATTGAAAGAGTTTATTAACAAATTATATTGTACTAGCAAGTTTACTGAATGTTGTAGATATTTTAAAGCACCAGAAGCCAGGAATTTGCAAGATTTAATATATTAACCATACCTGTGTTTATGTATCATAATATTGTTACCACATTCTATTCTATTTTATTTATTCTATACTATTTTTACCACATTCAATTGAATGGGATTGACCTTCATTATTTGGAATATAAAACATCATTTTTGAAAGTTAAACAAGACTCAAGAAATTGGCTATTTATAGAAGGATAGTTTTTAAAATGTATGATAAAATAATATAAATAAAAAGACATTTTTACTCATTTTCTTTTCATTATTTCATGGTGTATTACATGAAGGTGAAAAGCACCTGCATTTAACGCCTTCTGAAGCAGAAGCTTCCTGAAGAGAGCAAGACAGAACAGTGTTTGGAGAGTTAGAATTTAAATAGTTGACCATTTTGAATCCAGAACATATATATGTTGGAAAAAGCCCTTCTGAAAAATCTTTTTATTCTTTTTTCTTATTGAAATTTTTGGTATATGTGTGTGTTTTTTTCAATAACAGGATGCTAGATGAAAAAAAAAATATATATATATATATATATACACAAATATACCAGCTGCTTCTACTTTCATAGGTGGAGAGAGCAGGTTATTTGGTTTTCGTGGTGGAAAAGTATAGTTTCCATTGAAAAATAAAAGTCCTTGACAAAACATTGTGGTTTGAAGGATTTTCTGTCTTGGATCTTTTATTTTAAGATCTATAGTGTGAGGCTGGGGAGTTGATAAGGACTCTTACACATTCTTGGCCAATATTTCCCATCTTCTATGTGGGATAAGTTTACTTTAATCAAGGATTTGAAAATAAAAGCCAGGAAAAGAGGGTAATGGACTGGGAATTAATGTCAACACCCACAAAAGACCTATGTGGTTTTGATGGAGAGCTGGTAGCTAGACTGGAAGCCTTTCTGGACTCTGAAAGGCTTTAGCCTTTTACTTGTGCCCTTTGTCTTGACATCTTCATAAACTCACTATATTATATAATTACACCTAGTCTCCATTCTAACTTAAGGTTCATATTCCATTCAGTCATGTTTAAGGATGTAATGTGAATTGAAAGGGCTACGACCTTGCATACCTCTGTAAAAACAGCATACCTGTGTATCCACAGCAGCAAACAAATGTGCAGTAGACTGGGCTGAATGGGGTTCCACAGTGCTGCCTAGTGACAGTGGCTAGAGAACCGGAGCTCTATTTCTGTTCTATCTTTCCATTCTAGCATTTAGAAGTGACACTGCCTCACCACCTCCCACGACATGAAATGAGAAACTTCTCTGAAATATTGGTTAATGGAAACCTAAAGTGGAGGATATTGAACTTTCTAAAGATATGGATATAATAAAGCTAAAGTGGAAGTTGGAGTGGCGAGATGTGCCTGTATTTGTATTTCACATTGCTAAAGCAACTCTGTTTGTTTAGGTTCTGTAATGATGGAAAAATACAAAGATTCAACAATGAATAATGCATAGTATGTAAAATATAAATCAAGGGCAAATGAGACCCAATATTTCTACATAGCACTGCTGCATAGTGATGCTGGGATCACGTAATATTGTTGGAAAATTTCTTTCCCAACATTACCTGGCGTTACCATCTCAAGAGTGCTTGGGACAACTTCACTTGCTCTAAGTACTGTGTACCTTAAAATACAAAATGAAATGTTTTTTACTCTATTAGTTGCATTCTCTTCCCCTTAGTCTTTAGTCTTTTACTTGTGCCCTTTGTCTTGACATCTTCATAAACTCACTATATTATATAATTACACCTACTCTCCATTTTCAATTGAATTGACATTGTTTTACCATACTTTCTAATAAAAGGTAAAAATAACCTCATGATTTTATCAATATTTACATCTATATAAAAAAGCAGACTCTCTAATATATAGTCCAAAAGAATATTTTAATTTTTCATTCTGCTTAAATGTTGAAATAATAATGAGAAGCAATTTTATCTAATCCAACTGAATTTAAGGTTTCTTTTCCTTTCTTTTTTCTTTCTTTCTTTTTTTTTTTTTTTAATTTCCATATACTTCACTCTAGGGTATTGGAAAAAAAGTGTTTTGCCCGTTGTTAAATATTTTAGGTTTTTGTAATGGTTAATGTAGACATGTATCTGAAATGCAGAACTAAGTGGCATTGACTTATATCAAATGTTTCAGTTCATGTTCTCCTCAATTTACACCATAAGGACATGGGAAAATTAATTAGAGAATAATACAGGGATATAAAAGACTTACTTTTATAGTTTGGTGCTATTCACACGTTGAACCCTTAGCTCAATTGCCTTTATAATCCAGTAAATGCATAAATGGAATAAAACCGTAATAGTCAGCTATTTTATTGCTAATAAAAAGTATCTCAAAATAATCTAAACTTTCAAAGAAGTTAAATGTTATTCTCATTGTGATAAATCTGTTTCAACTCATGTAAGTAAATAATCAGAAAAGTGAGAGAAGAAATAATGGTAGCACACAAAGAAAATGTTGTAGGGTACTATAAGAAAAAAACAAAGATAGATGTTCTTCCTTCCCACTTCCTGCTCAGTCTTACCCTATGTGACAAAAACTTCTGATAAGATAAAAATCTCAGCTAGGCATCTGTGCTTATCTTCAAACCCTGAGATAAAAGTAAATTTCTCCAGTCACAAGAATCCTCTCATTTTACTAATTTGTCTCGTGAGAGTACACAAAATTCTGAAGTTCTTTCAAAGTGAAAAATATTATCCTCTCAGCTTTCCCCTGACATAGGCTGACCAATCCTGAAATAAAGGAAACATCGGTGGCTGTTTTATTTACCATCCTTATGTTTCTTCCTTATTCACAAGACTGCTCTTGCCTTTTTCATGGTGAAGTTGAAGTAGGAACAAGTGGGCCAGGAATAATGTTACTTGACTGGCACATAATTTAATTCAGTATCATATTCTTCTGGAAAATCTTATTTTCTTTCTCAAGTTTTCTTGGGAGTTTCTGAGAATTCCTTGCAGGGATGCAACAAGTGGGTATTTTGGCTTAGGTTAAGTTTATCCCTCAACTTCTACAGCTATTGATATACTCAAGCTTCTTTGGGTGTGGGTTGCATCACCCTCTGACACCATGCAAAGCACAATTTTCCCTTTTAAGGCATCTCACAGCCAGTATTGGCACTCTGGATAGAAACAAGTCCTCCAGCCAGTTGCTGGTAATCAGATCACTTTGGCCTCCTATCAGAGGAAGAGGAGGTGCTTTGCAAATGCCACCATCTATTCTGCTGCCGTCCACACTTTTTCACTGTTTTTCAGGAGAGTCAGTCACTAGTTTATGGGTTCCTGTATATTATAGTATACACACAATATCCTCAGATCTTGAACTAAGTGATTACTCACAACCCTCTCCAACCCCAGGGTGGAGGTGGAAGATGTTTCAATGCAGTGCACATTCTCTTTGAAGAAATCCTCCACTTTCCAATAATCTACACTCTTTTCTATAACATCAAATTGGTGATGGATTAAGAGTCTCAAAATTGATTTTAAATACTTCCTTTACAATTCTGTATAAATTATCTAATGACTTACTTTGGAAAGTAGGATGACTAACTCACATATTTTATCTTTGATCTTTAGGGCCTGAGCAAAAACAACAACAAAAACAAACTACCAGTGTGTCATCTCAAGAAGCTGGCCCCAGGGTATATGGGTGTCAGACTGAATATACCATGATGTTCCACGCTGATAATATAGAAGATGAGGTGAAGATTGAAGTATATCAGGTATTAAAGAAAGGTAAGATTACCACAGGCACACTCACCAAATCTTTGTGTTTTATAGTCTGCTTTAAGGAAACCACTTCGATCTTTAGAATTGAAAATGTAGGCCAAACCTTAGAGCCACATAATATACATGTAGAATTTAGTAAGAGTTATCATTTGTTGTATACTTACTGTATGTCAAATTTTGTGCTAAAATATTAAAATGATTTTATTCAAAAATTATTCTTAGAATGAAAAAAAACATGAAGCTTAAAGAAAATATTCTTACTATGTTCATTAAAACACAGCTGTTAGATGGTGAAGATGGAATTTCACAATAAATCCTAGGCTTTTGCCATTTTCTACTCTCTGACTTCAAGAGTTGTAAAATAAAACTGTCATAAGTTCCAATGGTATTAGATATATTATTAGATTCAATATGCATTTGATAAAATGCAATAAGTCAATGGTAGATCATTGAAACGAACTATGATTCATACTTCCTATTTACCTTGTGAACCTATTACCTAAAAGAGTTAATCAAGTCTCCCCACAACACATCTATCATTACACTCTTAGACTCAGGGTCCTGTTTTCCAATAGACATGGAATCTGAGAAGATAGAACTGTGCTTGTAATCTAACCTCTACTCTTGTTAGTGATGCATTTGCCCCCATGAGACTTTATAATGAAAACCAATAGCCAGAATATAGGAATAGCTCAGTTTCTGAATAGCTGGGCTATATGAAATTTATCATATTTACAGATCAGAATTACTAACATCACAAACTGAGGGACAGTTTTTATGCATTTGGCATTCTGAGGCCCAATTAAGTTCAAGTAAGCTATGATTATTATTTTTTTTTTCAGATTTAATATTTTAAGTAACAGATAAAATTGTACATATTTATCATGTGTTCAAAACAACATGAGGTTTTGAAGTATATGATTATTTTTTCTTGTTTTAAAAAAGCAAGTAAGGATAATGATTATAGTGTTTACAGGTTATAAAAACTATTTGTATTTTAGTTATGTTGATGCTTAAATTAGAATGTGGGAAATGTAAAGACTGCAAATGATTTGGGGTAAATTGTCAACTCTTGGATTTCCATTAACAAAAACAATGCAATTGTGCTGCTAAACATTTTTTATTCTCAGGGGGAATATGGTGTAAAACTTTACAGCCTTCATCTCAAAAATAAATAAAGTAGAAATCCTAAGATACTAACATGGCACAGCTTCTATTATTTTTATTTGATCAATCATCAATTTCTACAAAAAAGGAGTGGCAGCTATTGGTGAAGTATTAATAACTTGGAAGGATTTTAAGAACTCCAAGGCCTTCAAGGTTTATATTCTATTTTTCTACTTGCACTTACACAATATAGGAGTAGCTACATTCCAATTTTTTTTTATTGAATTTATTCTGGAAGGAAAGACTTAAGTAAGATATGCCTGAACATCTTTTTTTTATTTGTTTCAAAGAGATAATATGATTATGAACTTAGAACTGATTGAGAGGTTTCAGCCTAAAGGTGCATGAATGTAATTTCTTTTCTCCAATAATTATCATTATGATCACTATGTTTGATGCTATTAATTAAGCCAAAATTTCTGGGTTCTTAGCTATAAGTTAGGTGAAATTAACAAACTTTTGGAAGTTTTGACCGGTTTAACAGGCCTGCATTTGAAATACTATTAAATTAAATTTGTCCTAGTAGAAAAATCACAAACTTTGGTTTCAGCCCAAGATTGATCCAAATCCCAGTTCATCTTTTTTCTAGTTAAATGAGCCTCATCAAGTCCAACTGGTTAAAGAACCTCAACTTTCTTATCTCTATAATTCTCCTGAGAGTTGAAGATAATATTTGTGACCTGATGTGTGGAAGATGGCATTTGTGACCTAACTGGAAGCAATGATACTTTTGAATGTAGAGTGACCCAATTTTATTCTTTATTTGAAGTCATTATTTTGGAGCTCCAAACTTTAGCAATGACAGTTATTTTCCTGAAAAAGTTGGGTGATTAGCAAAATTAACTCAGAGGCATCTTTTTGCACAATTGAGAAAGGGAATTCTGTTTAGATCAGAGACCCTTCAGTACAGTTCTAAGAAGAAACAGATTGTATGACGTACATCTCCTCCAGGACAGATAAATAGAGCAAAACTACTATTTACCTTACAATAAAATGAAAACTAGAGACCCTAATAAAAGTATTATTTTTACAAAACAAGACTTTTTTGAGAATCAGCATAGCATAAAAAAAAAAAATAAGTGTTTAGACATTGAACCCAGACTACTTGAGTGACTTCTAAATCTGGCACTTCTTACCTTTGTGCTCTGTAACTGTAAGCCACTCACTTAAATGCTTTGTGCCTCAGTTTCCTCATCTGTGAAATAGACAAAATAAAATAGTGTGAAGAATAAATCAGTCCCCACTGTAATTTTACACTAATACTTTATTCTATACTTGTTAGTGGTAAAGTTTCAATAAATGTCAGCTATTCTTAGATTTTATATTTTAATTTTCTTCTTATGTTTCAGTTTGTTTCTTCCCATTGTTTTGTATTCCAGTCAGTAGTCAAGATGCAGGGAATATAAATATATTAGAATATTAGTGACCGTAAAAGCACTGCTTCTGCTGTATTGATTTGTGATGTTGCTATAATTTACACAGAGAGAAATGACCATTTATGAATATATTCACTATTTATAGCACTGTCAGTTTTCCTTTTTTAAAAAAATATGTTATTTAGAGTTTTAAAAACCAGAGTAACACTTTATCCCAGTCTTATTGTAATTTTGTAGACTAGTCATATGTTCACTTCTTCAATTTACCAAATTTGGTAGTGAGGTGAAGACACTGACGAAAGTGGCCATAATAAAACAGGAGATAGGTAGTGGGTGCAGAGAGAGAACCATGAACTTCTCCTTGGATATAGTACATGTTATAGTCTTGCCTAGTGTTCATGTGTTACCAAATCATTGTGAGATCTTCCAAGTTCCACTGCCCACTGCCTAATGCTCCATTCTCATTAAAACTTAATCTAGTGTATATAATTAATTTAACATCAAAATCCATCTGCCATAAAAGATACCTAGTATAGGAGACTTAAGGGTCGTCCCTTAGGGGTCAAGGCACATGGATATGTCCATGTCCTAATCCCTGGAATCTCTTATGACTACCTTATATGGCAATGTATGTGATTACGTTAAGGGTCTTGAAAGAAGGAACTTTTCCTGGACTATCCTTGCGGACCCTAAATTAAATGAGAAGTGTCTTTATAAGAGTGAGAGAGAGGGCTATTTGACAGAGATAAGAGGAGGAGGCAATGTGACCACAGAGGCAGAGACTGGAGTTATAAGGCTACAAGTCAAGGAATGACAACAGCTACCAAAAGCTGTAAGAGGCAAACAACTGACCTCCACTAGAGCCTTTGAAAGAAGTGTGGACCTGCTGATACCTTGATTTCAGTCTCGGTCCTCCAAAACTGTGAAAGAATAAATTGCTATTGTTTTAAGCCAAAGGTTAAAGCCTGATAGCCACAGGAAACTAATACCAGTGATTTGATAATTGAAGAATTTTTCTCTGCTCAGACAACAATAAGAGAAGGTTAATTGATAAACCTATCAATTTCTTTCAGAATTAACCATTTTCAAAGTAACTTGTTTAAGAGAAAAATCTTGTATCATTGTCTACATTGTGTATTTCAAAAGCTGCTATATCTCAACATATAGAAAGGGAGTGTGCATCATGGCATATTTCAATGCGTGGAGTGTGTGCGTGTGTGTTTGTGTGTGTGTGTGTGTGTGTGTATTTTAGTGGGGAAGAGTGATGGCATGAATATAGGGATGTCTGTAATGCTGAATTCACAGTCTTCAATGTAGCTACTGTTTAAAGTGCAGTTGTTGTGGAAACAGTATTTCCAGGTTACGTTAAAGGAAATGATGGTACCGTGAGTGTTCGTGGAATGTTGAGAATATAAACACAACTGAAATTGAAATTTGGGAAGCATTTTGCTGACCATGGGATTATTGATTTTTTTTATCACTTTCCAAACATTTTGGAACTGTCATGAATAAACAAACAGTATATAAACACCCAATTGCATTAGTGGCAAATATCCCCTGAGCTGTTAGGGATATGTACAAAGCTGGGTAAATAGACAGAGTACAATACTTTTACATGCTTAGAATCTAAACAGAACATCTTTTGGTAGAAAATATATAAAGACACATTTACACAAATGGCAATTACAATAGAGTATGCAGTAGTGAAACACTAGTTTAATTGAAATATTACATCACTTTCAGAGAAGCAATATGTTCCGGAAAAATCAAACAGGGTAAAAGCAATATCAATCTTCCTATTATTTCAAAAAACTCTTATGAGTAATTTAGAAAGATTTAGAAATTGAGAAAAGTAAGCAAGTTGATATCAGAACAATAATTTAGGCAAATAATTAAGGCAAAATACACACCCCTATGCATATATATGGATGTATGTATAAACACATATATTTTAAAAATAATTTATTAACAAATGATGTTAATGAATTATGTGAAAATTTCCTTTCTATTTACCACATGAAAATCTAGCACAGAGAAAATTGTGCTGAGTTTTTTTAATTTTACAGATTTTCTTCATTTCTACTAAGAGTATAATTTTGGTAACAACACACATTGAATCTTTCTTTAATAGCGAAAAAAGTTAATCTTAGTATGAATAACTTGAACCTTGTCTAATTCAACAGCATGAGATTCAAATGACACAATGAGTCTGCTGGGCAATAATGTGACTCTACCCTTGCATATACAAGTCCTTTATTTCCCAGATAAATATTTCATGCTTTCTGTTTTCTATTCAATGTTGTTGTCACTTTTCTTTCCATTTTCATTTTTAATTATGAAACTGCTCATGTCTGATTGAGAAAATAGCAGGAATAAACATAGTATGTCTTTACCCTCTCATCATCATGTTTATATTCTTTTTATAAACATTTCTGTACAGGTACCCCTAGTCTCCTATTTGATTGATGGCAAGACCCAAAAGGCAATTACAGCAATAGCAAAAATAAATAAGTGGAACCTGATTAAATTAAAAAGCTTCCACACAGCTAAGGAAGTAATCAACAGAGCAAATAGACAAACTACAGAATGGGAGAAAATATCCACAACTATGATAAACAGCCAATATCTAGAATCTACAAAGAACTCTAACAAATCTGCAAGAAACAAACAAACAAACAATCCCATTACAAAGTGAGCAAAGGACATGCAGAAGCTTTTCAAAAGAAAATAGACAAATGGACAATAAACACATGAAAAAATATTCAATTTCATTAAATCATCAAGGAAATGAAAATTAAAATCACAATGAGCTATCACCTTATCCCAGTTAGAATAACTTTTATTAAAAAGTCCAAAAACAATAGATGCTGCATGGATGCAGAGAGAAAGGAAAGCTTATACACTGTTGGTAGGACTGCAAAGTAGTACAAACTCTGTGGAAAACAATATAAAAATTCTTCAAAGAACTAAAAGTAGACCTACCATTCAATCCAGCAATCCCGCTACTGGATATTTACCCAAAGGAAAATAAGTCATTTTATCAATAGACACCTGCACTCAAATGTGTATTGCAGCATAATTCACAATTGCAAAGATGTGGAATAAACCCAAGTGCCCATCAATTCATGAGCAGATTAATAAAATGTGATATATATATAATATGGAGTACTACTCAGCCATAAAAAGGATAAATTAATGACTTTTGTGACAATTTAGGTGGAACTAGAGAGCATTATCCTAAGTGAAGTATCTCAACAATGGAAAAACTAATACCACGTGTACTCACTATTAAATTGGAACTAACAGATGAGCACACGCACACAAAGGGAAGTAAAACACAGTGGAAATAAAGCAGAGAGAGGGGTGTGGGGAGGGGCAAAAACCTACCTAATGGCTACAATGGACACTATTTATGTGATGAGCACACTTACAGCCATGACTCAAGCATTACAAAAGTGATCCATGTAACCAAGCATTTGTACCCCCTTAATATTTTGAAATAAAAAAAATTAAAAACCCATCAAACGGAAAAAAAAATGTGATACATTTCTTTGTGCTCTAGATTCTGTTTTCTTGACTTCTCCAGGATATCGGTTCTGCAATTCTTTTTTCCTTCATTCATATCATTCACTTATCTCTTTCTACTAAATAACTTTTGTATGATATCTGCATACTATAGTATCTTTTATTTCACAGAAAAGCAAAATCATTGTGTTTACCACCCATCAAATAACCACTTCCCCCATTTCTTTGCTTTGCTTCATGACAAATGTTTAGAAAGTGCAGCCATCAAGATTTTTGTCTTAACCTTCTTAAATTAGACTTCTCTTCCCACATCTCCACTGAGATGCCTCTTTTTAAAATCACCAGGGGCCTCCATGTGACCAAATCCAATGGTATTTTTTTAATTCTATATTACTTATATTTTCAGAAATATTCAACACAGTTGTTCATTCTATATTTTTAACACATTAACTGCCATGCGAGTTGTATTTATTTATTTATTTATTTTATATTTATTTTTATTTCATCTTATTATGGGGAATACAGAATTTCAGGTTACATATGTTGCCCATGTACCGCCTGTTCCCACAAGTCAATGCCCGTTCCCCAGACAGTGTGCATTGCACCCATCATGTAGGTATATACCCATCCCCTCTCTACCCCCCCTCCCCGAGTCAACACCTTCAAGCGTGAACATTCCCCAAACGGTGCACAATGCACTCATTATGTAGGCATACACCCATCCCCTCCCCCCACCCCCACCTCAGTCTGATATCCGATTATTATCGATCCCAGATGTGTATTTAGGTGATGATCAGGGAAATCAATTTTCTGGTGAGTACATGTGATGCTTGTTTTTCCATTCTTGGGATACTTCACTTAATATAATGGGTTCCAACTCTCTCCAGGAGAACCATAGAGATGTCGTACCTTGATTATTTCTTATAGCTGAGTAATATTCCATGGTATACATATACCACAGCTTACTAATCCAATCAGGTATTGATGGGCATTTGGGTTGTTTCCACATCTTTGCTATTGTGAATTGTGCTACTATAAACATTCGGGTACAGGTGTCTTTGTTATAGAATGACCTTTTTTCCTTTGGGTATATGCCCAATAATGGGATTGCTGTAACAAATGGCAGGTCTACTTGAATCTGTTTAAGATATCTCCATAATGCTTTCCACAGGGGTTGCACTAGTTTTCAGTCCCACCAGCAGTGTATGAGTGTTCCTGTCTCTCCACATCCATGCCAACATGTGTTGTTTTGGGATTTTTTGATAAAGGCCATTCTCACTGGAGTTAAGTGATATCTCATAGCGGTTTCGATTTGCATTTCCCTGATAATTAGGGATGTTGAGCATTTTTTCATATGTTTGTTAGCCATTCTTATATCTTCTTTTGAGAAATTTCTATTCATGTCATTTGCCCACTTTTTGATAGGGTTGTTTGATTTTTTCTTGCTGATTTTCCTGAGTTCTAAATAGATTCTTGTTATCAGTCCTTTATCTGATGTGTAGTATGAAAAAATTTTTTCCCATTCTGTAGGAGATCTGTTTATTCTCGTGACTGTTTCTTTGGCTGTGCAGAAGCTTTTTAATTTAATCATGTCCCATTCATTTATTTTTGTTGTTGCTGTGATTGCCTTAGGGGTCTTCTTCATAAATTCTTTGCCTAGGCCAATGTCTGTAAGTCTTTCCTACATTTTCTTCTAGAATTCTAATCGTTTCACCCCTAAGGTTTAAGTCTGTTATCCACCGTGATTTGATTTTTGTGAGAGGTGAAAGCTGTGGGTCCTGTTTCAGTCTTCACATGTGGCTAACCAATTTTCCCAGCACCATTTATTGAATAGGGATTCTTGTCCCCAGAGTATGCTCTTGCCTGGTTTGTCAAAAATTAGGTGACTATATGAGGGTGGTTCTATGTTTGGATTTTCTGTTGTGTTCCACTGGTCTGTGTCCCTGTACTTGTGCCAGTACCAGGCCGTTTTAAGAACCACAGCCTTGTAGTATAGTTTGAAGTCTGGCAAATTAATACCTCCCATTTTGTTTGTTTTGCTTAAAATTGCTTTTGCTATACGGGGTCTTCTCTGGTTCCATACAAAGTGTATAATTATTTTCTCTACGTCTGTGAAGAATGATGTTGGTAATTTAATAGGGATTGTATTGAATCTGTAGATCACTTTGGGTAGTATAGACATTTTAACAATGTTGATTCTTCCGATCCACGAGCATAGTATATTTTTCCATCTATTTGCAAGTTCTGCTATTTCTTTTCTCAATGTTTCATAGTTTTCCTTATAGAGGTCCTTTACCTCTTTAGTTAGGTATATTCCTAGGTATTTTATTTTCTTTGTTGCTATTTTGAAGGGTATTGAGTCTTTAATTTGGTTTTCCGATTGACTGTTATTGGCATATATAAATGCCTCTGATTTGTGTATATTGATTTTGTAGCCTGAGACTTTGCTATATTCGTTAATCAATTCCAGGAGTCTCATGGTTGAATCCTGGGGGTTTTCCAGATATAACATCATATAATCAGCAAAAAGTGAGAGTTTGATCTCTTCTTTCCCTATTTGGATTCCCTTGATTCTGCTCTCTTGCCTGATAGCTCTCACAAGGACTTCCAATACTATGTTGAAAAGTAATGGGGACAATGGGCAGCCCTGTCTGATTCCAGTTCTAAGTGGGAATGCTTTCAATTTTTCCCCGTTCAGAATGATGTTGGCTGTGGGTTTGTCATATATGGCTTGTATCATTTTTAGGTAGGTTCCATGTATGCCTATTTTGTTAAGTGTTCTTATCATGAAAGGGTGTTGATTTTTGTCAAATTCTTTTTCTGCATCTATTGAGAGGATCATATGGTTTTTGTTTTTGCTTCTATTTATGTGGTGAATTACATTTATAGATTTACGTATGTTGAACCACCCCTGCATCTCGGGGATGAAGCCCACTTGGTTGTGGTGGATTATTTTTTTGATAAGCACTTGGATTCGATTTGCTAGTATTTTATTGAGAATTTTTGCATCTATATTCATGAGAGAAATTGGTCTGTAGTTCTCTATTTTTGTTGCGTCCTTTCCTGGTTTTGGTATCAATGTTATATTGGCTTGATAGAACGTGTTGGGGAGAATTCCATCCTTCTCAATATTGGAGAATAATTTATGTAGGATGGGCACCAGTTCTTCTTTGTATGTATGGTATAATTCAGGTGTGAACCCATCTGGACCAGGGCTTTTCTTTTGCGGAAGGTTTTTTATTGCTGTTTCGATTTCAGTTCTTGATATTGGTCTATTCAGGTACTCTATTTCTTCCTGGTTGAGCCTGGGAAGGCTATGTGTTTCTAAAAATTTGTCCATTTCCTCCGCATTCTCCAGTTTGTGTGCAGAAAGATTTTTGTAGAATTCATAGATGATATCTTGTATCTCTGTGGCATCGGTTGTGATTTCTCCTTTCATGTTCCTAATGGAGGTTATTAGAGATTTTTCTTTTCTGCTCTTGGTTAGTCTAGCCAGAGGTGTGTCTATTTTTTTTATCTTTTCAAAGAACCAACTTTTTGTTTTATTAATTTCCGTTATAGTTTCTTTGTTGTCCTTTTCATTTAATTCTGATTTGATCTTAGTAATTTCTCACCTTCTGCTGGGTTTGGGGTCATTCAGTTCTTCTTTCTCCAGGTCTTTGAGTCTATTCATTAGGTTGTCTATTTGCAAGTTTCCTGTCTTTTTCATATAGGCATTTATGGATATGAATTTTCCTCTCAGGACTGCTTTAGCTGTGTCCCATAGATTTTTGATAAGTTGTATCTCCACTGTCATTTAATTCAAAGAAACTTTTGATTTCCATCTTGATTTCTTCCTTTATAGAATAATTGTTCAGGAGACAGTTGTTTAGCTTCCATGACTGTGAGTAGGAATGAGGGTTTATGTTTGGGTTCATTGTTACTTTTATTCCGCTGTGACCTGAGAAGATGCATGGTATAATTTCTATTTTTTTAAATTTTTTAAGACATGCTTTATGTCCTAGGATATGGTCAATCTTAGAGAATGTCCCGTGAGCTGATGAGAAGAATGTATATTCTGTGGACTTTGGGTAGAATGTCCTGTAGATGTCAGTCATGCCCATTTGTTCTAGCATTCTATTTAAGTCCATTATGTCTTTGTTTATTTTCTGTTTAGAGGATCTGTCCTGTACTGTCAGTGGGGTGTTAAAGTCTCCAGCTATGACAGTATTGTTATCTATCATTTGGTTCAGATCAAGTAGGGTTTGCTTTATGAATCTGGGTGCACCTAGGTTGGGTGCATATATATTGAGTATAGTCATGTCTTCTTGTTGAATTGTGCCTTTAACCAGTATATAGTAACCATCTTTGTCTTTTATTACTTTTGTTGGTTTGAAAGCTAAGTTATTGGAAATTAAGACTGCCACACCAGCTTTCTTTTGGCTACCGTTTGCTTGAAATATCAATTTCCATCCTTTTATTTTCAGTCTAAATGCATCGTTGCAGGTTAGGTGAGTTTCCTGAAGACAGCAGATACTTGGTTTGTGTTTTTTTATCCACTAGGCCAGTCTATGTCTCTTGAGCAGGGAATTCAAGCCATTCATATTTATTGAGAAAACTGAAAAGTGGGACAGTTTTCTGTTCAACTTGTTGGGTAGAACTTCATTGCTATGTTTTCTCTCTTGGGCCATTGTGGTATCTGGAATTTGATCTTTAGCTCTTGAGTAGTTTTACATTCGTGGGTCTTTCTTGTGCTGATCCGTGTGTAATTCTCTTTTGAGTACTGCTTGGAGGGCTGGTCTTGTCTTGGTGAATTCCCTCAACCTTTGTTTATCTGAGAATGTCTTAATTTCTCCTTCGTATGGAAAATTTAGCTTAGCTGGGTACAAGGTTCTAGGCTGGGCATTATTCTGTTTCAGAAGAGTGAAAATGGGGCCCCAACCTCTTCTTGCTTGTAAGGTTTCAGCTGAGAAATCTGGCATAATTCTAATGGGCTTTCCTTTGTATGTTACTTGTTTCTTTCTCCTTACAGCTCGAAGAAGGAACTCTTTAGTGGATATTTTGGTCAGCCTGATGACTACATGGCATGGTATTTTCCTATTTGCTATGAATCTCCCAGGGGTCCTTTGAGCTTCTTGAATCTGTATGTCTAGAGTTTTAGCAAGGCCTGGAAACTTTTCCTCAATTATGTCTTCAAATAGCTTGTCCAACCCTTGCTTATTATCTTCTTCACCCTCAGGAATGCCAATAACTCTCACATTAGGTTTCTTCACATAATCCCACATTTCTTGAAGACTTTGATCATTTCTCTTATTTCTCTGATCTATCTCTGTGACTGACTTATTTAGTTGGAAAGAGTTAACTTCAATCTCTGAGATTCTTTCCTCTGTTTGATCTACCCTGCTCTTGAGACTTTCCACAGTGTTTTGTAGCTCTCTGAGTAAATTCTTCATTTCTAGGAGTTCAGTTTGGTTTTTCTTCAATATTTCTATTTCTTTAGTGAATTTTTCCTCCAAATCCTGTATTTTTTTTTTTTGTGGTTTCTTTGTGTTGGTTATCCATTGTTTCTTGTATATTATTCAGCTTGTTTATAATCCATAATTGAAATTCTTCCTGTAACATGTTGGTATTTTGAGTCTGGTTTGTGTCAAATGGTTGAGAGCTGATATTTCTCTTTGGGGGAGAGATTTCCATTTGATTCTTTGTGCTTCCCGTTGTTTTTCACTGGGCCCTTCCCATCTAGATTTATCGTTGGATCTTTTCTTACAGATTTAGTCTGGTTAACAGCACACTTTGTACTCTGTTCTTAGGCTGTGAAGCAGTCTAGGTATGTTACTTCCTTTGTCAAGAGGGGGAGACTGTTGTGTATTGTTTAGAGTTCTTTCTACTTCAGTTGGGGGGCTGCTTCTGGTGGGTCCAGCCCTAGAGAATTGGAGTGATCCAAGACCACTTTGGCGAATTAAGACACTGTGTTGTGGTCTTTCATTAGGCAGGCAGGGTCCACACTAGTTGGAGACAGAAATTCTCTTTGTTTGTTTGTTTGTTTCCCTTTGGTTCTTCCTCTATAGGGGTGGTTTCTGTCTCTTTCCGCAGGAAAGATACTAGCTATGGGGAGTGGACGGTGCCCTCGCTCGCTCAGCGCCCCAGCTGCTGCAGCTCCCACAGGCAAAAGTCTGCCCTGGCCCAATGTCCCCAGGGACCAGGCTCCACACTCTCGCATCTGGAGAAGTACTCAGTGTTTACACAAGGGCGGAGCGTCTATAGAGGGTCCGCGGACAAGGGGAGGGAGCCGCCCAGGGAGCCTCTTGGCACCCTGTGGCTCCATAGCGACTTGGCCGTGGGCCCCAATATAGCGATCGCGTGCCCGCAGATCGCCGACGCTGGGGGTGACTGCTCAGGGTCCGGTAGGTACCAGAGCCGGGGGCCTGGTGAGTTCCGAAGCCCACCGTGGCCCCCCCAGCTAGAAGACAAAAAGAGAGAAGAAAAAAAAAATAAAAAAAATAAAAAATAAATAGGCAAGGCAAGGCAGGGTAGGGCAGGGCAGAGCAGGGCAAGGCAAGGAAAAAAGAAAGAAAAAGAAAAAAAATTAAATTAAATTAAAATAAAAAAAATAAAATCTGTAGTTCAGCGATCCTTTGTTTTTTTATGCCTTAACGCAGCTCCATCCCTCCAAGCCGAGCGCGGCCCCGGCTGAGATTCCCCCAGGGCCCAAGCTGTTTTTCCGGTAATGTCTCCTGCCACCATGTTTATGTATATCCCACGGCTCTTGGCGTGGGTTCAGAGATTAGTGGAGGGAACCGCCCAGGGAGTCACTGGGCACCTTATGTCTCAGCAGCAGTTTCGCTGTGGATTTCAAGATGGCGCCTGCACACCGGCAGAATTCTGGGACTGGAGGGGATTAACGTTCCGGGTTCAGCAACCACCGGAGCGGGGGGCCTGGCGGGCAAAGATGCCCGCTGGTGCTGTCCGGCTAGTGAACTGCTGAAAAAAAGGCAGAAAAATACACAAAAATGAAATCTATAGTTCAGCGACCCAATGTTTTTTTATGCCGTAGAGCAGCTCCGTCCCTCCAAGCCGAGCGTGGCCCCAGCTGAGATTCCCCCAGGGTCCAAGCTGTTTTCCCGGTAGTGTCTCTTTCCCACCGTGTTTATGTGAATCCCGCGCTCTTGATGTGGGTTCAGAGAATAGCGGAGGGAGCTGCCCAGGGAGTCAGTCGGCACCTTATGTCTCTGCAGCAGTTTCGCTGTGGATTTCAAGATGGCTCCCGCGCGCGCCCGCAGAATTTCAGGACTGGAGGGGATTAACGTTCTGATTCGGCAAACACCGGAGCCAGGGGCCTAGTGGGCAAAGACATTCACCGGGGGCCACCGGCAGGAGAACCACCAAAAAAAGAAGCAAGGAAATACAAAGAAATCCATTGTTCGGGGACCCTTTGCAGTTTTCTGCCTTGGCACAGTTCCGTCCCTCCTCGCCAAATGCAGTCTCAGCTGAGATCCCCAGGGTCTAAGCTGTTTTCCTGAAAATGCCTCCTGTCTGCAAAGCCCCATGTCTCCCATGGTGATTCTGCACCGGCTTGAGGCAGGTCTCTAAATAAGTGGGTGCAGAGGTCAGTGGGGAGAACAAGCCGCTTTCCTAGGAGGCTGCCCCCACCCCACCCGATGATGGGGCGGGTGTAGCCGACCCGCACTCCGCTGTCTATTGTCCATCCCACACTCTCCAGAATTTTGCAATCTTATTTCCCGTTCACCTCAGACTTTTCTCGCTCTGTGTGTCCCATGTTGATTCTACGTGGATTCACACCACTGTTCTTGTGGGGGAGCGGTCCTCTAGTGTTGTGGTAGGTCCAGATCCATGCCTTCCTCTCCGGGAGCACGAATCCAGGCATTCACCACCACTCCGCCATCTTCCAATCCCCCCGCGAGTTGTATTTAACTCATGCTAGTTTTGAGCCCAGGGGCTCATGAAGCATGTACAAGTCACATGTCTCTTTACTTGCAAGCCACATGAACTATTTTTCAAATTGTATATAACTCATGCACAGAAAACAATAAAAAATAAATTTTTCATTAAATTAGAAAAAATCATTTTTGTTTTCAATGTTTTTATTCTATTTTCATAATAAAACATCATGGCCCAAGGGAAAAATTTTTATTCTAATACGGCAGTCAGTATGTTAAAACATTCTCTTATGTTAGCTTTTGTCTCAATGGACACCTAGTTTTCCCTCATATTTGAGTGATTCCATTTTTCCAGCTGGCTTTGCTAGCTCCTCCCCTTTAGTTGACATCTAATTCATGCTAAATCTCTTTTCATGCCATTTCTTTTACAGTTTCAAATAACATGAGTACACTTATGTAAAATAATTATATTTTAATGTGCAATCTATTCCTTGAATTTTAGACTATTTACATAAAATCTACACTTAGAATGCTCCAATTAATGAACATGTCAAATTTAATACAATACAAAGTAAATTCTTGTTATAAAGCTGTACTTAGAAGTACCTAACTTCTCTGTCTGTGGCATTCATTTTAGTCAGTTTCTCGAGCCAAAGACTTAGGAATCATCCTTGATTCTTCTTTTTCATTCAGTCTTCCAATTCCATGACAAAGATTTAAGAGATCTGGAGATCGGAAAGGCCAACAAGAATTCACAGATCACAGTTTCTACAGCTTCTAATGATAACAAAGAGACTACAGGCAAACACCGGGAGTCTGAGGGATATCTAGGCACAAACTCTGTAGGATCTTTCTTATTCTCATAAGGACACACTTTTTTCCCTTGATTGCACTGTCAAGGTTTGGCAGAAAAATTATCCTTTCAAGACAGTTCAAGGCAGGAGTTCCCAGAAAGGTCCTTTATGTCTGGTCATATCTCCAAGCTAGGCTGTCTATCCAATCGGTCAGGTGAAAGCCACCAATTCAAATACTCTGGCATCGGCGTTCACAGGGAATTTCGGACTACTAAAAGCACATTACAAATCATCCATTAGTTATTCAGTTAGTTGTCTTTATCGTTGCCAAATGTCAAAACCAGATATCCAAATATCCCATGGAGATAAGCATAGAGCTGTCCCATTTTGACTGTAAAATAATTCTCTGGTATCTACCCATCTGGCAGGAAATTCTATTGACTCTATGAAATATATCATCATCTTTCCTGCTAATACCTTGGTCCAAAACAACAACTTTTAAAATGTGGGTAACCTCAATTACCACATAAGTTATTCCATTTTACACTCTTTTTACACTCTTTTCCTCATCCCATAATGCTCTGCCCATATAACAGCAATTTAAATATTAAAAATAAAAATAAAATCATGTCTCATCTCCCATTAAAATATTCTAATACCTACCCGCTTCACAAAATAAACATTTCCCTAAGTTCTTCATGAGTATTAAGAAACAATTACTACAACAAGCCTATGAGGGAGATACTCTTATTTTCTCTCTTCTAGTGTGGAGGAAACTAAGCCACAGAGAGGTTTAGGGACAGATCCAAAGTCACACAGGTTGTAAGCATTGGAGCAAGGAAATGAACTCTCTGAAGATCATGCTATTAACTGCTACACTACGTTTTTTTCACAATCATTTGATTATACTCACATAAAATAAAGCATTTGTGCATTTTTCATGTATGGTGGAGTTACAGGGGACACTAGCTTGAATGCTTGAAAGAAAAATAAAGATACTGTGCCTTCTTTCTTACTGCTTAAGACTGTCTGGTGAAATTTTATGTCTTAATCAAGCTAGGTCTCACAGGCACAATAATATCTGAATCTCACCATTTATTAGAGAAATTGGAGCTTCATTTTAAGTTGAATTCCCTTCAGAGGCAAATGATAGGCTATGGTTTTGTATTTTTAAAAGCTTATGCTATTTGAGTGCCACTACTGCTCATCACTATGAATAGGGCATGGCTAAGCAGACATCCTGTCGTAGTTGAAATACATGATCTTTGTGTTTTTTTTTTTTTTTAATGTACTTCTGTATCTTTAGTTTCATCACATCCAATTACCAGATTATATCTTGCCATCGAATCATTCACCATTCTTGTCTTTGGTTCTTTAGGTGAGGTGACAACCAAGACACTAATACTGTAAAAATCAGTCATGGAAGAAAGTGTAGGAAAGTTCAACAAGATTTTGAAATAAAATGAGATATTCTTGAAACTTAGTGAGGCAAAGGTTTTTTAGAGCCATTTTTTTGCTCTTTAAAGTGTTCACATTGTGATTTAACCACATTATTACTAGGCGAGATAGGGGAATCTCATTTGATACACTTCATTGTATTTTATATTAAAATTCAGGGATTCTGAGGCTTTTAATGCATAGAAATGTGGCAGAATTTACATCTTCTACTTTTGTAATCAGCCATGTTATTGTCTGTTACCCTTTGCTGATTCCAATGTCAGAAACAATACTTCTATCTGTGCCTCAAACTGAATTCATATATGACTTAAGGTACAAATGAAATTTCACACAATCCTATTTTAGCAGGTATAAAATAAATATAACTCAACCAGCAATGCAATTAATTGAATCTAATTTAATAATATCAACAATATTTCTCCCTACAATTTTGACACATGCATTGTTATGGCAGAGTCTTTATACATAACCTTCCCAACAGACAATGGTTTAAAAAAAAAAATCACTGTATTTTCTGGTTTTAAAATGTGGGACACTTTTCATAATAGTTTTTGTCACATTCAAATAATGAAAATAATAAAGTGAATGTGTAGTTCAAGTTGCAAGTAAATCAGTTTTGATTAGTCAATATGAAAACATCTCTCACTGTAGAATGGGACTCTTGATATAGGATTTTTTTTTTTTTTTTTTTTTGTGGGAGAAGCAAACATTAATAGAGTTCATCTTTATCACCTTTTTTTTTTCCTTATTAGAGATAGGGACTGGCTATGTTGCCCAGGCTCAAATGCAGTGGCCATTCACAGGTGCAATCATAGGAAAACATAGCTTCAAATTCTTGGGCACAAATGATTTTCCTGCTTTACCTGGCTGAGTAGCTGGGACTACAAGTATGTGCCACTGTGCCAACTTATCTCTTTATTTTTGAAGAGTAAATATTTTAAGCACTCTGCTATGACTTTTCTGTGCTTTAAGAAGTTGATTTGAAATTTCTGCTGCAAACATAATTAGCAAAGTATTTTGAAAAATAGTAACAGTTATTATTTGTACTACATGGTATCAAAACTCAATAAATTAAAATCACAAGTAAAACACAATGGTATTGGCTTAGGGATGTAAAGATGTATCAATGAACAGAACAGATAATCCAAAAATAGACACAAAAAATAAAGTTGGCTATGGATATTTGATATTTAAAATATAGAGAAGAATATTTGACATTTCTAATGTAGACAAGGATAGGCAGTTTAGTAAATACTTGCAGGCTATCTTGACATCCATTTTTTTTGAAGTCCCTACACCTAACATTATAATCAAATGTAACTAAGTGTATTTTTATGTAAATATTTAAAAATACTTTAAAGTAATTATAAAAATCGGTACTATTTTAAAATCATTTGGGTGCTAACAGATCTTATTAAGAGAAAATTTCATGATTCATAAATGAAAGACCATACATTTAAGTACATAAAATATTAAACTCAAGTAAAGTAAAAATACAATAAATCAAGTAAAAAAGGCAAGTAACAGACTGAATAAATAATACTTTCAGCATATGTAATCAAATAGTCCTCAAAATTAATAAGAAAATAATAGTAGAAAAATTATGGAAAAATTATATAAAAATTATTAAAAATTTTGGGACACATATACACCAGCATTAACACATACAGACACAATAAATGCAAATTGCCAGTAAGCATATAAAATAAGCAGCTTTGGTAGTAACTAGGGATATGAAAGTTGGAAAATAAATCTTCACTGCCTCCCCCAGATTGGCAAACATTTAAAAGATTGCTAATATCTTGATTTGGAGAATACATAGATTATTCTCTTACAATAATAGTGGTGTTGCTAATTGACAGTAGTGTGTTTTGGATGTAAGTTTGTCTGTTTTTACCAAAATTTTAAGTCTGTAAGCTCAACCGGTGTTTCTTTTGTAGCAAATCTAGTACATGTGCATGAGCGGGAATATAAAATTCTGATTATTGTCAAAACACATTTTTGAAACAATCTTAATGTCCATCAAAAGAGAAAAAATATCTAAGCTTGGGTACATTCATGATATGGAAAGCCTATACATCCATATATGTGTATGTTAAGAAGCAGTGATACAGGACAATCTCAAATATACTGATAATGGGATAGACATTATAGCAGATTTACTCTGTGAGCTCATTAAAAATACATCATCATGTGTGTCTCTGAAAATATCTGTTTGTGTACTAAATGTAGAGAAAATTATAAGTGTAAATTATAAACACAGAAATATTTGTATTGCTTATTATTTAAGTTGTGATTTATTTCCATAATCATCCCCTATGTTTGCAGTTATACTTGTTAGTCCATCTCACAAAATCTGTGAATTATCATTTGTGCACTTCTGTAAGCACTAAGTTCCTCAATATTTTATACTAATAATTTCTAAACATTGAGTGTTTACTGTGCAACAGGTATTGTATTGAAAATTAAAATTTAATCCTCATCACTTTAAATTAAATAGATTTCACTATTCAGATTTTACAAGAACCTAAAGCTGAAGGGGATGAAGTGCCATTAAAGTCGACACTACCAATAACTGGCAAAGTAAGAATTCAGCCTGAATTTTGTTTGGCTTTGGAGTGGACCTGACAAATGCACTTAGCATTGTCCCTTACAACGCCTACGTCCAACTTTCTTTTGTCTGTTCCACATCTGTCCTTTCACATTTTTTGAAAATATAAAAGCAATAAATGGGGACTTCAGCTAATAATTGTAGAAAACTTAAAAAATCAGTTCCTGCTTTCAGAATAATATCTTAAGAGATTTCACTTTTATTTATATTGAATAAAAAATGTATTAGAGGATATATACAGCATATCAGTTATAAGATGCATATACATAAACATACACACAAGCATCCATTACCACTTCCACCAAGCTGTATGCATTTCTGCCAATATATTATATTATTACTGATTATTGATTAGTATTTATTTGTTGTGTCAGTATTTATGGTGTTTATTTTTCTTGTGTTACATGTGAAATATAAATGAGAAAATATATAGATAAATATACGTACTTAATTTTTACATTTAACCTTTCTTGAATTAGCATAAGTTATCTACTAAATCTCCCATATATGGTTTAAATCAATCCTCAAATTTGTGTATTTATTTTCTTGCTGTATATAAATATTTATTATCTCCTTGATTATTTTGGACTTGAGAATTAGATGTTTGTCCATGTCATTCTTCTCTGCTCTTAGAGGATACTCATGTAAGTAGAGACTGATAATTTTTACTACCAACTTATCTATTCTTTTTATTTTTTAAGCATTTTGCCCACAATTAACTGCTCAAAACATATTAACTCTCTTTTTGTTCCACCCATTTTTCAAATTTGAATTCTTTATGTTCCTATATTCCACCCAGCTTCATTATGCCTCTGCCAGAATATTCAACACATTGAGAAAATTCACATTTGATATTTTTTAACCAGTAATTTAGAGGGCATTAAGATTTATAATGTACAATTCTATCTCACTTCTTTGTTGATTTCTCTGTATAGTGGAAGTAACTTTTACCTGAATTTCAGGCAACTAATATTCACTTCAGATCCATTAGGTTAGTTGTATGCTGTATATTACCATTTCCTGCTCGGATAAAAGTGATGCACAGTGAACAGTTTCCTACATTGTTATGCGCATTCAGAGGCTTCAAGGGTAGATACTACGTGGAATTTTTAAATGTAGCTGGCCTCATCATGATGTCTAAGCGTCTATTTTAATAAATGACTTTATTACATAGAAATCTTGAATTTCTTTTTTAAATGTAAGTCTTCAATTTTTTTTTTTTTGTAAAATTACCCATATCTTCAGTATAACTAGTACTTTTGGTTAAGGAAATGTCACAATACATAAGAATTTAAAAGACATTGAATGGCACATCTATTTTGCAACGCATTTGAGTTTATTATTCTCTGAACTATTTCTCTATTTCTTAAGAAAATTTTAAGGCTACAAAGAGTAGAACAGGAGGAATAAATACAAATACAAAGATATTTTTAATTCTCCTCTCTCCAATTCTTCGGTATGTTCCTTTCTGGTCTTGTTTTTCCTCATCCTCTCCACACACTCAAAACGTTTTCACACATTCATACATAGTCATAGCAAAGCAATATATTTTTATGAGAAAATATGCCATATAAAGTGAGGCCTAATAATGGAAGGACCTTGGACTGTGAAGTCAGCAATGTCAATTTGGTGGTTTAACTCTGGCCCTGCTGTGTGATACTGTGTAAGTTATTGAAGTTTGCTGATAATCAGTTACTCCTTGTTCTAACATCAAAATACTATATTGTATCAAGACATAGGATTTTAGCATTTGGTAAAAGAATAGTTGATTTTCTTTCTTTAATTATATATTCATTATTTATATCTATCTACATATACATATATATACACACTACTAAAATATATTTTCTACACATATCTAGATTATTTAAAGAATAAAGTATGGAGGGGAGCTAAGGTTATTTTAGAAGATTATACTACATTAATATTAATTTATGTATATACATATTCATCCATTCTTTCAAAAACATTTTGAATATTGAGTATGGATTACACACTGTGTTAAGGTCTCTAAATACAAGGTAGACATAGTCCTTGTCCTCTTTCATTTCCATGAAATGAGATACTGAGTTCATGACTATAAAGATAACAAAGTTATCTGCCTGAAGCTGTAGCCCATTCTATTAAGTGAAGTATCACAAGAATGGAAAAATAAGCACCACATGTACTAACCATCAAATTGATATTAATGGATCCACACTTAAGTGCACATATATTACTTTTTAACATTCATACGAACTATATTACATTTAATTTTCACTTGTAACAATTTTAGAGAACAGAATGGATAAAATTTTAAAACACTGAATACCATTTTCTATTATTTTTGATAAATAGATAAGTGGACATTTACCAAACTGATTGGCACAGATAAGGTCTTTATAATAACTTTATGATATCCATGATCATTTAAATATGTATTAGATCATTTCGAAATTTCTAATCAGGAATAAATACTCCATTCATGTTTCTTCTGATAACTATGAAACCCTTTAAATGGAAAGTAGAATGCAATTTTAATATTTTCTCTAACATACTGGCATAATATTACACAGACACATTTAAGTAATTCTGAATTTAAAAAAATAAAAGAAATGAACTCCATCAAACATGTTTCCTATAAGTTTTTAAGATAGACTTGAAGACCAATTCTATTGTCAGAGTAAATTGTCAAAGACTAATTTAGCATTTAAAATTTTTATAATATTTTAACTTGGTAACTGAATTCAGGACACACATACAAAGATTCATATACAAATACACACACACAATACGTTTCAAAGAATCTCTAGCTAGATGTCTTTAACTAAGGCTGAGATATATCCATTACAAACATAACTTTTGTAGATTTTGAATAATTATTTATTAATGGTCTGCACAGTCTATTTGTTTTTTAGTAGCCATACACAAAGATAGCTCTGATTACTAAAAGATGGAATCATTACTGATTATTGAAACTGTTTTCTTTGATGATATACCTGCATTCCCTATCACAACAACATATTATTTGCATTAGCAGAAATGATGTGTGTACTACTCTCTATTGATTAGTAATTTTCTATTATGATATTGACTTATACTGTGGAACATATATCAGAGACTAGGTACTTTCACTCACTATCAGATATGAGATGGTTAGAAGTTTGTAGGATAGAGACTGAAAGCTAGGTGAGAAGATGAACAAATATAGATATTAATACTTCAAAGAGTTTCATAACAACTGAAACTGAGATGTTACGATTTAACAAAATCTAGGACTTTCTTCCCATTGTTAGTTACAGATACACACACACACATTACAGAGAAAACTTCCACTTCGATCTACTTGAATCAATATAGCCTTTAGAATTTCTTCTATAATACTATACTATAATAATACTATACTATAATACTATACCATAATACTATAACTCTGTTTTAACTGCAACAAACCAACATAAAGCTGCCATTCAGTATTCATAACATAGTTTGAGCAGAATTAATTTTTCTAAAAGTATTATGATATTACTCTAAGTTATTCAATGCAAAGTCAAACAAATCATCAATTTACTGTTGTTAAATATGCCTATCCTGTTCTGCCACCATTTTATCTACCATAGGAGTAATACAAGGAGACTTTAAAAAGTTCATGGAAAAATGAAAGTAAAAGAAAATAATAAGAAATATAAACTTTATTTCTCAACATAAGCTCCATCAATTTCAAGACACTGTAGTAAGTGATGATGGCAGCCATTTAGTCCATCCCTAAAGAATTGAGACTATGCAGTCTTTTTCACATCATTAACTGAATAAAAATCAGTGCCCTTTAAAGATTTTTTAAGATTAGAAAGCAAAAAGAAGTCAGAAGAAGCCAAATCAGGATTGTAGTTGGATGCCCAGTGATTTTCCATTGAAACAGTTGCAAAATTGTTCTTTCTTGATGAGAGGAATGAGCAAGATCATTGATGTGGTAAAGAAGCACACTCTGGTCACAATTTCTCAGGTATTTTTCACCAAGCTTTGTCTAACTTTCTCAAAACTCTCTCCTAATAAGCAGATGTTATCTTTCTTTGGCCCTCCAGAAATTCAACAAGCAATATGCCAGAACATCCCAAAAAACCATTACTATAACCTTTGCTCTTGACTGGTCCACTTTTGCTTTGATTGGACCACTTCTACCTCTTGGTAGCCATGGCTTTCATTGTGATTTGTCTTCAGGATTATACTGAGAAAGCCATGTTTCATCTCCTGTTATAATTCTTTGCAGAAATGCTTCAGGATCTTGACTCCACTTGTTTAAAATTTCCATTAAAAGCTCTGCTTTTGTCTTCAAGTGGTCTGAGCACCATGGTTTGGTATCCCATCATGTAGAAAGTTTGCTCAACTTTAATTTTTCAGTCATAATTATGTAAGCTGGACCAATAGCCAATGGTGTTAGCCATTTTTTTTGCTGTTAATTGTGACTCCTCTTTAATGAGGACATGAAAAAGATTAAATTTTTCTTTGAAAATTGATGTGGATGGTCTGCCACTGGGGTCTTCATCTTGAACATAGTCTTGTTCTTTCTTAAAATGAGTTATCCATTTATAAACAACTGATTTATTTGGGGCAATGCTCCCATAGTCTTTTCATAAAGCAGCAATGATTTCACCTTTCTTCCACCCAAGCTTCACCATAAATTTTATTATTATTCTTTCTTCCATTTTAGCAGAATTCATGTTGCTCTGAATTTTGAAAAGGGACTATTTAAAAACTTATGTCTTATTCTTCTTAGTGCCTCAAACTGGATTCTGTTCAGACATGTTATAGCAAGTTAGTATCAGTGTACTTTGGTACAAAAAAATTTTTAAATTCACCCATAGTTTTTTGATAATACACATTTCCCATGAATTTTTTGAAGACCTGTAGTATACATACTTAAATATATAGATTTTCAGCAGTATTTGTTTAACTCATGCTTAATGATTGGAAAAGTTTAGACTCAAAGAACTTGTATATATGAATGGGAAATTTTGTAGCAGTAAAGTATGAAAGACAAAATGCAAGAGAGTTAAGGAGATGGCTTTATTCCAGTTGATGCAGTAGGAAAAATGTTCAGAATGGCAGTATCATGTGGGACATAAAATGGAGACTTCTTATAAAGTATAAAAAGAGGTGTTTTTTTTTTTTTTTCCCCCAGAAGAAGCTTCAGGGTGATTCAAATTCTGAATATTATCCTGCTGAAATGTCAGATATATTGGTTCTCTCTCTTCCACTCCCCAACTCCTGTCTCTTCTCCTCCACCCCTGTCCCTAACTTTGTCTCTGATCTTATTTTAACACTATCCTCAGCCACATCACCAATATAGGTATATTGTTTAAGCAAACTCATACTTCCTTAGATGATATTTGATGGTAGATGATAATACTATTTTTCATTTTAAATTTGAAGAATATTGAAGCCAAAGAAATTAATTTAAATTTGTAAACTTGTCATTATACAATATAATGTCATATATAATTATAATGTCATTATACAATGATGGTATCAATGTAAAATCCAATATTATCTGTAATTGAGAATCATGAAACTCTGTAAAATGTTGTATTGCAAATAGCTCTAAGTAAAAGACTAAATTAGAAAAGGTTCTGGATTTTTAAAAGATAAGAAAGATAAAAATGACTTGCTCACACTTTATGTGAAGATATATTACTTAGGTTATTTTCCATTTGCTAGTCTTTAAAAATCCAAACTGTTGCTGTACAAAAGTGTGAATTGACAGCTAGTGTTTGATATTTAAAAAAACATACTCATAATTTGTCAACCTGGGATACACTTTGTACATATATTTGTATTGCACCATGTCATAAGCCAACAAGACATTCCCCAGTTTGACACATCAGAAATGCAATTTAATTCTGTCAAAAGATGTACACAAAAGGGATAGCTATTTTTGACTTCAGAGTATAAATAATATAGAAGATTTATTTTAGTTGTTTAAATCAATTATTATTTATTTATTTATTTATTTATTTTTTTTTTTTTTACCTAGAACATGAAATGCTGAAAGGAAAAAAAGAGCAGTTAGAAATTTTTTTCTCTTTCAAAATTCTATACTGTGTGCTTGGAATCTTAAATAAGATTTTTTTCACAATAAAAAAAAGTTTGTTTATGCTTCTACAGAGCAAATAAAACGAGCAGATACATAAGTATAAATTAATAGTTTCAAATGTTATATCACATCACTGAATTTATTAACATATTAGTAATTATTAAATAGCATTTTATTACTGTTAACTAATACTAAAGTACATATCATAAGTTTTAGTTATTGGATTTTAGGATCTTTAAATTTGGCTCACTAGGTTTATGGATTTAACTATATCATACATGATAAATCAAAATATGCAAAGAATATTTTTAAGATAGCTAAAGAAATTAAGCTGAAGGCAATATTCAGGTGAAAATTTATCAATTGTAAGTGTAGAAAATAAATTAATTAATTGAAAGCCCAAACAGGGCAAACTCAGAAAACACTAGGTACCCTACATCATCGGGATTATGGATACTTGCATTTCTAATGTGTTCCATCCTCAAATATTAGGAAACATCAAGAATAAACATCAAAACTAATTATATGTTATTCAGAATAGAGGACTTATCATATCTTCAAAAATAAATAATTTTTTAACTGAAGTCTTGCCATTGTGGTTGTAACTGGTAAAGCTGATCTTGGTAAACTATCTCCTGAAGGTATACAGGTGGAAGTAAAACATCAAAAGAGATTCCCTCAGTGCATAATCATAGTTTATAGTTTGACTCCAAAAATTGGGACAGACATTTTGAGAGATCTTTGTTTCTTCTATGTCATTGGCTTATGAGATTGGTTTGGGTAGCCTAATTATTAATATGTGATATAATAATATAGCAGTTTCAGTTTCCTTGTTGCACTTCTGAAGCCGCTGAGAATTTCTTTTTAACATTTTAAATTTTTAACATGGTTTCTGGTAGATAGTCGACATTCAATATATATTTGTTAATAAATTAGTAAATAAATGAAAAATTTTAAATTTATTTTTATGTCACTATGTAACTCTATAGTGGATTGTACTTTGTTCATATTAATTGATTATTAATATTTCTTTCAATTAAAGTGGAAACCTTCAAAGATGATACCTGAATTAACCCATTGGTTTTATAATAGGCAACATGGTTTGATTTACCTAATGATCCACTCATTTATGTTTTCATATGTCTAGAAAAGCACATGTTCATCTTTTAACTTTACTAAATTAATTACAAGTTTGTATCTTTATTGACATATTTGCATATAACCTGCCAATGAAAAATAATGCTGTTTTTCTAAAATCTTTTTTATTTGATGGTTTCTTTTGTTTTATTCCAATAGAATGAAATGATAAAATGAGATACAAATTCAATGACTGCTTAATGAGGTTTCAGAGAATGTAGTCATGACTTTACATACATTATTTTACTAATCTCTTATGCTCCTAAAAATATCTGTTGTTAACTGCTTTTTTCCTGTGAAAACAAAATTAATCAACATAGCTTAAAGAGAGAGACAATCTATTGTATTGTTAAATGCACAAGTACTCCAGGATTGACAAACTGCCCTTGGGTAAGATATCTATCTAAACTTTAATTTTTATTTCTGTGAAATAATACCAGTTATGGCTTAAGGTTGTTGTGAAAATTAAATGAGATTATTCATAGGGAAAGCTTAGCACAGTACGTACCAGTGCTTGGCACATAAGTGTTCAATATTTGGTAAGAAAGAGAAAGATTAAATAACGTGTCAAAGATCACAAAACTAGGAGTAAGAGGAGGGGATTTCATGATTCTATAGCATATTCTTTCAATTTATTACATGAAATCTACACTGGTTTTAAATTCCATAGTAAAATATGAACTTTTAAGTAATCCTTAGGTTTTAAAATTATCTATTGGTTTTGTAAAATTTTTCAAACAAATCTCTAGTTGTTTTCACTGATAATTAAAAAAAATAATGATGTCTGTGCAAGTTAGCATTATCTCACCAAGCTTAAAAGACGTACAACTCTTTGCCTACCTGTTTAGACATAGTAGTTCACATAGAAAATTCTCTAAACTGATACCAAAAGCATATTTGTATGAGTAGATTATAGAGCAGTGCAGTAAAACAGATAGAAAGAGATACAAGTAATTCAAATGGATAGATTGTAATTTTAAGGGTTTTATTGAGACAGGCAAACAGTTTTCATCAGCTAAGTTGGTATCTTAGGTCTTCAGTGTTGGGTCTGCCTGTCATTCCTACTGAAGTTCTCAAGGTTGACTTCTCTTTCAACAGTATTAGTGCAAAAAAGCAACTGAATGCACTGTTGATCCTTTGTGTCCAGTTGCTGTTTTTTTCAACTGAATGTGATCATTTGTGTCCAAATGGATCGTTTGTATCCATTAGAATGTTCAGTGCAAATCCAAAATTAATTAGCAAAACGATTTACAATCAGATCTAAAGAATGAGGAGAAAAACCAAATTCTATGATGTTCTTCCATAGAACACAAAGTTTATATTTCAAATCTGATGTCCTAGATAGCAACAGTACTTCAAGCAAACGTGAAAACAAAAACTTCTTGGATTCTAGACATAAAAGTTGGGGCTGTAATTTTTCATGGTAGTGTGCCATGTCAGTTTTTAACATGTTGCTCTCCCAGCCGATACTCTCCTTTCTAAATTCTGTGTATTGTAGAGCTGGGAAGGTGCAAACTGTATTTCCTCAATTCTCAATTCCTATTAGGTGCTTTCAGGGAGGCACTGGTAGGAAATGAGAATATGACAGAACAAGCAAAGATCTCTGTTTTTAACACAAAGAGGTAGCATTTGCTGCAAATTCTGAAACTACAGTGGGGTGGGATGATTTGTGAATCTAGCAACCCAAGGAGAAGCAGTATTTGTTGTTGTTGCTGCTGCTGTTGTTTTTGTGAATCCAGAATAGAGTGCAAATGCATTTTTAATCATGTTTTAGCAAGCCTGGGTGCGTGGGCTCCAGCCTGGGAAATTAGTATCTTGTGTGCTCTGGAAATTACCTCTTCTTTCTTTATGGCCTTTCCTTGGCTTATTTTTGGTTGTTGTACTTCTAGCTCTTCTGTGTCTTTTGAAACCAATTTCCTAGAGTAGATATTCAGTGTTTGAAATATTTAGAGTGGCTTTGATTTTCTTTATCGGATATATATGGTGCAGATTTTCAAAACTCACATGGAAAAGATATTTTCATTTTTAATTTATGTTGGATGTTTAATAACTCTAATCCTAAAATTTATATTTTCTTCAAAATTATTTCAATCATATGTACTTTTTCCTATTTCTAATGACTGCATCCATCCATCCATCCATATTACAAGATGTGTAAACCAGTTATGAGATCATGGTTCTAATGAGACCTACTTGGTCTCTAATCCCTCATTTTATGAGAAGAAATACTGAGTTCTTAAGCCATAGATAATTTCCTAAACACTTTTTAAAAATAAAATCATGCTATTGATCTTAGTGGCCTAAGTAGAAAAATAGAATATTTAACATTAATCTATATCTCACACATCTAAGCATGTATATTGCCCTGAATATAAACCAGAATTATTTTCATTTTGAATGATGAATGTGCATTTTCTTAGTGACCACTAACAAATACACATTTTCCCCCCATGGAATTTACAATTACCTGCATCTTCAAATTGGAGGATAAATAGTATGTCTCGTCCGGTTGGTTAAGAACAAAATCTCTAGCATCTAAATGACATAATTTTGAAACCAGGCTTCCTTAGTTGTTACCACCATAACTTTAATCAGACTACTGAACACCTCTGTACCTCAGTTCCATTCTGTGAAACAGGTAAAACAATATAATTGTTAGGTAATATTACTATTGCTATCATTATTAATTTCTCTGAAAATGGCAGACAACTGTCTCAAATGAACAACATTGAAGGAAAATTTTTTATGGATTATCATTTTGAAACATAGTATATAATTTGTTTAAAATAATTTGAAGATTTTAAGTACATATTAGCATTCTTGCAATTAAAATGTCACTTTAGAGTGCATTTACAGTAATGATTTGAAACATAATTGGCAAATGCTAACATATATAATTTATTTTTGATTGCATAAGTATTAAGTACTCCTTATGATTACTTAATGCACAATATTATATCAGGTTTAGATTTTACTAAAATAAGTCAAAGGTTTCAGTAATATTAATTTGTTGGATTGTATCTTTGTGCCATACCATAGGCTAGAACTTTTAATAAATGGTAAGTAAGGAATGGGGGTATGGTCCATGCCTTCACAGTGATCATGATAAGCAAGGGCTGGACAGACATACAGTCAAATAATTATAACATGATAAACACTATGCCAGAAATATTCTCAAAACTCTATTAGAACATAAAATCTTAACAACAGCAATTATATCTGGCAAGCAAGGGCATTCTTCAGAGGTTTCAAAGAGGGGGAGGTTTTTGAGTTGATAAATGTGAAAGAAGAACAAAATTTATTTGAGATACTGATGTAGAAAATGTACAGAGATATTAAAAAAATGATACATTTTTGGTAAGTCCACAAGCAATATCTTAGGTAGAACATATATGTGAAATTGGTAAGAGCTGAGATACAACTTTTAGGAAAGTGAAAGAGAAGAAAGGAAGAAAGAAGGGAGATAGGGGGTGTGGAGAGAGAGAATATTCAGGTAATTGCATGAAATTCTGACCAATCCAGAGGAAAGTGAATTCATTTTCATCAAATTTTAACACTTTCTCCCTCATCTTAGCTATAAATATTTTCTCTTGATGAATGTTCTCTGTTAATCTGTCAGAAAAAAATTTAACACCTAAAAGCTTGGAAATAAAATAGCATTCTTTTCTCATTCATATTTCTAAAGTTTACTCATGTTAGATTTATTCAAAATGTATATTTTAAATAAATGTATTGCATTATATATATTCTGTGAGCTATTCTGTAAATTCACATCTAACAGAATTATCAGAGCTCCAGTTATAATGACTCAAATTACTCTTAATTAAGAATCACTTTGGAAAATTTCATGTGATTTTTGCCTTTAATTTTATATTTGGATCTTAGAAATCAAAACTCTTGCCATTGCTCTTTGAGCTTAGATGAGTTAAAAGCAACAAATTCCTGCTTCAGAGATTGTTTGTTTTGGACAGATATGCTATTAATGAGCAACTGCAACCTCCTCTGAAACAGAGATTCCTCCCCAGAGCCTACTACGAAGTGTATGACCACTATTCACTCTACTGACAAAACCTGGTGCTTTTAATGAACATTCAGGGTTAACCTATAGCTGTGCAACTCCCTGGCTTGTCTTTTCATGATGAGAGTTCCACAGTGTGAAAAAAAAACACCCTTGTCTTTCCTAACTAATGAGAAACAAACCTACCGTCTGGGCAAAAGTAGTGGAGAGGATGTGCCTCAGAGGGATCACCGAAACTATCCAGAAAATTATATTCAGGATCATTATAGATCTCAGTATAGTATTTTTCATATCTTTACTTGAACATAAAATAAAATTTGAAAGCACATGGTGGAGACTCAAATCATTTACTGTGATACAATCATTCTTTATCTAGAAAAAAATATTTCACATACTTAAGTAATTTCAGATCTCATAAAACATCTGGGTTATTTGCTCCATTTGGTTATTCAAGCACAGACAGTAGATTGTTTCCCTCGACCAAATAACCAAATAACCAGCTCCACGAAATAAGAAACCTAATAACAGCATGATTCATTTAGTCCAGGAGCCCAAGTTGGACAGAAAGGAATTAAAAACACAGAACCCCTGTAAGTGTAAGTAGAATTTGCCCTTCAACTTGATCACCAGCTGCTGGAACATTAAAGGGTATCCCCTGCATTGTCTTTTCCCCTTGCAATTCTGAGAACTTCCCAGGAAAGCTGCTGGAATGGGTTTAGTCAGAAAAATAACTTTCTTGAAAACCACTCCTACCCTACTAACCAAAACTAATGAACCAAAGAAAACCTAAAATACCACAATCTGTAATATATGTGTGACCTACACAGTATGATTTAGAACAATTTGTAAGAGATGAGCTAAAGTTTTCATATAAATCCTTTTTGAGAGCCTAGCATGAGCTAAGTAAGTAGAACAATTTCCAAAAAGTCACTATAATGTAGCCTCATATGTACAGATCCACCTTCTTAAATCACCTGATGCACTTGTCTTTCAAAATTTGGAGTATTTAAAACATAAATAGTCAACACCTTCATATACAATATATGAAGTATAGCATCTCTAGTAGAATTTGGGGTAGTAGTTATAGGAAAAATAAACAAAATATAAATAGTTTCATATAAATTCATGTTTGCAGCAGATATATAAATAAATTAGACACCCAAAAAACGAGTCTGAAGGTATTAATGTATCTCAGAAATGTGAATAAAACATATAGACCTGCAATAATTAAAAAAAAAAATAACAAAGATCTGGGAAGAGTATTGGAACTAGTGAGAATACCCATTTCAAAGCCAATCTACCTCAGTGAATGAGTAATAAAATGAAAACTAAAGAAATAGGCCTTGCAACCACATATTGAATATTTTTGTGTAATCTTCATATGCTAATAGAAACGGTTAAGGACTAGAGACAAGGATAACTGGTGGAGGCAAGAGAGTCCTGGCAAACCTAACCCTTGTAGGAAAAATTGTAACGTATTGTGACTTGACCAACTAATCAGAGATACAAAAATTTGAGGGGTTCATTCTAATGCAATATTTCCTTATCAGCCTGGTTTACACAGAATCAGGAGAAGGAAACTAAAGTCTGAAATCTCTGCAGTACACCTGAATTGTGAAAGGTGTATTGCTCAGGACTCTTGAATGTTTTTACTGACATCACTTAGATTCTCCCTTCCCTCTTTCACAAAAATAAATTCAAGTGAATAAATTCAGCTATTGGAATTTAAATTTGCTTTGAATAGTATATTGGAAAAATGATAGATTGATATTTTTATTTTCTTTTGTGGTCATAATGAGGGTAAACTTTTGGTCACAAAATGAGATATGCAATTATTTAATTATTTGTGAATACATTTTGTTATCACTTCAAGCCCCTGTTCTTTAATTTTCCAAAAATATAATCTCAATCAATTTGAGGTTCTTCTCCCCTGCTGTAGGTTTGCATCTAAATCTGGAGTAGGGAGTAGGGAATGGTGTTTATGGGCTGTCGTGGTTTCAGAGGACCACCAATGTTTTCCTTGATGTTGTATGATAACAGAAGCTCCCACTGAGCATCTACGACTTATCTGTTTCTAAGTTAGTGCTCACAGTTTGCTACATACTTGTCTTTTTCTTCTGTTTCATGGACCCTACAAGTCTAGAAACTGTTTCTTCTGTGATCATGCTACGTTGGGATACACTGGAATGCTCCCACTGCAGCCTCCATGAAAAGTTAAACATAAAACTTACCTGTGAGGCTCTGAGGCATTTTGAGGGCTTTCCTGCCTCTATAACCAGGCACCATTTCATTTTTTAGTTTATCCCAACTTCCCTTAGGCTCCACTTGGAAAAATCTGTTATATAACTTTCTACATTCAGATCTGGATCAACAAAGTAATTAGGGGTGTTTGCCAAATCCCAGACTGACTGCAGGATGTAGGGCATAGAGTTTCATTTCTAAACTCTTCTGTCTATTCCTCCAAACACCCAAAATGGAGATTATTCTCTCTAGTTAGGAGGATAGGGAAATAATTGCTTTTATTTATGACGTGTTTTTCAAGACTTTGAATTTTCTATTACCTTAATGGCCTAGATTTTTCTAATCATAATAATAGTCAAAGAAAAACACTTTTATTCTATTCCTTGTGGTACAGCATACCTTAAATTTGGGTACAGAAAAGCCTATTTGCTTAAAAAAAGGTCACGAGAGAAATGCTTTGATAAAGGGAAAAATCATTTGTAGAGCAAAGATAGTGTCTGGTTATAATGGCAAAAATATGCATAAGTGTAACGTACAAAGATGGAAAAATATAAAAGGAAATATGGATCATTTGACCCTTGATGACTGGAAAATTATATATAAAAAGAGGGAGAAAAAGACAATTGAGAGACTACAAAGATATATTGAGTATTACATAAAATCTTAATATTTTAATATAAACATTTTGCTTATAAATATATCAAGAAAAACAAAAAATTAAGTGAAAGTCATAAAAATTCAGTTCAAAAAATAAAAGAAATTCTTAACAAATAGAGTCTTTGAACATATTAATCATCAAATTTAAATTAAAAATAGATAACCTTTATTTACCAATAAAGACTGAAAATAACTATATACCTCAGGGAGTCAAGGGTGTGGAGAAATAGACTCACTCATACAGTTCTGGATATACATGAAGAGTTTTATACTACTTTCAAGGACAGCTAAATAAAATATATCCAAACATATGTGCATACAGCACTCCATAAATTTGACTTTAGGCATATAATATTATCTAATCTGTTAACATATAGTTGTTCAAACTAGATTTATAAGTCATACAATTATGATAGTTAAAATTATCTAAAGTATCCTGCAATAGAGTATTTTAAATGAATTCTGATAATTCTATAAAATATAAGACTTTTCAGCCATTAAAAATTATAAAGTAGATTGGCATATATGTAATTACACATATATGTAAGCAACCCAAGATAAATTATTAAGTGATTAAAAGGACTACTTGTAAAGTGCGATCATAACATTGAAAGTATGTTTCCTCAACAAATATTTTTCCAGTACTACTGTGTATTAAAGCCTGTGTTAAGAACTGGAAAGAAAATGTTGAACACAATAATTGTAATCTTTTCCTCATGCAGTTAACAGTCTGATAAAGTGGAAAGTAAATCTTTGATGACTAGTCATAGAATCTCTATCATAGCTTTTCTTTTTTTCACTTCCAACTAATTGAATTAACATTTATTTTAATCTTGCCTCTACATTCTATGTATTCATTCAAGAAATATTCTTCTAGGCACTGAAATGACAACATTGGGCAAAGTTTACATGTCACTGCCCTCGGGTGTAAGTAAAAATGTAATAAAGGTCCATTTAGAATTAAACTTTTTGAGGTCATGTATGCATTTATTTCATTTAATTCTGGCACATGTTGTTTCTTATTACATACATGTATAAAATAGCTTCTCACAATTAAGATGGAATTTCATGGTCTTTCATAACTTCCTATGTGCTACATCATCACAGAATAAATTTAAACTAATTTCCCTCCATGAAAGGTCTCCATAATCTTGTCCTAATCTCTTCTCCCAGGGTAATTTAACATTATTCATTTTCATATATTCTTTTTTTCTTTTGGAGGCAGAGTCTTATTCTGTCACCCCCACTAGAGTGCAGTGGAGTCATTATAACTCACAGCAACCTCAAACCCCTGATCTGGAGCGATCCTCCTGCCCAGCTTCCGGAGTGGCTGGGACTACAGGCATGCACCACCATGCCAGGCTAATTTTTCTATTTTTTTGTAGAGACAGGGTCTCACTCTTGTTCAGGCTGGTCTCAAACTCCTGGCCTCACGCAATCCTTCCACTTTAGCCTCCCAAAGTGCTAAGATTACAGGCGTGAGCCACCACACCTGGCCAACTTTCACATATTCTTGAATTTTCCAAATAGCATTTTTTCACAGACATCTATATATTTCTCATTTTCTCATTTATTAGCCTATGTGTTCTATGTCTCCCAAGGTAGATCCTCAAAGCCAATCCAGCCTTCAACTTCTATCTCTAATATTATCTTAGTTTCTAAATCTTATGTTTTCGAGAAATGTAATCTCAACCCTCCACTGAATCCTTATTGAATTTGGCCAGCACCTCTTTCCTTCTCTTGTAGTGTTATCTATATATATCTATGTATACACAAACACACACACCCCATGTGTATGTATATATCTATATGTACATAAAATCTCCTTTTTTGAAATCGTAATCTGCTTGAAAAGATTCATGTTTTTAATTAATTTTTGTGTTCAAAGCACACATCACAGAAATATAATGTTATTTTAAATATGGCAAACATTTACTCTCTAATACATGCCAGGCACTATTCTAAGCACTGCACATATATGCCTTCCTATAATTATTCCAAAAGTATATGTATCATTATATTAGAGAACATTAATTTAATCACTCAAAATATGTACTTTTAATGAGTTTATTTAAAACAGCAACATGCATAAAGGAACATATTTGCTTTTACCTCATTTCTCTAAAGCAGAAGTCATGTGAAGCATTTCCTTGTACAGTGATCATTATTACATTAGCCATTATGGATTTCACATTAATAAAACAAGCCTCAGTTCAGCAGAATCCCCAGGGTGCTGGCTCTATCCTTGTCATCCTTTTAGGTTCATGAACATGCTAACATGTACTATTTATCTGAACATCCAAACTTGAAACATCTAAAAGAATCCAAGGATAAAACTAGCAAAATCGGTTTTTGTTTTACCTTGGAAATATTTTCCATGTTTTTTAAATTTCTAATCTGGCTTTTTAGTACCATTGTACTCCATGTTCTTCAGAAAGCAACACTCTTTTTCTTCTATGTTTTTTATAAATCCCAGCTTTAACTACATTTTCTTGATCGTTTCCCTGCAATACACACCTTTTATGCCTGCTTCAGACCTCATAACTAAAACCTCAGGTCAAGTCTGGGATTCCTCTCTGTGTCCTACGCATTAGACAATTGAGGCTGTGATTGCTCATTATAGTAAATGGTTGGAAATAGGTCTTCAGGGATGAGAGGATCTATTAGTTACATAATGAAGCAGGACTAGGGAATGGTCTTGCTTCTGCTGGCTGTTGCAGTTTATGGAACACTGTTGCCAAGCTCGCTTGCCTGCTCTCCTGGACGTAACTGTTCCCTTTCTTCACATATCTGCTGTATTTGTTGTATTACTCTTACCTAACATAATCCTCTCCCCATTTATTGTGGTAAAAATGATTTTGCCACGTAATTCCCTGGCCAGCTGGCTGGCTGTCTGTCTTTCTTTCTTTCTTTCTTTTTTTTGTTTGTTTTGAAACAGCAACTGCAGCTGCCCCTTGGAAGCTTTAAAAACATCAATCAGTTTCACAGCTAGAGGTAGAGTGAGGAATACTCAGCCTTTACGTTTTTTTTCTCATTTTAACTTGATTCTTCAATGGCAATCACTTTTTTTTTTTTTTTTTTGCATAAAGTAGAACGTGCTAGAGGTGATAAAGAATGAAATTTTAAGAGCAGCTGGATTTTCTCCTCTGCCTATAATTAGAGATGGGGAAAACAAGGGAAAAATTCCCTTCTCTAACGTCTGATCATTGGATCTCCCTAATCCTCCCTGCCTCTGTTTTTCAATCACTTACTTTGTATCATTGCCTGAATATTACTTAAAACTCCAATGATTTTCCACCATTTGAGGAAACAATTTTTATTTCAGGTGGCATTGCATCAGCTACCTATTCCTTCTGCGTTTAGTCAAACCCTTTTTGAAAGCAAATCATTAATATAAAGCTGCTTATTTGGGTTAGTTTTTCTTTTTCTGCTTTTAGTGATTGTAATATGAATATTATTATATTTTCATATTTTACAAAACTGACTATATCTTTCTCCATTTACATATTCTTAATATAGAATACAAAATAATTCTGAAATTGGAAGCTAGGGTGATACAGTAGAATTCTTTGAAGGACACTAAAGAGTTCTAATGTAATAATTGCTTGGGTAATACTGAGACAATAAAGGTTTTTGTTTACTAAATCTTCACTTATATGCAATATGTCAACAATTTCAATCCCGTGATAGACTCTGTATCCTTTGTTATCTATGAAAATATCTCTTTATCTTCAATTATTTCTCAATGGTGGGAAACAAAATTTATCATTTTAAGTCTGATGTGCTAAGTGCTCAATAGATGTGGAGAATATAATATATTTCAAATTTACTTTTACTTAGTTTATTAATTAAGAGAATACTTTGAATAGAGCTCACTTTTATTTATAACGGTGAATATACCACAATGCATAGCATGACCTGGGCTTAGAAGTAAGAAAAAACACACAACTGAAGGATCATGTAGAAGTTTTATTTTTATAGTTTTTGTGTAAAGATTGCACAGGAGAGATTTAATATGGCTAGGGACTACTGAGTTGTCAATAGTAACAATGGAAGAGTGGAGTAGATGGGACATTGTGGTGGTAGAAACTGTAGGATTTACTAAATGGTTTCCTTTGTAGAGAAAGAATCAAGAGTAAGTTATTTTAAGCGTAGGTTGAGCAGGATAAGTGAAAAGAGTAGATTTCATGAGATAACAGGATGAGTAGAGAAGGAATAGTTTGACAGACAAAAGAAAACTGAATTTTACATTTTGAAAATCTAGGTACTATTTCTCATTAGTTAGATAAAAAGATTAAAGAAGACTATCTTCAAGAGTTTTTCCAGCTCAAAATATCAAGATATCTCTAGACCACTATTCCAAGAATTTTGACAGGAAGACATGAACTATAAAAGTCAGGAATAGAGAGTGATAGTGAAGGAGTGAGAATATTTCCAGATTCAAAGGAAGGTATTTTATTAATTTGTTTTTGTTTTACAGTGAGGAAAAGATAATGTATACACTAAAGAAGAGAGGATACATTTTAGCACATAGCCCTGCAGGACATGAGTAAGGAAAAGTATTAACAGAACAAATCTATACATAATTTAGGCCAAATATAGGAATACAATAATATAGTTTGTTTATATATATACATATATATTATTATATATCATATATACAATATATTACAGTATATCATAATATGCAAATTATATATACTGTATATCATGTCTTGGATATAAAAATAAAAAGGAAAGTTATAAAGGCAGTAGGTTCAGGACTGTTTTCTCAAGTGTCTCAGAAACGTGGATAGTAAGTCTGCTTACTGAATGAGAAGGCTAGAAATAGGATTAAGGGCATGATGGCTATAACAATATTTAGAAAGAAGAAATTTAACAATTCAGTATTAAAAAATTGAAAAGAAATAGAATTCACATTTGAGAGGAGAAAATATGAAATTTATTGATATGAATAAGCACAATTTCTCTAAACATATCTCCACGCCTACTCTTACGGATTTGAAGACTATGGAGGATATGTTCTTCAACTGGATAATCATATCACTTTGGACAGAAAATTGCAGGAAGTGATTTGGATGGGTGATTTTCTAAGTCGGAGAACTGAGATGAGTCAAAGAACTTGAAGGAACTTTCCAATCAAACTAAAGACAAGATTCAAAGGGATAGCTGGAAATTGGGTTCATATTTCAGGTTTTAAAATTAATAAGGAATAATTTGAAATGATGACAAAATGTAACATATAGGCACATCAGAGTATGTGGTGGAAATACAAGGTAGAGGTTACTTAGGGGTGGGGAACCTGTAGCCTCAAGTTCACATGTGGCCATCCAGATCCCCAAGTGTGGTTCGTGGACCAAATTAAAACTTCACAGAACAAATCCGTTTATTGAAAGGATTTGTTCTGTAAAATTTGGATTTAGTCAAAAGGCCACACTCAAGGATCCAGGATGCCGCTGGAGGAGATTGAAATCTATAAATTTCAAAGATATTATTATTATTATCATTACTTTTCTTTGTCTTCTTGCAGCTAAAGTCTAGCAGGGGAAATTAATAATAAGTAGACATTGAATAAATGTATAGTTATATACAGCAATGAAGATTGTGAAGGATGAGAGCATGATCCTCTGAGAGAAAAACACAAGTAGCTGATTTAGATATGGATTTGCAACATATATTATATTAGAAAAATTCCCTCTGAAGAACTGACAATTTTAATCTAAGCCCTGACAAATGTGTAGGAGTTACTGGGATGAAGGCTCACAGAAAGTGTTCCTGGAAGTGCATGCAAGAAAATCAGGACTATAGAATAGCTTGTATCATTCCTTTTCTCCTGAGTGGGATGCTGAATGAAATCAAGGAATAACTGGCCCTTTGTATCCCAATAAATGTGAAAGTAAATTCTAACACAGTATAGCAAATAATGTATACTAGAGCAGGAAAGCCTATTTTCTCGTCTTCATATTTTGAGTAACTATAGACCAGGAGGGTTATTAGCATATTTTCAATCTATAAGGTGCAGAAATGGAATAGCATTGATTTAGATGTTAGCAGCAAAATAGGAGAGAAATATATCAATCATTAGAGTGCCTGGCATTTACATTGCTTCCTAAAAGCTCTAAATAGTCTTCATTTAAAAGGGAAAACTAGAATCAGTATGTTTAACAGAGGCAGGGTGTTAAACTCCTTTCCTGCATATGTACATGGTTACAAATAGGTTTTGTCTAGTTTCATTTTTCTCCACTGGCAAGGCTTGCCTTATTTCTGATCTTGTATCCTTCATTACTATGAGCTCTGACACTCCATTCTGGTATCTGCCCTGACACAGAAATCCCACTTCTGAGTATATATTCAAAAGAAATGAGATCAGTATCTTGAAGAATTGTCTGTATTCCCATGTTCAATGCAGCGTAATTGACGATAGCCAAGATATGAAAACAACCTGAGTGTCCATTGATGGATGAATGGATAAAGAAAATGTCACACACACACACACACACACACACACACACACTGAAATATTATACAGTGATAAAAAGAGGGAAATTCTGTCATTTGTGGTAACATGGATGAATCTGGAGGACAATATACTATGTGAAATAAGGCAGACACACATAGACAAATACTGCATGACCGCTTTTATGTGTGGAATCTAGAAAAGTCAAATTCATAGAATCAGATTAGAAATGTTGGGGTATCTGGAGAAATAGGGAGATGTTGGTAAAGGTTACAAACTTTTAGTTATAAGATGGATAACTTTAATGTATAGCATGGCACCTATAGTTGATAATAGTATATTGTTTACTTTAAGAGAATAGATTTTAAGTACTCCCACCCCCTCACACACGAATGGTATTAATAACTATGAGTGGTGATGGATGTGTTAAATAATTTGACTGTGGTAATCAGTACACGATGTGTACATATACCAAATCATCACATTATACACTTTGAATGTATACAATTTTTATTTGTCAATTAAATGTTTTAAATTAAAAATTATGCAAAAAATGAAAAACAATAAAGCATACACAAAAAGAGGAAATATTCATTTAAGTTAGATCAAACTGGGACTGAACTGGGATTAGGCAGAACCGGGGAAGCTGGTGTAGCATTATTCAAAATGGGTAATCGGTGCATGACTTACGACAGCTGGTGGTTTGCACGTGAGCTGATACCGATGAGGGATGGGCTTTGTTCAAGTGTATCTTGTGAGTTTGCTCACAGTTTCTGGCCACTTGATTCTCTTGCTCCCATCTCTTCTTCTAACAGCTGATGTTACCAAAACCAATGCATAAATCAATATTTTTCCAAATGTTAATAGTTGGTGGGCCATGATCCCACTATGACCCAATATAAGTGCTTTTGTTGTTACTAATTTGTTAAGTACTTTTTTACATTTGTTTGGATTAAAACATTGATTTCAATAGATTAGTGGATAAAATCTCAGTGAATTTCAGTACATTTACCAACACTTGTTTTGAGAAAAATATAGATAAACAGTTGAACCTAAACTGGACTGGGACATATCAAAAACAGATTAGAAACTAAGCATAATGAGAAATAATAGAGGGAAATTTCACAGAGAAACCTTTCCTGAGACATATTTGAGATGATCTTGAAAAATTGGAATACTTTCAAGTAATGGAGTTGGGGATTGGGAATATTATAAGTAAATGTAAAAGTCTGAAGAGAAGATCAAAGAATAAAGACCAAGAGTTTTTGAAATGTTGACTTATTCCTCTGGATAGGATAGGGCTAGGAATTTAAATTTGATAGTCATTCTAATTGAAGAGAGTGCTCCCAAAGTTAATGAAATGAATAAGATTCCCCCAAAAAAATATTAGAAGGAAGAAAGTAAAACAGGCAGATTACAGAATATAAGTAAACTTTCCTAGCAACCAACAAACTCCTTTGATTTTTTTTCCCCCAATCACTTCTCCCACTTTGTTTTCCAGAAAATTTCAAACCACATACTTTTGTCACTTTTTGAAACATGTTTACATTATATAATCAGATGTATTCTTTTATGTTCAGTTTCTTTTATATTTTAAAAAAAACATTCCTATACTTGCTTGGTGACTTATGGTCATTTTATTTAGTTATTTATTTTACTATTCTAAAGACCACTAAATAAATGTGGTAAATGTACTCTTTTCTTGTACACAAATTAAAGGGAGTGTGTTTACTACTTAATATTAATATAATCTGAGCTTTGGGTTTATTATATATATCCTTCATCAGATAAAAGAATTTCCCTCTGTTTATACTTTGCTGAGAAGTTTTATAATTAATAGACATTGAATTCCTGCTTTCTCTGTATCTTTTGATGTGAACATAGGCTTTTTTCCCATTTTTTTCTGTGAATCAGATTGTTTTATTGATTAATTTTTGAATGTTAAACCCATTGCAATCCCTTTTATAAATGTTGGATTTAAAAGGCTAATATTTTGTTTAGAATGATTCTGTCAATATTTATGTTATTTTGATCTTTTCTTGTGATGTCCTTGACAGATTTTAGTATCATAGTTTAATTGTCCTCATGTAACAAGTGAGAAGTGTTCTCTCCTTTCTGAAAGTTGTTCAAGATTGATATAATTTCTTTTTTAAATGTTAAGAAAAAGTCACCACTGCAGCCATTTAGAGTGGAGTTTTCTTTATAATTAGTTAAGTTTATTTAATTAAGAGAAGTATCCAGATTTTCTATCTCACCTCTGCCAGTTTTGATTAGTTGGACTTTTAAAACAATTTCCCCCTTCGTCAATGTTGTCAAATGCATTCCATACTTTTTCAATAATATTCTCTTGCAAGCCTTTTAATGTCAATAAAATCTATAGTGATGAACCTTTCATTGGTAATCTGTGTTACCCCTCTTTTACTTCTTGACCTGTTATGATAGGGGCTTATAAATTTTATTAATCTTGTTAAAAAGGTAGCTTTTGCTCTACTAATTTTTTTTCCTTTGGGAGTCCGATTTCACTTAATTAATCTACTTAACAGTATTATTTTATTTGTTTGTTTTCATTTTCTCCCCAGTTGTATTTCAGCATAATTGACAAATAAAAACTGTATGTATTTAAATTGTATAATATCATTATTTAATATACAAATATATTTGAAATTATTACCACAATCAAGCTAAATAACACATCCATCGCCTCAGAAAGTTGCCTTTTTTTTTGAGAAAACTTCATATCTACTCTTATAAAATTTCAATACAATATAGCATTAACTGTAATTACCATATTATACATTAGATCCCCAGAATGTATTCATCTTATAACTTTTTTTAATGGCTTTATTTACTCTTCTTTCCTTAACTTTTTGGAATGGAGATTTTGATCATTTTTAACTTTTCTTCTTTCCTAATATATACATTTAAATTTATAAATTCTCAGCTAAATACTAATTTAGCTAAATTTAAAAATATTTTTATGTCATAATTTAAATCAGTTCAAATTATTTTTAATTTACATTTTTCAAATCCAAAATATATTTGGAAATATATTCTATAATAATATAGGATTTTAAAATTTTCTTCCTGATTTTTATTCCCAATTGAATTCCACAGAGTACAAGAATGTAGTCTTTATTACTTCAATTCTTTAAAACATTTTAAGCCTTGCTTTATGGTCCATCATGACTTTTTTGGTAAGTGTCATATGTACAAATGATGAAAGTGCAGTTGCTGGAGAAAAGTTTTTTTACAAATTCCTATTAGCTCAAGATGGTTAATTATGTTTCTTCATTCATTCACATCACATGATTTTTAAAAAGTTGTTGATAGTATCGCTTACTGAGATAACAAATATAATTGTGGATTTTTCTATTTATTTATTTATGTTAATTCTATAATTTTGGCTTTACATATATTGAGTTATACAGTTTAGACTAATGTACATTAATTTTAATACTTACTGATTTTACTTTTTAAAATTATGAATACTTCTTTGTCTTTAATAACATTTCTTGCCTCAAAATATATTTTCTGCGATATCAATATAGTCTTGCTAGCTTTGTTTATATTGTCAGTGTGACCTACCAGTTTTACAGTTTTTCTTTCAAATTAATTGTGTCATAATTATTAGGTCTGACTTATATAAACAGCATTTAGTTGCATCCCTTATTAGGTTTCTAATTCTGACTGAAAATTTGTCTTTCAATTGGAATGTTTGTTCTATTTATATTTAATATAATTAGATATAGTTAGCTTTAGTCTACCAGCCTTCTAATTTTTTGTGTTATGTCTTATCTTTATGTTGTCTTTGTTTCTTTTTTCCTACTATTCTGCTTTATTTATATTGACAAACTAATTTTTATTCACTTTTTCTTCTTCAATGATTGTTACTGACTTTATTGTGGTATAATTGACATGTAATAAACTGCACAAATTTAATATGTAACAAAATTAAGTTGTTATATAAACCCATAAATCCATCACCATAATGGAGATAATGAACATATCCCTCATCCTCTCCAGTTTTCTAGTGCCTCATTGTAATCACTACCACCTTCCTACAGCCCACACACCCAGGAAACCTCTGCTCTTATTTCTTTCATTATAGATTACTTAGCATGTAGTATATTTTTATATACATAAAATCATAAATACGTACTTTTTTCCTGGAATCTCTAATTCAGTATAGTTATTTTGAGATTTATCCATGTTGTTAGTTCATCAATAGTTCATACTATTTTGCTGCTAAATAGAATTTTTATCATGAGGGCATAACATAATTTCTTTATCCATTCACATTTTGATAGTCTTTTAGGTTATTTTCAGTTTGTACCTATTGTAGGTAGAATACCATACACATTATAGTATAAGACTTCATATGTAAATCTGCATTCATTTATTTTAAATACACACTTAATAGTAGAATAACTGAGTTGTAGGATAGGTACATGATAAATATTTTTTGAAAGAGTCAAACTATTTCTAATATGGTCATACCATTTTACATTCTCATCAGCAGTGTATGAGTATTCCAGTTTCTCCACATCTTCAGCAACACATGGCATATTAAGTTTTTTTAATTTTAATCATTTTAATAAATACATAGTGGTATCTTGTGATTTTAATTGAAAATTCTCTAATAATTAAATAGGTTCATCATCTTTCCAATATTTATATGCCATTCAGATTCCTTCTCTGCTGAAGTGTCTGTTCAAATATTTTTCAAATTTTATTTTGGAAGTTTATCTTTATTATACATTTTTCAGTTTGTATATATTATAGAAACAATTCTTTCATCAGATATATGATTTGAAAATATAATCTCCTTGTCTGTAGCTTGTCTTTTTATTTTCTTAGTATTTTTCAAAAAGCAAGATTTTTTAAAGTTGATGTTGGAAATTTATCAATTTTCTTTTATGGATTTTATGGATTATGATTTTGGTGTTATATCTAAATAATCTTTGCCTAACCCAAAGTTACAAAGATTTCATTTTATGTTTTCTTTTAGAAAATGTACAAGTCTAAGTTTATTTAGGTCCATGATCCATTCAGAGTTATTAATAAATATTTTATATTGTGTGAAATATGGATGGAAGTGAATTATTTCTATATTGATATGTTATTGTTCTGTCATCATTTTTTGAAATGCAGTTGAAAGATTATATATTTCTTGCATTTTATAGGGAAAGGACAAAAGTGCCATTTAAATATTGATAATGATAATTAAAATGTGTGTTGTAACTCTAAGACAACCACAAGTCTAAATAAAAGTATTGAAATTATTCACAGTATTTTATATGATTCAAGTAAAATTAATCTAGAAAACAAAAATAAAAAGCAACTAACTAGAACATCCCTATATATTTGAAAATTAAGAATGTCTAAATAAACTATGTGTCAAAGAAATAATAACCTATGTGTCTAGTAAGTAATTAGATAAGATTTTAGGTATATTTTGAATAGCATATTAGTGAACATGCAAAATGTCAAAACTCATGGAAATCAACTAAAGCCATGCTTACAATAAAGTTGTCTAAGTACAAAATTAATCTTAACTAGCCTAGTGTAGCTCTGTGCTTTCTCTAGGGACACTTGAAGACACAGTGCCAAATTTTGGCCAATATGCAATAGAATGTAGTAGTTAATGATTAATGCTCCTTTGTGCTAGGATCTATAATATAATAAGGGGTAATCTAAAATATATATTTAACGTATTATATTATAAAACAGAGTTTCAGCTTTGTTTTTGGAAAATGCACAAATTAGTGATTATGTTATCATGGTTGCTATTATTGACACTGGTCAAACAGCCTGGTTTTAGCTATCTAAACAGAGGGGTATAAGAGACCTATTTGTGTCTGTCCTGTGGGCTGCAAAAGTACTCTAAAGATCTCCCTAAGGCTGTTCCAGGCTTTTATTTGCTTTTCCTTCTATGTATCTTTTGTTTATATTAAACTGTTTTCTGGATATATAATTTTTTTGTTCTTGTGAGTCCTTTCAAATATCTAGGCTGATTATGATTAGTGTAGCTGGCATAGTTGGCATAGTTGGCAGAATAATAGAATAACCAAAGTGATGCCTGATTCTATTGAGTAACATAGAAGATTTTATTGATGAACATGGAAAAGAAGAAATAGGAAGAAGAGAAACTAATAATACCCGGATTGCTTCTGAACCATCTGTGGTTTATGGCTGACCAAATGTTAACTATCATAGACAGTAGAAAAGCTAATCTATGGGGTTTAAAAGTGGCAGGCCAAAAACATGGGATCATTGCTAAATCAATTTTAAAAAGTAATTTAAACAGTGGGGAAGTCAACTGAGAGTTTGGATAGATATTGCTGAAGTGTATATTATGACTGGAGATGAGGGAGTTACCTCTCTAGGTCAAGACACAGTGATCTAAGTATATATTTGATCTTACTCAGCATCCTTACCTAATCACAGCCTGGAAGGAATATAAATGGATAGACCAATGTCCAATCTGATGAGCTGGTTTAGGTGAGAGTTATGTAAAGATTACCTTGAGAAGTGAAATTGCTCAAGTACATCTTTATATATTAAAGGGAACTTTCCTGAGTCTGCTAAAATTTTGAGAATGTAAGCTACTTTCAATTGGTTATATTATGATGTTAAAGTGTTATATGATGATGTTAATGATATGCCTTTAACTGAAGTTATGATCAATGCCATAATAAATGGAATTCTGCCTCTTTGAGCATCTTATTTTACATTGTGACTAGAAAACAAGACCAAATGAGAGAAGCTATTGAAAATCTATTAGCTCAACTCCACAAAACGGGGATGCATGACAGAAAGAAGATATGAATTATTCAGAAAATGACTGAGAAAATTAAAAAAGGGATGATAAAAAGGCAAGATGGTTAACCAAATATTAGTATTTGGGTGATTAGTTAAAAGTGGCACTAAAAAGGAAGAGATAATTAAAATGACAACTAAAGTGATTACAGATTATTATGTGAGATTAAGTGGTCAGGATGTTCTAACAACTCCTCAGGTGAAAGAGTAGCAACAGATTTAGTCATTTGCCCCAGTCATAATGAACTTAAAATCCTGATAATGACACAATAGGGGAAACTATAGCCTCTTCAAAGCAAGTGCTGATCAAAATGGTCATGAGACGAAAAACAGGATTATGAGTCCGAGTGACGAGTTAGCCAAGGTCTCTTAGCACAACCTCCAGAGGGAATTTGAGATAATGACATAAACAGGAGCTCTTTGAGGTCCTCAATTATTTTTAAGAGGCTCTGGAGAAAAAGTTTGATAATTGCTGTATATAAAATAAACCACCAATATTATCAAATGGATTGTCTATATTTTATTTGAAAATGGTATTTCAAATTGTGATAATTTTAGGCATTACAACTGATTCCATTTCCTTGATTTTTTTTTTAATCGTGTGCATTAGAATAGACTCTTGCTTGTCCTAAAAAGAAAGTGAGAGTTTTGATTTTGTTTTTATTGAAACTTGAAATAAACAACATATGCATTATTGGAATGAATATGATGTCTAAATTTTAAACTCTTGTTTTACCCAAACAATCATTAAAAAAGAATCTCATGAAAATTTATTCTCCCTCCTATTTTTTTAAAAGATATTTAGGTATAATTGACATACAATAAACTTATAGCAAACTGCATATATTTAAATTATATGAGCCAATATGTCTTCACATACATAAAAATGCATCTTATCAACATAGTGAACAAATCCATCACTCAAATATTTTCTTGTTTTCCTCCCTAATCTCATACTTCCTGATGCTCCCACTCTTCCATCTGCAGGAAAACACAGTCCTGATTTTTTGTTACTGTAGAATAGCTTGTGTTTTCTAAAATTTTATATACATGGAATCATGCAGTATGGACTTCTTATTGCAGGAGTAGACTGACACTCTTCTCAGCATGATTCTCTGAGATTGATCAATGTTGTTGCATGTATAAAGAGTTTTTCCTTGTACTGATGAGTATTCTTCCATTGTGTGGATAGATGATGGTATTTTTTTCACCATTCCTGATATAAAGACATGAGGAAAACATGAATTTTTCTTTCTTCACCAAGTCTATCATTGCTGTCTATGTCATGTGTCCCGCCTTGAGTACCTATAGCAAACACAACAAATACAGTCATCATGGACTGCACTGGCCATGGCCCAATAACACATAGCCTCATAATTTTTTTTTTCTCTCAGAAATCTCTATAGGAGTAAAGCTGATTTGGGATTAACATTCTAAATAAATGAATATAATACTATCTTCAGCAATGCAGTCTGTTTTAAAAGTTATCTAGAGAAAATTACTTCTCAATTGTGTGTGTCTTTTCAAAGTATTTTATATAAGAAGGAGACATCTTAATGTTCTTTGTCCTATGTTACCTATGTGCCAGTTAGAGTTATGAAAGCATGATTATCATTGGTTTATCAATCTACATTAGCTAGATAAACAAATATAATCAGCATTCAACATTAACTTACTGCACCAATGCAAAAACATAATTCATAAAGAGTAATAAACAAAAGAACAATTATCAAGTATTGAATGCTTAATAGAGGATGGGCATTTAATTAATCATGTTATATGCTACCCACGCAGGTCCTCCCCAGAATGTAAGCCTAATTCAAGAATGGGCACAAAGTTCGTTGTCTTCCATCTCATTCCCTGAGATAAATTCAATACAGAGTGTAATTAACCTTAGGAAATGCATCGCTTGTCTTAGAAACTTTGTTTTACGTAGGAATGCTCAATACACCAAGATTTTAATAAATAAATCTGAAATTTGGAACAAATGATTAATATTTGTCTCCTCCTCAGTAACATTCAGAATTTTAACATCAATGGGATCTCACACACATAGAAATTTTTTTTCCTTTACCCAATCTACATATATAAACTTTATTTTATTTATTTCCGTTTGTCACCCTGTATAGCAAAGCCAACTTTATCCACTATGGATTTTTTCCTTTATCTCACTGTGTGATATTAGTCACTGAACTAGAATAAACTGGATTCATTGTATAATAACTAATAATGAAGTGAGTTCTTTTTTTTTTTTTTTTTTTTGAGACAACAGAATCTCACTCTGTTGCCTGGGCTAGAGTACCATGGCATCAGCCTAGCCCACAGCAACCTCAAACTCCTGGGCTCAAGTGATCCTCCTGCCTCAGCCTCTCTAATAGCTGGGACTACAGACGTGAGCTACCATGCCTGGCTAACTTTTTCTATTTTTAGTAAAGACAGGGTCTCGCTCTTGCTCAGGCTGGTCTCGAACTCCTGACCTCAAGCGATCCTCCTGCCTCAGCCTCCCAGTGTGCTAGGATTGGCATAAGCCACCGTGCCCAGCCTGAAGTGAGTTCCAATGTCCAGTTTTGACCCCTAGCAATTTCCTTAACCTTTCTATGCTTTATACCTAAAAAAAAATTCTAATAAATTCTTCATAGGCTATAGAATAGAGAGTTTTGCCAGAGGCTCAGATAAGTCTCTGCTACCTTAAAATTGCTTATATAATGCACTTTAAAACCATGGATCTGAATGTTTAATGAGTCTTAATATCTACATGTGTTTGTTTTCCTGGAAGTAAACACAGAGCTGGATCAAGCAAAGATTATTATTACTAACAGCAATAACTGTGTCAGTTCCCCACACTCTGTTCTCCCCATTTCAGGATGACAGCATGGGAGCCAGGTAGAGACTGTGCACATGCAAAAGCAGCTTTGTGCATCACAGGAGAGAAAGCACATAATTATGAATCTCAGAGTTCACATACTACACATCGCCTCCCTCTCTTTCTGAGATAGCAGAGAAATATTTGCTCCCTAATATTTTATAATCCTTTGGAATGCAAACAGCCAGCTATATGGCTCCAGGTTTCATTCTGAATTGAAATATATACACATTTTTAAGACAAATCTCTAAATCTCTATGGAGGTCTCTCTCACTACCTCTGGTCAGTCATATTTTAACTTCCAAAGCTTGTCCTTTACTAGATCCAGTTTTATTGCTCAGAAGCCTTATCTGTGAAAAAACATGAACATATTTACTTCCTGATGATGTTAAATTTAAATTAAAATTATAGACTAGGAGTCTACATCACAAAAATCAAATATGAAGTTACTACCTATATATTTTCTCAAACCTGATCAAACATAGCCTACTTTTAATATTTGGGCCAATAATACAACCAGCCTGTATGACTCACATTCTTTCCTCTGTAACTCCAAAAAAGTCAAACCATTGTTAATGAAAATTAAATACAACATGTTGTTTTCATCTATCTAATTGTCACTAACATGGGATAAGATAAAAATAATTTCATTTCAAATAATTGTACATCATGCTACCTTCCCTCAGAGATTTAATCTACATGCAATAGTTTTGAAAACAGCTAAAGCTTTAATAAATGAAAGTCAATGAACCTCATGTACCTTTTATAAAACATGACATAAGGCAATATAATTAAAACTAAACTTATTTCCTGTGGTGAAATTAACTTACAGAAATGAAGGTGTTTATTTATTAAATGGGATCTCTGGAGTTCTAGCCTTATTCTTTCCCCTCCTGGGAAGGTTTTGATTGTTTGCCTCCTTTCTCTTGCCTGCTTGCTGTGTAATTTAAAACTGATGCCTTCCTTTGGGAAACAAAATTTGATCGGAGAACAGCCTGCACCACCAGCTAAACAAATTACCCATGTTTTACTCACTTTTCTTTCTGTATTCCTTTCTTTTTTTTTTTTTTTTAAGAATCAAAAGGATTGTGTGCAGGGGTTTACAAATGCTGTTGTACAGTTCAGATTTAATTTGCAATAACAAGGAGGACGTATTGGTTCCTTTAGTGACACATAGCTGCTTGATGAGCATAAGCTTAGAAGCCAACAGGTTATTATTCTCTTTTTTCCCATTGCCGTAAGTCTGTCTTTCTCTGACAAGTTTCTGGTTTCTACGGAACTAAGTTTTCACGATAAGTAATAATATAAATGCAAAATAATTAAAATAGAAGCCATTTTAATATTATTCCTTATATAAGCAAAGACCAAAGAATTTTATAGTACAATAAGTTTAAATGGTATCATATATATCATATAAACACATATGCATTCATTCATTAAATAAAAAATGCATTTTTTGAGTACAAGTTCTCTCCCAAGTATTATAGAAATGACTGCTAATATAGATATAAATATGACTAACACACCACTTATCCTAGAGGTGGTTTATGTTACATTCTATTTACTTATACTGAGGAAGACATGCATATAAATATAGTTAACCAACATGACTTCAGATTGCATTAAGGTAAGTTTTATTATTCACACTTGATTACTAGATGACAATCAGAAATATTTTTTGAACTGTAAGTAAATTGAGTCAGTAAATCATATGCATTGAAGAATTGTTTTCTACTTAAGCACATATTTATTTTTGAATAATGATGTTCTAGACCACAGTGACTTACCAAGACAAATCTAACTTTATTAAGAAAGTTACTATTTCTAATTCTTTATTTTCCTTGTAATTGATATATATTTTCTGAAGATAAAATTGGCACAAATATTTAAAATATTATTGTTGAAGTAAAAGAATGTATTATTACTACTGTTTATTAACTTTACTTTTCAATTTGGAGATGATTTATAAAGGCACAAAAAATGTTATAAATGACAAAGACCTTAGAAATATGAAAATATTTTAATAATTAAAATATTTCCAACTGTCCTTAAAGAGAGCTAGTATCAGAGTCTAGACTGTAACTCAGCCTCCCTTATGTTAAATGCAGTGTTTCTGTTATACAGAAACCTATACAAATTAAACATTTCATCCATTAATTCCTTCAATGAACAAATATGGATTGAGTACTCTCTACCTGACGATAGAACAGTAAAAAGACCATGAAAAAGCTTGTAGTCCAGTAGGGTAGACAGCCCCACCAACAATTATAAAATATGCAAAGGAAATAATATGAAAGTATAATTAATGGTATGACGGAAACGGAGTGCTGAGATAGAGAATACAGGGTCCTGGGACTGTGTGTATTCACTGGGGGTTATTTAAATGCAATGACCAATGTAGACTTCCCTACAATTTTGACATTTAAATTGGGAAGAGAAGATGGAACTAAATATGTAAAGAGGAGGGACAAAAGCATTCTAATGTGGAAAAAGACCACAAAAAATGGCTTTGGACTCTAGAGACTGTATGAGGGCAATGATGGATGGATTGCATAGTATAAGGATAAATATTATCATATATGCCCTTGTATGTGTACATATTAAGGAATTTGGATTTCTTCCAAGTATAATAAAAATGATTAAATGATTTTAAGCAACAAAGTGACATAATACATTTCTTCATCTTGCTGCCTCGTGGAGAATATATTGGAAGGATATAAGAGTAGACATAACTCAGGAAATTATTGTCATCTTCCAATTGAAAAAGGTTAGTAAGTGAATTACAATGATGTTGCTAGAGATGGGGAAAAGTAGGTAGATTTGAGAAATATGAGAAATATGCAGCATAGCATTAACAGGACATGTTGGTGAAATAGTTATCATTTGCAAGAATGTAAGGTAAAGGGAAATATAAAACATGCCTATTAGGATAATGGTTTAAGAATGAATGAGAATGTGATTTCCTAAGGTTAGTGAATTTAGAGATGGGTAGTATATGTGGAAGGGAGAAATTAAGATTTCACTATTGGACATGATAACTTTGAGATGTCTGTGAGAGAGTCCCCATAAGGAAATGCCAAGTGCAGAGTTGGAAGTACATGTAGGAGATTACATAGATCTACAACAGAGGTATAAATTTGAAATATAGCATTGAGCTGGTCTTTAAAACCTTGTAAATCAATAGCATAATTAACAGTGCAACTCAAAAACAGACAAAGGACAAACACAGGACAAAATGATCCTGTGAAGTACATTATTTTAGAGGACAAACAGAGAGAGGGGAGTGAACCGAGGATGCTGAAAAGGAAATGTTAGGGACAGAGGAATAAAATGAGTAATAATTGATGACTTAAATACTACCATTGTACAATAATTCTCACCTCACTTTTCTAAATGCTGCTTAAGGATTTAAACATGTGAAGATGGAAAAGTTTGTCTTAAACATCTCAATATTGAAGCCAATGGTGACCAGAATGAGAGTAGTTTTGTCTATTGTGCTGATTAATGTTAATGCAGTTCTGAGTATTTCCTGCAGGGCAGGTCTGGTCATGACAACTTCCATCAGTGTTTGCTTGTCTGGAAAATAATAAATTTCTCTATCAATTGTGAAACTTAGTTTTGTATGATACAAAATTCTAGGCTGGCAGACTTTCTGTTTAAGAAGATTGAGGATGGGGCCCCAATCCATTCTGGCTTGTAAGGTGTCCTATGAGAAGTCTACAGGTAGCCTAATGGGTTTTCTTTTGTGGTTTATTTGTTATTTTTGTCCTGCTGCCTGTAGAATTTTCTCCTTCATTTTGACTTTGGCCAGGTTGAGTACTATGTCCTATTTGCTATGAATCTTCTCAGTGTTCAATGTCCATCTCGTATGTGGATGTCTGAATTTCTGGTGTTACCAGGGAAGTTTTCCTCAATAATTCCCTTGAATAGATTTTCCATGCTTTTAGCTCTTACTTATTCTCTCTCGGGGATACCTATAATTTCCATGTCAGTTCACTTCACATAATCCCATATCTCTCTAATTAATTGCTCAGTCTTTTTTTACTCTCTTCTCCACCTCTTTGAATGACTGGGTTAGCTTGAGAACTTATCTTCAAGCTCTGAGATTCTTTCTTCTCCTTGGTTTAGTCTGTTGTTGAAGCTTTCTGCAGTGTTTTGAAATTCGCTAAATGAATCTTTCATTTCTTTAGGTTCTACTATATTCTTTCTTATTTTGCCTAGCTCTTTAGTCATCTTTTCATTGATTTTCTTAAATAATTTTTTGTCTTCTTCCTGTTGGTTTTCAACTTTCATTTCAATTCCATTCATCTTATTTGCCATCCATATTCTGAATTCCATTTCTGCCATTTCGGCAATTTCCTTGTGGTTGGAGTCCACTACTGTAGCTCTGTCATAACCCCTTGGGTGTGTTAAACTGCTTTGTTTTTTCATGTTGCCAGGGTTCTTTCGATGGTTTCTTCTCATCTGAAACCTCTTTTCTTGGCTCAGGGCTAATAGTTTTGCAGGGCACCTGCTCTCCTTTTCTGCTTTATTAGAAGACGGGGAGGTCACTAGATGGTGCTTTTCTTCTACTCTGAAATGTTGATGTCGTGGAGGAGGGGTGTGTGCACTAAAAGTCTATAGTGCAGCTGTCCTGTTTGTGCTGTTCACCTGTGACCTCCACAGTTCAAGCCTGCGCTGGATATCTTTGTGCTGGGTGGTGGATTGTTCCCCAGATCATTGTAGGAAGTTAGAGTTGGGGGATGGGGGAGACCCTCCCCACAGAGGCTGGCATTGTGGGGCTGCCTGGGATCTCCCTGCAGAGGTGACAGTGGCAGCTGGGTGAGGCTATTTAGCTAGTGGATCATGGGTTCCCAGGCTGTGGGCATTTGCTCAAACTAGGTCCATGTGCAATGGCAGCTTGAGGCTAGGGAGACCCTGTCAGGGCATTGGACCTTGGGGCCATTCTTCTGACCCAGAAGCAGTGTTGGAGACTCAGGGGTGAGATCTTGTTATCCAGGTGCAGCGCTAGAATCTTGGGGGTTGTGTCCCAGGCCTGGGGGGAGCTCTGGAGCCACAGGGATGTAGCCTTGGCCTCTGGCATAAGCGCCTCAAAGCTGGAAATAGGGAAGAGCCAGAAACAGGGCTTCTGAGCAGGGCCTCAGAGCCAGAAGCAGTGCAATGCAGGCAGTGGGCTGTTCCAAACTTGAGCACAGAGGCAGGTCTATGCAACCAGCAGGCTATTCTGCCAGCTCAGGGACTGCAGATGCTAAGTCATGAGTGGCTCAGGGACCACGGAGTTCTCCTCATCCTCCCAGGTCCCACTGAGGCAGTTACCCAAAGCTTCCCAGGTCAAGCCTGTTGTGCCAGAGGCAACTCTTCTGCTCATATCCAGCCATACTGATGGGAGGGGCACTTGGCTCCCAGTCACAGGGTACTGCTCAGGAGAGCATCCGCTCTGTCTGCTCCCACCTCAGCTCGTTGGGGGTGATCTGAAGGCTAACGCTGCAAAGCTGAGTCTGGTGCAGACCTGGTGCCATGAACCTGAGAGTACAGGATGGCATCAGATGCAGAAACCTGGGTTTGGCAGCTACCAGATCCTTATGGTGCCTGTTCTCGTGTGCAATGATGACTCCGCACAGACTCTAGGCAGCTCCCCGGCAGTCCAGACAGAGGCCTCTGGCAGTGGAGGGAGCCCCCTCACGACTTGCCACAGTGCCTGCAGGCTGAGCACGGTGCCCCGGAACTCTATCTTTCTAACATTTCCTACAGAGCTCTTCAATCTTGTTGAATGAATTGCTCCCTCACCTTCTCCTTCACTCCGAGTGTCCCAGCGGTTCTTTGTGCTTTCAGAATGTTCTTCCTGAGAAGAGCTATCTGTAGGTAGGCATCTGCCTGCAATCTATGATCTTTTCCTTGAGAGCCGCACTCCATGGGCTACTTCCAGTCCGCCATCTTTCCTTCTCTCTTATTCTTTTAAAACTATCTAAATCCTAGCACTGTCTGTAGTAATAATGCTTGGAACCGAGAGGAAAAACTGAAAAAAAAAAAAAAAAAAAAAAATGAGTATCAACTAACATTTTGAAATTTGCTTTGACAAATTATCTAAATTCCTGGAGCTTTTATTCCATTATGTGAATTTGAAGGGCTATTCTATTGGTTTATAACAGTGTTTTTTTTTTTTTTTTTTTAAAAGCATTTGTGTAACAAGTCATTAGGAAATGTTAGCTTTTCTTTTATTCACAACTCTCATTCAGTCTCTTCATCCGATGGGCAATAAAGGAGTCTAGCTACAGAAAAACTAGATTCTGGACCTGCTTAGAGGTTCCATGGTTTATATATATTATCTCTCCTAATTCTTGATTTCCTGCATATGAAAGGAATATAGAACAGTATTTCCATACTCTTTTTACAGAGTTACTGTGAGAAGTAAGCCAAATGTTGTCCGTAATATGCTTTTTGAAATTTTATTATGCAGTAAAAATATATTATTATAATTAGTATTCCTTCCATAACTGAAGGTTCGTTTCTAGTCTAACATTCTCCTTCAAAGTTTCTATGGTATTCCTATGTCACATTAAGTTACTTCTTTTCTTCAGCATTTATTAGTTGCAATGATTTTGTAATTAAATAAAATGCACTAGTCCCACAACTCCTTATGCTCCCTGTTTCTTTTCCTAAACACCTGTTACCTATAAGCAGGGATTGGTGTTAAGCATGATTTTTGTGAGGCTCAGTACTTGGTAAATGTCCAATAGTATCTAAATTAAATTAACATATTTTCCCTTCTGGCTTGTTTGCATTAATATTATTATCTAAACGTATCCACTAAAAGAAAAATTTGGTAAGTGAAGATATTAAAATCTAGTTCAAATGATCTTTTTTTGCTAATCATCAATAATTTAGAATTACTAGGGTTTAGACTAAAGAGTTTTCTTATATTTCTTCACGCGCAAGAAAACTAAAATTCAGGTTTGTTTAGTATTTAAAAAAAAAAAAGCATCAGTCTAGTTACATAACCATACAAGTAATTTTGAAAACCCTATTTCAATTTTTAAATCTAACTCCCTCCTATAAGATTAAACTTTATTTTATTTCTGGATCCCAAGAGAAGGGAGAAGTCAGTCTCCTCTCATCTCATCCTCATCTCAGCTCCTTCTTCAATGTTTTCAACAACTATTCTTATTAACAATGATTTTTAGGGATTTTTTTCCTAAAGTGAAAATACGAACTAAAAATATGGTAAGTCAATACTTCCACTGCTGTGTTTCAGAATTGTGATTGGGACTATAAAAGTTATGGGATCATAATACATTAAACCTGAAGGAAACCTAAATATCATACAATAAATTCAGCAAGTTCTCATTCGGGAGAAACCTGACACCTGGGGTGTTTAAATGCACTTCTCACATCCATATTGCTTCATAGTATGGTAGCAATGGAGTCAGAACTCCTGTCACATGACTTCCAGGAAAATGTTCACTACATTCCAGTAATTCCAAGTTTGCTTTTGTGCATAAGTGATAAAGTTATAGGGATAATATTTTAAAGAATAAAATATGATAAAGAAAGATTCATTTGTGCCTTTTATTTGAGGCAATATGAAGTATTATCACATAAATTCCACTAAATAATGTAATAGAACTGGCAAGTTATTATTTTGTGTTTGTGTACTTAAATATATGGAACATTTAGGGGATTTTGCAGCTTCATCGTGGCTGAAGCATTCCTAGCATGTTAGAGAATGGGGAGAGAGATAGGGCTGTTTTCATACAGGACATTCTCTGCTGTAAGATAATTTAGGACTTGATTCTGAGTGGGTCAGTATTCTTTTTGACCTTTACATCGTCATATAAATGGCTTTTCGAGACTGAAATTAACAAGTTCCTTTCTTATCTGATAATTGAAGACAGGATGAGAAAAGAGTGGCTATAGATGTATATGTTGAAAGAAAATTTTAAAAAAGAAAATCCATACAGTCTGTATTCTATTTCAGTTTTAAATCTATCATGGGAGATAAATAAATGTAAATTTTAAGAAAAGTGTTTGAGGTAACAACTCAGAAAAGGGACCACTTTGACTGCCTTTAAAATAATTGGATATAGGTATGGATAGAGGTAGGGAGAGTAACAAAAATGATATTAAAATAGTTCAATAAAGAAAGGGTAAAGTAGTAATTAGGGCAAGTTGACAAAAAAGATGGAGAGGTAGAGGAGACACCAAAACTATTCAGGAAGCAGAAAACATGTGTGATGATGATTAACTGAAGGGAATACATGGGAAGAGTAGGTATGCTTAGAGGGCTTTGCACTTAGGCAACAGGGTTGTACATGTCACTACAATTAGCAATAGAGGACCCGAGGAAAGTATAGATGGGGACAAGAAGATGAAGATTTCATGTTCTGACTAAGTGGCTTTGAGGTACAAAACGAAATCCAAGTGTAATTTCTAAAGAACAACCTGATATTTAGAGTTTCAAAAATTATATAACATTTGCAAATAAATTTATGCCAGTCAATATATAGGTTGTAGGAGTTAAAGGCAAAGGTATAGCTAAAATGTTTAGGAAACATGTATATAAAAAAGGTGTTAAAGAAGTGGGGGAAATGCTAAGAAATCTAAATGAAAAATAAAAGTTACGCAGATTGAACAGAGGTCAGTCATTCAAAAAAAGGTGAATTTAACAAGCTGAGTGAGGTATGAGTTTAAAGTTCCTAAACTGGTAAAAGATCTTTGATCATTTTAGTGCAATGTAATTTTCATGGATTAGTGAGATTACGTAACAATAGGCCAAGGGATATAAAGAAGGTGAAAATGACATAAGAACTAGAGAAAGAACTTCTTTTTTCTGAAAAATCAGCTGCAAGAGTGAAAAATAGGAGAATATGTAATCTGAAAATGGAGGCGGATAGTGATGGCAACTAGCCTCTTCTTGCTTACCACTAAAATATCCATTATTTTTGGCGGTGTTCTTTGGCTTGAACTTCTCAACACTGTGTTCTAAATAAATTTGGTTTCCTTAGGGAGAGTCACTGGAGCAATCTGTTCTTACAGCCTACATTTCCCCTAGGCAGAACACCACTTCTGGAATATGGACAGATACTTGCTCTTTCTTAGAGTGCCATCCTGGTCTATGAGTGGGTGCTGGGCAGGAGGAGGAGATCCTGGCCAATTTATTTCCTCTGGTATGAAATCTTCATCTTACAAGCTGTCATGTAGCTGGTCAGGATACTGTCATGCTTGTGGTAGAAATGTTATGCTGAGAATTGGAGCTGACTAAAAGGAAGGAGCCCCAGACATTTTTGTCATGCTTGCCTCAAATACAGCTCTTGAAACGTGGAATTGATGGGGAAGATGAGGAATGTTGGTAACATTTCCCTCCTAGGGAGCAACTATAATCCTAGACCTGGAGCTTAGAAAAGAGGGAGTCACATTTTCTTGGCCACATTTGCCCAGAGTTTCCATATCACTGAGCTAGGGTAAGGGTCATGCATCATTGCTCAAATCCCATAAACTAACACTGTTCTTACCATGATGTACTTGCTTCCTCTGCCATAAATATTCTTGCACATTTTCATCTCGATAATTTCTACTCATCTCAGGACTCTATTTATCTGCATCTACATCTTTAGGACCTAGCACAGTGTCTACATCATATTAGGTTTTCAAAACATATTTAGTAAATGAATGAATAAGGGCAAAAACACATGGAAAAAATTCACAGAAAGCACACACACTGATAGAACAAAGTCCTTAGAAAAGAAGTGGCAGATTTCCAATATGTATCTGATTTGAATATGTCTCCTTTTTCTCTGAGTTATGTGAGATATTAATACATTTTTATAGGAGAAGCTTTTGCAGAAGCTCATATTTTATAAGATGCCGCAGGAAAATGTCTGATATTTCATGTTACTTCCTGTCCATTATTTTTGGTGTATGATCCTTGAATTTTTCTGCCTCCTACACTAAAAGGTAATCTTCCCTCAGCTGTAGGAGACACATGTATCATGTTCAATGTTATATTTCCATCTTATATATCTTAAAGTGTAGAAAAACTTTGAGACAAAATAGAAACAATTGTGTGGAGAAGAAAACAACCTATTTGGGGAGGGTCCCAGAAACACATGCATGATTATATATTAAGAATATATTTTAGCCTTTAAAAACTATGTTTCAAATGATATTTCTTTAGGTAGAAATTTGTGCTTAGTGAGATGAACTACTTATTTCCAAAAGCGTTATATAGCAGAGCTAAATTTAATTCTTCATTTTTATAGAGTATTTCTTTTTTTAAAAAACATTTCATATCTTTCTTAATTCATTTATTTATAAATATACATGGATTGCACTTATCCTTTCAGCTCTTCTTTTCACTACTCAGAGTCACACAATTGAATTAGGTTACAGTTTTCCAAACTTAGTAAATTATGTGCAGGATATTCAGTCATACTCAGAAACTTTGTGGTGTGGTCTGTAAAACTATATATTATCACAGTTTCTAGCTGATTTCTTAGTCTCTGACCTTGTACCAGGCTAAGGGTTATGTTTGTGAACCACTGTGCTGGAGACAGAGTAGGATTAATTCCCCTTTATAATCTTCTAATAAGAAGAAGATTTACTCATTAAAAATATAGGCCAAGAGTATGATTTATGTGATTTATGTTAAGAAAATGCCATGACTGAGCAAAAGGGAAAGCCATTTGCATTTTGGGTGAAAATTTGTAATTTTGCTCAGGCCTTTCTAGCCTATCTTTGAATGGATGACTGGGATTTTAAAAGGTAAAATTCACCCTTCTCCAGGAACAGCAAATGTCATGAACACAGAGGTGGAAGTCAAAAGATGTGCGTATGTATATTGCGTGTTGCAATATGAATGCATGGGAGGGCTCAGGGCCACAATAGTGAAAAATCATCCGGAAATTTAGATTTCTGCCAGACTGTGGGGCTCTTGAATGTTGGCCAGTAGGTTAAAATGTGGAAAACACACATTGCATACATAGGTACTTTTTTGAACAAGGGCAAAATATTTTCATAGTGTTACGAAAAGGAAAAAGGTATCCTTTTAGCCTGGTATATAGCAGATTATCAGAAGAGATTCTAGAGGTCAAAAGACCTGTGGGCCTATCATTACCAAGATCAGTCATGAGGTAATGAGCTTTTGAACTAAGATTTTTTTTTTTTTTTTTTTTTTTTGAGACAGAGTCTCACTCTGTTGCCCGGGCTAGAGTGAGTGCCGTGGCGTCAGCCTAGCTCACAGCAACCTCAAACTCCTGGGCTTAAGCGATCCTACCGCCTCAGCCTCCCGAGTAGCTGGGACTACAGGCATGCGCCACCATGCCCGGCTAATTTTTTCTGTATATATTTTAGTTGGCCAGATAATTTCTTTCTATTTTTAGTAGAGACGGGGTCTCACTCTTGCTCAGGCTGGTCTCGAACTCCTGACCTTGAGCGATCCACCCGCCTCGGCCTCCCAGAGTGCTAGGATTACAGGCATGAGCCACCGCGCCCGGCCTGAACTAAGATTTTTAATGAGAAATGAAAGGAACAAACAGAGACCAGAAAAGTCATCAAATGGCAAAGTCCACATCCCAAAGCAGAAGCAACATGCAAAAAAATTAATCTTGTAATACTTTTAGGAAAAAAAAAAAAGTAAATCCTTACTATAAGTTTGGAAACTAATGGAAGACAAATTCAGACTATCAGATTTTTTATAGTGGAGCATTCCTCAAGGAGATAAAACAATTATTACACATTATTTTCTCCCTTCTTTCAAATTCCACATTGATTTCTACATTATTTCTTTCAAGCTTCATAATGGAATTGAATGCCTTCTGAACACTAGAAAATGAGGTTTGCTTATTTAAGAGCTTCATGACTCTGAACATTTCAGATTTATTTCAAACACCATCATTGCAGCTCTTATATGCAATGCTAAACTTCAACTACAAACCACAAAAAGTATAACTATTTTTATAAAAACACTAATGTCATGTATTTTTTGAAAAACAGGTGCTAAAGTATATAGCTATTCAGCTTTTATTTTATATTATAATACTACATTATGGATTCATTTAAGCACAGAATGAAGACTCATTCTCTGTAGAAGACTTCCAAACCCTCATAGACTTCAGTATATTTTTTCCTTTGATCAGCTGTCAGAACCTCCTTATTTATATACTTAGTGTGTTAGGTTATAATTCTGTTCTATCACAGTTTTCCTGCTTTATAGGACAATTTATGAAAGTAGGAACATTCTTCATTAATGATTAGGAGATGAAAGGATCAGAATGGTAGGAGGGAATGGCATAGAGTGAAGTAAGAGTTGGCATGGATGCGGAGAGATAGGAACACTCGTACACTGCTAGTATGACTACAAACTAGGACAACCTCTGGGGAACATAATATGGAGATACTTCAAAGAGCTACAAGTAGAACTACCATTTGATCCAGCAATCCCATTGCTGGGCATCTACACAAAGGAACAAAAGACATTCTATAAAAAAGACATCTGCACTAGAATGTTTATAGCAGCACAGTTCACAATTGCAAAGATGTGGAAACAACCCAAGTGCCCATCAATACATGAGTGGATTAATAAAATGTGGTATATGCATACCATGGAGTTCTACTCAGCCACAAAAAACAATGATGATCTAGCATCTCTTATATTATCGTGGATAGAGGTGAAGCCCATTCTACTAAGTGAAATATTACAAGTCTGGAAAAACAAGCACCACATGTACTCACCAACAAATTGGTATTAACTGATCAATATTTATGTGCACATATAGTAGTAACATTCATCAGTGTGGGGCAGGTAGGAGGGGGGAGGCAGGGATGAGTATGTTCACACCTAATGGGTGCAGTGTACACTGGGGGATGGACACATTTGAAGCTCTGACTTGGGTGGGGCAAAGACAATATGTGTAATCTGAATATTTGTACCCCCGTAATATGCTGAAATAAAAAATAAAAAATAAAAGAATGTAAAAAAGAGTTACCTGTATATAGTCCATGAGACAAATCATAATCTTAGAGGAGGCTGCTCTTTTTTAATATAATGTATTTCCACAAAAAAAAAAGGGCAGGAGAAAAATTATCTAATAGATTTTCAATGTTGGTGTCTCTGCTTAGAGTAGGTCTAAGATAAGCATAACACAATTTAATTTTCCCAGTATCTTTTAATTATATCATTTCATCTGAATCCCTTGGTATTTCAAAAGGGCAATTATGGTTATTATTCATCCCTATTTTGCAAAGGAGAGAAACTGAGGCTTACAAAATTTATTGCTCAAGGGCAGATGATAAAAACTGAAGAACTGAAAGTTCAAAGGTAGGTTTTTCACTTCAAAATCCATTTTATTCCCTTTTCCTCCTTTCCTCTTCTTTATTTTTTATTCTTATTCTTCTCCTTCCCTACTATATTCTTTCTGATCTTTTCCTTTAAATGTTAATAGTCATTAAACAGTTACTATCTTCTATATTTTAGTTATTTGGATTTACTATAGATACAAAAATTGATAAAACACAATTTGTAACTTCAAATTACTTTTAGTCTGTTCTTTGATAGCAATGAGTATAATGCATAAGCCAGATGTTGGAAGTTTTGTTGAACAGTTTCTAATTTTAACTTAGGCTAATATTTAAGCAAAAAATGGACATTTTACATTCTCAAAAAAGGAATTTCTCAATAACATAAACGTTTTCTGACAGTTTTGCAGAAGACATCGAGGAGAAGTTTTAAATTGTATAGTAGTCATAATTTCAATTACAAAATCCCCATTGGCCATATTCTCATAAATGTCTCTTTTGAACCTTTGCCCAAGGAAACTCTAAACCTTCTTTTTCCAAGATCATACCTTATTCTTTCGTAAACTCTGTCTCTTTTTTTTTCAAAGGCATATTAACATATTTCTGGTCCGTTTTCATAAATATCCAAAGAGACGTCAACCTATCCAACCATAAAATGATGCACCAGGTGTCAGGAAGGGTATAAAATCAATATTTTTTATTTTTGCCATCAAAATTTCTATGTTATAGAAGTGTTATACATGGCACAAGAATAGTGCTGCAGGCATAACAGGCTTCACAGGGAAAGCATAATTGACCATTGTAGCTTGCCTTCTTCTGTTCCTACAATACATGACACAGAAATCTTGCATTGCACATATAAATGTAAAGATTAAAATTAAAATCAACATATATTATTTGCAAATATTTAGTGTCTGTAGAGAAAATTAAAATGAAATGATTCATTTGATATCATTTTTCAAAATGGAATTGAGTGTTAACTTCATTATAATTTCTGAAAACTGATTAACTTAGTTTCTGAAAACAAATGGCTAAAACAGCTAATGGTAATGGATTGTATTTCCAATTTGAGACTATTGTGAAACAATGGAAAGTCATTGATTTTTGTTGGCAGAAACTCAATGAACTTGAATCTGCCACTTCTTCACTGTATGAATAGACAAATCACTTACAGTCTTAAGTCTTAGTATATTTCCTATAAAATGGAATAATACTAAAATAGATTTATGCTATATTTTATATGCAATGGTGTGTGTCAACATGTGTTGTATAAATGTGGAATTTTATTTTAAAGCTTTATTCACAGAAAAATAAAATTGTTTGTTGTATTCAAAAAGTTCTTTTAACCCAAGAAACTAAGTTATTATTTGAGTAAATGGTTAAGAGAGAACATCATTATATTGGAGGCAGGGCCTCCAAAACTATGGAAAAATAAGTCGGTATCAGTTTATAGATGTTAATTTCTCCTTACTGACTACCACATACTTTAAAAAAAAAAGGTACTAGAAATTAAAAATTTAAAAATCAGATGAACTTTATGTTTTTGTACACATATGCTGGCTGCTATGGTCTGAATGTTTGTGTCCTCCAAAATTCATATGTTAAAACCTAATGCCCAATGGAATAGTGTTAAGAGTTGGAGCCAGCTCTTAACTGGCTCCAGCTGGGTGGTGATTAGACCATGAGGGTGGAGTCCTCACAAATGGGATTAGTGCTTTCTTAAAAGAAGCCTAAGGAAGTTTCTTAGCTCCTTCCACTATGTGAGAACACAGAGGAATGGGCCCTCACCAGGCATCAAATCTGTCATGCCTTGACCTTGGATTTCCTAGCCTCCAGAATTGTGAGCAACATATGTTTGTACTTAAGTCACCCAGTTTGTGATATTTTTGAAACAAACTATAGAAATTATCCCTGAAAGTAGAATGTTTTGTTTGTGTATTTTTTGGTATAACAGTCCAAATAGACTTAGACACTGGCTAAATTATAAAAGGAATACAAATGCTTAATTTAAAAAAAATGGCCATTTGATTTGATATTCCAATCTACTCTACCACAAGAAAACTTGATTGATGTGTTTGACAGGGAAAGTAAGCATAACTATCAAGTGTCTTGGAACTGCTGCACCACAGTTACTGATTATATGACAAGAAATTTTAACTTATTTTCAAAAGTCAACCATGAGCATTTAGTCTGTATTAAATCCACCCACTAAATTTCACTAGAAAAATAATAGCTAGCCATAAGTCAGAAACTCTTTGGTGGCTTAGTAATAATTATTTATAGATTTGCATCTTAAAGGGAATAATCGGGTACATATGACCAGACTTCTGTAGGATGTTTTTATGCTACTGTTATGGAAGTTACTAGTGTCTAAATATTGTATTGTGAAAATACACAATTATTCAGTTCATGAATCCCTGAATTCCCCATTGGCTCCAACTAATCTTCTGTCATTTCTAAGGACTACTATAAAAATTTTGAAATGTACATGAAATGATTATTATAGAATATTATATGGTTGATGATATGTTAATCACATAATACAAACTTAAAGTATAGTAATAAAGAAATGAAGAGTCCAGATAATAAACGGAAGGGATAGACTTAGTTATTTTGAAGTGCTGGGAACATATATGAAAGAATGGCTAAAACATTAGGGAAGAGAAACAATAGGAGTAATTTTAGACAGCTCAGTATCAACATAGGTGTGATGGGTAGTGGGAATATCTGACTAAAAATGAGCAAAAAACTCTTGATGAATATTCATACTAAAATGTGACAGTTATTAGAAAAATGGCTCTTTTTTGAATAATGAAAATTGTCATATACTCACATATTTACTTAGATTTGTAATAGTCTTTCAAATAGCTCTTATATTTAGTCATCACAACACACGAGGGGAAAATATTATCTTTCTGTTTAGTTTGCATGTAAAAGTAATTTGGTCAATATTACTGTGTTAGTAAGAGGTGAAATGGATGAACATACTATACATAAGAATGCTTGGCCAACATAGTAACAGTACAAGCTGGAAGCATTCCAGGCATTGCTTGCCAAATCTAACTCCGTTCACCACTGGGACAGCCTGGATGAAAAGAACCTGTGCTGGAAATCTCTTTGCTCCTCCAGACTCATTTTCCATCTTTCCCCACCTTCTTTTCTTCCTTAGGCTTTCTTCACCTCTGACATCTAATTGTGTTGGCCAATGGGAAGCGAAAGAGAAGAGATTAAAAGCAGGAAAAATAGTGATGCTGGGGTAAGTATTTCTCACTCTTCCTCTACTTCAGGCTTCAGGCTGACTGTTTTCTCCCTATCAAGGACCACAGGACTTTATCATATTGCTTTCCACAATGGCTTCCTCTCCTTACCGTATTAACGGAAAAGAAAGTTAACCTTAGATACATACAATTTCAATAAAAAATTGTTTACAAAGTGAAAGCCAGGATATACCAAAGATCCTTGTGATTTATAACATTTGTTTCAGATCTTCTTTAATTACCCTACTTTGATTATGTTATTTTTTCCTGTCTAGTCCTTGACTCACACAGAGCCTACTTCTAGTTCACCTAGAAGTGGCAATTTCCTAATTTATGTGCTGTGAAGGAAGCTGTTAATAGTTTTACAAATGTACTGGAAGTCTTAGCATCTACTGAGGGTAAAACTAGTATTTAAAGCTGAGTCTTCCCATCAGTAATTTAACTGGAATCTAGTACCACTCTCCCACTGATCAGCTGGGTGAGGGCACCACCTTCTTTTCCATTATGTTAAATTAATATATTGCACTAGATTTTTAAAGTCCTTTGTCTAAATATTTTTTATTGTTTTTCTTTTGCCTTTTGTTTGATTTTAGAATCCTAAATAAGGTATACTTGGAAAAGTTTGTTTTTCATATAAAATAATCACAATAACATAGATAAGCTTAGGTTTCTTGAAATTAAACTTATGTGAAGAAAGAAATATAAGATTGTTATCAAAATGTTAATATTCTAGGATCTGTATTAATTGATATTTTCAATTATTTCTATATGTGGAATTCTACTTTCCAAGCATTTAAATGCTTTAAAATATAAGTAATACAAAGGCCTCTTTTAGCATTGGTGGTACAGTGGTGAGCATAGCTGTCTTCCAAAGGCCTCTTTTAGGTCTTAAAGTGGCTTCCTGGTATACAAATATGACATTGAAGAACTCTGTGAATATTTCCAAGTGTTGTTTGTCTTCTTAATAATCAAAGAAACTTTGTAAATTGTTGTAATAATAGCTCAAGGTAATTATGAAAATAGATTTAAAATTGTATATTTTAAACAAAATACAAGAGCAGTCCAAAGTTTTTATTTTTTCAAAGTATGATCTATGCCTGTACAAAACATGAACCTGAACCATGAAAGCCATATTTCCCTTGTACATAATGTTTTCTTATCTACTGTATTTACATTTTGTAGAAAATATGTAATAGGTCTATTTAAATGCACATAATGAAGCCAAAACATCATGCATGTAATTAATCTACAAACTCTAAGGCAAAAAAGATTGCAGATTCTTTCCTTAATAATGGGAAAAGGAGAAGCATATTACTGATTTTTTGAGTGGAAAATTCATTTTAATCTAATGCCAAAAGTGTCAGGTTAATCACAGTATAGCATGGCTTGTATTTTTCATGGTCATCTAACTAAAATTCTTCATAAATAATCAAAATGCTTTCCTCTGCTCAATAGCCATCACTTCTATCTTCTACTGATTTGGTTCACAATTAACTCAGCCTGACACTGGGCAAGCCAAACAACTCTACCATGTGGACCAGACGAAAAACTGTCAGAAAGTGGTGATACGCTATAATTCAAACCAAAACAATATGTTAAGACTTCCAATTGGAACTTTATTTTTCTTTTCTTTTTTTTTTTTTTTTTTTTTTTTTTGAGACAGAGTCTCACTCTGTTGCCCAGGCTAGAGTGAGTGCCGTGGCGTCAGCCTAGCTCACAGCAACCTCAAACTCCTGAGCTCAAGGGATCCTCCTGTCTCAGCCTCCCGAGTAGTTGGGACTACAGGCATGCACCACCATGCCCGGCTAATTTTTTCTATATATATTTTTAGCTGTCCATATAATTTCTTTCTATTTTTAGTAGAGATGGGGTCTCGCTCTTGCTCAGGCTGGTCTCGAACTCCTGAGCTCAAATGATCCGCCCACCTCGGCCTCCCAGAGTGCTAGGATTACAGGCGTGAGCCACCGCGCCCGGCCGGAACTTTATTTTTCTATAAAATATTCTTCAGTGAAGATTTTTCAAATAAAAAAGTAAGGTACTATTAAGGTACAATATGCTGCAAAACACATATTAATATAGGTAAGAAAAAATATAAAAAAGAAATACTCATTTTATGAATACTGGGAAGGAATAAAATGCAATCTTTTCTTCTACTAGAGTACTAATTTAAAAATGGTTATACGTCAGGGTTAAAAAATAGGGTGAGAAATTTTTTGTCTGATCATATGGCATTCTAGGTAATCTGACCAAATGTAATACCTAATGCAACTGAAACTTTTTCTGATATATTAAAACACATATTTTGAAAAAAGATTTATGATCTGAACTTTTGCTAAAATCAAATACGGACTGAAAATGAGACCCTAAAATCAACTACTAATTTGAAAGAATAGAAACAATAAAGCCAACTTTCATTTACTGATTAAATCAAGATTTATTTTTCATTATCATGAATCCTCAAAAATTATAACAAACATATTTCCAAGAAAATTAAGTCCACAGTCAAAAGTATCACAACTAACACTCAATACCATGCATATTAGCTAGCATAAATGAAAAAATTAAAGCTGCAAAGATATCAGCTTATAAAATTAAGTACATTTAGTGATAATAAGAAGTGAAAGATCAATGCAATAACAAAGAATCTAGTAAAAGTGACGAGCTGACTGTCCATCTGACAAGGGATTAATAACCAAAATTTATAAGGCACTCAAACTCAATAGCAAAAAAACAAATAATCTGATTTAAAAATGGGCTAAAGATATGAATAGAGATTTATCAAAAGAAGACATACAAATGTCCAATAGGTATATGATAAATATCATTAGTCATCAGAGAAATGCAAATCAAAACCACAATGAGATATCATCTCACCCTAGTTAAAATGCTTTGCATCAAAAAGGGGATAACAGATGCTGGCAAAGATGTGGAGAAAGGGAACCCTTGTCATTGTTCGTGGGAATGTAAACTAGTACAGCCAGTATAAAAAGCAGTACAGAGGTTCTGCAAAAAACTAAAAATAAAACTATCATATAATACAGCAATTCCACTACTGGGTACATATCAAAAAGAAAGGAAATTACTATAATGAAAGACATCTGCACTCCCCTGTTTATTGCAGGATTATTCACAATATTCAAAATATGGAATCAACCTAAGTACTCATAAATAAAATGGATAAAGAAAGTGTTGTATATATACACAATGAAATATTATTCAGCCATAAAAATGAATGAAATCTTGTCATTTCACAACATGATGGACATGGAGGTCATTATAAAGATATACAGCTAGTATTTATGCATAATAAATAAAAAATTAAAAATTAAAAAATAAAATCATTAAAAATTAAAAATGCATCTAGTATCAAAAATGAAATTATTTTTAAAAAGAAAAATAATCTAATTAAACATATAGATTAAAACAAAATAACAGAAATTTAAAACTCAATGAATGTGTTAATAGAGATAAGACAAAACTGAAAAATAGCTCCAAAATATATTATATAACATAAGAAATTATATGCAGTGCAACTTAAGAGGTAAAGCAATAAAAAAGGTCCCAAAGTATGATTAAGAAACATGTAGTTTAATAAGTGAGAAAATGCAAAATATATTTAATCAGAATTTCAATAATAAGGGGATAGAATGAACACACTGATATATGAATAATTATGATAAAATTCCAAAGCCATTAAAAGGAAACAATCCCCAGAAGTTCAGGGAATCCCAAGTGAGATAAATAAAAGATACCTACTCCTAGGCACATTACAGTAAAGCTATAGTACACCAAAGCCAAGCAGAAGTTCTTAAAAATGGCAGAGAGAAAGAAAATATTCCCCTCAAAGCATTTGCATTAGACTTACAGGTGACTTCTTACCAGTAACAATGGAAGTCTGAAAATTTGGGGATAATATTACAAATCTACTTGTAAAAAAACAATTATGAATCCCGATGAAAATAACTTTTATAAAGTGAAAAAAAGGCTTGTTAGAACATAAAGTATGAGACTGCCAGAAATAAACCCTTATCATATGAAATTCCATAGGATATACTTCTGTCAGAGTGAAAAGGATCCGAGAAGGATATCTATGAAGCAATGCAGAACAAAAAGCAAGGAACACACTATGCATATCAGTAATTGAAATAGCCATTGCCTGAATAAGCCAACATAGAATATTTCTTGTGAAAATTAAAAATGTGAAACTACAATAATGGGTGATGACTTGAAAAAAATTGGGACGAAGTGGATCAAATATAAAATATTCTAAATAGTATTTGTGAGGCTAACAATATCAATTGACATAGATGAAGGAATAATAAAAGTTTTAGAAAAAAACCTAAAGATAAATGTAACGAATAATTTCAACTGAATGGAAGGGAAAATGGAATTAGAACAAATAATCACAAAGGCAGAAAAAGAGTAAAAAGTATAGAAAAGTTGAGAATCTTTTTTTTTTTTTTTGGAATGAAGCGTAAATGGCTTACTTTTAGTTTTAACTTTATGTTTTTAAAAGTATAATCAGCCAGGTGATGGTGGTAGGGATATTTCCCAACACTTCTCACGTAAAGTCAAATTTTAGGTTCTTCTTTGGAATAAAACAGGCTCTTCGCTGTTTACAAGCTTATTTCCAAGTTGTGAAAATTCTCTCTTCATGCCTGAGAAAACTTTAAGGACAGCATATAATATTAAAAATAAACATATATAAATCAATAATTATCATACATGGAAATAGACAAAGTGATTGAGTAAAGAAACATAAATTTATCAAAATGGACCCTTTTAGAAATATCTGCATATAGCTGCTCAAAAGAAACATTTAAAACATAACAAACATAAAAGTAAAAAGTAAAATGAAAAAAGAATTGAGTAATACTAAGCAAAACAAAATTGGAATAGCTATATTACTTGAGACAGAGTATGGCAATAAGGATCATTGCACAGGGTAAAACATAAAATTCATCAAGAAAGTATGTATTTTTTTTAAATACTTGGAGTGACAAAAATGTGATTACTACATATCATTTATTTAACAATTTATCCATCCATCCATCTATGTATGTATCTATCCATCCATACCTATAGACCGAAAATACTGGCATATTTAAAGAAGAAATAGACATATCCATAATTAAAGAAGACAAAAATAATTAGCATACAGATGATTTTGACAAGCTGCATTTGACAGACAAATTTACCATATGAAAACTAACAACTGAAAAATATGCATTCTTTAGAGTACAAAAAAAGTAAAAAATTGTGTTAAAACATTTCAAAAGATTGATGCTATAAAACACAACTTTCTTTTTTATCATAATACAATTAAATAAAGAAGCAAGATAACTAAAAATTCCATATATTAATAAATTAAGAATTACTTTTATAATGACATTTGTAAAAGACAAATTTTAATGGGAATCATAAAATATGTAAACAGAAAAATTATAATAACATTAAATAATAAAATTAATAAATGTAACTAAAACATACTTTATATGAAATGTTATAATGTAAATGTTTATTAGTGCAAAGAAAGAACCTAGAAAATATGAGCTAAATACCTAAGAGGAGAAAGAGAATAAATACTGACTGGAGTACAAATGAAATTTAAATATAAGAAAACATAAAGAAATTAAAAATACTGAGCTGGGCACAGTGCCATGTGCCTGTCGTCCCAGCCACTTAGGAGGCTGATGGAATTGGTTGAGCCAGAAATTTGGGGCTGTAGTGTGTGCTATGATCATGCCTGTGAATAGCCACTGTACTCTAGCCTGGGTGATACAGTAAGATCCTGTCTCTAAAAAAATAAGTAAATAAATAATAAAAATCTACAATAGAATATATGACTTAGAGGGTGATCCTTCGAAAGAACTTATGAAACTGGCAAAGCACTGATTTTCAGGAAAAAAAGAGACAAATTATATACAATGCTAGGAATAAAAAAGAGAATGTAATATAGGTAATGTAGTTGCCTTTGTTTGCATACATAATGTTTCATTTAAAAATTACACCAATTACTTTAAAAAGATCAGTCAAATAAATGAGATTCTAAATAAACATTCACTTGAAAATCTGACTAAAAATAAGTTAAAAATCAGATTTACTTTATTACTTTAAGAATATTGATTAAATCTTGCAAGAAGGAACTAAGGCCAGATATTATTTTTACAAACAAGTATGTATTCAAAAAACAAGTAATCTCATTTTCTATTTTTTCAACCCAGAATGTATAAAATGGAAAATATTCCCCAACTATTTTTATTAGATTAACACATCTTGTAGAGTAAAACCTACAAGGACATCATGTAAAATTTTTACAGGTAACTTCACTTATTAAAATAAATGCAAAAAGTTTTACACAATTTAAGAAGCAGGATCTAGTGAATCTAAAGTAAAAGCATATCAGTAACAAATTATGTTTATTTTGAAAATGTTGAGTTGGTTTAACGTGAAAAAAATCAATTGAGATATTGTATCACATTAAAAATTGATGAAGATAAATCATAACATCATCTCAATAGAAGAATAAAATATATGGAAAAATTCAACATTTTTCTGTGATTAAAATTTTTAGAAACAAAAATAACTAGAAATAAAAGATAACCTTCCTAATTTGATAAATGAATAGTTTCCTACAAAAATCTCTTTCAAAATTCTGCATTTAATGGTGGAACATTGAAAGCATTTTTTTAATTTCAGCATATTACGGGGGTACAAATGTTCAGGTTACATATTGCCTTTGCCCCACCTAAGTCAGAGCTTCAAGCACATCCATCCCCCAGACTGTGCACACTGCACCCATTAGGTGTGAATATACCCATCCGCCCTCCCATCTGCCGGACACCCAATGAATGTTATTACTATATGTGCACTTAAGTGTTGATCAGTTAATACCAATTTGATGGTGAGTACATGTGGTGCTTGTTCTTCCAGGCTTGTAATACTTCACTTAGTAGAATGGGCTCCAGCTCTTATGCAGAATAATACAAGAAGTGCATTATTTTTAAGAATGTACAGTAATACATCATTTTAAGAGTTCTCATGCTCGTCACTTTTGTCCATCACTTCAGTGAAGAGTGTAATTCACATAGATGAAAAAAAAGAATGAAAAGTTTCAGAAAGAAGGAAACAATTATCATAAAATACAGACAATATTATTTTCTAAACAGAAAACTCAAATGAATCTATGGATAAAATTATAGGGAACTATTGAGTTTTGAATGTTTGCTTCATGCAAAAACAATGGAGAGTGCTACTTTAATTGCAGTATTTTAACATGGCGCTTATGCTCTAAAAATTGACCCAATCATGGTATAATTTCTTAGGAATATTTTTTCATTTTTTTTTAGTCCTGCAGTAAATGACTAAAATAGATCTTTAAATTATGATCAGATACACATAGTTCCAAAATACATTTCAGACATAAAACATAAAAGACTTAACCAATCTTTGACATAAACAAAATCAGATTATATGCCAGTCAATTTTAAATGTAGTAAAAGCACATTTTCATATTATAAGAATAACACAGTTTCAATATACGCAATACACAGTTCAAGAAAATCAAATTTTTTTTCATTTTTTTGCTGAAATTTAACAAACCAGTTATTTTTTCTCTTAAACTGTATTAAAATCAAGGTCAACTTGTGACCACAAACTTTGTATAGGAGAAAGATAGAATAAAGATAAGGAGACAGTCTTTTTCCCCTTTAAAGATTAAATGTAAAATTCCTTAAGCTAAAAATTTATTGTAATTTAGTTAATTATGTAAACATTAACTGTTGAAAAATGATTTAAACAGTAGTCAATTATAACAATTTAGATGTATCTTATCTCTTAATATTCAACATATTATTTTAAGACAATTTATTTCAGGGAAAAGACTAGAATAATTTATAGATAGGTATATGAAATTAACAGTATTTCTGTGTGTGTGCAGTGAAGTGTAATCCAGTCTTGGCATTATAGTCTACCTGCTTAACACAGCAATGAATTTCTAGGGAACCTTGAAGGCACATGGCTTTTAAATTATTCTTGCTGCCAGTTGAATCTGTTTATATTCTCATTTGGACTTCCATATTAGCAATGATTTCTGCTTTATATACCTACTGCATCTTTTAATGGTAACATAATCTGGTAGATACAATGTGAAACTCCTGCAGAAATTACTATTTATGCTAGGTATAAATAGGAGTGGTGCCCAGAGTGGCTGGAATTTTGCTAGCAAGAATAAAATCAATGAGAATGAGAGAAGGAAACAGAGAGTCAGAGAGACAGAGAGACAGAGAGACACAAAGTGTGGTTTTCAGAGAAAACTGTGGAAAAGAAGATAAGGAATTGCCTCATTAAAACATGAAAAATTACAAATGCGAATTTTTCAATTATTCAAATAATTGTATAATAGGATGGCGTCACAAATCTTGCAGTGCTTCTAAACTTGATTTAAAATGCAAAGTTTATGTAATAATTAATATTAACATAACTATTTTCTTTTTTAAATGTTTAAATGAATATTACTCAAGTGTCAAAGCAAATATACAGATGGCTGCAACAGCTGATCCAGAATCTTTACCACAGGAAAAAAATTGACTTTTAAAAAATATAGCAACTTAATGTACCTGGTCAGGTATTAATCAATTATGCTGGAAATTTGTTAAACTTGCTGAAAACATCTTAGATTTTAAAAAGACAGTATATTTTCAAAACAAGTTCTTGGGGCCCGGGATGTAGAGCCGGCGGTGCCTGACGGCGCGTCTGACGCGGAGTTGGGTGGGGTGGAGAGTAGGGAGCGGTAGTCGGGGGTGGTGGGAGAAGGAGGAGGCGGCGAATCACTTATAAATGGCGCCGAAGCAGGACCCGAAGCCTAAATTCCAGGAGGGTGAGCCAGTACTGTGCTTTCATGGGCCTCTTCTTTATGAAGCAAAGTGTGTAAAGGTTGCCATAAAGGACAAACAAGTGAAATACTTTATACATTACAGTGGTTGGAATAAAAATTGGGATGAATGGGTTCCAGAGAGCAGAGTCCTCAAGTATGTGGACACCAATCTGCAGAAACAGCGAGAGCTTCAAAAAGCCAATCAGGAGCAGTATGCAGAGGGGAAGATGAGAGGGGCTGCCCCGGGAAAGAAGACATCCGGTCTGCAGCAGAAAAATGTTGAAGTGAAAACAAAAAAGAACAAACAGAAAGCCCCTGGAAATGGAGATGGTGGCAGTACCAGCGAGACTCCTCAGCCTCCTCGGAAGAAAAGGGCCCGGGTAGATCCTACTGTTGAAAATGAAGAAACATTCATGAACAGAGTTGAAGTTAAAGTAAAGATTCCTGAGGAGCTAAAACCTTGGCTTGTGGATGACTGGGACTTAATTACCAGGCAAAAACAGCTCTTTTATCTTCCTGCCAAGAAGAATGTGGATTCCATTCTAGAGGATTATGCAAATTACAAAAAATCTCGTGGAAACACAGATAACAAGGAGTACGCTGTTAATGAAGTTGTGGCCGGGATAAAGGAATACTTCAACGTGATGTTGGGCACTCAGCTGCTCTACAAATTTGAGAGGCCACAGTATGCGGAAATCCTTGCAGATCACCCCGATGCGCCCATGTCCCAGGTGTATGGGGCACCACATCTACTGAGATTGTTTGTACGAATTGGAGCGATGTTGGCCTATACACCTTTGGATGAGAAGAGCCTTGCTTTATTACTGAACTATCTCCATGATTTCCTGAAGTACCTGGCAAAGAATTCTGCGACTTTGTTCAGTGCCAGTGACTACGAAGTGGCCCCTCCCGAGTACCACCGGAAAGCCGTGTGAGACGCTCGCCGTGTTTGGATCTCTGTAAACACATCTTTGTTCTCAGTCTTTCTCCTGTACAAACAATGTACTTTGAAGATGTTAGTGTATAACAGAATTGATGTTTGTTTTCTGTTTGATTTTAAACAGAGAAAATAAAAGGGGTTATAGCTCCTTTTTTCTTTTCTTACTTTTTTTTTCATTTCAAAGTTGCTACCAGTGTATTCAATGATGGACAGCAGAGAGACATGCTGTAGAGTGTTTATTGCTAGTCGACAAAGCTGCTTCTGAATGCTGGTGGCTCTCTCCTTTGACACTACGCACTTTTATAATACGTGTTAATGCTACATGGCAAATGCGCTGACTCCTAGTGCCAAAGGTTCAACTCAGTGTCTATAACTGAACACACTCACCCATTTGTGCTCCTTTTTTTTTTTATGGTGCTTAAAGTAAAGAGCCCGTCCTTTGCAAGTCATCCATGTTGTTCCTTAGGCATTTTATCTTTGCTCAGATTGTTGAAGAATGGTGGCTTGTTTCATGGTTTTTGTATTTGTGTCTAATGCACGTTTTAACATGATAGACGCAATGCATTGTGTGGCTAGTTTTCTGGAAAAGTTGATCTTTTAGGAATTGTTTTTCAGATCTTCAATAAATTTTTTCTTTAAATTTCAAAAAAAAAAAAAAAAAACAAGTTCTTAATCATTTTCACAAGGAAAAATATCCACCTACTCTCTGTATTATATGTAGACAGATATGTAACTGAGTCCATGAATACTACTCAAGGATTGTATTGGCTCCGCATAGGCATAGACTTATTAAAATTTTATTTAAATAATGTATGATGAATATTAACAAGCCCTATATTTGCACGTATGACATTCTAATTGGTCATTTATTGTTTTTTTCTTAATTAACTCTTGAAAATTAATTTTGAGAATATTTTATATAATTTTAAGTAAACCTTGATAAAAAGAATTAAGGAGACTTCCAAAGGGGGGAGAGAGCAGGGTACAATAGTACATATTATGTTGAGAGAGCATAGTGCAATAGTACATATTATGTTTGCTTATTTATACAATGTAGAATAGCTTAAAATATAGTGGTTATTACTTTGAAACAAAACAAACGTGTTGACTCTATTGCATATGCATGTGATATTGATTATATCTTTATAAATTAAACTACATTAAATAGAAAGGCTTAACAGTTGATGTTTATATTGGTCTTTTAATGTCCTAAACATTCACAAAATTTATATATAAATTCATAGTAATTTAAAGAGTGAAATTAACAGATTCTTTATTCTCCTTTCTCTGGCTAAAATTGATGTTCTAAAACCTTTGGTTTTAAATAGAGGTAACAATGAAATAGAAGATATATCATTCACTGCACCTTGATCAAAAATCACTTTACTTTGGCATTTCTAAGAAATATCTAGAGCAAAGACTGGCACTAAGAGCTTTACAAGAATGTGATACAGCTTACAAAATACTGGACTGGATACATAACATATTTTTTTTAAATTGCTTTTTGGCTTCTTTGTGTATTGATACTGAAACTCAAGAATTGGCACTATAAATTGTCTCCATTAAATTAAACAATTTTTTCTTCAGAAATGGTAATCTACCTCAGAAACAAACAAACAAAAAAATCTATTCTTCGCTCTAATGGGGAAAACTTTTTACTTGCTTATTTTTCTCTAAAAATCTCTCATCACACTGTTTATCTTTTTGTTGTTTTGCTTCTTAGTTTGTTTAAATATCTTTAATGTGTTGGAATTTAAATATGTTCAGAACTGTGACTGGCTGACAAAAACGCAATAATTTTTAATATTGCATCTTGTGTATTCCTCTGAGTTTTTTTTAAGGTTTGAATTATTTCCTGGGAGAAATCTTGTTTGTTATAATGTCTTCTTAACAGGAGTTTCTCCAATGTTGTCTAGTATAAAATACCTCCTTACCTCAGTCCAGACTAGAGAAACAGCAATTCTTTCACAGAAAAAAAAAAAAAAAAAAAATTGTGAGCATTTGACCACAGGGTTCTGCTTTTGTAAGGTTTTATAGTAAACATGTTTAGTAGAAGAAAGGAGTAGGTATGTTTCCTTTAATCCCTTTCTCCTCCAATATTCATTTGAACTGCTCTCAGCTAAATCTTTATACCTCACATTGTCATTGGAATGCTTGTGTCTGAAAAAAAAATTGAAATGTATTCTGCAAAATCCATTCTTCCCAGATACCTTTGGTACAGTCATATCCAAGAACAGGAAGTCTTACGGAGAGATTAAGGTAGCTACACTCACTTTTAAACCAATCCTTGGAAATGCTTCCACACCAAAATATTAAGATTTAATATAATGAAGCTTTTGTCTTTATTTATTGTGATGCTATAACTCAAAAATCCATATGAATTTACTAGACAGAAATTTTGTTTAATGTGTTTTATGAATTATAGTTAATCATGATAATTTTACACATTTTGAGACAATATGGGTAAAGGCTGCCTGCAACCTGGAGTTGTTTAAAGTAATTTATAGCTTAAGAAATTTTATAGTCCAAAGTAAGGAAATAAAACTGTGAGTAATTTTAGACAATGTGTGTTATATGCATACTTATCTGGGTATGTGATTTGAATATAGATTGGCTGGGAAAGACGAAATTAAATTATGTCAACTTCATAGACATAATTTTAAGTATGCCCAATTTTAGTCATAACTTGGGTAACTGAACTAAAGTAACTCAATAAAGTAAAACAGTAGAATTGATTGAGAAATTTAACACATGTTCAGATGCTGTTTTAGAAGCAAACTTTAGTTTGAATATTGACAACAGCTGTGACCAAATCTGTATTGAAAAAAATAGGTTTATTGAAATTAAATATTTATTGCGATTAGGTATAAAAACAATAGCAGGAACATGATTATAATCTTCGATACACTTGTTATTTGTCAATAGTTATTTTTGTGTCTCATTGAGCGAGTAATTTTGTTGGTATCATCTGTGTTTTAATTAAATTTTCATGCCTAAACAGCCCAACTTGAGGGAAAATTTATCTTTCTTATGAAAAAAAAAATGAATTTAGAAGAAAGTTCCTTAAATATAAAGAAATACTTTTCATCAGTATTTTTGACAGGTTTAGATTGAATTCAGACCTATAAGATTTTCTGCAGATGCAAGGTTCCAAAACTATTGCTTTATTGTTATTTTGCACAGTGTTATTACAAATGTCTTTTTTTCTCCTTGATTTCACCTTATCTGAAGACATTCTTTGCACATTTCTTCTAAGCCCAGCTTTTGTCAGACCAATCCTCAATGAACTTGCTTTTGTTGTTATCAAGGATTATCACTTTGAGTATCTTGTGCCTTAGAGGTAAATATTTATAAGAAGCTTTGATTCACTCTGTATTTAAATATCCAAAAGCACCCCAAAGGACTCCCCCATACTACCCTCTTTATACTTTCCATAATGCAATCATGTTTTAATTTCTCTGAGTAGTTAGGGCAAGGTGTATTAATAAACAATGTACTTAAATTTACCCATTATAAAATTATCTACCTATACAATTCTGGAAAAATACAAGTAAACTTGTATTTTATAAGTACAATAATAATTATTTCAATTTAAGCCCAGCTGGGTGGCAAAGGAATTAATGAATTAGTAAATTGCAGGTACAATATTCATCAATTGGAATAAGATGAGAAATAGGTAGTTGTCTTAAAATACATAGAAGATGAGGCCGGGCGTGGTGGCTCATGCCTGTAATCCTAGCACTCTGGGAGGCTGAGACGGGTGGATAGCTAGAGGTCAGGAGTTTGAGAGCAGCCTGAGGAAGAGCGAGACCCCGTCTCTACTAAAAAATAGAAAGAAATTATCTGGCTAACTAAAAATATATATAGAAAAAAAATTGGCCGGGCATGGTGGCATGTGCCTGTAGTCACAGCTACTCAAGAGGCTGAGACAGCAGGATCACTTAAGCCCAGGAGTCTGAGGTTGCTGTGAGCTAGACTGATGCCACAGTACTCTAGCTCAGGCAACAGAGTGAGACTCTGTCTCAAAAAAAAAAAAAAAAAAAAAAAAATCCACACATAGAAGATGAGGTTGAATAAAGCTATGGTTAAATATCTTAGCTACCATTCACTATTTTTATGATTTCTGGCAAATTATGTAATGTATTCAAATTTCTGCTTTTAGAGTTTCAATATTAGAACCATAACTACCAAAAATAGTTTTCTGAGGACTAAACTTAAACCCTTATCGCAGTCCTTGAAATTTAATAAAATTTTATTGGTTAAGTACAAAAGTATCATTGAAATTTTCTCATATAAACTATGGAGAAAAGTTTAAGGCATTAAATATATTGTTCTATATTTATTTTTCCATACCAGCTGCAAATATTTTTATTGTGTTTACCACATATAAATATTTCCATTTCATAATCATAGAGTATTTTTAATGTCAGTATTTGTAGGTATAATGAATGATGCCAAATGAGGACTCAAAATTTGACAAAATAGAGATAGCAATTATGTAAATGTCCCAAGACAATTTAAAAAACAAACACAATAAAATCTAGAAGCCAAACAAAGGTTTTTCTCTGTAAAATGAAGAAAATACATTCAATAATCCTCATATGGTTTGGGAAAATACTTGAGCTCACTTTGCAAGTATATTGTAACTTATATAAAGTAAACTATTTATTACTATAAGATTATTTTTAAAACTTTCAAAAATTTAGTATAAATTAAAACTTTCCCAGTTAATGTTTTAAATATAAAAAATACATTAAGTAAAATGAATTAAATATGTGTAAATTAGACCATCAATATTTCTCATATTCAGAATAACAGTATCTCTCCAACTCTATAAGATTTATAAATTTAATTTATGCTTACTCTGCTTATTTTTTTAAAATATGAGAACAGTAAATAGTTCAGATTAATTCTTGTCCTCAAAAAGTTATACTTTAAATCTATTGATTATATTATTTAGGAATGATATAACCCCTATTGTAGTTTGATTTGCCAGGATGAAACAAGTGGATGATTTTTATACAGGTCTATATCACTTTCTTAACCAAATTCAAAGGTTATACTATATGTAAAGAAAAAATTAGATAGAAAACAATTTTAGTTATATTTACAGGTAGAAAATATTATGGTTTCTTTATTCTTTCAACATATGTTTAATTAGTTCCTAATAATTTCTGACAAAATAATGATTCAAAAATTATTTGGACTCTGCCTTCAATGAGTTTTATGCTAGTGATAGAGACAGACATCAATAAAGTAAGATTACAAATAAATATAAAATATCTTTATTAACTTCTGTTAACATATTTTAAATAATGGAGCAGGAACTCCATTTTTGCTTCGGAGTAGAATCTACATTTTTACTTAGAGGAAAGCTCATTCTGCTGGCAGAGAAAATGATGTATTTTAATTGAGCAATATTAGATGTGAGTTGACCAACATTGAAGCTACTGCAGACGATAGAGATGTGACAAAATCAATAGAACTAAATTGTAGATTTACACATGTAGGGGAAGGGTGGTCAAAGACGACTTTTTTTTTTTTTTTTTTTTTTTGAGACAGAGTCTCACTCTGTTGCCCGGGCTAGAGTGAGTGCCGTGGCGTCAGTCTAGCTCACAGCAACCTCAAACTCCTGGGCTTAAGCGATCCTACTGCCTCAGCCTCCCGAGTAGCTGGGACTACAGGCATGCGCCACCATGCCCGGCTAATTTTTTGTATATATATATTTTAGTTGTCCATATAATTTCTTTCTATTTTTAGTAGAGACGGGGTCTCACTCTTGCTCAGGCTGGTCTTGAACTCCTGACCTCGAGCGATCCACCCGCCTCGGCCTCCCAGAGTGCTAGGATTACAGGCGTGAGCCACCGCGCCCGGCCCAAAGACGACTTTTGAGGTGCTGGTTTAAGTTAGGTGAATGGATAATGAAGGCATTTACCAAGTCATGAAGGTTGAACTCTTTGAGTTTTAGGATCCTTTGAAACATATGTATTTAACTAATTGGGTCTGAAAGTCATAGACATGTCCCACCTGAAAATATAAATTTTGGGTCTTGTAATCAGTTGAATTCATGAGCGTGGATAAAATGACCTAAGGAGAGAATGTAGCATGAGAAAGGAGCTCATGACCAAGCACTGGGTCACAGCAACTACTAATGTCCAATCAATGAAATCATGCCAACAAAATAATACTGATAGAAAGTAAGCACAGAAGCAGAGGAAAGCCAGGAAAATGTTGTGTTCAGAATCCAAAGGAAGAAAGCTTTTTAAGAAGAAGCTAAAATGTGCCTAAGAAGTCAAATGACATGAAAACTGAAAAACACCTGTTACAATCCCACTACTGGACATCTACTCAAAGGAAAAGAAATCATTCTATCAAAAAGAGATCTGCACTCAAATATTTATTGAAGCACAATTCACAATTGCAAGGATGTGGAATCAACCCAAGTGCCCATCAATTCATGAGTGGATTAACAAAATATGGTATATGTATTACTCAGGAATACTACTCATAACATGAAGAAGTATGAATTAAGTCCTTTTGCAACAACTTGGTTGGAACTGGAGACCATTATCCTAAGTGAAATATCAACATTGCTAATTTAAATTTTTCTAGTTGATAAAATATGTTGATGGAATTGTGGAAACAATATTTTGACATAATTTTTATATCATAGGATTCAGATATTTGTTTAATCAATAATGTTATTTAGAATTAATTCTAATCATAAACTTTATGGTTGTTGATAGTGTTTATCTTATAGGGATATTTGCAGCCAACACATGAAGAAAAATTCAAGTTTTTAAGCAAGGTCAATAGTTGCTAATTTCATTATCTATGAAAGAGAAAAAAGGAAACTAATAATAAAACTATATTTTTATGTTTTTTTTAAAAACCACAAGGGTTTAATTATCAACATTCATATTGCAACAGGATCATAAATGTCAGGTGATTACAATAAGGAATTAAAACCATTTCCCAGGTTTGTACATTTTTTTATGATATGTACTTAAGCTAAGGAGACAAAAGCAGACCTTTTCCTCCTCCTTTACTCATCATAATTTTCCAGATTTTATCATTTCTTAATTTTGTTTCAATAAAATTAATGAAGTGTTTTGTGTTCTGATAATTATCATTTGAGTCTCTTGTTTCTAAATCTTTTTATACTTCAAGAACTTATGCAAGGCTTTAATTTTACACTTGTTCAATCCCAGTACTGTGGGCGTAATATTGCCTGCACTTCACAGAATGTTGAACTCCAACCACCCAGTTTTTATGAACCAAAGATGAACTTATCAACTGGTATATAGCAGCATTGTTTTTAATGTAACTATTTGAATAACTTAGAAAAAGTTAAGAACAGGACATAAAACAGAGAATAAATAGAAAACAACCATAAGAATATACATCTGTAGATCTAAATAAGATACTAGCTGGAATATTATGCTCAATAGTTAGCTATTTATTGCTGTTACTGTCTAAGAGTAAAAATATATTAGAGTAAAAATGTTGAGTAGACTGTGAAGAAGAAAATTTTTCATGTGTTGAATAAGATTATCCCCAATAAATTATTTCACAGCACTTGACTCAACTGTTTTTATTTCAATATAAATAGGTTCTAGGGCATAAAAATGACAGAAATTCACAATATTCAGTCTCTGAAAATTGAGTAAAAGAGCATAAACAGAAATAAGAGCAAAAATAAAATATCATTTTACATGAAGAGAATTTAAGTGTGTGTCAGGGAATCCAGAAAGCATTTTCTCAGGTAACAGAATTCAGTTATATATATATGTCCTTTATTTATTTAGCTATTACCAAACTTATTTTATTTCCTCAGAAATATAACTTTGTTTAAACAACACACCTTTCTACTTATTCTCATGTTTTTGTTTATGACCTTTCAAAATGTATCTTTTTATACCCATGTGATGATTCGATTAAGAGAAACATCATAAACAAGAGTGTTCAATGGGCCTTAAAAAATTAAACTATTAAAAAAATAACGTGAAAAGACTAAACAGAATTGCTAACAATGAGGTACTGGAAGGCAGCCAGTCTACAGGCAACATAAAAATACTTATTAGTTCACTAGCCTGATAAACTGAAGATTTATGGGGAATAAATACAAATGAAGTCTTCAAAGCATGTCTATAAGACATTTTATTCAAGAGGTGAATGAGAATAACTACAAAGAGAGAAAGTACAAGCACATAAAATATATATTGAATTATGACTTTCAGCCAAATGACACTGTAATAAAACTACTTGCCAAAAATCGTGGCGTGCAGAATTACCAAGATGTAAAAATAGGAAAAGCGTAGCTCATGTTGAACAAAATTATTAAAAACCAAATGCATTCATAAACACAATTCACAGACAATGCTAAATCAAAAGTGGCTTTGCCTACCAAATACCGAATATATATTGAGTATGGAAGGGATTGAGCTTATCTTGGCATTTTCATCCCTAACCACTTACAAAATGCCTTTTTCAGTTAAAAAGATCAACTATCAGGGATCTGAATGCTTGCACTGAATAAGAAAAAAAATCTAATTTGTTTGCATATTTTCATGTTATTCTTCCTATACTTCTTCATCCTAATATTTGTAAAATATGAGATATATTTAAACAAAGAATTATATATATATAGACACACATTTGTATATAGGCAAAAATGACATATTTGAAATGTAATTTAAATTATACACTATTACTCAATTATAGGAAACAAAAATATTTTGATATATTTAATAAAATACACTGAATTTCAAACACGGCATTTGCTTAAAATCATGGTAGGCTGACTATATGATTATATTAAATATTAAAAATTCGGCAAATGGAGTAAAGGTTGAGGTGAGAGGTAGAAAAAAGGAAAAAATCAGCACTATTTTTGTGGAATAAAGAAAGAAAAGCAAGTTGATGTGAGGCAAGGCAGCAACATCCAGCCAGAAAGGCAAAGATCGACTAAACAGATCAGAATCAATAACCTTCGCGTTAAACAAGCTCACCTGTATTTCAGGCAAATATTAGCACTGAGATTTCCTGGGGTGAAATATGGTCTCAAGCAGTGTACAGTGGTGGAGAATATGTCTGGAAAGTACTTAGAATTAGAAAAACATGTGTAACTACCTTGAGGTAGCATGTCAACAAGCAGAAGTACCTGACCTTAGAACTGGGTTTCTGGAATTGGACTCCAGCTCTTGCTTAGTCTGGAAGCTAAAGTAAGAGGATGCAGTAGAAAGTAAAACAGATTTCTCAACCAAAGAACATATACAGTGCTTTTTTATTTTTTATTGCCAAAGTGTGCTTGTATGAAAGACAAAGGATATTGTAATGGTAGTTTAAGTCATAAGAGATTTGTATGTCATACTAAACATAGTTTTGTACTTTGGTGAGTTAAAATCCTTGAAGAAATTTGAGCAAAAAATTAACTTGCAATTGACTGAATGTACACCCTGGGGGGAAAAAGTGACTATTGAGACACTTCCTAGACTCATGATTTAATTCGTAGGGAAAATTATGACGTAAGATGATATGAAAATATATATATTAAATATTTCTGATTTACATTGTCTTTTGAACAACTGGAAGGAAATATCCAAATGATTGTAGAGAATATGAGAATATAGTTCATGACTTTGAGAGATTGAAAATCATCATGACAAAGATGTAGCTAAAAGCCCTGAACATGAGTTTAACTAAGCATTGAGACTATGGGGAAGAGTACTAGGAATCAACACTTTGGAACATCTACAGGTAAGAAAAAGGCAAGAAAAGAAAAAAAAAATCTTATAAAACAGAAAACACAGGCAGAGAAGTGGGAGTAAAACCAAAGGAGTGATATGAAAATCATAAAAGTGTTGTCGTCTATATTTTAGGACACTTCTCCCCTATAAAAGAGACTAGTGTGTTATATTAATACAATATGGGTGCTTTTAAAGTATAGAAGTAAGCCTAATTAGTGAAAATTACAGTACAGCATGGTGACTTTGTTAATGATGATATATAGTATTCTTAAAAAATGCTAAGAAGTTGGATGTTAAGCATTCTAACCATAAAAGTGGTAACATATAAAAAGTGCATATATTAATTAGCTAGATTTACACAATCCACAATGTATATATACTTCAAAACATCATGTTGTACATGATAAATAACATACAGTTTTATCTGTCAATTTAAATAAAGTAATGAATGGATTTAAAATACATAAATAAATTGTATACAGTCAGGAGAAAAAAGAAACTATAAGAAAACATTTTTCTCAATAAAGGAAAAATCTTCAAACACAATGTGAAGATGTAGAAATACAAACTACTCAATCTGAACAATAATGAGAAATTACACTAAAAAAAATGAGTAGAGCCTCTTCTCAAACCCCATCAATATGAAAAAGAAAGCCTGTCTTATTTTACAAAGGAAGAAGAGGACATCTCCAAACTCTTTTCTCAAGACTTTGCTCTTTATCATAATATAGAACATAAGGATCTTGATCATTTTTTAAATTGTTCAGAATATCTCAGTGCTTCTCAGTAAAATTATGATATTAGGCTAATTATACATGTTGATTAGAAAGTCATAATTAACATGGATAACTTACTAGTGAAGATAAGCCTTCAGAGGATTTAGACATGTGCCACACTAGTAAAGTTTAGAAATCTAATTATATGTGGCACGTTATTAATAGAACCTCCCCTGTAGATCTAGGGAGATTTTACCTTCTACTCCATAATAGTAAGAAAGAAGCATTTGATTCTTGCTCACTATCTTTAGATTGTGAAGACAGTATATACCATCCTTGAAAATAACTGTTTGGATTCATTTTTATGATGAATCAAGCACCAGTCTCCCATGGGGCTAGCCAACTTAATAATCAACTCTATATTTTTTTTCTTCCTTCCTGGTTTTACCTCCCCAATCTCTGACCTGCTAACTGGAATTAAGTTTTTGTTTCAGTTTTTGCTTTGAACAAACCTAGGCTAAAGACAGTCTTAATCTAGAAATACATACCTACATAATTAATCTAGATAAGAGCAAAACAATGTTTCAACTATAAAACAAACTTTGCACCCTGATATTTTTTCTCAAGTCATGATTCAAGCATAAAATTTTAAACAAGTTTTAATCAATTATCTCCAAATATGGTAAAATGCATTATAACTTATGAATATTTAGCAGTTATTTGTTAAATAGTAGCGACATAAGAGGTCCTATGCAAAGCTATTTCTAAGGTACTTTATTAAGGAGATTTCAATTGTGTTTCCTTTGTCTGTCATCAATTATTATTGTCGTTAATATAAAATATAAAGTAATGAGAATTATTTTTAAGGTTGCAGTCAGGAAAATAAAACAAAAGCAAAACACAAAAACAGCAAACAAGTAAAAACAGAACCAAAAACCTCCTCATCATTGTCATCATCATCACGACCACAACAAATCTTATTAGATAGTTGAAATTCTTTGATGACTAATTAAGCACTGATAAATTCACTTAACACATCATTCTCATTTGGCTGAGATCAAGTGTAAATTTACTAAATACTCAAAGTGTATTATCTGTGAATGAATAAAATAAATTGTGACTCAATTATGTATTTTTGAAATCAGTGAACATAGAATTTGTTTTCAATCAGTTTTAAGTTATTTAAAAAAATAAAATCATAATTTTAAGATGAGACATTTTTGGCCAATTTAGAAAAAAAAACTATTCAAAGAATTGTGACTTATGTAAAAGAAAGAAAAAAAAACTAAGTTACATAGTAATCATAAATATTAACCAAGTTAGATTACCTAACAGTGCTTTTCCTCTATCTCTCCAGTATGGTCTATAAAGTTGGCTTGTTGTAGATACTCAACCCCATTAAAAAGTGGGAAAAAGACATGAACAGAAATTTTTCAAAAGAAGATAGATTAATGGTCAATAAACATATGGAAAACTGCTATATATCTCTAGTCATCTGGGAAATGCAAATCAAAACCATAATGAGGTATCATTTAACTCCAGTGAGAATGGCTTTTATCAAAAAGTCCCAAAACAATCAATGTTGGTGTGAATGTGGAGAGATAGGAACACTCATGCACTGCTGGTAGGACTGCAAACTAGTACAACCTCTGTGGAAAGGAGTATGGAGATCCTCAAAAGAACTAAAAGTAGAACTACCATTTGATCTAGCAATCCCACTATGGGGTATTTACCCAAAGGAAAAAAAAAACACTCTATAAAAAAGATATCTGTACTTGAATGTTTATAGAAGCACAATCACAACCACAAAGATGTGGAGATAATCCAAGTGTCCATCAATATATGACTTAATTAATAAAATGTGGTATATGCAAAGCATATACCACTCAGCTATTGAAAAGGTGAACTACATATTATATTAGTCTGGATTGGAGCTGGTGCCCATTCTTCTAAGTAAAGTATCACAAGAATGGAAAAACAAACACCACATGCACTCACCATTAAATTGGTACTAATCCATCAACACCAATGTGTATACATGGGAAATAACACTCATAGGGTGTTGGGTAGGTGGGAGGGGGGAGGCAGGGATAGGCAAACTCACACCTAATGGTTGCTGTGCATGCTGTCTGGGGGATGGGCACACTTGGAGCTCTTACTTGGGCAGTGCAAGGGCAATTTATGTAACTAAAGCATTTGTACCCCGTAATACTCTGAAATAAAAAATAAACAAATAATATAAATAAATTAAAAAGTGTAGTATGTACAAATTTATGATTTTGAATAATTAGATAAAAAATGTAAATGTTTTCCCAAATCAAAAGTGAAATAATCACTTCACAAAATCAGTACAGCTTGTACTGTTTATCTATCTACCTATCTAAACAGATATATATATATCCATATGACAGTAAATTTTATGCGTCAATTAAGAGTGTATCTCTGGATTAAATTAATATTTAAATTGGTGAACTCTGAGTAAAAGAGATTCCTCTTCATACTATAGGTAAAGTTCATGCAATCAGTTGAAGACCTGAGTAGAAAAAAAAAAAAAAAAAAAAGAACAGCTCTCTCATCAAGAGTGAATTCTACAGCAGACTGTACTCAAATTTTACCTACACCATTGACTTTTCCTAGTCTCCACCTTGCTATGCACCATTGGCTGTCCTAAATTTCCAAACTGCTGGCCCACATGGCAGATTTTGGACTTGCCAACCAACATCATTATGTGCCAATTCCTTACAATATATCACTTTACATACATATGCATATATATCATATATGATATATGAATGTATATTATATATGATAGTTACATATATATTATACATATAGGTTCTGTTTCTTAGAGAACCATGACTAATATAATCCTCAAAATAATTTTGATTGAAATTATACTTATTTATAGGCCATTATGTCTGACTTCATAGTACCAACAAAAAGCGATTGCAACCTGAAAACAAAATCAATCAGAATGCCATAGAGTCAAATTTCTAGACAATTTTTTTGCTCAAACATTTATAATTCATCATGTGGGTACTGTCATATAAAACAGCTGACCTTCAGAATATCATAGATCCCACCACTGCTACATCATAAAAAATCTTGAGCCACACTAAAATTTATATTTTAATTAATTCATATTTTTTCCATATTTGACTTAAGAAATTTTAGTTACAACAATTAGTCTGAATAGAATACGCTATGTCGCCCATGTACCACCTTTCCCCCCAAATCAGAGCTCCAGGCGTGTCTGTTCCCCAGGTAGTGCGCGTTGTAACCTGCAATTCTGTATCCCCCATAACAATAAGATGAAATTAAAAAAATATATATATACATATATTATACATACAATGCAGTATATAAGCAATATACATAACCTGCCAAAAATTTTGAAGATAATGTTAGTACCAAGCACCTTTCCCTTGCGAGGGACTTTATTAATAGTTTCAGTGGTTATAGTACTCATAAAGCCTTATTTCATAGTTGTAAATTTCACTTTTGAGCCAATTTGCCTCAATTCAAATGGTAGCTCCACTGTTTCATAATGTATGATCTTGGCAAAGTTGAATAATCTCGTTGTTCCTCAATATTATTATCTGCAAGAAAGGAAAATAATACTATGTACTTAGAGGTGGTTTGACTATTAAATAAGCCAATTTATGTATAAGTGCTTAGGACAGTCCTTGGCATTTAGAAAGTACTCAGTGCTCATAGTTATTACTAACCAAGACATTTGCTGTTAGATTTTGATACATACTCTATCATGCTATGGAAATTATTTTCATTAAATATTTCTCCCTGTGATTAATTTACTGAAAGATTTTTAAAAGCATAGATATTTAATTGTATTAATAACTTCTAGAAATCTATCAGAAAATTCAAATTTAACTTTCCCTTTTTGTCTCATATTGCAATATATGTTATGATGTTCTTAATGTTGAACCATCATTGAGTCCCTGTGATTAAATTCTACTTGGACATATTATACTATTCTTTTAATATAGCAATAGGTTCAATTTGTTGTCATTTTTTGTGATTGTTGCATTATTTTCCAAATTTTCTGCTTCTTGTGATTTAATTTTGTCATATGCATTTTCCTACAAAATTATCATAGTGTTGAGCTATTCAAATTTGTTAGCATAAAATTGTAAATGTAAATAAATCTCTTATAATTCATAAACTTCCTGTTCATATATTGGTTCCCATACTTCTATTTTCTGTCTTGAATAAACTTTAAAAACTTGAAAAAAAAAAAAAAGAATACGCTATGTCATGCTAATAAGTCAAAATCTTAATGGTTTGTGAAAATCAAATTTATTTCTTTCTCATGCTAAATGTTCATTGTGTGAAAAATGCATCTCTGCTCAATGTTATCTTCCCACCAGGTCCAGGCTGAAGAAGCAGACTCTCCCAGGGGCATGCCTTTTGCTTGGAAGAGGGAACAAAGGGATAGGGTTAACAGTGATTTGGCTTTTAAAACTTCAGAAATGACACATATCACTTCCACACTAATTTCATTGATCAAAATAATTTATATGTCCTCTCCTGATTTCAAAATTCAGAGATGTATAATTTCTTTCTGGGTAGATCACCACAAATCCCAAACTAAGTCTTATAATTGGGCAGGGATGGAAAAATGATCCTCATGCAAAGACAGTCACAGCAAATCATACTGACAGCCTTGACATTGATAGGATACGGCAGTATAATCCTCCCTCAGGAGAAGCAGCAAAGGTTTTGAACAGTTATACAATATAGTACATATTTGATGTCAATACAGCTGACAGAACTACATACATTATCAATGGATGAAGTTACAGAGAGTGATATTTTGGTTCCCTAGAAAAATATTCTTACGAGTAGTCACAACAAAACAACTGCCCAATGGAAGTGTGAGTTTTAAAGGTGACAATTAATAACATGTCTTTAAATATTTCAATATGAATCTAACACCATATCTCAAACAAGTCTATATTAAAATCTGCTGGAATCAAAAATCTCCAAGTCCAATAATATGACAGTTTTATGTATTCCTTATTTAAAATAATTCTTTGTTCTTAAGATGTTTGGAAAGAGGAATGATATGAAGAAAAAAGTTGAAGAGATTAATAAGGAGTAGAAAAAAGAGGACAGGAAAATAGAAATGGAAATCTGGATTCAGAAATAAAAGTCTTCTTACCAGTGCTAATTTTATTTTTTATAAAATCCTGGTAATATAGTTGGAAAGAAGAATCAAGCCTTAGTATAAAGAAGAAAACTTGTATAGTATTATGGTCAAATCTTTTTATTTAAAAACACAAAATAAAATCAACAGATACTATTTATGTGAATTGAAAGATTTTCTATAGTTAAATAACATCATGATTTTCATTTATTTAAAGTGACAGTTAATAAATTTGGGGGAAATACAACATTATTTTCAGAAATTATTTTATTTTGTGCAAAAACTATTTTCTTTCTGTGATGGCTTCAATTAAATTGCTAATCTTATTAATGATTTAAGTCCAAGATGGTTTTACATGCGACATTGGGAAATTTAGGAATGTGTATGTGTTTTGGAATGACACAGATTTGCATTGAAGTGCTGACTGGAAAAGTATGTATTAACTAAGGATTAATAGTTACTTTGAATGAATCTAAATTTCTTTTATAAAATTGTGATAATAATCACATTTCAATTAAATTATTTACAGATTTTAATGTCTGCTTTATCATAACTTTACCAGTCAATGGAAGCCTTATAGACATTTAAAACGAAGAAGAGTAATTCTACAAGACACAAATACATAGTCCTTTCTATATTATTTTAACTGAAAATATTATTAATTAGATGTTGTTGCTTCCTTTTTATATTTTTGCTTCATATGTGTTCATACAAACTAGATTCTATAGAATTGCCAATTAAAATAGCAAAGTTAGTTAAGAAAACATGTTTGAGAACTCTAGGAACATTTTTAGGGGCTTACTGGTTAGTGTTTACTATATGTCAGCCATATACTTTGCTTCTAATTTGATGTAAATTGAAAGCAAAAGTGCCATCTTTTCCATATCCCTTTTTTTCTTACAATCATTTACTTAGTAGTGATGGATGAGCCATTTGCTTGTCTTCAATAGCATGCTATACATCTATTTTAATGCATTTTAGCCATCAACTTAATTGATAGTTTTAAACAAAGGGATAGATTTATTTCTACAATGAATAAAACACTTAACATTTGCAGCCTATATAAATTATGTCAACACTTCTATTGGCTCTCCATTTTCAGCCTAATATACTGCTAATTTTAAAAGAAATCAATCAAACAATGTATAATCTATCACTAAATCACAGTTTCTACATAAATCAGAGCAAAAACATTTTTCTATAAAACTTTTAAAACTATGTGTTAAATAATTTTATCAAGAGCCTTCACTGAACCAAGAAGCGTTTGACTTGTCTGATGTATATCTCTGTGAACTCCCTTTATCATTTTACACTAGATTATTTGTCCTTCCCTGGAATCTCACCTATATAAGTAAGATATCTCTATGATTATAATTTATTAAATGTAGTGTCAGAAAATTTGTCTATTAATTATAAAGATGATTGAGTTTGATTTCATATGGTTTATTATAGAAAGTAATACAAAGAAATGACAATCAAATATTGACTTCTGAAAAGTCAGAATGAAATCTTTCCTGTATAAGTAAAAACCATTAGGTTATATTTCATAGAATCCAGTACACCTCATGGTATCTAGCAATTATCATGATTTATGTAATACAATCATTTCTATGTTTTTGTTACTAAATCAGGTGTGTTATTTTTCTTGGCTCATTACTAAAAACTACATGCTTTTATTCTATTATATTTTACTTTATAAAAAACTGATTTTTTTATTAAATAATCTTCTCATATGGATTAACATCATGCACACAAGCAGCTATTTCACAGATAAAAATTGCAGTCACTTGGAATTTACCACATTTGAGAACATGATATAATATGTATTATGTTCTTCTATGAGTCCTTTATTTTTCTTAATAAAATTACAAAACTTCTCTGTTTTTCTTTTTGCAACACCATTTTTTTATGGTGGAATTGCACAAAGATTTAAGTATTAAATTACAGTACCTTGCTTTATTTGTATTTAATGTAATTTTTAAAGGAACTAAGAGACAAGAAAATTATAAGGCGATGATATAGACCTATTAATACTAATACTAATGCTATAAAATCAAGGCATACTTTAATAAAGCAGAATTTAATTAAAATCAATTTCTACAAAAAGAGTTATGAAAAAGAATGAATCAAAAAGTACAACCCACTGGATGTGAGCAAATTCGAATACAGTCTAAACATAAAATATAATGTTAGATCTAAACATAAGTTGTAATGTTAACTGTGTTACACGGAATCCAAGATACCCACATTATTTATTACACATGACACAATAAAATGACCTCTTTTTAAATGTTCTCATCAAATATTAAAGACATTGAACAATATGGTTATGATTTTAAAATGAGACCAGTCAGCATATAAACTAGGCAAAAAGTTAAATCCTTGATTGAAATTTTTACTAATTATGTACAATGAAGCAAGAAAGTGTTAAGTTATTAAGTATGAAATATCCAATTTCCTTAAGTACTAAGTTTGACAGTTGATATCTCTGACATTTCACTTTGACACCTCTTGTTTTATTTTTATTGCGAAGGTACATCCTCAGTCTTTCAAATGCACAGTTTGGCTTGTGATTATCTTTCAAATTCTTCTTAGAACAATTTTTGTGAAACCATGGATAAGTCAAAAATTTTTGTTATTTTTGAATATGAGTTCCGTCTTGGAACCCATGCAGTGCAAACAGCTAGAAATATCAACAAAGTGCTTGAGAAGGATGTGGCTAATGAGCACACAGTATGTCAATGGTTTGAGAAGTTCCATTCTGGTGATTTTAACTTTGAAAATGAGCCACATGGGTGACCTAAGACCAACATGGATGACGATGAGCTGAAAGCTGTAGTGGAAGCAAATCCATCTCAACCTACGCTTGAATTATCAAGGTTTGACATTATCATCCCAACAGTATTGGACCATTTGAAACAAATTGGCAAAGTAAATGTCAGGGTTAACTTTGTGAGCGGTGTTGCCCCAGTTCTTTGGCTCCTGGCTTGGAAGACTCACAAGCCAGGCTGGTGCGACAGAGTGATGACAGGCACAGGCAACTCACAGAGCAGCTTTTATTGTGGGCTTTTCAGCATAGAATAGAAAGTGAAAGTACATTTCCTAAGGGGAAATGGGTCTATCTCCTGGAGTGGAGAAGATGCTGGGGTCTTACCACACTTCTACTTTATGATTATTATTATTATTTGTTTTAGCATATTATGAGGATACAAATGTTTAGGTTACATATATTGCCATTGCTCTACCTGAGTCAGAGCTGCAAGCATTTCTATCCCCCAGACAGTGCACACTGCATTCATTAGGAGTGTATATACCCACCCTCCCTACCCCCTTCCACCTACCCAACACCCAATGAATGTTACTACTATATGTGCACATAAGTGTTGATCAGTTAATACCAATTTGATGGTGAGTACATACGGTGCTTGTTTGTCCATTCTTGTGATACTTCACTTAGTAGAATGGGCTCCAGCTCTATCTAGGATTATACAAGAGATGCTAGATCACCATTGTTTTTTTGTGGCTGAGTGGAGCTCCATGGTATACAAATACCACATTTTATTAATCTAAACTTCTACTTTTATTCCTGCACCTTGTGATATGCTAAATGGTGGGTGGAATATTCATTATTTCTCTGGAAAAAAGGGTGGAGAGTTCTTAGAACTAAGGGCCCTCCTCAATTTTATCCTTATAGGGTAAATTACAGGGATTTCCATGAAAATTATAAACTGTCTTGGTACCAATGGGCATGACTTTTATTGTGTTAATGTATGTTATGAGAAAAAGGTTACCTTTGGACACGAGCTCCTCATTTCTGTGCATGCTCCTGGCCAGGAAAATTCCCTAATCTCAAGTTTTGCTATTGCTGGTTTTGTTCTTAATGCTCATTTGCCCCCTTATTTTTGCACCCCTCCTCTTTTCCTGTGGTTAGCTGTGCCAACCTGCACCTGTCTTTAACAATAAAGAAGGTGGATAAATGGATTCCTCATGAATTAAACGAGCGTCCGAAGATAAATCATCTCAAAGCTTGCCTTTCTTTGCTGTCACAACATAAAGGTGAACTATTTCTAGACCGTATTGTTACATGTGATGAAGAATGGATTCTTTTTGACAATCACAAGCATCCTGCATGGTGGTAGAATTAAGATGAAGTGCCGAAACACACTCCAAAACCAAATATTCATCCAAAAAAATTAGTAGTGTCTGTTTGATGGTCCAGCGTTGCTATTATCCACTACAGCTTCATGAAACCTGATTAATTGATTACAGTGGATGTCTGCTGCAACCAATTGGATGAAATGATGAGTATGCTTGCAAATTAAGCAGCCAAGATTGGTCAAGAGAGAGAGGCCAGTTCTCTTGCAAGACAATGCTCAACCACACGTTGCACAAACAACACTGCTTAAGCTACAGAAGCTGGGCTTGGAATTTCTCTGTCATCCATCATATTCACCAGACTTTGTACCAACTGACTACTAGACTATCACTTCTTCCAGGCTTTGGACCACTTCTTGCAAGGAGAAATTAAATTCTCCACAAGCTGTGGAAAATGCCTTTTGGGATTTTATCACCACATGCTCTTTAGGCTTCTTTGCTACTGGTATAAACAAGCTACCATTGAGATGGCCAAATTATGTCAACAGTTTAGGCACATACTTTGATTAATTATGCTACTTCTTGTTTGAGATATAATAAACTAAACTCTTGATTCAAAATCTGACACTTCATATTTAATGACCCATCAGATATTTTGATGTTGTATGCAAGGTAATTTTTTAGATGATAGACAATGGAACTCAAGGTGGGTTATTTGAGAAGTAAAAACAGGACAGTGATGACAGTCAGTAGAATGTTAGGATAGTGAAGCTATGAAATAAATTATCTAAAATATAATTTCGGCCGGGCGCGGTGGCTCACGCCTGTAATCCTAGCACTCTGGGAGGCCGAGGCGGGTGGATTGCTCAAGGTCAGGAGTTCGAGACCAGCCTGAGCGAGACTCCGTCTCTACTAAAAATAGAAAGACATTATATAGACAACTAAAAATCTATATAGAAAAAAATTAGCTGGGCATAGTGGCACATGCCTGTAGTCCCAGCTACTCGGGAGGCTGAGGCAGGAGGATCGCTTAAGCCGAGGAGTCTGAGGTTGCTGTGAGCTAAGCTGACGCCACGGCACTCACTCTAGCCTGGGCAACAGAGTGAGACTCTGTCTCAACAAAAAAAATAAAAAATAAAAAAAATAAAATAAAATTTCCCAAAATAACTTTTATAATCCTAAAGAACTCTAAATATACAAGGAAAAAATGAACAACCTTATTAAAATATGAAAAAGACCTGAACGGAGACCTCACCAATGAAGATATACAGATCACAAACACACACACACACACATACACAAATATGAACAGATGTGAAGCATCACATATCATTAGGGAATTGCAAATTAAAACAACAGTGGTATACTACGGCCCATCTGTTAGCATGACCAAAATCCAAAGCACTGGCAACCAAATGCTAGTGAAGATACAAAGCACTAGAAACTCATTCCTTGTTGTGGGAATACAGAATGGTACAGCCACTTTGGAAGACAGTTTGTTTGGTTGTTTTTTGTTTTTGTTTTTTACAAAACCAAATATATTCTTACCATTAGATTCAACAATCATGTTTCTTGGTATTTACTCAAATGAGTAGAAAGCTTTGTAATTAAAAAAAAAAAAGCCTTGTATGCAGATATTTATAAAACCTTTCCTGATTTCCTCATAATTGCCAAAACTTGGAAACAATCAAGATGTCCTTCAATTGGTGAAAAGATAAAGTATATAGCTTAAATTCAGTTATAGATACACATGATAATGTAAATAATATGGTTCATCCCGGTTCAAATGCAATACGATATTAACAAAAAAAGAAAGAAGAAAGAAAAAAAGAAAGAAAGAAAGAAAGAAAGGAAAAGAAGAAAGAAAGAAAAGAAGAAAGAAGGAAGGAAGAGAGGGAGAAGGCAGAACATGGCTGAGTAGAACCTTCCATCAATTGTCTCCTCCCCAGAACATCAGATTGAACAACTATCCATGCAAGAAAGCAACACAAGGATACCAAACTTCCATCACTTTTATTTAATGTAGTACTGGGAGTCATAGCCAGAGCAATCAGATAAGAGAAAGAAATAGAGGGTATCCAAATTGAAAAGGAAAGAGTAAAATTTTTTTTTTGTTTTTAGACAACATTATCTTATATTTAGAAAAAGTTTTTCTTTCCTTGATTGCACTGGCTAAAATTGCTAATAAAATTCTGGATAAAAGTGGTAAAAATGTAGACCCTTGCATTTTTTTCTAATCTTAGATGAAAAATTTTCCATATTTCACCATTAATTACAATGTTAGTTAACAGTGTAAAGGAAAGAAAAACAACAAAAGATATAATCATATGGAAAGGAAGAAGAAAAACTGTGCCTAATTTCATATATCACGATTGTTTACATATAAGTGTTATATCAAAAAATTACTGTAACTAATAACGATTTTTGCATTCCACACTATGTAAATGTTGCCTAAAAACAAAAAAATAAAAAATAAATCTGTAAACAAACAAAAAGTCTAGGTAGTTATGTCAAATGTCAATGAAAATATTATCTTTTATTTCTTCTTTTCTTACTATGCCCTATTGAAGCTACAGGGCCAGTAGTACACACAGCTACAAATACAATAATCTCTACTTGGCTTTCATGAGAATTCTGTTCCACTGAGTTGGCACACACAGTTGAATCCAGTAACTGATAGGCTTATAATGCAATGAGTTTTTGATATTGTAGAACCCATTGTTGCTGAAAGGATATCCATGCAAGGTTTGTAACCAAATTTTCTCTCTACTAATTAGATAAAGTTTCCCTCTGAAAATTATGGAAAAGAAGAAACCCAGTTTGCATATGCAGTAAGATAATATATTTTCTAAATAGACTTCTGAGTTCTGCTGGTAGTTTTGATACTTCAGAAGGGTAAAATCAGTGTTTCGATAAACCTGATTGCATTCTAGTGCAATGCAATTTAGCTTCTAAGAACCTATTGTCTTTTTTTGATTAGTAATTATTTTTCTTAACTGTTCAAATGCTATTACAGATCTTTTATTTTTCAAAAGTTTATTTCACAATTTTATTTATATAATGATTTTCTTTAGGATTTTTCAAATAAGCTGTTCTTCATTTCTTCTGTGGGCAGAGTTCCTTGTTCAGATGGCCTCTACACCTTGCACTACTCTATGTTTATAATCCGAAATTATTTTCCAAGAACCTGAAAAAAGTGACTCTACTATTTCTTATAAGGTCAATCCCTAGTGACAAATTTCATCTTGTTGTTGTTGTTGTTGTTTGAGAATGATTTGTGCTATAAGTTGGGTACATAATTATACCATAAAAGTTATTTTCTCCTTTCAGCCCATTAAAAATCACATTACAAAGTCATTTAGCCTTCAAATTGAAAAATTAGCTGCCATTCTTATAATTCTTAAAACTGATTTTCTGAAGGCAATATGTCTTCCTCTGGTCCCATTTAATACTTCTCATTACAATTATTTTTAATAGTTTGATTAAGATGTGTTTAGAAGTGGTTTACTGTGTACTTATGACACTTAGGTTTGTTGGGCTTCTTGAATTTATAAACAAACATAGTTCATAAGATTTTTAAAATCTTTAGTAATTACATATTTGAATAGCTTCTGCCTTATTTATTTCTGCCTCCTTGTTTGGAAATCCAATTGAATATCTTTGTGTTTCCCTATGTCTTGATGTTTCTCTCTGTTTTTGAGATAAAATGTTTTTTATTAAACTATCTGAAGACTTATTAATCCTGTTTTCTGAACTTTTGCCCTTCTGCTGTTACAACCATCCAATAAACTTGATTTTTGAATTTCAGGTATTATACATTTTAGTTCTGGGTTACCCAATTTGATGTTTTTCACAGATTTAAATTCTCCGTAAGGTTCTCCATCTTTTCAACCATTTTCTACCCATTCTTCCTTTTCTTTTATATACTTATTTATAAAGTGATTGTGAAGTTCCTGTATGATAATTTCAACATTATATTATCTAAGCTTCATTTCAGTTGGTTTCATTTGCACTTCAAAATTGGTCACATGTATTACTTCTTCACACTTAAAATTTTTTTGTGTGTGTTAGACTTTCTATGTAAAAAAAACTTTTAATGCTACAGTTTAAATTATTTTTTCCTGGGAGGATATTTACCCTTTTTTGAACCAATTATACATTAAATGGAAATGAAGTTTGATTGTAATTTTAATTAGATGTGTATTATTGCTGTTTTTTCAATGTCTCCAGGGAGACATCCTCCCATGGGCATTTGATAGACACTATGGTGAATCTCTGTCTCCCCATGTCATGGGCGGACAGTGGCACCACCCCCTCCCCCTCGCCAGCATGTTTCACGCAGAAACAGGTAGGCGCCACCTCTGGAGGCAGGGAAAGACAAGAAAAAGCCGCTTCCTGTCTGCAACCAGTATGAATCTTGGCTGCCAATCAAAAGTTGTCAGCCCAGTGACTTTACTCCTCAGACTGCTTTTAGGTCATCCGATCAGATCAAAACCCTGGGGCTGGACTTTTGCCTCCGGTAGGCTGGCAACAGTGGGATCAGTGGCCAGGGAACGAAAACCCTGGCAAGAGGCCAAAACAGGCTTCCCAAGTAACCCCTCCCACCAGGAGCAGCCCCCCAACTGTGGTAGAAGAACCCTGAACAACACATTAGGGGCTCCCCCTAGTGACAGAGGAAACAAGCATAGAAGGGCATACATCCAGGCTGTTAGGAAGCAGTGGCAAACGGCCTTGCCCCTACAGCATCCACTGGAACAGAGCGTGTTACTTTCCAAATGAAAACTGAAAGGTGGGAAGCAACCATTGATCCAGATGGGAAGGGCTCAGTGAAAGAACTCTGGAAATATGAATAATCAAATGGAAAACACTCCCCCAAAGAGGAACACCAGCTCTCTAGAAATGGACATTAACCACTTCAGAACATTAAAATGACAAAAGAATTTCAAACATGGATCATACGAAAACTCAATGATCTGCAAGAAAAAATGGATAACGAACACGAAGAAAACACAAAAAAAATCCAGGACTTGGAAGAAAAATTCACTAAAGAAATTGAAATATTAAAGAAAAATCAAACCAAACTCCTGGAAATGAAGAATTTATTCAGGGAACTACAAAACATGGTGGAAAGCCTCAAGAGCAGGGTGGATCAAACAGAAGAAAGCATCTCAGAGATCGAAGATAACATCTTCCAATTAAATAAGTTAGTCACAGAGATAGAGCAAAGAAGTAAGAGAAAAGACCAGAGTCTGCAAAAAATGTGGGATTATGTGAAGAAGCCTAACATAAGAGTTATGGGCATTCCTGAGGGTGAAGAAGATAATACGCAAGGGTTGGATAAACTATTTGAAGATATAATTGAGGAAAATTTCCCAGGCCTTGCTAAAAATCTAGATATACAAGTAGAAGAAGCTGAAAGGACCCCTTGGAGATTCATTGCAAATAGGAAGACACTACATGATGCAGTCATCAGACTGACCAATTTATCCACTAAAGAGGCCCTTTGAGCTCTAAGGTGAAAGAAACAAGTAACATACAAAGGAAAGCCCATCCGAATAATGCCAGATTTCTCAACTGAAACCTCCTTCTGTCTTTAATAGGTATGGAAAAGGTTTACTCAAAAGTTATAGTTTAGCTTGCCATTTTTCTTCTGATTATAAATCCCTGAAAATTTCATAAAAAATGAGATTTATGAGGTCCAGTAGGGTAATAATTTGATCAAAGTTGACCTGCATTACAGCAAATTTTTTCATCAAAGAGTGAAAATATATATATTTAGCAATATACATGATTATATAGATTGCTATGCATGTAACTATATGAATAGTTACATAAATATATGTATAATATATAGTTGCAAGTATAGTTATATGTAATACCATATATAGTAATTATATATGATTTTTGTCTGTTTAATATATTAAATACTGAGACATATATTAGAATATTCCATTGTGATTTGAATTGACAATATCTTGTACTGACAATTTTGTTGCGAATATTTAGAACTATGTTGATAATGCAATAACAGAAAATAATTGGAACATTTTGGTTAATTGAACATTTGTTCTCTGGGTGGCTCATATTTGGTAGATAGCAGAATATGGAAGAAAAATATAGTTAATGTTAAGGTAAAAAGCCTAGTTTATTAATTATATTTTTCTTCAAATCTTGTTTCTTTCCAAATGAATTTTTAATAACAATTGATTAAATGTTTCTAGTAGCCATTATTGTGACAACAATTAGGGTCCAGAAATAGCAAGATTAAAACTTAAAAGTTCATGGCTATGATATTTTCTAAAATGTATTCAGTTAGATGTTTCTTCAATAGCAAACCATTTGATTAAAGGCTCTCATTATTGAACAATAATGAAAGAAAAATTATCAGTAAGAAGGAATACACATTGCCATTCATATATCATGTTAAAATTTAGTCTTAAGAAAGAAATAATAAATTCCATCATGCTTTTAGAATTGTCTTTCTAATTCTTTTTATTGGCGTTTTATGTTGAGATCAAATTTCTCTCTCCTGCAATAACTTCATCGGTAGTAGTTATTACCTAGTTAAAAATAATATGGTGACACTTCCCAGAGGAAATTAATTTTCATCACAGTGGTTATAATTTTGATTATTTAGATCTATAAATAAAATTTAATCTTCAAATTGAAACACAGTATTTGTTTGTAATAACAACTGTTTGCAGTGTAAAAACACAAATGTATATACATTTGATACAAAATGAGATAAGGGATAGCATCTTAAGATAACAAGATGCCATGACAGTATGGAAGCAATCTTGAAGTGTTACATTAAAAATTCATTTGTTGTATTTGAAATGAACTTTACAAGTTATAAAACCTCCAATTTGTTAAAGGAATTTTTGGCAGTTGCACTCTTAAATGGTGGAAAAAATGAGTAGCAACAAACGTGAACTAATGGAGTACCGCAGTTAAACTGATAAGGTCAAATTTTATCACTATTAACTAAAAAGGCTATAAAAATATTATAAGAATGAAGAATGAACAAATGATGATCTTCTGAATAATGATATACTTTTGAATTTTTACATTTTGTAATAATTGATCATATATCTTATGACCTTTTTCTGTTCAAACATAAACATAAAATTTTGGAGGTTATTTTTATTACTCATTTTTTATATTTCTCTTACAGATTAAAAATGAGTGGCAAATGTAGAATTCTGGTTTTGAGCATAGGTTGAAAATTAACATTTATTGTGCATATGTTCACATGTCATATATGTGTTTAGATCTGTGTGAATGTACATAGGTATGTTTATTTTGTTATTTTATTTTCTTTATGTTTATAATCAGAACCAAAATTATAGCTTCCTTTGTTTTATTTAATTTCTTTTATTCCTTTGACAGAGTCATTTAAACATGTTTGACTTTTATTGTATCTTCTTCAGAAAATTTCAAAATAATTTTTCATCACTTTTTTGTAAAAAGTTTCTGTAGCATTTTAATTCATATGCTTCTTTTATAAGCTTGAACTATTTTTGTAATTTGTTTTCCACTTTTTATGTATTCCTGTATTTTTCAATTTAATGTTATTGAACATCTCAGATATATTTAAAATGGGAAATATATCAGTGTGTTTATAGAAGCATAAAAATCATAATTCAAGTTAAGGTATGAATTTTGCTGATTCATCCGAAGAACTAACTTTTTGATTTCATTTATTTTTCTGTATTGGTTTCCTTAATTTATTTTATTATTTTATTGTCATTCTTTATTTCATTATTTTCTACTGTTTATTATTTTTTTTCCTTCTACACTTTAGATTTAGTTTCCTCTTTTTTCTCCAGTTTTCTAAGAGATAGTTTTAATTCTTCCTTTCCAATTTGGATGCCTTTTTTTTTTCTTGCCAAATTGTTCTGGCTTGAAATTTTAATACAATGTTAAGTAGCCATGGTGAAAGTAGAATTTTCCCCTTCTTTCTTAGGGTAAATTTTTCATTCTTTCACCATTGAGAATAATACTAGCTGTGGGTTCTCCGTAAAAGGTTTTTATCATGTTGAGGAAGTTCTTTTCATTCTTCTCTTCTGGGTGTTTTCATCATGAAGGAGTGTTGGCTGCAATATTATATTTAATTATTTTATTGTCAACTTTTACCATTAAATAATACTACAGTGATTAATATAAGTATGTGTATGTGAGTATACAATTTTTTTTTTTTTTTTCCAAAACAGGGTCATGCTCTGTCACCTGGGTTACAGTGTAGTAGTGATGTCATCATAGCTCACTGCAACCTCACATTCCTGTCCTCTACTGATCCTCCTGCTTCTGTCTCCCAAAGTGTTAGGATTACAGGTATGAGCCAGGCTGTGAGTATATAATTTTAATTGATTTTACTGTTAACATAATTTTATATTTTATAGCTCAATTATTCAATATTATTAATATTATTAGATATTCAATGATTTATAATGCATACATCAATTACATTACATCTGTTCAAATTAACTCCTGATTGATTAGAGAAATTATAATTTATTGTTATTGCATACATTGTTGAAATGAATTTCTTATAGATCTTCTCATTCACATAATTGTTTCCATTGAATACATTTTTGAAGTGCTATTATTTACTCATTTTTAAGGCTTTTGACACTTATTACCAAATTGTCTTAAAGAACATTCATACCAATGCACATTGTCATATTAATATAGTGTGAAGACAAGTTTTATATTTTTAATTGAGAGGGAATTTATTGAAAAATGATTTCTATATGTTGAGGAGAAAATGTAGCCTGTAATTATAAATTAAATATTAAAATATTATAAATAAATTATAAACATATATATGATTTCTATAGGATATTCTTCCCATTAGCCTGGGAGTCGAGATAGGGAACTAAGCCATAAATTCATGTAGTCCCACTTCCTCATATTTTCTTACAAGAATGGTAAGTTAATAGAGTGGTAAATGAATGTATTGGTAAATAATATGATTAATGATAAATTAATTAAGTGTATTAATTGCTAAATTAACTGGCAAATATGATTAATTAATGGAAAATGTAAATTAATAGCTTCATAAAAAAAGGAAGCTTTTATAATATTCTGTAGTCTAAAATCTATGAGTAGCAAACATCAAAATTAGTACCTCTATATCTAATTTGTCTAATTTGATGAACAATAGCTATATAACTTAACCCTCTTTTTTAATTCAAGAAAGCATATGGAAATTCACACATGAGCTCAGTGAAGCTTTCATATAGGTCCCATTGACATATATATGAAATACATATATGATTCATAGACACATCACATCTTTAAACATATAGCTTTGAACCTTGTGATCTTTGACAACCTGCCGCATTACTGAAGGCAAACCAGACAAATAGATTCATCAGGACCACAGACATTAATAAGTGTTATCACTACTGATGTTACCAAAATATTTCTTCATTTTTGGCTAGTTTTTAGCAATTGTTGCCCTGCTGTACCTGGTTTTAATTGATCTATTTAAATTTTGTCTGATCAAACAATCTAAAATTTTCATTTTTTCCCTGTTTATTTTTATACATATACTATTGCTTATATACTTACATTCTAATGTAAAATGAACTTTTCATAAAATATAAATTCAATATATTGGAAACATAGTTGGTTTTATTATGTTCATAACTCTAAGTTAAAAGCAATAAACATAACCATATTCTAGAGATCAAGAGCTTGAGCTCTGGAAATCCAGCTTTGTGAGTTGGGGAAAATCATTTAATTCCACCTCTATGGTAAATTGGAGTGTGTGTGTGTGTGTGTGTGTGTGTTCATGAACATGTATAAAATCTTAATAACATGCGTTCTCCAGATAAAATGAGACAAGAGTTATGAAGTATTAAACCCAATGCCTGGTACAAAAAAGAGCTTAATAATTGTTTTTTCCACAAATATTTTCTGCATATTCATTATTATAAAATAATTTATCACAAATTATAAAACATTTCATAGAATATTCACTATTAAAAATAAGTTTCTTATCACTATGATGAATATCTCACACATCAATTACTTCTTATTTGTATTAACCATTATAGATACTACATAAAACCAAAAGGAGATTTATTTAAGCATGGCACTTCTTTTTGTCTCTTTACGTAAATGTGAGAGAAAACCTTTTTTCAAATATTGCACTACTAGAAATAGTTTAAAACATTTTTTACCAAAAAAAAAGGAGTTAAAAGCATTCAACATATTTAAGAAAAGAAAATAAGAGCTGAGAAATGTGGCACAGAATGGCTCTGACATGTATATTATCTTACCTGGAATCATTTCATTATGAGGTCTAAAAAATAGCAGTTCTTTGGGGCTGAATGAATATAGCTCTAATTTCAGCTTCTAATTTCAGGTTCTCATATATAATTACTCTCTCTATGAGTGCTGAGTGGAGGGTTTTCTGTTACCTTGGGTGTGAGCATTAATTTAAATCCTCAGATTTCCAAAATTCTAATTTAAACTGCAGAGCAGCACAGCTATGATCAGATTGTTCTCTAGCAAATGGGGTTTATAATTTGCAAATCCCAAATGAAGCAAATCATTTAGCAGAACTCAAAGAAGCAGTTAGTCTAGGTTTTTTTTTTTTTTAATAAAAAGAAAGAAAAGAAAAGCTTAAATACTATTCTGAGAACCTAATCAAGAATAAGAACTACAGTTACTTTTGAATTATATGCCCAGTGGCAATTTAAATACGATCCTTTGGAGAAATATTAGTAAGTTAAGTTAAAGAAGTGGCAAAATGAGAATAGTCTAAAAATGTTAGTATCACGTAGTTGATTTTACATGGTTTATATTGATGAGAAAGGACCTTTTCTTTTCAAATATGGCGCACGTTAGATGCCATTCCTACTACAGTAGAGAAGAATCCTCTATCTCCTGTATCCAATTCTCCAAAGTTTCTTTTAGAAACTATCAGCTATCAAAAAATATTAATTCTTTATAATTGTCTTTGTACTCCTATAATGCAGGTACAGAAGAGGTATTGATTCTAAAATTGATGGCATCAATCTATTTTAATCAAACATAGAAAAGCAGGGAGCTATTCTCTATCTGTCTGAAAGAAAAACAATTGCTGTACAAGCTGAAACTAAGTCCAGTAGTGTGAAGGACGGAAAATGAAAATCAAATCACAAAGCAGTTTGAAAGCCCTTTTAAGAGAGGCAAAAGTGGGGCATTCTTACTTATGTGGGCTTTAGATACAAGTGAGCTGACATAAAGGTATCAAGATAGACATAGTGCCCTAATCTTAGCTTATCTCTCCTGGCAATGTAGGCCATGGCTTTAATATCTATAGTGGAAGATTTTTGCACAAAGTGGAACTTTTTTGACAATGAATAGTTATCACAAATATTAACCTGTTCCATATAAAGTCTACTGCAATCTCAATTGTTTCAAGTGCCCAAAATGGCTTAGTGATTGCTCAAATGTTGAACCTATTAGAAAATGTATTTATTTTGGTCATCTTCAGATTATACGCCAAGCTGCTGTATATGATGACCTGACAGGTATGAGTAGTATGTAGGAGAAAACCAGGCTATAAAGCAGAGTGGACATGTCATAGTGGCTACCCACTGACAGAAGAAGGGAGAATTTGTAATCAGTAAGGTTTATCTTGATTAGCTAATTTTGGATAGGCCAAGAAATGGTTCTTGAGTTACCGATATGTTGGGAAAAGTGTCAGATTAAATTTTCAATTGAGATACTTTCCCCTGGAGCCTGGAACTCAATCAAATTCTATTTTGTCATTCCTTTTGGTATGGCCATAATTAGCTTTAATTAAAAAAATAGAGTTAAAGCTTTAGGAAAGTGTTTCAGAAAGTAAAAAAGAATATCATAAAGTGTTAGGGCTTCAGTTCTATTCTCACTAGGCTCTAGGGTAATTCTGCCAGCTTAAAGGTATTTGATTCCTCCAGGTAAACAATCATATTAAATAATTGAATAAATTTGGTGACTCAGGGTGATGAATGTAAACCAGGCAGACCAAGTTCATTATATGAAAGTATTGAAATCTAAGTGGAGTAAGATCTCTGGATGACAGAGACAAAAAAGCAAGAGGCATAAAATGTGGGATGCAGTCGAAAATTTTACCGAATCTATTATAAGTGAGCGGAAAATTGTAAACATGTATCAATCTCTTAAAAATGATTAGCAGCATTTACAAAAGTGGAGCAGGTCTCTCTACAATTTCAGGTTGCAATATTAAGTTATACTTAAGGGGTTACAAAAAAGCTGGACAGAGGAATGTCAAGTAGCAGACTGCCTAGGGTGCAGGGGAAGAGGATAGAGTCAAGCTGTCATAGTCTATCATGAGGGGCAGTCACCTCCTTTCCATGTGGCAATAATTCCATATTAAACGTCTCTTCTAAAACTAGAAAGATTAGCTGGTTGTGGTGGCACGTGCCTGTAGTCCCAGCTACTTGGGAGGCTGAGGCAGGAGGATCACTTGAGCCCTAAGAAATGAAATGACTGCAAAATCATGGTACAAGTCAGCAGCAAGGTTTTCAATCTTAGACCTTTTTTCTCTCTCTACCTCATACTTTCTCTTCTAATGCTGTTGTGAATCTAATTCATATATGGAAACCACTGAAAGTTCAAGTTGACCGTTTTATTAATATCTACTGATTGAATGTTTAAACATAATATTTAAACATTAAATACATTAAGATAATTATAAACATGCCATATACCTTCAGAATATATCACCAAGATATAGTAAAGCCTAATAAACTCTTCTCTAAATCCAGACATAGGATTTATAGAAAACACTGACAATACAGAAATCAATAATCTACTAACATGCCTGTTTTAGCTATTTATTGCTACATTACAAATTATCCCCAAAGTAAATATCTCAAAACAACAAAGATTTACAAGCTTACAGTTTCTATGTTTCAGGAAACAGGTCTAGCTAGCTTAGCTGGGTCCTCTAGCTCAATCAATCTGCCAACTGGTGCTGTCAACACCTTAAGGTTTGACTGAAAGGAATCCATTCCCAAGCTCACGTGGCTGTTGGGAGTCTCTAGGTCCTCAATTGCTATTGATTAGCCTGAGAAGACCTACTTCCAACTCACTCACTTGACTGTCAGCAAGCCTCGGGTTTCACTGGCTGTTGTCTAGATATATCAGGTCTTTGCTCTGTGAACTTCTCCACAGGACTACTCACAGTATGATACTTTGCTTCCCCCAAAAGGAGGACACCATCAAAGAGAAAGTGAGAAATGACAAGAAGACAAAAGGCACATTATTTATGTAACCTAATCGTTAATGTGACATCCAATTGCTTATGCTGTATTCCATTCATTAGAAGCCGGTCACTAGACCTAGGCCACACCCAAGTGCAGGGGTTGGTTACACAAGGGCATGGATATTAAGAGGTAGGGATCATTTGAAATCATTTCAGAGATTGTCTACCACAAGGTCTATGGGCTCAAAAAGAAACAAAGAAAAATGTCATCATACTTACTTATTTCCATCTCTAGTCATTCTAAGTCAGTGGTCCCCAATCTTTTTGGCACCAGGGACCAGTTTCATGGAAGACAATTTTTCCATGGATGGGGAAAGGGGGATGGCTTCAGGATGATTCAAACACATTACATTTATTGTGCACTTTATTTCTATTATTATTATTTTGTCACTTGCCACTCACTGATACAGTTTTTTTATTTTTATTTTTTATTTATTTTTTTTTGTTGTTGCTGTTGTTTATTTTTTTGAGACAGAGTCTCCCTCTGTTGTCCAGGCTAGAGTGCCATAGCATCAGCCTAGCTCACAGCAACTTCCAACTCCCGGGCTCAGGTGTTCCTCCTGCCTTAGCCTCGCGAGTAGCTGGGACTATAGGCATGTGCCACCACAGTCATCTAATTTTTCTATTTTTAGTAGAGACAGGGTCTCACACTTGCTCAGCCTGGTCTCAAACTCCTGACCTAAAGCGATCCTACTGCCTCAGCCTCCCAGAGTGACAGGATTACAGGCATGAGTTTATGCCAGCAGCGTTGCCAGCAGCGACGAAGCCTGGAGAGCAAGTGGCAATGAAATCACAAAAAGCGTTTTCCACAGCTTGTTGAGAATTGAATATTTTTCCTTTCAAGAAGTGATCCAAAACCTGGAAGAAGTGGTAGTCAGTTGGTGCAAGGTCTGGTGAATATGGTGGATAACAGAAAGTTTCCAAATCCAGCTTCTGTAGTTTAGCAGCATTGTTTTTTGCAACATTGTGGTGTTGCAAGAGGATTGCCCTGTCCTTATTGACAAATCTTTGGTGCTTAAATGCAAGCATTCTCATCATGTCATCCAATTGGGTGCAGTAGATATCTGCTATAATAGATGCACCAAGTTTCATGAAGCTGTAGTGGATAATACCAGCACTGGACAACCAAACAGACACCATTAGCTTTTTTTTTTGATGAATATTCAGTTTTGGACTAGGTTTCAACACTTCATCCTTATCCAGCCATTGTGATGAATGCTTATGATTGTCAAAAAGGAATCCATTTTTCATCACATGTAACAATATGGTGTAGAAATGGGTCATCTTTATGTCATGACAGCAAAGAAAGGCAAGCTTCTAGACGATTTCTTTTCTGATGTTCATTTAATTCATACCCTACCCATCTATCCAGCTTCTTTACCTTTTAGATTTGTTTCAAATGTTCCAATATTGTTGGAATAGTAACATCAAACCTTGCTGCTAATTGACAGTTAGGTTGAGATGGATTCACTTCTACCACAGCTTTCAGCTCATTACCCACCTTGGTCTCTGATCGCCCACATGGCTCATTTTCAAGATTAAAATCACCAGAATGGAGCTTCTCAAACCATCCACATACTATGCGTTTATTAGCCACAGCCTTCCCAAACACTTTGTTGATATTTCAAGCTGTCTGTGCTGCATTGGTTCCATGATGGAACTCATATTAAAAAAAAAAAAAAAACACAAATTTTTTACTTATCCATAGTTTCACAAAAATTGCTCTAAAGAAAATTTGAAAGATAATCACAAGCTAAAATGTGTGTTTGAAAGAATGAGGATGTACCTTCACAAGAAGAAATAAATAAATAAAACAAGAAGCATCAAAGTGAAAGTCAAAGATATCAATAGTCAAACTTAGTACTTACAGAAATCTGACATTCCATATTTAATAACCTAATATGATGATAATTATTAAATGAACTTACTACTGAGGTATTAATAAGTTAGGAAATCTTAGACTTTGTATTTGTTTCTTTAAACCATAAAGAAAAATGTTTGAAAGGGATTGTGTCTTTCTTTTATGTTTCCTTACCATTTCTACTTAACTTGCTTGTGGTTAAAACCAAGAAAGAAATATTCTCCCAGAATCAACAAGCTAAACACAATCCATGCCTCTCAATAACAACACTGTTTATTATATCTCTTTATATTACACAAAAGTCCCAACATAGTACCATATATGCTTGGAATATGATACATAAATATATTTTTCCACTGGATTTGAGTAGACAGACAATATCTACTGTCACCTCTCTAAAGAAGTAAACAGAATAGATGTGAGAAAACATACTTTTTTATAGTGTCAAACTATAGCAGGACAGAAAAGAAATATGTTTCAATGAAGGACAAATTCTTACTAAAAAAGAAATTTAAAAACTATAAATGACTTCTATCCTAGTACCATGCTGTTTTGGTTACTACCAATAAAACAGAATAGAGAACCCGGAAATAAAATCATCTACTACAACCAACTGATCTTGGACAAAATAGACAACAAAATACACTGGGAAAAGAAAGCTCTATTGAGTAAATGGCGTTGGGAAAATTGGATAGCCACATGCAGAAGAATGAAACAGGACCCCCAATATTACTCCATATACAAAAATTAATTCAAAATGGTTAAAGGACTTAAATATAAGATATGAAATCATAAAAATTCTAGAATAAAACATAAGAAAACCTCTTCTAGACATTGGTCTAGGCAAAGAATTTATGACTAAGACCCAAAGGGCAAATACAGCAATAACAAAGATAAATAAATGGGACTTCATTAAATTAAAATGCTTCTGCACAGCAAAGAGAATAATCAACAGAGTGAATAGACAATCTACAGAATGGAAGAAAATATTTGCAATCTATATATCTGACAAAAGACTAATATCCAAAATCTACAAAGAATTCAAATAAATCAGCAAAGAAAGAAAAAAGCATCACAAAGTGGGCAAAAGATATGAACAGAAGTTTTTCAAAAGAAAATAGACAAATGGCCAAGAAAAGCGTTAAATATCACTAATCATCAGGGAAATGCAAATTAAAACTAAAATTAGATACCATCTTACCCCTACCTGAATGGTCATTATTAAAAAGGCAAAAAACAATAATTGCTGGCATGGGTGCAGAGAGAAAGGAATGCTATTCACTCTTGGTGGGACTGCAGATAAGTACAACCTCTGTGGAAAACTATGGTTATTTCTCAAAGAACTAAAAGTAGACCTGCCATTTGATCCAGCAATTCCACTGCTGGGTATCTACTCAAAGGAAATGAAGTCATTTTATCAAAAAGACACCTGCGTTCAAATGTTTATTGCACCACAATTCACAATTGCCAAGATGTGAAATCAGCCTAAGTGCCCATCAATTCATGAGTGGATAAAGAAAATGTGGTGTGTGTGTATGTGATGTGTGTATGGGGGGGAGTACACACACACACACACACACACACACATCCATACCATGGATTACTACTCAGCCATAAAAAAGAATGAAATAAGATTATTTGTAGCAATATAGAATGAACTGGAGACCATTATCCTAAGTGAAGTAGTTCAAGAATAGAAACATCGTATTTTCTCACTAGTCAGTAGAAGCTAAACGATAGGTCCACAGGCACGGAGTGAAATAAAGGACGTGAGATGCCAAGAAAAGGGGAGGATAAGAGGGGGAGTGTCGGATAAAAACTTCCCAATGGGGTACAATGAACACTATTTTGGTTACGGGTACACCAAATTCCCTGACTTAAGCTCTATACAAAGTATCCATGTAACAAAAACATTTGTACCCACTTAATTAGTATTTTGAAATAAAAAAAATGACAAAAACAAACAAGGAAACCTATAATTGAGAAAGCGAGATCCATAATTTAAAATCAGTAGATTTATCTACGGATATATGCCACATTCCTTCTTGCAGTATTTTCTCTGTCTTCTGACTGGCAAAGGAGCACCATCAGAAGTGGCAATGCACCCATATACAACAACATACAGTAACTTTTCAGTTTTTAACATCTGACCTCCTGAATGTGCTTCACCATCAATCGTTTCTTCAACTGGATAAATTAGCAGCTTCTCCTTGTAAAGAAAGGTTGGAGACTACCAATTTGGCTGCAGTTCCTCATTTTACAAAGAGAAAATTGAGGTTGAAAAAGGTTAAATGGCTTTTTCATGGTCATACATATATTCAACCGGAAGTCAATATGAGAACTCTTGTTTCTTTGCTGTCTTCAGAGATCAGGCCTTGAATATGAAATATGAGGTTTCTATACAAAACCCTGAGATTGAATCTCACATTTTTAAGGAAACCAGTGTGTGTGTGTTCACTGTGAAGAAATACTTTTTATAAATTCCATCTACAATTGCTAAGTCAAAGTAATTCTGAAAATTGAGAAATAAACAAGTAGTAATTGACTTATGGACCATTGTAAGTGTATACTGAATCTGAAAACATTTATTTAAGCATATATCACACATATTTTATTATTTAAAATAAAATCACTTCCAATTTGAAGACATTAATTAGGAGAATATTTTTCTCCATATTAAAATAATTTATTATTGGATTAGATTAAATTTCAGAGAGTAATAAAGAAAACGAGTTTCTTAGCCCACTTCAACAAAATCATTTAATTCCTATAAAGTATGTAGTTAGCATGATTTTATGTATGCAATTTTTTGAGAGTTGGGGAAGTATTTGAAGAGAATAAGAATATCATTACCCTAAACATTCCATTTAAGATTATAATTTGATACAAATTTAGTAGGTTTTAAACAGTATTTTTTTTATCTAGGATCATTTTTCTCATTTTTTTGACACTCTTTCAAAGGATTATGTCAAATTAAAATACATGCAATTTTGTCTTGAGGCTAATTCACAAAGGCAATTCCTTAATTTTCATTCCATAAACTTATTTTTCCCCAGGACATGATTAAAATAATTGTTTCAATTTAAAGTATCATATCAAAACATAGTGGATATTTCCTCCACATGTTAGAGTTGTTCTTATATACTCTCTGATGGAGGAATTTTAACAGTAAAAGTTAGAGATCACATATGTAATATAAGGTTCTCCAAACAGAAGGAAAAACAATGAGTTGATAAAAACCTATAATTTTCATAAAAATTCAAGTCTGATTAATGGGACACACTCTAGTTATATTACTTTCGGTGAACTGAAATATTCTTTTAAATATTATATCAGTACCATTGAATTGAATTGAATTGAATTGGAAAGTTATACTCAGCTACAATGTGCTATCAATTGACATTAGTATGTTCATACATGAATTTGTCATACTCATTAATGAATTTATTTAATGTATTTTAGAAGGAAGCATTTCCTATTTTTTTAATACTGTTAGTGCTATTAAAATGATAGGTGGCTTGAGCCATTAGTTGTTTTGTTTGATATTAGGACTGTGTTTCTGGTGGAGATCACCATAACAGCAAAACATATTGCCATTCAAGGCCTTGGAAGACTTGGTGTTTGAAGATCTAAGAGTATTTAGCATTTTAAAAATCCTATTAATGTTGATGTTGCATTATTCCCTTTATTGCAAACAGCCAATATTGTGTTTTGTTGTATGATTTCCAAAACTATGGCATTAGACTCTAATTTGAACATTGTATACTGGAGTGTAATTCCGTTGCTCCTTTATGTGTTGAAGTTGTGAAATGTCAAATAAATGTAAGGAATAGACTTAAATGGATAAACAGTATTTCTTAAAACTAATCTTTAGATGTCTTATACAAACTTACCTGGAATGTTTAATAAAATTAATATTTTTGGATCTTTCTCAAAACATACTGAATCATAATCTCTAGGGTTACAATTGAATCATCTAAAATGTTATTTATTTATTTTTATTTTTTGGATTTGAACTAAATTTTTTATCTTTTCTACTTATAACACTCTATTGTGGTATTATCGATATAGAAACAGGTGTATATATTTAATTTATACAATTTGATGGGTTTAGAGATAAGTATATGTCTATGAAAACATTTCCACAATCTATGCCATAAATCTATCCATCTATAATTTTAAAACTATAGCAAGCTCATATAAACATTCATTTTAGAACCATTAATGTAAGTTGTGTCATGCTACTTACTTATATCCTGATTCCACTTGAGTTATTCTAGAAGCAAAGACTGAAGCCAAGATGTGTGCTGGTACGTTATTTGGAAGGTAATGTCAACAAGTAAATCTGAGGGCAATGGGAAAATGGGACTTTAAAAAGTTAAGAAAATAAATATGAGTATTTTATCAAGGTCACTGCTGAGCGAAAGATGTTCATTTCCACAGGAATCTTGGAGAAGCTCACAAAATGCCTCTCAAATGTCCCCAAAGGAGGGGAGGCTGGAGCATTTATCCACCAATCCCCATCTTCCACTAGTTGAAAGCTGCCCCTCAGGAAAGTTAAGTCTCACACACTTCCAGGAGACCATTTTTTACAGACCAAGTGACTTCCCACAGCTTAAGAGCAAGTCTGCGGCACAGCACAGTCATGTGGTACACATTTGAGAGACAGAATGTTAGTGCGAGTCTGAGCTTGCAAAAACAAACAAAATAACAATAACAACAAAACCTGGCAATCACAGCTGTGGTGAGCCTAGAAATTTTAGGCCAAATATCAGATATCCTGCCTGTAATAGGCTGGGTCTTGCCACTGCTCAAACCTGTTCATGCCATATGTAAAGTCCCCTCTGTCATAAAGGTTCAAAATGGTTTCTGGTTGCAATTTCTATAAAAGTCAACACTGGAGAACTAGTGAAAAAGCTCTAGTCAGCTGCTATAAGACAGCACCATTACTGTCTTGGTGACAGAGAGAAGACATAATGATGAGTCTATACAAAGCCCCACTCCTAATACCAGTGATAATTGGTCCTATGAATAGTAACCCAGTGAATAGAGCTACTTTTAGGTAGAAATATGTGGATGTTAGGGATCTACTTGGGTACCTTCTGGTACTTGCTTACCATAGTATAATTCTAAAGGGATATTTATAGACACCTTGGCATAAGAAGCGTTTTTAGAGCCCTCAGGAATGAAGGTTTAAGGCACATCACCAGCTAAGCTATCAAGCGGTATTGAGGCGATAGGTGAGACTTAGATGAATTTAGAATGGATAGTAAAGGAAGGAGGGGCTTGATATGAAGTTGCAGCTCTGAGATTAACTACAGTAAAGGGGGTTCAGTTCATCCCATTAATCTCCTCTTCTAAGTATCCCTAGGAGAAAAACAAAGTCTCACAGGAACTATGGAGGAGCTGCTTCCCAAACTTGTATAAGAAATGGCTACATGGAAAACACTGCAAAATATGGGCTGACACACCTAAGTGGTCCTTTGTTAGAATTTTACCCTGTAAGTTCTTATTGTTTCAGCATTCCTGTGATATGTTAAAACATATTTTTTTCATGTGTCATTTGACATTTTTCTGTCTTGGATAGAGACTTTTGTCTCCTGTAAATTATCCCAAATAATACGAAATAGAAGTTCATCCTTAATTTTAAAGAGATTTCCTGGAAATTCCACACAAAACTTGTTTGTTTTGTTTGCTGTTGACTAAAAGTTAGTTATATGGTTATGCAAACCTACAAAAAAAGCATAAAAAATATTCAGCTGAAAATATTGGTTCTATTACTGAAGAAAAAAGAGATAACAATTAATGAGAAACTACTAGGGAGACCTACTAAAATCACTAAATCTAGTCTAAGAAAAGAAAGAAATTATTAACCACCTGGTAATGGAGAAACTGATATATTTGTGAACATCAAATTAAATAAAGATTAAAATAAGAATGGAAAATTAACTTATATTTAAATAGAATATAAACTAGAAATATTAACAATGAAAAATTATATAATGATCACAGTGAGATCCTATTTCACACTCAGGAGGATGGTTTTAATTTAAAAAAAAGGAAAACAACAAGTGGTAGTGAGAATGAGGAGAAATGAGACCTTCCTACATTGCCAGTGGGAATTTAAAATAGTGCAGCTGCAAATGAAACTGTTTGGTAGCTCTCCAATAAATTAAACATCTAATTACCATACAAAAAGAAATTCCATTCCTAGTTATATGCTCAAGATAATTGAAAACAGGTACTCAGGCAAACACTTGTATGCCCATAACGCTATTTACAGTAGCTAAAGGTGGAAACAACCTGAATGTCTATCAGTGGATGAATGGCTAGACAAATTGTGGCTAATACATACAGTGAATATTATTCAGCCATAAAAAGGCATGAAGTACAGATACAAAGTGGACAAATCTCAAAAAATACCCTAAGTAAATGAAGCCAGACACAAAAGATTACATATTTTATGATTCCATTTATATGAAATATCCAGGATAAATAAATCCATAGACACAAAAAAATAAATTGGTGCTTACCAGTGGCTGGTGGAGGGGGAACAGGGAGTGACTATTTATCTGTAATGTGCTTTTCTATTAGTGTAATTAAAATGTTTTGGAACTGGATGAATGTGTTAAGTTTCACAATATTGGAAATATACTACATGCCACTGAAATAGTATACTTTAAAACTTGTCTGTTATGTAAATTTTAACTCAACATTTTAATGGTATAAAAATTATAAAATTCTAATAGATGAGAGAATAGTTGCATGCTATTTTTTCATATTTCTTAAAAGATAGTTATTACTAAAACCTACTGTAGAGTACAAATCCAGAAATGCTGGGCATAGTGGCTCACACCTGTAATGTCAGCTACTGAGGAGGCTGAGGAAAGAAGATTGCTTTAGCCCAGAAGTTCATGGCTATAGTGAGCTATGATCATGCCACTGTATGCTAGCCAGGGTGACAGAGCAAGATTCTGTCTCCTAAAATCAAACAAACAAAAATAAATGAAGTTTTAAGAATGAGATATGAGTTTGTATATAAAGTTAGAAAAGAAAAGAAAACAAAATCTATATCCTTAAAATCTAGATAAAAAATAAAAGGCAAAATAAATTAAATAGCTATCCTGTGATTTAGAGCATAATATGCTAAATAATTAAAGCAAAAACATAACATAATGAGAACATTAAACAAACAAGATTAAGACTAAATGTATCTGACTGGTAAATATTGTAAATATTAAGAATGTTTTATTTATATGGGTCTATGTCTGGGCTTCCATTCCATTCCACTGACATACTTGTTTATTCTTTCACCAATAGCATATTGTCTTGATTACTGCAGCTTTATAATATGTCTTGAATTCTGGTAGTTTAAGTCCTCTGACTTTGTTCTTCATGTTCAATATTGTGTTGACTATTCTCAGTCATTTGCCTCTTCATATAAACTTGAGAATTAGTTTGTTGATATCTATGGAATAACTTGCTTGAGTTTTGATTAAAATTGCTGAAATTTTGATTGGCATTCATATGAATAGATAAACTGTGATATATACATACAATGGAATATTATTCGACACTTAAAAGAAATGAGCTATTAAGTCATAAAAAACATGGAAGAACCTTAAATGCATATCACTAAGTAAGAGAAGCCAATGTAAAAATTCTATGCACCATATGGTTCCAACTACATGACATTCTGGAAAAGGCAAAAATTTGGAGATGATAATAGAATGAGTAGTTGCCAGGGGTTAGAAGGGAGGGAAAAATGTATAGGCAGAATACAGAGGTCTCTTAGGTCAATGACACTACCCTATATGATATTGTAATGATGGATACATACCATTATGTATTTGTCAAAATTCATAGAATGTACATGAGTAAACTGTAATGTAAATTATGGACTTAGGGTGATAATGACGTGTTAGTGTTGGTTCATTGATTTTAACATATGTACCATACTGGTGCAGGGTTTTGATAGCAGGGTGTGCTGTGCATATTTGGAAAAAAAGGTGTTGGAAAATTTCTGTACTTTTTCTCAATTTTTCTGTAAACCTAAAACTGCTATAAAAATAATCTATAATGAAAAATTATGTATAGTTAATGTCTTGTTAAACCAATTTAATCAGAGTTTCTGGGAGCGTGGTCTTGTAGTGTACATTTCTTAGCTCTATAGGAGATGTTTTATGTACACTAATGTCTAAGTTCTCTATCAAACTTAAATATCAAACAGTCATTACCTCATTTCATAAAATTTGATATTAAAAAATTATATAACTCACATTTTAGATTATCCTTATCTTTCCAAACATTTTTAGAAATCACCAAAGATTAGGGAAACATTACGATATACTTAAATTTAACTTCTAGAGGTATGATTATTTACATATTTCTGATATTTTTATTGAGTCATTAGAACTATATTTTAATATCAAATAAACAAGGAGATTACATGTTCTATATTTTTTCTGATATGTTTTTTAATTTAAATTTGACATCTCTATCTAGCAATCATATTCTATTCATGTATTTAATTTAACATATTACAATACTGAATTATAAATATTTTACTAGTCAGTTATAATTTTTTTTAAATTTTTATAAGACTTTATCATTCTCACATGAATATTTGACTTACTCCAAAATTCAAACTAATTATATTCCACTGTTCACACAGTGCACATCTCATGCAGTTACTCATACTGTCACTCTTCCTTTCTTCCATCCCCATATTTTCTCAAAATACAAAAGCATATCAGGTTATAAGCTACCTTAGCACCCCTGTTTGATTATCTCTCTTTTATTCTTTTCAGGATATGAAAAGCTGAAGATAAACAAAATACCTAAAGTCTTTATTAATTTTATGCTGAATCAGAGTCATAAACCATTTTAAATTGGTCTTTCTATTTATAATGGCTACTAGCAGCAGAGTTCGTATCAGTTTTCAGTGCAATTTTTAATTCATTCCTTTGATATAAACAGTTAATACTATTGGTTAACATATCTAAGAAGCTCTCTAAACTTACCTCAGTAATATGATGGAAACCTAGTGGTCAATTAAAAGCAAATATCCACTTATAAAATGATTGGAAGAAATTATTCTGACTCTATCAGGATAGAAAGAATTGTGATAAAACAGAATGAGACTCTAATAAATATATTGAACAGTCTAATTTATTTGTCCTGCTTCATATGAATTAATGAAATAAAGAAAATGAGAATTTCTCCCCAAGATTATCTTTATGATAAAAAGAAAAATCAAGCTATTTAAAAGTTTTCTCTTAGTTGCAAAAAGAGGGAGAAAAGAAAAGCTATATGGTTCCCATAAAATCAACAAAAAAATAATTATTTTGCTTGTGGTTATAAAAGTATGGACATTTACAATATGTCATTTAATTTTTCCCTTTTTATAGCTGCTAATTAACGTTTACACACTTACATTTCTAGTTTTGATTTAACAATAAATATTATTTATTAGTTGTTTTGTTGTTTGAGAATTTAATACTTCTTAAACATTAATTTCATCACCATGAATTTGTTATATCAGAAATTTTAGTCAAAATATGTTAGCATTTATATTATTTAAGACTATATTAATGTCAGTTGCTGTTAAACTACATAAGAGACTTAGCTTCTGATTGATTATATAAACATAAACATGTGAATCATTCACATATATTGTGTGTATAGGTATATATCTGTGTGTTTGTAAATATGTATCTGCAGTTGTTATTATTGCTATTTGTATCATTTCTCTTTGTCATCAGTATTTCAGTATTTTGTTAAATGGATTTTACATGGGTCTTTATTCATTTCTCTCTGGATATTAGATAAGTCTCCTTGACTTATGTGGCAAGTTCTAGAAATTTTTTTATAAATCTTCTTTTGATAATCACTTTTCTTGTTTTTACTAACTTTTCAAAGGCATACATATTAGTGGAATATTGAAATTTATCAACAAATCCTTAAATATTCTATATCCCTTCACCTATCTTATACCACTATCTTTTTGTTTTGTTTTAAACTTAGAAATAGTTCTTCAGTTTTATCTCCGTACTCTCCTACTACTTTTTTCCCTCATTATGGTACTTTTAATTTCCATGAGATTACAATTGATTTCTAAGTGTTCCTTTTAGATTTATTTTTGTCATGATTACAATATTTGATATACCTGAGGATTTCAACTATACTATTTAAACATTTTCTTTCTAATTTCTCTTCCACATTTATTTTTTCTTAGGTAGAACATTCAGGCAAGGCTTAAAGAAAGTGCACATTGCAAAAGAAAAAAGATTATCATTCAAATATGTCATCATAAATAGCCGAAATCTGTTCAGAAAGTTCACAAACATTCAGAATGAAACTGAAATTACATAGTGGATGTATAGAGAGAGCATTTGACTGTGAATCTGTCTCCCCAAAAAGGGAAGGGAGTGCTGGGAAGACGCCACATTCAGTTGCAAGCTTAGGGCTCCCCTGTGTTTCCTTGCAAGTGAAAGCACATTGGTCTGGCGTCTGACTCATGGCTGTGACAGCAGAGAGGAGGGTTACCTATGGCAGTCAATGACTAATCTCATGAATGAACACATGACCAAATAAAGCAATAAACATCTACTACATATTTACAATGTATTATATACATGACTGCAGTTTTCAGTTAATTTCAGTAAATTGTGATCTTTATAATGCAAGTTAGTCATCTCCACACTAATATCTAAAGTTTACAGGAAAATATAAAACAGCAACAATGACAACAACAAATGTGATAACTAATAATTTGTAAAATCATGAAAGGATTTTTCACTAACTTAAATTCAGCTGTGGCTGTGAAAGCAATGTTTGTTGCCTGATTCATCTATATGCGGTGCCATGTTGAGTGGGATTCTCTTGTTTGTCATAAACAACCGGATGCATGCCCTTTATGCTGTATTTTAAAATATCTAGAGCTTGCCCCAAGTAAATTTTCTACGAAGCACTACCTTTTATTTTTAATGAGGTAAAAGATCATACCTTCCAGAAAATAGTAACTGGACAAGAATTGAAAGGAAGTACAGGGTGCATCTTGCACTATAAATTCCACACAAAGACAATGTAAAGCTAAGTAAAGACAGGAAGAAAGATGATGTAGCAACATGTAGATTACATATTTTTAAATAAGGTGCACACACACAGGTTCTGTGTGACAAAAAGTCAGGAAAAGAGGTTATAGAGATCTTTGTCTAGTAGAACCACTCCAGGGCACCTAACCATGAGGTTGCAAACAATTTACCACATATGCAACTGTAAATTTGTTGATTGGGTATAAGTGGAACCCATCTTAATTCAATTACATAATCAAGATTTCTTTTCTCATATGCAATACTGACGGAATATCAAGAAGGAAGGAAAGTCCACTGAGAAAAAAGAATCAAGTCCTGAACTTTGGGGAAGTTTATACATCAAGAGTAAGATAAAAAAAAAAAAATTAACCTTTGACAGAGGCAGAGAGGACATTGTAGAGAGGTAGAAAGAGTAGTATGATGCTATATAAACCTAAAGGAGAAAATGTTAAGGATTAGGAAGTGATCAATGGTGAGCATATGATTAACAGTTGTCAATTAATATTATAAAACTTAAAGAGGTTTCCTATAAATTTTGATGCTGTCAGTGAGAAACTGCCTGCTATAGCAGCCACATCTACCCTACACAAGGACCTTTGTGACTATGACATTTTGACAGCAAAAACAGGACTCAATTGATCACCATTTGTTCCAAAAAATAGTTGGCCACAGAAAACTCTCCGCCCATAACATGGGGCAAGCTTTCCTCTATTGAAATATCCCCAAACTGTTCACTTGACCTTTTTCAACCCAACTAAGGGTTGCCAGATGTAGCAGAAGGCCAGATAGAATGTCTCCTGCTGCCAAAAATCCCACCTTACTAGAATGCTTGCCTATTGGAGACTATACGTTTTTTCTCTTTTTTGCTCTATGAAATTCACTCCCCTTTCTAACTCCGTTGAACCCCTACTGAAATATAAGTGATGGCAGATGGGTTCCCTTGTTGCAAGTGTATGAATAAACAGCCTCTGTAAAAGTTGTAATAAACTTAGTTTTGTTTTAGGCGCCAGTAAAAGGAATCACAAGTTTTTTAAAAAATAATTTAAATATAAAATAATGCCACACAATGCCAAATCAACACAGTAGTACCTTTTAAAATTTTTAATCTTCTATAATTAACAAATTCTCATGACCTAGATTATTTGTACTTCATCATAATTCAGAGTGACCATCATTCATTGTAAAGGATATTGGAAATAAGTTTTATATTTTGATTTCTATTTTTCCAAGTTCAATAAATGTAGATCAAAACTTGAACTCAGGTCCTCTATTATAAAATTCCTTTCCTACAAAAATTCACCACATTGCTTATGGTGTGTTAAATGGCAAGAATATGATATTGTTATTCAACATTGAAAATATTGGAGGTGAGAAATATAACAAAGTTTGGCTTCTTGAAGGAGTAGAGCTTTGGCTGGGGATTTTTAAAATGTGATATTCATGGCTTGGTGAAGAGCAGAAGAGAAAAAATACCATTAGGACAGTGAAATTTGGAAAAATTCTAAAGCATAATTATGCTTTGCAGACTAATTTCTTTTTTTCAGTTTTAAACATAGAAAATGAGATAAAAATATATATCTTATATTTAACTTACAGCTTAAGTGATCATCAAAATATCAATTGTTACGTGTAAATTTGGAGAGAGTTTAAGAGAGGTTTACAGATACAAACATAGTAGTCTTACATAATGTTCCTATGGTTTACTTGGATAGAAAAATCTAGCTTTTCATATCCTTAGGAAAAGCTTTCATACTCAATATTTATTCTCTGTTGAGTGAAACTTTTCAAAAAATTCTGAATCTGTTAATTTCTAGCCAGTAAAATGCTGGAATAAGAAATCTAACTACCTAAACATCTAAGAATGTCAACAGATTTGGTCTGAACTTTACACTAAACACACATTTACTCAAAGTCACTGATGTAAAGTCACATATTCTCAAAGTCACTGATATATTTACTGCTGTTTCTCAAAATAAAAGAGAAAGTGAATTTATTCTTTATTCTCATTCATAGTAATAGCCTTATCTGAAAGCTTTAGTATTTTAAAAGATTGCTCCTTTGCTATTTTCTTCCCCAAAACTGAAAGTTCTCTTTCTTAAATTGATCATTTCTAGTTCAAGTTCTCCTCTATATTTTGAAAGTGTTATTATATGAATATTATATTATTAGAAGGCTAGGAAGGGGAAGTACATGAAATTTCAAAATTTTCTGAACAAATAATATAAAAACTTGAAAGTCAATTTTGTGAACATTAGGATATTACACACGCTAAGATTTTCAAAGCAATTCTTAATCATATTTTTATGTTATGAGGCTTGATGATGAACAATTCCATATTTAAATATAAACATCATGTCTAAAAATTTCTGAAAGGAAAAAAGCAGAATAATTTTGATAGCAAGAAATCCCATGTCTAATCAGCAGGATTAATAACTCTCCTGAAAACACCCCCTTTGGTGGTGATGTCATATCCAAAAAGCATCTTCTTTCAGATATGGGGTTGTATCATCTGCACTGATACAATAATTTATAATAATGGTCATCAGTACCTCTAAATGTGGCCTGTTGACAGTGAAGTGATGTCTTAGGTGATATACTTTTTATGAGCTAAATTCTGGCTGAGCCCAACATCTAGGAAGATTACTTTCTTCTTAGGAATTATAAATCTTTCTGTAATCATTTCACTCTTCCCTCAGGTCTTTATATTTCTTCTACTTGACTGTATTTTATTCATATAAACCTACAAATCTGATCACATCATTACAATACTAAAATCTACCTCTGACTTTAGGGTGAAATTCAAAACTCATTAACAGGTAAAGGTTACATGTGGCATAGTAGAAAGATTGTAGTTTGGAGAGGCAGTGAGAATTAAGAATAAATCTGGGTCTGACACTTCAAGAGGCTCAATTTCTTAAAATGTCTTAATCTTTAAAATAGACATCATAATGGACAATTTATAGGGTTGTCATATAATATTTTGGGGAAAGTGTGAGTGTACAGCACATAGTGTTCATTAAAGGTAGATGACATTATGTTCAGCAGCATTATTCAATTAGAAGTGTTTCTAGCCTTCACACAACCATCACCTCTTTCTCATTAAAATATATTTATCCTGTACTTTAAGCTCCTCTCCTTTCTACTTTTATGCAGAGTTTTGCCCTTTCTGACCTAGTTCTCACTTGTGATACAGAACGAAGAAAGAATGCAGAGCGGAGAGTGCGGGTGTGAGGAAAGAGTGGGAGTTTGTGATTGATGGCTTTATTATTGGACTAGTTTTCATTGCAGTGATTCTGAATAACAGACATATCCAAGAGAAACAATTAAGGCAATTCTAGAAGCTAACGTGATGTGCATAGAAAGGAAAGGAGGGAAGGAAAATTCCAGGACAAGACTTTCAAATTTTGTTGTAATAAAATTGTATAGTTTTAATATTCTCTATTTCTGTACAAATTTGAAACTGGAATATATGTTTTTGTTTTACATAACTATTTTCATCTAAATGAACTTTCCTGATTTAACTGCTTTTTCTAAAACCTATTTTAAATTCATAAGATTAACCCCCTTTGATACCATCACCATATTAGTTTTCACTCCCAAACTAAGAAGCATAATGTACGCGTTATAAGGCTATTCTGCTATACCTGCTTAGACATTTGGGGGTTTCACAAAATAACAAGGATAAAGGATTGAGGGAAATACATCACATACACGAAACACCTCGTTTCCAGTAGTGTTTGAGCCTGGAGCCCTGAGGTTTCACTTGACGTGGTGAGATTAGAGATTATGTTTCACACATAATAGTGAGTAGAAAATTTGAAGTAAATATTTTCATTCATGCATCCACTAAAGAATGGGAAATTTTAATAAAATCTCCCTTCAGTTTTTCCTTGAAATATCATGAGACAAATTTTTATCACATATGTTAAAACTTCAATAACATAATAATAGGGAATTATGTTCAGTGTGTGTGTGCATGTGTGTAAAGATATTGTTAAAGAAAGTATATTTTGAGGCTTATATTTGGTCAATTTAATATAAAATTATTATATTTATTGAGAAAAAAAATACCAACTGAAATTAAATTGTGTTAAATGTCTTTCTCAAAGCATTATCTCCAATGTAAATCCTTAAACGTTGAAATGATATTCTAGGAAGTAAAAGAGAAATGATATGATGAGTCATCATGAACCTCCTCTACCACACTCTTGAATCAGAGTACAAAAATAAAGTGAGTAAAAATTATTCTAAAACAAAAAAAGTGTTTTGAATTTAGTCTAAATTTTAGAAAAGTTGATTGCAGTGTTGAACAGGTAGCATGGGAAAACAAAAACCAAAATGAGTTTTTAAAATAAAAATTTCTCCTCAACAAAGTTCTATCTCCAAATGCAGTTGCATTCTGAGATACTGGGGATTAGGACTCCAACATATCAATTCTGGGGGAACATGATTTGGTCCATAATAATCAATTGATAATTAAAGTTCTTGAAAGGAATGTGTGATTGAATAAGCACAGATTTGTTTTCATATACATGAGATATAAGTGTTGTTAACATAGTGCAACTCTTCATTTTACAACTAGATATGGGTCCACCATTTCACCCAAAGTAAATCAACATAAGGTGTCATGGCTGGCATCGTGTCCATGAACCATTCTTCTTTTTTGTCTGCTATGATCTCATCTCAATCTTTTACATCCTGAAAGCTATATTGTAAAGATCCACTATCAATATACCCTATTTATAACAGTGTGGAAAAGGACAAAAAAGGCAAAGTGTTTATTCTTCATAAATATGGCACAGTTTAGAGGGGCATATAAATGTATAGTGGCAGACCCACTCAAAGATTTGTCAAATAAAACGATGAACTGAGCATTACAGTTGGATATAGCAAAGTGGTGGTCACCTATGACCTTCAAAATGTAATGACTTAGACTCTGATTGGGTTTAAGAAACAAATGGAGAGGTTACATACAATAATTAGACAACCATTGGGAGGATTTATTTTTTCTCTCAGGGAAAGTACAATGGGTTATTAGCTGGAGGGAGATGTGAATTCAAAGAAGAGTTATATTTGTTTATTTTTAATATGAGAGAAATTATCACATGTTTATATCTTAATGGGGATGATCAGTTGAGAGTGAAAATTAAAATCGTGCAGAAGAGAGAGAATACATTTTCTATAGCAATGATCTTAACTATGTGAGAAGGAACATGCCTCCAGTGTACAAGAGAAGAGACTAATCTTAGAAGCTACTGAGTTAAGGGTAACAAGACTTCTTACTAATGGGTCCTTTAGAATAATACTTTAAGGTGGAAGAAAAAAGCTGTTTCAAACATAAGAATGACATAGCAAATAATTCTTCATATTCATTAGGGTCAAGTATTTCCAAAATATTATCTGGGATTATTTTCTTCATCCATGTTTCAATTTAGGACCTTGGTGAGGGAACTTTAAAGGTAGAAAAAATAATTTTGAGAAAATTATTTTTGTACTCAAGACTGTTATATAAAATACCCATTTTTGAATTTATCCCATATCTATGGATATATGTCTAGTTTTTTCTTTTATTTGATTTCATGTGTTGTTTGGCTATATATATATTGCCCTTCTAGAAATGTGCATATGTTCTTTTACCATGATGTATATTTTGGGTTAATGTATATAACTACTTTCATTTTTAAATTTAATATTTTTTTATCTTTTATGAATCTAATTTGTTGCCATCTAGATTATCATTTGATTAATGTTCCTCATTTTCCCATATAATATAGAAGAAACATAGACTTTCCATAAATGGTCATACCTATATCATATCATTTAATCATACAGAAAATATAAACATCTAATTATATAAACAAAATAATATATTTTAAATATTGTCAAAATATTAAGAGCAAACACATTTTGGTGTAAAGTATGATTTTATATTTTACTGTCTAATAAGTAAGTACATAGTCTTCATTTGACTTACATTTGCAAATGTATACAACAAAGTATAACCTTTATCACAACTTCTTTGAGGGCAAGTATTACAAGGAGGTGTACCACTAAAATTACAATTTACTTAACATATATGGTAGTATATAGGTAATTTAAGGAAGTTTAAATGGTTTAAATATATTTTTCAAATTTAAATACTAAGTGCTTATGTGATTCCTTAAATTATAGTATTATTGTTGCCTACAATTGTTACCCTGGTTCAAAGTAACTATAATATTAAAATTATTTTATGACTGTAATAAAGATTATCCACTGGGAAATTTAAGCCTTGCAACTTTGTAGCCCACCATGGAAACATTTCCTTAGTCACCTCCTCTAGCTCCCATAAATGCCCAACTCATTCCCACTGCTTCACTCAAGCCAGCTCTGCTTCCTCAGGTTTATGTTGTGTGAACAATAAACTTTCCCCAAATCTGCTTAGTGTGTGGGATATCATCAGCATTGACATTTGTCCTAAAATGAACAGAAGTCTATCTCACTTCTATAGGGTAGCCATTAAAATACTGAGAACATAAATAATACTTTTTTCTAGAATGTGACTCCCTGATCATAACCCTTATAATACCTTAAAAATTGTTAAAAGAAACCAAATACTAAAATTATATATTTCTAACTTCTTACTCCATGATTGTGCAGTGTAAATTAAATAAAATATATAGAATAATCATAGTTGTTAATATGCAAGCAAATGTAAGAGCCAGAATATTGTAACCCAGAGATAGAGGTCAAGCCTTACTCATTAGAAAAAGTCTGTGTATTCATAAATTTTATAAGTGCCAGTTATAAGTAAGTGAACAATTAGATAGATGATAGAGATAGATAAATCTCTAAACTAGAACATTTATGGGAGAAAAAGAGAATTTTTTGTAAAGTTATATTGAAAAAGGAATTATAAAGCAAAAATATCCAGAAAAAAATGATGTATGTGGTCATTTAGATAAATCAAAGATTCATATTTACCCACAACACATGTAACTCACCTAACTCTGCTACCCCATAATCTTTTCTTTATCTCTTTTTGGTACATGTCAATATCCAAGTTTGAATATATTCTAGGTTACTAAATTAAATAAGGATCTCATCTCTTGCTTTAAGACTCTTCGCTCAAACACTGTTATGCTACTATAAAATATACTCTAAAATTATGTTACACCTCTCTTTTTAAGAATAATTTCCACCCATTACTTTCCAATTCCTCCACTAATAATACTGGATTGCCCTCAACTTTCTGGTCCATCTTTTTAAATCCCATCTATAATTTATGATACTATTAAAATTCCAGCTCCCCTATAAGACCATTTTATCCTGTTGCTATTTCTACTGAGTTTTGAAACATCTAGATTCCCACTATATACTCTACCACTTGCCACTTTGGCATGCATTGTCTTTTCTCTCTCTCTCTCCCTCTCTCTCTCTTTCTTTCACTTTCTCTCTTTCTCCTTCTCCTTCTATTCCTCTTCTCTTCTTTTCTCTTCTCTTCTCTCGCTGTTTTCTCTCTCATCCCTATCTAGCTCCCTCCCTCCTTCCTTCTTTTCTTCCTTACCTTCCCATATATGTTACTCTCATCTCCCTTTAACAGAGTACTTTTTAATTATTCTTTCAGTTGAGAATCAAGATACAAGTAAAATTGATTAGGAAAAAAAAACAGACTAATATGATAATAAAGATAATGAATTTTGTTTAATGGGTATATACTATAAAACAGGCTCTGTACTAAGACATCTGCAGGTATTATCGCATTAATTTGCCCAAACATTCCATGGGGCAGTTACTGTGATCTTCCATTTATAGGTGATATATTTAAGCTTAAGAAAAGCAAACATTACACCCCAAGATTATTTAGAACAAGTAAAGCTATTCAAATCTTGTTAATACCTGGCTTCTATGTCTGCTCTGTTAAAACCTGCAGTCCACTTCAGAATTATGCCAGTTATATCATATGAAGTATATGACATGGAATTGAAAGCAAGTAGATTTTTTTTATGTTTGTTTGATTTTTTTTTTTCAAAATTGATTCAGTTGAATCTCAGTGCGTCATTTGGTCAAATGAAGTCAAGTTTGGGTGTTGCTTTATTTTCTAAGCAACTTAACATTGTTTTAGATTCAGGTTCAAAACATACTTAGTGTTTCTAAATTTCATTTTGTGAGTCTTACCCTAGTGATATTTTCTCATTACCCAAAGGAATATTATGATAGCATCATAAGGAACTTTACATTCAAATGAGCTTTGAAGCTTATGGACTATTGTACAAAATCACTATACATTATCCACTCCTATTTATTGTATTTTGAAGGCATAGTGTTAAAACAGGTAAAGAAGAATATTGGAGACCATCAATACTTTTATCAATTTTAAATGTATAGACCATATTAATGCTAACTGCAGAAGATAGAAAACATTGACCTAGTACCTTAAACATAAGGGATTAAACTCAATAGAAATAATAATATACCAAAAACAAAAAGTCAAAATGTTTCCTAAAGCCAAACAATTAAAGTATCTTCACAATCATTGTCTCTTTGGCTATTAGCTTATTTACAACTTTTGTTTGTTTTGATCTAATATTTTGTAGGGCTCTTTTCTTTTGAAATATTCCATAAGAATAAAAAATTGGTTGCAGTTTATCATTAGATTACTCTTCCTAAGAGAACACAGCTTTTATGACACTGAGGCCAGCCATACAATCATCTGGGTAATCTAACTTTCAAAAAGCTGAAAATTACTTGTCCATAGATGAATACAAAATCACTTTATTCTTTGTATTGTTAAGAATTTTAATGCATATTTATTATTACAATCCATAGTCCCTCATGCATTATTTAATTTCATTAGAGATAATGGGTAAATTGATACTCAGGACACTTTCTTACATTCTACTTTTGTCTCTATGCTGGCATGGAGGAAATATAATCAACTTATAATCAGATAAGTATTATGGAATACATTGTCTTTTGTTTTAGATTTAGAGGTCCCTTCTTGGCTTCTTTTTTTGGTATTGAAATGCACTAGCATTATAGACATATATTTTAGAAGAACATTTCAAACAACAGTCTAATGAGAAAAAGACAATATTTTATATTCTTAGAAAAATCATTAAAATGGGCATATATTTAAAAATTTTCTCTCTGACTTCTTATATAAAATATAATTAACATTTAGAATTGTTTACTAAACTTCAAATCGCTTATAATAGTCTGGTTTTATTGACTCGTTACTGCCTATGACAGAAATATTAATAGCTTAGCTTTTAAAAGCATACTATTTATTGGTACTCAATGATGATTCAAGAGAAAAGTAAGAATGACAAAATAAAGCCAAGCAAAACCTAAAGAAAAATATAATATTAATCAAGAAAAAAGAAATCAGTTATATCAGAATATGATAGAAATTTTTAAAATGGACAGTATTATCTATAATTCTATTAAGCTCCATTAAAATGATAGTTGAAGAGAAGAATAATACTATGATTTATCTATCAATATTTAGAATAAAGATTCAAGGTGATTTAGAAAAAATGTTTCAAAATGATTAAACAACATAATTCATGTAAGAAAATCTTGGAGGGCACATGTAAAATTAAGGAGTAGCATAGTAATTTATATATTTATATATTATTTTTTAATTTTTTCTACTTATTGTCTCTTTGATGACTTTTAATTTAGAAAACTAAGGGCATTTACAGGTTTGAAACTTTAAAAATACAATAAAAAAGTGCTCCTTAAAGTACAGTTGAAATGGTAGATTAATAACCAAAATGCAAATTGTTTTCTGAAAACCAATTTTATTAAAATATATTTACATACAATAAATTCATATGATTTAAATGTACAGTTCAATGAGTTTTTTTCCCATAAGCTTAACCAAGTAGTATTTTTTTTTTCAGTTAAATGAGTATTTTTTTTTTTTAATTCAGGATATTATGGGGGTACAAGCATTTTGGTTACATGTAACGCGTTTGGCCAGCCCAAGCCAGGGTTACAAGTGTGTCCCTCCCCCATACAGTGCCTTCTGCTTCCATTAGTTGTGGATTTACTCCTCCACTCCACCCCCACCTGACTGGCACCCAATGAGTATTACTGCCATGTGAACACCTTAGTGTTGGTCAGTTAGTACCAATTTGATGGTAAGTACATGTGGTGCATGTTTTTCCATCCTTGTAATACCTCACTTGGAAGGATGGGCTCAATATCTATTCAGTATAAACAGTGGTGCAATTGGTTAGTGCGGGATACTTACACAGTTCAATGAGTTTTGACAAATGCATGCATCTATGTATTCATCACCACGATCAAGATATAGAACATTTCCATCACCCCAGAATGGTCCCTTATGCCCCTTCCAAGTCTTGACTTTATATATTTTTATGTGTGTGCACACCAAAAATATAGCTCATATAATTCCAGTAATATAAAGATTTTTAGTATAACTGTAAAGTATATGATAAAGCATTAAACATAATATAGAAATAACATGAATAAAAGTGATTTAAATATTGTGAAAATGCACATTAGGCAATAGATAATGATTGATACTTCACTCTGATGTAAATTCAAATGAACACCAAATATATAAAAACATTCAAATATTCATTTTGGGGCTTTTTAATTTTATAGGTGTTTATAAAGCTATCAATATCAATTAAATTGAAAAATATATCTTTCAAAAGAACAAATTAAATCTCAGGTATCAACCACATGAAAATAAATAAGCCTCTTGTCTATATATATAAATACAGCTATATCTATACACACACACACACGTATATGTTTATTGCAGAATTGTTTAGTGTCAAATAAGGAAGTTGTTTGTCAGTTGGCCAACTTATACCGTGAATACTATGTACCCTTTGCAAGACACAATATAGATTTGCCAGTTGGCACGCAGGTGGTATTGCAAAGTTTATAAAAGGCAAGAAAGTATTTATAATTTAATATTTTTTGTCTATAAATGACAAAGAAGTGTGTTTGTGTGTGTATATGTGCCATAATTTTAGAAGCATAGAGAAAAATATAGTAGCCCTCATAATAAGATATTAGCTGAATTTACTGTGTACCTTATTGCATTAGGAATTAGAATAGGAAAAAACAAAAAGATTAATAAAAAGATGTTGAAATATTATATGAACATGTTTATAATTTTATGTGAACTACATACATGTGCACATTTGTATTATTAAATAACTGTAAATAAAATTTTTTAACTACTTCAAACAAAAAGTCAACATCACACTTGATGACAATTCCTGAAAAGCATTTCTCTAAATTCAGAAAATAAAGTTACAATCTAACTCTACTAATACTTAATGTTGTCTCAATAGTCTTTTGAATGATTTTTAAATATTGACTCTATTATTATTTGGGATAGATAATTCTTTGTTGTGGGGCTGTCCTGTATTTGTAGCATATTTAGCATCCCTGGCCTTTCTGTAGCAGATGACAGGAGCATCCCCCAATTATGACAACCAATAATGTCTCCCAACATTGTCAAGTTCCCTTGGGTGCAAAATTGTTCCTGTGGAGAATCGCAGGTATATACAATGAAAGATAATATTAAGTAGAAATAAAAGTTTAGGTTCACAAATAAAAGATAAAAGGTTTATTTGCAGATTATTAGAATTATATGTAGAGAAAATTTGATCAACTAGTGAAATATTAAGACTACAGTTAGTGAAGATATAGAATAAATAATTTAGAAATGATATTTCTTATATTACATTAAAAGTCAAGGAGGACTTATAATGGAGAGAAGATCACTTTTCCAGTAATTAAAAAAAAAAAAAAGGTCTGAGTGCTGTAGATTTCACAGCATGGTTAGAAATAAAATATAGAACAAGAGAGAAATAGCTTTTTTAGGAGGAAAACCCACGAGTTCTGCCATGACCCCTTCCTCAGCTTAATGGTATTAAAGGTGTTGGTTCCATGATTGTGGACTCTCTCACGTGGATTGAATTGACCACTAATGTCCTGGCACAACTCTATAAGATAGCATGGAAACAAGAAGATAATAATCTGATATTATTTTTAAGAGTTTATTAAGATATAAATTATGTACCATAAAAATCACCTTTTAAAGTGTATGGTTCAATGGCTTATAGTATGTTTAAAGTTATACACCCATCACTAGAATCTAGCTTTTGAATATTTCATCACCCCAAAAAGTCACTGAGTACCCTTTAGTCAATACTCCCCGCCTCTCCTCACTCCTGCTCTCCTACCGTCAGACCTAAGCAACAATTCATATACTTTCTCTAGTGATTTTCTTGTTCTTAACATTTTATATAAATGGCATTATAACATATATGGCTAGCTTTTTTCGATTTTAATAATATTTTAGGATTATCTGTGTTGTAACATGTATCAGCACTCCTTCCTTTTTATTGCCAAATAATATTCTGTTGCGTGGATATATTGCATATGTTGTTTATTCTTCTGTTGATAGATCTTTTGTTTTTTTCCCCCATTTTTTGCCTATTACGTCTTCTTTGCTGCAAGGAAGACTCATATACAAGTTTTTGCCTAAATATATGCTTTTATTTCTCTGGAGTAGTTACCTAAGTTAGAATTGCTGGGAAATATGGTATCATTATGTTGAACATTTGAGAAATTGCCCATCAGTTTTCCAAAGTGGCTACACTAGCATTGTAGAAGTGTCCCAATTTCTCTATATTCTTCCCAACAATTGTTATTGTCTTTGTTTCTTTTTTTATTAACATAGTCATCCTAGTGTGAATAAAGTGGAATCTCTTTGTGGTTTTGGTTTCCATTTCCTAATGACTTATGATGTTGAACATCTTTTCAAATGCTTTTGAGAAATTGTACACTTTTGTTGAAAAATGTCTGTTAGATTCTTTGTTCATTTTCTAAATTGGATTGTTTGTCTTTTTATTATTGAATTGTAAGAGTTCTCTACATTCTGGATACAAGCCCTTTATTAGACAACTGATTTTCAAACTGTTCTCATAGACTTTGTGTTACCTTCTCTCTGTGTTCTTTGGAATACAAACTTGTTTATTTTAAATTTTAATGAAATTCTTCTTATTGTCTATTTTATTGTATGGGCTTTTGACACCATATCTAAGAAATCATTGCCTAATCCAAGGTCTCAAAGAATTCCCTTGTTTTCTTATGAATTTTGTACTTTTAGCTTTCGTATTTAGGTACATAATCCAATTTGAGTTTATTTTTACTATGTAAAGTGGTTGTACATATTCATTCTTTTTTATGTGGATATTCAGTTGCTCTGGTTGAAAATATGTGTTTCTTTACCCATTCAATTGTCTTTGCCTTTATTTCAAAAATCAATGGACCATATAGGTCAGAGTCTGTTTCTGAAATTTCAAATATATCCCATTAATCTATATCTCTACCCTTGTTCTAGTACCAGATTACCATAATTTCTATATCTGGATAGTAAGTTTTGATATTTTGCTATCAGAAAGCTAGCCAATCCAGCTCTATTCTCTTTCAAGATCATGTTGCCCCTCTGAGTCCTTTGTATTTCCACATTAATTTTAGGGTCAGCTTGTTAATTTAGGCAAAAAAAAAAAATAAAGCCAGCCATGATTTTAAAAGAGATTGTGCTGAATCTATAGATCAGTTTTTATGATCATCTTAACAATACTAAGTTTTCTGATCCATAAACCATGGAAAGTCTTTTATTATTTAAATATTCTTTAATTTCTTTAAAGAAAGTTTTATAGTTTTCAGAGTACAAGCAATGCATTTCTTTTGTTAAACACATTCTAAACACTTTATGTTGGATATAGATATACATAGATATCTATATTGGATATAGATATACAAGTATATACAAGATATAAATATACAGGTATATGTATATACTTGGAAAATCAATTAAGAAGTACATGTGGGAGAATAGTAAGTGATATTATATTAATAATACACAATCATAAAATTAAACAGACTTGAAAAGCCTGTATTTGATCAAGAAGTTTATACAATTTTGGTAAAACAGGTATTTTAAATCTGCAAAGAATAGAATAATGTTTATAGATGGTACTTGTCTAAATTGTTTATCACAATCATTTGGAAAGAAATATAATATCTGCATCTTATTCCATAACCAAAATAAATCCCATGTGTAAATGAGAGGATATTAAATAACTTTGATGGAACATAAGTGGCCATTGTTCATTTATACATAGGAGAATCAATAAGCATAAAATAAAACATAGTAGGGGTTGTAGAAAAAAAGGGGACAATAAAAATAAAAAGTAGAAGAAAAGTAACAAATATATTTGCAAAAATATGTGAGTGACAGGGTGTCACAATGATTAGAATCTTAAAATGACTCACCAGCATTTCCTGCCGAATTCCTACGAGGGTGAATATGATGCCATACACCACCCTGATTAGGGCTTTTGCAGATGTAATTAACATTCTAATTACTTAAATTTTAGTTAATCAAAAGATTGATTATCCAGGTGGCCATAATCTAATCACATCAACCCTAAGAAACGATGAGTTTTCTGCAGCTGGTCATAGTAGGGAACATCAAGGGAATTAAAGAGCAAGAAGGAGCTGATATACTGGTGGTTTGAAGGTGGAGAAGGCTCATGACAATGTGAGAAGCCGATACTAATCCCCAGTGACAGGTAGCAAGGACATGGAGACATCAGTCCTACAACCACAAGAAACTGAATGATCTCTGGAGGGGATTAACCCCCAAAGCCTCCAGAGAAGAGCTGTGAATGGCTAGTACCTTGCTTTTGGTCATGTGATATCCTAAGTAGAGAACCCAGTCAAACCTTGCTAAACTTCTAGAATTGTGAGATTATAAATGTGCATTGTTACTTTTTTTAATCCACCAAATTGTGATGCATTTCTGATGCAGCAATAAAGAAATAATTGTTCAATACAAAGAGTTTTTTAAAAATCATTAAGTAAAAGATGAATATTCCACTGAAAACATATGAAAAAAATGGAGTTAAAAATTTTAAACACATCAGGAAACAATAAAACATATAAGATTTTTTTACTAATCAACTGGGCAATATTTTTGTTCTAAATAGTAATTATTCCTCCTCTGCTTATTCAATTTAAAAATTTTTACTGAGTTTTTATTAGTTACAAAGAATAGGGCTGGATACAGATTGGCAAACTGAGTGATATAATCTCTATCATTCAGATAAATTGCCTGGGTTGATCTGAATGGATGTGGTGAATGGATGTGGTAAAATAATGTTCTCAGCCACCTGCAGTTGATGGATAAACTGATAGAACTTTCAGCAATTTGGTAACATATATGAAAAATTTTCAAATGTGTGCCCTTAAAATTATTATATTTTGTGCTCAGAATATATTCTATTTTGTAAAGTTTACATAAAAAATAAAGAATATATTCTATTTCGTAGAGTTTTATACAAAAAGTATATTATACAGTGTAGTATATTACAATATATCAATTTCAGGATTAGTTACAAGAGAAAAAGATTAAAAGCTGTTTTAATATTAATAATAAAAATCATAATGAAAATATAACAATGGTATACTAATTAGGTTTTAAAAATCATTTTCTGAATAGTAATTGATGCTTAGAGATATAAGCAGTAGTGTTTCATATACAATCCCATTGTCTTATAATCAGTTACAGAAAAGCTATAAGCCAATATGATTTGGGAAAATAAGCTACTATTTGTCTTTCTTTCTGTAATCTAAAAGAATAAAGTAGCATTGTGACCCACTGATAATCTGTATCAAAATATAAATAGAATAATTATTATTGCTCTGATTATTGTTCACAATTTATTTCTATGATTTACATATTTCATTCATAAGCTATCAAACTTGATCTAAATTATTAATTTTCAAGAAATATGTCTCTGACATTTCTTTATAATATATATTTTATTCAGGTAATTTGTGACTTAGCTGGACAGATTAACAGTGACTGCTGACCTACCTCAAAGCATTGAAGCAGAGAGGACAGCAGTGATACGAAAGTAACTGATAATTGTAGGAGACACTGTAATTTTTTAGTGTTCCTTCATTGGCTATTAGCACTTTTGTGAATTTTTAATCTGACTTGCACTGTTTAACAACTGAAGGAAAAGAAAATTTGTGAACTGTGACTTTAACGTCTCATTCAAACCACTACCGTATCAGGAAATATTCAGTTAGCTGTCCTAATTTTATTAAGACCTTATACCTTTACATATTCCTCTTAAGCTTTCTTATGTACTGCTGAATTTGGGAAGGCTACCTATTTTCAGCTGTTCCAAATGTCAGATTAAGTGTGTGTTTATGGTTATCTTAACTCATTGTCCAACAGAATCACTAACTCAAAGCATTTGGAGTTAGAAAGCTTGTGTAAAAATTACAAGGCGATTTTGTATGTGCTTCCACTGAAGTAAAGATTACCTATGCCAGGCACATGGTTCTGATTTTTAAAATTTTATTTTTATCCATAAATCCAAATTTCAAAGAATATGTAAGGATGGAATTTATGTCCTTATCTTTGGTGACCAATGTTAAGTCATTGCACATTAGTTTTCATGGCTGTTCAACTCTTATGCTCCATCCTCCATCACTTCACTCTCCAGTGGTCAAAGGTCTGTATGTGAATTAAGATAGGAAAAGGGAGTAGATCTACCATATCTTTGGTAAACACACAAAGACAAACTTCCTCAACATGACAATATCTTCACCTATGTGACTTGATTCTTAATATATTAAGTTAATTTTTTCTTTTCATTTTTTTCCAAATTTTTTATTTTGTTTTGCTCTCTTATATTTTCTTCTTCCTCATGTTCTTTGAATTGGATATTGTTTTGTGAGACCCTGATTACAAACTTTTCTCCTTAACATGTTTTATTTAATGTCCACAATTTTGACACCATGTTGGTGGGAAGATTCTGAAAATATGCATGCATCCCCTCTATTCAAAAGGCGTTGATTCAAATCAATGAATAGAGTGCTAGACTATTTAAGGATTGCACAATGTGGAAATATGTCCACACCATCAAGCAGTTATTACTGAGAGAGACGACATTCATACAAGAAATAAGCAACTCAAGGGAAATTGTAAATTGTACAGAAAAGATGAAGAAATTGCTATAAAAGCAGAGGAAGTAAAAATTAATGTGACTGGGAAAAACAAAAAAAATTAGTATGTAAATTAGGCCTTGAAATATTTGAATAAAAAGAAATCTGTTTCCTTTTCCCCTCAGTCTCTGTAACGCCCTTTCCTTTTCTCTTCATGAGCCCTCAGCTTCTTTATTCTGTTTCTCTCAGCATGTGACTCTGCTGTTCAGGGACGGTTCACAGTTGGCCTGGCAATCAAACTTTGGCCCACAGGGTGAAGACTGAAATCTTCCTTGGAAACAAGTGGGAATTTGCCCTGGGAAAACTAGACAGGAGGCAGCTGCAGGAATCAATCTTCAGCCTGGGCTAGCGGAAGTATGATTAAGTTTTTACACAAAAATAGAGATTATCAGTCCTTCTAGAGATGTTTGCCTCAACAGTGTGGCAAAGTGTCTGAATCAAGAATCCTCAGGAGTCACACATTAAAATTAAAGAACAGGGAAATACATAAACTGATTTTCCTTGGGAAATCATTTTCTGCACTGTCTGTTTTAATTTTCACATTATATGTATTATATAATTGACCTTTCTACACTTTAAGAATTCCATGAAAAAAGGAAATTATAGTATAATTACATAAGAAGACAGATTTTAAAAACATTTTTAGAATTAAAATATAATATAGTTTTTTTCAGAGATTATTATTGCACTCAAACACGCTTCAACAGCCAAACTAAAATATTATAGACTACTTGGAACTTAAGGAAGTTTCATGAAATGTAAACAGACCGAAGAGAGAAATGCGTGAATTTGAAGTGAAAGTGATGACAACATGACCAGAGGATCTAGGGGGTGAGGTGAAGTTTATTCTAGCAACACCCACATGAGAACATGTGAAGAACAGAAGTATCAGGGGAAATAAATACATCTAATACCTGATAGGAATCATTCATATGTCAACACCATATTGCAATGAACAATAAAAATCTGTCATAATAGTTTCTGTTTTTTGAATCTGGTTTTATCAATCTAAAAATATATGTCTCCACTGTTAAAGGACTATCATAAATCATCTAATTTTAAAAGAAAATATACTCCCTATACATGACATTGAGAATAGTAAAATCTTTTGAATTTACCTATATCATCTTTGAAATTTAAGGATAAAATAAGTTACTGCCAGCAACCACAGAATAACCTCTTTTTGATGGTTTTGGTATATTTATTCTAACCCCTTGAATAAACTTTTTGTTAGTCAATGCTCTAAGAATCACCTTTCTTAATCGGACTGCTGCTTATAAATTTTTTCTTTTTAAAAAATTCCTTTTCATGCTTATTTGTGAAAATGAATCCTAGATTTTCTTTCTGTTTCCATGAAATCAAGGGAGTGTTTAATTAATGGCTATTTATAACAAGATAATAAGTTACCAGTGCTGATAAAATTATGTATATATATTAATTTTAGAGATCCAATATACATAATTAAATGCTATCTCACAAAGAAATAAATTTGAATAAGCACACATACTTACTAAATTATATTATTGCATATATTATAATTATAATAGCAATAATTTTAAGAGTATAATTTAAAATGCAAACAAGATTTCTTTTCTCAGCTGCCCTGAAAACAGAAATCACATTTTAAATATGGTAAGTCTAAATTTGATTCTAAAAAGTAGTATATGTGAAATGTATACTATAACCTATTAAATGTAGTAACACAACATGAAAATTAAGGCAAAAATCAAAGTGTAAATTATTGTTGATTTTGTTGATTTTAACATTGCAATGAAAGAATCTACATTAAAAATAACTTTAATACTGAGGGAGAAAGTCTTCTACTTTTCCTTAATTACACAGGCAAATTAAAAATTCTTTCCTGTACTTAAGTAGTCAAAAATTGGGCCGGGCGCGATGGCTCACGCCTGAAATCCTAGCACTCTGGGAGGCCGAGGCCGGTGGATCGCTCAAGGTCAGGAGTTCGAGACCAGTCTGAGCAAGAGCAAGACTCCGTCTCTACTAAAAAAAAAAAAAAAAAATAGAAAGAAATTATCTGGCCAACTAAAATATACATAGGGAAAAAAATTAGCCGGGCATGGTGGCACATGCCTGTAGTCCCAGCTACCCAGGAGGCTGAGGCAGTAGGATCGCTTAAGCCCAGGAGTTTGAGGTTGCTGTGAGCTAGGCTGATGCCACAGCACTCACTCTAGCCCGGGCTACAAAGTGAGACTCTGTCTCAAAAAAAAAAAGAAAATTGACGGATTGCTAAGATTAAAAAAACAATTGACCAGCATATGTACTAAGTGATGATCCTTCCCCATTTGACTTAGACTTTTAGTGGTATAAAGAATAAAGTTGCCTGGTGCTGACAGGATTACATTAGAAACAAATTTGGAGACATGTTTCCATTTGCATCTTTTGGGGAATTATTCAAACTTCATCATATGTTTTTTAAGAGAACAATGTTTATTGAATTGCTTAACCCCTAAAATATCTATTTCTGAAAGCCTAGATTTATGCATAAAAATATTAATTAATTAAAAGTTTGAAAGTGGTATAGGAAAATAATATTTCTAATTTGTTATTCTTGGAGATTTGTCAAGAAATTATTAATTATTTTAGAGAGCTGATTCCTATGTCTGATCTTTTATTTCTTAGTTAATATTCTCCTAAAAACCCCAATCTGTTTCAGAGTGTACACCAGTTCTGCATCAATGCTAAAGATGATCTTACAGTGACATCCTAATTTCTAATAGTAATTCAATTGGTTATTTATTCAATGAATATTTACTTGATGCTTATCCCATATTAGGATATTTTCTCTTCCCTGGACGTACAGCAGTGAGCAGAACAGATGTCACGCTCCCAGTAGGTCCCTGTCTTAGTCTGTTTTGTATTGCTATATCAGAATACCTAAGACTGGGTAATTTATAAAGAAATGAGGTTTACTTAGCCCATGGTTCTGCATGCTGGGAAGTTTAAAGGTCAGGGCACCAGCATCTGCTCAGCATCTGGTGAAGGTCTTTGTGCTGGGTCAAAACATGTTGGAAAGTCAAAGTGGAATTGGGCATGTGGGAAGGTAGACCAAAGATATGAACTTCCCCTTTTAACAATCTGCTTTCATGGGATTAATCCATTCCTGAAAGAACTAATCCAGTCTCATGAGAGCAAGAACTCACTCACCACAAGAATGGCACCAAGTCATTTATGAGGGATCTGCTCCCATAATCCAAACACCTCCCATTAGGCTCACCTCCCAACACAGCCCCAATGGCAAATAAACTTCAACATGAGTTTTGGTGGATACAAACCACATCCAAACCATAGCAGTTTCTATTGCAGTGCAGGGAAATGGCCAATGAGAAGTGATAAATGACATAAAATAAAGTATATGAATTGACTGTGAGTTACATAAAAAAATAGATAATCAGGGCTAATGGCTAATCAGGGAAGTTTTTTTTGAGATATCTGAACACAAATCTAAAAGAATTGTATTAAAAAGATAAAAATAGAGGAAACAATTAGAACAAGATTCTAATAGATTTTTAAGCAAGAGCAAGGAGGCCGATGTGGTATAAATGAACAAGTAAAAGAATGCCTGAAGATGTTCACATGTAAATTAGAGCAAGAACATACAGAGCTCTATAGGATGCTATAAAGTAAGGTGTTCAGATTTTATTCTAAGATGGGAAGCCATGGGAGGGCTTTAAGCAGATATGTGAAATGGTAAGACCACATTTTCATTGGATCATTCTTTTTACTAAATGAAGGATAAAATGTCTCAGGGGTGGTAGTGGTGGGGTGGGGGGGAGGGTGAGTGGGGAGGAGGAGAGTCAGCTGGAAAATGTAAAGCAGGAAACTGGTTAAAAACCTGTGAATGGAGTATAGAAAAGAGATGGTGATAACTTGCACTAAAGTGATAATGGTGACAGTGGAAAGGAGTCTTTGAATTCTATACATATTTGGAGAATAGAATCCCCAGTTTCAGCAGATATGAGTTGTGAGAGGAAAGGAACAATCAAACATGATTTTGAGATTTTTAGATCTGATTATTTGGAAGAATATAATTGACATTAACTATGTTGTTTATGCCTTAAATATCTGTGACAAATAAATATCATTTATTTTATGCCCACTAAATGTCTTTTACATAGAGTTGTGCATTGAATTTTCACTAATTATTTTGTTTCTTCACATGCGTCCTTGTACCACCTATGGTTTTTCTTCATAAAAATTGTAGCCTGAGGGGTTTTTCTAATGTATAGTTACTTAAAGTGTATTGTCTGTGTGGTATTATTTATTTATTTTTTGCATTGAGAAGTTCTTTTTTTTGTCATGTTTAATGTTTCTGACTTAATTTTTACTTAATGGTAGGATCATTACAACTGTTTTTAAAAAGCACTTGATTTGTTTAGCATGCTCTTGTCCATTCTTTCTGAATGACATTATTTTAGGTGTATGTCTGCTATACAGCATATATCTGTGTCTGGCTTTGTGAGCCATATTAAAATAATTTTTATTTTACTGAGTTTAGCTGTTCACATTTATTTTTATAACTGATATGTTTGCCTTTAACTCTACAATACTATTTTATAATCATGTGTTTTACCTTATAACTATTATGCTTTATTTTCCTACTTAATGTATATTTTTCTTTTATTTGAAAATAGGTTTTGGTACATAAGAATGTTTGTTCTACTGATTACTTTTATTCAAAGTGTTTAGTTTCTGTTTGCTAATTTAAACTTTCACTATGTCAATTACTTTTTTTAAATTTAATTTTAAACTTTATATAAAAATTGTATTGAGGTTGCAGGTAACTCTTTGAACTACTTAGATCAATTCCTAAAACATTATGCTTAAGGAAAGAAGGAAAACAAAGAAGAGTAAAAACTGTGTTATTATACTTAGAAGAATTTATAGAATAAGTAAAACTAACCAGTGTTGAAAGAAATGAGACTATTAGTTTCTTTGAGGAGAGTTTTGACTGGGATGGCCACAGGAGAGCTTCTGGATGATGGAAGTTTTGTGTTTCTTTATAGGTGTGTACATTTCCCAGGTCTATGATTTTTTAAACTAATTGAATAATATGCTTTAGATATGTTCATTTCACTGTATGTAAATTTAGTAATACCTCAATTAAAGTGTGTGTGCTTGAGTATGTATGTGTACAATTTTAAGTCATATTAAATCTTGAGCAGTAAAAATGTGCACATTATTTTGGAATAGATAGTACAGGCTAATCAAGATTACATTATGACAGACCAAATACTTTGTATATGTTATATAAAAATTTCTGTAATATATATTGCCTTATGTGTGCTATTTTATGAATGTTTCAAAAATAGATACTAGGGATGTTTAAAAAAGGAAAATAATTATATTCACAGTATAAAATATTTTCAAAGTATCTTCAAGTTATACATTAGTACCATTCTAAGCTATCATATATTCATCTAAGTCATGGAAAAAAGTTATCCTAACCTTTTATGTAAAAAAGTCATATAGAATTATTATTTTCTAATCAAAAGAAAGGTCTTAGTAGTCTCAAGATAATACACTACAAACATTCTACAAAAAATATTTTTGGTAATTCTTTAGAATAGACCCGTTCAATTTGTTTTAATTAAGATTTCTAAAATTAATTTTAAAATTTTTAATTCCAGAACTATGGCATCCTGAGAAATAATAATTACCTGTCCAATTGCAAAGGTGAAGTGCACTATTATATTCATTTGGCTTCCTTTATTTAGTCTCACTTTCCATATCACTAGTCACTTGAACAATATTATTAAGTTCTGAAGTTGATTATATGGGTCGCTTTGTGAAAAGGGACAAGGAGCATTTCACACAGTTAAAAATAATGTTCTATTTGGATTTAAGTAAAATACTTATACCTTTGAAGAATATGCACTAAATATTAGAATTAAAATGTTCACTACTTTAAACATGCTGGTGAAAACTAAAAATCAGTTTGGTGACAGTAAAAATTTTAAATATTACCTTTGCAATAACATATTTAATATTGTGCCTTCCAACTCACAAAATTAAAAACCTTTAAAGCATTCTCAATCATTACTTATGGGTAGGTAGAAGAACAATAATTTCCTCCCTTTTATGGCATGAACTAAAACAATGTACAATGTGAAAAACAATTTTGCTAATACACTATGCAATCTGAAGAAAAATTGATGTGCTGAAAATAATTTTCACATTTAATTAACAGAATCAGACCTTCAGAGTGATGTTTCTGAAAATATGTAGTAGTAATTATAAGTTAAAATATAAATATTGGTTTTACTATTGATCATAATTTTGGCATGTATAAATTTACTATGTTAATTAAATACTCCTACAAAATTAATCTGACACATTCAATAAAATTTACATAACATTGAACTGCTTTGAATTATGGCACATATAGTAAATATATTACATGGATAATGGAAAAATCTTACAAACAAATATAAAATACATAGAGTTTTTTGTCTCACACTGTTTCAGGTAAAATCATCATCTTTCTTTTTGTGCTCTAAGGTTAAAAATAATAGTCTCTGCATTCAGTTTGCGTAGAGGTACCCTGATTTAGGCTAGTGGATGTGTAGGTAAAGGCATAGGTGTGGTCAGCATCAGCTACAAGCTTCAAGTGTGGGGGGATTTCCAGTACTGATGCTGGTTAGGCAGTTCTGATGGAAGCAGGCACAAGGTGGAATGCCTTGGGAACTGCCTCCTTGATGCGGTCCAGCAGTGTACTCTGATCACTTCCCCTCTAATTATGTCTTCCAACATAATTACAAACCCATGAAGCTTCTGACCCGTATGTACATTTTTTCTTCTATCATATTTGCCATCCTTATTTTAGATATATGATTTCCTATTTCTTAGCAGCAAGCACAGTGTCAAGAATGAGAGAGACAGGCTGTCTAGTTTTTAAGTAGACTTTGTCCATGGTGGAAAGAGACCCACTAATGTCCAGTGATATTTACATTCTCCAGATTTCTTTCTTTGTACACTAGCCTACTCCACCTCAAATATCCTTCTGCCACCATCCCCCTTTTCATCTAACAGAACATCTGTCACTCTATTTCTCTATTTACTGTCCCTGATCCCCTGTTATAAAAGTATATGAAGCATGAAATCCCAGATCTCAAAGAGGTTGGCTGCTTACCACTAGAAAATAGCAAAAATATAATTTATAGGAAAGAGCAAATAGAAAATCACCAACCTGGTAGAAAGGCAATGTGAAAATGAATACTGGAATTTCCAGTCTTAAAGCAGAGCCAAAGTACACTACATAGAAGTAAGGAACAAGAGATGGGAGAGCTCTCACATTCCTTTTTGTTCCATCTTTAAAAATCATCACCAACTATGGATTACAATAATTTACAAGGCATCAAATACTTTTTAACCCCATATTAGGGAGATTTAAAAATCTAAAATTCTGGGTAACTAAACCAAGTAGTGTAAATGGTTTGAAGTATAAATAAATAAAACAAACTAGATTACTCATGGAAAGACATTAGAAAGAGTGGGAACTTTGATGTTTCAAACATAAACTCCTGTTTCATTTTCTTACTAGCCAGACCATCCCTTGATTATCTCAGTCTCTAAGCAAAGTAATGAGGGCTCAGTTCAGAGGAAAGGAGCCTCCTGGATCGCCGCCTACAAATGTTCCTTATTAGGAAGTAGGTTAGTAAATTCAATAACTATTAACATTGTTAATTTTTATGAAACAGGAAAATTATATAGAAAAATGTGTTTTTTCCTATTATATTCTCCTGTCAGTCATGTAAACCATTATTCTTCATTAGGTGAAAATTCAGTGGTATTTTCTAGGAAAATTACAATTCAGTTTGAAAACATCTTAGATACTTTTTAAATGAAGCTAGGATTTAAAATCAACACTTCTATGTATAAACTATCACCTTCATTATGCTTGTAAATATAGGAGTTTTACTGGTGGCAGGAAGAAGTAGAGATGTGATCACACATAGACAAGAATTATAAGCAATTGAGAGAGAATGAGATGCCCTCAAATATAGACCTTATGATGCTCAGCATAAAATTATTGGTAACAAAGGCTATGTCTAGGGACATTGTCCTGATAAGAAAATAGGAACCACTGTACTAACTTTGTGGCATATATAAAATATAGTATATGAAGAGTAATATAGGAAAATAGAGTTATTGTTGACTTGAGAGATTCTTGTGAATCCAATAGCTCAATTCTCTAAAGGATAAATCAAATCAATTATTTAATTAATTTTCTGTAAGATCAGAATTTCAAAATTTACTCTAAGAAAATATTTAGATGCTTCAAAAAACTTTAGATAATATGTTTTTCATGTTGATTCTAATGTCTAACTTCTTATATGTGTGCATATGTACATATATAACTGCATTTAACTATGATATCTTGCAAAAAATAAAACCATATGAAAGGAAGTCATAAATAAATTTTGAGACAAATGGAACATTAGTGGAATATGGAAAAGGACATTTTAAAATCATCCCATGATTTATTCTCAGAAGAAAGGTATTTTAATACTATTAATAAAAACTGTGTATTATCTCTGATTCTAAGGTATCCCTTCTTTGAAAAGAAGCCACTGTCAAACTGATCCATTGTGTGTAAGAGTGAGTCTTGGAAAACAGAGAGTGTGCATGTGTTCGTGAGTTTATGTGTGTACATAGGTGGGTTTGTGTGTGTGTTTAAATTCTCCATATGATTCTGATGATGAGCTGGTTTAATAACTGATGTAAAATTTATCCACATAAAGAACTGATGCCAGGTTAGTTGAGAACTGAACCTACAGCTTCAATATAACTTAACTATAGAGACTGAGACCTGAGGATACCTATGTCAACATGATTTAGCTGTTCTACAAAATTATCCCCTCATGGAATATGACTAAACATCAAAACATCCGATATATAATTTTACTGCTTGCTTCAGAAAAATTCTTACTAACTGTGTTAGTTTCCTAGGGCTGCCATAGCAAATTAGCACAAACTGGGTTGCCTGGAACAACAGAAATTCATTCTACCACAGTTCTGCAGACTGGAAATCTAAAATGTATTCTTTGAACAACATCTTCCCCAGTCCCTGGTGACCACCATTCCACTCTCTACTTTTATGAGTTCAACTTTTTTAGATATCTGCAACATTAAATGCAGAATCTCTGCCTAGTGAGCCTTTATAAATTCAGCCTGATCTAACTTTATGCTCCTTCCACTACCTTAATATCCAACACCCTTAATATCCATTTCCACACATATTCCCTAAATTTCTGTCTCTCTATATATATTATAAAAATAAAGTACTTCTTCTGAAGTGTATCATATCTCTTCATGGTCACACATTGTACCTCACCTTTAGGAGCCTGCTGGGATTCAAGTCTAGGTACAGGTATAGAAAACAAAGAGAGGCAATGGGAGTAGTTTCTAAAAAAAAAAAAAAAAAAAAAAAATCATCCATGTCATGTAAGGCAACTGCATGGGGTGAGCCCATTGAAGGTTCCTTGATAATGAAGTGTGGATCTTCTCAGATGGAAGTGGAGAGGTTATTTCTGTTGGCCAAGAATACTTAACCAGTATTCAGGGGTTCGACATCCCCAGCTTCATCAGAGTCTTTTCATATATCCGCATTCCAATTTTTAGGAAACCAATCCTTCCCAGTTTATGTCCTCTCTTTAACATTCAGTTCCTTGGAAGTTTGGGGATTTGATTTGCACTGGTATTTAGCCACTTGCAAGTGAAATTTTGAGTTTGGTTTTCATCATTCTCACCTTTGAGGATATAGGAGATAAGCAACTCTTTCAGGCAGACATAGAAACTTTTAGGTCATTTATTCAGCAACTGGGCTTGGGAATTTGAATCCTTGAGCTCATACTTTTCTTTCCTCAGTCAATCCTGTGAAATTAGGAGGAACTAGCAAATATGATTATGCTCATTATTTTGACAAAAATATTCAAAGTTATCATAGACATCATTACCCAGAACCTTGCATCTTAATATGTGTTTTTTTTTTTAGCAGTATCCAATGGTGATATTTTGCATATTTCTATTGCTACATCTTGCCATGGACTGTCTGTGCTCTCTTTACTACTAGAAATACATTAGTGTTTCCAAGTCTAATCAGATTAGAGAACCAATTGCAGAAATCCCAGAGCCAAGTCACAAAACTCATAGTTAAAATTCTCTTCCTTTAAAAACACTCCTTTAAAAATCTATGTTAGTCAGAGTCCAACAGAAAAAGAGAATAAAAAGGATATGTATATGTACAGAAAGACATTTATTTTAAGGAATTGGCTCATATGATTATGGAGGTTGACAAGTCCAAAATCTGCAAGGTAGGCTGAGAGAAGGACCATCGTTGCAGTTCAAATGACATCTGCGAGCAAAATTACCTCTTCTCTTAGGAATTTTGTCTTTACCTATTTAAACATTCTACTTATTATGGAGGGTAATCTTTAACACATAATGGAGAGCAATATGCTATATTTAAAGTATTTGAAGTCTATTGGTTTCACTGCTAATCTTATCTAAAAAATACCTTCACTGCAACATCTAGAACTATGTTTAACCAAATATCTGGGTACCGTAGCCTAGCTAAGTTGACATATGAAAATTTATCTTTCTATTTTCATTTGCTTAATTTTTCTTGCCCTATGTTTTCAAACTTCTTTATTCCTTTAAATGTGTTTTTATTATAAAATTACTGCTACTTTCATAGTATCCTATCTGAATATTCCACCTATTTATGTTTAATATAACGACCTATGCCCTTGACTATATTCTTCTAATCTTACAGGTTGTTTCTATTAGTCATATTTGTTATTCTTTCATTTTTCTTGTTTGATTATGTTAATATTCATTCCAATTTGTCACCTGTTCATTTGAAACTAATTCTATGTATTGTCAATTCATTTAATGTTTATTGACATACTGATAGTTAGATGGATAGACTTTTCTTATTGTTTTTAAAAAGTTATGTCTGCCACCATAAAAATCATTTTCTCATGATATCTTCTACCTCACTAAACAATGCCTTGACCATAATGACTTTTGTCCTCTTTCTTCTCCTCTCCCTTCCTGGATAAGAGATTTGGGTCTATCTTAATTCCTATGTCCCCTACTACCATTACGAGTGTCTGAGATAATTTAATATTTTTACTTTAAGATCATTAATACAATTTTATTTGTATTTTACATTATTTTTATGTATGCCTTATTGAGCACTTATAGTACATTTTCCAATAATTATGATTATCCTTTTAGCTATAGCTCTATTTATATTCCAAGGATCAGTGATCTCATTATTTAATATGTTCTTCATCTTTTAGCATTTTGTGGTCTTTATTCAAATTCATTTCTTGTTTGGTTAAAATGATATCTCCTATAATTTTCAGTTGAATTATGCAAGGGACATAATCTCCTAATATATTTAAGTTTTTTTTTTTCTTTCTGAGGAATGAATAATGTGATTATGTAACTGTAAACATAAGAACATTAAATTACCTTTTTCTCATTATACTCTGAATTTTTCCATATGCTATAAATATACAATGCTGAAAATTATGCTATAGCATTGTTTTAATTTTGAGTAACAATGATAGAACTTTACTGTGAAATTAGATGATGAATTTTAATTTTAGTCTGGTGCTATCTGGAAAATTAGAAAATGTGGTAAAAAGACTAAACACACATCTGAATGCTGAGGTCTGGGATTAGAAGGAGAAAATGAAAAAAGTATATTAAAATAGTAACAATTATTCCTTCACTGGCTTCTTTTAATATGTTGAATAAAATCTCTAAATCCAAACACTACACAGCAATTATTCAATAATACACTGGAAAATTTGTTTAATGTAAATTTAATCTTAATATTTCTATTACTAGTTCTATGTTTTAAATTGTAGATTGTTAAATATGATTCAGGAATTTCAATTCACATTTCAAGTTTATATTCAAGTTAATAAGTAACAAATTAAATATTATTTTTTATTCAGGTGTTTATTTGTAAACATACATAACTTCAATTAATAACCATATCTGGATCAAATTTAACAAATACTATAAAATCATATGTTTCAAAGATATAATTCAAATAGCACATCATTAGACTATAGTTTCCAAATAAAAAATAAAATAAAAGCAAAAAACATTCCAACATTTTACAGTTTTTCAGATATTCTTATATTTACATACATTTTTACATTATGTATAATATGAACACATGCACAATGTTTCTAATGTTACGGTTTAATTTGCTGACATTTAGATCTTCATATCTTTTTTTCAGGAATACCTTTTTTGATATAAGAATCTATGGTGCTTTCTGTTAAACATACATTTTAAAGATCATTAATGATAAGGATTCCAATTCTATAGCTTAAATCCATGATTGTCTTAAATAGAGCAAACCAAAGACTTCTTAGAAATAGCTCATTCTTTTATGATTTCTCTAAGAAACTTTGTTGCAAAAAACTAAAAATACCTGTTTTTTTAACCTGTCATTTGACAGAGAAACTGATCATATTGGACAGCAGATTACAAGAAATATAGTACCCTCTGTTGGATGACATTAATCCCACATTGTGCTCATAATGTATTTTACATTTTTAAGTATATTTGTCATATAACCATAACATACCAGAAAAGGCTAAAAGTTTACCTAAAGTTTCATCATTTGTCCACATACACACAAAAAATCCACATTTTCCATTGTCTAATAACTCCATGGTTTTACTGAGTTACTAACATCACAATTATGAGTAGATAAAAGAGATCAAGCTTTACATAGAATTCTCAGAAAATGAGAAAGAAACTTGGTGGATCTGACCATTTTGAGCAATCATTTTTAAGGTTATATACAGTTATGACATCAAATTTGTGTCTACAGAAGTATTATTTTTTTAAATATGTAAATTATTATCAGGTTTAACAAAGAACTATAAAATTTCATAGGGAAGGTCAAGTAGCAATTCTGCATATAAATATGAATTTTTCTGGTAAAAAAAAACAGGCAATAAGAAAAGGAAAAAAAAAACTATCACACAGGAAATATTTCAAAGAGGGAGAGAAATATTAAGTCTTTACATTTGGATTTAGACCATCTAGATACTTTGTATGAGAGGGTTAGCTATCTTGCAATGCCCCGTTAGGATTAAAAATAAAATATTTTGTTTTGTGATTGTAACAACTTCCAATCAGGATAACAATTCTGAAAATTTAGCAAAACAGAAGCTGACTCTTGGCTTTGCCCAAGCCTGAACTGTTTCTTTCCTTCTCACATTACATTGAGGTTCTTATTTTATTGAAAAGCTTGAGATGAGTACTGTGCCCCAAGAAAAGCAGCAGATGAAGATGAATTAACATTCTAGTAAGTTGTCTTCCTCTCTACAACATTTTTAGTGCTTCTATATAGGATTTAATTAAGTGGTGGAAAGCAGACTTGAGATCATTGAGAGAGAATATAATTGTGGCATATTAGAAAGCTACTCTTCTAATCTAGATTATTTATTTTGGAAGGAAGGGAGTACTGCTGTATTTAAGTTTAACTGCCAGCATGGAAAGTAGGGAGGGGAGGTTAGTTAAGTATGGAGTGCAGAATATATGTAAATCTGAGAGCTAAAATATGTCATTTTGATTGTATAAATGCAGTTTGTATGCAAGATGTTTAAAACACAAATGGAAAAATCTAATGACAAAATGATTTCTAAAAATTTTGGACATACTATGATTTGAAGGGCAGAATAGAAGCATTTGCATGCTCCCAAATATATAATTCATTAACTTCTCTTACTGCTTACTCTTTATAATTTGAACTTGGGCTAAATATGTTCACTATCTATAGATTTATACATAAATTTGACTTTAAGTAGCATTGAATTAGACTGAGTGGCTTTGGGGATTTAACATTCAAAGAACTAAAGAGAAGTTTATAAAGACTAGTTTCATAGTGTCTGAAATTAGTAATAACTGTATAGTACATATATTTAGTTAAGTCATAATTAACCAAACACTTTAATATATAAAACACACACACTATTTCATTCTCATAATTCCATTATTAAGGCAAGCCACATTTTTTACTCTGTCATTTTATAGATAAGGAAAGCATGACATAACGTCTAAATGATTCCCTCATTTTTCCACGAGAAGTGAGTAGTAAAGCTTGTACTTTAAATTCAGGCCTCCAAACTCCACTTCCTGGTTCTATATTGATGTCAGTCAGCCTTTAAGATTCTTGTTTTCACTATCTCTCTGAGACGGCTTAGACCTGTACATTCTAAGGAATAAGTACAGTTGACACTTGAAAAACATGAGGGTTGGAGGCCTAACCTCTTGTGTAGTCAAAAATTCACATATAACTTTTGACTCCCCCCAAAGGTTACCCAAGAGTTAACTGAAACCAAAAGAAGTGATGTAATTTTGTTACAGTTACACAGCTGGAAAGGTAAAAAAGCATTAGATTTGAAACCATTAATATCTGACTCTGGCATTCTATATGTCTGGTATTTACCACTTAATATTTTCATTTTATGATTATGAGAATTGTTTATACATTAAATCATCCTTTTAAATACACATACACATATATAGCTTAATTTTAATTTTATTTCTGTTATTTAAAAATATTTAAAGAGAAAATTGGTTAATATTTTCTATACTTTAATCATTTTTTTGTGCCTGGAATATTCTTTTTTTTGCCAATGAATTATATAAATATTTGACAATACCATTTTTCTTATTTTTTCTCAAGTTATTTAAAATGAGATATAGCAATACAGATATATCATGGCATTAGAGAGATATCATAACAGTTCCTCCTCACTTAATCATAAGGGCAAAATTTGGATGCAATCCAACATTGATATTGAAAACATCTTTTGAGATCTCATTTAATTATTACTATTCTGACATTAGATGAAACAAAGATCATGAAATGAATATCATATGGCCATTTTCCGCAAAAATGAAGCATATAAAACCAAATTATATTTAGTATTGCAATGTGTCTTCCTAGTAATTATCATCTCACTATATCTCCTTATTTTTATTAATTTGTAATATTCAATTTCTTCTTCATTGTTGAAGTTTTCCAGGAATGCTGGCTTTAATGTCATCTGAAAATAAAATTTTAAATCCCATACCTATATAACTTGGTACATACTTGTTGAAGTTTAAATCAAACACTACTAATCTTTTGACCCTCTCTCCAGCACAAATAACTACATTATTTTTTATTTGATCATGAATCATTTTTTGTATCAGCTGAACATTATTTTTACAAACTTTTGGGAATAAAATGTATCTTATCAAATTCTAATCTCACTTTCCTCCCTCTGACCCTGCCACACTTCTTATTCATCATATATTCACTTATTCTTTTAGTGTTTTATGACTGCAATATAAGTGACAAACACAGGACTCGGCACTAGTAAAACAAAGATGAATCAGACACACTCCTTCCCTTAATGTCTATAAGTCTCTGAAGGAAATAGACTTGCAAAGAAATGAGTAAAGGGAATTTGAAATTCACTGAAAGGCATGTGAAAAATTCTATTAGATCGTAGAGAAGAGTTCTATATCTGGAGAAATTAGGATATGTTTTTGAAAACAGTAATATCTTAGTGATATCTTAAGAATTTCCAGGTGAAGAAGAGTAAAGGCATTTAGAAGCAATGTAAACAGTATGTACATCTGCACAGATAAAATGCTGCTACTTGTCAGGGTTATAGAATAGGATCCAAGGATGGGAGTGCAGGAGATGACAGAGGAAACATATGCATAGCTCTAAATGTTAAACACTATGCACAAGACAGTAAGTTATTTAAATAGGTTTTATCCTGTTGTTAATAATAAATCACTAAGTTAGTTTAAGCAGAAAATAATTAGCATAATTTGGTAAAATATGTGAGAGAAGTAAAAATTGTTACACAGCTATCATAGTAGTCCTTGTGAAAGATGAGGAAGACTGATTTGATACTTTGTCAGTCAATATGAATAAAGTGGGTAGAATCTAACGATAATTGGGTGATGAATTTTATAACATTTAATGAACAATTAAGAATGATGAGATGATGAAACAGAAAGAAGGGACAAAAATGAGTAATATATTGCATCTTAAACAAAAATAAAATTTTGTTATATCAAGTAATAAAAGGACTCAAGATGAGAAATTCAGTAACTTAGAAAATAAAAATTTTTAATTGTGCATATTGGAATGAATTATATATACATAATGAATTTGAAATTTATTTGAAGCTTCCAGATATTTAAAAATGTGAATCTGGCATTTTAGAGTGACTTGTGGGCTTCAAAATTCATTCATTTATTTTTTCAAGAAACAGTTATTGAATGCCTACTGCACACCCACCCTGTGCCAAATTCAGTGGTGAACAGGAGTGAGAGATCCTCTGCTCTCTGGTAGCTTGTGTTCTATCTGGATGGGAAAAGAGCAATATACACAGAAATAAACAAAGTAAATTCTGATAGTGATATGTGCATTTAAAAAAATGAAAATTTTCAATAGAGTACAATATGAAGAAAAGCCAATGAAGGGAAGAGTTTACTTTTGGAATGTCTCTCTGTGGAGGTGGTGTTGGAGTTAAGACCTAAATGACAAAGATGGAAGGAAGCATCTTCCATGTAGAATCAAACTCAAACTGAAATATTCTTGCTAAGGCAAGAAAACAAAGAACAGTATTGTAAAACTAGTATAAATTTTATTCATTTTTTATTGATACAAATATGTGTACATTTTTATAGGGTACATGTGACATTTTGTTACATGCATAGACTGTGTGATGATAAAGTCAGGGTATTTGAAGTGTCCACCACCTCAAGTATTTATCATTTCTATGTCGTCTTTTCTAGGTATTTTGGAATACAGAGTATATTGTTCACTTTAGTCACCCTATTCTGTTATCAAACAATAGAACCTATTCCTTTATCTAACTGTATGTTTGTACCCATTAACCAATTCCTCTTTATCCCACCCCCCACACACCACCCTTCCCAACCTCTAGTATCCATTATCCTATTCTCTACCTCCACGAGATCAACATTTTTAGCTCCCAGATATGAATGAGAACATGTGATATTTGTCTTTCTGTGAAGACTGGTATAATTTTGTGTGATATGCAGCTTCAGAACAGATGCCTTAGTTCAAGGAGCCAGGAAAGAGAGATTAGAATTCAGGAAGTCTACCGAAGAGTTGATGTAAGGTACGGAACATGTAAGGGAGTAAAGCAAGTAGAATTGTGCAGTGAAAAGTTGAACTGCAGCAGAGTTGAGAGGTTCTGTGGGGAGCTCTGAGGTTGGGATGGTGAGGCTTGAGACACAGGCAAAAGGGCAAAGGCAAAAGGTCTTTATACAACTGACATTGAACGTGGGCTTTCCCTAGGGCAGGCCATAACCTTAGGGGAGATGGCTTTCTTTGGCTGATTCTAGAGAGGCAATAAACTATGAGCCTTATGGGCCAAAACTGCTGTCAGCTGAGGAAATAGAGACCTAGTTCTAAAGAGGGGTACATAGAGCAGCATAGCATCTACCGCAGTAGATAAGGCAGTAGGTTGGATTTTATGATTAGTATCATGAGAATCTATAAGAATATTTCAAGCAGGTTTTTGTCCTAATCTGATATATGGTTTCAAAAACAATGTCCCTGGCTATTGTTTATGGAAATCTGAAAAAGAATCAATGTGGAGTATAAAAGGTAAGGGAGGAGTCGAATATTTGAGCAGTCTAGGGAAGCGATGATGATGGGTAAGTCAAGAGTAACAGCAGTAAACAGGCAATATTATAATAGAAGCTAAAACCATGGGGTTGAATTCCCTCAGAGAAAATGTAAAGCCAATAAAGCTAAGGCTAGATCTCTGAAGAATAACATTAACGAAAAAAAAAAAAAAAAAACCATTAACTTAAAGCAAAATATTATAGAAGAAGTAATAAAAAATAAATGGACACTGGGAGTTACAAAATAGACTAGGCAGACTAGTAAGAGAGTGAAATCATGTAAATATTAGAAGTTTTGTGTTTCTACAAAGAGAAAAATGATTGACCATTATCAAATGCCTTAGAGAAATCTAACAACTTGCAAGACAGGATTTTCCACTCAGCAAGTTTATCTATGGTAGTTTTATATGTGTGGTGGGCTGCAAGACACTGTAATAGACTGAAAAGGAAATGGGAAGTGAGGAAAGGAGTAGCACAAAATAACTGACTAGCTGTAGGTAAATGGAGAGGAAGGAACTTTATTAAAGTGGTAAACAGGAATAGGAAACAAATTGTTTAGTTTTTTTTATTGATTGGTTTTTAAACAGAAAGATATCTAAGTAGGTTTTGGAAGCATGCACATATATAAATATATGCACCAAAAACCCAGTATAAAAAGAGTTGATAAAGGCCAGATTGATGACAAGGAACACAGGTCTCCACAATTAATCATCTGTCATAAAGATTATCTTTGATTATATATGTGTGGAGGTGGGAAGGGTTGTAAGAGAAAGGTATCAAATTAATCCTATTTCCCAAGGGAAGTGTAAGTCAAAATTGAAAGGGGAAAAAACATTATGAAATAGTGATATCATGATATAACTTGCAGTTGGATTTTTCAAAAATATTAATATTTACATTAAAGAAGATTCCAGTTATCTTGTGCTAAGATTTGCAATAAAACATCTTTAGAAAACACTCAACTACAAATAAACTCAAAGATAGGATCCTTATTCTGAGGGGACTTGTGAGCAGAGAGAAAGTGTGGGCAAAGCCTGCCTTTATATGTTATCAGCTGCTTTGGCTTTTTATTTATTAAACTATTTAAGACAATTAAAAAATCATTCAAAATTTCCATTCTTTGTTTTGTGTAGTCTCTTTTTCCTATTGCTTGTTTACTTTCTCAGTAGTCAACATTGGCTTTCCATGGTCATAGCACAAACACAGAAAGAGATAATAGCTTCTACATGTGAATGTTCATCTATGATTATCATAATCATTGTATAATTTTGTGGGTATTTAGGATAAATAGTAGGTTCAATATATGACTATTAGACATAGATTAGTATAGCAAACTCACAAAATAGGATTATATCATATTTGTGAATTCCATTTAAAATGGCTGAGAGTTTACTTATAATGAAATATATACTCACTTTAGGATAGCATTTTTATTTTGTAACTCTTTTAGTAAAATTACTTTTTTGCCTAGCCATATAGCATATTAAAGTACTGTATCATGAATTGTACAAAGAGAAAAATTGATTTAAAAGAGCCTATGCAAATGACAGAAACTACATTCATCTAGTTTGGCTCTTGTAACCTTTAGTGAGCTACTAATAATGATTGAAATTTTAACTATTTTCCTTCCAATCATTTCTGAGACTTAAAAACAATTTATATTGTATAATTTATAACATAACGTCTACCTCATTATAAAAGGTTCTTTAATATCAGATATAAAATGCATGGAAGAATGACAGAAAGACCATTAGAAATTCTATTTTGGGTATTATAATAGAGATAATATGCTGCAATTTAGTTTAATGAGTTGCAATTAAGAAACTGTTTCAAGAGTTGCATGTGATTTCTTTTAATTATTAGTTGTTCCTGCATAAGTGTATTTAAAAATCACATTATTTTAACTGTAGTAAATGATAAAAAAAAAAACTCTTCGATATATTAACATTTCTTATATACTATAGACCAGTAAAATTTTAAAAAGAAATAAAATAATTTTCAATTCCCAGCCTTTTTAGGAGTAGGAGGAAGACTACTACTTGTGAAATGGGACAAATACATATCGGTATGTGTAATTTGGGCATATTTTGGCAAAAATCTGAGGAACTTACTACTGAATATTTATTCATCCAAAAAGTACTGCCATTTTACATCTCTAGTCAAATATTTAAGATAACGATTAACTGAGTGACTCACTGTATTAGTTTGCCAGGACTGTCTTAATAGAATACCACAGACTCGGTGGCTTACAAAATAGAAATTTATTCTCTCACAGTTCTGGAAGCTAGAAGTCCAAGATTAAGGTGATGGAATATTTCGTTTCTAGTAAGGCATCTCTTGCTGATTTAGAGATAGTCACCTTCTTGTGTATCCTCACATAGCCTTTCTTCTGCTAGTGTAGAGAGAAAGAGAACAATTTCTGGTGGCTCTTACTCTTTTTATAGGGACAGGACTCCTGTTAAATTAGAATTCACCCTTACAACCTTATTTAACCTTAATTATCTTCGTAAAGGCCCTATGTCCAGATATAATCACATTGGTGCTTTAACATATGGATGTTAATGTTAATGTTAAAATAGTTTAGGGCTTTACCATATGAATGTTGGGGGGAAACATTTCAGTTTATAAAACTATGCTAAATAATCTTTTGCAGCTTTACAGTGAAAAAATATTATGATAGGATTCTATCTATGACAATTAACACAGATATTTCTATTTCATCTCAGAGGATGATGAAAACCCACTGAAATTAGTTATGTTTTTAGAATTTTTGAAATGAAATATTTTCTACCCTGATTAAATAGTACACATGCCAGATTGCTTTGAAAAGTTTAAAAATATGCAAAATATAAAAGTAGTATTATATTTCATTTTCTATTTAGTCATGTAATAAATCCTGAGTTAAACAATTGCAGAAGCAAATATAAAGTTTTGCTAAATAAGGAAAATAAAAAAGTTTGAATGATTAAAAATAGAATCTTGATTAAACTTACTATGAAAACCATTCTAATTTAATATCTTGATATTAAATTAGAATAGTTTGATAGAAAATATGAAATAAGGCAATAAAGCATCAAAATTCTTAATATCATAAACATATGTACAGACAATTCTGTCAACCACACTGTAATTTATGGTATAAAAAATACATAATACAGAAATACTTAAAATTCATATAAAAGAAAAATATTGTATGAAATCTGTCCTTCCCTTACATACATTATGGTTACATTAAAAACTGTGTAAGTATAATACTTGTTAAAATTCTTGCCCCAAAGCTCCACTTGTTTATTGTATCATCATCAGCACATAATACGGATTTGATGCATAAGGGAAGCTCAATAAATATATGCTGAAAGGATAGATGAACACATAATTTTATTACGAGTAAATTTTTTTTTTGTTGTTGTTGAGACAGAGTCTCACTTTGTTGCCCAGGCTCGAGTGAGTGCCGTGGCGTCAGCTTAGCTCACAGCAACCTCAGACTCCTCGGCTTAAGCGATCCTACTGCCTCAGCCTCCCGAGTAGCTGGGACTACAGGCATGCGCCACTATGCCCGGCTAATTTTTTCTATATAGATTTTTAGTTGTCCATATAATGTCTTTCTATTTTTAGTAGAGACGGGGGTCTCACTCTTGCTCAGGCTGGTCTCGAACTCCTGACCTCGAGCGATCCACCCGCCTCGGCCTCCCAGAGTGCTAGGATTACAGGCGTGAGCCACCGCGCCCGGCCACGAGTAATTTTTTTTTTTAATTTTATTTATTTTTTTTATTTCTGAATTTACAGGGGTACAAATGTTTTGGTTACATGGATTACCTTTGTACTGCTTGAGTCAAAGGTATAAGTGTGCCCATCAACCAGATAGCATACATTGTACCTGTTAGTTATGATTTCACACATCCCCTCCTCCCCCTTCCACCTGCATGACTTCCATCGAGTTTTACTTCCATCTGTGCACATGAGTGCTGATCGGTTAATTCCAATTTAATAGTGAGTACATGTGGAGTTTATTTTTTTTCCATTCTTGTGATACTTAGGAAGATGGTCTCTAGTTCCACCCAGATTGTTGTAAAAGCTATTAATTCATTTTTTATAGCTGAGTAGTACTCCACGGTGTATGTATAACACATTTTATTAACCCACTCATGAACTGATGAGCACTTGGGTTGATTCCACATCTTTGCAATTTGATAAAATGTTTTTTTTTTTTCCTTTGGATAAATGACCAGTAGTGGGATTGCTGGATCAAATGGTAGGTCTACTTTTAGTTCTTTGAGGAATCTCCATACTATTTTCCACAGAGGCTGCAGTAGTTTGCCATCCCACCAACAGTGTGTAAGTGTTCCTTTCTCTCCACATCCATGCCAGCATCTATTGTTTTGGGACTGTTTGATAAAAGCCATTCTTTAATTATCATGTATGTGGATTTAAGGAAATAGGTGTAACCACAGTATAGGAAAGCTGATGTTTGGTTACAAAGGAAGAAAGAAGCCAGTAACAAAACATGTTGATGTGCAATAAGAATTTAGATAATTTATACATTCATTCTGTAAATGAGGTTACTATGGGATTTGTATTATTAACTCTTGGTATTTCAAATATGGGCAAACATAAGTGAAAATGATCAAGAACCTCCACTTAGATCTTAGAACCTGGTGGTAAAGACAAATATTTACTATGTTATTTGATTAAAAAGTGTAAGGCTCTATAAGAACTAATAATTGAACAGTTCTTCCCTGGATGGAAAGAGAAGGTTTCTCTAAGGAAATATGGAGAAAAATTTGGGAGTTGACCTAGGAAGGGGAGAGAGGAAGTTGGGAGTTGACCTAGGAAGGGGAGAGAGTTTGGGAGAGGATTTTATGGAATAAAACAGAATTTCTTTACTTACAGAATTTGAAATGTTTAGGTATAAAGAAGAATATCTTGATATATAAGATACAAGTATTTTAGCAGTATTTAATTAGTTTTGCTAAAATGATCTGCATTGAAACCAAGTGGTAAAGTGTTTAAAGATAGTTTCATAGGAGAGAAAATAAGAAGAACATTCAATAAATGTGGAAAGGGAATGCAAGTGGAAACGCTATTGCTGCAATTTTGCCTGAAGTGCAACATGTTCCTTACTTCCTTAAGGGTGAAAATGTAATGCTCGTTTTAGTACTTGTTGTAGAGTTAAAACGCAAAAAATGATGACAGGGGCTCCTTTAATATTTCTTTTTAAAAGTGTATTCCCTTAGTCCTTGAAATGCTGCTATAAAATTACTAATTAATATTTGGCAAGGAGTTTGGAAAGGTATGTATTCCCAGACATACCATAAAACATCGTGGTTAGAAGGTAAAATCAAGGCTACCGTACACCTATTAAGAGGATTTATAACTGTTTTAACTTAGAGTGGAGATGGAAGGAACACCAGACAACTGTTAAGAGGTTGAAAGTTAAAAAATATGTTCTACTATTCATCAAAAAGAAGGCTCTGGGGATACAGAATTTGTTTTAAGTTGCTGGAAAATGTTGAAGAATTAAACAAACTTAGAACTGATATTTTAAAATTGGTACATACTTTGTAATTCAGTGGACAATATAATATGATTAAACCTTTGGGAATATTTGCAATAGACATGTTTATTTATGAAACAATGATAGCATTATATTTGGTATTTTAAAATATTACGTCAAATTAAAAAAGAGGGGAGTTTCCAAATGCACAAAAAATAATTTTAAAAAAGAGAGAGGCACTCATTCCTATCAGGATAAATAGGTACAGTTTGAAGCCTCAATATGTAATCTAAATGTCATTTTTCAACTCCAGTGGTTAATGATAAAATTAATTGCTTGGAATAGGAATAAAGATATATATTAAATATTATAAAACAAAACAAATATGTAACAAAATTTTACTCAGGAATTTGTCATTTATGGAAACAAGAACATTACCATAAATGTTCAAGGAAATTAATTTATGTGTATTCTTAGAAACTATATATATATATATATATATATATATGTTGAATTTTATGCAGGTTGATTTTCTGTCATCTAAAATCTTACACTCACCCAAAATTTAGGTTGTTAGATTTCAGTTATTAGTATTAGTTGGATAAAGTTGAGAGATTTTAAAAAACATAGTTTTTAATATTAAAATTCTAGAAAGAAGAGAAAAATCTTACTTTGCAAGTAATCTCCCAGTTCATGGTCATAAGCTTCTAACTGTGAAGGAATTCTCGTAATGTTGTTACTACTGCTACTACAAATACTACTACCACTACCATTACTGCGTCTACCACCACTACTACCACTGTTACTATTAGTAGTACTACTAATAATAGTAATTATAACAGCAAACAATCTTGAGAGTTTACCGTACCTTAGGTATTGTGCTGTTCATTTTCAATATGTTGTCTAATTTATTATTCATCTTAACCATAGCAGGCAGGTATTATTATTGTTCTCATTGTACAGCTAAAGAAATATACCCAAGTGCACATAGCTAGTGAAGAGCAGAAACAGTATCTGAACTCGAAACTATCCATTAGCATAATCTACACTGTTTACTATAAGTCTAAATTTTTTTATAGGCTTTACTAAGAAGGTGCACACCTACTTTTTCATTATGAAAATTAAAACACAAGGAGAAAACAGAGGAGGCCGCATCAAATCGTTGATAACAAAATGAGTTGAGGTTTTCACTATTAAGTAAATTTTACTGAAATATTTCTTTGATAATCAGAGTTATTATTTATCAAAATATGAAAAATAATAACTCTGATTATAATACAGAAATGACAAGGACTGGTAAGGGTAAGGCTAATCAAGATACTATGACCCAACCACAGAACTTTACCAAATTTGTTTAAATAGCTAATTATACAAATATAGAAAGTATCAAAACAGACACTGCTGAACTCTCTTGTTTAGAGAGTCATCTATGATTAAGTGGTAGTGAAATTAGGACAGACATGGTATTTTTAAACCTCTGGTAAATTCTCATGAGGATTTAGTTAAGACCTTATAATCAAACATATAGAAAATTCTGGAAAATCAAAGGTGATTATATTTCCTTGTTAAAAAATGGCCCAAATAACTCTACAGAGCTTTGTCACACACACTTTGAGAGGATTCTGAAGTCACATATGTTAACTGGTTCCTATGAAGGCAATGGAGGTTTGCTTCCTCTACAAAAGAATATATCCTTGAAACTCAGTCCTTCAAACACCCACTTTAAATAATCTACAGCCAATGCTACACATCCCTCCCTCCACTCATGTCAAATCCCTGAAAGTTTAATTCTTTCCTCAAGTAATATAGTTATGTTAAATGTACATTTATGAACAAATGGATAATGACTAACATATTTTTAACAAAATGTTTGTTCATCAAATATGTTTAACAAGATGACACTGAAGTTGAACAGTGTACACATTTAATTTTTTTTTCCCTTTATGAATGGTTAGTTAAAATGAGGAGAAAGACAGAGACAGAGAGGAAGGAAAGAAAGAAGGAAGGAAGGAGGTAAAGAAGAAAGGAAGGAAATAAGGAAGGATGGAAAGAAGGAATCAAGGAAAGAAGCAGAGAGGGAGGGAGGGAGGAAGGGAAAAGGAGAGAAAATGAAGGAAGGAAGGACAAAAAGACAGAGAACTTGAGACTCTAGGTGAGGTTATAGATGTTCTAGTCCCTATACACTCGGGGTTAAGCCAATTAACCTGACAATTTAATTGACAGGTTACTCAATCAGCATAATCAATTATCAATTAATCAATTAATTTATGATAATTAACTTATGTTTTAGAAAATGTTAAAATTAAAGTCTACTTTTTACTAAAATCCAATAAAAGAAAATAACAAGAAATATGTTTATGGAAATGTGCCTCATTGAGAAAAATAAAATTAAAAAGAAAAAGAAAAAAAATAACTAGCATCTTAATTAACATTTTAAAGTATGGTTAAAATAAAAAATAAAATGACTTAGCACACTGACTTGCTAAGAATTTTACTTTGAAGAAAAAAGAAGAAGACTTGTCATTTTTCTGGACCTAACTTAAAGCAATAGGGAAGAATTAGTTCCCAATATATGTATGATGAGTATTTTTAATTCTAATTCAATATCCGACAGACTTTGAATGTCTTTACTTATTACTTATCCCCCATGTCCTTTTTAATTAATTGCAGTTAATATTAACATTTCCAGGCATTTACCTTTTCATCCTCCACAGTATTTAGGATATCTTCTTTAAGAAAAAAAAGGTTCTCAATGTGTTTAATTTGATTGTTCAAAATTATATGAAAAATGTTACCTTCTCTTGTTCATACAAGCTCTATGAGTAAGCAATTTTCCATAGAATGCTCTATAGCTGTTAGTTATATTTGTCATTGAAGAGAAACTAAATCTAATGGCTTATAGCTAGAATCATGTGTTATTGAGTCTCAAGCTTAAGCTTGGAGCTCCCTTCATAGGCACAGGATCACAGGACTCAATAAATGTTGCAAAATCATCCCTTGCTTTGTTTTAGAAAATGTTAAAAGGGAGACTTCAATTCATTTCTTGTTCTTCAATAGTAATAAAAATTTTGGAATGTTCTAGGATTCCTTAAGTATTAAAGAGTACACTTCCCAGCCTCCCTTGCAGCAAGCATGAGCATGCCACTAGAAGAGGTAATTTGTGGAAGCTTCAGGCACGTTTTTGGAGAAACAGCTGAGGCCATTGTTGGTCCCTCTTCTTCACTTCTTCATAGACCCACTGCTTGTAATATGGATTTTGCTATATTGAATGTTATTGAATGTTATGAAGTTTAAAAAGTCTATAATGAAATGCTCGGATAGAAGGATTGTGAGCCATACAAACCTTGGAATACATATTGAAAATTTTACAGGAAAAGGAAATAAATGTTATATTGTTTGGAAGCTTTTATTCAATTAATTTTAATGTTTTTGTTACCCATAGCCAAACTGAATACAAACCACTATCCCATTTTTACATAGCATTCATATGTTTTTACCTGAAAAGAAGTCAAGAACAATACGGGGCCCTTATATTTGCTATTTTCATTGTTACTATTTGTTTTTTCTAATTAAAAAAACCCAAGTATCAAGTACACTTAATGTCTTCACTATTGTCCAAAATTCATATTTAAAACGTTTATTCACATCTTTTAACATAGCTCCTAAATAGTCAGGGCCTACATTTGAACCCACTGCTTAGTTACATCCACCTTTTCCTTTTCACCTTTGTGAAACATTTCTATCCTGAAATGTTTTAGATATGTTAGCCATCAGCACTATTTTCTATTATAAACATAACTAAATAATTAATGACAGCTAACATTTATGAATATTTTCCATACGGATCTCCCTGAATTAATGTTCTCTAATTTAATCCTTACAATAATCCAATAAATAGTCTTGTTATGCCCTTGATGAAATAGACTTAAAAAAATATTAAGTGATTTGCCAAAGATCACACACTTATTAGAATTGAGCAGAACAATAATCTATTAATTAAATCACAGTTTCTCTTTCCAAAAAAATTAGATTCAAAAGAAAATGTCCCTGGTATTATTTGCATTTTATGGGAACTGGTTTTAAGCCAAGTCGGTGGCAACAGAATTAGATATGAGAAAGTTCCTTGATGCATAAGTGATTTACAGGTTGACTTAGCTCCTTCAGATTTATGTGCATAAAACCTTTTTGTAAGTACAAGGGAGTAAATGATGAATTGGGAGACTCATAAAAAACAGCCCTGAGCAGGTGAAGATTATTATTCAAGGAGATAGAACATGACACGATTTTGAGATATGTATGTTGAGGCCTGAGCATGTAATATTCCAATACTATAGGATCCATTTATACTGTAGCTAGATTCTTTGCTCATTTTCATTAATATCGTCAAATGACAATGAAATAGATAATGCAGGGCAGTCTGAAAAAATTCTGGCTGATTTGTTCTTACATTGCTTTTATCATCATAGCAAAAACTGCAGTTTGACTTGGATTTTGTTTTAGCAGCAACCAGGACTGATTATCCAGCATTCTATTCTTCCCCAAGTAATCAAACATCATTTTTTGGGACATTTATTCTTAAATTGTGTTAAGTATTTCTGAATTCATTGCTCCTTTTGATCCTGACATGCATGATATGAACATGTGTACTTTGGACAAGAGATTAAGCAAGGTTTTGAAGGGACTAAAGCTAATGTAATTGTAAGAGGGGGAATTCTTATGTGAAACTATGAATAATGAAAATTTTATATGAGGTGTAGGGACTTCAAAGAAGCTCGTCCAAATGAGTCCTGAAGCTTGACTTTCATTACCATGGTAAATCTACCTTCTTAGAACATCTCATATATGTATATCATATATATATCTTATTAGTAATAATGGATTCTTTCTAATAATATGGCTGCTGGCAAAATCTGTGAAGATATATAAGCCCACAAGCTTTTTTTCATTTTTCTTTCTTTGTCAGTCATTATATTTACATATGCATTTATTTATTTGTCTCTTAATATTTGACATAACCAACATTTATTGTACCAGGCATTTTTAAAGTATTTTTATCAGTTATGTAGTAAAACTATTCAACCTTCTATACAATAAATATAAATATAATAGATAGATTTAATTGTAAATTATAAGAAAAGACAACTCAGAAATGTACACCTAAAATTTGATGCAATTAAAAACTAAGTTAAGAGACAAATTTAAGTTCAATAAATAGATACTCTTTTAATATAGTAATGCCTAGAATTTCATAAGGAATGTATTATAGATCTCTAACAAAAAAAAAGGGAGGCTTTTAAAAGATATATTAAAAGTGGCCTCCTCCCATGAAAGGAAAGAAGGAAGAAAGGGAGGGAGACAAAGGAAATTAAAGGAGGAAAGTAATTATCAGTGGCAATAAAAATAAATGTACTACTTATATACGTCAAGGCTTTGTCAGTGTATTTGCACGCTGATTTCCAAACATATTTTAAAAGTAAAGATGATGTACATTCAAAATATAATTATTTCATACCACACTCATCAACATTGACTGGTATCATTTCTTTTAACAAAAGCTGCTTTGATAGACAAAAATTTTTTTAAAAAAAAGCTCCTTGCTTTTGTTGTAATTAAAGTTAATTTTTATTAAATTTGAAAATATTCATATAGATTTATTGATTGATTATCTTCTTCTACACAAATACATGGCAAAGCACAAAAGCATGTATTGAGAAATTAGGAACATTTGGCAATTTATGACACCAGATTTTGTCCAAGAATTTCCTTTATTTCAACTGCCCAGCGGAGATGGGTTTTTACTATTCCTATTATCAACCTTATTGCCCAGAAGCAGTTGATCTTATAGGACCATAAAATTGTCTATGGACAACTTGATTATGATGTCAATCAATCAGGAGACAATATCCTGGGACATTGAGGTCCAGTTCTCCAAGATGCAGTATATCCTTCCAAAAATCTCTAACATGTATAATGTTCTTTTTACCTTAGGTAGAATACAGGATCTGAGAAAAATGGGTGAAAATGAGAATAATGTTATAATTAATGTATTAGCTTTCCATGATTGCTGTAACAAATCACTTGATGGCTTAAAGTAGCAGAAATGTATTAACTCATAGTTTTTGAGGCCAAAAGTCCAAAAATCAGTATCACTGGGCTGAAACAGGGTGTCAGGAGGGTTACACTCCCTTTGGTGGATGGAGAAGAGAATCTGTTCCTTGCCTCTTCCAGCTTTTGGCATTCTTTTGTTTGTGGCTGCAGCACTCCAATCAAAGCCAGCATTGTAAAATCTGTTTCTGTTTCATCTTCACATTGCCTTCTCTTCTGTGTACATGTCAAGTTTCCCTCTGCCTTCCTATTACGATACACATGATGGCACGTAGGGCCCTCCTGGATGATCCAGCATAATCTCCCCATCTCAAGATCCTTAGTTTAATCACATCTGCAAAGATCCTTTTGCCACATAAGGTAATATCTACAGGTCTAGAAATTATCACCTGATATCTTAAAGTGCCATTATTCAGCCTGCTACAAGTAAGGATTCTCTTGCAGATTTTTATTGGTGTCATAATAGCCCATCATGGAGTTTTCTATTAAGGAAAAAAACAAATGTAATATTAAACTGTAAAGTGAGACTACTAGTTGGCCATTTCATAATCTCCATGCCTTATGAAAAACAAGCAAAAACAGGGCTAGTCTGTGGTCTGGGATGATTAGGATTAATCATCGTTGGCACACAACCTGGGTCAAGAGATTATAAAGAAAGATCTATGGTGTATAAGGAGCATGATAATCTCAGCTATACTATTGGATTCAGCCAACTAATTTCAGCTAATTAATTCTGTACTTTTTTCTGAGGATTCCTAGATCCATGGTGCTGACCTTTGTCCAAACTGAATGAAATATCTTAGGTAGTGATCAATATAGTCCTGTGTTAGGGTGATTGATTAATGTAGTATTGTGCAAAGATCCAAGACAGAACAGGTAACAACCAGCCCCAGCTAATAAACAATTTTTATAGCATATGCATAGAATACATACAAATTACAGAATATGTGTCTGGTTTCTCTTGTTTACTGTTATGGATCCTACTCTCCTAGCTTGATTCTGGCTATGTGATAAAATATACTTTTTTTTTTTTTTTTTTTTCTAATGTCAATGAGGATTTACTGTTCAGCCTCTGACTTTGACTTGTTTTTTCCATTGGGTCACTGCATCCCATCTTCTCCTGCTCAAGGCAAACATGTTATTTCTTACATCTAAAAAATCAAACAACAAATAATGAAACAATGTCTTTTTATCTTACTTTTTCTGCAAGGTTTTGCCATCTTTGCTCTCCTCATAGTAAAATGGGATAGAGCCGTCTGTAGGCATTGTTTTTAATTTTCCTCTTATCACTCTTGAATTCACTCTGATCAGACTTCAAAATCTCTGGTCCCCAGTCCCATTGTCTCTCTGGCCTCATCCCTTCCCCTCTGTTCATCGGCTACACTCATCATATGCCTGGTCCATAATAGGCACAATTTACCTGAGGACATTTGCACTGGCCATTCCCTCTGCCTAAAATGCTTTTTTAAAAACATGTAGCTTACTCTATCATCTTTTTTACATCCTTACTCAAATATCACCTTCTCATTGAGATATACCTTAACTAATTTATTGGATCAATTTTTTTCCATCTTTTCTAACTTGGTTTACTTGATCTTTTGTCAGTTTTTAAGTAAGCATGTTAAAATCAACTATTCTGATTGTGATTTTGCTAATTTCTTCTTTACTGATATCAGATTTGTACTGCTTATTTTCATGTTACATCATTAGGTTCATAAATTTTAATGATTATTATATCATCATTGTGGTTTCTCCATTTGTTATTCAGTGTTCCTTCTTTATTCTCTGTAATGGACTTTGTTAAATTCTGTGTGTGTGTGTGTGTGTGTGTGTGTGTGTATTTCTTTTAGTTATAACGTGCTTGGTCTAGCTTTGTGATCTCCTTATTTTCCACCTGTCCACATGTGTATGTTTTATGTGTGTCTTCTGTTGTGTTGCTTATAAGCAATATTTAGGGAATCCTTTTACTCTAATCAGGGCTTAAATTTAATCAATTTATGTTTATTGTGAACATTTTATATATATATATATATATATTGCAAATTATTTCTTTTTTTAACTTTGTCATTTTTCTTAACTTTTCTTTTGCTCTTTTCTTGCCTCTTTATTAATAATTATTTCTAAATTTTCTCTTCATTCTTACCTTTTATACCAAGTTTATAGTTATTTAGAATGCTCACTTTATATCTATTAGTGTCATTATTTGATAAAATGCAATATTTCATTGTATTTAAAATACATAACTGCCTTATATATTCATTAATATGTTAAATATACAATTTTGAAGCAACTGATTTTTCTTTATCTGTTTGGAATTTATTAATACATAGTTTCACATTGCTTAGTATATTGTGTTCATTTAATTTTATACACATTATTTCATCTTTGGTTGTGTATTTATTTAGCTGACTAAATTTCTCTTTCTTAGTGTTATTTTTAATTTTGCAATATGGTTCTACAAGTTCATATTGTGTATTCTCTCACCTACATCTTCTTTTCTCCCTGGCCCCCTTCAGCTATTGTTTATCTGTCTCCTACTTTCCATTATCTCCTTTCTAAACTTAAGCTCATCTAAGTTGGTTAGGACTACTGCCACATTATGATATTGATTATTTCATCTCAAATATGCAGACATTGGGTATCACAGCTCTGTCTGTTGTATCCTAGGTCTGTAGGCATTCATTTCCACAAGGCAGACACTCTGGTAGTAATTTACTGCAATTTTCCAAATTCATTTTATGAGAATAAAGTAGTGAGACTAAATCTCAAACTCACATTTGTGTTCGGAGTATTTGCATTACATATTGCTTATAAGAGCAAACTCTATGCCATCTCTACTTATTGCCACACTTGGATTCCTCTAGCTTGTAGCTTGACATTGTATTTCCAGTCCATGAAGACTTGCTTTTGTGCTTGAATATCTTTTATCTTTTCTTTGTTTTAAAAAATATAGTTTTTCATTCTAATCCCTTAATACATTAACATAAAATAATACCTATCTTGAAGGAGCACAAATGAGTTTCTAAATTTTGTCACCTTATTAATTTGTTTCAGTGCATATATAAGAAGAGAGTGGGGCTGGGCGCAGTGGCGCACGCCTGTAATCCTAGCACTCTGGGAGGCCGAGGCGGGTGGATCGCTCGAGGTCAGGAGTTCGAGACCAGCCTGAGCAAGAGTGAGACCCCCGTCTCTACTAAAAATAGAAAGAAATTATATGGACAACTAAAATATATATATATACAAAAAATTAGCCGGGCATAGTGGTGCATGCCTGTAGTCCCAGCTACTCGGGAGGCTGAGGCAGGAGGATCGCTTGAGCCCAGGAGTTTGAGGTTGCTGTGAGCTAGGCTGAAGCCACGGCACTCACTCTAGCCCGGGCAACAGAGTGAGACTCTGTCTCAAAAAAAAATAAATAAAAAATAAGAAGAGAGTGCATGTTATTTGTTCAAATTAGAAAATATTCCCAATCAACTGTGGCATCTACATCTTCCTGCTTTTCACTGCATAAAATAAGATTAGTAAGATATAGAACTACTATTCCAGGAAACTATAATCCAATATTTAGAATTAAATAAAAACAAAATTATTATAATGTAAGGCAGAGCCATATAATAGTTGCAAACAAAATGTAATAGATAATATTATAATAGATTGGGGATGTTGGTGTGAATATCAGCAGGGGATATTTTTGGAAGGGATAATAATTTATGTAGGTAGATTGAGAGGATAATTCAGTTCAGAGAAATGAAACAAAATGTACAAAGGCAAAAGCCTGGACAAATATTATATTTGTTGTGGCAATAGTCAGGCCATACAAATTAGAGAAGTATCAGAAGACATTAAGTGTTAGCTTGGAGAGCACCAGACTGAGAAATTGATCCTCAATATTGTTGACAACTTGTATTATCTGATGTTATATGAGATAATGAGAAAAAAAATCATTTTATCCAGTAGTTGAAGATACAAGAAGACTTTAAAATTGTTGGGATTTTAAGCTGTGGGACAGGAAAATGTGCACTGCCATTTAAAAACAATAATAATCAGGCTTTGGAAGCTTATAATTTATTGTTTGGGACTTCTTACCTGAAACCTTTGTTGAATATACAGTGTGAAAATAGAACTTGGCTAAGTATTTTACGTAATTTTTAAAAATTTACTCCTTATATCCGTATACATTCTTCTACTGACCACAAAGTATAAATGAGGTAAGTGAGGTTTAGAACATTCTTATAGCTAATAAATGATAGAACAATGATTAGTAGAGGAGTATTCTGACTACAAAGTCTTCACACTTAAAACACTTTTCCCACATGCCTTCCTGGAGCATTTGGGGATTTTGAAAGTTATGGTTATGTGTCTTGCATTTACTCATTTTATTATTTTTTTATTATGTACACCTTCATTTAAGGGCAATAAGAAATCTAGTCTTTGAAATAATATTTCCATATAATGATAAATGTGAATTCTGGATAAACATGTTTAAGAAATGGGCTCTTGGAGAAGTTTCTAGTTGTGAATTATGAGTCAAAACTATTTCTGAGACTTATTAACATAGATATAAGTAGAATAGAATAATAATGGAGTGATAATAAAAACCACATTTCTCTTATTGAGTTAATCCATATTCTACAGTACAGTAGGTTAATTTTTAAAATTTATATGAAGTGATAAGTGAATGGAAAGCTATTGTACTAGTAGGCAAAGTTTAATTTGCTAAGGCAATATTCAGTTTAGTGATTCTACTTGGCATTTACTTTCTTTAGTTTTTTCTTTTCTCTTCTGATATGCAGATTGTAAAATGAAATTGATGTTTAAAGGGTGATAAAAGCCTCAATTCTTAGTGTAATGTGCTTTTCTATGTGATTAGATTCATTCTATTTTATTTCATATAATATACTTTATGCATATTTTGCTCTTTTGGTTCTAGATTTGATGATTCTTATAATGTGGATTATATTTTATGAAATTCCCTGCTTTACTAATTTGGACTTTTTATATTTAAATAATATGATGTTTTAATCTGGATAAAATAACTAATTTCAGATAATATTGATTTTAATTATAAGCATTTTTTGTGCATGGTCAGTTGCCTGTCATAAGGTTGGCATGCAAACATACACATCAAATTAATGGGCAGAAATAATAAATGCAAGTTTAAATCTGGACATCAATGCATTTTATAAAAAAATACTATTACTAGCATAGTTATTATAATATATTATACAATTTCAGGGCAGAGTCAATTGTCTGTGACCATATCATACTAAGATGCTAAAGTAGCTTTTTTCTATCTCTATACTCATTGACAAAAATTATACTGTCTCATAAAATGTATATATTTTATAAATGAGTTAATTCACTTATATTTTGAAAACTGCATATTAAAACTTTTGCATCATTTATATTCTACATTGTATCATTATATCCCACAGGAATTCAGTATTTATTGAGGTAATGGAATAATTTTTAGAAAGTGATATGTGCTCATTTTACTTAATCAACATCACAGTTGTAGCATTTTCACTGAATTTATATTTAATCATTAAACTCAACACTAAGATTTGTAATGAATCTATTTATGCATAAAATATTTGAGTAGACAACATGCAAAACAAAGAATTTAATTGAGTATGACATTAATTGAATATTTTGAACATTTAGAGAGTTTTCGGTACAAACTACCAATGTGCTTTTTAAATTGCTTTTTAATGTTCATTCTATTGTGAGAGTCTTTATGGGTATCACTTTGGTTCAAACTTTAGACAAATTAGTTTGCATTATTAAAAAGAGAAATTATGAGGTTTACTAAATGTTCTGCAATGATTTGGTACACATTACATGTGGACAGATGCAAAATACTGTAGAAGTATAGTATAAAATTTCAGGTTACAGATTAGGCACATCAGTGAAAATTCCTGGGCTCATTAATTTGACAAACACTTAGAAATGCAAAGATGGGACAGTCATACTTCTTGTCCTTAGGAAGTTCTCCATATTCACGCAGCAAAAATGTTCTTAATGATAATATAATTTAACCAGTGCAATTATAGTTGTACGTAAAAATGCTGTATGAGCACAAAGGGCTCAATTGACTAACTTTGCCTGGGGGAACATGGAGAAGGACAACTCAGAAAAGCTTCATGGAAAGGGTAGAATTCATGGAGCCTAAAGAGTTTATCCAAGATTAAGAGTGTCAAGGTAAATTTCTCTGGGTTTTGAAATAAAACGTGTTTAAACACCACATCAGGAAGGAGCATTTTCTGGAGTCCACTATTAAAATTTCTGAATTTTTTATTGGAGTGAAATTAGAAACAAGCTTAGTAAAATATTGTATTCTTGTGGTGTTACTATGCAAATGAAAACAAAATAATGTATATAAGTAATACACAGCAGATGCACAATAAACAGTAACTATCATTAGTTACACATTCATTTGCTCAATAATTATTTAATGTCAACTGTGTTCTTGGCACTGTTCTAGATATTGGAAATACAGTTAGTGAACAAAACATGCAATATTTTCTGTGCTGGGGGAATTTATTTTTACAGTGGGAAGAAACAGAAAATAAGAAATTTAAATGTTACACCAAAAGAAAATAAATGCTACCAAAAAAAATCAGGATGATGGAAAGGAAAGGGGGCTTGCACTTGTAAATAGGGTGATTAGACAAGTCCTTGTTGAAAAAGTAACCTTTGAAGAAAGAACTGAAGAAGTTGATAGAGAGGAATGAATATACTTGGGAGGTGAACATTCCAGGCACAAGTAAAAGCGGTGAATAGCTGTAAAGCTCAGGAGTGATTGGCATATGAGTGATAGCAAGGATGTCACTATGGGTCCACTGCAAAATGAGCAATGGGGTAACTATGAAATAAAGTTAGAAAGATAATAGCACCCAGGGGAAGAAAATATAGGGTTTTTGGAGTTATTTTAAGTCCTTGATGTCTTACTTGTATGATTTGGGGAAGCTGTCATGGAATTTTGAGTAGAGAATAAATGACCTAATTTTTACTTTAAAAGAATTAGTCTGGCTGCTATATTAAAAATAGAATGTAGCTACAGTCCAGGTGAGTGAGGCAAGGTTGAAACTGAGATTGGAAACAGATGAGAAATATTTCAGTGAGAATAGAGGTAGCTTAGACAAAGTGTTATCAGTGGTGGTGATGAGAAGTAGTAGGAACCTGGATATGTTTTGAAAGTAAAGCCTGTTGAGAAACAAAGACATAGAGAATGAGAAATTTTTTAAGTTTGAGGGAAAGAAATTGAATTGCCATTAAATGAAGTTGGGAAGACTGTAGGTGGTATAGATTTTGAGGAGAGAATGAGGCTTTCAGTTTGGGACATGTTAGATTTGAGTTATGTAAGAGCAAATTAAAAATAAGAGGCTTTATTCTTCCTGTTAAAAATTTAAAAGGGGAGATACACCACCCCCTCCATTTTCTTAGAGAATTTACTTTAAAATCTTATATATTCTCTCTCTCTTTGAAATGTATATTACTCTAATTTAAAAACTAAGTAAGTCTCTTGCTAGCTTCCTGACCCCAGATTGCTTTTCTTAAGAAGCTGGGAAACATCTCTTTGAAATATAATCACCAGGATAATAGTGCTCCCTCCAGCTCCCAGTTTGTAACAGAATGTAGGAATCTAAGTTCAGAGAGCTCTTCACTCCAAGTTGCAAAACTACCTCTTGCAATAAAGACAGAATCTTATTTTTTCCTTGGATAAAGTCAATTAGCTAACAGAGCTCACCCACACTATCATTAATATGAACTATATATGAAAAATGGTACTGTCAAGTACTCTTAGTTGAACACTAGTTATTGTAACTAAGATGTATGTAATGAGTTGCATCTGCCTTGTTCTATAAAAGGTGAGATTTCTTTCTGTCTTTGAGATCTCTTAGGATTGCCTATGATGCACATCACACTCTGTTTTATGATTATACAATAATAAGAATGTTTTCTTTCTCTTCTATCTTTGTGGAGAGGCAACAATTCTGGAAAGAAATGTGGGATATCTGTCAGTAATTGAATCGAGTAGACCAGCCAGGGGTCTTTGGCCACACAAAAATCAGATAAGAGACCCTGAACTATAAAAAGTTTTATTTTTGGCTCTGTACTCTTTTGAAATATTAGTTAATGGACCACACTCTCCAAATTCGAATTTTACTATTGAATAAGTGTGAGTATTGTGGGCTCTAAAATCCCATCAGGATGGCCATAAGCTTAAAAGATATGGGAAGTCAGGAAAGTTGCCTTCAAGTCTTCCTCTCAAAAAGTTAGTATCTCTGTCACATTTGGAGTGAGTATGTGAGTATCCAGTCTTGCAGAACTAAAAATAGTTCTTTTGATTTGAATAAATTTATGTATTTTCTAGGGTTCTGAGACAGGACCCATCCCAAGCAAATGAATTACTGGTGTTTATGGAACTAATATCATTCTAAGAAAAATATTTTTTAAACGTTTTGTATAGCCAAAAGAAAAAATTTCAAAAAGTGAAAAGGGAAATGTGACAATGAAAGCACTTCTCCTTTCATAGAACCCTCTTCCTCTTCTCTCTGATATCCTTGCTCTCTCTGCTTTTCCTGTTTATCTTTATCCATCTTTACCTCAGATTGACTCCAGGAAAGGGGAAGTGATGATTTCCACAACTATAGAAAAACTATTTTTATTTATATTGCATATTTGATAATGTTTACTTATGGGTCAAGTACTCAGGATAAAAGTGGCCCACTTAAGGATTCCTATGCTGTGCTGAATTATCCTAAAACCTTAGAAGTTTATGTTTTGTCTGGAATTAAGTCTACACAAACAGATGAGTTAATAGCAGTTACTAGACCTATATAATTCTTGGTTCTGGATTTTATTTACATATATATAGATATATATATATATGTATATACATATATACATACATAAGATGTCTTTCATGTAACAAAACAAATTTTAATAGATTTTTAATAGCTTTTTTCAATGATAACTATAATAATTCATGAAAAATTGACAGTTCATTTGTCAGAGACTTTACAACTACCTGCTCAGATATCAGTAATTTATCGTAGCACTCACACAGGGCAGAAAGGTACAATTTCTAAAGGTAATAATTTTTTTAATAGAGTTGGAAAAGCTGCTATTAATACATGGTAGAGCTCAAATTTAGAAGCTCCACTTTTTAATATAATAAGATACTTTTTTATTTTCAAAAAAAATGCTTCACAAAAGAAAATGAAAAATGGGTTATAAAAGGAGCTAAAATTTTTTTGATTGGACTAAGAAAATTACCTAAAAATACTTTTCATACTCCAGTTCCCATTTACTTTATTAGTAATGTTTTATCAACATCAACTGAAGAAAAGAGGGATTTTAAAGACAGTAGGCTCATATTATGTCTACCAAAAAATTATTCAAGACATGTTAAAGATATATGCTATTTCTCAACAGACTTCTTGGCAGGTCAGTCTCGGGGTAAGCACAGGAAGCTTTATGGCAGCTTTATTCATAATTGCCAGCCGTTGAAAACAATCAAAATGTCCTTCAATAGATATGTGAATAAATAAACTGTGGTATCCAGACTATGGAATATTATTCAGCACTAAAAAGAAATGAGCTAAGAAGAAGAGAAAAGACATGGAAGAAAAGTGATAAAAGCCAGTCAGAAAGGTTTCATATTGTGTGATTACAACTAGAAGACATTCTGGAAAGGGTGATCTATAGAACCAATAAAAATATCAGTATTTCCTTGGGGAAGACAGGAAGGAGGAGTGAATAAGTGGAGCAAAAGGGATTTCTAGAGCAGTAAAACTATTTTGTATGATACTATAATGGTGAATACCTGTTGTTATACTTTTGTCAAAACCAACAGAATGTGCAACACCAAAAGCAAATCCCAACATAAGTTACGGAATTGGGGTGGTAATGACATGTCAATGTATGTTTAATGATTGTAACAAATGTGCCACTCTAATTTGTGATGTTGAGTGTGAAGGAGGCTCTGCATGAGTGAAGGCAGGGGGGTTATGGGAATTCTGTACTTTCCATTCAATTTTCTTATGAATTAAAACTGCTCTAATAAATATAATCTGTTTAAAAATGTCACTGGCTAAGGTTATATAACCTACTGTGTTAAGATGGTTCACCACTAGCCTTATTTAAAAAAAAAGAAAAAAGAAAATAGACTAGCCCTGCAAACAACCACAAATATCTCCCTTTAACTCTAAATCTATATGTGGAAGGCTTATGAGTTTGGATCTGAGACCATGTTCTGTGTGTACTTTACCTGAATTCTTTGATAATCATGGTCAATACTTAAAAGGGCTTCTTTCTTCCCTAGAAACCCTCAGACATAAAGCCATAAGGACCTAGAAGGACAAGCTGAGAGAAGTTTTCCATGTTTCTTAATCAGGAGATTTTATCTACATAAATGTGTTCTGCAGGAAAGATCAGCTGTTGCCACACTGGGAAACAACACTTTAAAATGTTGCTGATCACCTAAACTAAAAAAAAAAAAAAAAAAAAAAAAAAAATCTGGATTTGAGCTTTCCATAAGAAGCCAGCTTTTCAGAAGGACTGAACTGTAGTTTCCAGTTCCCCAGGATTTGAAATTTAAATTCTCTAGGGTGACTAATAGTTGCACTGAACTCAGCTGAAAGGAAGTATTCCAGCCACCTTATTACTATTCTCATAGACTGTCCTATTTACAGTAGAGTTATTTCAATTACTTTAAGAATCACATTTCACTAGACAACAAATAGGTGATTTGTTACATTACTTTTTCTATACTCCCAGTAATAATCCCCAAATCTCATTTCTGATCAGCTATAAATTGTACTACTATTATAAACAGAGTCTGGACATATTGTATTAGTCTTTTTTCTGTTGCATTAACAGACTACTGCAGACTAGGTAATTTATAAAGTGGAGAAATTTATTTGTTACAGTTCTCAAGGCTGAGAATTCCAAGAGGAAGGCATTGGCATCTGATGAGGGACTTTTTGCTGTATCATAACATGGCAGGAGGCATCACAGTGTGAAAGGGACAAGAGCACGTGTATCAGCTCAGATCTCTCTCCTTATAGAGGCATTAGTGCAATCATAGGGCCACTACCCTGATGACCTTTTCTAATTGTAATTGCCTCAAAAAGTCCCTATTTCTTTTCTTTTTTTTTTATTTCAGCTCATTATGGGGGTACAAAATTTCAGGTTATATATATTGCCCATGCCTCCCCATCCCCTCGAGTCTGAGCTTCAAGTGTGTCCATTCCCTAGACAGTGCACATCGCACTCATCATGTAGGTATGCACCCATCCCCTCCTCCCACCCCATCCCCCCCAGTCAGAACTTCAAGCGTGTTCATTCCCCAGGCAGTGCGCATCAATTGGGTATCGGACAGAGGTGGGGGCTGGGGGGAATAAATGGGTGTATACCTAAAAGTCCCTATTTCTTAAAACTTTTTATTAAAAATGGCAATAAATTTATAACACACAAACTTTTGAGAACATATTCAAACCATAGCACTTATAAATCTAATAATTTGATTATTGATATAGTGAAAGTTGACTATATTCATTAGTAATTTTTTTTTATTTCAGCTTATCATGGAGGTACAAAAGTTCAGGTTACATATGTTGCCCATGTACCACCCATCCCCCCAATCCTTAGTAATTTTTAATAACCGAGTAAATATAATATGCATCCAGGTACTTAAGCCCTAAATTTGACACACAAAAAAATGTTCTGTTAACTGGTTGATTGGAAGGATGATGTAGAAAAGAAAAAATATCTAATTAATATACAAATAGAAATCTAATAGTTCCAGGTAGATGCTGAAAAGACAGATTTAATGTCAGCTGATAAATCTTAGGATGCAAGTTCTCACCAGTTCCAATATAGAGAGATAAACAAAGATGCTTCTGTCATTTATGGAGATTAAGTTCACTGTTAAAGTGGTGTAAACATTAATGATGGCCATGGGTGTATTTACACATCTGAGGACAATTATTTGGAAAGATAAAAAAATTACTAAAGGACCTAATTTGTCATATAAATGTGAGAGAGCTTATGTGATTGGCTGAAACTCAGAAGACATTTATTGGGCCTTGCAAGGAAAACTCTTAAATATATTGTACCTTAATTTATTAATACAAAGGCTTAGAAAAAGGAAGAATTTAAATTGTCCTTGTTTGCAGATGGCGTGATCTTATACATAGAAAATGCTAAATGCTCTACCAAAAATCTATTCAAATTAATAAACAAATTTAGTAAATTTGCAGAATACAAAGACAACATACAAAATCAGTAGCGTTTTTATACACCAACAGTGAACTATCCAAAAAAGAAATCAAGAAAACAATCCTGTTCACAATAGCTACAAAAAAAATTAAGTACTTAGGAATAGATTTAAATAAGGGGGTGAAAGATCTTTATATTGAAACTATCAAACATTGATGAAAGAAATTTAAGAAGACACAAACAAATAAAAAAATCTCATTCTTATGGATTGGAAGAATTAATATTATTAAAATGTCCATACTATCCAAAGTGATCATCAGATTCAATCCAATCCCTAATGAAATACCAATGACATTCTTGCCAGAAATAGGAAAAAACAAAAACAAAAACAAAAAAACCCAAATCTGTGTGAAACGTAAAAAAAGACCCAACTAGCCAAAGCAATCTTGAGTAAAAGAACAAAGTTAAAGGTATCACACTATTTGATGGGAAAATGTACTACAAAACTATTATAACTAAAACAGTATGTTTCTGGCATTAAAACCAACACAGACCAATGGAACAGAATAGAGAACTCTGAAATAAATCCACACATTTATATTATAACTAATTGATTTTTGACAAAAATGCTAAGAACACACAATTGGAAAAGGATAGTTTCTTCAATAAATAGAGCTGGGAAAATTGGATATCCACATAAAAAAGAATAAAATTAGACCTGTACCTCACACTATATGTAAAAATTAATTCCAAATGGATTAAAAACTCATGTGTAAGATCCCGAAGTATGAAACTATTAGAAGAAAACATGAGGGGAAAGCTCAATGACATTGGTCTGGTAATGATTTTTTTTTGGGGGGGGAGGGTTATTTGGCCTCAAAAGCACAGGCAACAAAAGCAAAAATAGACAAATGAGATTATATCAAACTAAAAAGCTTCTTCTAAGCAAAGGAAACAATCTATAGGTATATAAGAGTGTTATAGAATGAGAAAAAATATTTGCAATCTATATATCACATAAGAGGTTACTCTTCAAAATATATAATGAACTCAAACAATTCCATACAAGAAAAGAAACAACTTGATTAAAAATTGGGCAAAAGGTCTTCTTAATATTTCTTAAAAGAATGTACAGATGGCCAACAGGTATATAAAATTCTCAATATCACTAATCATCAGAGTGATGCAAATCAAAACCACAATGAAATACCACCTCACTCCTGTTAGAATGGTTGTGATAAGAAAGAGAAAAGATAAAAAGCGTTGATGAGGAGGTAGAGAAAAGGGAACCCTTGCACACTGTTATCTGGAATATGAATATGGAAAATAGTTGGAGGTTCCTCAAAAAAATTAAAACTAGAAGTACCATATGATTTAGCAATCCCGCTACAATGTATATATCCAAAGGTAATGAAATTAGTAAGTCAAATAGATACCAGCACTCCCATGTTTATTGCAGCACTATTCACAAAAGCCAAGATAAGGAATCAACCTAAGTGTCCATCAGCAGATGAATGAATGAAGAAATGTGTGATATATCCACAAATGGAATACTATTCAGCCATAAAAAAGAAAAATCCTGTTATTTGCCATGACATGGAAGGACCTGAAGGACATTATGTTAAGTGAAATAAGCCAGATACAGAATGACAAATATCACATGACTCACTCATATATGGAATCTATAAAAGTCAGTCTTATAGAAATAGAGAGTAGAATGTTGGTCAACCAGAGGCTGGGCCAGTTGGTGGGAGGGAAGTTGGGGAGATGCTGATCAAAGTATGCAAAATTATACAGTCATATACTGCATAGCAACATTTCAGTTAAGGGAGGTCTGCAAACACAATGCTTGTCTCATAAGTTTGTAATATTGTATTTTTACTATGTTTACACATGTTTAAATACACAAATACTTGCCATTGTGTTCTAATTGCCTACAGGATTCAGTATAGTTATGCTGTATAGGTTTGTTGCCTAGGATCAACAGTTGATACCATGTAGCCTAGGTGTGTAGTAGACTATACCATCTCCTTTTTTTTTCCTGCCACCTTCATGATCCTAGATTGACTTTCTTAAGGACCTGGGAACTCTCTCTTAGAAATGAAATCATCCAGGAAAACAGCACCCCTTTCTCAGTTTCTGTGGGAGGCTAGGGACCGAACTGAAGGGCTCCTCACTCCAAGCTGCAAAACTTCTTGTCCTAAAGTCAAAAGCTTATTTTTCCTTTGGATAAAATCATTTAGCTAACACAAATAATCATCCAATTACCAAGTGATGTTAGGATAAATTGTGTGTGACAAATGGTGCTGTCAAGTCCTCTTACTTGAGGACTAGTTGGGTTTTTTTTCATCTTAAGAACATATATGTAATAGGTTGTATCCACTTGGCTACAACCATAAAGGATGAGATTTCTTTCTGTCATTCTCTTAGATTACCTCTGATGCTTATCACATTCTGGTATAATGATTATTCAATCATAAAATACATTTTTTTTTTTCCTCTTCTATCTTTGTGGAGAAGTTTTTGGAATTGGTAGGAGATTTTGTTTTTAATTATAGTTCTCCCAACATTTGTCCTGTAAGCAGTTGTACATGAAAGTTTGGAGTCTGGGCCGTGTTCCTTGATAACATGCAACAACAGTATTCCGTGACATACATAAATACATGTATTGGGGCATTGGCATTCTATGAATAGTATATAAAGCCTGGAGATTGGCTGAAATCTCCAAAGAACGTAGAGAGTCTTGAGAAGATGTCAAATCCTAGCAATGGGTCACTCCAACATTAAAAGGTTGCTGAAAAGAGAATCTAGCAAAGTGAGAGAAAGAACAGCTAATAAGTTAGGGAGATGATGAGGGAAGTGGAGAGTCCTGGAAGCCAACTGAAGAAAGTATTTAAAGGACTAAGATGTATTTAATTGTGTAAAGTGCTGTGGTTAGATGGAGCAAGAAGATGCTGACAATGAAATATTGGATTTAGAAACCAAAGACCATTAGTAATCTTAGCACAGCTGTTTTGGTGGTGGGAGACGGGGATGAACACCCCACTGGAGTGGATTAAAAGGAACAGTTTCAGTGAGGTAATCAGATGTAAAGATTGGAATGCTGGAACTGGATCTTAGGGGGAAAAAATAACATCTCAAGGAAGCCAACAGAACACACGCTCTTCCAAACACCACTCTGGGTAGCTTGAAATGGGCCCTTGTGGGACTACGTATTTATACCATGAATCTCAGAAAACACTTCCAATCAGAGCTTTGTTCTCCAGAAAGCTCGTTGTTAGACATTTACCAGCATACCACTGAAGGAAAATCAGATGAGAGTGAGTGTAAAAGATTGAGAGAAAAAGCAGTGAGTAAAAATAATGTTCTCAAAAGGTTTTACTCTAAAGAGGAGGAAAGAAATTGTGCAGAAGCTAAAAAAAAAAAAATGTGTAAAGAGAGGTGTGTGCTGTAGCTGTTCTTTGATATGTTAGTGTTGTTTGTCACATGGAAAACATAAAAGCCACAGGTAAGCAGATGAAGTGCTTCAGTCAAAGGAGATCGGCTTGACACAGGTGAGAGAAGGAAGAGTCTGAGGAGTGACTGCCTAGGTCTGTAGGAAGGGGTGGGACCTAGTATGTAGGAAGGGGAAGGGTTTGCAATCAGACAGGAGCCTTTGGAGTCATGAATCGTAACACAGAGGTGGACAGAGCATCTTGCTACACCTGTAGACAGGTGAGTAGATGAAGACCAGTTTTGATTACATTTATTATTTCCTCAAGAGGCATTAAATTTTGAGCATGTATTGCCCGTGTCCATTTCATTCTTTTACACAAGACCTCTGGAGGAAAAAAAAATCAAGTTTACAGTCTAATTACCTGAACATATGCATTAAAATATATCACATTCAAATCCTGACCCCACTCTGCCAGGTTTATATATTTAAGTAGGCCACAAATTGTGCTGCTTCTCCAAGTAGTCTATAAAATGATTTATCTGGCAGGGCCATATAATATGACTTTTGTGAAGAGTTCAGAACTTCTCTAACCTGTATTAAATTAATTCCACTCACAACAAAAAATAACAGCACCAGCAGTGAATTTTCTCACTCAACCTATCAATGGTCACTTCAGTGAAAATATGTTTCAGTCTGTTTGCTATTAGTGACTGCTTGGGTAAACATTAAAAATGCTAACATACCCTCTGGACAAGTGACTAATGTCAATTTAGATGCCACTTGAGAGAAGAAAATTATATATTATATTTTTTGTTCTACTGCATGTATCATTTTGAATAAGAATATACATACACACATGTGACTATACATATCACAAATATATATTATATATCACACATATATCATATATAATACATATGACACATATATCCACCTATATAAATGGAATTACTTCTTTTATTAAATAAACTGTACATAAATATCATGGACAAATAGTAAGCTATTTTCTCCATTATAAATTATACAATACTTATATACAAATTGAATATTTTCAGGAATTATTAGGATCATATATTAAGTAATGCTTTTATAATATATATTTGTAGTAATGAAGATTATACCTGTTGCTGAATATACCCAAATTGTTTTGTTTCTAGCAAAAGAAATCTAAGCACAAGTTTAAAATTGTCTTACGTCTTCATGTCCATTCAGTAAATTCAAGGCAAAAGGAGGAAGAATAAACAGCTGTTATTGTCACTATCTATCCAAATGCTTCCATAATATCCTATTTAACTGACACAGTGACAAGCCCAGCATCTTTATTTTATTCTCATAATTTAATTTTCAAACAGCAAGCTTGACTCCCTTACCCTCTAGACCCAGTGTCAGCCTTGTTGAATGAAAATTCAATTCTCACCAAAGGCCCCCAAGGGTAATTATCAGTCTGTGGTGAACAGTTTTGCTAAAAGAACTCTAGGTGAAATCCAAACAATGTCTCTTTGTAGTGATAAAAATTCCATCTCCCTGGATTTACATTTCACTTCTCTAGCAAAGTAACTTAATGATTTGTTTATTTTCTTTACTTTTACACAGGCATAAGCCCTCAGTATTTTTTTTTTCCAATTATTCTTAGTTCTTTTTTCTGGTCAGTTTATGAAGCATACTACAATGTTAGAATTTCCATTTTGTCTAGGAATTTGCAATTATAGAGTTATATTGATATTTATTTGGATTTTTATTGTACAAAATTAATTTCCTGAAGTTATTAAATAAAGCTGATTGTATTTATTTGAGGAAATGTTCACACCAAAAGCAACAGATTAATAACTAAAGGAGAAACATTCTTGAGATACATAATAAAAACTATATTACTTACAACATGCTTTGAGAAAATGAGAAAGCCACAGATTGAGGTTTTATGAACAAAGGTGAAAAAGATACTTTTATTGTTGTTTCTGATAATACAGATTATCTCTGAAACTTGCTACTTATCTGAATCAAGTAATAAAAATGATTCTGTACTAGGACTTTGTGTGACAAATACTTTATTCATTTTCTCAGTTAGTTATCTAGTCATATGCCTACCAGAGGAGCCAAGCAGTCAAAGATAACTACAAAATCACTTTGAACTCATGAAAATAAAATATGCTAATATTTTTTAAAATGTAAAATTTACTAGCTTTTTCTTTTCTATCATTCTAAATTACATTTCCTCTGTTTCAATCCCAAAATAATGAGAAGTAGAATATCATATTTTCCAAATTATTCAAATCCTAGTTACTGTTTATTGGTGTTGTTCATACAACTGTCTGATAATATAAAAATGTTATATGATTCTATCAAAATAGATGGGAAGTACATGTATTACAAACATTTGAAGAGAAAGAAAATGAAAGTGTGATGGTTCTTACATGGATTTTTTTTTCTAAATTAGGACATGAAGTAAAAAATCTTTGATAAGTCTTTGAAAGTTATAACATTAATAAATCTTCAGAGTGGGGTAGGGAAAATGAGTGGGAGAAGGGAGATGAATTGTGACCTTATTTATGCAAAAAGGATAGAATAACACTATTTTCTGAGTAGTGTGAAATGCTAGCGATGATAAAAACCTCATTTAATCCAATTGTTTATTCAACCAATTTTCATTCCAGCACCTATTTTTTTCCAGGCATCTTGCTAAGTATTAGAGAAAAGAAATGGATGAGAAAATATGCTGGTTCTATACTACATTAAGGGGAGACAAGTTAAATAGAAATAATGAAAGTACAAAATTATCTAATTAAGTTTTAATAAATTTTATGAAATATGAATGATACATCCACATGCACTGGTACCAGTGAATGGATTCCCTCTATAGACTCCAGACATCCAGCCAGTCAGCAGGTTCCCACAGTGCCCCTGCATTTTGCCTGCATTTTGGAAGGTTTCTGTCTGTTTGCCCAATGACTATAGAACAGTCCCTGCCTGACCAAACCAGGGAACCTTCCTCTATCCTTTGGATGGTCCTATACTTTCTCCAACAATGTCTTAACAGCTTTCAAGTGTGTCCTCCTTGAGGAACTCTCCCTCAGTCCTAGGGTACCATACAGAGTTTCTTTATATCTTATCACTACTCTTTTATCATAGGTTAATAATTCATTATTTTAAAATTTAATAATTTTTATAATTTATATTTTATAATGAATAACAATTTATATAATTTATTTATTTATATAATTTAATAATTTATATATAATTATTTTACATTTAATGACAAAAATTAAATAAGTCCCTGTTTAAACTATCACATAGTTTTCTCCTGATTGGGCCCAGACTGATATAGGTAGGTATTGTTGTTTTGTCTTCCATAAGAAAATGAAGACAGAGATATATTTTGTAACATCCTAAAAGTTCACACATCTGGTAAATAACACACTGGGATTTGAATAGAAATATGATTCTACGATCCATTAGGGAGGAAATAAATTGAGAAAAGAAGAGGATAAACTCATCTGAGTAAAATGAAAATAATATTACCCTAAAATGAGTCAAAGAATTAATGGTAATTAGTTATATTTTAAAAAAAAAAAAGGAGAATGGTGAAAGTCACAAAATTCAAGGGAGAAGAGTAGCAGAGAAGGTAACTATGGTCACTCACCTGTGACTTACTCTGTGACAAAATCCAGAGGGTTCAATGTCCCTTCAATGTCCCCCCAACTTCAGTAGAGTATTGGGGAATAAGGGAGGAATCCTTTGTTGGAATTGCCTTGGGTAAAGAAGACAATCAGTGTGGGGAGATTGCCTAAAAACAATCTCATAAGATACAAAAGGACCTCAACAAACACAGCACTAACAGGATGATAAAACCAAGAAAGCAAATGTGGAGGCACCATGATGGTAGGTAAAAAAAGTAAAAGCTCGAGAGTCTGAAAACCTGTGTTTAGATCTTGACTCCTTCTTTCCACCTGGGCTACCTTCATCTCTTTATGATTTGGTTTTCATGTCTGCATAACAAAAATGATAATATCCAACTTTCATGGTTGTCATGTGTATTAAAGGAAAGATTGAGTATAGTCACTTGGCATAGGCTGTGGACCAAACAAATACTCAAGCTCTATCAGATACTCTTATTAGTAGTAAAATAAGAAAGTAAATCAATAAGAACCTACTTTTGAATATCTGAAAATTAATGTAATAAGCAGCAGTGTTTCAAGCATTGATGTAGAATGTTAGTATAGTTATTTGCTTCTTGTAATTAAAATTGAAAATGTCATTTATTTGCCATGCTAACTTTAATACTATACATAATTTTTTATATCCTACATTATTGAGTTGGGAATTTGTGAATAAAAATGATTATATTAAAAATTCAAGTTTATATTAGAAGTACTATTTCATTATGATGCTATTTTCTTTATCATTTTCATTTATTTACTTTAGTTAAAAAACCTAATAGCATGATCAAATAAAGTGGGCCCAGGTTTTCTGACCAGGCAAATCTAACTTACCAGCTGCCTGCTTCTGGGAATCGTCTGTCCTTTCATAAGCATCTAGGGATAACAAAAATCAGCTCAGAGGATTATCATAATAGCTAAGGTACTGCATAATCATATAATCCAAGTGATAGGTTTAATGTTTTACTACGAATTGCAACTAAGACCAAAGCTGAGAAAACTGATTTCCAAATACTACACAGAAAACCGCCAACTTGAGGTCAAACACTTTTTCTCAGGGCCTGTTAAAACGGTGATCCAAGTTGATGTAAAATAAGCCAAAGATTTCAGACAAGGACTGAAATTAGCAGGGGGACATGCAGTGTTCCTAAAAAGGGTCATTTTAACCTTTAGTTTCTACATGGGACATGAAGGGCTTCTCTTCTCTAAGGTAGAATCAATGGCCCCAAGACTAAAAATGTACTTTCTCATTAGCACCTCCTAACAAGTCTTTGAGATAAAAATTCGTATCTTGGTTTATAATAAATTTTTACAAAATTTACATCTGGTAACCGACAGGAATTTAAACCCAGTTTATTTTTACAGTGCTTTCTTTAATTTCCAGGCTCTACAACCTGCTATTGTGACTGACCAAAAAAAAAATAATAGTATTTTAATAAGTTTTTCTGGATTCTTTTCTCTTTTCTGAATATATGATTTGTCACATGCTATGTACATGTGCATATATGTGTAACAACAATCACTATTTGGAGCCAGAAAATTATAAAACAATCAGTATTCAAATTGATTTTCCCCATAAAGTTAAAGCTCAGGAATTTACACCTGCATATGCCTTTATGTGCACTATTTTGTACAATGTGCTAGATGCCTTTTATTTGCTCCTCCAGACTGCTACCTACCCATTTCCTCTTGCTCTATACCACAGGTGACCTGTACAGGTGACTGACACTGTCCTCACAGAGTTAAGAAGAATTACAAGCCAGGCCTTAGGCAACATTACCGTCAGGCACTAACCAGGGTGCACCCACTTCCTTGCATTCGCTAACTGCAAATCACTAGTGCCCTGACCACCTGCTTCTCCACTGTTCCTGTAGATAGGATCTCTGAGGCTGGAATTGTAAGACTTTTGTGAAAGCATTACTTAAGATGTTTCTGAGATGCTGAATTCCAGCAGAACGGCTGATGCCAACTAGTCTGAAGACCCCCACCGAGGAACAGACTCAGCACACAAATGTGGTTTCTTCATCTCCCTGTCCCATGACTTCACCCCTCATTTCTCAACTCAGAGATTTCCCCACACCCCAGCCCACCATCTGTCCCACCATCCACCCAGATCCCTTAGGGAGGCAGATTTGAGGTTTCCTGCTATCTCCTAGTTCGGTGGCCCTATGATTAAACTCTTTCTCTGCTGCCACCCTTGATATCTCAGTGGATTGACTGGCCACACATCAGGCAACAACCTGTTACAGTTACATGACAACAATGGCTCCCAAGTACTCAAGCTTCCTCATGTCTTGTGCCAATAGGAACCAAGCAGGTGATCAGAATGAGGGAAGAAAGTAAGGTCAGGGTATTTATTTCCTTAGCTCCTTCCTTGAATGGTTATCTCAGGCTGCTGGGTCCTTCCACAAAACATCACTTCTTTTTCCCAAGCAGTGGCCTCCACTGGAACACTTATTTCAGATCCTTGTAACTTCTTCTCTTGGTCCCTTAGGGTCAAGGGATGGTAATAACTTCACTGTGCTGCTAACCCAGAGGTCCTTGTAGTTTCATAGAATGCCTCTTTCATCATAATAATAATAATGATTCTAACACACCATCTCTTTTTTATTAGGATTCTGACAAATAACTACATAAATTTAATCAATTGATTATTTAAAGGTTATGAGAAAACCAATCATATGCTATGTGTTTCAGTATTATTCCACCATAGAGCCTAAAGTATACAAGTGTGTTATAGGCTAAATATTTATTGTATGCAAAGTATATTTACAATATATATTGTTTATTGAATTTGTAATATATTATTCAGCACATTTTCTCCTTATTTTACCTAATTTCAAACATTAGACTGTTAATTCTAAATTTCTATTTTTGTAATTCATTTCAAAGCACTGTTTTGTTCCTCAAAAGAGATTGTTGGAAAAGTTTATGTCTACAGCTTAACTTAATGTTTCTTTTTATTATTTTAATTTTTTTCCCTTTGAAATTAACCTAAGTTTGAAGCTAGTTTGCTTTTGAAAACTGTGAAGTATTAATATGATATCATCTGTCTCTTTTCCCAATATAACTTTTCTGTTTGTATTAATCATGTATGTTATTATGCTTGTGGCCTGGTATTTTAAGGCAATATGTAAAGAGCTACTTTTAAAGCCATTCATACATACCAACCAGCAGGAAGTGCAAATAGACTTATCCTAATAAGCTGGTCCCTTAAGCGGAAATGTTGAGGCTGCTTCATTTCTCCAAAGCCAGGAAAAATCATTTAGAAAATAAAACTTCTACATTTATTTTCAGAAAGAGACAAAGTCTTTCTATAATAAAAAAGTCAGTCTCCTATTTTCTGTTAAAAACTTGTTTTTTCATAAAATTACTGAAACTGAAATTGATTTTAATCAACATTTAAAAGCTATTCCACATTTCCTAATGGCCTGCTGTATTTATTTACTCAAGTCCAGGCTTTTGTTCTGTTACCTTCACATATAACCTCAAGGGCACTGACAGTCTGATGACATTGTGATCACTAGACTTTAGATGACTCTGCGCCACTATCATATTTTTCATCCTTGTCTCATTTCCCAGCCACATTAGGATGAAGTGTGTAATAGCCTAGGCTTCTTGTGGATTGTTCAAAGAATATGTCAGGAAACAGCCTGTGTTACCTCCAGGAAAAGAAGCCTTTTCTTATCAATGCCATAATTGCCATCTCAGTCAATATTAGCTAATTGAAATACCAGTGATTAATGATCTATCCTTTTAAAGGCTTTTCTTATCTCAGTGAGCTTTTGAAACCATGCCTAGGAGGTCTATGTCATTTTCCAGTAATCTTTTTTTTTTCTTTCTCTCCCAGTTTTAATTTTTCTGTCTTTCATCTTCATCGAAACTGTCCCTACCCAGGTGTCTAAGCTACATGTGTCATTTATTTCTTTTGTCACCGTCTCCTTCCTCATTCATATTGCCATACATCTTTCTGTCCTGTGGTGTCTATCCCTTTAATAGCACATATTTATCATAGTATTTTATTCCTTCCCTCTGACCAAATATAGTTATAGAATGGGCACAAAGAAAAAGGGAGTCCGGTTAACTAGTGACAGTTCTAATTGCTTAGATGTTACATATATATAGTATTATGGAAGTTGGTTTTATCAAACCATCAAAACCTAGCCTTTCTTAAAGACATAAAAATGTCAAGGATTTTGAAACATACAAACATAGGTTGAAAAGCAGAAAAGTCAACTGAATTTAATATATGTGAAACATCATTTTGTTAGTTTGACATTCTTCTCATCAATAGTATAGCGATATCTGTTTTACTCTGTAAATAGCTCAACAAAAAGGTAGGCATTTAACTAAGTTGACTTCCTCTAAGTCAGGATCTAAAAATAAATAATAGTTTCATCAAAATGGTACCTTAGACAGTATGAATGTTTCCAGTGATCAATCTATACTTATTGAAAGAATTAATGAGAAAAAATACAGTTCCCTAAAACTTATCTTCCATAAATAGAAATTGCGGAACTTTATTTTGGTTCTGTGTATGATGATGTAAATTTAAGGAGCAGCTGGTAAAAAGAAATGGCACCTCCTGGATGCATGTTCTTCTTTGGGTTTTTTGATAGGCTTAGAACCATATTCAAAAGAATATAAAATAACACATATTACTTTAGTGTAATTTTGCTATATCCAATCAATATTTTGGAGATAAATGACTGTCATAAATATATGTTGGGAGGGTTCGATAATAAGAATCAATTTGTCTTTGCCATTTAATTGTTGTGCCTAACAGGCCATTACAATCTAATGTTTAGAGTAGTACATACCAAAAATGAGTTATAATACAAACCATTTAGTAAGACTTTAAAAAGACATAACTAACACCAGTATGAGGATTCTTAAAAACTTCACGTACACTGAAAGACTAAAAGAGTCAGGTTTGATATTTGAGAAATCTTTTATTCAGAGACTGGTTGCAGCAGGGAGCTTTCTAACTGACATATATCTCATCAACAATCCCAAGGAAAAAGGTGAAATTGTTTATTATTTCAAGTCAAAAAGATGATTTTTAAAATAATGCTAATGGTTTAATATGTGTCCCTTGAAATTTCAATGAGCTAAGGAGTCACACTCTGAGTCACACCTGTGTTATCTAAAGAAGAGGGAAGTTAGGAGAATCAGTACAAGGGGTCAGAATAGAAGGTTGATGTTTAGGATTTGGCTGCACTTCTTTTGGGAAAATGAATGCAAACATGTTTTTGGTGGACCACATATTGGTCTTGTATATGCCATGTGCCAAAGGCATGTTTCTCAGGGCTGAGTAAGGAAGACTAAGACACAATTAAAAGATACTGTTTGATCCACCTCAAGAGTTCAGTGGATAAGAATTCCCAGCTATGGGGGAAGGAGGGGCCAGGAGATCCTGAAAACACCACAAGAGTAATTCATGAAAGGAGTAAGCTTAACCCCATTCCAAGTCAATATAATGAGATATCAGCTCTGGACATGAAGAGGCAGGAAAGAACTTAGTTACACATTATTCTTCTCTTCCCTTCTTGCTCCAACAATGAAACAGTAAGAACTCAAGAGTCTGCAAGAAAGGAAAGAAGTTGAAACAGTAAGTGGAAAGTGCGAGAAAAAAAAATCTGCTTATACTCATGCTGAGGGTAGATGTTTCAATTTTAAACCAAATTCTAAATTTTGTGTATTGCATATGACTGGACTTTGTAGTTACAAAAGTGATATTGTAGTGTCTCACAGTGACCAGAAATATAGTGGAAATACCCAAGTTTTCATTGCCAAGGCAGGCTAATTTACTCACTTTAAAGGCAGAATGGCTCTCAAAGTATGCAATTCCATTAAGATTACAGCCCATAAGACATTTGTTGTTAAGAATTCCAGTTATACATTATGTGACCTTGAGTAGGTAACATAATTACTTTGATCCTATTTTAAATCGGCAAATGGTGACAGATGTGGTGACAGGCCCCAAGGCCTGGTGACTGGCAGAAAAAACCCTGACAATAGTACACAGAGACAAGTTAAATGCCTACACCTACATCTTTAAAAAATATTATACTTTTATTTTATAGCTGAGTATAATTTGAGGAGATTACAAAGAGGAATTTCAAGCAAATAACAACTAGTACTTTGTGTCTTAATTCATAAAAACCATTTTTATTAAATATAACAAAATGCAAGAAGTCAAGAATTTTGTAATTGAAACAATTCTACTCAAACTCTAATCTTACATGAGAAAAATACAGCCATTTAAAAATAATTTTTGAGAGAAAATGCAAAAATATACTAACATTTTAGCACTGGGAAAAAAGTTCAGAGAAAGTTCTAGTAGAGTTTGTTGAGAAATATCTTATTCTCCAATACACAAATAATTTAGAAATGTTACTACCTTTAAAAAGCAAATGGCATAACACATTATAAGTTCTATAAAATGTTATGTGCTATGGGTCTGGTCAAAAATAGTGTTACTGCTGCCTACATATTATGTTCTGAAATGCTTATGGCTTAGGAACTTTAACAACAGATAATTTGGTTTCTGTTTTCAGAAGTAAAAATAAAGTTGCCATAGAAGTGCTCCGCTGTTCTCAGGCTGCCATCTATAAGAGACATAATTGAAGCTATGCAATACATTAGTTAAGAAAGGAACTAATTTCTTGCTTAGTTGATAGTGACAACAAATGACTTCTCTTTGTTTTCCTTTTTTAAAGTGAGGTAGGTGTGTATATAGAGAGTTCCCATTTTTTATTGTTCTTGATTAGTGATAATTCATCAATAGGGCAAAGAGTTATCTTTGCTTTCAGTAGGACAGAATCAAGTCTGTCATACTAAATAGAACAATTGTAAACTCTAAAGTTCTAAATACAAAACTCTCAAATAATATCTAAGTTAATTTTTCTGTATTCATTAGAAATTATTGATGGTAAAGATTTATTTGGTAGGTTGGTAGGGAAAAATATCAAATGACCAAAAAAAAATTGGAGGAATCACTAAGAAGAAAATTGTGATAAAGTGTGCATGAGTAATAAGGCAACAAATATATATGTAAGCCTACAAATATAAGGAAATTTTATTTGATGTTATCATCTAAGCTAGGATCTATTATGTATTATGTAAATATAGCATGTAATACAAGTATATAGCAATGTAAAAATATTTTTATTTATTGAAGTATAACAGTAATATATATATTTGGAATTTAGTATATAATCTTTTAACATGTTGTTGATTAAAAGTGTAAGTAAATCTAGATTACTGCTGCAGATTTTTTCTGTATCATTCAGGACTCCTTTGATTGCAATAGTCATAAAACTCAACTCAAAATATTTTTTAAAATTATTAAAAATCTTCTAGTAGAACAGTTTCATATAAGGGTGAGGATGACATTAGAATCTGATGATTTTTTAATATTTTTCAGCCTCTCCATTCATTGATAGGGCATTATACTTGGATAGGGCTTCTCTTTGTGGATCAATTAAAATGCTACAGCTCCTGAAAATTTCTCCATGAGACTTGGAATCCACTGTTCAGAGAATTCTAAACATGGATCATGTGTCCGTTCTTGAGTGAGTCACCACAATAGAAATTGGTGTGCTGATTGGCCAACCTTAGGGACATATGTTCTAAACTAGAATTGGAACCTAATCCAAAGTACATGACCTACAAATGAGGAAGACATGATTCCCTAAGAGAAAATAATGTTGCAGTCAACAAACAAAGTCAATAAATAAAGGTGATAAGAAAAAAAACACAAAGCAACAATTAAGAGCTTGAACATTTTAGAAGTGACCGTATCATTTAGTGTGCATCATGCATTGATGTGCATCAGTTCAAATATTTTATGTTTATTCATCTATGGTTTTCTCATTTGATCTTAGAAAAAAATAAATGGAGTTGACCTTGGTCATATTATTCTCATTTCTGTAGGATGGAAAACTAATTTGAGAGTGTTTATGTGGCTTTTATAAAGTCAGATAGCTAGTTAGTAGCAGAACCAGGATTTTAGTAAAGTTCTGCCTGCACTTTAAAATATAAGCACTTTATATTATTCTGCCCTGTCTCCAGTAGGCATTGAATAAATTTTGAATGAAGCAATAAATAAATGAATAAGTAACTGCCTAAAATAAGAGATGTAGTTTCCCTGAGGCAGAGAGGCAGGCCACCACCATGACCTGATTTAAACCACTTGTTTGGTTATGAGCTATATACTACAGGAAAGGACTGGGTTATCATAACTGCCACCTCATCCTGTGTAGTCATTCTTGTATGGGTAAGAAAAACTAAAATACAGTGGAACTGAATAAACCATCACAACTGACTAACATAAAAATTTAAGATCACAATCAAAACAACTCTTCATTAGAAAAGCTTAGGAAAAGAAGTCAGATGGACACAATGAAAATGTGATCATAATATATATTCTTTCTTATCAGCAATGTAAAAGTCGTTGAAACACATTCATCCTGCCAATATTTATGGAAACTAAGTAAACTAAATGGCAAAGAACACATAAATTTATTATTTTAGGTTTTGTGTGTATTTATAAAATCCCAGGACACAGTGAGATTAATTTTTCTTATTTCACTTTTGTCCCTTCCTCTTTATAATGAAACACTATTTCTCTTTTCTGTGCACCTCTAATTTTCAGCCCCTGATAAGGAATTATTTATTCAGTAATTTCTCTAATATATAGTAAGCAACCAAGTAAACACTATTTGATGAGTCTCCAAGATTCAGCAGAGAACCTGCTTATTTTAAAGAAACTCTAGAGAACCCTTATGAAACAGAATTTTTAGATACTTCCCATTAATGAAAATTTTAAAAATTAACACTTGTACTCTGAATGTAAAGAAAGTACCCGTATGTCAACAGTTAATAACAGCAGGGGTTAAAAATCATCTTGTTATAAATGTATCACTTCAGTAAATCTTGAAACATCTAATAAAGTCTTTAGTGACATTCAAAGTCATAGTCCACTATGAATTTAACTTATTTTATAAAATTTTATTATTCTAAGTTGTAATATCATAGATAGGATTTTATCTATTCAAAACAAATCATATGTGGAGTGCAAGATGTCACTGAGCTCCATTTCTATAACTTGATACCATGTGCTACTCAGGGGTTTTCGAGAAGCCTTTTAGGCTGTCTCATTCAATGACAACCAACTATTATGAGATCCCATCTGTCTATAGCACATGTAGTTTATACAGTAATTCAATTTTTCAGAGTTCTATTTTGAGTCTCTTAAATGCTATCGACAAATATTTTTAAGAATAAAACAAAAGAAAGCACTCTTCTAGTCATTTTGTTGGAATATGAAGAACTTTAGACCCTGAAGACATGTATTCACACAATTTAATTGACATAAGAAATGCATAAAACTTAGCTGCCAATATGAGATTGTGAGTATAAACTGGTAAGTAAATGTATGCAAAATCTGAACTGTAATCTTTACCTGTAACAACTTTAGCTCTTCCTAATTGGTTTAAGGAATGATAGCCTTGATTTTGCATGCTGGAAATAATGATGTGTAAGCAAAATCATAATTAATTATCCAGGTCCTTTATTATTTAGGAGAGAATTGACAGAGATCAATGTCTTTAAATACCATTTTTCTAAAAAGTACTGAAATTATATCCTTTATTGTATCAATCTATTCTCCTAATAGAGACATAATAAAATATGTCAGAGAATTATTTCCACTTATGTAAAATAAAGTATTATATGTCATTTTGGGATATTGCAGTGGTTTGCAAAGCATATAAAATAAACATAGTGCGCACAAAAGAAAATCACAATCAAAATAATGTTGTTAAAATAGTTTAATAGTAAATAGTGAAGAAACATTTGGGCATTATGTCTGGAGGAAAAAGAGTGAAAGAGTACAGCTTATCAAATGCAAATTTTAAAAATAGACCTATCCATTCTCACTAATGTAAGACATAGTGTTTTACTGAGCAATCTATTTTAAATATTAAAAAGAAACCAAAAAACCCCTCCAAAACCTAAAAAGCAGACACAATACAATTCATTCAACAAATTTAATAAAAATTGTTTTATCTGCAAATTTTTTGTATTGAATTTTCAAGATTGCATTAGATCTACAAATTTATTCATATTAAATCATCAAATGTGTAATTTTTACATTTGTATTTGTAAATAGTTTTCAGTGTGAGATATCATAATTTCAATCACCATGATGTTCCAGATACTTTTAAATTAGAGAATTGTATGTCATTTAAGGTAAACCATTATAACTTCAACTCTTGAGGGATGACCAGGTGTTTTGCCATTTGTGACAGGTTGCAAAAGGACAAAAAATAAAGACTAATAAGAAGACAATAGTAAAATGTGTAAAACCTAAGATTAAAGAATAAATAATATGTTTTTAAAGAAAATATTCTTTTTAAATCATCATATTAAAAATCCTCATTAACTTTATTTTAGAATTTTTGATCCACAATTTTTATTTTAGTTATTATAGGGAAGATAAGAAAAATTATTTTGATTAAGAAAAAGTAATTCTAATTATCAATTGCAAAAAATACATTTTTCATTTTCCTGCCCAAAACATTTACATGAATTCAAATTGCTGTTCAAAGAATAGCAAAATTCTTTAACATGAGAAATTACATTTTCCTTGGACTTGCTTCAGTTCTCTACAGTTCCTACATTAATCTCTGAATTCAAAACCCAAACATTTCAAAATTCCCTAAGTATGCAAAAATCTCCCTGACCTAGCTCGTAAATCATAGGCAGTATTGCAACCTTAGACTAATGGGAATGATTAGCTTTGCAAATTTAAAACATACAGGAGTGGTAGTCCTCTTATATTCCTGTTTATTTCACTATCATATTCACAAAAATTAGATGTATGCTGATTAATTAAATGAGTATATATAGCACATCTCCTCTCTTGCCATATAGTACAGCTGCTAGGTTTCTTAAGTTTCTGAAAGGAGAATAGGTTACATTTGGGAATTATTACTCCAATGTATTTACTGAGTGACATGAAGTTTTCCAGCTTTGAAATGGGGCTCAGAAAATGAAAAGGCTCAACAGTAGGTACAGGCTGTGGTATAAGTAGCTTTGCCATCTGGGCTATGTGACATGGCAGACACTACAGCACTAAAAGGCATCTGTGGTGAGAATGGTATGAAGTTGAGTTAATGTAATCCTAAATAAGAGAAACACAACATTTCCCATATGGGTTATGAAGCAATACCAAGATAATAGCAGGAGATTACTATGTACCATTCATAAGGTAGCTCCTAGAGTATTTCTAAGCCTGAGTGGAAACTGAACATCTGACCATAGATCATGAAGTGACTATATAGCCAGAACTGAGCATCACAAGTTGAGTTCTTTTAGATCCACCAAGCCACAATGTGAGGTAGATTCAATATTCCATATTAAGATGAAAATATATACTTGGAGTTCAGTATGAGCAGGCTCAGAGGGCACAAGTAAGTTACACCAACAGGTGGCCCATGTTCCTATATTCTTCAATATTATGCATTTATGCCTGTCCATTAGGTCATACCTATGGTCACATGCAGCTTTTTTTATAGCACGCTGATGGAGAAGAAAGAAGTTCAGGTTCATTTCATGGGTATATTAACTCAGTATGTCAGTGCAAGCAAAACAGAAACCACTGCTGCCTACAGCCCAACTTGGCATGCTTGAAAGAGTAGGATGGAGAAATATTTGCAATGGACAAAGCTTTAGGCAGGGCACCTAGCTCCCCCTGTACCCCCCCAAAAGAAACTTTGCCCCCTCCAAAAAGAAAGAAAAGAACTAAAGATAAAAATATACACAGACTCTTATGCAGTAGAAAATGATTTGTATGTTCAGTTTGAATCCTGAAATAAAGAATAATTAAAAGATTAGTGGCATGTGGAATGACATACGGGAAAATAGAAGTGTGAAGATCTTTGTATTGTGCTTTAGTGCCCAAAGGGGAACATCTACTATGGAAGACTCACTAAAGAACCAAGTATACAGAAAGATTTGGCCAGGTGATTCCATACAGACTTGTCATTAGCCATTCTATTGCTGGCACAATAGCTACAAAACAGAGTAGCAATTATGGCCGGGGTAGAGGCAAAAGATAGGTACAACAACATGGTCTCACTCACAATAGCTGACCTAATTCTCTGCTATTGCTGAATGTCTACCTTGTCAGCAACATAAATCAATGTTGGCTCCGATACAGATTTATCCCTGAAAGAGACAAACCATTAACTTGTTGACACGTTAAACATATTAAAGACTTTCCATGCTGGAAAGACTGAAGATTAACACTGTTTAATATCTGCATATGTTCCGTACATGTTCTCCTTTCCTATTCTTAGAGCCTTAGCCAGAACATATCTGAGGGGTTACAGAGGACATGATCCACCAATAGGAAATCATACCTAACATTGCCTTAGACCAAGTTATTTACTCTATAAAAAAGGAGGTATAGCACTGAAAATATGGCTATAGAATCCATGTAGGCAATCATTTAGAACCCAATTATTATCAGCCTAATAGAGTTATCAAATGGCCTTTTGAAAGCTTATCAACATGCTATCATGCTGAATTATATGGTATCATCCCCCAAGATGTGTTGTATACTTTAAATGAACAATCATTATGTGGTGCCATGTCCCCAGTAGATAGACTACATTGGTCCATAAACCAAGCATTTATCATAGAAATAGCTCTTCTTATCATTTCTTCCGGTAATCAACTTAAAAGATTTGTGCTTTCTTTCCCCAGAAATTAATTAATTAATTGATTTTAGTTTTTTTGAGAGACAGGGTCTCACTCTGTTGTCCAGGCTGGAGTGAAGAGGAGAAATCATAGCTCACTGTAGCCTTTGAACTCTTGGGCTCAAGCAATCCTCCTACTTCAGCCTCCTGAGTATATAAGACTACAGACATATGCTACCACACCCAGATAATTCTTCTTATTTTTATTTTTTAGAGATAGAGTCTCCTGTGTTGCACAAGCTGGTCTCAAACTCCTGGCCTCAAGCTATACTCCCACCTCGGCCTCCCAAAGTGCTGAATTACAGACATGAGCCACTGTCTCATGTCATGGCCTCCCCAGAAATTTAGATTCTATGCATGGAGAGTTCCATGTTCCTGGGTGAGTAGCCCTTCCAACAGGGAATGAAATCTCAACTTTAATCTACAGCTGCCACCTAGTCATTTGGAGTTCCTCATGTCAAGAGACCATCCTGGCAGAGGTACCTGACATTCATCATCAGGAGGAGATAGGGCTAGGCTGACACAAAGAGGGCAGGAAAGAAAGTGTTCGGCCTTCAGGTAGTCCACTTAGGTATCTTTTATTACTTTTCTGCTTAATCTTCATAACAAGTGGCCAGCAAGAGCCACTGTGAACAGGGTTGATATTTTGGGACACTAACTTTACATTCGGAGTTCTCTCTACAACAAACTACTAACCAAAGTCCAACCAATGTGGTCTTAAGGTTCTGTTCAGCTTGACTGAACTTTAGACAAGCTTATTACTGACTATAGGCTTCTGACCTTCCTTTTCTTAGGACATTTACCTGAAGAAACTTGAAATTGCAAATCCTTTCTTTGTCCCTTTGAGTGTAAATCTTTTCCCAACCTCTTGCCAGTTTTATAACCCAGGAGGATCCTTTCACAAAGACCTTGGAGCCATCCCTTTGAAATGAAAGATAGGGCCCCTGTCTTTCAGTCTCTGCCGGTAGGTAGGAGCTTGACATTGATAAAAGACACCTAACAAATACAAATGGTCTAATCACATTGACCAGCCTTCCCTCAACGACCTCCAGTACTTTCCCCTTGGCTTGTCCCCGCATTTAACAATCTTCCTGCCTTTCTTTTAGCTGAGTTGACTCTCTCTCCCTTATTGAAATAGTCTTGACCCCTCTTGCAATAGTTTTGGATAAAATGTTCCTTGCCAGTTTTAACAAGTGTTTGTTGCTATTTTTCTTTGGCAAGTCTTAGAGAAGCTTATTCTACATAAGTTGAACTTATAATAATAAACAAGTGGATTTGAGCGGCACAAGTGTTTGGCAGTAATGGATATTATAGTGTACCATGTAGATCTCCCTTTCCAATGGGAAGTCATTCCCCCAGCTTCTAAGTGGTGACTGCAAACTGCCCAGAGAAGCATCTCTCTTTGAGAAACATCTGCAGAATGTAGCTGCCTCCTATGTATAGTGATTGTCCAAAGACCGGTTACATATACCCAGCCCCATTGTTTCAATTTAGGACAACTTTGAAGAGCCATGCTAGCTCCAGAGGTCCCTGTGGTTTTAACGGAGGTCTCTATTGCAACTGTACCATAGTTCAAACTTCTCTCTCTGCCTGAATACTTCTGTTTCCTTTACTCTCTTAGAGGTATTGTTCCTAGGAGCTCTTCCCAGAAAAACTCTATCTCAAAGTCTGTTCATAGGGATCACGATTTAAGAAATCCTTCATATGCAGCCATTCTTTAGAGCACATTCATTACTATTTTTACAGTGTTAAACTTTACCCCAGTCCTGTGATTCGAGACTACACAACTGATTTTCTTAATAGGGAAAATACTGTTTCACATTAAGAATGACAAGATAACTACTCAAATAGAAATGTTATTTGTAAGATTATATTTATCTTCTTAATTTTACATTGACAACAGGTTTGACTCAGTCTTGTTAATATGATAGAAAATATATAAAAGCATAGTTACACTGAATATTTATATATGTACTTCCCAGTTTTGTTTTATTGCCATGTACATTTTTTAACATTTTGAAAACTATTATTATTATGTAAACTGTGAGAATGAGTTATACAGTCTTCATTCTAGTAATATCCTAGGAAAAGTCATTTTTGCTGCAAATTTTCAAACTACTAATTTTACTGATTTCAATGTTTTGTACATTTCTATCAAGTTGCTTTAATGGTTTTTAACACTCAGACACATCTTGTTTATCATGTAATTATTGGAGGGTGTTTATTTCTTTACTCTTGCTTAGCAGCATGGGAAATATGGGCAAGTCTGTTAATTTGTTAGTGCAGTTTTCATCATCTGAAGCAACAGTACTACCAATTCTCTTCTCACTGTGTTAATGTCATATGACGCTTTATTATAAAGGCAGCTGACAAGCTTCCTTGGTGCTCCGAATTTGCCATGTGTCCACAGGCTTACCTTACTTTCTATCATCACAAAATGCACAAAATTAATAGCCCATTGTCTCTTCATTTTTCTTGACTTGGTGGTTATTTTTCCTAGAACAGAAATTTGACTGAATCATTTAGTGTTTAGGAGTAGCCTGTATGTTTAACTTTGTGTTTATTTTCACCTTTCCTGTTAAAATGTGACCAGCCTGATAAAATGAGCCATGTCTTTCAGAAATTCCATAAATCTATCAATTTGTAGGACACACAGCAGGTACTCCAGATCTTTAAAAAATGTTGGCTTGGACAGATATGAGCTCTGTAAATATTGAAATATTATTTCATTATGTTTTAATTTCTTAATGAGCAGAGTTTTAGTTAAAACTGTGCTTTTGGTTTGGTAAAAACAGTATCTGGTGATTTTGATGCTCCCTAGAGTTTTTCATGGCTTAGAAATCAAAAGATTGGCTATTATAGCAAAAGAATTTCTAAATCTCAAACATAAATGCTTAAGAAATAGCTCTGCAAAAACAATCTAATTTCAAATCTAGTTTGTGATAAAGCCCATTTTCCAATAAGCCTTCCTACTTTGCTAGAATATATGATTCTCAGCTTAAACAAACCACACAGAGAGAGAGAGATATAGTGCACACATTTTAGCCTCTAATTTTCTTTTCCAGAATCTTACCTGAAGCTCAAACGCATCATCAAAAGATTTGGCATCAAAACTATTCAAGTGACTGATAACAAACTCCCTTAATGTCAAAAGTCATTCTATTTTTCTATCAAGAAGAATAAGGCCATACCTAAACATATTAAAATATTATTCACTTTGACAACAGAACTAGTTCCAAGACATAAACTATTGCTATATTAGAAAGAAGCAATCAGTATTTTTCACCGCCTAAGAATCTCCATGCTACAAAAAAATCCATCACTTCTAATGAAATTGGTAAGTACCTAGGAGGCAAATGTCTTTTTTTTTATTTCTAGTCTGATCTCTGGTTTGAAATGAGCAGTTGTAGTTAACTCACTTTCCCATTAACCAGAAAAATTTAGCCAATAGTGAGTATATTCATCAAACAATTTTTAAAATGACATGAAATTTTCATTAAAATTGAAAGGGCTATTATTGTTCTATTTAAAGTACATCTGTAGATTATTCTTAATATTAAAACTTGGAATCACAAATTTACTTTTACTTAAATTATGTGGATTATTCAATAAAACTTTAACTTAGATCCACTTATCTAAAAGATAGTTATATTTTTGAGTTTATATGTAAGTTTTTTAATACAAAGATTGCCTTCAATTCCTGCTTACAAAATGATTATGTTGTATAATTTATGCTTTCTTTGGTGTGTAACTGGTTTATCATTAACCATAGTATCTATTACCGATAATATTCTGGCATATTCGTCTTGTATATTTTCTCTTTATGATAGAAACAACTGAATCTACATGAAAATTTGAAACATTAAACTGGAATAAAAAGTTATCAATAGAGTATGAATATAATGCTATAGTAAATTAATATTAAATATCAATATTCTATGGCTTCATATATGTTTATAACCCTTTTTTAAAGCTATTAATTAGAAATTACTTATAACTGTCCCTCAGAGGAAACTTGGACACAATCGGAAATTATATTAATATTTTCAGGCTGAAATATTCTTAAGAAGTAATTTTCTAAAAAGAAAGAAGTCCTAAAGTGTTGTTTTAATAGTAAAGTTAATAGAGTAAAAATCTATACATTAATAAAAAAAATTACATTTGAAATATGGAAATTTTTCAGAAGAATAAATTGGTTATAAATTTCACTTTGTATAGCTATAATTCAGTAGGTGTAGTTTTCCTTCATAACACTTATTTAATGTTAAATTACATATTTACCTGTGTGACTACTTGATAAATGTCTGTCTCATTAGGGAAAAAACTCTATGAAAGATGAAAGCATATCCATTTTGTTCTCTATTTATCCTCCAAATTACACTTTGTCTGGCACATGGAATTAGTTTAATATATTTACTGAATAAATTAAAAATAAATGAATAATACAATTTGGAAAACATTGCTCATGCAATGATTTGTATATGACCAGGAACTGAACTAATAGAAATGATTGTAAAACATAACAATTGACCTTCTGAGTTTATTGATTATATGATGCACAATTTTATGTGCAATCATGCTTTAGAATAGTCTTAAAGTATACAATTTGAAGTAAGACAGACAGGTAGATATATAGCTATTGATACTTTGACATTTCTGGCTCTAATTTTTCTAATTTCAGAGGTGAACTTGAAATCAGAGTCCTCTGGTTTTATGATCTTTCTGTAACACTAAGTACTAGCAATTTATAACAAGAATTCTTATTGTCTCAATGAGATTTTGCTCTATAATTAATTTTATAAAATTTCAAAATAGTAGTCAGTTCATTGTAGGTATTTGACTTTGTTTCTGGGGTCTCTATTCTGTTCCATTGCTCTGTGTCTACTTTTATACAAGTACCATCTTGTTTTGGTTACTATTGCTTGGTAGTGTAATTTGAAGTCGAGTAATGTGGTGTCTCCATATTTGTTCTTTTTGCTTAGGATTGCTTTGGCTATTTATGCTATTTTTTGGTTCCTTATAAATTTTCGAACCATTTTTTTCTAATTCTGTGAAAAATGATGTTAATATTTGGATAGGAATTTCACTAAATCTGTAAATTACTTAGGGCAATATGGACATTTTAATGATATTGGTTCTTCCGATCCATGAGCATGAGATGCTTTTCCATTTTTTTTGTGCCATCTACAATTTTTTTCATCAGCATTTTGTAGTTCTCCTTGTAGCTATCTTTCACCCCTTTGGTTAAGTATTAATATATTCTGGGTTTTTTTTTTTCTTTTTTTGAAGTTATTGCAAATGGGATTTAGTTCTTGATTTGATTTTCAGTTTGGTTGTACTAGCATATAGAAATGCTACTGATTTGTGTGTGTTGATTTTGTAACCTGAGACTTTACCGAGTCCATTATTAATTAATTCCAGGAGTCATTTGGAGGAGTCTTTAGAGCTTTCTAAGTTTAAGATCATACCATCAACAAGCAGGGATACTTTGACTTCTTCTTTTTCCAATTTGAATGCCCATTACTTCCTTCTTTTCTCTGATTGCTCTCGATAGGACTTCCAGCACTATGTTGAATAGTAATGGTAAAAGGGGGCATCCTTATCTTGTTCTTAGAGAGAATGCTTTCAACTTTTTCCCATTCATTATGATGTTGGCTGTGGTTTTTTATATATGGCTTTTATTATTTTTAAGTATGCTCCTCCTATGCCTAGTTTTTTAAGGGTTTTTATCATGAAGAAATGTTGGATTTTGTCAAATGCTTTTTCTGTTGTTGTTATGCTGTGTTGTTGTTTTTGTTGCTGTTTGACTATGTAAGCTTCATCCACCTAGGTATAGCCATTGACCTATAAAAAGTATTATGTACAAAGTGTTTTACATAACGTAAAACATAGTTTATGTAATTTTAACTAGTTTGTACTTTTTTTCCAAATAGCAAAAAAATGGGTTGGTTAATGTTCTGTTTGCTGATTTCATGACTAATAACTTTTCAATGAGAAAATTTAAACACATTCTAACTTTGCATGTACCTAAACCATTGCTATGGTAATGATATCAGGAAATATAATCATTATGCTTTTAAAATAATTTCACCATTTCCCATTAAATGGGATAGTATACTTCTAAATCTATTCAGTTATTAATATATCAACCGCCGTTTTCCCTTTGCTCTGAGGAAAATGGCAATCAAAGACAATTGACAGAGGTTTAACAATATTTATAGTATAATACAGTATTAAAATAATCAATGCAACTCTCAAAACTGTATTTTCACTTTAAATAAAATGCTAAAGTTTCAATTCTTGGATTCTGTTCTGCCAGTAATTGTGCCAGATTGTATTCTGATAATTTTCCACCATGGCAAATAAATATTATCAGTTAAAGCTGCTTCAAATATCAAACAGAGTTGTGTGACTGTGGCTGTTTACAGAATGCCACAGTGTCTATCTCATATAAATCAGTCTGTTGATAGTATAATACTTATCATTTAAGTCAATATGTACATGGTTTCTGGAAGCTGGGCTTATGCATCCTTTTTTATTGGCTAGGCTCTTCTCATGACAAAAAGAGAAGCATTTATAATTTTTCAGATATTTCATTAGTATATTAATTATATCATCATATCTTATAAGTTGCATAGAATTACAAAGAATGAAATTTATTTACATTTTTTCTATATATTGTATCATAGACAATCCTTTGACAATGACAGGATTAAAACACAATTAAGTCAAATACAATTATAAAAGTCTTAGAGTTGGAATTGACTTTAAATATCATTTATTAAAATATTTTATCCCATGTGCAATTAAAGTTCATAACAAGCACCCATATTGTGATATGATAGAAAGAACAATGAACTAGAAATCAGGAGACCTGAATTCTAATTCCTTCTCTACAACTGATTAAAAGTAAGAATTTGGGCAAAACTCTTAACCGCTTTGAACTTGTTACCTCATTTATTATTAGTATTAATATTACCTAGATTTCCAACTCTTAGTTATCAGTATAAGTGATGCACTGTTGATACAGTCAGGGAATAGTTCCAGAGTAGTCTGTCTTCTCTTTCCTTTTTACTAAGTATCTCCTTTCTTTCTCCTCACAAAGGGCTTCTACTTATGAAAATATCTTGGATTCTCCTTGAGAAGGCCTTTGGGGTTTTAAGAGCTGTTTGTTACTGAGGCATTTTTTGTCATATTTTGTAAGAATAGACATCACATTAAAAGTATAGGATGCGTATATGTGTATACTCAAATCCATATGATTTCAAACTCCTATTATCAATTGGTCATTAAGTGGAGAGTGATGTAATCTGTTAGCCAACAGGATTTTATATGCACTGTGTCATATAGGACAATTTTTCAGGAATAGAGATAAGTCTTTCTCTTCAGTGGCAACTCTTTGAATAGTAACAATTTCATACTCTAATTGGGACACAGTCACATTGTTTATTAGAATACCTCAGTCAGTTGGTGGATGATGTCAGGAGGTTCATACATGTTTTGCTGTTTTTGAAAAAAGAGACTTTCAGAAACTCAAGACTAAATGAAATGGTTCATATATGTCTAGGGGGAATTGACATGTTTTAGAGTTTGTGGTGCCTAAATATTGGTTGACTTTTTCAATCATCCAGTTATTCACTGTGAAAGTGAATGTTGTGAACATCAAAGATCTTTTGGGAGAAGTCATTTCATCCTTCAAAACATCTATAAATAAATATATTTGGCATCCATAATATTGCCGCAAATGTCTTCATGGGACATTTGGCAGTGATTACTCATGTGTTTTAGAAAAGGTAGTCATATGAAAATATTTCTTAGAAGTCATTAGGTTTATCCCATAGGAAATATGAAGCCTGAGCATATCTTTTTCATAAAGTAATAAATAATGTGTTCTTAAAGAATATTTTTACTGACATTATATATACTAAAATGTGGTCAAAATAAAGCAAAATATATCAAAATTTCAAGGCTGAGAAAAATCTTAACTTGGAATTAGAGTGCTCTGAAAGTATCTCAAAGACTATAGAGATGATAAGTCTAATACTGGACCCTCAGAATTTTTATGCCGTTTAATTGTATGTGTGTGCACTCTTCATAATGACAATGAGGGCACTCAGTATTTTGTTGCCTTTTTTAAACAAAAACTTGTAGCCCTGGAAACCAATGAATGAAATAGATTCATAAATATAAGGAATTAACAATTGTTGCCAAAGAAAATAAAAGAAAATGTAAGATCAAGAAACTGCTCATAAAAAGACAAATTATTATCCATAAAATATCAAGCCAAGTAGGAAAACACAAAATTACCACCATTGCCTGCCCAAAAAGGCACCTAAACATAAGTGAAGAACTAAAGGAGAGCTGGAATATGGTGCCCAGCAACAGATCTGACATGAAAGCCAGAAGAGGAGGCTTTTCAGAAAGTAGAAGAAGCAAATGGACGCTATGAACTTTTTATGATAAATGTTGAAGAAATTTTTTATTCTGATAAACAGGTGCATTAGTTGAAGAAAGTAGGAACCAGTGGCAGAAAATTTTACAATCTAGGAAAAGAATGTAAGGAGGCCTTTATTCCAATAGGTATGCAACATAAGAAACTACATTTTTTTGAAACAATTTAATGAGCTATTAAAATTTATACTGATGGTATTCCTTAACCATCAAAAAGCACACTTCAGAAAAGAATGTAAAAGTCTGAATTTAATTGATTTCTGTCATTTGAGTGGAAACAAAGAAGTAATTATCAGGCTTTTAAAAATGGATAAGATTTAGTAGAAATGTCAGAATTCATTGGATGTGATCATGGTGTTGTACCATAATTTTACCCCAATGAATTTCTTGCCCTTGAATTTAGAGTCAACATTCAAATGAAGAATTACACAAAAAAACAAGATAGCCTCAAAGCTGAGGAACAGCTAAAGGTATATAATGAGTTAAAGAGAATTCTCATTAAAATTGAAGTTGTTATCAAAAAACTCATAATGACAAACTGGAAAATTCTTCAAAACCTTACAGTACATTTTCATCAATTTTCAAAAACTTGACACCAGTAAAGAATATTAAAATAATATTTGAGCCATGTGTGGTGTGCCCTAGGAAGACCACTGCCCAGTTATTACTTTGGTACTCACTGACTGTACAAATCAAGTTAGAATGTTGTTTTAGTCACCCCTAATACATTGCACATTAGTCACTCACCATTTTGCTTCTAAAATTGATTGTCTAAATGTAAAATATTTTATTTTTGTGCATAGATTCCCCTTCACTCCCAGCATTATTCTCACCCCATAAGTCATTTACTTGCTCTTTGCCCATGAGAATCTTTTCTTTTCTTTAACCCTTATCATTAAATATGGTCATTTTGTAGCTCATTGAATTACTTACAATTTATATGAATGATAGCATGGAAATATCAATTAATATAATTTTTCTCTCCTCCCTTTTACTCTACTTCACTTAAAAATGAAAGCCCTGAAAAAGTTTGAAATAAGTAAATGTATACTATCGTTCTGTTTCAGAATGTAGCTCATTCTACTACTTACTATCCACTCAAATCTACTGATCACGATTGTTTCCTTTATCCTCATTTTGATTACTTATGAGTATTTTTCATATATAAAAGCTTCATCTGTATAATACACAATATTTATTTGGTGAGACTTTTTTTCTTTTTTTGCCTGAATTTATTTCTAATGCTATTTTTTCTTTTTGAAAAAAGTACGTATAGTAGACCATTTTGTTCAATTTTTAGATGCTGGTACTGCTGATTCCTATTTTCTTTATTTGTAAATTCTACATCAATAATATATTAGGAAAGTTTCTCATTTTTTCCTAACACTAAACATTTTTTTAATTACTTCTTAAATTGAAATTTTTCCTATGAGACTGTGAGGAGTCTGTAATGACTTACATGCATGAAACTGTGTGAGAAGTATTCTCTATTTTTTTTATACAAAATATAAAAATTCTCTCTCCCTTTCTCTCTCTCTCTCTCTCTCACACACAGACACACACACACTGGGTTAAAAAGCAATCTCAAGGGGAATAATTGATTTATAAACAAGGTTGAGTACAAATTAAAAATAAAACATCTAGTAAACACTTAGGTTAATACTTTAAGTATTTGTTCAAACCCGAATACTTTCCAAAAGTGAACAATACTGTTCTCAACCATTCAATTCTTATGGTATCAGAGACATGTTAACTTTTGTGAAAGCAGTTTTCATATACTCCTCTTTCAGCCAATTTAGGTAAAATGCAGTTGTTATCCATCTGATAGAAAATAATTTTCTTATATTTTACTGTTAGTGCTTGTGAGGAAGCTCTGTGGCTAGCGTGTGCTCCAGTGCAGGCTTCAGAAATTGGAAGAAAAAGGTGAGTGGCAGCGGGCAGGTGAGACATGCTCTTTATTGTCAGGGAGATATAGCAGTGGCAAAAAGCATGGCCAAGACTATGGCAAGTGCTTATATGTGGCTCTGAACAGTAGTGGCAACCTGCCATGGGAAAGCATGATCATATGGGTGCACATGAGAGATAACATCTTGGTTACATGAATATGTTGACTCATGCCTCCCTGGAAGTCTGACTAACAGTAGGGGAGGGGGCGGAGAAAACACTGTGGCAGTCATCTTAGTCTGGCCTAAGAAACCTGTTGCCTATACAAATAAATTTCCCTTACATTCTACCTGTTAGGTAATAGGTTTCATGGCCCACGCACAGGCCTATAAGGAGGCCCCTTGGGCTCAAATGCCACAATACAGGAAAAACGTAGTATTACTGTAAAACAGGACTGAAACAATATTTTAGTTAATTCTGTGATAACTTGTTTTGCTTATAGCTAACAGCCAAATTCCGCTTTTGTATACAAGGCTTGCTTGCTTAACGCTTGGTTGTGACAGAGAGCTAAAAACATGCTCCAATGCAGTTAGAGAAAAACAACCACGAGTTGCTTCCTGATAAGGAGGCCAAGGCCTGATCAACACGTAAACAAGCTTGTGAAGGGCGTATGTCTCCTTATCAGAAGTAACTGGCTGTAATGAATTCCAGCAAAGAGTATAAAAGACATGTACTCCCGCTGCGCGGGGTCCCTGCCCATGGAAAGAGATCACTGCGTTGGTGCTCGAGGCTTGGACCCTAGCTAGCTAGTCAATAAACTCCTTTGCCTTTTGCAGCCTCAGTGACTCTGTCATTCTGTTCCCGGGGCCGAGGGAATCCGGCTCTAACATTTTGGGGGCTCGTCCAGGATCCCAAAATCTCTGGAACAGAATCCAGATCTGAGGAGGAGTTGGAGCTCTGAAAATCCGTATGGTGCAGGTAAATGGGCCCTGGGAAGTGACTGGCAGAAGGCCTAGGCGGACGCGCTGGTGGGTCACCGGTCGGAGGTGAAGGGAGACGTCCCTCACCCCTGGTAGGTTTTCCGTTTCTCTTTTGGTTTCCGAAGAGTGGGAGGCACCCAAGAGGGATAAGTCCGGGGCCACTCAGAGGAAATTCTATTTGGAAAAGGGAAACCAAGTGGATCCGTTTGAAGTGGAAGTCCAAACGGAGTAGCTGGCTAAAATTTCTGTTGATTTCTGTTGTTCCTTTGTTTCTCTTTTGTTTTCCAAAGAGTGGGAGGCACCCGAGAGGGATAAGTCCGGGGCCACTCAGCAAAAATTCTGGTTCTATTTGTCTGAGTTTTAGATGGTTAACACAGAACCGGTCTAGTATTGTCTGTTTGTGCCTTTGTGGATTTCTTTCGAGTGATATTGGCCAATTTTGTTTGGGAGAAAAACCAAGAAACGAGTCTGGACTCTTAGGTCAGGTGTGTGATTGGAATTAATGTTTACTGTGTGGAGTGTCTGTAAGTGCAACTAATGGTGAATGAGATTTGTGGGTGAGTCTGCTGAGCCGAGGCACTGCTGAATGGAACAGCCCAATAGCTTGTCCTTTTTCTATGGCCCTCTCAATCTCTGGATTTGCAATCTCCTGGTTACAGGTTGTCCTTTGGGGGCTTCCTTCCCTGTTGGCACTACTGCTTGGTATTGGCTTGTATGTTGTGACCCCTCAATCTTGGGAACCTCTAAAAAAAGGCTGCCTTCACACTTCTCTACTGGCTCTTGGTGGGACTCCTTGTGTGGCTGCGAACTGCTCTCCCCCCCCCCTTTTTAAGAGGTAAAGTCTGTTTGTCTGATGGAATGAATGGAGAGTGATTATATGAGGTTCCACGGCTGCAGCTACGGAATCTGAGTGGGTCCTAACCTGCATTTCTGTGGCGACGTCGTACGGCATAATGGTGATTCACTCCCCTAAAAAGGAGTGACCGGGCCCGGGCTTTATATGGGTACACCTTAGCTAAGACGCGCCTAAGTTCCCACAAGGGACGCAGCCAGGCGGACACCTGAAAGAACTCTCTCCCCTGATACCCTTGTGAGCATGGGTCAGACTCGGACAACGCCTCTGTCTATCCTCATTGATCATTTTAAAGATGTTAGGGAAAGGGCACACAGCCTTTCCCTAGATGTAAAGAAAAATAAATTTATCACCCTGTGTGAGGCAGAGTGGCCGACCTTCGGGGTAGGATGGCCACAGGAAGGAACATTTGATGCTGAGCTTATTGGAAAAATAAAAGGGGTAGTCTTTGGTCATCACAGCCATCGGGACCAAGCCCCCTATATTATAGTCTGGCAGGACTTGGTCCAGGATCCGCCACCTTGGCTAAAGACCCTCCTGACAGCATCGAGGAAGAAGACACAAGCCCTAGTTACCAAAGAGGTAAAGAAGAGTGGGGTGCAGGATCCTCAGCCCACAGGATCACCTGTGCTGCCAGACTCTAATCTATATCCAGATTTAATAGACCTAGAGTGGCATACACCCCCACCTTACAATCCTGGAAAGGCTCAGGCGGCCCCTGTGGCTCCTGCGGCTCCCGTGGCTCAGGAGAATGTAGGACCTCCAACGAGGGGGCCGGCGTTTGGAACTAGGCAACGGACTGGGCAAACCCCAGATCTTGAGCCCATAAGGGCACTTCCCTTGAGGGCTGTGGGACCCGCAGGAGTGGACGGGGAACAACGTATCAGTACTGGCCCTTTTCCACTAGCGATCTTTACAAACGGAAATTGCAAAATGCAAATTACTCTGATAATCCGAGAGATTTGATTAACCTTTTAGATTCGGTCCTTTTCACTCATCAGCCCACATGGGATGACTGTCAACAGTTGCTTAAAGTTCTTTTTACCACGAAGGAGAGGGAGCGAATCCTGGGAGAGGCACGATAGTTAGTCCCTGGAGAGGATGGCAGGCCTACCATCAACCCTCGAGACATCGACCAGACTTTTCCCCTTGAACGACTGCCATGGGACTACAATGAGGCTGAAGGTAGGGAGCGTCTCCAGGTCTACCGCCAGACTCTAATGGCCGGTCTCCGGGCGGCGGCACGGAAGCCGACCAATTTGGCTAAGGTAGGGGATGTTCAGCAGGGGCCCGTGGAAAGTCCAGCGGCATATCTGGAGAGGATTATAGAGACTTTCAGACAGTACACTCCCATAGATCCTACGGCAGAAGAGAGCAAGGCGGCAGTAATGATGGCTTTTGTTAACCAGGCAGCCCCAGACATTAGGCGTAAGGTGCAGAAAATAGAGAGGTTAAGTGAGAAAACTCTGAGGGACCTGCTGGAAGTGGCAGAAAAAGTCTATAACAATAGGGAAACGCCGGAAGAGAAGTTAGAGAGAATGAGACAGGAAAATAGGAAGTTCCAGGCAGGCGAGGCATGTAAGGCAAATAAGGAGATGGCCAAGATCCTACTTGCAGCCACGGGAGGGGGTCAGTTAGGGGGAAACGGCCGAGAACGACCTCAGAGGGAGAGGCTAGGCAAGGATCAGTGCCCCCACTGCAAGGAGCATGGACATTGGGCTAGGAACTGCCCCAAAAAGAAAGGAGGACATGGGGTTGGACCCTCTGGAAAGGTTATGGTGCTGGGGCAGGATGAAGACAAATAGGGGAGATGAGGTTCGGTGCCCCTCCCCAAGCCCAGGGTAGCTTTGCAAGTGGAGGGGAACTCAGTTAGCTTCCTGGTGGACACGGGGGCAGAATACTCGGTGATTACCAAAACTACTGGAAAACTATCCAATAAGACTAGCTGGGTGCAGGGGGGCGACTGGAACTAAGCCCTACCAATGGACCACTCAACAAAAGTTAGACTTAAGCTCAGGGCAAGTGAGTCATGCTTTTGTGGTCATTCCAGAATGCCCCACCCCATTATTAGGAAGGGACATACTCACCAAATTAAAGGCCCGTGTCTACTTTGAAGAAGAAGGAATAATAATAACTGATGATAAAGGCAACTTTATCAGTAGCCCCCGGGTTACTTAAGTCCTGACCTTGGCTCAGGCAGATGAGTACCGACTGTATCAGCCCACGAAGATCAATCAGGAAGTGGAAATGGGCTACTGGCTTCACAAGTTTCCTGAAGCTTGGGCTGAGACAGGGGGAGCAGGATGGACAAAGCATCGGCCGCCTCTCTATATTGAACCTTGGAGGCGGCCGGGTAGCATACCTATCCAAAAAAAAAAAAAAAGCTAGACCCGGTAGCAGCAGGATGGCCGGCGTGCCTGCGCATCATTGCAGCTACCGCTTTGCTGGTCAAAGACGCCGACAAGCTCACCGTGGGTCAGCATTTGTACATTACCACCCCTCACGCCATAGAGGAGATCTTGAAGCAGCTGCCAGGGCGATGGATCACAAACGCAAGGCTGACTCACTACCAGGGACTGCTATTAGACACCCCTCACATAGAGTTCCGGACTCCTGCCATCCTGAACCCAGCCACGCTTCTGCCAGATCCAGTGCCAGCAACGCCTGAACATAGCTGCCTTGAGATCCTGGCCGAGACCCAGATGGCCCGGAGTGACCTGCAAGACCACCCCCTCGCAAACAGTGACCTGACCTGGTTCACGGATGGGAGCAGCTTCGTCTGGGACAGACACAGGTATGCAGGGGCGGCCATAGTAGATGAGCAAGGCAGGCTTATCTGGGCCACGCGCCTTCCACAGGGGACCACGGCCCAGAAGGCTGAACTGGTCGCATTGACAGAAGCCCTTCGCCAGGCCCAGGGGAAAAGGCTGAAGGTGTATACTGACAGCCGCTATGCCTTCGGGACAGTGCATATACACGGAGCCCTCTAAAGAAAAAGGGGCTTCATTACAGCTGAAGGCAAAGAGATTAAGCACAAGCCAGAGATACTCCAACTATTAGAAGCCATCCTGTTACCCAAGGCAGTGGCTGTAGTCCATACCCCGGGGCACCAGAGGGGGAACTCCCTTGAGGCCAGAGGCAACCGGGCCACGGATGCTGAGGCAAAAAGGGCTACGGAGGGACCGGTACTAACCGATGTTCTGCATCTGAGCTTGCCGCCCCCTGGGATGGGGGAGATGCCCCCCCAACCGGACTATTCCAGCATGGACATAAGGTGGGCCACAGAGAAGCTGCAGGCGACGCCAAACAAGGACAGCTGGTTCCAAGACGGAGGGCATCGCCTGATAGTCCCTGAGACCTTAGGACATCACCTACTAGGGCACTTGCACCGGACAACGCATCTTGGCAAAAAGAAGATGTTACAGCTGCTGGCCACGGCACAACTTAGATTCAACTCACAAGAGAAGACAGCAGAAAACATAGTCAAAAACTGCTGTTTCTGCCAGGTTATGCAGCCAGGGAGGACTAGGGGGACCCATACAGGTACCAGGGAACAGGGGAGGCAACCAGGGTTATTTTGGGAAATAGATTTTACAGAGATAAGACCAGGGAAATATGGGTACAAATACTTACTGGTCATAGTAGATACCTTCTCAGGGTGGGTAGAGGCTTTTCCTACTAAAAGAAAAACGGCTTTATTAGTGGCAAAAAAAAAAAAAATATATTAGAGGAAATAGTTCCCAGATATGAGCTGCCGGAGAGCATAGGGTCTGACAATGGGCCAGCCTTCACAAGTCAAGTTAATCAGGGACTAGCCTGGGCGCTGGGGACAGATTGGAAATTACATTGTGCATACAATCCCCAGAGCTCGGGGCAGGTGGAAAAAATAAACAAAACTCTAAAGGAGACTTTGACTAAATTGGTCCTAGAGACTGGTGGAGACTGGGTGACCCTCTTTCCCTTCGCTCTGTTCCGAGCCCGGAACACCCCCTATCATTTAGGTCTAACGCCCTTTGAGATTGTGTACGGTGCTCCTCCACCAGTAGTGCCAAAAATAACTTCTGGGGTTATGCCTGAAGCCCCAAGAGAGGTGCTATAGGCTGTACAGGCTCTGCAGCGGGTTCAGGGCCAGATTTGGCCTGAGCTTTGAGCTTTTTATCAGACAACCCAACAGGGGAGGAGAGAAGATACTGGGCACCCCTACCAGCCGGGAGACTGGGTATGGGTAAAAAGGCATAATAACGAAACCCTGGAGCCCCGGTGGAAGGGACCGTTTCAGATTATCCTTATTACCCCCACTGCCCTAAAGGTTGACGGACTGGCGGCCTAGGTACACCACTCCCACGAGAGACCTGTTGACAAGGACGAACAGGAGCAGCAACAAGTTCAGTGGAGAGCCTCGGCGGATCCAGGGAACCCACTGAAGACCAGGCTGACTTGCGTGGTAATCGGGCTGCAGCAAGACCAATGAAAAAGACACATGGACTAAAAATGCTTGTGGTGACTGTTATATTTGTAACCCTTATAGAAAAAATAATGACTAATTCAAATCCCCACATGCCCTATAACCTCACGTGGGAGATCACTAACTTAAAAACCCATGAAGTTTATAATAGGACTTCAGGAACGGCCCCATTGGACACTTGGTGGCCGGACCTATATTTTAATCTAAAAAAAACTTAGCCCTCTAGAGGACCTGCCAAAACCGGCTCGAACATGGGAAGAGGACGACATGGGACCGCAAGGGCCCGGGGCTAATGCTTCAGACAGTCACAGGGAGCGGAACTTGCATAAGAAAGGTGCCCCCCAGCCATGCGCAGTTTTATGCCAGAATCCACCCATCTATAAACCGGACTGGAGAAACAAAATGGGTGATTCCGGCGCTCAATGGGTGGTGGGTTTGTTCTAAAACAGATTTGACACCGTGCCTTAGCCTGTCTATCTTTAATAAGTCAAAAGAATTCTGCATCATGGTGTTAATATTCCCTAAGGTTATTTACCACCAAGAAAATATATGATACACGGACAAAAGGCACAGAAGGCGCCGGGTTAACTAGGAAAAAAAAAAAAAAAAAAGGAACCCTTTACTGCCATAACCTTAGCCACCCTTTTCAGCTTGGGTGCAATAGGAACAGGGACAGGCATCTCCTCCTTAGCGATACAACACAGGGGATTCAATAGTCTGAGAGCCGCCATCAATGACGATATAGCCAGGATTGAAAAATCCATCTCCCATTTAGAAAAATCACTAACCTCACTGTCCGAGGTGGTGCTACAGAACCGGAGGGGACTAGACTTAGTCTTCCTCCAACAGGGGGGACTATGTGTAGCCCTAGGAAAAGAATGCTGCTTCTACACAGACCACACTGGGGTGGTAAAAAAATCTATGGCTAAAGTCAGGGAAGGATTGGCAAAGCGAAAACGAGAGCATAAACAAAGGGAAGGATAGTTTGAGTCATGGTTTAATAGCTCTCCTTGGCTGACTACTCTGCTCTCTACCTTGCTGGGACCTTTGTTGGTGTTCTTGCTCATTCTCACGTTTGGACCGTGTGTTTTAAATAAGCAGGTTGACTTCATCAAAAACTGAGTCAGTGCCATACAATTACTGGTCTTGCGACAGCAGTATCAGGGCTTAGAAATAAAAGACATAAAAGGCTCATAAAATACAAAACCCCACACATGAGCAAGAGTGCTCGTAGGAACAAAGAAAAGGGGGGAAATGTAAAACAGGACTGAAACAATATTTTAGTTAATTCTGTGATGACTTGTTTTGCTTATAGCTAACAGCCAAATTCCGCTTTTGTATACAAGGCTTGCTTGCTTAACGCTTGGTTGTGACAGAGAGCTAAAAACATGCTCCAATGCAGTTAGAGAAAAACAACCACGAGTTGCTTCCTGATAAGGAGGCCAAGGCCTGATCAACACGTAAACAAGCTTGTGAAGGGCGTATGTCTCCTTATCAGAAGTAACTGGCTATAACGAATTCCAGCAAAGAGTATAAAAGACATGTACTCCCGCTGCACGGGATCCCTGTCCATGGAAAGAGACCACTGCTTTGGTGCTTGAGGCTTGGACCCTAGCTAGCTAGTCAATAAACTCCTTTGCCTTTTGCAGCCTCAGTGACTCTGTCATTCTGTTCCCGGGGCCGAGGGAATCCGGCTCTAACATTACCAGACCACAGCCAGCAGGTCCTGATACTAAAAGGGTCCAACGCCAAGAGGATGAGAGACATTCCCATCATTGCTGTAGTGGGTTTCCAGTTAACTGTTGGGTGGCTTGTAGTTTGCCATCAACTTTCTTCAATGCAGAGGAAATATCTTCCTGGTGATCAGGTATATATACACAATATTCATTATGTATGACTGCATATGTGCCTCCTTGAGCTGTAGCGAGAAGATCAAGGGCCATGTGGTTTTGTAAAACTACTTTTTTCATTTGAGTGACCTCACCTACCAGGAGGGCTAAGGCCTGTTGGGTTTGATTCATGCCCGAGCAGTATGTTTCATGAGGGTATTTACTTTTATTTTTACTTTAATGGCTCCATCCCCAGGGGAAGAGATAGTTATCAGGTAGAATCACCATGAAGTCTGTTTCACCTGGTGTCACCGGAAGAACATGGCATTCCCATTATGTGGTTTCTTGATAAAGGTGGGGAAGACCTTCCTTGGGATATATTGCCATCCCCACATGCACCTCAAGTGCACCTTCCCGTTGAATGAGTGGGAAGATAAAGCCACCCACACCGGGTGGTGCTCTCCTAGCCAACATCAAGCTTTTTATGTAGCTAATCAGACAGTGAGGTCCTTAAACATGGCCCAGTTATTAGTGTAGACATGTAAAGCGGATGGCTCATGCATGATCACCGCACACAATCCAGCCCATTGTCTCTTCTGTTGCTGCCTCATTTTAAACAAAGTTTTATTACGATTCATGTCTCCACAAGAGGGAGACACCATCCTACAAGGTACAGATTCTCTTTTTGGATGGCTATTACCATCCACTGGGCACAGGGGCTGTGACTGGACCCGTCGGTATACCATGCCTTCACTGGAGGGGGACTCTGTCCTTCCAGGCATGGGCTCTTTTCCCTGGGTATTACCATGGTCTGAGGGTCAGTATCAGACACCACTTTAACAGGGCCCGAATCGTTTGTAACTTTGCAGTCAAAGGGTTAAACTCTGTTCGTTGCTCCAGGTAAGCTCCCCACTTCACCAGAGTGGGCATCTGGGCTATCCCTGATTGTGGGCTGGTTATTCATGACCTCACTCATCCTGCTATGGGATATGTGGTGTGTGTTAGCACCTTAGACTGCCCAGTTATAGCTTCACAGACCTGAAGGGCTGCATACACAGCCTCCAGCTGTTTTTCCACTAAGGAATATCACTCTTGGGGGCCTTTTCAAGTCTGGGACCAAAACTCAATAGGGACTCATCACTTATGTTGGCATTGCCACAAACCCCAGCCCATGCCACTTGAGTCGACTGTCACAACGAGGTCAAATGGCTATGAGTGGTCTACTACTTGTAGCATCTGGGCCTGTGCAATAGCCCTCTTGGCTACTATAAAGGAGGCCTCTGCCTCCAGGCACCAGTCCCCCTGTGCCCCTTTTTACACAATGAATACAATGGCGGCAACAGTTGGGCTAAGTGGAGAATGAATATATGCCAATACCCTAAAAACCCCACAAACACCTGTAACTGTTTCACTACAGTGGATCAGAGGAAGGCTTGAATCTTATCTATGACTGCCTTGACCAGACGACGCCAAAGAATTTGACTAACAGGCCAGGTCCCTGGACCTTCGAGTAGTTCACTGCCCAACCCCATTGTTCTAACAAGGTTCGGAGACTGGTGGCAGCTTCTTCTAGATCTGTAAGGGAATCATAGCTTAACATTATATCATCAATATAATGAAACAAAAACACTGAGGATAGCTGACTCCACGTGACCAAATCCTATGCCACCAAACCATGACATATGGTTAGGCTGTGGAGGTAACTTTGTGGTAACAGCACAAATGTCCATTGTCATTCTTCCTATGTGAAGGAAAATTGGTCTTGACTGTCCATAGCTATATCTATGGAGAAAAAGGCATTGGCCAGGTTTATTATATAGTGCTACCGTCCAAGTATCAAAGTCAGTTGATCCAACAAATCCAGTATGATGGTACTGCTGCATGCAGTGGGGAAGTCACTTTATTCAGTTCTCAGTAGTCTACTTCATTCTCCAACTTCCATCCGGTTTCTTAACCAGCCAAACAGGAGAGTGTAATGGACTGTGAGCAGGGTGCACTATGCTGGCTTTTTCCAGCTGCAATATGGTCTGTGAAATTTCTTAGTGCCCCCCAGGCAAATGATGCTGTCAGGTGCATACCACACGATGAGGTGTGGGCAAAACCTGTGGTGGGTGATGGGGGTGACCACACACCACCAGCTTCACAATCCTAAGTTGGAGGGGAACTCACCCACGGAGGTGGTTAAGGTTAAGACACACAGAATGTCAACCCAGAATATATTCGTTCATGGGGTACACATACACAGTGTAAGGCCTAGGGGCCAAACACCCTATTCCCAATGGAATAATCACTTGTTTAACTTCAACAGTTTGCCCACCATAGCCATCTATGTAGGCCATCTGTCCAGCAAACCACTCTCGGTTTCCATAGATTAGGGAGCAGTCAGCTTCCGTGTCCACCAAGGCCAAAACCTGCTGTACATTTGTAGGGGACCAATAAATAGCCAGTTCCACATGTGGCCTCCTATCATCTGGGGTCCCCTCTAACCTGGTGCCTTGGCCTAACTCTTAATCTATATCAAAGAGGGGGGTTTCACCATAAAATCTTGGAACCATACATTGTGGGTCTCTTTGGTGGGCATCTCAGTTCCCTGCCTCTTGGGTGCTTTCATGAACTGCTGGTGGGGAGCCAGCTGATTCCACAAAGCCAGCAATACCTCATTAGGCTGTTTATCTATCTTCTCTTTATCTACTCCTGCTAGTAGGAGGCCTATCCACATCTGGGTTTAAGATACCTTCTGGACCCCTTGTACTGCCTTCTTCTGTAGGGGGCCCTGAGCTCGCAGGCCCTTATTGGGTCCTTGTAACACACACACTCGTCTCTTCCCCCCTTTCTGTTTTTTGGCATCTCCTAGAGCCACTATGGCAGTGGTGACCTCATGTATCTGCTTTGCCATATAGGGAGTAAACACAGATCCCAGCAAGCAAAATGAACCAGGGTGAGCTGTGGCTAAGAGTATGCCATGCATGCGTGTAGTCAAGCACTTCTCATTGAGCTTCCACCACTCATCTACCACAAAAATGGCTTGGTGCATTCCCACTCCCAAAGAATCTGAATTAAGTCCGTGTATGAAATCCACTTACTCACGTTTTCGAGTAGTTCTCCAGTGTCATCCCATACTGTGTGGGCGGCAGCCATAAGCCATTCAAGCAAGGAGTAGTGGCCCTCGCCATGGTGACCACTTGTCTGTAACCTCTGCCTCTGGGAAGGCTGTGTAGTTATGGATGCCAATTGCTCCATCTCCCTTGGGGAACACAGGACGCTGTCCATCCCTTCATCCCATAAGGGCAACAACCAGGCAGGCACAGTCTCCCCAGGACGTTGTCTGCAATGTTTCCTCGGTTCCTGCAGCTCTGTGGGGGTGAAGGCAGAATAAAACATAGGCTCCATTACTGTAGGTGCGTCCTGCGGCACCTCCTGGGGGTGGGGAGGGGAGCCTCATGGGTTGCGCATGCTCCATTCTCTGTTTTACGACAGCGGAGGGGAGTCTGCCCTGTCTCCAGCATACTTGCAGTTTCCTCGGCCTTCAGTCAGACCACTAAGTTAATTCTTTCTCCAACTACTGCAGGCAGGCTTTCAAATTTTCCTCTGTTTCTTCTAACTCCCTATCTGGGCTTCTTGCCACAGGACATCCTCATGCTGCTCCCGAAGGGCTGTGAAAAAGAGCCAGCCCACCCGACCAGCCGCTGCTCGCTCCCTAGGCTGCCGCGACTGCTCTAAGACCTTCAAGGCCTTTTCCAGGGAGGCAGGCCTACATTCTACCTGCTCCCACCCCGTGCCAGGGACCCAGGACATGAGAACTGCTGCCACTGGCTGCCACCATCCTGTAGGAGGCCACATGTCCTACCCTGCTGAGGTGGAGGGGACATTTACCCCTCAGGAACCTGCCAGACTAGTCAAGTGTGAGGAGGATACTCTGGCTAGCGCGTCCTCCGGCACAGGCTTCAGAAATTGGAAGAAAAGGCGAGTGGCAGCGGGCAGGTGAGACACGCTCTTTATTGTTGGGGGGACACAGCAGTGGTGGAAAACATGGCCGAGAATATGGCAAGTGCTTATATATGGCTCTGAACAATAGTGGCAACATGCCATGGGAAAGCATGATCACATGGGTTCACATGGGAGGTAACGCCTTGGTTACATGAGTATGTTGACTCATGCCTCTCTGGAAGGCCAGCTAATCGGGGTGGGGAGGCGGGCCAGGCTGAAAAAAACACTGTGGCAGTCATCTTAGTTTGGCCTAAGAAACCTATTGCCTGTACAAATGCAATTTCCCTTACAGTGCTTAACTAAACATATATCTCTTAGAGAAACTACACTGGAATTCAATTCATGTGCATTTATCATTTTGTAATGAAATTACCAAGTATTTCTCAACTAGAGGATTAAGAAAGTTGTCTAGGTTTTCTCACTATTTTTTTTTTTCTTGGTGGTGAGAACACATGAAATCTACTTTCTTAGCAAATGTCCAGTATACAATACAGTATTAGCTGTAGTATTCATGCTGTTATACAACCTATTTGGGGAAGATCATTTAGTTGATCTGTTTAATGCATACATATATATTCATACACATATGTATATATGTTTATATTTAGGTATGCATACTTATTTAGGTAGGCATCTGTATGTATATATATGTCAGAATAGTTTTATTAATAGATTTATGGAACTATTGCAAAGATAATATAGGGGGTTTATATATACCTCACACCCAATTTTCCTTATGCTTAACATCCTTTTTTAGGGTATGGCACATTTATCGGAACAAATGGCTTATTATTGATACATTATTATTATTATAACAAATCTATACTTTATTGAGATTGCCTTAGTTTTTACCCAATTTTTTTCTCTGTTCCTGAATCTCAACCAGGTTACTACATTACATTTAGACATCATGTGTGTTTAGGCTCCCCTAGGATGTGTCAATTTTTCATACATTCATTACTTTTGATGATCTTGACAGTTTTAAGGAATAGTGGTCAGGCATTTTATAAAGTTCCCTAAATTGGATTCCATCTGATGATTTTCTCATGATTAGAATGGAGTTGTATGTTTTGGGGAGGATGACTACAGAGAGATGAAGTTCCATTCTTATCCTTTAATTACAAGGGTACATGCTAACAACTATTGGTGTTATCACTGTTGATGTTAACTATGATCACCTGGGTAAGGTAGTGTTTGCCAGGTGTATCTAGTGTAAAGCTACTCTTTTTATCCCTTTCCACACTATATTCTGTTTAAGAAGTAATTACATGAAGTGCACATTAACGAGAGAGGACTTATGCTTCACCTTTTTGGAAGGAGGATTGTTTATATAAAGTATTTGAAATTCTTTTGAATGGGGATTTGTCTATTTGTCCCCCATTTATTTATTCAGTAATTTATTTACATCACTATAGACTCGTATTTATTTTATCCCTTGGATTATAATTTAATATTATTTTGTTATTTTATTGCTTAAATTGTTCTAGCATTGGCCTTTGTGAGCTCTTTCAGTTCTTTCTATGTCCTTTTGACTGTGTGTGTGTGTGTGTGTGTGTGTGTGTGTTACTTCATTACTTTCTAGCACTACAGAATGCCACCATAGACTCATCTTGTCTATGGTGTTCCCTTCCCAAACCTAAAATTAACCATTTCTTCAGGGACACCCAGCACCCAGTACCCAGTTTGTTTTTTTTTTATTTTGATAATGATATTAGAATTGGAACCAGAAACCAGTATCTGGGCACTAACAGTTATAAAGGGATGTTGTTATTTCAGACTTCTCAGCTATCTGAACAAAGAAATAGATGTGGATATGCTAACTATTGCATATATATAGGTATCTTTAAATATTTTTATATGTATCTATTTATCTGCTACTACAGTAAGCAATTCATGAATTCATACTGATGTTTCCACCTCTTTTCCAGTACCATATAGATCATTCTAACCTTTCTCCTTTACTTGTCTATAACCTCCCACTCCAACAGTGAGAAAGATAGGCCTGAGTATCAAGCTCTCCACTATCAATCCACCTGATTGTTACATTTAAGAGTAATAATGTATAGTGGTATCAGAATTGTTAAGGTGTATCCTGAGGAAAACAACATTAAAACTAGAGAACAGTGCTCATGTGCAGTTTCTTCTGCCTTTAGCCTTACCGTCTCCCCCGTTTCCAGACTGACTAAAGACAGCACCTTTTCCTCTCCTTCCTTCACTGACTTGTTTGTCCACAGTAGTACAGTTAGACTGTTTTGTCAGTCTGCATTCCTACAACTAAGTTTTAAGAGTTCTTTGCATATTTGGGATCCAACTTCTTTATTCAATATGTGGTTTACAAAGATTTTCTCCCAGTGACTGCCTTGCCTTTTCTCTTAACGGTATCTTTAGCTATTTCCCACAAATTTGGATGAATTGCATTTCATTTAGTTCAAATTAAGTTTTAGATTTCTCTTGAGACTTCTTCTTTGGTCTATGTGTTACTTAGAAGTATGAAGTTTACTTTTTAAATATTTGAGAATAATATTTCTGATATTGTCATTTTATATCATAAAGAAGCTCTACTGAAGAGCAAACTATTAGGTTATTAAGTATGAAATGTCCGATGTCCTTAAGTACTAAGTTTGACAGTCAATATCCTGACATTTCACATTGACACTCATTTTTTAAAAAATTTTATTGTGAAAGTACATCCTCATTTTTTCAAATGCATGGTTTGGTTTGTGATTATCTTTCAAATTTTTTAAAGCAATTTTTATAAAAACATGGATAAGTCAAAAATTCATTATTTTTGAATATGAGTTCCATTGTGGAACCAATATAGCACAGACTGCTTGAAATATCAACGAAGTGTTATGGAAGGATGTGGCCAATGAACGCACAGTACATGGATGGTTTGAGAATTTTTATTCTGGTGATTTTAATCTTGAAAATGAGCCACATGGATGACCTGAGACCAAGGTGGATGATGATAAGCTGACAGCTGTAGTGGAAAGGAATCTGTCTCAACATATGCATGAATTAGCAGCAAGGTTTGATGTTACTAGTCCATCAATATTGGACCATTTGAAACAAATCAGCAAGACAAAGAACCTGGATAGATGGGTACCACGTGAATTAAATGAGTGTCAGAAATAAATCACATCAAAGCTTGCATTTCTTTGCTGTCCATCTTCTAATTTGTTAAAAAAGATAATAAACTTGCCATAGGATTATTCTATGATAAAAAATACTGAGCCCAAACCAGTACACTATAAGTATCCAATAAATGCCCAGCCTCTTTAATATAGTGTAAAGAATGCTGGACCTATATCATAATGTCTGGCTAAGATTCATGGCCCTCTCACTTAAATAAAGGCCAATTTTGAATAATTCATTCAGCTTTCTTAGCCCAGCCTTGGAATTTACCAATTTGAATAACCTACTAAATCTATGTCACATTTTTTATTTTGATGTCTTTCTAAATGACCCTCAAAATAATGTGTCCATATTCTTTTTTTACTGTAATGTGCTATATAAATGCAAAACATTATTAAAAGAAAGCTATCATCTCAACTATGTGTATGAACTTATTATGTCCTAATACCTTTTTGGCCATGAGCCTACTTTATTTTTCAATATAAAATATAGCTAACAAACAATAGCTTAGTCACAAATTTGATGGTAATTAAACATCTTCATTTTATAAAAATAAACTTCTTTCTACCTGCTCACATTCCTTATCAATTATGTGCTTACTTAAATTAGTTGCATATTTCAGTTTAGTAGTAATAGCTAAATAAGTATCAAGATTGAGAAATTTGGCCACTGAGCACACAAAACTTTATTAATCTTCAATGTTCCTGTAGTCTGTACACTTAAGCAAATCTTTTTTATTAATATATGTGATAAGATTTCTTGCAGGTTAGTTGGAGATCCTTATTAATATAATTAATAAGCTCTTTGCTGACTACTTCAAATTATTTTAACTTCTGTTGATATCCGAATTATAAATTCCTTAGGTAAATTGGGTATTAGAATATAACTAACTTTTTTCTTTTTTGTTTAGTAGATCTAAACAGATAAACAATTGATGGTACCCTTCTCTGAGTGATAGTTATTTATGAAAAACAGTTAAGTATATAATTTAAAAAGTTGTTCCTGAAGGCATTGATTCTAATCCTCTAGTTTTCAATATTTAATGTAGAAATATGCCTTATATTCTTTAGTAAATTATGGTAGCTAGACTTTTGGAACAGTTCAAAATTTTGGCAATCATTCAATAATGTATAAATGATTTAAAATGATTAGCTTTTTCAACAGAAACTAAAAAATATATCCGTATTCATGAAAATACATATTCTGTGAATTAACATTGCATTTATCCTATAGGGATATTTGTATATTCAAAATTGTCAATAAATACCAAAAAGCGTATAAAACACATATTTTCAAATTGCAATCTAAGTGTCAATATAAATTATAAAAATTAAAAGCTTATTCAAGACCATAGATTCAATTACTTAAGAAAATTAATAAAAATATTCTTCCATTCAGTGGATATTAGATAGTAAATTATTTTTAGCCAATCCTGTGTTAAATACAAGAAAGCTATCAGTAACATGGAGAGAAATGTAGAACACCACTTGCTAAGGAAAATAATGTCTGCATTGCTTTTTCTAGAAGCTGCAAGTACATACCATGTTGTTAGTATATAAATGAGCACAGTGGTAAATAGTACTCTTTATTCCAAATGCCTCCTACACTCTCTGCCATAGCTATTTCTTCTCTGGGTATGGAGTATACTTCCCTGCCTCATAGACATCGGGTTTGTACAGGAAGTTGCTTGTTCAGTGGAATTTGGGCAGAAGTGGCAGAGCATCTTTTTTTAGCATAAGTCTTAAGAAGGCTGGTGAGTGCCATTAGCTTTCTTTCTCTCCTGCCATCCATTATGAGAAGGATCCATTGATTCTTCAGCATGTGTCCCCAAATAAGACATAGGTAGAGAAGTCCTGAACACAACCTGTGGTTTGTAGTCTGGAGACAAGCCCAGCTGACCAGATAGGGCACCTAATCCCACAGATAACTCCCAAACTAGTGAGCAGAAAGTAAAACTTTTGCTGAAAGCCTCTGATTTGGTGGTTGTTAGTTATACAATATTATCACTGCAAAATCTTCATACTCTTTTCTGTAATACTCATATCAGCAATAAAGATATGATGTTTTGGTTTGTGCAGTTAGGAAAGTTATCTTCTATAATTGTGTAATGCCTAACTTTTGAGGTGTGTGTTAGTAAATAGCTCAGGGTTTAAATAAATATTTGCCATTCATCAACTTAAGAAATAGGACCATTATTTATAAATGTATGCATGAAGCAGAGCTGCAAAAGTCATGGTTGAGTAATTTAAAAAGGTGTTTGTTCTCTCTCTATTGAATACCATATGCCATATGTACACAATTCTTATGATTGCATATTTCAATTTTTGTGAGAATATAAACAAAGGAATAATGAAATATAATTGATCATTATATGTATCATTACTACTGCTTGCAATAAACTATGCTGTGTAAAAAGAGGCAAATTTCTTCCAAGAAATGAGTAGATACGTCAAATTCGTATATAAAAGCAAAAATGAGGCCGGGCGCAGTGGCTCATGCTTGTAATCCTAGCACTCTGGGAAGCCGAGGCGGGAGGATTGCTCAAGGTCAGGAGTTCGATACCACCCTGAGCAAAAGCGAGACCCCCGTCTCTACTAAAAATGGAATGAAATTATCTGGACAACTAAAAACATATATAGAAAAAATTAGCCGGGCATGGTGGCGCATGCCTGTAGTCCCAGCTACTTGGGAGGCTGAAGCAGAAGAATTGCTTAAGCCCAGGAGTTTGAGATTGCTGTGAGCTAGACTGATGCCACAGCACTCTAGCCAGGGCAACAGAGCAAGTCTCTGTCTCAAAAAAAAAAGAAAAGAAAAAATGACAATTCTAACTTTTAATGTTTCATGCTTACAAATATGTAAACATTGTTCAATGAACATCTAACCTATTGCTTAAAATTGCAAATGAAAACAATAGGTAATTTTTACAGAAAAATACTAATATTTGCCTTCTTTTTGGTTTTTACCTGGGTGTATTAGAGTATATATAAATAGGGATAGAGAGAGGTAAATATATGCACATAAGTACATACATACTTATGTTTATGCTGGGAGTTCCTGTGCTAGATGTATATATTAAATATATTTAAGATTGCTCTATCATTTTGTTAAATCGAATCCTTTATCACTATGTAATGACCATCATTGTTTTTCTCTTATTGTTGTTGTTTTAAAGTCTATTTTATCTAATATAAGAATAGCTACTTCTACTCACTTTTGTTTTCCATTTACATGGAATATTTTTTCCAATCCCTTTACTTTGAGTCTATGGTAAGCTTTATGAATTAAATGGATTTCTTGGAGACAGCATCTATTGAGGTTGTGATTGTTTTAATCCATTCCACCAATCTGTATGTTTTAAGTGGTGCATTTATACCATTTACATTACTGTTAATATTGATATTTGAGATACTGTACCAGTTACTATGTTCATTACTACCTACCTGCTTTATTTTCTCCCTTGTCTTACTGTTTTATAAGAGCTGTGAGTTTTTACTTTTGGTTTTTAAGAAGTGAATTTCCCCTTCCTCCAAGTCATTCGCGGCTAATATATATATATATATATATATATATATATATATTCGTGTTGTATTTCCTAAACAATGTGGCTTTGCTGAGGTCCTGACAAAATGATTTCTCTTACTATTTTTATATTTGTTAATCTTAATGTTATATTTTCCCTAGAATTACATAGAGTTTTTTTTTCCTTTTTCAGTGAACCATAAATAAATTCTTTCCATGTATCTGCACTTAGGCTGAATGATTTGGAGTCATACTACAGCACCAATGGGCTTTAAGTGATAGGACAGTGCAAAAAGATGTGAAGCATTTTGCCCTAATGGATTATTCTGCAATCACTGTAGAAAGTGTTTTTTGTTACAAAGCAAAATATATCCTAACATAAAACTGCATCATCTTCATGAATAAGGAAATCATATGCAATTCTATTTATTTATATGACTATATTATACTTTGTATTTTATGGCCATGAAGTAAAAGAATAAATTTTTTTAAATAGCTTTCCTGGGCACTCACAGGCATTTGACTTCTTTACCATAGAGACAGGAATAAAAATGGGGAGGAAAGTTAACTATTATTACAAAAATTACAATGAGGAAACTATTTTAACATTCTTAATTGAATGATACGATCCCAGTAAGAGTGGATATTATTTAGTTTATTTGAAAATTTTTGTTGTATCCATTTTCATTTCTGTTTAAAATTTTAAAATTATGCAAATTTTTGTTTCTGAACTCACCTTTCTTCTTTGAAATAAATATTACCAAGTAGAAATACTTTATTATTAAAATCATTGAAATCTCTGAATATAAGCTCTATATGTATTTTTGTTCATTAATATCTCTATCTGAAAATATCCCTCTGTCTTATCTACACACAACTGATGTATAAGAAGATCATTAGGGAGAGTTAGATCATCCTTTGTTTAGTCTAAATTTTAAAAGAAAATGTTTTTCTAAAGAAAATAATTTCTTAGCATGAGATAGAGCAAGAAAATAATTTTTGTTTTATTGAATCAGCAAGTTTAAAGCATAACTCCATATCTTGGACTTAGGTTTTGGCTATATACACCAAAATACATTAATAAATACTGTATGGCAATATAATTTTCTAGTGAGATGTATCAGATAGACAAATGGGATGGAAAAAGCTCAGGCTTTAGTCTAGCCAGGGCTAAAGCTCCGATTATAATTCTGATTCTGTCATTCACTGGCAGTGGGACTGTGTATGTCCCTCAAGATTTCTCCTCATAAGTTTTATTTTCTCAAGTGTTAACATTAGGGAAATAATGTGTGGGATATGTTATGCAGCAGTAGATAACTAGGAAAAAAGATAAATCCTATCTCTTTTATAAACCTTTGCATAAGAATTCCCTTCATATGTGTTTTCCATGGTTTCTAAACTTCTAAAGCCTCTAAATGTAATTTCCATAACCATTGCCCACTATTCTCATTGCTATTTTATATGTGCAAATGCCAAATATCACCGTTTATATCAAGCATTCTTAGAAGGAAGACTATATCAAAGAGTTTATTTTATTTAAATAATTGTAACAGTATCACATGTTAATGCAAATAAAAAGAAAGGATTCAATAAAATATGGAAAATACCTCACAGAAAATGGAGTTAGAAAGATCGCACGTTCAAATGTAATCTGAGTTAACCTTTAGTAACTGAGCAATTCAATACATTAAATAATACTATATATTTTGATAACATCAATGGAGTTCATTAAAACACACTAATAGTACATAAATAATACAGAAGAATGAATTAAGGCCAGGGATGATTTTAAACATTGCTTCCTTTTTGTGGCACACTATAGGGTTTGAAATTATATCTAGTTGGATTTTTTAAAAACCAGCTGTGTAAAAAAAATTGCTGTGTCTCACAGCTAGTATGTTGCAAAAATGGATGTGTAACCCACATATTTGGACTCTAAATATATCTTTTTAATTTTACCAATGTATATACAGAAAGTATTGTCGTGCTGAAATTATGTTACTTGATTTGCATGTAAAAATAAATATTTTTATCAAAACTTTTTAAATTCAGACATTTAATGATGCTAAATAAATTTTAACATCACTAATTGTTAGAAAGTCAAATAGGTAGTAAAAAACTCCAATATACTATTGGTATTTAGAAAATAGGATGATTTGATTTAGCTCTCTGTTATTTTAGAATATTCTTTTTTTGCATCCACTCTAATGTTTTGTTTTGTATCCACTCTAATGTTTTGTTTTGTTTTGATTTATTACTTTCTCCCGTGTCTGTTTGCACTCTTTCTATTTGGACAATTAATGAAAAAGGAATTCATTGGCCCATTTAAATAAATTTCCTTTGAACTTATGTTACATTAAATGGTGGCTCTTTTAAATAGGCCAGCCCCTTGAATTCAAAAGGGAGTACAGATAAATTAAACCTTTTTCATTTAGACTCTATTGACCTGATTCTACTATAATGTATTTTCGTAAACACACATCTGTTGTTTATCATGAAAGACTAAAAGTGTATTATAATTAGAAATCTGCCAGTAATTTATTTGCTCCTTAACCACCTGCTTCATACAGGACTATATTATCTATGATAAAATATTCTTTTATAATAAAAATAATGTCTGTATGAGAGAACATTATCCCAGGTTTTGAAAATCATTTTGGTTTTAGTGTTATTCTTATTTTCAATAAGTGCTTTTGTGTCATGTTGGCAGTTATCTAGCAAGTAGAGACTATTGTTTTTTGAAAATGTTCTTTTCTATTAACAGTGTCTTAATTATATAACAAAATGACTATCCTGGCCAATCAAAAAGCTCATTTATTATTCTTATTATTCCCTATAATTACACAGTATATCTGACTCACAAAAACAGCTTTTTCAACTTTTCTTCACTGAAAAAATCACTTTATTTATCCTAAAAAAATGCTAATGATCATAGCATTGTTAGTATCACTCCATTGTGTAAGTTAAAATATCAGAATATTAATGATTATTTTTAAAGGACTTGTCTCATAAATATAATTGATATTATCTACTGAGTTTAGTTTATCTTTAAGATTTAGTAAAGCTAAATCATCAAATAGGTAGACCAAGCATACACTTGAGACCAATAAATCAAGGAATCAAAAATAAAGGGCAAATCGTATTTCAAAGATAGGAGAATTTAAAATTTTTATATCATTGATCTAGAGTTCTGTTTTTATTTTTTATTTTTTTTATTTCAGCATATTATGGAGGTACAAGTGTTTAGGTTATATATATTGCCTTTGCCCCACCCGAGTCAGAGTTTCAATCATGTCCATTCCCCAGATGGTGCTCACCACATCCATTAGGTGTGACTATCTTTTTTAAAGACCATGTATATTTGGGTGTATTTGTGGGCTATCTGTTCCTCTCCAATGAAACATATCTATACTTACTCCAATACCACATTGTATTGATTACAGTAGTTTCATATTAATCTTGTACTCTGATAGTGTGAGGCTTCATATTTGTTCTCTTTCAAAATTGTCTTGGTATTTTAGGGATTTTTTTGGCATTTCCTTATAAATTTGGAATTCACATTATAATGAGATTTTTATAGGAATTATTTTGATTACATAGGTTATTTAGTCAAAATTGACATGCAGTATTAATACTGCTGAATCTTGTATTATATGAACATAGTATAGCTTTTTATATATTAGGTCTCCTTTAATTTCTTCCAAAAGTGTTGAGGTTTTTAGAGTAAAAATTTTACATGATTTTGATGCTATTGTAAACAGTATATACATTTCAAATTTTATTTTAAATTGCTTTTTAAAGTTAAAAATGTGTATAAATACCAGTACATACAAACATGATTTTTTTAAATATTGACCTATATCCCTGCTACACTGACTTATAAGATCTGGTAGCTCTTTTGTAGCTTGTGTGTGGTTATCTATTTGCACAATCATAACATCTACAAGAAAAATATTTTATTTCTCTCTTTTTAATCTTCATTACTTTTCTTCCATTATTGCACTAAGCAGGACCTCCAAGACACAGTTGGATAGAGATGGTGGAGGTATACATACTTGTGTTCCTGAATTTATGTAAAAAAGCACTCAGACTTTCACTGTTAAGGTGATAAGGTGTTGGCTATTGGTTTTTCATAAATAGTATTTATAATATTTAGAAATTAACTTTTTTTCTAGTTTGCTGAAACATTTAATGAATGTATGTTGTATATTTAATATTTTCAAAACATTTTCTGCATCAATTGAAATGATTATATATATTTTTGTCTTGTCTCTTAATCCATATGGAGAATTACATTGATTTACTTTGAATGCTAAACCAATCTTGTGATACTGGAATAAATACTCCTAGTGGTCTATTGCTGAGTAACAAACCACTCAAACTTAGTGACAAAAAATAACCATTTTAATGTGCTCATGATTCTTTGGCTAAAGAATAAAATTAGGACACACTGGGGATGACATTATATCTAAAAATGATGCAAAAGCTATAAAATGAAATGTATTTGGCTACTGAAAACTTACATTGGACTCTGCTATAAATGAAAAAAAAATTAACTTTTGTAGTAACACTGAAATTTGGGGTTTTCTTTGTTATAATAGGTCTTTTGTGGATAATAATGTTGCTTATGCCATAGAGTTGTGAGAATTACATAAGTTAATGATTATACTTAGAAAAGGTGTACAACACATGCAAAGCTCTACATATGTATTTGTTTTTATGAATAAGACAAAAATTATTAAATGCATCCTAATTAAATTCATTATACTCCTTCCAAAAACCTGTCCTGCTTGGTATCCATATTTCATGTTAATTGCCTAATCAATTTTAGTTCTGACCTATTTCTTACATATTCTTCTTTTCACCCTAACTATCAAAATCCTAGTACTCTATCAAGGGCAAGGCTTATCAATCTTGATACCATTGACATTTTGGGTTAGATAATTTGTTTGCAGGTTGTGGTGGAGAGGGCTGTCGTGTGCATCACACAGTTAGTTTAGCAGCATCCCTGACCTTTACCCAATAGATGTTACTAGAAGCTTGCCAGTTGTGACAACACAAATATATCTCCAGGTATTTTCCAAATGTCTTCTGAGGGGGTAGATCTCCTGTGACTGAGAATCACTGTCCCAGAGTGAGTAGAGACAGAGGAAAATCTGTTTTGTTTTTTTTTTTAGATGTATTTCATACAGCACACTGTTGTCTATAGCAGAAATTGCTCTAGTTAATTTAAACAGAAGTACATTTAATGCAAGGTACTTATAATTGTTGGGGGGGTGGATCTGACTCCAGAAAAAATTCTTATAATAATGCAGCAAAACTCGTCCACTACACATCTTATTTCTCTGCCATTATCTGTAAATTGGGGAATCAAACCACTTTCCAAGGTGCTAGGTCAAGGCTATACTATTTAAGTCTTGATTCATGATAGCAAAGTAGGTAATCCATGCTATGCTTCTCACAACCACAGAACCAGAGATCTCTTATACCACTGAGAAGAAAAAAAAATCAGGTATCTTCACACTGATAAAAAGACCCTCATCAACCTAATACTAACCTATTACCTGGCTAATTACTTCAGCCACCTCAGACCCCACCCCTCAGACCACCCCAACCTAATAAAAGTGGGAAAAACCCGGTAGACGGGGCTCAGAATTTGGTGGCAAGACCCCCTTGCGCCCACTGGAGAATAAACCTTGATTCTCTGACTCTCCGTTTGGCACTAGATTTTTCCTCAGAACCACCCCCTGTAACAGTTGCTGTAACAACACATGGGCTTAGAAGCAGAAAGAGAAGATGTCTGACTTTATCCCATTTCAACCCTCCAAATCTGTATGGCTATTTCTGCTTAGGAAAAGCTAGGTCAAAATAGGAATGGAACTAAAAGTGAAGCTGGGAAATATAGTCTTTAGCTTTATAGCCTCAGACACGAAGGAGTACATGTTACAATAGAGGTAGAAAGAGTTGGATGGCCAACTCTGCAATATCTGTCTGTCTATTACAATAATTCAGTAAGTTCTTACCTTTACAATCTGAATTTAACCTATGTTTCCAGGCTTTTAGCTGTACTTTTTTCTTTATGAAACCTATATTTTGGTAAAACTGCCCTTTATCTTTTCTGTGCACATTCACTGAGTTCCCCAGGATACTTTTTTGTTTTCTTTGTGATTTTGTTCTTAGTTTTATGCTTTTCTGTTACTTTAGTCCACTTAGACTCTACTAACCAACTTAAAGATGCTCATTTTTAAGACAGCAAGTTAAATGCCACTTCATTCATGATTTCATGTTTAATTGTCCCAACAAGAAGTATTATATTATCTCAAGTTGCATAGATTATTTATACCTCCGTTAATACAATTTATCATGTATGCATATCTTTCTTATTAGAGTACAAATTTACTAAAAACATTGTCCATGAATAAAAGTTTGTTGAGTGAATATATGAAAATAGCAACTGGCTGTTTTGGGGTTGCATTAACTTTACTTGCCTTACACATTAAACAGCTGTTGACACATGCTAGTGAAAACTGTAACAATAATAATGATAATGTCTGAGGAGAACTTTTAAAGTTCTCCTCAAAGAAGAGAACTACTTATTATTTAGACCATGACCACTACAAATATACCAATTATCTAGGAAAGTATTAATGAAAAAAATATTTTTTTATTATTGAATAAAATTATTTTTTAAATATTAAAAATAAAAATTTCTCAAACATCTGCCTATTACCAACAGGTCATCATGGGTTCTTCATTGTGGAATTTAAGAACAAATGTCTGCTAACTTACCCCTTCTGGTCATAACATAAATGACTTTTACCTAGTGTATCAAACTTGTTAATTTTCCAACATTATATATATTCTGAAAGAATTATTCATTACATTCTCACCTTCTGTAAGTAGTACAAGTAAATAAAAGAGGACCAACTAAATTATAACAAACAGAGCCTATCTTTTTAGTTCTTTTATAACAAATATATGAGCCAACATCACTTGAGTTTGGCAGAGACTCAAAGGCAAGCAGAGGAGGGGAAGGCTTTATAGTGAAAAAAGAGGGAGGCTTCAGTATGTTTTGATTGAAGGTTGTCTGTTTGGGAGAAAAATGCAATTTTGGCTTTCTCTGGTTTATTATGGGTTGAAAATGGGGGCAAAAACATAGGAAATTTGGCAGCTTTTGACCAAGTCCTGATGGTTCTGGGCACATTGTGGCAGAAGTTGTGATTTGGATTCCTGTCCTGGTTGCTGCTGTGTTGTGGTTTGACTTCCTGGGCTTCAGAGTCAGATTTCTATTGTTGTGTAATGTCTGGCCATTTTCTGTTTGTATATTCAATCTCTCACTGCTATAATTACATGCCCTGATATGTGGTTGTCTTTCTTCCTTCCTTATTTTCCCCTTTCCAATTTTTATTTTCTTCCTTCAATCACAACATATTTATGGAACACCTAGTATATGAATGACACTGTGCCGGGCTATATTATGATGACCCTTACTTCACAGAGCTTAGAGTTCACACGATTAGCATACAAGATTTTTGCTATCAGGGGAAGTGGTATACTCAGATTTGACTTTATAACTGGAAGCTAAAGATGCAACTCATATAGCCAAGTGAAGGGCATTAGTCAAACGAGGAGCCTTCCCAACATATAGCAACTTATTTGAAGGCCTGCAAGGAGAAAAGTACTTTGTTCATTGGAGTCAATGCTAGATTGTTTTAATAAGCATTAGACCTTAAAATGAAGGTGTTGAGTTAAATAGGGACAGGTCATATTTGTGGAGAATTTGAAGAACTGACTATATAAAACAGAGGCTAATCTTAGGAACGGTCTCACATATAGCCAGATTGTATCTGGCTAAATGACACTCCCCTGCAGTGAGAAATAATAAATAATAGTTGACTATGAAGGATAAATTTCTTTTCTCAAACTCAAGTGGTGAAGTCCTTTTCAGATAAAGCTAAAAATTTGGATCAGGCATGTAAGAATTGACAAAAAAGTGTTTTTCCACAGATAATTCCAAAGATATGGGTCTTTCCTGGATTTCCAACACTGGATAATTCTAGTCTTGATTTTACCCATATTTCCCCCAACATACTGATGCCATCAAATATAGCCAACCTTTGGAGTTGCTGAGGCCCAAAAGGGTAAGCAAATACTATATTGCTGAATAAAGTACACTTATATTTTATATCATCAAGATTGTGGGAAATAGGCTTATATTGGCCTGTAATCATGTGGTAAGAAGTCCCAATCATTCAAAACCTGAAGTCACATTCTGTTTACCAAGAGGTAGGCTGCCTCAGTTCTGTAAGTATGCCTTTTGCAGCCTGATTTTAACTATAAAGGCTTAGTACCAGGGGATGTAGGTAGAATAGATTTTTTAAAAAAAATTTTTAATTAGTGAAAAACACATATATTCCCAAATAGGAAAACACAAAAAGAGTATAAGCAAAGTCATTGCAGGCATCAGTGAAACACTGAGAAGCAACTAAGAAGAATTAGGTAGACATATTTAAAAACTATGAGAGCAATTTCTGGCAAATGGTACCAAAGTTTAGGAGTAATCAAATTATACTTTTACTCTATATTGTCAAAAGTTTTACTTTGTAAATATATAACTTTCACAATTAAAAACTGTATTATAAAAAGGGAAAAAATGCCATATCTAAGATGTATTTAAGTGTTATATGCTAATTCTGAAAAGTATGCTCGGAATGTTTTCTTTTGTGTTAAAAAGGATATGTATGTAAACATGTAGATAAATATATATATTTGTATATAGACATGCATGAACAAATTATATATGTACAAGTAAATATATAAATATACATGGGTATACATATCTAGACCTATGGATACAAAGATATGCTTACGTGTATATTCAAAAAGATCTGAGAAAATGCCCCACAAACTATGGACCATGGTTGCACATACAGATCAGAAGTATGAAATAGAGATGAAGGAAATTGAGAATGATGTTTAATTTTTTAAATTATCTACATCTCTGTGTTATTTGAAGAATATTTAGCAATGAGCAATAATGTTCTATAATTTAAAATAAGCAAATGTGTTAAATGAGTACATGAAGGAGAGATTTAATGTGATTATTATGTAAAATTTCTGAGCAGAAAGAGAATATATAATCTATTTGAACAGGCATAAGTGATACATTATAATAAGGATTGGGGCATAAAGAAAATAAGGGATGAGACCATAGTGAGATATTAAAGTTTGCCATTCTGCAGAATTTCAAGTGTGTTTGTTAATTTTCTAACAGAAACTACCCTCTTAAGATACATTATAATGAAGTCTACATATTGTAAAGAGAATTTCTTTCCCTTGTGGTATCATAACATTTATGTTTTGTTTCTCTATTTCATTTTTTAAAATATTATTTAAAACATTCATATATAAGATGTAGTTGAAATAATTCAGTTAGCGTTTGACCTTGAACATACAAATAAAACCAAAATATCCTGTGTCTATTTGTACATAGGAAAAGAACTGATCATATTTTAGTTATTCTAAGAAAATAATGCCATGTAAATACCCTTTCTTTTTATAGGAAACTACTGTATATGGATTTCTTTGACATCTTACTATAAGCTCTGGTTGCTTTTGTAGTGAAAACCCAGCAATTCATCTGAAAGGTCATTCAGGACTAGGCACAATAATTTCAGCTGATCAAATCAATTATTTATACAATGAACTACAGTATGGTTCCCTCTAGAAATTACCTTATTATAGCTACTCACTCCCACTGAACTCTATGAAAAGTGACATTTTGAAATACAAAGCTTGTTCTCTTCACTGAGCTTAATACGTATCGGCATCTCTCTGTGGCTCTTTTCTCTATTGAATATCTGTCAGTCAGCAAGAGAGGGCCCATTCCCTAAGCACACTGCACAGTGGGTTTTCTTGACATGATGGAGAATTTTCCAGTTGGCAAAAGTAAAGATTGAGGGAGGTAAAGCTTTGGACTCAGCATGAAAGGTAATAGAGCTATTAGCCAAATACCAAATTCAGAGATGCCGGTAATGCACAACCAGACAGCTAAGACAGCTAAGAAGGAGATTTAATGCCCTATGGGACCCAAGTTTAGCAAAGTGTTTGGCACATTAAAGCATACAAATAGAGAGGGGAACATCTTTGAAAAGAACTTTTGGTATGGAAATTGGTGTCATTTTAAATTAACAATTATATTTAGTAAATAGAGCTATTTACACATATCGAATAAGGTATTAACATTCTCATAATGGTATAATTACCTAAACAAACAAATAAATAATTTGTACCTTGCACTCTAGCTAGAATAAAATAATCATATCTATGACCTTATATTTTATTATATTCTCTGGTGTTACATTTATTTATTATAACTAAGCTACCTAATAATGACACTATAATAATAAAGTTTAGGAGATAGTTTTATATCTGTATTCATTTAACTTCTTATGCTTAGATGAAATTGGAAATTGCTTAAAAAATTTAAATTTTTAAAATAATATTTTAAGAAAAGTATACTTAGATAATCATTAGAGCCCCATCGTATGCTAAAGTACATATATATTAGGTGAAGGTGGAAGTTCCAATGTGCTATATCACATGGCAAATAGGAGGGCATATTAGTTACCAATTGCTGTGCAAAAAATACCTCAAAACCTGGCAATTTGAAACAACAAGTATTGTTGTAGCAGTTCTGTAGGTCAGGAATCTGTGCAGAGATTATGTGAGTACTCTGACTAAAGATGTCTCATGTGGCTGTAATCAATGTGTTGGCCTAGACTATAGTCATCTCAAAGCTCAACCGGATAGGATGGGCTTCCAATATTTCATAAGGTTGTTAGCAGGGTTCACTTCCTTGTGGGATGTTGAATTGTGGACCTTAGTTTCTTGCTGACTAGTGGCTGGAGGCCTCCTTGATTTTCCTGTCAGCTGGTTGCCCTCAGAATGAACTGGTCAGGCAGAACTGGAAAGAAGCCACAGTCTTGTAACCTAAACTTGGGGTGACATTCTACTACTTTTGCAGTACTTGATTGGTTAGAATTAAGTGACTAAGTCCAGTCTACACGCAAGGTCATAAATAACCAGAAGGCAGGAATCATTGGCAGCCATCTTAGGGGCCAAGAAAATAATTTGGTCACATTATGTTGGTTTCTAGTGGAATTGTGAATTTAAAATAGGGACATCTATTTGTATATTATTACATAATATTGGGCAAAAACTAGAAAAAATTCAATTAAGTGTCAAATTCCTATCTTAATTTTTCTTAATGTTTTTCAAACTTAATTTCTGTAAAATTATGAACGTAAAATTGTGAAGTTTAATTTGTAAAAGACTTAAATAGCTCCTAGAAAGTGCTTCATATTGCGAAGTTCTCTGAAACAGTTTAGGAAAGAAAATCTTTCAAACAGCTCTTGCAGGTTATAGTAAAAAATGTTCTTCAAAATGCAATTGTCATGAATTATGGACAGGTGTTCTCTAGAGCTTAGAAGACAGCATGTGTCCAGCTAGCTCAATTTGTAAACAACAAAAGGTAGTGACAAGAACATCATGAATAAACATAGACACCATCCACTGTCAATTGACTGTCAGGCACATGACAGAATAACATATGCATGTGTGTGTATCTGTTTGCATAGTATACATCACTCTTACTAGCCAAAATAATGTAAGCAAATAAATGAAACATTATAGTCCAATAAATAATAGAAACAAAACCAACACATGCTTACACAATCAAAAATGTGCAATTTTCTAAAATAAAATTGACTTTATTTTTATTTAGTTCAAACTATTTAAAGACTTTTAGTGGCATTGCTTGACAAACAAGAGTCTATAATATATTATATCCAGGAGAGGATTATTTGAGGTTTAGTCAGCATCAACTAGTGCTTCTGTATGCTATTTTATTAGCTAGTTAATATTTCTAGTGATGAACTATTCATACTGTCAGAAAATTGACAAAGATAATGTTAATATAGCCTGTTCCATTCATCATCATTTCTAATGCTCTCCCTGTTTCCACCCTTGCCCAACTATACCCTGTTCAAGATGGCAGCTAGAATGATCTTATTACAGTTTATGTTAGTAACAAGTGTTTTGTTTTTCCCTTGGAGTGTGATGAGAAGCCATTGGTTAAAATCTACCAATGTTTTCCTGTTTCACTACTGGGAAAAACACAAGTCATTGATGTGATCACAAGAACCTGCAACATCTAGTCCCTGCTATCTCTCTAATATCTTCCTATCTTGCTCCACATTTTTTCATTCTATTCCAGACACAGTGGCCTTGATTCCACTTCTCTGGAATTTAGCAGGGGTGTTTCCTCTTGCCTCAGGCCATTGTTCTTGTTTTCACTACCAAGATTTTGTTTTTCAAGATATTCACATGGATCCCTATCACCTTTTACTTACACCAAGCGCTTGCTTAAATATCTCCTTCTCAGTAGGGCCTTGCCTGCCTGCCTTATTTAAAACTGAATTCTACCTCTCAATTCTGTATCCCAATTTCTGCCCTGTTTTACTCCATAAGTTCTCACCAGCTAATGTATTATATCACTTGTTTTGTTGATTCTCTGTCTTCTCATTTGCCCCCTGGAAAGTAAGCAATATAAAGGGAGGGCTTTTTGTCCGTTTGCTTCATTGGTATGTGTCAAATACTAGAATAGTAGTGCATGGTACCAAGTAGGTTCTCAAGAAGTATTTTGGAATGAATAAAGAGTTTGACCATAAGTATTCCTTTTGGGGAATGGCTTTCAGCATTTAAAGTGTGTCTGTGTGTATGTGCATTTTCCTTAACTAAAGCACAAATTTATCACTGGTATCTTCTTAATGTAATAACCATTTGCTAAGAATGTACAAACGTAGGTGGTTTGGGCATGTTTGCATCAGTGGCTCTCAGAGCCATTGGAAATCTTCCTTCCGCCTAATTCTGAGCCTGAACTCTCCAATGCTGATATGTCTGTGGGTAGCATGTCCTTGTCAATTTCTAACACTAAAACATTACCATATCCTCTCTCCCTTACCACCTCTTGAAAAACTTCCCCACCAATTACCACCAGTAGGACGCCTCCCAAACTTACGATGTAAATGTTCTACATATCAACTTAATCCTTTAGGTAACCTAGAAAAACTATCTTAATTTTAAAAAGTAGAGGAAAAAAGTATAAAACTCAAAGTTACAAAGTAACCCATTTTTTATTTTATGTGCAATTAGAAAAATGGCACATTATCATTTAAAAAATTTAGAAGGAGCCAAAGTGGATCTTTGAAAGTTTGTGAGTATAACCCCTTTCCTCTAGAAAGGTTAAGATCTCAAATTACTCAAGGTAACTCCTACCTTAGTAAGCATTTTTCCAATTAAATGACAGTTATAGTGATAAAGTACCTGCCCTGTCATAAATGAACCCCTCTATGTTTGCTATTTAATACTGTAACCCTTTGGTAGTCCTTTCTTGAAGGATATTAACATATAGTGTCTTCTTTCTAACAACCTCTCAGTTTCCTAATTCACTTTCTATCTTAAAATGACAATGAGCAAGGTTTATCTCCCATTGCTTTAAGTATTTTTTAATTTCTCTAAGCAACGTTTCACAGTGTATGGTGTTAAAATATCAAACATCTTGGTTAGATTTATCCATAGGACTTTTATATTTATTGATGCTTTTGTAAATGTATTGTGTTATCTGATTTTACTTTGAAATTGTTCTTGCTAACATGTACAAATACAATTAATTTTTGTATGTTTGTCTTGATTCCTAAACACTTTCTAAACTTGCTTATATTTCTATTAAATATTTTGTAGATTCCATTGGATTTTCTGCATAATCAGGTTGTCTGAAAATGCAAACCATTTTACTTATTGCTTTACAATCTGAGAATTCTATATTTCTTCTTCTTACCTTATTTCACAGGTTAGAATCTTGATTATAATACTGAAAATAAGTGATGATAGTGTTTTGTCTATTGTATATAAGTGAAATATAGTTGTTAAATGTACACAAATGAGTGACATGGCATTGGTTGAACCTCTTTTTAGAAGTTTTTTGTAAGTGATATATTTCCTAAGCAAATATTTCTAGTGTAGGGGCCAAGTGAAAACTTCCACTTCATCCTCTGAGAGTTTGCTGAAAAATCAACTGATGAAGGCAATTTAATAGGAGAAAAGGCATACAAATTGATTAATGTGCATGGGAGAAAGCCACAGGGTGATTCCTCCCCCCCGCCCCCCGTGGTGTACACAAACATATTTACTATCTTGAGGTTACAGAAGAATTAGGGGCTCAAGAGAACAGGTGAAAATAGGTTACAGTGGTAAATCAGGTGATAGTGGCTAGACAAGTTATGGGAGAAAGAGAAGAGGAGGCCTGGCTAGCAAAGGTGGTGGTGTTACATGGATGAAACCTCAGAGGTAGCAGCCCTCAAAGAGAATAGACGGTAAATTTTTCTTTCAGACCTTTAAAGGTGTCAGACTCTCAGATAATCTTTCCTAGATCTGGACAAAGGAAGGCTTTGGAGAAAGCCTGGCTGCATCAATGCAGATTTTCTCTAGAGATGCAAAGCCCCCAAAGTATCAGGGCTACTTCTGTTTGCAGGCCCTCTGAACTGTCATCACAAATTATGTCAGAGAAGTATATTTTGGGGTGAAATATTTTAGATTCTTTCACTAAAGAGAAAAACACTTTAAAATATATTAAGTAAGTATTTCCCAATAAACAACAAGATCAATGTCAGCATAGCAAAATTAAAATTTGACAGTAAATTATATTTACGTACCTTCCATTCCCAGTAGAAGTAGCACACCATATATTTTTCAAAGAACAATCATCACATTTACTATTGCTGACAGTATACTTTGCCATAGATAACATTATGAGGGATGACCTGACATTAAATATATTAATGCCATTTAAATATTGGTTAGAAAGATATATGCTAGTTGTATAGGTGTGTATAAGAAATGGATACCTTGCTGAAGAATACCAATAATTAGAGATGGTATTTACTAATAAACATAACATTAGTATCCATTATAAACTTAGTGTAGATGTTACCATGATTTTTGTAATATCTTCTTCTGGAAAATAGAAGAGAATGAGGCCATCATCAGAAACCTACCTAAAAAGTGATTTGTAAATTAAACCCATAAAATATGAGTATAGGTTTAGAAATAAAAAGATAGCATCAAATGCCCCCTTTACTGACTGTTTATGTCATTTTTAGGAACATGTAAGTCCTTATCATTTTATATTTTTACTTCATAAGTTTTTCTTTTTGAATTATAACAGAAATGTAGCTATGTGGTGTTTACTACCAATGAAGAATGCTCTAGCAAAAAGCAAGAATATATTTCTGAACATATGCAATATTAAATGTTTTAATTTGATTTTGTTACTTTTGTTTATAAAGTCATTGTAACAAGAAAAAAACTAATACTATTTTTAGATTTGTTTTAATGATATGATAATTGTTTATATACATAGTGTAATTAGTGTGCTTTTTTTCATAGCTGGAACACATGAAGAAAATTTACTATTTTAAAGTAAATAAACATGTTCAACAATTTGAAAATATAAATTTCAGCCCAAATTGTTTTAAACTCTAAATTGTTTAAGTTGAATGCATTTTATTCTATTAAAAATTCGAATGCCATTTTCTTTTTTGTAAATAATTTCAAAGGACAGTAAATACATGTGCATGAGTATGCAATTACTCTGAGTTTTCTAAATCATAATAAAAATGATTTAGTTGTCTTATCTACTTTTGCAATTACTGGGAAGAAATATATTTTCAAAACCTACTGGTAACAACCTATCACTTTGTATTCCCTAGCCTGGCACCAAAATCAAAATATTTTACATCTTTTTCTTACTTTTTGAGCATTTGGAGCAGAAACCTGAATTAAAGAAGATTATAGTTTTGTGCTATAATTCAAAATTTTCAATTCATTGAATTAGACATTTGATTTAATCAGTTATCAATTTCAGATCTAGTCCCTGAAAAGTATCATCTTGTCAAGCTTTCTTTCAGAGATGTGCAAAAACAAAAATCCCAAACTAGTATTCTATAAGAATAATTAATTTACTATTTTCCTCTATAAAATTCAGTAGATGATCTTACCCTCCACCTTGTGACTTTTGCTAATGTCACCACCACTACTGAAGAATTGTTAAGTAGAAAGAAGATAATTAGTTCCTATTTCATCTTTTAGAAGTAATCTGAATTTAACTTCTAAGTTATCACATTACTGTCACAAATTTTTAATTAAGCATTTTATGCTAATTATGATTTCTTAGCTTTCTGTTATGGGCATACAAATGTAAACCAATAATGAATTTGTATTTCTCTTTAAAGGATTTTGACTGCCCATGAACTAATGAGTTTTAAAAATCATGCAATTTCAGTTGCCTCCAGCTTTTCTACAACTTATTCATTGCTTTAATAGAAATGATTCAGAAGCTCTTTTGTATCAGAGGAATCGTGAATTCTAAAATAACCAAATGACTTCTTACTATAGAAAGTCCTATAAAATACAAAAACAATGGGATATTTACTTTAAAATTTAAGCCATTCATTAAGGAACTGTTGTTCAACATTTAAAATTACATAAAAATAAATAATAATGATTCTATTAATAAAAGGAAATATATTGTCTCACAGAAGGTTGAACTTGCTTTATAAATGTGAATTGTTCAGTCAAATCATTTCATTCTAATTTTAAAGTTTTTGTCTAACTAATTGTCCATTCTTCTGACTCCAAAAAAGTTTTATGTTAAGTAGTTTTCTGTTTGTTCCCTATAGAAATATACTAAAGAGATTAGAATTTTTTCTCCTTGAGATCCAGAGGTAAGTTATAGTTTAAGAAGGAGAATTACAAATGTGTACATGACTCAGATCACAGTCACATCTCTTCCAAGGTTTAAAGCATTGCAGGAGTTTCAACAGCTTTTAAATATTATTTATTTTTACACCTCCACTTCCAAAACTTCCACTTAAATAGAATGTTTGCCAATCAAAGACTGTGTCAGGCTTCTATCTTGCACTCCATAAAATATATTCTCCTTTCCCTGCTGAGAAATGTTGGCGTATGTGTTCCCTTGTGGCAAGTTTATGAATGCATAGCCTTTGTTAATTTTGTCTCAAACTTTTTTTTTGTTTGTTTCACTCTGATAGATCATGAAGATACTTTTTGTGGGTCTAGTTGATATGAAAATGTTTCATAAAGAAGGCCCCTTTTCTTGGACTCTTCATGGAATGGCTATTTTCTACCTGGTTTATTGTAAAAAAACAAATGAAAATGTATTTTGTGAGATGTGTGCTGGAGTAATGTTTCTACTTTATCCCCTTCTACTGTAGTGTAATTGCCTCACCAGGAAGTCCAATAATCATTAAGTAGGTCTTGAACTAGATTCTGACCTTTTTGATTATTTTAGGTTGACATTTTGGTGACCCAGATGGGACCTGAAGTGAGTCTGCCATGATCCCTGTTGCCACATCGATAACCAGGGTATGGATAGCAGCAGGAACGGCTTTTTGTTCTCCCCACCTCACCACAGGGAGCTGGCAGGGGCTGCTGTTGAGGCTCCTCTTGGGTTTCAAATCTCCCTAATTTTTGGTCTGAGATTGAGGTTTTATTTAAGCAGCCTGATTCCATGCTCAAGGAGGCTGAAATTGAATCTCTGCTTTCAAGGTAGAAGTTTCATTTTTATTCTGTAGCGATTCCGCTGCTTGTGGATTTGCAAGTTTTACTTTTTTCTGAGGTTAAGAGTTGTTTGTTGAACGACTTGTTAGAGTTTGTACAGCCTTTTCTCTTGTTCAGATTTTGGTCAGGGAAGGAAATAGTTTCTCTGAGAAGAGAAAGTGAATGTTTCGTGGCTTAAGTGAAATTTGCAGTTTTAAAAAATGATCTAAAGTCTGAAGCTTAGTTTATGTGGCATATCTAAAGTTACTTTTTCAGTGACTAAAACCAATGAGAAGCTTTCTGTGAGGATAAGATTAAGTCACAAGACAAGGAACACTATTCCTCCCAGACAAAAGGCACCTCAAGTGACTAAGGTCTCAAGGGAGAGTGTTTGAGCTCATGGCTCATGATATGAAATGGCCCCACAGGGAATCCCCAAAGAAGAACAAACAGAGAATCTTGCTTAACCTGGTGGGCACATATAAAGGGCTGATCTCTAGTGCCTTGAGCACCCACAAATACTCGGTTTCACCAAGACACTTAAAAGGAGAGAAGTGATTCACAGGTGACAACTGGAGGAGTAACTCCCGGTAAGCAGCACACCAGATACAAAACATCTTTCCCCTTTGGTCTTCGACCACTTAGAAAGAAAACCTGAATTATGAGCAGTTGTTCATTTAAGACCCAGTCATCCTCCTTGAGAAGAGAATCACCTTTAAAACTTCAGCTGGATTGATATACAGTAGTACTTCTGGTACCACTTCCTGTCAATAGCTAGAAAAATGGTCTTACTTAACCTGTGAAGACTCCAAACCACAATGGCCAGCATGAGGTGACTTTGAAATAACTAAATTAATTTATTTACATGCATAATTAGAAAAAGCTGGCGCTAAAGTTAAACAAACTAATTGGGGGAGTTACTTCCAATGGTACACAGACACGTCTGAAAGAGGCTCTGACAAAGTTCTTCTCCTACAGGAATAAAACAAAAGGCTCTCTAAAAGTGTTTCTGAATTAAAGAAAACTCTGAAGCTGCTTCTCCTGCTTTCCCCTCTTTTTATTCCTTATGATCTGACCTGCCATGGCCAGACTTGCCTTCTCTTCCTCCTTCTCCCCTTCCTCCCACTCTTGCTTCTTTAGCTACATTTTGTGAACAGCCAGTATCTGGTAGAGGAAAATCTGCCTTAGTTTATCAACCATGATCAAAGGTAGAACTTAAAGGCATAATTCAGAAATTTTCTGATGCCCACCAAGACCTTATTGGTTTTGCCAGGGAATTTGAACTAAATATTCAAGTTTATGACCCTGGTTTTTCTTATTTGTATGAACTAATCCACATGTTAGCATCAGAAAGTAAAGCTAAAGATTGGGTAGCTACAGCAAATTAGAGGAACTCTTTGGGGGACTTTCATAAATTACAACTAAAACAACTATCCACCCAGTCTGCTTTCTTTATTTTCCTGTATCTGTATCAGACCAGATGCTGCTCTGAACAGGGACCCCTTGACAGTCACAACTTCAGCATAGTATGTTAAATATACCTTTCCTGAAGGGAATATAAACAAACAACAAGAACAACAACAACAACAACAACAAAAACCCTGGCTAATCAGACCATTGTAACGATGCTGTAAGCTTTACACAGATACATAAAAAGATGTTGAAATTCTGTTCAACTTCCCTGAACTTTTGTCTCTATAAACTATCCCAAACTTTTATGCTTTGGAACACTAACTTCCGTTCTTTGGAATCTGTGGTTTCCCAGGCAGCCAGTCCTCAATCTTTGTGCTTTAATAAACTCTCTTTAAACTAGATTCTAACCTTTTTGATTATTTTAGCTTGACAGAAGAAACTGTCTTCAGTTACATTTGGCAGTTTTGGATGGCTGCAAAGGTGCAAATGAGCTGTTAGAGGATATTTCAAAACAGGAAGGATTGTTCGATGTTAAGGGTTGGAGAGTTTTCTGTGGCCAGCTATTTCCTGAAAAGTGGAAGTCATTGGGTTGCTTTATATTTCCTGTGGTCAAACTGTCATAGTTATAATGGTCCTTATTAGGGTGGTGGCTATGAGGGCAGGCAAATTCTGTTCAGATTTATTTTCTTTCTATGCATTCTTCTTTGGGAAAAATACAGCGTAGTGTCTACCTCTGAAGCCAGACTACATTCAAGGCATTACTAGTCAATTTTTTTTATTTTCTGTGTAAAAGAGGGTAATAATATCAACCGTATTTGAGCTAATACAGATTTGTAAAAGGACTAAAGTAGACATAATAGACATGCTAATAGTTTCCCAGTTTTCTCCTTTCCTTCTACCATTGCCACATTTTCTTTATTATTCTTTTCTTTTCTTTTTTTTTGCTGTCTACCTCCCTCGTCCTGTGAACTTTTACTAGCCAATAATCCTTTCAAGCTGGCAAAAATGTTTCCAGAAAATACTGTGGTGATAGTTTTCAGTATCGTACCATTGCACCAATGATCCCAAGCAAAAGGCACAAAAATAGGACCAACTTTCAACTGCCAGTTTCAGCTAAAGCAGAAACTGCTGCTTAAGCCGAAATCATGAAGACAAGCATGTAACTTTCCCTGAGGTATAAAAACCTTGACCCTTCAGTGGGTCCACTCTGGGTCTTCAGGTATTATTGGATGCATTCACTTCATCTGAATAAATCCTTTAAGTTACTTAAACAATTTTCTTTCTGATAGATATGTAAATGCTGTCTTGTCTGGTAGTGATTATAATTGACTTTCTCCCCACCATGGAAAAATCAGTTTTTTCCCTATTTGCAATTCATCTCAACAGTCCTTCACTCCCTATAACTTTGTGCTGTTTTGACTTTTCTTTGAACTGATATAACATCTGCCTAGTTTGCTCATATTATATGAGTAAAATAAATTATTTAATATTGTTCATTATACTCTATGCAAGTCATGATTTTACCTTTTTCTGAAAATTATCTTTTAACATCTCTTTGTGACCTTTCTAAATGTATCAGAACAGTTTCTGAATGTATAAAAGTCTTATTTCTTCAAATGCATTTAAAAGATTATCTTATGTATGAAATTTCTGTACCGAAGCAAGAATATGAAACAAAATACAAATGTTTGTATCAGATTTATATACAGACAAGCAGACAAAATGACAGAGTATGTCCCAGTAATTGGTGACCTTCATTTCCCTGAGTTTTATCTATCAATCCTCTAAAAATTAAAAATGAATAGTTGAATAAATAGAATTCTTGCACCCTAATAACCCTTAGTCACACAAAACAGATAAATGCATTACAGTGGGAGAGAGTTCATAATAGTCTTACCACATGTAATAGCTGCGAAGAAGAGAAAAATGCTTGTGACCAGAGCGGATAGACTAAAATAAAGATATATTATACTTGAGAGCTAGTGCTGAGCAGCAAAAGGGTGAGAAGGGAAAGGAATCTCTTATACCTATGTTACACTTATATCTCCATTGGAAATGATTTCTCCTTCCAATACAAAATGTTCAACACTGGGAATTACAAAACCATCCATTGTCGGAGTCTATCAATGGCTGTCAATAGCAATTTTCCTTTTCTGATGAACACAAAGTAAACACTAAAATAACAGTTATTGAACATTGTTTTTCTTCTCAGGTAATCTGAATACTGTATTCAACACTTAAAATTTTATTGCCATAGGGAAATATCAAAATGCTGACTCTTGGATGCATGTTGTAGGTTTGCATGTTGTAGAACTGATTGTTATAGATTTTTCACATGGCATGCATGGAAGAGTTTCATCATTGTAATTCAGTTCCCATTAGTAGGATATTTTCTCAGAATTTGTTTCGTATACAAATAGTGTTTGTACTATTCTTATAAGCACTAAACATTTATATTAAACCATTCAGCTATTGCTTCTTTATTACTTCAAAGAATGTTATCAGATAAAGATCTAAAATTCTCTGATTGGAGAGAGGACAGGAGAAAATAAAGAAAGATTAAAAGAGAAGAAAGAAAAAAAACACTAAAAAGGAAAGGAATCTAATAAAGCATAGAGGACATTAACAACAAACACAATAACAACACACCAGCAAGAAAGCATGTGATTCATGGATTACTTGAAATTACAATTGATTAGCTCTGGTTTGTAAGAAAATACTATAATAAATATTAGAAGACCAGATATCTATTCTAGTTTTATTGCTCACCGGCTATGTTATTTTTTAACACATCACACACATACACTCTAGAGTCTGTTTCTTCAGTAGTAAATGTTAAGGTTGTATTAATTTAGTGATTTCCAAAGTTAATGAGTAGTATGGACTGTAATAAAGTTTTTACCTGCCTTTGATAAAATTATAAATATAGGAAAAGTGTGATGTTTTCTTTTTAATAAACATGTTAAATTTGAGACTGTCTCAATTAGGAAATTCTATCTTCCATATTATATAGAGATTCATATAGTTTAGGATTAGATTTATGTGCAAAAAACCCACATGTTAAAATTTGAGACATTTATTAGATTTGTAAGTGGAGCTTTTGGTATATAGATGGATATGGGGTTGTTCATAAATCATAGGCTTTTAAAAATTACTCGTTACTCCTAGTCAGTCCTTGTTCCCCAACCTATGCACTGAAATAGGCCCATCCTCACCAGCTTCAATGGTTTGAATGTGTCCTCTCCAAAATTTAGGTGTTGCCAAAGAGATAGTATTAAGAGTTGGGGCCTTTAAGAGGTGATCAGGCCATGAGGGCTTCTTCCTCATAAATGAGATTAAGACTTTTATAACAGAGGCTTTTTGGCTTCAGCTGGTTGCCCTTCTGTCTTTGTCCGGTGAGAACACTGCATTCTTCCTCTCCAGAGGATGTAGCCCTTAACAGACAACCAAAGCTCCCTTGATCTTGAACTTCTCAGCCTCCAGAACTACAAGAAAATAAATTTCTGTTCTTTATAAATTACTTAGCTGTGGGTAATTTGTTACAAAAGCACAAATGAACTAAGACACTGGCTCTTAGAATCCTGAAATTTGAATTGATAATTCACAAATAGAAGGAAGAATCACTAAGGAATATAGGGATACTGCATTGCTAATTTTTGTTGTTGTTCATCCATGAATCCACTATATTGTTTTTATGTAGTAGATACAGAATTTTTGTTGGTTGATTGTTTTTCATAAGTTGATGATTTATATAATTCTAATTAGAGGACACTGAGCCTAACTCACTAAGACCCTGAATAGAATCTGAATCTTCCCCTTGCTTCAAAGGGCACCCTAGAACCCTACCCAAATTTCACAATTAGTGTTAAATAGGCTCTTGATTATTTTATTCTCTTATTTCCATTGCAATCCTGAATAAAATTGAAAAAAGAAAAATATTATGAAAAGTAGAAAATTCTTTAGCGTAAAGAAAAACTGGCACCAAATCTCTGGTCTAAGGCATGAGGAATTAATATTCACTCCTCTTCTGTTATTAAATGCGTTAGCTAGATTCTATTGCTACTTAAACTTCTTTCTGTGTGAGATTTATTACCTCTTCTTGGTTTCTGACTCATTTACTAACCATTACTTCAATAATTATTTTTTCTGTACCTATTATATTTTAGTGGCACTATGCTAAACATGAATGAGGCAGTAATAGGAGCAGTATAGCTTTTCAAGGAGCCTGATGTCTATTGTGAGATATAAGAATATTAACAACTAAGACCTATTATAGCCTTTAGGCATTAGAAACACCAAGAATAATTTTTATTGTATACATACATTGTGTATATTCTCAGATTCCCTTTACCATCTACTTCCTTTATCTTTCTTACTGCCTACATAAAATGAATTACTCATCTACCTCTAGATGTGAATGAAATGTCCTATTGTAGGATATACAACTTGGGTTTTGATCAGCATCTGAAGGGAAAAATTATGCTGTCTGGAATGCTAGTGCCCCATGTTATAACTTTGACTAATGCAAAAGAGGGATCAGAGAGAACAGGGGCCGATATACTCCTCCCCTCTTTCTCATCTATGGAATACTGCTAGATATAGTTTCTTCTTACAAACTTTCCAGATCAACAACATGCTGAGCAAACACACCTGAAGAACAGCTCAATGGAATTGTCTGAGCAGAAGTCACAAGATTGTCTTCAACAGAGACAGGGTTGATCAAGACCATCAACTATAATTAATCAACAATCATCTAAAGCTGAAAATCCCCCTTTTAAAGTTCTGTACTCCTGCTTATAGATAGGACAATGGTTCTTTCAGACAAGAGTCTCCTGTCCTCATCATTTGCTGGCAAATTAATAAACTTCTCTTTCCTTATTCTCAAACCACTTATCCTCGTTCTTCATTCAGCTGCGGGGACAAATACCAAACTTTAGGTAACATTAAGGGCAGTTTATCTGTATATGGGTTATATGATTGTATTTTTCACAAAGTCTCTCAATCTAGGAATTAAATAGATGCCATGTTTGTTCACCAGGCCATTATCACTGGTTTAGAGCTGTCTCTTCCCAAACTTAAGGGACACTTTTATTAAATGCACTTGATATCAGATATAGGCAGCCTGTCTGTGGGCTTTCATTTTATCTATCTATATTGCTATAGGAACAATTAAATTTAACATTATTATTATAAATAATTCCAAAGGAAAAATGAATCATACAATCTTACCAGTCAGTCTGATTTAAAGTGTTTAAAAGATAATCAATTAGAATTAAAATAACTTTAAGTTTTAAAGACTATAGACCTATACTTAGAAATGGGGTGAAAGCAGAAAGAAATCCTTTCCACCAAAACATGGCTGCCTAAATCTCCATAAAAGCCTTTTTACCTCTAATGCTTATGAACAGTGTATCTATGACAAACAATATGTTTGTTTGTCATAGATGAACACATAAGCATGTAATTGAATCAATAAATGAATTTTGACAGGTCAGTAGTCTTTGGTTGATTCAAAAATCCAATATTTTTATAAAGAAGAATAAGCTTTGTGGCATAGCTCACTAATTAATAAAAGATTATAGCAATCTATGGTAAAATTTTTAATATAAGAAACATTCAGACTTTTTTCTAGTGCTTCTCACATTGTAGATGACTAGATACTATGAAATGTCCTCACAATGAAAAGATAACCCTGGATAACTCACAACACCTACAATATATATTTTATATATTTCTGGTGTAGGTACATTGTGTGGGGACTATGTGTAGCTGTGGCTAGTGATGGGCCTTAGAAAACAGTACCCCAGAATGAAAGCCTCAGAAGCAAAAGTTCTCTGACCTTCTCCTGTCTTTCTACCTCTCAGTCCTATTTTTCCCTGAGGCTAGCCATAGAAACTAGAATCCCTCTTCCCCAAGGTGGGTCATAAAACCAGAACCCCTTTACCCAAGGCCAGCCATAAAACCTAAAATTATTCTGTATAAAAACTGGCCATAAAGAAATTATCTGACCTACATTGTTTTAGGGTAGGTCATAAGATGCCATTCCAGAGAGATTTCTGCCCCACACTCAGAAGGAAAGAATGCTTGCTCAGAGAGGCCAAGAAGAATGTAGACAGAAAGAACTTGCTGTGTTTTCCCATTCAGTCTATTAACATTAGATCATACCCTTTGTGTCCAATCATATTTCTACACGGCTGCCCATAGTTTGCTGAACCTTAGCATAAAAATGGACAATTTCCCCTGTATCTTTTAGTTTTTATTTTGAAGGCCCACATGTATACATGTTGAATAAAAATTTGTATGCTTTTCTCTCTTTGTAATCAATCTGCCTCATGTCAGTGATTTTTCAGAGAATTTTTATGGGTCCAAAGGCCTTGTTCCCTATATCAGACTCAGGTAAGAAAGAATGGGATTCAGGGGCAAGAAGACAGGAGAAGGTCAGAGAAAAAGTTTTGCTTCTGAGGTCTTCAGTTTGGGGTACTGTCTTCTGAGGCCCAATAATTTCAATGGAATTTTCCCTCCCTTCTACTTTGAAGGCTTGATAATTTGTACCTATAAAACAAACTAACAATAGGCAGATTAGCAGAAGAAAAGGCATACAAATATAGGCACGTGTACATGGAAGCTACACAAAATATGAGATTCAAAAAAGCACCAGACAGAAGTTTTTATACCATACAGAAAAGTATAGGTGCTTGGAGTTCCTAGGGGGAGGTGGTGATAAACTATGGGAGAGTCAGGGTAGGAAATGAACTACAAACCGAGGCTGTTGTTTTATTATGCAGCTAATAAGACTCCTAGGAAAATATGCCTCAGAAAAATATATGACATTCTGCTTCAATCTCTGGGTAGGGCTGTCAATATGACCTTTCTTAGATCCAGATAAGGCAGATAAGGGGGCCTCAGAGAAAGTCTTTTTGCATTTGATGTTTTCTTCACTAATGTAGATGTCCTCTATAGATGCAAATCTCCCACACAAAAAGGCAGCCTTTCAAGCTATTCCTGTGTCTGCAGCCCCTCTAAATAGTCATCTAAAAATGGACCAATAAGCACACTTTGGGTGGCATATTTTAATCTCCCACACTGGTTTAGCACAAAGTAAGATAAATTTGTATCACCTTCCATCCCCTAATTAGATCAGAATATTTTGTTCCCCATAGTTTAAGTCTATCTATGATTTCAGTTATATTAGTTCCCCTAGAGTAGATCAGGCTCTGAAAGACAGATTTTCATTAGCTAACCTCAGAGAAAACTGACTATTAATCCAATCAGAACATAGAGCTTTCTAGTATAATAACTAGAATAGTCTTCACTTCTTTTCTTAATATTGTAACAGTGGAAGGGAAGCTCTGCATGACTAGCTCCATTTTGCTTCTGACCCTCTGCAGTAATATTCTTTAGCTTAAAAGCTTCTGCTTAGCTCTGCATGTAGGCCACCTAATTATAGAAAGAATTTAGTTTTTAGTTCAACTCTAGAAAAAACATGATAACTATCCCTTTTCCAAAACTAACTTGTGGGATGGATGATAAGGAGAGTATGAACACAACTAACAATGCTATATTAAAGATTTATAGGAACATCATGACCTGACCTACTCATCCAAAGTTCACTGACCAAAAGCAAAGAAGTTTTATAACCTCCCCAGACCCTCACTGATGCCCGGACATCTGTGGTTCTCAGTTACCTCTTAAAACTGCCCCTGGTCTTCCCCTTCCCTTAACATAAAAAGGAGCCTAATGTTCATACTAACTTAAGATGGTTCTATAGGTCATTAGTTCACCGTCGTCTCAGTTTGCTGGATCTCTGAATAAAAGTCACTTTCCTTGCCCCAACAGCTTGTACCTCAACTTTTTGTCAGTCCTGTGGTGAGTAGTACAAGCCTGGACTTGGTTACAATATCAGGCTTTCTGGAAACTGATGAAGTAATTAGAAGTTTGTTTGGTGGTTGTAGAGTAATTAGACAGTGATAATTTATATGAAACAACAAAGAAATATTCAGAAGTAATTTCTGATTATTTAAATGTATAGCTTTATTCTTAGTTTATTCTTTATTCTTAGGATAGAATATCTTTACTTGCTGTCAGCTGAGAAAGATAGAAAATCATTAAATAAAATGTCTACAAGATTATAGCAGGATTTCTAAGAAGGATGATTAAATTGCAAATGCACAGGGAGAAGTTTCTGCTAGTGGGTCATATTTGTATTTTAAGAGAAAGAATTTCATGGATCATAGGTTCAAGCAAATGCCCATTGTGCCAAACATTAACTGCCACTTAGCAACAGTGATAGAGAAGTAGAAAACATATGGTTGTGGATAATGAGCCAGAGCGTCTCAGATCCCTTGGATGCTAATAGTATTGGGCAAAGGTCATGGTGAAAGGCCATCTGGCTCCCTGTGTAAAGATCTATAGAGATCTTTCCTAGCACTGCCAATCATCAGCACATTTGTGAAAAACAGCAGGTAAGAAAATCTATTAAGTAGTAAATATTTAACCACCAGTTTTAAACTTTTGACATTAATATATTTCATTAACATTGTACCTAATAAATATTAGATTTGTATCTCAAAACATTGAAACATATGAACTATGTAATGATAATATGGGAATTAGCAAAACTATTAATATATTAAAAAAAAAGACATAGCTTTTATATTTAAGTTCCTCACGCAGAAGAGCTATTTGTTAACTTAGAGGAGATTTGCTTCCAGTAAATATTATTTTCCTTTTTTTAATTTTTCATTGATTTCTATAGTCATCCTATTTCTTTCAAAAATTACTCAATGGAAAAAATATGCTATCATTCATACAAACTTAATTATTATTTATTTCTTATACCAAAAAAATTTATGGACTATCTCTATGTGTCAGACACCGTATCTGGCATTGAGTACCATTTTAATGTCCTAAAAACTTACTGTTTTATTATAGAAAAAGTTTACAGAAATGTCTACAAAATACTATTTTGCAATGTAGTATAATGTATGCTTTAATAGAAATACACAATGGCTCTTATAGGAGAATAGTCAAAGTAAATTTCACAGAAGAAAGTCACAAAATCAGTGTTGTGTATTAAGTAGGCATTAGGCAGGTAGAAATGATTATAAGCATATCTGAGCCAGAGACAAAAGCAGAGAAGCATGATTGCATAATCATTTAGGTAAGGGGTGCTTGAGCTGGCACTGAAAAGGAAGTTACATCCTTATTTGTCATGTCAGGGAGCTATATTTGTTCTTGAAGCCATTAGAAAACTCCAGAATGACTTTAGAGTCTTGTAAATAATTTGTTTTAAAGGGACCATTCCGACAAGCAAGGTAAAAATAAATTGGATTGTAGGACTGCCGGACTAAATGTTGAAAAGTCATCTGGGAAGCAGTGGTAGTAACAGTAGAAGTAAATATTGACAATCTGAACTAAAATATGGCCCAGTGTGGATAAAGAAGAGAAAGTATATTTGAGAGATATCTAAAAAGTAGTATTAAGAAATTTGGTATAAAATGAATGAGTATTTTGATAGAGATATTATTTAAAAATAAATTGCAAATTGCAGGTTTGGTACACTGAATGGATAATAATCACATTGACTATGTTAGAAAATGAAGGGGATAAAAGTATATTGGGGCTGGGTGAGGTGGCATGCACCTGTAGTCCCAATTCCTGGGGAGGATGAAGTGGGAGGATTGCTTGAAGAACCCAGGAGTTTGAGGCCAGCCAGGGCAACATAGAAATATAGCAATATAGTGAGCCCTGTCTCTAAACAACAAAAACAAACAAACAAACAAAAAACCCAAGTATATTGGAGGGATCAGAAAAAAATAATAAGCCCTAATTTGACATGTTCAATATCCAAATAAGGATATCCCATTATTCAATTTCATATATGATTCTGGAGCTCCTAAAATGTCACTGGCTTGAGATACAGTTAAAAAGATCAATAGCATATTGTTATTAATTGTAGCTAAATGGATAAAATAATTAGTGAGAGTGACTAGAAAGAAGGTGACTGACTATATGATGACCAGGTATTTTAAGGGCTAATGAGAGAAAAGTTAATGAAGAAACAGGGAGAGAAGAGGAAAAAGAAAAGAAATAAAGAAGGAAGGAAGGAAGGGAGAGAGAGAGAGAAGGAAGGAAGAAAGAAGGAAGAAGGGAGGAAGGAAAGAAGAGGGAGGGAGGGAGGGATGAAGGAAGGAAGGAAGAAAGGAAGGAAGGGAAAAAAATGTGGGAAGCTACCCACTAATGCCAACTAGACCTATGGATAGGTATGGGAATGGATCCAACAGCCTCAAGACCCCCTATCCAGGAAATCTCCCAACTGAGAAGATAATCTCTGTAACTTCATCCCCTGCCAATAAACAGACCCAATTGCCCTTTGCCAGTTAAACTATCTTTAAAAAAACCTTTCTCTCAAATTCTTGGGGAGATGGATTTGTGAAATTACTCCCATCTCACCTGGTGCCTTGTGAAATAAAATGCTTTCTCCACTGCAACACCTGCCGTCTCAGTATATTGGCCTTCACTGGGTGGCTGGGTGGTGGGCAATGGACCTGGCTGGACAGTAACAATGAGATCTTACTTTCTGGGTACGAGAAATATAAATTTTTTGTTCTGTATGTTTAAAATTAGAAAATGCTCCATGTTGTTAGGTGAAAAAAAAAAATCTTTGTTATTATTTCCTCCTACTCCCTTAATTTTTCTCAAAGATACTATCCGGATATATGGGGGTAGAGAGTCTAGATTTAAGTAGATTAAGTTGTCTTGTCCTGGTAGCTGATTATGACCTCTGTTACTTCTTGTTGCTGGCAGTGTGTTGGTAGTTGATGCCAAAGCTGATGATTTCTAATCTAGTTTTTTCCTGGATTGAACAGAACCATGATATATTTTTAGGGAGCAAAGGCCCTTGGACCCGTAAAGTTTCACTGAAAAATTCACTGATATAATGAAGATTAACTAATAGGACAAAAGATACACATGTTTATTTAGCCTGTATACAGGGAAGCCTTCAGAACTAAGACCAAAAGATATAGAGAAAGTTATCCATTTTTGTGCTAAGGCTCAACAAAATATGGGCAGCCATGTAGGAATATGATTGGACAAAAAAAGGGTATTATCTAATGCTAGTAGACTGACTAGGGAAACCCAGCAAAGTCTCTCTGCTTGGATTCTTCTTGGCCTCTCTGAGCAAGCATAGACTTCCTTTTGGGTACAAGGCAGGGCCCTCTCTGGAATGGGAGTCTTACGACGTACAGTCAAACAAGGCAGGTCAGATAATTTCTTTATGTCCAGTTTTTACATAGAATAATTTTAGGTTTTATGGCTGGCTTTTTGGAAAGGGCTTCTGGCTTTTATGAACCACCTTGGTGGAGAGGGATTCTAGGTTCTATGGCTAGCCTCAGGAGAATGGGACTGAGAGGCAGGAAGACAGAAGGTCAGAGAAGAACTTTTGCTTCTGAGGTTTTCAGTTTGGGGTACTGTCTTCCAAAAGTGGAAAGCAGGGATGCCCAGTGCTTAGTGGTGGGGATGGCCTGGTGTCTGTTACAGGCAACTCCCCTGGCAACAGAGGCCCAGCTGGTAGCCAAGAGCAAAGCACCCAAGTTAGAGCAGTAATTATTATACTACCACAAAGTGACTTGTGCTCCACCACAACTCTATTAGTTACCCCCACGGTGAGAAAAATGGAAGGGGAGAGCTCTACTGAGAGGCACCCAGAGACCCCCACACAGTCTTGCTACTAGGGAAGCTTTGGGTGGCAGGGACCACAACAGCACCCTCGAATTTCACCTACTAGCTGTGAAGAAACTGAAGAAAAATAAACAAACAACAACAAAAACAAAGGGAATATCCACATTCTGTGTGAGCTTTTTAATTAATTTTTTTTAAATAAGAATATGAATAAATAAATCCTTGCATTGTTGACCAAATAACTGAAAAAACTTTTGCAAAATCCTTAGGCCAATGTTTAGTTCATAACAGGCAATAAATGAATACTTTGTCCTCATGCTTCGTTCTGGATCCTTTCTTCCTACTGAGTTTCCTTTTCAGGGCTCAGTCATGCTGTCACTCTTACGTGAAAATTCTGGTGCCTGGATCTCTCTTGCCTTTCTGACAGGCTTTATTAAGGGAACACTGTCTTCCATCATTCCTCCATCTCTGTGCTATACCCACTTAAATAAAAGCTTTACTTGTTTCCCACCCTAGAGCTCCCTGATACTGTCTGTCTGCTTCTACTTATTCCTCTCTATAAGAAACTTACCTGGTTCACCTCTCTCCTGTGTAATTCATCTCCATCGTTTGTTTCATGCCATCCCTGGACTATACCAATCATTGAAAATCCAGCTCCTGTTAGAATGTAGGTGAGAAAGTATAAAAGTTGTGTTTTACTTAGATGAATTTGATCCCCTGTAAAATAATAAATATTTAATAATAATAATCCATGCATTGCTCAAGCAATTATAGATTTACAAAATCATTTCCTCATTTAAATATTGTTAAGATAAATGCATTTGACTTTCCCCCCGTTTAGTAGTATAAAAAAAAACATAAAGCTCAAATGAATTTCACTGTTTAAAAGATGTATTATTTCTTAAATATTTGGGAAGGTCAATTTTTATTTTTCAGAAATGACATTTCTGGGCAGCTATAAAGTTGTCTTATGAAGTAACACCATTTATGGTAAGCTACAATACATCTTCTGTTAGCTACAATCAAAAAATTCTTCAAACAGAATGCAGATCAGTTTCTTAAAGGTTAACTTCTAAAAGAAGTTCCTCATCATTTCAAAAAGAAACTGCCAAAGTGAATAAAATGTTCATAGCAATTTCTATACTAAGTCCACAGAATAGAATTTTCTTTACTTAAATACGTGTTGCTTAGCTGCACAATTTTCATTTTTTTTTTTTTTTTTTAAGAGCGAGATCTCACTATGTAGCCCAGGCTGGGCTTGAACTCTTGAGTTAAAGGGATTCTGCCACCTCAGCCTCTGGACTAGATGGGACTATGGGCATGCCACTGCTCCCAGTCAATTTTTACCTACTTAGTGAAAAATATAATTTTGATTTTGAAAATTCTGTTATGTATTTATTTTAAATGTTTGATAACCTACTGATATTCCTCGAATCACCCGTCCAACATGAAAAAGATTAAAATAAACTCCCTCATCAGTAATTTCAGATTAAATAAAGTTGCAAAATAAAAGTATAGAAGTCTAAGTGTAAAGGAAGAATTCACCTTAAATTTAAGTTGTGTCAATATGCATTCAGAAGGAAAACACATGTTAACAAAAATGTTTGCAACCAAGCGTGAACTAAAGTAAAATCTTAAGGCTCCCCATCCCCAGACTGGCTGACTGAATGGACTCCCTCCTGGCCTAGGGGATACCCTGAGAGTGAATTGCCAGCCATGAGGATGGAAGTCAGATATGCCTCATCATGCCTCCCTCCCTTCTTGGAGACATCCTTCATCCATCATAACTCATTAACAGGCTGCAGGTCCTCAATTTACACAACAAATATATGTCTGGTGGCTTGTTTCTGATTAACAGACTTCCCTATCTAAACACATTCTAAGCCTTTAGACAAAGCTTCATTTCTTTAAGCAATTACAAGTCAACAAGACTTTAAACCCACCTATAACCTGTGAACCCCCCCCCACTTTGAGATGGCCCACCTTTTCAGGCCAAACCAATGTACACCTTCCATGTACTGATTTATGGCTTTGTCTGTAATCCCTGTCTCCCTGAAATGTATAAAGCCAAACTGTAACCCAACCACAGCGAGTCCACTTGCTCAAGGCTTCTTGGGCATGGCTCTGGGTCATGATTTTCAAATTTGGCTCAGAATAAACCTCTTTAAATTATTTTACAGAGTTTGGCTTCTTTTTCATTGGCACAAGTCTAAGAGGACTAATGAAATATATTAAAAAAAATTCATTTAACATAAAAAGCAAATTGGAATCACTCAGAACACACAGTGAGTTGAGCATTGCTGGACAGCAGGCAAATCACACAGAGATAGTGGAAATAGAAGATGCTATCAAGAAGGGTGTATAGGGCAGGCAGAAGAGCAAATACAAAAGGAAGAAACTGATGAGGACTCAAAAGATGATTAAAGTCCCTTGCTAGCATAGCCCGGCAGCTGATAACACAACTCTGATGTGAGGGCTGAAGACGCAGCAAGTGTCGCACTTATCAACACCTCCTGTCTATTCAGCAGCTCTCTAGAGATGAAAGACCAACAGAGGCTCTAATTTATCTTTCCTGGAGGTTTCACTTATCATTTGGCAAAAAGACAGACAAGACTTTTTTTCGAAGATTAGGATTTTTTTGTAGTATGTTACCTAGTGATAGCAAAATAAAACTACCTGTTTTAAATCGAATATAAAATATACACCTTATTACCATTTCCACTTTATGGAATAGTGGTCAGCTATAGAAGAAACAAAGAACAGAGCCACACTGCCACATGCACAACTTTAACTGTATTTTCAAAATAAATGGGTAAATACTCAAAATATACAAATTAACATTGGGGCAGTTTATGTCTTTACTACAAAAAATTCTTCATTATTTTCAGGTTTGTTTCTTAAATTTCATGCTAATTTATATTATATGTAGATTACTACTGACATCAGTTTAATTTAGATAAAATTTCACTGTAAGAAAATGGAAGGGAGGAAGATCAAATATTTAAACTCCTTCTATCTAAACAAATCACCAGGAGTTGAAAAAGGAAATGGGTACTAAACTTAACCTGTCAAAAATCAATTTTCAAGTTTTCATTTTGTCATTATAATTTTATAACCATTCAGGAAAGAAACTATGCTTTCTAAGTTTTAGGGAATTTATCTCCTCTGTACAGTGGAAATATTCTTATATCACATGTTTGTCTTAAAAATCATAAAATAGAATTTAAGCCTTTAATTAACTTGTAATACATCTTTTTCAAAGTCTTACTATTCCTTATGACATTTATACCAGCTGTATAAAATAAATTATGACATATAAAAAATTTTATTTTAGAGAAACATAAACACTAAAGAAAAGAGTACAGTAAACCATGTGTGTACATTTTTATTTTTAAATCCTGTTCATTCCTGATATTATAAATTAACATAAATATTGATCTCTTTTCAGAATCTTGAATATATTCTCAACTGAAGAGATAGTAATTATGTTATTAATTATAGTTGACACTTATTTAATAGTGATTATAAATCAAACACTTGTTAAGACATATATACAATATTTTATTTTATTTTTATCTCAATAGATTTAGGGGTTATAAGTGGTTTTTTGTTACATGGATTAATTGTATAGTGAAATTGGGGCTTTTAGTGCACCCATTATCCAATTAGTATACATTGTACCTGGAAGGTAATTTTTGATCCCTTACCGCCCCCCACCCTCTCAAGATATATATATATATGTACAGTATTTTAAATACAGCATATATATGTGTGTGTGTATATATATAACTTTAATCTAAAAATCTACTTCTATGTTAGGAATCATAATTGTCTCTATTATATAATTTATAACAAAATAACCAAATTTACATAATACCGTTTGCCAGAAACTATTTTAAAGACTGTAAATATTTTATATGCATTTACAACTACTCTAAGTCCTCTTTTAAATAATACAACACTGGTTCCCAGGAGTGCAGGCACCTTGTAAGAGTATTCCAAATTTCCAGCCCCCATTCCTTTTCTTGTTCTTGCATGTCTCTTACTTTTTCCAGTAGAGTTTTTAACATATTATTATCTACTTTAAATTCCCAGCCTAATAATTCCAAGATTTGTGTCATATCTGAATCTAGTTCTGATGCTTCTTCTCCCCTTTCAGACTGTGCTCTTTCTTGCCTTTTAGCATGTCTTGCGCTTTTTAATTGAAAGCCCGCGTTACATATCAGATAATAAGAACTGAGGTAAAAGGCCTTTAATGTGAGGTTTTAAGTAAATCTGGTTAGGAGGTAAGCTGTATTTAATGTTTGCTCTAGTTGTAGATGCAAGAGGTTTCAAATACCTCTTTTGTTGTTGGTTTCTTTGGATTTCTCCAAGAACTCTTCCTTAAATAGTCTGTGCCTTGCAGCTGTTCCAGCTATAGTCCACTGTTAGGGCACTGAAGCCCTATTGATGTGGGAAAAGATGGTAAAATGTAGGGGAAAGGGAAGCATTCTGCAATCTTATGATTAAATCAGTCTTTTAGGTGTCCTGTGTCCCTGAGTTGTGACTTTTACATGTATTTCTATACTCCTTCTACTACTTTTAGTAAGACAAGGAAGACAGAAAGGCTGTAGTTTGTGAAATGTCCTTCTCCGGGGTTAGATAAGTAAGATTCTGGTAAGTCTTTTCCCCTTTGATATAAATAACGCTCTGGGTTTATTTCAAAGGGTTACTTTTCCCTTCTCCCTGCTAGAAACATCAGATTATGTTTCTTGGCCATTTACCTCTTGGTTCCTGGAGGTAAAATCCTTGAAAGGGTGGAGCGTCACTGAAGACTGTAGCCCAAAAGTTTCTATTAAGTAACTGTCATGCTAGTCCACACTCAGCTTCCAGCAATTTGTCAAAATTACTCTATAAATGTTTCTCCCAGTCCACGGCACCAGTGTCTTCTGCCCCAGGTTTAAGCAGATCTTACCTGTGACATCAGATTCAACAGCTTCTGCAGATTTGGGCCTGGCATTTAATTCACAGTCTCAATTCTCTAATGGGTTCAAGAATATTTATCGGTATTTTTAGTTGGTTCAGTTTTTTTCTGTTTCTCTTGTAAAGATGAGAGTGGTGACTTCAAGGTCTTTACCTGTCAAAACTAAAACTGCTAGTCAAGGTTTAAACATTTTAAATTAGTTAAATCATACAACAACCCCAACAGGTACATTATATTATTATCCTCTCTTTATTTTTTATTTTATTTTTTTTTTTTGAGACAGAGTCTCACTCTGTTTCCCAGGCCAGAGTGCCGTGGCATCAGCCTAGCTCACAGCAACCTCATATTCCTGGGCTCAAGCGATTCCTCTGCCTCAGCCTCCTGAGGAGCTGGGACTACAGGCATGCGCCACCATGCCCGGCGAATTTTTTCTATATATTTTTAGTTGTCTGGCTAATTTCTTTCTATTTTTAATGAAGACAAGGTCTCTCTTTTGCTCAGGCTGGTCTTGAACTCCTGACCTCAAGTGATCCTCCTGCCTCGGCCTCCCAGAGTGATAGGATTATAAACATGAGCCACCACGACCGGCCTGTTACCCTCTCTTTAAAGACACGGGAATTATCTATGGCATAAAAAAATTACATACTTTGTCCATGGTCTCAAAGCTAGTAAGTAGTATTATAGAATCAGGATTTGCAAAGGATCATATCCTCCAGAAACCGCTTTCTTTATTGCTAAGTCATACTGCCTTTCAGAGAAGGCACAGATTGATTCAAAAACTTATTCAAGATCATATAGCCAATAAAATGTAGAGCCAGGATTTGAGTCAGTTACCTGTTTCTCTAACCTCTGCACTGCTCTGCATAGATTCAGGTCAGATCTGATGATCTGCATGTCTGGTGTGCTTTAGAATTCTGGATGCTCATCATTATATGAACTTCAACTTTCACAAAAGTGAAAGTTCCCCATTCACAAATTCTATTGGGTATAATAGATACTTAAATTATATTCTATCTTAGTTACCCCATTTGTAATGGTAACAGTTTTCTCTGCCACAGATGAATAATGTCTAGAATATATTGAGTGTTGAATATGTGCAAAGTGATGTTTAAGGGATTTTTCATACATTAACTCCTTTAATTTTGACAACCTATGAGATCAGTAGTAATATTATTTTAAGAATGAGGAAACTAGATTACAGAAAGTTTAAATGAATTTTCTAAGTTTGCATAAAACAGTTATATTTTATTTAAATCACATCTTTAATATTGAATTTTTTATACTACAGTAATTAGCATAGCACATGAAGCTAAAATGAGTGAGACCTGAGTTTTAATCACTGCTCTGCTATTTATTGGTGTGATCCAGTTAAATTAATTAGCTGATAAATAATAAAAAACAAAAACAAAAAAACTGTGAGAAAAAATGGGGAGCTTGTATGTTTACTTTGAAATATTTTGGCAAAATAAGATGTTTTTCTCTTATCTCCAAATAGATATTTGTATTTACTCAAATTAATTGAGCAAACATATCATGATGGCTTTAAACATGGTAAAATCAATCATATTTTAGTGCTTTAAAAATGTACATGTTATAATATACTTTTATTATAGAAGTTAAATAAAATGCACACTTCAGTTTGTAAAGTTTCAATTGGCATATTTTTAAGCTCACTGATCCTCTCCTTGGCCACATCCAGTGTACTTATGAGCCCATCAAAGGCATTCTTCATTTCTGTTACAGTGTCTTTAATTTCTGGTATTTCCTTTTGATTCTTTCTCAGAGTTTCCACCTCTTTGTTTACATTACCAGCCTGTTCTTTCATGTTATCTATTTTTTTCATTAGAGATCTTAACATACTAATCAGTTATTCCACATTCCTATGTATTAACAGTGCACACCCATGTATAACAACTATATTTAAAGAAAATTTGTATAACACACATGACAAAATACAGTGAGCTTCTGTAAGACACAATTATGTGTCTCAACTTTTAAATATAAATAATTTTACAGAATAAGGTCAGTTTAGAAAAATACTTTTTAATAAATATTTAATATCACAAGTGTCTACTAGATTATAGAGTCAATTAAAGATCTGTAATATCCCTCAATTGTGTTAAGTGTTAGGACCTTCACAAATTTAATATGTTCTATTCATACTATTTTGAAAACAAATTTATACAACCTGAAATTCTATTTTCCCACTCTTTTATTAGTATGTTAAACTACTTAACAATGAAAAAGTAAATCAGAACAATGAAGATAAATAGGTTATCTGTTTCCTCATATATGTAGAACATTTCATGGAACACTTGATAGAACTATTTAAAAAAAAATAGTTCCAACTGATAGAACTATTCAGTTATTATAATATATATGGCAATGTATGAACGATATCCATATTAGATTTAGGGATGCAGTACCTCAATGCAAGAAGCTGTGCAAGAAGCAAGGTCAGAATTTTTTCTCATCTCTCTAAATAAGTAGTTCCCAACTTTTTGGCACCAGGGATTGGTTTTATGGCAGACAGTGGAGGGAGAAGATGGTGAGAGATGGGAACCCCCTGTAAATACAGATGAAGCTTCGTTTGCTCACCTCCTGCTGTGTGACCTGGTTCCTAACAGGCCACGGACCAGTACAGGTCCACAGACCCGGGGATCGGGGACCACAACTGTAAGTGGTAGAACAGTGCCACCACTTTATAGATGCTGAGTTGAGTGTGATTTAGAACTTGGTGCTATTAATACTAACTCTTTTCAGTGATTTTCCCCTCACAAAATTGCAGGCATCTTAATTCATTCCTTTCTTTGTCAGATTTCATCAAGTAGCAGACTTTAATCATAGTTTTAACTTGGCAGTGTCTGTGAACATCTCGTCACAGTCTATGAGTCCACATACCATTAAATACAAAATAAATCTGAATCATTTATATAAAATTAGTAACAAAAGACAATGGGACATGACTTCTCTGTCTCAGGAATAATGACTTGGATACCTGATTAAAGTAGAATTTTAAAATGCCTCAATCTGTATATCGCATCCCTTCCTTTCATAATTAGTACTATAGATATGCCAAAGCAGGCTAACCCATACTAAAAGTAAGGCTAATTAGCACTGAGGGATTGAGGCTCACCAACTAGTTGTGAATTTTTACTTGACTAGGTGAAAGGCCCCTCAAGAGGTCAAATGATGCTGACATCAAACCAGCACATGGAAAGAGAACACATGGAACGGTCAAGGCGGTCATCAATGATAATAAGTATAGAGAAGTTAGGGTTCAGTACTAAAATCAGGCAGAGCGATGAGTTGCACAATCTCTGAAAAGGCAATTAAATCTGAAGTACCTCTAATTAACTGCAGGGGTGAAAAGGAGCCATAAAGAGATAGTGTAGGAGGTGTAAGTCATAGGCCTCTAAGAAAAACATTATTTTCTTCATTAAAATTCTTTTACTTAAATTTCCTTCTGTAGAGTCTTAAGGATGGCAGAAGCCACCTAATTAAAAATTCACACATTACTGATTAGTCATTTTTCAATCATATTATATAAATGCCCTTGGAAAAGAAACTTTTGATAATGAATGCATTCTACCAATTAAAGTAACCCAGAAATTTCTTTGATTTACAGTCAAGAAATGGTACTTGATAATGAAAGTAAAAAAATGCTTGATTTGCAGTCTCTAAAACAATTTCGATCATTCTGTGTTTCCTTTAGAGTCACTTACTCTACTGGAATTGGGTGTATCTTTATTAGAACAGCTTGTAAGTAATTTGAGATTATGACTAATCTAAGTGAAAAATGCCTATTAAGAACCATAGGATTTGTCTCATTTCCATTACCTTCTCATTTGAAAAGGTTTCTGTTTCCTCAGGAAAGGGTAAAAGTACAAATAATTGGGATTACATGTAATGATTAAAAGCTGAAGTAATTTTTCAAACACTCTTCAGTTTTGAAAAGCTTACAGAATTAAACTGAAATTAGAGTGATTGAAAAGGCATTTTCTCCCAAATGATCAATTTGCCCAACTTCTATTCATTAATATTGTTGAGAACATTTAGATAATTCTAATCAAAGTGTTAATAAATTAGAAAAAAGTAAATGCACTTTCATAATTTTACAAATGAGCAATACTTTTAAGAGCTGAAATTTAAGGTAGCTATTCTATTACTTTTGTATAATAAAAAAATTAAATTCATTACATGATTCATCAGAATCTACTTATTAAAAAAAGTTACAGTATAATAATCTCAAAATATTGGTGGATTATAACAGTCAGAAAGAGGAAAGGACATGCCAGGTTAAGGACATCAGGAGTTTTATCACGAGTCAGGTGACATGGGATAAAGTGAATAACTGAATGGCAGTCAGGAGACCTGGATTCTAGATCTGTCTAGACCACCAACTTGATTTATGTAATTAAGAACTTGCGTTATCTCTCATAGCTTTTTTGTTTGTTTGTTTGTAAAATAAAAATAAGACAGTAAGACCGTTTATTTACAGTCCAGGTTTTTAATTATCTATGGTTATATAGGCACATTAACGAGTTAAATTTCATCAAACTATGGGATAGATTTACTGGCATCATGGAAATGAAGGTCAAAGAATTATTGTGAAGCCATGTTTTGAAAGCTCATGTATGCTGGGCTGAGTTTATATATAATCCTGCAAATTATGTGAAACTGAACTTTTCATCAGCACATTCTCTGAATAGAACCAATGAAATCATTATCTATCTATAATGAGGAATATAAAATCAAAATAATACTTTAATACTTCTCTTATATCTATTGATCTGCTTCTAACATCAAAGCCATCTTAGGCCATAGTCCAAAGGAGCCATCTGAAAGTGAGACTTCTTTATGTTTGATTTTAGCTTAAAAATTCATAATTTCACTATGCATTATAATACATCAATAGTCTTTGAAATAAAATGTTTTCCCTAAAAGTTTTGAGATAAATTGAACTGTGAAAAATATACTCCATGTTTATTCTCTGGCTTCACCCAAAGTCTCATATGCTATCTCAAACTTCCAGAAATGTCTGTTTAGGCAATGCAAGTCTAAATTGTATATGTGTCTTTTTTTTTTTTTTGAGACAGAGTCTCACTCTGTTGCCCAGGCTAGAGTGAGTGCCGTGGCGTCAGCCTAGCTCACAGCAACCTCAAACTCCTGAGCTCAAGGGATCCTCCTGTCTCAGCCTCCCGAGTAGCTGGGACTACAGGCATGCACCACCATGCCCGGCTAATTTTTTCTATGTATATTTTTAGCTGTCCATATAATTTCTTTCTATTTTTAGTAGAGATGGGGTCTCGCTCTTGCTCAGGCTGGTCTCGAACTCCTGAGCTCAAACGATCCGCCCACCTCAGCCTCCCAGAGTGCTAGGATTACAGGCGTGAGCCACCGCGCCCGGCCTGTATATGTGTCTGTATGTAATCTTTTAATATGACTCTTAATATTCATATATACACATATACTGGTGGGCATTAATAAATTACATAAGGAAACAAAAATGTAAAATGAAAACCCCACAATCACTTTTATACACCACATAATCTCAGAATTTCTAAATCTCTTTGTTATGTTACACAATTGTGTTATATCTTTTAAGATTTAAATAGACAGTTTTAAAATGGCCGGTTTCTCTTTGCTTTAGCACAAAGCCAAATTATAAAGATACAAATTGATTTAGGGTCACGTTTTTTAGCAAATGTGCTTTAACCAACAAATTTTAAGTGTGACTATAAATTCAAAACTTGAATAAATAGCCCAAGTTGCATATTGCTAAATATAGTAGTAGAAAAGGAACTTATATTGCTTAATTATGAAAATTAAATTAACTAATATGTACTTATTTAAGAACTTCAAAGCAGTAAAAAAACCATAAACTAAGAAAATTAGTCAAAATTAAGGAACATTTGAAGGAACTTTATATAAATTACTATTGCTCTTAAAGTAGGATTTTTCATAAAATAAATCTTATTTCTAGCAAAATTCCATCATAAAAATACATCTCTCATGTATAAAGAAAAGCATAATTTGTTATGTTTATTATATTTTCATAAGATATTAAAACTATTAGATTAAAAAATTGGAGCACTCTATAAACTTTAATTTATCAAATAAATCATAAAAATGAGTGATGGAGGGGTTACTTTTTCAAATAATCTCTTAATATGACTTGAACTAAATATCTAATTTGAATTAAAAATAATGTTTGCAAATTAGATAAGAAATACATGTTTTTAGGCATTTAAAATAAGAATGTTTTATGATAAAATCAGAAAAATAATTAATTATTGAACACCTATTTTGTGCCATAGACTATTCAAACATACGCACATGTTATCATGAAAACTCATCAATTTCCAGAAAGGTAATATTATGCTCATTTTCATAATGAGCAATCAGACAAACATATGTAGATAAGTTACCTACATACACCCACCCATTAAGTTACAAAATTTTTAATTAGCTGTCAAGTAAGTCTGTTTAAAAGCCCAAGATTTTTCTATTATACCTTGCTGCCTCTCAAACTACAGGACATGTTAGTGATTTTGTAATACTTTTCATGGTCTAAACTACTCAGAGAGTGCCTGGTCATTGACCATGGAAAATGAAAATAATCCCAATCTCTCAACTCAGGCTGTTTCCCAGTGCTTACATCACTTATACATGCACTGTCTCACATAGCGTAATTATCCTGGAATCAGTTTTTAACAGAGACTTGGGTTAAGCTTGTCTCTCCAAACTTCAAGTTGAAAGAAAACATTATGAAACTTCGTGTGTTAAGACTTTCACAGACTCCAGTTCTCCAAACCATAATTATGAGAAATTACTAGGCGGGAAAACAGAGAAGGTAAGAAAAAGGAACAAGAGGTAATTGGGTCAAATGGACCATGTGCACTGATACATGTGCACATTAGTGAATTTTTTTTTCTTCCTTCTTCATTTTTTCTTTAAACTTTTCTTACCTTTCTCAGTTGAATTGAACATTCCTACATGACAAGAATTTGGCTACATAATGCATCTCTAAAATATATATTCTATCAGTTAGGGAAGGTTATTACTTCATTAATATTAACTATTAGAAAACTTTTGCACAAAGGTATGATTTTATGGATATTCTAGCAATTTAATTCATGGAAAAAACATATGTGTGGAACAGTAAGATAGTAGACATTCTATAGAGATTGAAATGTAATACACATGTTTAAAAATTCTAGAGACAGCTTTATTTTTGGTTTGCTAAAAATGTGTAATGTATATTTAGCAGATAGTACAGACTCTAGAAAATGCAAAGTAAATTTGCTTAAAATTTTTCTGTATTTTGGAAAATCTCTTATAAATTAAAAAAAGTATTTTCTCCATCTCTAATTAGGGATTGTTGATTATATAGACCACCAAAAGAAAAAAAAAAAGACACAGGTAATGATTTTAAAAAGAAAAAATATATAAGCTTAAATTCTCTATCCAATACAAGACTAGATCTCAAAAGTTTTGGTTTCAGGACCCCTTGCCACTTTTAACAATTATTGAGGTCACCAAAATATTGTTTATGTGAATTATATCTACTTAGAATTACCTTATCATCTGTTGAGACTAAGAACATTAAAAATACTTAATCCATTAGATAAAACAATTGCATGCTAACATAAATTACTTTTTTTTCTGAAAAACATTTTACAAAACAAAAAATTAGAATAGTAGTTTTACACTTTTGAAGAGTTCTTCAATTTCAGGCTTACTAGCATCATTTGGATTATCATGTTTATTGTGATATTCAATTTATTATAGTATTACATGTCATGTAGCCTCTGGAAAACTCTGCTGTAGATTTGAACATCCTATAAATCATCCAAAATGATCCTATTGAAATGTAACTGTGATTTGTTTATTTGAGTTCCTCTAGACCATTAACTACATTAGATCAAATATCATATCAGTCTTACATAGCAATGTGTATGTACTCAAATTATGAAGAACTATTTCATTATGTAAAACTTTCCAGTGATGTAGTATCCCTTCAAACAAAACTTCTTAGTGTAAATTATAAATCCTTCAATATCTGTAACCTATATATGACTCATATGTCTCTCCAGCATTTTTTCTGTGCCTTACTTCTTACCTCCCACACACATTTACATTTTGAATCCCATCCATATTGATTATTTTCTAAATTTTTCAATAATATCAAGCTCTCCCATTCCTCTAGACTTTGATGGATGCTGTTGTCACCTGGCCAATTCCTTCTCATTTTTTAGATATTAGCTAAATTATCAGTTTCTCTATGTGCCCTTCCCTACCACTGAAGATTCCCATCTTAGGTTCTCAAGTTAGAGAATAAGTACAAAATAATAAAGATTAAAGAGTATACTTAAAATTTTCTTAATTTCCTATAATCAGCAATAACATAACATTGTACAATGCAACTTTATACAATAATTTATATGCATTTGAAATTTTGGAAATTGCTTAGCTACACTGAAAGTTTTAAAAAATCATATATAAAAATACGTTACTGAACATTTTTTAAAAGTCTTAATATTACAAAATACTGAAAGGTGAGTAGATGAGGTAGCAAATTCTAATATATTGATGATTGGCTGCAATATATATTTCATTCCATTTTAGTATTAGGCACCTAAACTTTATGAAAATTAATGAACATGTTTGTTCTTTTGTGAATTAAAAGGTTAGTTTTTTAATCCAACTCATAAGTTACATATCCACACGATGAGACTTCAACTTCTTGGTTTAGGATTGCTTTCTCTGGGTTTCAGCATTATCTTGCATTTCTCCTATAGTAGAGAGTAGATCTACCACAATTTATATTACTGTTGCTTACTTAGGTGGTTTTTTTCTTGGAATATAACATTAATGAAGCTAGAGACTGCTACACACACACACACACACATATCCATATATATAGGTATATAATATAAAAACACATACACTATTTACTGTTTATTATGTATTTTTATCATAGGCAAGCTACTAAGTTAGGCACATACTAGAGTGGTAAATTGGACTGATAAGATTTCTCTCTTCATCAAGCTATGGTCTATCAGCAAGAGGAATTTTAAAATAAATATTACAAATAATCAAATAATTTCAAGTGTGTCAACTACTGTGGAGGAGCATAAGGTATTAATCAGACTTCACTGGGCTTGTGTTACAGTAATAATAACAAAACCAAACATATCTCAGTAGCTTAATACATTCACATTTATTTCTGCTTGATCAAATTTTACCTTAAGAAAGGGGTAAAGGGTCCCTATTCTATACACCTACTCAGATGTCTAGTCTGATAGAAAATATACCACCTGGAACATTGTCTAACATTAATAAAAGGGTGAATTGTCGAGCATATAAAGAAACAAACTTTATTTTAAGGTATTGGGAAGCAATTTAAGAAGTTGTAACACTTGAATTACGTGTGATTCGAATATCCCATTAAGGGAAAATAATTTGTGTTCAAGATTGGATGTAAAGAAGCAAGTTAGGAGACTACTATAGCAATCTAGACAAGAGGTTATCGTGGTTTTATTTTGTGTTGTGGTGATGTGGCATTAGAGTTGTTAAACTCCAAAATCAGCAAAACTCATTGGATTAATGAATATGAATTTTACTGGGAAGGAATGTGTGAGGTAGAAATTTAGGTTTTTTAGCTGCTAGATAGGAAATGTCATTTACTGAGATGTAAAAAGGCACAAGGAATAATGTTTGAGAATAACATGGATTCAATATTGGACATCTTCAGTTTACCATCCCTGAGGACATCCAAGCGGGAATATTGATTAAGCAACAGGAGAGAGAGAGTGCCGTGTGACTTGAGACTAACTGGATTATTTGATTCTCATCTCCAGAAACTCTATCTGTGTAATCATGGGCCAGTTATTTTCATTCTTTACATTTCAGTTTTATTATCTACATAATGAGAATACTCAATATATCTACCTCATTGGATAGTGTAAGAATATACAGAAATTACTGTGAACAGTGCCTGACACATATCAAGTGTTAGGTATTTTTTATACTGTTATTCAGGTTTGGAGGTGAGAAGAGAGGGCTGAGACTGAATTACAGATTTGAGAGTCATAAATATACAATAAATACAACTTGAGATGTGTGGAATTGACTGTAGATACAGAATAGAGTGAGTAAAGTATCAAGAAATTGAGGAAAAAAGTGAAGCTGGCAAAGGGGCCTGAAAGAAAGCAGATAGGTATATGGGAGAAATGCCAACAGTAATCAGTGTCTCACAAACAAAAGAGCAAGTAAAATGCTTCTAGAGAGACAAATTTGATGGCTGGAAAAGCACCTGTTGGTTTTGGAAACACGATTCCACATGTGACTTGGCAAGTGTGTTTTGTTGATGTTGACTGGTGGAAGTTTCAGTCAGTTGAGAAATGAGTAAAGGAATAAGAAATATGAATACATAATAGAGGCACGACTTTCAAACTATTGGTTTTAAAACATAATAGAAAGTAGTGAGTTTGCTGGGCAATGTTATTAGGCATGGAGATCTGATCATGTTGAGGGAAACAGACTAGTACAAAGGAAGAAGATGGGAACATAAAAGTAATGAGAGATCAGGAGAGGCTGCAGTTCAAAAGGTGGCACATGTTCCTCTTTCAGCTAGCACCATAACTAGATGAACTGATGAAATAGCAGAGTATATTGAGGCATCAATAGAGAGGATTAGTTAGAGAGCGTTAGAGAGGATTAATGAGTCATCTTGGTATGCAATCCAGGTTGGCAAGTCTACAGATGTTGACAACAGGCAACAGTACTTGTTTTTGTGTGACATATTTTTCAGTTGGATCTGCACGAGGATATGTTATGTGCACTTTTGTTGCCAACCAACACCACAGCTGCAGAACTATTCGAGTCTTTAAATGATTACATATCAGGAAAACTGAATTGGTCATTTTGTGTCAGTATATGCACAGTATATGCTGTCATGACTGGATATCTTTCTGGTTTCACTATCAGGTCAAGGAGGTCGCTTCTGAATGTGAGTCTACACAGTGTGTCATCCATAGAGAAATACTGGCTAGCTGAAAAATGTCACCTGAACTAAACAACATTTTTCAGGATGTGATTAAAATTATCAACCACATTAAAGTACATGCCTTTAACCCACATTTATTCATGCAACTCTGTGAGATGAATGCAGAGTATACACATCTTCTCTTGCACACACAAGTGAGATGGCTTTCTAAAGGTAGGTCACTGGCCAGAGAGTTTGAGTTATGCGAGCTGCTCCAGAGCTTTCTTTTAGAAAAACAGTCACCACTGGCAACGCATTTCAGTGACACAGAATGGGGCACAAAACTTGCTTACTTTGGTGACTTATTCAACCCACTCAACAAACTCAATCTGTCACTTCAGGGGAAAACTACAACTATGTTCAAGTCAGCAGATAAAAAGTGGCTGCATTCAAAGCCAAACTGGAATTATGGGGGTGGTGAGTGAACACTTGGATTTTTGACATGTTTCAAACATTAGCAGAGATTTTTGAAAGAGACTGATCCAGGACCTTCTTTCTCCTAGCTGGTGCATGATCACCTATCTTAGCTTTCAAAAGAGTTTGAGCATTATTTCCCAACCACAAAAGACTCTTGAACTGGGAAGGAATGGATCCGCGACCCATTTGTGAATAAGCCAGTGGAATTAACTTTGTCTGTGGTACAAGAGGATCAAGTGCTTGAGATTGCAAATGGCAGTGGCCTTAAAAGTATGTTTGTGACAACTTCAACTCTTCATATGTTCTGGATTAAAGTCAAGGCAGAATGTCTTGAGATTGTCACAAAGCACTGAAAAGCCTGCTTCCATTTCCAACATCCTATCTTTGTGAGGCAGGGTTTTCTACAGTGATAGCAACCAAAACAAGATTATGGAGTAGACTCATCTAGTTGTAGGAAAACAAGCTCAGGACTCCCACTGATTTTGCATTATGGTGAGTTGCGTAATTATTTCATTATATATTGCAATGTAATAGTGATAGAAATAAATTGCACAATAAATATAATGTATGTGAATCATCCCGAAACCATCTCCTCACCACCCCAGTCCGTGGAAAAATTATCTTCCATGAAACCGGTCCCTGGTACCAGAAAGGTTGGGGACCACTGGTGTAGTGCGTAGAATGTTAGCAAAACAGCAGTCATTACTTGAGAGCACCGCAGGGGGTGCTAGTTTCTCCTAAGACTGGGAGAAGAAGGAAATAATCATTGAAGAAATTGAGGGTGGGATGAATTTTTGACAATGGAGTAGGAGTTTTAGATGGCAAAAAGAAAAAGTTTGAGTGAAGATGACAAAGGAATGATAATAGGGTCAGATCAATTGATATAGAGAATGTCAAAAGGACAACTTTAAGATGAAAATAGTAAGGTGAAGTATGGATTAGTTAGCCCTGACCATCTCTTGGAGGACATTGCCAGGTTTCTCTTTTAGAAAAAATTATAAAACTCATTGTGCTTATATTTTATTTTTCATCCAGTCTCTGTTGTTATTCCATACATTTTTCTACTTGCTTGCTTTTAGAGTCTTCAAGCAGTTTATTTATATTTAACCTTAATCTATACAATATTAAACCTGCTGTCTCTAACAGATATGTATTTTTCACTGAAAATAAGTTAGATTAATTTATACTGGCAGAAAGCCTTTATCTTTGGAAAGTCACAACCTAATACTCTTTAGAGTGCAGATGATCCATCAGGTTGTTTTTTGAAGCCTCACCCCCAGAATAACATAATTTAATGCATAATAAGTTCCCACATCTCTCCTGAAAAGTCACTTATTTTTCTGTGTGAAGGAATGAGTGGGATTCCTAGGCACTTTCTCAAAATAGGAAAGTTATTGAAAAAAAAATCGCTTTTATACATTATGGTGGTAATGTGAAGAAAATTTTTAAAAAAAGTTTCCCTTACACTTTTGAAAAATTTGTTCTTGTAGATATTATGGCATTGGTTTTTTATAAGTTTTATTAAAAGATACTTTTACCACTTCTATGAAATTCTAAAAATCTTGGCTACTTTACCTCCATTTGCTTGCTTACCTCTTATATATTAGTGATATTGTGTGTTTTCTTTAACCGGTGGATATGTACTGTGATTATGCTGCTCTTTCAGGTTCTGTGATGCTGATTAGAAGCCCTATTTGGATGTACTGGGCATCATTAAATTCAAAATTCCAGGCCATGTGCTTGAGTACCCACCTGTTCTCTATTTTCATCGGGATGACATTTACATGGTGGGTTCATTTTGCAAAAATGTATCAAGGCTTTAGATTTAGGATTCTTGCACATTTCTACATGTATGCTAGCCTTCAGCAAACATCTACTTTAAAAAGTACTTTTTGGCACCTAGGAAATAAAAGCATATTGTAAGTGGCAGGGTGTGTCAAGGAGGCAGATTATATTTCAATTTGATGGACAGCCAATCAAAGAAAAAGTATATTTGCACAGTTGAAAATGGAGGACAAAATGCAATTAGTGCACTCCTGCTGCAAATAGTATGTATGATAAAATTAGAACCTGTCTCAGATCTCTGTTCCCACAAACAGCACATTTTCAATAGAAACCACAATTTGGTTGCATCCCATCTTGATTGCTGCCATACATATTTTGTTATTGTTGTGTTGCTTCTCACTCCCAACTCCTTATTGCATGTACAATACTTTGTGTACTTGAAGGAGCATATTGTGTTGAGCATATTGTGTTTATTTTTACCATACGGCCAATGTTTACCACAATTTATGATGTTATTAAATTGATATCAAATGTGGTAAAGTTGGTTGTTTTCTGTTTTCAGTTTTGTGGAAATTTCCCATTCTTCATTAGTAGAAAGCTTATTTAAACATTTTATTTTATATTTTAATAAGTTAATATGTTATTATACTTTAAAAGAACCAAATTAATTTTTCATATCATACTTAACAAATTTAACACTCTGATTATCTATTATCAATCTTGAAACAATTTTACAATTTTCTACATCCCTCTCACATATCAGACATTTAAGGATAAAATATTCCAAAAAGAAATGGATCTTACATAGTTTGCCCTTCAAGAAGAATATGATATTGCTTAAAGGATCTGCTTATTTAAAAATGCAAAAAAATAAAAAGTATGTGATATTATATTTAATTCTCTGCTCAAATCTTTTCATTATTACACTCAGAAAATTTAAGGACCATGCCATGGACTAGCATATTCCAATTTGACAGACAATCAATTTTTTAAAAAGACATATTTGCACAGTTGAAAATAGAGAACAAATACAATTAGTGCACTGCTGCTGCAAATAGGATGTACGATAAAATTAGGACCTGTTTAAGAACTCTGTTCGCCCACGCAGCACATTTTGATCTGGCATTGGTCTAGTTCTTGACTTCCAGTCTTCTCTCACTTTCTTTATTCTGTTTGAACCACATAAGCATCTTTGCTTACTGGGCTATCAAAAGCATGCTTCTGTCTCAGATCCTTGGCCCTGATTTTTCTTCTACTTAGAATTCTCCTTCCTTAAACATTTGCATGTCTTATTACCTCATATCTCTCAGGCCACTACTACTCCAGTGTTCATTTAGCAGCAAGGCTTTGCCTGAATATACTATATGGAATATCAGTGTCCTGTAAACCACTCCAGTCTCTATCTCCCTGACCCAGTCTTATTTTTCTTCATAGTACCTAAAGCCATCTGACATATTATATGTGGATTTTTGTACTTGTTTATTGTTTGTCTCCCAGCTCCAGTCTGTAAGTGCTAGGAGAACAGCAATTTGTTTTTATTCTTGTTATAACACAGTGCTTAGAATCAAATATTTCTTGAATAAATGAATTAATTAGCTATAATTAAGATATGTATAGTTTTCAAGGTTCTCTATTATCATATCTGTGTAAATTGATATTACTAGAACAATTTGGATTTTTACCTTTTACTGGGCTAAATAAAATGAGTAAAACTCTAAGGAACATTAGGTTTGCAAACCAGTGTTACTAGAACATTTGAAGATTACAGAAAGAGAATTTATTATCCCTCAATAAGTTGATATCTATCACAGCTTCCTGGAATATAATGTGTTATTTTCAGTTAATTAGAGCACTTCAAAAAAGCTCAGATTTCACTGGAACTGACCCATAGCCTATGTCATGTTATGGCATTGCTAGGAACTGGATGTTTATGTCAGTCTAAAATTTATATGTTGAAATCCCAATGCCCAAGATGATGCAATTAAAAGGTGGGGCCTTTTGGAAGGTGATTAGTTAATAAAGGTAGACTCCCTCATGAATGGGATTAGTGCCTGCAGAAAAGAGGTCTCAGAGAGCTACCTTGCCCCTTCCTCCACGTGAGGACACAGCTTAGAAGTCACCATCTATGAACCAGCTAATGGACCCTCACTAGATACCAAATCTGCTGGCGCCTTAATCTTGGATTTCCCAGGCTCCAGAATTGTGAGAAATAAATTTCTCTTGTTCTATGTTATTGTGCTATAGCAACCCAAACAGACCAAGTCAAGCATACAAGATAGCAACATCTCTGGCTTCCCAAGAGGTATTTTTGTAATGATCAATGGGTTTAAGGTTTTTAACTTATACTGTTACCTACTGATATATAATTAACAACTTATATATATTAATAAGTGCTAGGAGAACAGTTAAGCCAAATCTATGGTAATCATTACCTTAACTGATCTCCAGCACCTATTCCGTCGATTGTCTTTCCAAATACAGTCAATACTTGCCTTCCCAAACTTAAATTTAAATTAGTATCTATGAACTAGATTCACAAACTCTGTGTCCCTTGTATCTTCCTGAGTTGTTTTCCCGGCTTTTATTCCAGATAACATTTGCTGATTCATGCTGATTAAAGAAGTAATAAAACCCTGTCAGTTTTGCCTTCAACATCTCCTTGAGACCCACTGATCCACACATTGTTTATTAATCAAAATCTTAGGCATTTAGTCACCCTATTCCTCTTGTGTTTATGGGCTAAATATTTTTTTATCTACTCTTTGACATTTTGTCTTTTGAGCTCACTAAAATCATCTATTGTTTAAATAAACCATTTTTACATTCCACTTTGCCCACCAACTCTAACCTCTCTGCTTTTTACAAACAGCTATTTGGAGAAACTAATAAATAAAGGCTTATCCATCATTGCCCTGCTTGGGCAACCTCTACTTTTTGTGACTTACCTTAGAGTTCTAATCCTAGAGATTTATTTGTAATGCTTGTCATAATACATTTCATACTAGATTCCTTTTCTATAATGTTGGGGTCCTGATAAATAGAGCCAAAGAGGTCCAGGTCATGGAAAATGTACTAATTTGTCTCCCCACATCCATCCCAACCCCCTTCTAGTGTGTTTGCTTATATTGTAAATGCTGGAAACCCAAAAATTACATTTTACAGATTTATTTGCAGTTGTCATGCTTTATGTTACCTAATTTTGACAAAGCAGAGCAAAGTGCAGTGGCATCTGTTCCCAGAGAGAACCTTGTAAGAGACACTTTTCTTTTTCTTAGGCAGCTGTGGAAGAGTGTTGGTGACTGGTCGCTGGTGGGTGGTAGCATCTTTAGCAATAGTTTATATGCAGTTTAGTGTTTCTCCTGGCTCTATTTGTTCCTCACTGTATAGCATGTAAATCTGATTCTCTGTATCTCCTATGAATGCTATAAGATAACTATTATCTTATAAAATCCCATTGTGCTTTAATTAGCTAGAAAGAATTTTGTTCTCTGCAATGAAGAACTTTGAAAGATACAGAAGTATTCTTAACGAACTTTCCTGTTCTCTCACTCTCAAATTTGTTCTTACAGTAGTTATAAAAGCACAGAAGTTATTAAACAATAATTTTTAATACTGACTTTCTACATGTAGTTTTATGAGAATAACACTCAATGATTTCCTAGATTTCATCTTCCTTTCACAGTTGTATCATTTGGCTGTCTGTCTCTCTGTGTTAGAATTATAAGATCTAAATCATTATCTTTATTTGCCAAATTTGCTATTCTTTCCTTGCTTTTTCTTAACACCCATAGCAATCAGATATGAAGATACATTAGGAGAAGTGTATATTTTTTAACTTTTCAAATACTTGTAGATTAATTTGCCAAATAATTTCTAATCTACCTTTATTTTCTGAAACTACTTGTAATTTATCAACTTAAAAGTCTTTTCCTGAACTTTAGGAATCAGTGGATAAAAATCATCTTATAATTTCTTCACTTGTTCCCCATGTTTTTTGTCCTATTTCTGGCCATCCTAAATTCCAAGGCAGTTCTGGTACATATTTCCTTTGCTCTGATCTTTGTATTTCTTATACTTTTATTTATTCTTTCTACAAACACAAATATACTTCTTAAATAATTATTTATATGCTACAGTTCATACTACTTATATTAGCAATCCACACTTAATTCCATCTAGATCTTTTTTACATTCACCAATCTGCTGAACATTTTACTATGATTTAACTTTTAATTCTACACTAAGAAACCATATCGAATTTAGCTTACAAAAGCTTACCTTTGTAAGCTAAAATCTGCATCAGTCCCACATTGTCTACTTCACCACTACATCCTCCAAGCAAAGAACATAGCAAGAGCTCAGTGAATATTTATCAAGTGATAAGCTGAATTTCTTTTATCTTACCTTATTAATTGCTATTTACTTTCAAAGGGGATAATTTTACGCACTTTTTCTTCTATCTATAGTCAGGCCTCCATATCCACAGGTTTCACATTGGTGAATTGAAAGAATTTAAACATAAATAAATAAATAAAACTATGACAATAAAAAATACAAATAAAAAGTGATACAATATAACAGCTATTTACATATCATTTACATTGTATTAGTAAAGTAATCTAGAGATGATTTAAAGTATACAGGAAGATGTGCATAGGTTATATGCAAATACTACCTCATTTTATATAAGGGACTTGAGCATACCCAGATTTTGGTGTCCCAGGAGGTCCCTGGATCCCGTCCTTTGACAATATTGAGGAATGACTATACTGTTACCCCATCTCTCATATGCTCTTCTTTAGATTAGTTCCACAAGATATTATCCTTAATTAAATTTCATTGAATGATAGTTCTTGATTTTGAATTTGTATCTGTAAATGAACAAATGACAATGACAGCTGTAATTGGGCTTAACTTTTTCTAGAAGCTACTGAGATGGGAGGTAGAACATAGGAGATCAACAATATCTGGGCGTAACATTTTCATAGGACGCCATCTGCATTAGCCAACTACACTGCATGCACTACGTAATCAGGAAAAAAAGTGATCATTAATGTCAACATATATAAATTGGTGATAGAATTCATTTTTTATGCAAAATGCTTTAAATAAATACTATGCGCAGGTATAATTACAGGCATTGAGTTTATAATCATTAACAACACAAAGATAGAATAGTTTTCTATATTCATGGCATTCAGAGTATAATAAGAGAGACTATCAAACGTTACAGATATAAAATAAGCCATCAGAGCAAAACACATGATGCTATGAAAGCACATAAAAGAAAAAGACAAATTATTCTGAAAGTTCAGGGAAGGCTTTTCTGAGAAAATGAAGAATGTGTATAGGTTACTTAAGTTGCAGGGACTGGGTGGTGAAGAAATTGTTTCAGAAAATCATTGTACAAAGTCCTATGGAGGTTGAGACCTATTGTACCAGAGCACAGCGGTAGTTTAGAACAAGGGAAAAAACAGCAAGAAATGAGTCTAGGTAGGTAAACAGGAATGAGATCATGTAAGACCTTGTAGGCCATAGGAAGAATTTAAGCACAATGGGAAGATATTAAAGAATTTTAAGCACAGATATGACATAATTATAAATAATTAGAATTATGTATAAAAAGGATACTCTTGTTTATTATTTATAAATTTTCTTTATTATTTATTTAAATAGATTTAGGGGGTACAGGTGGTTTTTTGTTATATGGCTGAATTGCATAATGGAGACAACTAGGCTTTTAATATACCCATCACATGAATAGTGTACATTGTACCTGATGGGTAATTTTTCATCTTGCAGGCCCCTCCCACCCTTCCCATTCTGGGTCTCCAATATCCATTAAGTTTATGTGTACTTGTGGAAAGTAGATTAAAGAGTTAAAAGTCAGTGCTTGGAAAACAGAAGGTGATTGCAGTAGTGTAAAATATAAATGAGTTTCTCAGGTATATTTATGCCATCCCAGTCCCAATCAATGTTCTTGCCTCTATGGACTAAGAAACATTTTGGTTGAATTATGGAATTTATTTATAAAATAATCTTACTACTTTCATTTGTTTTATTGTAACCATATACAAGTAAAAAGCTCTGATTTAAAACCTAATCCTGCATTCTTTTGGATTAATTTAATGAAGCATTTCTATTGACTTTGCATTTTGGATGCTTGCTTTATTACTCACACATCTCTATGTTAATATGTCATTTTAACATCTGAAATAAATTTTGAAACTTAAATCAAATTATAGTTTATGCAATTAAAGGTATAGGTTTCAGAGTAAAATATTATCATATAAATGTGCTCTCATTAATATTGTGGGTAGAAAGACCTAAAGTAATAAAATCAGGAAGCACAGAGGTGTAATTGTAAAAATACATTTTAATTTTACATTTTATTTAGTAGATTTCTTAGTGAGGCAGAACTTTAAATAGCACAAGAATTTCACAGCTACTTATTTGATTAGACAAAGAAAGTCACCTGAGAACAAATTTCCTTCAAGTATGCCAACTGGGTCCATTTTGAATTTTGAAATCCTACTGTATCCCAAACAATGTCATTATTTTTAATATAGGAGGCTTGATGAGGCCTTGAATTTAAAATATCCTGTATTTCAGGTATAAGCAAAGTAAAACTATAAGCCCTATTATCAAGTACATAAGTATTATGGCTACGAATAGAAAAAAAAAAAAGAAAAAAAGAAAAAAAAGAAAGAATTTCTCTAGTGTCCTGACCCTGAGTTAACCTGAGAGTTTAATACCTTGGGGCTGTCCTTTTCGTCCTGAACTACCCACTATTGTTAATATCAGCCAGGCCACTCCACCTTGCTTGTATTCCTGTATTGCTCCATTATCATTTCATTAATAATGAACAAAAGCATCAAAGCCTTGGTTTCAATACTGGTATCAGCAATATCTGACTCATATCAGTCACCGTTTTGTTTTTACTTTCAGACATCAGAGACTACTATTTTTATTTAGAAACTAATTTAACATGAGATATTGCATAAATTGCAGAGTCTTCAAGATGACCACTAAGCCTTGCCAAAAGAGCTTGGAAAAATTCCCAACATACCACTGGACTACTCTAGTAAAAACACAGCTGCCACTGCCACTGGTAGCTCAACAGCCAAGAAATGCACTAGAATTCCACCAATGTCACCCAACTTCCTCCAGCACCTCTTAGCCCATAGTGATGGGGAGGTTGATTATTTTCCAGTACTGCACAATAAAACAGTTTCTTTTCAGAAATGATTTTGTTTGATCATGCTTTCTTAGCTGATCATAATCCACACAACAAATTTCTCTATAAATCTCTATTTATATGGCTTTTACTATCCCACATCTTAACACCTTAATTTGTTAGTAAAAGCCAAGTAGAAGAAACAGACTCTTCAGCCACTGGGCTTACTTCTTTCTTGTATGATAGTATTGCCAGGAATTAAATGACATACCTGTACATTAGCTGCAGGTTAGATCAAGAAATGCATTTTTTAGTTTCCTGTACACCATTATACAAAAAGTTAAACTGGAAATATATTGTTATGAGGATTGAGTGAGAAAATTTAAACCATCTACCACAAATATTTTTATATAATCCAAGATCTTTTCTCTCTCTCTCTCCCTTCTGTATGGAAGTTGGACTATCTCTTAAACTGAGTAAACCCTAGGGATCCTTAGACAATTCTAGGGAGACCGCTAGTAGGAAATTCATTACTAATGTGGGCAGTTTGATCATCAAGTATTTAGTGTGAACATACTAATAAATCCAGTAGGTAAGGCAGATCATACTCAGTACTTACATAAATACACAGAGAATTGTATATGTTCATTATAAGCAAGGGATAGTACAGGACAATGGTGTAATAATCATAAGGGCTTGACAAATATAACTTAGAATATGGATAAAAAGTCAAGGCCAAAGTGTTTTAAACATACAGAAAAAAAATTTAATAACTTGATAGCTGTATTCAACATTCTTTTGCTAGCCACAAAACACAAATATTACCATGTTTGCATATATAGATACCTTTTATTGGATTAATTGCTCCAATCATAAAAATATCTATAAAAAATCATTCATTTGCTTTCATATATTAAATTTAATATTTTTATATTTCTCATATATAAATATTCCAGTATACTGATAAAAAATTTAAACTTTTATATTATTATACTATAAAATAAATTCTTCTCAGAAAGTGTTTGATTCCTCAGTCTCTTAGCAGACAGTAATTTCAGACCCAAGATTTCTGCATAAACAAAGTGGTTCTTTAAAATCCCAATCCTTATAAATAAGTAGGTTTGTTAGTTTTTTAACAGATCCCAATCCTTGTAAGTAGGGTATTTGTTTTTTAACAGAATCCAAGTAGTTCATTGTTTGATTCTTATTTTTTCACCCCTTGGTGTACTATTTATTTTGTTATATTAATGTCCTTTATTGCATACAACTCCAAAGACTTTCATTAAGAGGGTGGAACAATTATTAAATAATGTTTATAAATATATATAAGGTTTTGTATTTATGACATTTATACTGGTAAACCCAATGGAAACATTTTTCCATATCTTATATGACCTCTACAGCACACTTTATTTTTGTGTTTTCTTTTTTGTTTTTTGTTACTTCCTTCATCTCTCATATACCACACTTTAATGGGTTTCTTCTTACAATTCTAAATGTTTCTTCTCTCCCTCCTCCCCCATCCTCTGCCTGGCCCCCACTTTTATCTTAATGCTAAACTTTGGAGTTCTTCAGGCATCAGTCCTAGTTTCTATTATATTCTATTCTCACTATGCACATAATCACTAAATGGATTTGTGTGTTCTTTTCTCCTTTAACAAATTCCATATTAATATTTTAAGGCTAGAACTGTCTTCTGATTTCCAAATTGGTATATACCATTGTCAAGTTTTCATCTCTGGTTTGATATCACAGATACATTCATGTTTCACATGTCTATAACTGGATCATAATAATTTGGAGTGTCAGGGACCCCAAATAATATCCATCATAAGTTAGTAGCTTCCTAAGTAAGAGAGATGTAAGATGAAAATTAACATATTTTAAGAAAAGCTGGATTTGAAGATTGATTTAAAATTGTGTACAAATTGAGCTTCCTAATACTTCACATTTGAATAAGGCTTACCCAACCAGTCACTGTGGATAAACCATAGACTTGGCTTCCTGGACAGGCCGCTTAGAGCAAGAAGTGGACATGTTCAGAAGGCTCTTCTCTGCTAACAGACAGATCCAAAAAGAGGAATGAAATTGGAGAAGTGAGAAGCTGGAAGAATCCCTCCTATGATTTTCCTTATCAAAAAGAATGGAGTGGAAATTTTTCTTGATAGAAGCTAAAGGAATTGAGGATAATATCTCTCCCTGACAATGACTTTCCTCTTAATATACTCAAATATATACACTGTAGTTGGTAGCCACTGTCATCTTTTTTCCAAGGTAGGATTATCTGTTTTATGAACTACTTCAATACCTCCTAATGAGTATTAACCCTACAATATGTACTCAAAGCAGCTAAATTGGCCTTTTTAAAGACATCAGTTCATTTCATGCTCTGCTTAAAAGCCTTCAATGGCTTTCCACTGTCTTCAAATCATTCATATGGCTAAAAACCTTTATTTAACCATTTTTTTAATCTTAAAAGCAATAGGTATCTCATTTCCATTGTTCAAATGAGAAAATAGAGTTGAAAAGGAAAGATAATGTGTTACAAAGAGGTTTCATTTTAAGAATTAGACAGATTGTACGGGTATAACTTTGTGGCTGTCAATTATTTCTTACTACAGTTCATACAATGCAACAACCCATAAAGTTACTCTATCCGTTCCCACTCTCAATTAAAAACAAAACAAAATGAAACAAAATTCAGTGTTAATATTTAAGTATCATACTAGACAAATTAATTTAATTTTTTGGTGAAAGGTTTCTGGCTACATTAGCTTTAGCAATAGGTTATTGATCATATATTTAAATATATAGGAACTCACCACAGAAGATGGCTGAGCAGACACATCAGCTGCCAGATTGTCGCAGAAAGAAGGAAAAGTTTTAGATGAAAAACAAACAAACAAACATAGATTGGGTGTAATACCAAGAGAAAAGTTCCAGAATTTACCAGAGATTTCATGGGAAGAGGTTGCAGAGCAGAAAAGAAGGAGCAAGATATGGGCAGAGATCAACCCCGAGAGGCTTAGACTCAGCAAAAAGGGTTCAGCGGAGTGATTTGTTTTTCCCTCCCTCACATCTCTGGCAGTCATCAGGCTCCCAAGCTGCTGGAGAGCCTTTCTAACCTCAGGAGACCAAAAGCAGCTGCCACCAGTGAACTGGGAGCTTCTTGAGGACAAAGCACCAGGCTGCCAGCCCCCTGTAGTCACTTCTCGACACTACAACCAAGTCATGAGGGCAGGGACCATAATGTTTTTCTACCTGCCACTGTTTGTCCTTCCCAGGGGGCTTCAGGCCCTCAGTTTCCATCTCACTTATTCCCACACAAACATATCCCAACTCTGGCCTAGACTGCAGAAGGCACAGGGGGCTGGTGGGTCCCAGGGGACCTGTGGAGCTAGAAAGCCTGGACATTCTGGGCGGGCTCCCATCTGGAGAGAGGGACAGAGATGACCAGACTGCTAGCTTTCCACCATTCAGACTCTTTTCCTCCGCTTCCTCTCCCCATCTACTGCTGCCAAGAGAGACATAACTGAGTTGGGGCTTTCAGGATTGGCTGCTTCCCCTCTGTCGGTGCATCCACCACACCAAGTCTTCCAAAGAGAGTGGGGCTCAAACCTTTCCTCTTAAAGACCTGCAGTGGACTAAGGGGTTGTTTGGACTGTGAGCTCCCTGCTCATCAGCCCTTCCCGATGCTACTTGCCTAGCTGCTCCATCAGAGCAGGGCACACCCCGAAGCAGAGGGACATGAAACCTGCTTGAGCACCCCATAGGCAACTCAGGACCAGCATGCTTCTCCTTGGCACAGTCAGGGATTGATCTTCTGGGACCTAGGACAGGCCTGCAGGCCATATCCTGGACCCCCCAGGACTACCAATTGTGTTGCTTGGAGGCGCAGAGGGGAGATGTGTAAACTACTCTCAGCAGGCAAGGGAGCCCTCATGGGCAGAACTGAAAAGAAAGTGCAGTGTAAGTCCCAACCACAGTGCACTTGTGGAGCACCCCTCCCCTCACAGGAAGGCTGTATTCTCAGCCCAGGGACAATTCCTGGACAGGGAAGCTCCCAGCCCATAGCACCATAAACAGGGAGCTCAGCTAGCTTGTGCTCCTGCCTGCTGGCAGATGCTGGAGGGAGACTGCAGAGCAGGGGAAGGGGAAGAGTGAAACTTGCTTCTGACAGCCAGATTGTGAATCTCAGATGGCCCCTCCCCTACAAGCAGACTTGCTGGGTGGAGCCACTTCAGTCCCTCCCTGGCTATTTTCCCTAGAAGCCTGGGAGTGGAACTTTGACTTTTATGGAGACAGCTATCTTACCAGGTTTTGTGGACCCTGAGGGCAGGCTCACCCAACCTAGCCTCACTCCCCAACCTGCCTCTGCTGTGGTGGAGAATAAAGACTTACCTGGTAGTTCCAGGGCCCTGCGTACAACCTGGGGCATTCAAATGCTTCTGCTGAAGGGCTAGAGCCAGTCACAGCTCCCCAAAATAACACTGCAGCTGGTTCTTGTTTCCAACAGGTGCCACCTACTGACAGGGAAGTCAACTTGCACAGACCTTTACAACATTTACTGACTCAATCATAAAAGATGTGGTTGATTCTTACCCACAAGCACCACCTACTCTCTCTGAGATTAAAGTGGAGATGTCAACACAATTCACACTATTAAGAAGACAGGCCTGGGGAAAGAGAAACGATTCTAAAGACTTCCATCCTCCCTCTTCAAAGAGAGCCTGGGAAGATGCCCACACACACAGCTCACCACTTCTACACCATTCAAACAACTAGCAACTAAGAGAACCACCACACTAAGGATACCTATATCCAAGATATCCATTCAGAACCTAGACCACCGTCAAAACACCCACAAGCAAAGCCAAAGTTTCTTACCTAACATATGCTACAGACATATTCTTACAAGTGAGAAGGGGAAAAAAAGCCCCATCTAAACAAAAGAAAATCCAAAAATAAGAAGCAATAACTGCTTCAGAAGAGAAAGAATCAGTGCAAGAATTTTGGAAGTATGAAAAATCAGAGTGAAAGGACACCCCAAAAGGGAACATCAGCTCTCTAGAAATGGACCCCAACCAAAATGAAAATATTGAAATGACAAATAAAGAATTCCAAATATGGATTGTAGGGAAGCTCAATGAAAGGAAGCTCGGAGAAAATGGTAACCAACTGAAAGAAACCAGGAAAACAACACACATAATGAATGGAAAATTCACTAAAGAGATCAACATCCTAAATAAAAACCAAATAGAACTTCTGGAAATGAAAAATTCATTTAAGAAAATATAAAACATAGTGGAAAGTTTTAAGAATAGACTAGACCAGCCAGAAGAAAGAATCTGAGAGTGTTTCAATTAATTTAGTCAGTCAAAAATAAAGAACAAAGAATTAAGAGTAATGAACAAAGCTTATAAGAAATATGGCTTTATGTAAAACAGCCAAATGTAAGAATCACAGGTGTTCCTAAGAGTGAGGAAGAAAATGCACAAGGGCTGAAAAACCTATTTGAGGGAATAATTGAGGAAAACTTTCCTGGTCTTGCTAGTGATTTAGACATTAAGGTACAAGAAACTCAACAAAATTGAGTAATTAGCAATTTTTTCTAATATAATACTCTTAGAAAAGGAAGCACTCAGAAAAGCTTTCTATCTAAGCGGCATATTACTAGCCCCTGAGTTTGCAGGAGGTGGACATAAATCAATGAACCTCCCACCCTGTTCCACACCTGTTCCATCAGCAATCCAGGACATTGGGGCCAATACATAAGATGTTGCTATATATTACTGGGGTAATGGAAAACAATGGCATTCCCAAGATAATGTTCCAAGGTGAGAATTTTAAAACTGCCCCCCATTTCTGTATCCTCCTGTAATATCTCTTTCTCCCAGGACACTGTTCACTCATATGCTGTCTCTTCTCTCTCTTTTTGTGTACCAATTCACAGCAGCCTCTAATCTCCCAGGTTGCTCACTTTAATATTAACTTTTCAAATCTGTGCTTCACTATGGCTTCTGTAATTTCTGTAGAGTAGATAATATGGGAGAAATCCAAAACCATGTGCTAGTTACCATTTTATCAGATATCAGAAGTCCCCTGACTTACTTGTTTAATATTTCAAGTTTTAAAATTTTAAGAATATCTGCATATATACTCCAGAGAACTTCAAAATAATTTGAGGCAAGTTAAACATTTTGTTCATAACCTTTCAATAACTTCTGAAAGCTTATTTTATCTCCTAATCAAATGGATTATTTTGACATTTTATTGATATAATCATAAATAGACATATTTGAGAAGTCAAGAAGAGTGGTGAGTCATAATCATTACTAAAGTACGTAAAATAAAATGAGAGAATAACTCAGTATAATTTTAGCTTTAATTAAATGAATGACACTTGGGTTTAGTTAGATTTTGGGAAAAATTCTAGCATATTGTATGGAAATTTTCAAGGTCTGAGGATATAAGTTTAATATTTTATGATAGAATGATAATAAAGCCAAAGGAAAGATTATATCTCAATGCAGTGGTCCCCAACATTTTTGGCACCAGACTAGTTTCATGGAAGACAATTTTTCCACAGACCAGGGCTGGGGTGGGGGATGGTTTTGAGATGATTCAAGTGCATTACACTTATTGTGCAGTCAAACCTCTCTGGAAAATAAAACATTATAGACACCAAGGGCACTACTAAATCTCTAGGAACTTCTTACAATTTCTGAAATATTTATATTAATAACATTTACCCTTAAGAAAAATTGAATCAAGGGAATGCTTACCATCTCTTTTGATTTATAATGCCTCCCATGTAACTTATAACATATTAAATAACCTTAATTGTTTGTAACACCTCTCTCATAAGAAGGTGAAAAACCAATTCCTTTATGATTCTCAAGGGCCCTTTGGGAAATCTCAAAGACAGTGTTAGGCGCAAATGATAACATTTAGAATTTGTTTTGGGAAGGCAAAAATGTCAAAAGGTATAAGGAGGTTTGAACACGATTAACTAGGATCATAGGTTACTGAGAAAATACTTGGCTATCTATCTATTTATTGAGAGGGTCGATAAGGGTTTTAAAAGCAAACACAAGAGGTAACATGATTGTAAAGAACCTTAGTTCTTTCAAAGGTAAAAAGACTTGATTCTCTTAAATATTCAAGGACATGATAAAGTCAAAAAAAACCACAAGAAATTATTCTGGTAAAAGACAAAATTTTTACCTTTAAGGCAGATTATTCAGAAAGTAAAGAAAAACATTTTGTAAACTCTTATTAAGAGTATACAAACAATCCAAGAAACTTTTGTTATTTTAACAGAGAGAAAACCAAATTCTAGTCTTGTTTCAGCATAATATTTGATACCACAGTTCTTTTTTATATATAATCCCATGAAACCTTAGCTAGCTTTGACCACAACAGATAAAATTCTTTTCCTACAAACTTTACACAGCTTTCTATATTCATTCAAATTTTGATCTACTGTTTCCCCTTAGTCATTCTGGAACAAGCAATCATTTTACCTTAAGACAAAACTACTATCTTTTACTTAAAAAATAGTTCTATATTTTACATACTAAAGTTTTCCTTTCTGATATTATTTCTCCTTGTAGATTCTTATTTACATACATTGGTTATAACTACAATAACTTTTATTTCACAGATGAAACTATGAGGTGGATAATTCTGAATTATCTGTTACATCAATACTCTGTAGCAGACAAGCAGAGTTTATGAATATACATTTCACATTTTTTATAGCAATATACTTCCTTATAGTACAACTTCTTAATCTGGTAAAAATGAACATTAACAGACCGAGATTGAGTCATCTATTTATTTAATCTCTTTTATGAGGCACCATAAAAATAAGAGGCAAAAAGAATATAAAGTTAAAACATAGTTTCTAGAAAAATACTATTGGAAGTATTAGAAGTTCAATTTTCTTAATACCTGGAAATTATAGGAAGAGCTAATTTATATATGTGCTTATTTATTATTAAGCCAATTAGAAAGAGATCCTTTAAATTTTTTATACGATAAGTTGATAATATCTTTTGGGCATAGCAAAATATTACCTGTATATGACTTACATACAAAAATACACACATGTATATTTATAAACATTCAGACAGACACAGATAAAGAGATCGTAGCTTCAGTTTCAAAATTTTAGACAGGAATTGGGGATAAGCACAGAAATATTATATGAATCAGATGGTTTTATATAACAGATCTGGCTCTCTCAATTGCCCTACCTTTATATTTTTACTAAGATTGTGTTTTTAGCAGATGGGACAAATTAACATTACTAGGTCAACATGAGGCTCATGTGTCCCCACTGATATTTGTGGATAAGAGTCTTAAGATTTTCTTTGCCTTCATGTGTAATCTTATGAAGGCTGTGAACTCAATTTTGGCTGAAAGTCTAAGGAGAAACCAAGAGGCCATTGGGTTATCTCCAGAGCCCCCATCTGAGTGGATAAAAGATTCAGCATGTTTCTAATTAGTTTTTTAAGCCTCAGGTGGTTCCTCTTAGGACTCCTGAGTCCATCAGGAGCCCCTGATGGGGAGGGAGCCTGAAGCTTGAGTGACCATAGGGAGTGATGTGATGGCCAAAATGGGAGAGAAAAAGTCTGAGAGGTTTGAGTAGAGGGATGGAGAGAGCAGGAGTGGTTAAGGAGACTGATCAAGGATTTAAGGGAGGGGAAAGGAAGGTCAAAGATGGTAAAGAGAAGGAAGAGGGAGGAGGGGTGATGATAAGGGGGACATCTTAGAAGGGCCAGTGCAGGGAGATCCCAAATTTCCCAAGAGGTCACTGAAGTTCTAAATATTCTTTAACAAAATGTGGCCATATTTGAATCTACGGAACTGAATTCGTGCCTTAATCATGAAGTATGTAGTTTGCTGCAGAAGAAAAGGAGAGAGAATGCCAATACAGTGAAAATTAAAGTGAATTAAGATAATTAAATTAGAGATAAGATCCTAAAGGAGCTGGGGAAAGTACCACTTAAATACTACCTTGCCGTTTCACCTTCCTAGCAGCCAAAGTAGCTCACCCCTCAACCTCCAGTGCAATCCTCAATGGAAGAGCCAGGGAAACATCCTTGCTCAATCGTCATTAAAGGAATGAAGGGAAGACATGACAGTCCTCACAGAAGGGCCAAAAAACATTTCTTTGCCTGAAAGAATCAAATTAACTCCTTACAGTACTTCTACAGATAAGACAACTGTAGCACTGGATTGGGTGGTGTGACTCGCCACCATAGACCCTGATTTCCCCAGCAAGGGAAGGACACAAAGGACCCAAAAAGCTGGCATGAGTACCTGAGAGAAGAATGCTATTTCTGAGGGAGTCAGCACTCCATCCAAGTCATAACACCAGAAAACTGTCAAACAAAACAAACTTGGACTTAGGTCTGAAAAGACTTTACTCCAAAGACTATTCCAACAGGGAGAACACTCTGACCAGTAGATTTACAAATGTTTCACAGGTCAGGAAAAAAGACATTTTCTTTTACAGAGAGGAATAACCAAGACTCGAAAGACCAGATGTTGGGGAATGGGATGAGCAGATGGCATGACTTTTGATCAGGGAGCATTTTTCTCTGCAGTCAGATGATTTTCAGATGAGGTCATTAGGAGTTTTTCTGTGTTACAATGCTTGTTTAAACTCAGGAGAAAGCCAAGGTTCAGGGATCTGTGGGAAGGAAAGAAGCCTAACTAAATTTTGGTCAAGTTAGAGGACGCTCTGTCCAAATTGATTAGGGGACAAAGAGTTCAGCTAAACATTTGTAAGACAAAGAGTGGGAATTTAGAAGGTCTATGTCTGGCTGTGTCATAGGTGAACAAGGGTATCATCCGCAAGTCTTAGTAAGTCATGAGGGGAAAGGCAGCTTTTTTTTTGTTTTTTTTTTTTTTTTTGTAAACCATATCCTGGAATTCAAAAGGGTAAGAGTTTCTTTATCACCATTGTTTTCAAGAACACAGGGCTCAGGCAAATTTCAACATGATCAATATGAAGGAATTATGAAACATGCATATAGTTTTTTATTACTATTTTAAATTTTCAAATTGTGTGTATATCTTAAGTTGCTGACCATTTAAAAATTAATACATATTTTGAAATTGATTAAAATATTTCTGTCTATAGTACTCAGGTTTTCAAAAACTAACAAGGGGGTTATGATAAATAACAATAATTTGTGGCTTTCTAAAATATCCAAAGAATAAAAATATCACAAGCAAACACAACTAAATGAAGTTAACATAAAATTTAACTGCTAAAAAATGGTTGAAATCACTTTTTCTATGAATATATAAATATGCACTAGTTAATCAGCTCATTCTTTTTTTTTAATTCTGACAAAGCTATAGAGATAATAAAATAGTCATGGCTTTCACCCTTGGAATTGTAATTCCACTTCCAATCTTTCCATTTGAGCAAGTTTAAGCATCATGAAAAATTTAACAGTAATTAATGGATCTTTAAAATTTTTCTTCAATTGAAGGCATATGCTAATTACAACCCTGCCTAGTTAGAAGCATGGGACGTGTGCAGAGAAGAGATCTATGCGAGCTCAACCATGATGTGAACATCTATGAATAGTTCTTTCCACAAAGTGTGCAGAGTTTGCAAATGCTTCATATTAATTACGATTTGTTCATAAGAATGTTTACTTTTGATTCTGAGCCTAGGACTAAATTTTAAAACTTGTATTTCATGACTAAGAAGGCAATTATTCTGTCAGCTTCAGTAACTATATAGCAGTTATTTGGTTACCAGGTTTAAGATTTTTTAACTACCTGAAGCTGTTACTTAAATTACACTTCAGGGTTTTATTATCTCGACTTCTAACAATGCCAAATTCATCTTCCATTTCGATTCTCTTTTTCCCTTAAGTCGTATCTGTCCTTTTGCTTTATTTCAAGCCGTAAGTCTATTAAATACTATGCACAGAGTCCACAAATTGCTACCAGAAGTCACTTTTTATTGCTGCTAAAAAATCAATTGCAGGTTAGATTTTTCAATCTGAATATTTGGGAATTGTATTTGTGGCTTCAAAATTATATTCTATATAACCCTTTTTATTAATTATAGAAATAATCAAGTTAGAGAAAACCATAGTGGTAGTTGAGCATAGGAATTAGCACCATTAATCTCAAATAAAACATGGATAATGTTTCTTTCTCAATATAGTTTTTAATAGCTTAAATTGAAGACCACTTTTCAAATTTTAATCCAGTTGATAAGGCTTTGTGAAAATGTGAATAAAATACTGTACTTGAGAATAAAAGGGTGCAGTATTTCTGGTTTTGTCATTTCCTGATAAATAACTTTACTCAATCACTTTTTTTTTCAGTTTTGTATTTTATTTATTTATTTTTTAAAGTTATTTATTATGTTTTATTTCAAAATATTACAGACATACAAATGTTTTTGGTTACATGGATCACTTTTGTAATGAAGTACAATACTAGTTGATAACAGTGTTGTGAATACTAAATCAGACCATATACATATATAATAGAGCAGCTGATATAATTTATAATATTAATGATATTAGTTTAAATATTATGCATATCCCAAAAGTCTTATTTCATACTTAATGAAAACAACTTACTTAAATATATGATAAAATAGTTGTCTCATTAAATACAATGATCAGATTACAAACTGGTCACTCTTAATCAGAATTCTCAAATGCTTTTATATTTTTTTTTTATTTTTTTTATTTCATCTCACTATGGGGGTACAAAAGTTCAGGTTATATATATTGCTCATGCCCCCCCATCCCCCCGAGTCTGAGCTTCAAGCGTGTCCATTCCCTAGACAGTGCACATCGCACTCATCATGGAGAGAGTTGGAACCCATTCTATTAAGTGAAGTATCCCAAGAATGGAAAAATAAGCACCACATGTACTCAACAACAAACTAGTTTCCCTGATCATCACCTAAGTGCACATTTGGGAATAACACCAATTGAGTATTGGACAGAGGTGGGGGCTGGGGGGAAGGGATGGGTGTATACCTACTTGATGATGCGCACCTACAATGCGCACTGTCTGGGGAATGGACACACTTGAAGTTCTGACTGCGGGGCATGGGGGTGGGGGGAGGGGATGGGTGCATACCTCAAATGCTTTTAATACTGAACAGGTCTGAGCAGATTTCCCCTAACAGTACTACTTTATACCTAATATCCAATCATTGTAAATGCTCCTTTGCTGTTATAATAAATGTTACCAGAGTCCATTTATTCATATATAATTGCAATAGGATATTCTATTTTTTTCTACCTTTCTTCCACCCCACAAGAACTCTGACATGGTCTTATGGCCAGGCTTCTGCTAAAATGACAACGGGGGATATGGTAGTCTATAAAGGGTACTTGAAATAGCAACCACAGTAACTAGACACCATGATCCAAAACTGGGGACTTCGTGGACACAGTGCAGAGGACTTCTAGGCAGTCCAACCTTACACAATGCCTAATAGTCCAAATATTGCTAGCCCGTCAATGGCATTTGAAGACTTTACTTTCTTGCTCTCTGCTTCTCCCTGTTTGACAGAGAGCCACATCTTCTCATGCAGGACCAAGCACATCTCTGAGTCATGATGGTGAAGATTGGAGCAAATGGATTTGGTCATATTAGGCTCCTGGTCAACAGGCCTGCTCTTAACTCAAGCAAAGTGGATATTGTCATTGTAAATGGCCCTTTCATTGACCTCAACTACATGGTCTATATGTTCCAGTATGATTTCACCCATGGCAGGATCAATGGCACAGTTGAGGCTGAGATCAGGAAGCTTGTTGTCAATGCTAAGCCCATCTCCAATGAAGCCCATCTCCACCTTCCAGGAGTGAGATCCTACCATCACATGGGGTGATGCTAGTGATGAATATGTGGAGTCTGCTGGTGTTTTTACTACTTTAGAAAAGACTGGGGCTCACTTGAAGGGTGAAGCCAAAATGGTCATCATCTCTGCCTGCTCTGCTGAGCCCCCATATTTGTGATGGGCATGAACCATTAGAAGTATGGCACCTCCCTCTTGATCTTCAGCAATGCTTTCTGCACCACCAACTGCTTTTCCCCCATGGCCAAGGTCATCCATGACAACTTTGGGGACATCATAGGAGGACTCATGACCACATTCCATGCCATCACTACCACCCAGAAGACCGTGAATGGCCCCCTCTGGGAGACTGTAGCATGACAGCCATGGGGCTGCCCAGAACATAATCCCTACACCTACTGGTGCTGCCAAGGCTGTGGGCAAGGTCATCCCTGAGCTGAATGGGAAGCTCACTACCATGTCTCCTTCCCCAATGTGTCAGTTGCAGATCTCATCTGTCATCTAGAAAAAGCTGCCAAATATGATTACCTCAAGAAGCAGGTATCACAGGCCCCCTAAAGAGCATCCTTGGCTACACTGAGGATATTTCCTGTAACTTTAAGTGACAGCCACCCTCCACCTTCAATGCTAGGGCTGGCATTGCTCTCAATAATCACTTTGTTAAGCTTGTTTCCTGGTAGGATAATTTGGCTACAGCAACAGGGTAATGAACCTTATGGTCCACATGGTTTCCATGGAGTAAGAGCCCCCTGGACCACCATTCACAGAGCATGAGAAGAAGAGAGAAGTCCTTGGGTGCTGGATGTTTCTGCCCCCGTTCAATCCCTCCAAACACTGAGAAGCTCCTTTCTTCATACAATTTTTATTCCACACTTCCTGAAGAAGGGGAGGGGCTCAGGGAGTCCCACTGTGCCCACCCCACCAAGAAAAAAAAAAAAAAAAGAAAGAAAAAAACCCAAAGACTTTACTTTCTTGATGTGGGACATAGATTATATTTTAAAACATAAAAATTTTTAAAAATCTACTTAATTTTTTTCAAAGTTTTATCTCACAAGGCGTGTTGTATCACGTGTTCCTTGCCTGGCAATACAATTCACATGCAGTGCTCAATCTTTAGTCCCGGAGTTAATTTTCTTTTTAACACCTTAAAAATTTTCACCTATGTTCTGTCTGCCCAGATTGCGTCTTTCCAGTGCCATTTCATCTTGCAAACTCCTACTCAACCTTCACATTTTGTACCAAATATGTTCTTGTCTAGAAAAGTTTATATCTACAGGCAGAGTTTCTGTAGCATTTATAATTTTTATAACAGTGATTATATTTTACTCTTCATGAATATAATGGGCCCTTGTGTTCTTTGTGTCACTTTTGAATCTCTACCACTGTGCCTGGCACAGAGAAGATATCCAATAAATATTGACTAAATGAGTGCTGGTTTAAGAAATATTTCTTTAAGATCTACTCTGTGACAGACACTGTTATAGGTATATAAATAGAACATTCAATGAAACAGCAGTTTGCTTGCATGTATGTTTGTTTGTTTTGATCTATATTGGGTGTCCAAGTTGGTCTGCTCATCCCAGGAAGCTTAGCATTTCAGTTTTGTCAGAGTTAGATTCTAATAGCCATTTCTGTGTGTGACATTCTGAAAGAGCCCTAAGGAGATTCTCTGTAACTTCATAAATCAGAACATATGATAAACTGTGGTCCTGAGATTATACAGTTAAGAGGGAATATAAAACCTTTTTATTCTGAGATGCTACCCCGCCTCAAAAAAACCCAGAAAAATGTCCTGAATTATGAGGTAAGAGCAGACATGATAAACATCAGCTTAGAGAACCATCAAGCAAAAAATTCTCCAGCACAGGGCAAATTTCTCCCAGGTTTTACCAATGATGAAAACATCATAAACTGATAAATGAATCTTTTAACTTACAGAGAAATTAGAGATAAAAAGTTTACATGGAACCCTAATATATAAAAACATACTATGGAGACGTTAGTCTGTTTGAGACATAAAATAGAGGTACCATGGTTCTACAAATTTGGCCTTTGTCTTACTTCCTAAGAGCCCACCATTAAATTTCTGGGCTTCAAAGCAGTATTAGAAAACCATAGTGTATAACATGCATTACTATGAACAGAAATAAGGTTGTTTTATGTATTTTGTTAAATGGTGAAAATGAGGGCATTAGTTATAAACATGTTAAATTGCACTGCTGGTAGATTATCTTTGTGTCAACTGTAGAGATGATTTTTACTTTTAATTTTCTCAGCCACATTCATTAAGAGAGGGTCTCCAATTCTGTTCTGTTCAATATCTCTTAATGTCGATTATTGTTATTCACACTAGTCATGTTATATAAAGTCACTGCAAGTACTGAATTAATGAATAGTAAACTATTGCTTCTCAGGAAAATACACATGGTTAGGTTCTCTGGTCTTAACATATTCACCAACCAAAATACCATTTCTGTTATTCATTTGCAATACTGTAAAACAATCCAGTCTCATCAGCATAGAAAACCTGCTCTTACACATAATCTTTTTTCTGTATAACACATACCAAGTATTTTTAAATTTTTCTGCAGTCTCCTGAGCTACAGAACCTGTTTCATCCAAAAGTTTAACATTTTTCATGCCATATCACTTTTTGAAATATGAGGGCTAGCCAATACTAGATAAGAACAATTTAACATTTTCCTGGCCCTCTGTAATTTGATCATAAATTTCCTAGGCATTTGGCTTCACAATACTGTCTGTTACACTTTTTAAAATCAGTCATCATCTCTTGAAACCACAAACTGTGTTCCTTTCCACCTTTTCTGTTGCTTTAGCATGCTATGAATACTCTTTGTAGCCATGGAAGAAAGCTAATTACTTCACCTATGCTGAAGATCCACATTACTGAGAGAAGAACTTACAGTGGCAGCTACTTGAATATTGTGTATTGATAATACTGCAGAAGGATAGCTAGGTATGAGAATTTGTTAAACTCAATTAAAAATGCTCTGTAAAAGCATTTTTGTGAGTAAGAACTCTCAACTACCACCTTCAAACTGAGGAGTACTGTGTATATATCCTGGATGGATTTTAGATGGAACTAGAGAATGTCAAAATCTGCAATTATTTATAGGAAGAGATGTAGGAGATAAAGATGTATACTCTTATGGTAATTCAAAAACAAAGGATATTTAAAAATATTAGTTAACAACTTATTCCTGTCTTAATACTTACAAAGGTGAGTTTTTTAACAGTAAATTTAGACAGTGAGGCCCAGCACATTATTTGTGCAATAAGATGAGTGATGAAGATATAGATATGAGAAACTTTCTGCCTACTTCAACCTAAATGTAAGGGAAAATGACAGAACAACTAAAATCCATGACCAGGGACATTTTAAACACCCAATTCACTCAATTCTATTCACTGACAAAATTGTCTATAGAGTCTCTGCTCTCTAGACACAATCTCAAATTACTTCCAGGAAAAAAAAAAAAAAAACTGTTTAAGCTGAAGAAAATTTTTTTCTATCCTTTCTGGGCAAGAAAGGAAAAAAATACGTGACTGATATTCCACACATGCATAGGAAAATCAAGTGTATTTTAAGCTATTAAATAAAAATATGGTTATATTTACATGTGTAAGTACACATTTCTAAGTATTTACTTAGAGGGAACATAACACTTTGTAAATAGAGTTGATATTAACAGAAAACATAAATATAATTTATGTTGTAGTAATTGCTTTTCCAACTTCCTTCAGAGTAGCATATATCTTTTTTAAGAAAGAGCAATTTGGATTTATTTTGAATATTTTTTCAATTATGGGGATCTTGCCTGCAGTTTGAATGTAGATGTAGGATTTATTTACAGTTTAATGCAGCCAAGGTACTTTTGGGGCAACTGAAAAGCATGATAGTTACGCTAACAAAGGAAAGGAAGAGAAAAGTGTGTCCCAATAAGCACAATTTCAGAAATGTGGTAAGATCCAAATGTCCTACAAATACCTCCCCACTAATATTTGGCATCCTATCTGTAGCTACTATTATTAAAGTCATTATTTTTAGCTAAAACACTGTTTTTGAGTGATTTGGTTTAAAAATATATAGTAATGAAAGTAGTAGCCCTAGTAATAACAACACAAACAATAATAATCTGGTGATAATCTGCCATATACCAGGCATTCTTGGAAGGGCCTTATCATGTTTCTTTCTTCCAATTTCCCACATCTGTTCCCATATGATCCCTCTCAGCTGATGACTATGCTTCTTTTTTCACTGAGAAAACAGAAGCATTTAAAAGAAAACATCCACATGCTTCAACTACTGCATTTATCTACCTGTCTTTATGCCATTCACCGTGTCAGCTGTGCTGTCCCCATAGACTAGATTGGATCTTATTTAAGGTCATTCTTTCCACTAGAGCAGCGGTCCCCAACCTTTTTGGCACCAGGGACCAGTTTCATGGAACATAATTTTTACACAGACCAGGAGGGTGTGAGTGGCTGGAAAGGTTTCAGGATGAATGAAGCTCATTAGATTTATTATGCAGTGAAACCTCTCTGCTAATGATAATCTGTATTTGTAGCCACTCCCCTGTGCTAGCTTCACTGCCTCAGCTCCGCTTTGGATCAGCAAGCATTAGATTCTCATAAGGAGTCCAACCTAGATTCCTTGCTTGCGCAGTTTACAGTTAGGTTCGTGCTCCTGTGAGAATGCTGCCATTGATCTGAAAGGAGATGGAGCTTATGCAGTGATTCAAGGGATGGGGAACAGCTGTAAATACAGATGAAGCTTCATTTGCTCCCTTGCCACTCACCTTCTTCTGTGCAGCCTGCTTCCTAACATGCCATGAACTGGTACCCGTCCATGCCCTGGGGGTTGGGAACCACAGGCTAGAGCACTACTTCCTATGCTGGCTCCTATAAAAGCCACCCCTCCCTTCTCTCCTATGTAATCAATTTTTCCTTCTCTGTTGAATCGTTCTCCTCAGCATGCAATCAAGCTACTGCCCCATTGCTTCTGCTCCTCTCCTCTTGATAGCAAACATTGATGATGCTCCACTTCTTTCCCTCTTATTCCCTCTTGAACCCATTTCAATCTGACTTTCAACACTACCACTGCACCAAAACTGCTAAGTTGAGGTCACCAATAACCTTTTCCTTGCAGAATACAATGATCATTTATTACATCCAGTGGATCAATCCAGCAATCATATAGTCTTTATTCTGTTTTTACTAGCAATAACTTTGACACAGCTGATCACTCTATCCTCCATAAAATACACTTTCCACTTCACTTTCAGGATGGCTCACATTCTGTTTCCCTGCTCCCTCTCTGCCTACTTCTCTGTTTCCTTTGTTGGTTCCTTCCAATATAAAAACTGCTAATCATTTAAGTGCCTCAGAATTCTGCCCTCATCACTTATGACTTCTCTCTCTTTTCTTCTTTTGTAATCTCGTCTAGTTTCATGACCTCAAATACTATCTATATGCTCTGGATTCTCGCATTTCTATCTAAAGTTCATGCCACTCCTCCTCATCACATATCTTCTCATCACAATCGCCATCACTACCCTAATCCAAGCAACCATCAACTGAAACATCATTATGTGGCACATTATTGTATTTGGAACATTCATCTTTCAGTTATATTGGTATTTGATGATAAATCAGAAAAAATAGAAATAGTCAAATGTGTTTCACGACTTCCCTGGTTTCTTTTGTATCAGCTTTCTCCACTGGTGATATTCCTGCCTAGTAAAATGGCCTTATGTTTGATGTACAAATACTTATGGTTGTAAGACAATACAATATGAAACACATTAGTTTTTATTTAAGATATTTTTATATCAGCTTGGTATTCTTTACATATATCCGTAAGTTTATTTTTTTCTTTACATTTTTTGGCATAAGGAGAGCACTAAATAAAATGATAGTGTCATGCTTATATTTGTTTTTTTCACTTTAAGAATCTCTATATTTAAAAACAGGAGCAGTTTCATTCATTCAGGTTGGAGAATTTAGTCATTTTGGTCTACCCAGTTGAGAGCCAGTATGTTTGCACTGAATGACTATTTAGAGTGACTGCATTCTCACAACTATTCCTTTCAAATATATACATTTTTTATCGTGGGAAATTTTTGTAAAGGGGTTTTGATCCTCTCCTGGCTCTGTGCCAGGAATGCACATAAAGTGCAACAATTTGGACCTATTTTGCCTATAATTATTTAATAGACATATAAAGTGTCATACTTCTAAGAGAAAGGCAAGATGTTTGAAGAAATGGGAAATATAAATGTTAATGCCAAATTAAACACCAGAAATTTGGAATACAGTTGAACACTGTCTAAGGAAAAATAAACTAATCATGTAAAAATAATGGTAATAATAACAACATTAATCTAATATATCTGACCACATATAATATTAAGCACTTTGAATGCAATCTTATTTAGTCACCATCAAAATGTTTTGAGGTCCAAATAATTATCACCATTTCCCAACTGGAAAAACCAAATTTTAGACATTTAATGTAGCTTGCTTAATGTTATATGATTAGTAAATGTCAAAGCTAGAATTGAAACACAAATGTCTAACTCCAAAGTTACAATGTCTTTGCTTAAAAAAAACAAATTACCATAAAAAGAAATGGAATTTGGGTCACTTTTCATAAATAATTAACAAGAAATTAGTGGAAAGAAATACTTTTGTTAGGATGCTCATGGAGACTCTATAAGATCTAAACATTACCCTGAGTATTTCTTTTCTGTTGTTCCTGTAACACTTTACTATATTCTTAATGGTTTAAACCAACAAATTTATTATCTTAAAGTTCTGGGGAGCAGAAGTCTGGCATGGGTCTCACTGGGCAAAATTCAACATGTTGGCAGAGTTGTGTTTCTTTCTGGAGGCTACAGTGAAGTATCATGTTCCAGCTTTTAGAGGCTTCCCACATTACTTGGCTCAAGGCACCCTTCCTCCATCTTCAAAGCCAGTATGGATGGATTTAGTTCTTTCCACATCGCATTACTCCAATGCCCTCTTCTGACTCCCTCTGCTGCATTGAAGGATCTTTGTGATTATGTTGGAGCTGCCTTGATAATCTAAGATAATCTCACCATCTTAATATTAGCTAATTAGCAAATTTAGTTCTACTTGTAATCTTAATTATCCTTTTTCTTATTACATAACATATTCATATGTTCCAGGAATTAGGACATTGACATTTTTGGGTGGCTAGCATTCTGCCTACCATAACATGCATAATTTTACTCAAAATGTAGAAAAATTTGATGCTGCAGGATTAATATAGAATCAATGCCTTTAAATAACTATCTTCTTAAAGACAATAGTATACCAGGTTCTACAATCAGTAATAATTGATATATTGATATCAAAATAACAAAAGTTCTTTCTTTCCTTCTCTCTCTCTCTCTTTCTTTCTTTCTTCTTTCTTCTTTCTCTCTCTCTCTCCCTTCCTTCCTTTCTTTCTTTCAGCATGTTACAGGGTACAAATGTTTAGGTTACAAACATTGCCTTTGCCCCACCTGAGTCAGAGAAAGTGTTTCTAATCAACAGCATTCAATAGTTGTTTCATGTGCATGCCTTCTATGATGAAAAGTTTATGTGATTGACTAAAGCACAATAACAAACACAGTTTATTTTAAAATAATATAGAAAAATAAGAGAAGATAACCTAGCATTCTTTCATTATTTTAGTATGAATCATAACCCGAGGGTCTCCTATGGAAATATGAACATGTGGAACATATCACTATTGTGGAATAAAGATTCTGTCAGGCATAGGAATTTCTTTCCCATTGTGAAGTGGTTTTATTTTTTCTGTTCCCACTCCAATCTGACTGATCTGGAGACTAGTTACTTATATACCTGACAAAACTGGTATAGTAACATAATGCTTACTGGTAGTTTGAGTAAAGTGAAGGATAATTTCCCAAGATTTGAATATGTGTGTGGTGGAGGGGGACTGCTCATCATCTGAATTCCTCTCATTCTAAATTAGAATTTTTTTGCAATTGTGGCTACATTGGTTAAAAGTGTTTTAGGCTACAGCCATAATATTCTTACTTCCAGTAGTTCTACAGCAGTTTTTTTTTTTTTTACAGTTCCTCTCTCTTATTTAGTCATTTCTTCTCCCATATTTAATACTCCTTTACACAAAAATAGGAGAAATTCACATTAAAGATGAAGTAAAATTCACAACAAAAGTAAAGTAGGACCCAAAGTGGTATTCACAAAGTAATAAGTACTATTACTAACTTCTCTCTTGCTACCAGGAAAAATGCTGATGTTGCAACGGGTAAAAATATAATAGTATCTATTAATAAATTTAACTTGAGGTAGATGTGTTTAGTGTCAAAATCAAAATACAATAAAAAAAAAATCTATGGCCAGTTTAGAAGTTTCCAATATTACTTCCAAAAAGTAATTATAATAACATGATTTACTAATATTTAACTATGTATGAGGATTAATACACATTATCCAGCAAATGCCTTTAGTATAGGCTTGACAATTTTTATAATTCTCTACTTCAAAATAAATTTTCAAACATGATTTAAGAAACCATATTTACTTCTGTTTTCTCAGCAGTATTTTAAATAATTTTTGACTTTAGTTATATTTGCTTTAAGTGTGAAATCTACTGCCAGATATAGGCTTTATGTCATTCTTTGTTTCAATAGTTTATATCTTAATGTCACATATAAACAAAAATCTGTGAAATCCCACAGCACCTCTGCCAACTCAGCAATATTTTGTTGCCACTTCTTTTTCTTTCTTTTTATTTTCATGTGAGAACTTTACAATTTTAAGATACAAAGAATATTTTTTAATCATTCTTAAGTTTTTGGGTCAAGATACTGGGACGAACACAGACACTGGAAATGCGATATAAGGTATAAAAGGAATAGAATCTCTATAATGAAAAAAATAGAAACAGTGTTGAGGCAGGGGCAGGGATTCGTGCATCAGGAAGATGGATGACAGCCAGGAGTGAGGGTGAGGTGGCAATGGAAGCAATGGAAGCAGCAGGGAATGCTCTTTGCCAAATGAAGTCCTATAAAATGCTCAAGTTGAAGTTAAATATGGAAGTGAAGAATTAGCTATGTGACTGAAAAAAGAAAGGCTAATAAAAGGTTTCTCTACACAACAGCTGTTATACAAATGATCTTATCTCTACCTTGCTCTCAGAATTCGTAGATTTGGGGGTGAGGTATAGTAAAACAGTTAGCTCCCTGTCTGCATACATTCAAATAAAACAGGTGGGCTATCACACCCAGTTTCTGTTCTCACACAGTTCCCACCCAGCAGGGAGAAGTTTTGGGAAAACCGTTCTATGAATACTGCAGAATAGGAAACTCCCTTTGATTGATTTATGAAATTCTACCTCGTGATGCATTCCAGAAAACGAGTCAACGGTAGGATTCATCACATTGGTTTGAATCACAAGCAAAATAAAAGACAAAGACTGAGAGGGTGAAACTAACCCTGATGTAATCAGAGAAAACTAAGAAGTAGAAGATAACTTTAAAATATATATATATAAAGTAGAATCCTCGGAGATCCAGCTATTCACAAACAAAAAACACCATAGAGGGTTCAAGTGTTGAGTAAAGAATCTGCAGCAACACAATGGGTCAAAACAAACAAACAAAAAACTCTCAAAACAAACAAAAAATAGAGACAGCTATGAGCAAAAGAAGAAAGGCAGAGGTTATTAGTACCTTCAATGGCTCTGGAACCATTTTTGTTCCCAGAGTCCTACTTCTCAGATAACACCAGCATCTTTTGACACTGAGGTGACCAACAGCCATTCCCACTGGGGAACTCCAGAGAGGGAAATGTGCTGCACACTTCTTCTCCACCCAACAAGTAACCACTGTTGTGACACTTTGGAAAAGGACCTTTCCCAGCCCTAAGTATGACCCAACCCTGGAACTGCAGCCTCTCCACGAGTACCCGCTCTCCAGATCAGGGCTGTGTGACTGCACTGGGCCTGCCCATAGCTCGGATACCAGAGCTATCACTGTAACAAGCAAGTTCATAATTCAAGCCCTGGGGCCAAGCCCTCCCACTGAATTAGCTGTCATAGGGAATTGGGTCCTGCCCAACTGTGGAGCCAGTCTAACTCTGCATATGCCTGTGCTCTATTCTATGGCTGCCCGGCTACTTCACAAACATTTATGCCTCACAAAGTACCTCAGAGATATTGTGCATTCAAATACAGGCCACCAAAATAAAATAAATATCACAATAATGTGAGTCACACAAATTTTTTGGTTTCCCAGCGCATAGAAAAGATATGATAACACTATACACAGTCTATTAAGTGTATAACAGCATTATGTCTATAAAAATAACATAGTTTAATTAAAAATAATTTATTTCTAAAAATACTAATGATTGCACCATTAGTGAATCATAATCTTGCCTTCATATTGATGACTGCCAACTGATTAGGTTGGTAATTGCTCAAGGTTGGGTTGGCTGTGGCAATTTTTTAAAATAAGACAAAAATGAAGTCTGTGGCATCAAATGATTTTTCCTTTCATAAAATATTTCTCTATAGAATGTGATGCTGTTTGATAGCATTTTACTCACAGGAGAACTGCTTTCAAAATTGGAGTCAGTCCTCTCAAACCATTCTGATGCTTTATCAACTAAGTTTATGAAATATTCTAAATCCTTTGTTGTCATTTCAACAATGTTTATATCATCTTCACTAGGAGTAGTTTCCATCTCAAGAAACCACTTTCTTTGCTCATCTACAAGAAAAAACTTTACATCCATCCAAGTGTTATCATAAAATTGCATCAATTTAGACCCATCTTCAGGCTCCATTTCTAATCCTAGTTCTTTTGCTGTTTTTACCACATCTGTAGTTACTTCCTCCACTGAAGTATTGAACAGGGAGTCTCGTTATTTATTATATCAAATGTAGTATATTTTTATATCTTTGTGCACAGAAAGTAATGTTGTTGTATTATTCTCTTCAAGATCATTTCTTTGAGCTGTGCAAGTTAAAGAGCTAATTTGTTTTTTAACAACTTACCATTCTGATATCATGAGGGTCATTTACCTCCTTTCTATGTGGCAATATTTCTGTATTAAACATCTTTGGAAATTTCATTAGTATTTCCCTTACTTTATTTCTCCCATGATTAAGAGCATTTTAATGGCATTAAGTCTAACACCAATTCCCATTGAATTTTTTTTATGTACAAGAAAAATTACGTTTTTATTCATGAGTTATGGTTGCAAAACATAATGAGCAGTTTTTAGTATGATTAGTTTCCTTTCCATTTAAAGAACTGAGTAACTAAGGCAGTTAGAATAGTGATCTCTTACCTCCTCTTCCCCATGTCCTAGTAACAGTTTAGTTACTGTGATAATTTGCCAGCATACCATAATGAATGAAATTAAAGAGAAGACAAGTAAAGATGGTGATATTTCTAAAAAAAGATGCCTCCTCCCTCTTCAATCTACTGAAGAGTGATCATGTGATCTGGTGAAACCATGTTGGAAAAGTCACCACTGATATCAGATTTCAATTTATAATACGTCTGGGGGATAATAGTAGATTAAAGTTGCTGGAACATAGCATAGCAGTTAGTGCAGCCAGAGATGACTAAATAAGCACAAGAAACCAAGTCCTAGATGGCCTTAAATGCCAAGTTAATATCATATAAATATTAATAATGATTAAAGAGTTACTGATTCTTCAGGGCTTACCATGTACTAGACACTGCATAGAACATGTTACATGCATTATGTCAGGTAATCTTGAAAAAATCTGACAATAAATATTTGCATTTGTTCATTATAAATAATTACATTTACAGAGAATAAAAATAGAGATTAGAGGAGTTATTAAAATTAGGCAAAAATAACACAGCAATAGAATATCTGAGATAAAACCTAAGGAGTTTAAGATGGGTTGCATGGAAGAAGATTTCAGAGGATTTTAAACTGAGGAATTATGTGACATATTTTGGCAGTAGAAGGTGGCAAGCTGAAGGGATAGTGCCTCATAGTAGCATCAGAAGTTGACAATGTTATCGCCTTCCTTCTTACACCTCTTTACCCTGATGGCTTCTGTGAAGCCTCTTCCTTCCGATTGTCCTCACTATTTTTTCTTCTTCTTATGGTACTGCCTATTTTTGTCTTGTATAAATCTACTCTTTATACCTGCCTCTAGGAAATCCTTCACCCCTATGCACTTCTGTATCCATATGTATCGTTGACAAGCCTGCAACTTTTAGTTGGGACTCTCTCCTGAGCACTAGTTCTAAATATTCAATGCCTACATCATTACTCAGTTCTACACCATTACTATATTACTCCTGTTTTCATTCCCACTGCTATTGCATTACCTCAGATTCATTCCATTTCTTTCCTATGTTATTTCAGAAACCTATTGACCAATTATCTGTCATTTAGGTTGCCTCCTTTTAACATATTATCAGAGTGATTTTCTGAAATATAAGCTTTATCCTACCATTGTCCATGCACGAGATGCTCAGTTCTCAGAAGTTCATAATGGAAATATAATACATATAGTCACCAGTATTTGTTGGTGATTTTTTTTTCTTTTGTGATTGCTGGTATTATTATATGTTAACAGAATTTATATAAAACAAGTTGTGTTCTCCTATTTGCTGGTCTAGCCTGATTAGGACTTAGTACTTTTTTTAAAATGTACTTTATTTCTGAAGTAACTCAGATAATGTTTGTGTCATGGAATCCTAAGATCTTCCTTAGCCTATCAAATGGGGCAGAAAAAAATTGTTTCCTCAATATTATCACTTTTTATCATTGTATAAAACCACCAATTTAAAGGATAAAATAATTTTATGTTATAATGTCTAAAATAAGAAATTACAAGCTAGATCCTAATTGATCTCTGAGTAGAAAAGTATCCAAAAAAATCCAAACTAAAAGCTTATTACTAGAGCTCCAAGTCTATCACCAACTAGTTGCATGAATAGCTCAGAAAAAAAAAAAAATACCTCAGTCTCAGTCTCATCATTTGTAAAATGAAATTGTAAAATATGTGAACCCAAAGCTCCCCTCCAGCTGTATGATTTATTGGCTTATTTTTCACATATATCTATTTTGCCATGACAGTTAAAAACCCTTTTGTGCTTAGATTTTTGCTATAATATACTTTTTCAATGTATGTATTCTTTTATCTATCTTTCCCAAATATTGTGGATTTTTTAGTTTGCTGTTTTTTTTTTGTTTGGGATATATATATACATTTACGTATATTTATATATGTATGTGTTGTGTATGTGTGCTGTTATACCACCGACTATGTAGATGTAAGAAAAAAAAAGATTTCAGATATTGTATTTTAAATAGATGATAATGATAAAGAGATAGACTCAAATAAATCATGTGAACCCAAAGGCAGATCTGTTAAAGGACATAATGTAGACTAGGATTTGTGGTTTGAAAACCAGGGGAAACATTCAAAGGTTCAACTTCTGCCAAATTGACTTTCTTACTGGCTTCTGTGAAAGTTTTAAAGGATTTTCTGATAGCCTAAAAGCATATTTATGTACTTAATATTCTTAATTACATTTAGACTTTATGATGATTAGCAACTTTTTAATTATGTTGTTTATATTTAACCCCAATGTACACAAAGTATATTAAAAAACAAAAGGAAATATCACCTCTCCATATACAGTGATCATATTAGGGTTTCTTTTATGTCAGACTTTCATCATTTCTGTTTCTTTTCCTGTATCATACTTGTTTGGGATTCTTTTGACTCCTTATCAAGAAATCATCATAGTATCTGACACGAGATAGATTTTCAAAAACTAAATTGTATACAAGAAACATATATGTGTAAAATTGCCCTTCTGGTTCTGACATTCTTCTCTTCCTGCATGATTAAATTGGAGATGACAAGAAGCCTATCCAGTAATTAGCTTCAGCCTGAAGTTTCTTTATTTGCAGTGGCTAGATGCTTCACAGTTGCACTGTAGTGCGTGTAGGTTCATGGCCATACTTGGGCTCTAGAATGTTTTGTGCAACAAAATAGGTGACACTTGATTCCCGCTTGCACTTCACACACATTTCCAAATAACAGTTTTGTTACAGTGTTTTTAAGTATCTCATAGATTCAGAAGCTAGAAGAGTTAAACATTTTCCATTAACTATAAAATTTTCTAAACTTTTAAAAGTTGTCATTAAGTCAGGATGTTAAAATCAAATGTAACTTTAGAACATTTTAGTTTATTTAGTAGTTTCTATAGCTAACATTTCTCAAACCCCATATAAGTCAAGAAGTCATATTAATATTGGTTGCCTCACCATTAAACATAGATTATTTTAATGTTAAAAATATGTTAAGTATTTTCAGAAATTGTGGCTTAAGATACTCACTCTAATATGCTGATGCCTACTGATAAAACATACAGAAGTCAAGGGAATAAATTTAGGTTATTTATCTAAATTACCTAGCATCCCTATACTGCATATGCTCTTGCTGAAACATTAAACACATTTGTTATTATAACTATGTAATAACTGTATGGCCATAAATAAAATTCCATAGGTTCATAAAATATTTGAAGTGAATAGACTCTAATATCCATTTTATCCTGAGTTTATGTATTTTATTCATATTATAAAATATCTATGTTCTTAGCACGTAGATAGAAATCAGCCTCTAGACGGTATTTTTAAGATGTTTGCTCATCAACAGATTCTAAGTACTAATGATTTGATAATTATGCTCCTACTTTGGCAAAATGATTATACACTAGTAACGTAATACTTTCCTGACTTTCTGTTATGAAAAATTTCAAACATTTATACCCCAAATTTAATAACTGCCTTGAATTTTCTGTAACATTGGCTCCCTTTATTATTTTGTTGAAACAGTTTATAAAATAATAAAAAATCATGTTTTGTCTTTACATACTTTGGTATGCATCTCTGATAAATAAGGATTTCTTAATAGCTTATCTTAATACTATTATAATAATAAGCTTTTCAGAGGATTAAAAAAAAGCCCTCCAAACTTTCTGACTTGATGGGTATAACAGATTCAGCTTACAATGGACAGTTCTGGATGCATGGTCACATGGTGCACCCCAGTTAAGTGTTGCATTACCATCAGAGTCTACTTACATGTCTGAAGGTGTCTATCAAAAGGCATAAATTCACTGCTGCCAATGGCATGGCTTTGCTCCTGATGAGGGCACCTTTTGCATTGTATGTGTGAAGGCTTGGTAGTGTCTTCCTATATGGGAAAAATGGACCACCTCTGTAAGTTCTGAGTATTCATGGGGTCTGCAGAGCCAAAATTTTTAGGGACATCTGCATCGATGTCCTTATCTCATATTTCAGAGTTTTCCTCATCAGAGTTCTAACCTTAATTAGCATAATATAACTACCTTGACTCAGCATGTAACATATTTGGAGCTCTGCAATTCTATCAACCCTCTATCTGCCAATGAGCTTTGATTTCCACTGCAGGACCAGCCTCCTTGTAACCTATCAATGATTCCTCTTCCTTTCCCACCTATCCTTAACTATTTAACAGCCCACAGTTTATCATTATCTATCTTTGGTGTCAATTCGACTTAGAAATAATCAGCAAACTTTGATGTCTTTGTAAGCACTATTTCCTTCTTTTAAATGAGTGGATCATTATACCAGCAAGAACAGTCCCCTCCATGGATGTTGTCCTAGGCCAACACAGGTAAAATTTTCAGCATTGTAGCTACCATCTTATGCCAGGGACTAACCATGCCCCATATTCCAGGAGAGTCTTCTAAGCTGAATGGTGATAGTCCTAAAACCCCAACTTATTGCTTGTTTTCTCAGAATTCCCTCTCAATACCAGTTATGCCATTTGGGGTCCTCCAAGGAGCAGATGTTAACATGTGATCAGACATGCAAGAGATGTATTGGAAGAAATTCTTGTGAGGCACAAACTGGAAGGGAGCAAAAATAATTAGGAAAAATATTCAGACAGTAATGTCAGTCTCACAATTGCAAAGGAGCAAATGAAGCATGATTTGGGCAGAAACATTCTCAAACTGCAAAGTTTTTTGTTGTTTGTTTTGTTTTGTTTTGTTTTGAGGTAGTTTTTGCCAGGCTGATGGCAAGTCCCCTAGCAAAGGTTGCCAGTTGGAATAGTTGTGTGATGAGTAGAAATAGACCAGCAATGATGCTCCTTCATGTCCATTCATGGGCCAAAAGCAGCCTTGGGGAGGTGCTGCTTTGGTGCAGTTGCAATGGTGAATCCAGTGGAGCAAGACCTAGAGTTGTGTCGTTATGCATCCCACAGCAAGTTCGTTTGAAGGAGATCTAAGTGACACACTTCTATGGCCACTTCTCTGAGACTTGGGTGGATCCAAGAGGTATATTTCTTCCAGGAATATATTATCAATGATGTTATGTAAACTAATATATAACATTCATTCATACAACACCTTCTTATTAAGCTCCTATTGCATAACTGGTATTTCCTATATTCTAGGAATAAGGTGGAGGAAAAATGTAACCCCTGCCCTCATATTATTTAGACAATAGAGCAGCAGTCCCCAACTATTTTGGCACCTGGAACTGGTTTCATGGAAGATAATTTTTCCATGGATGCTGGGAGGTGGGGTGGTGGGGAGTGGAGTTCAGATAGTGATGCAAGCGATGGGGAGCAGCTGTAAATACAGATGAAGCTTTGCTCACTCACCTGCTGCTCTCCTCCCGTTGTGCAGCCCGGTTCCTAAGTTTCCACAGATGGGATGCTAGTAGGGGAGAGGCAGAGCTCTGTGGTGCAGTTCCTAACAGGCCATGAACCACATGAACTGGTGCTGGTCAGTGGCCCAGGGGTTGGGGACAGGCAGCTTTAGAGAATATAGAAATTTAGTAAACAAATAAATGTAAAAATATATAAAGTGTGAAAAGCTTTCTAAAAATATTGAGAAGTGTCCAGATTAGAGACACCTGCGGCAAATGGGCTTCTGTTTTATATAGTGTAACCAGGGAAACCTTCTGTAACATAGAGACATTTGAACAGAAAACAAGTTATATAGGTTCCGTTAGATCCCTTTTCCTGTTATCAATTTTCATTTCTTCATAATTAAATATATTGTGAGAACCTGTATATGTGTGACTAGACAACGAACTAAGATCCTGTCTGTTCATTTTAAGATTCTCATGATTTCTCCTTGTTGCAAAGTTGTTATTGGATAGTGTTCATCTTTCTGTGACTGGTCATAGACTTCTCTTTGGATTTTCTGTACTATTTTCACATTAATTTTAGTGCCATAAAATTGCTCAGAGTGTGCTTCAATTGCCATGTCTTTATTGATTTTTTTTATTTATCTTTAGCAAAATTAACAAAGTACTGAATGTCAGTTTTCTATGTGTGGTGGGCATAATAATTGTTCCCCAAAGATGTCATATCCTAACCCCTGGAACTTGTGAATATATTATATATTGTATTGCATGTCAAAGGGGAATTACTGTTATAGATTAAATTAAATTAATCAGCTGATTTTAAGATAAGGAGACTTTCCTGCATTATCCAGGTAGGTCCAGTTAATTTCAAGAATCATTAAAAAGGGAAGACAGAGATAAAAGAGGAGGTCAGACTGATATTATAAGGACTCAAGCACCACATCCTGGTTGAGTCCTCAGTGACTTCTAAGATGGAAGAAGAAGCCATGAGCCAAAGGATGCAAACGGCCTCTAGAAGGTAGAAAAGGCAAGAAAATGGATTCTTCCCCTAGAGCCAGCAAAAAGGAATACAGCCTGGCTGACACCTTGATTTTAGCCTAGTAAGACCTGTATCAGATTTATAAACTACCGAAGTATAATGTGATAAATTTCTGTCGTTATTAATATAAGTCACTAAATTTAAGGTAATTTGTTGGGACAGCAGTAGGAAACTAATAATGTACCATGTTAACCAGAAAATAATTTATTTTCCCTTTTTTGTTTTTATTCTGAGACATTTATTTTTTATTATATTATTATTTATTTTAGTATATTATGGGGGTACAAACACTTTGGTTACATATATTGCCTTTGCACCACTCAAGTCAGAGCTACAAGCGTGCCCATCCTCCAGACAGTGTGCACAGCACCCATTAGGTGTGAATATTCCCATCCCCTCCTCACCCCTCCCATCTGCCCAACATCCGATGAATGTTACTTCCATATGTGCATATAAGTGTTGATAAATCAATATCAATTTAATAGTGAGTACATGTGGTGTTTGTTTTTCCATTCTTGTGATACTTCCCTCAGAAGAATGGGCTCCAGGTCCATCCAGGATAATACAAGAGGTGTTAGTTCACCATTGTTTCTTGTGATTGAGTAGCACTGCATGGTGTACATATACCACATTTTATTAATCCACTCATGTATTGATGGGCACTTGGATTGTTTCCACATCTTTGTAATTGTGAATTGTGCTTCTATAAACATTCTAGTGTAGATGTCTTTTTTTATAGAATGTCTTTTGTTCCTTTGGGTAGATGCCCAGTAATGGGATTGCTGGATCAAATGGTAATTCTGCTTGTAGCTCTTTGAGGTATGTCATTTCTAATCTGTTTTCCAGTGAAAGCCACTGACTTCGTACATAGTGTCTAGTTTATTAGTTGGATATGGTAGAGGAAATGGTAAACTTAGTCCCTGTTACTTTATCATGCCTGGAAGTTGAAGTCAAAGGTTTGTTTTCTTTTTTCTATTTTTTCTAATTAGTAAATCAACTTTTTAGGTGTTGAGAATTTCTCTGACATCTAAACTTCTGTATTCTTTTCGAAATTTGGTAAAGTCTTTTTCTGCTTCTTGTAGAAATGAAATATTTTGTAATTTATTTTATTTTATTTTACCTGATATTCATATCATTTTCTTCTGGTATATTATTCTACTTCTAAGTATTCGATATATATTTTACTTTGTAACTAGTCTATGCCTTCCAGATTTCACTGAATCTCAGAGTGATTCACTGAACCAATGCATTCCTAAATAATAAACACCTAACATAAGTCTTTTCACCATTCACACATCCTGAGGCCAATAACCTTTCCCTCAGATACTTCAACTCTTCTAAAGCTTCATTTTGAAATCCTGTATTTCTGCTTTTCAATTTGTTTTCTTCACTTATTCATCTACATTCACTAATGCTCTCTTTCTAAATTCTCAGTTGGAGAATTATCCAGCTACTAGTAGCTAAAATGGAATATAGAAAAAACTATGCTGAGACCTGAAATCATCCTGCAGGCCAATCTGAGTAACTAACCGCCCGTGCTAACACTTTCCATAGTAAGGTGCTTCAAATTCAAGCCACCTGACCTAACTGATGGCCTTGAATACCTAGTATCTGTACTTATAGATCAATTATGTATGAAATAGTCTTTTGTCATTATATTTGTTATTTAAATTTCATTCAAATAAAAATGTATAACAGATAATTAAATGTTTTCAACAGAAAACAAAATATATGATGATACAGCTCTACTTACTAAACTAATGTGTGTGCATGTGCATGTGTATGTGTGTGTGTATATATATATGTGTGTGTGTGTGTGTACATGTATATATAGTTATGCATGTGACTTTTAGCCCTTTGAGGGACAAGTTCCTGTTTAATATGGTCATAGTTGTTATATATTACACAACATGAGGCATATATCAGAAATGTTTGATCAGTGTTTATTGATTTTAGGAACAAACACTTTAAGGCTTTAAAGTTCCAAAAAAGGGTATAGGTTCTGTTGAGCCAATTTATAACATGAAAATAGAAATCAGCATGTCATATTTTCACAGCTGTTACTGTTGCTACTAAATAACAGGTATAGTTTCTGAATATTATGCTCCTATGATGCTTATGAGCTCTTCAATTTATTTGAAGCATAATACTTCTCACAGAAAATAATAGTCCTGTCTAGCTGCACAGTATGCACTCAGAAGTTCTCCAGGTTGAAATAGCTTCTGTTAAATACATCTGTAGGTGTTGAATCTTTTTACTACTTCTTAGTGTTATGTTCTCAGCTGTCAGCTGATGTCATTTTTTTACATTGAATCTCTTTAAGCAATTTGTTATTTTGATGGACAGATATTAAACCTCTTAAAAACCTGATTGGATTCATCTTCAGTTTGTGAAAATTTATCATCAGTGTTCATCTTCAGGCCTAACAGCTGCAAATAATATCTAACATTCCCTTTATGCTTATAAGTAGTATTAATATTACCATTAATAAATATGGAGGGATTTTCTTACATAAGATTTACTATAATTATTGCTTCATGACAATATAAAATTCTAATGTAAAGAATAACTTTCAGACTTATATTAGTTAATCATAAACTAATTTCAAACCGTTTCCAGTTAACTTGACTGTCCTAACTTTAAGTAGCCTTGCTTACGGTCAATTATTTATATATTTTTCTCTGGAATCTAAGCTTTCTCAGTTCAGTCCCATAGTTGCATTCGAATGAAATAATATTCTTGAAAAAATGTAAAATAATCTTTATAATTAAGAAAGCTAACATTTACAAATGGTTGAGATAGTCATACTTTTCCATTCCTATAAAAAGTCCCTAAATTTCTCTCATTGCCATGTGAATTGCAATGTTTCTGTTCATTGGTGGGAGACGGGATTATAGATCTCTGCTTCATTGTCATTATTATTCATTCCCATTCTATTTTTATGAAGTCCTAATATTGAATTTATTATTATTTATATAAATATTTAGTTCAGACATTACCGTTTCTCACCAACATATCTGGGTTTTCTCCTCATTAGAAGACATAGGTTCTTACACTCCCCTCCCTTTTGGAGATAAGCATGACCAAGTAACTTTAATTTAAACATAATTTTCAGAAATAGATTTTAAAAATAACTGTTTCATTATTTATGTTCTTTTCTTTCAAAGTACTTATTATCATGATGTTTGTTAATTTTGAAGTTATACAAAAATGAAACTAAATGTGGAGTTATTGCATGGAAGGCAGGTACATTGGAGGGTCATTTGATCATGGAATGAATTGTTTTTGTAATTTAGAAGTAAGTTTTGTCATGAAAAGCTACTGAGCCTGATAACTTGTTATCTTGATTAACAGGATCCCTTTCTCTGCTCAGGTCATTTTTTTTCATGTTGTTAACTCATACCTGTGGTGCTTATTATTAAACCTTCAAATACTGTTTCATTTCTCACAATTTTTTTTAATTTCATCTTATTATGGGGGATACAGAATTTCAGGTTACATATGTTGCCCATGTACCGCCTGTCCCTCCAAGTCAAAGCTCCAGGCGTGTCCGTTCCCCACAATTTTCAGTTATACCAACCTACTTATGTTTAGTACTATTGTCTCATCCTTTATAAAAATTTTCCCAGTTATTCAAGAATTTATCTCTCCTTTCTGTCTATTCCTGTTTCATCTGTAGTCTATGTCATTGGTCTTCAAAATGAGGACTATATGTCACAGTAGTTACACAGGTAACTTACTTGAGTACAGAAGGAAAAATATTAGAATTTAATTTATATATGCCTTTCTTATTAAAAATAAAAAGATAGCAAATTTTGTATATTTTCTTGTGCTGTCAAAGATTCTGGATGTCATATGTTCAGTTCCTGTGCATCTTATGTGGCACACAATAAATCCCATGAAAAAAATGGGAGTTCTGCCATATGCAGAGGTTGGCAGTGGGCCCTCTGAACTCTTATTTTCTTTCAGTTCACTGAAATATATTGTAGTTAATATGTAGTTTAAATACATGATGTTATAGATAATACAAATAAGAAACCAACAAAAAATTATCAAGTCTTCCTGAATTATGGTCTATAAATTCAAAATAGTCAGGATTATATGCAATGAGGATTTGCTTCATGAAGTGAATTAATAAGATACATATAAATATTTTTATGATTAATTTATTATATTTTAAATTATCTTTTCAATTTTTAAGTTGAATGTCTTTTATGAAACCCATAATATATTAATACAATCGCACATATATAGATCTTATAAATAAGTACACAAATGTGTATGATAAATATTTTTTGACAGTGATGTATAAAAACTAGAAACCAGTAGGTGAAAAAATAAACTGTATTTTTACTGTATTTTTCTCCTTTATTTTGAGATCTGTTGGTATTATATGAAAACAACATTTTAAGCATCCTGAGAACAAACAAAAAAATATATCCTAATTTTTTTCTGTATTCACTATAGAAACTATGGTTCTATTGTGCATGTAGTAGGCTGTCAAAACATGTTACTTATGACCATGGTCACTAGAAAGCAAAATGTGAATGTGCTTCTCTGACAAGTGACATTTGGCAGTTTGCATTTTTGGTAACAGCACTGTCACAGCATATTAACAATGGATTACGTCAGCCAATTAAAAAGAATAAAAAAATTGTGTTCATGCACAATGAGGGTCATCCACTCCACTGACGTATCATACTTATTCTTAATAAAATTCCTTATCTATACCTTTTTGAAAAGGATTTAAATTATCTGGGAAAATTCAATCTATTTCTAAGATTTCTATTTATGAATTTAAAACAAAAATCCCAGCAAGCTAAAAGTTAAAAATGTAGTTTAACTTTTAATGAGAGATGATTTGTTCTCTATTTGTAAAATTGAACCTAGAATAATAACTGTAGCTCTAGATAAAGATCGGATTTTATTGGAGAAGAGTGAACATAACAGAATGTCCCTGATGTTCCACTAGTAGAGAGCCATAAGTACTTGTTTGTTTCATTTCAAAGAGATCTTGCTTGTAAGTAGGAACAAAGGAGGTGTGGACAACAGAAATGTCCTGCATGATTTTATATCTTGCTCTCTGACTGGAGAAATTATAGATTTTTGTAATACATGCATCAGCAACAAGAGCTAAGAAACAAGCGCAGGTAATGCCTGATTATTCTGATTATTACTTATAGTTTCTGAAGTAAAAGTCAGGAATTATGTTGAAAATCTTTTTAAAAAAATAATTATATCTGTCTCTTGAAGTTCCGAATCTTTTTCACTATAATATGATAAAAAGAACTAGTTAATTAACTTAAGCCATGCAAATTGAAAAGAACCATGTATCTCCTAATTGATTTTTCTTGTGAGTGCCATGGTTAGGAATTCCTAAATTCAGATCCTTTTCTACCTTCTCCAGACTAATGCAGTAATAAAAATATAAATAAGCCAAACAATGGAATATAGACTATATAATCACTGATTAAGAAATAACAAAAGAAAATAACAAAAAGAAATATAAAATATGCTGACTAAAACCAAATATATCTGCCATATCAGTAAATATAAATGGGCTAATGAAAAGAAAAAGACTTTTAGAATGAGTTATAAATAAAATATCTAAACATGTGCTATCAATGAGAGTACAGCACTCTGGTTAAAAATTCATATCCTGGAGCAGATTTGAGTTCAAGTTTGGAAAATTGCTGACTTTGAACCAGGAGCAAATTATATTGCCAATTTTTAACTTGATTTATGATTTCTAATGTGGGTAATAACAGATCCTACATCAAAGTTTTGTGAGAAACGTAATCACATTAATACATGTAAAGCCCACTTAAAAATTGCTCAAGACTGCAGTATCTCATACCTGAGATTCCAGCCTGCCCACCTGCTGTGCAGATTTAATACACCTAGATTTCCACAATGGTAATCTCTTGCAAAACTGTAGTACAATATCACAAACAGAGTATTGACATGATATAATTAAGTATACGTAACATTTTCATCACAGGAATCCTTTATGTTGCCCTGTTATATCTACACCCACTTCCCACCTCTACCCTTCCCTAACTCTTGGCAACCACTAATCTGTTCTCCATTTTATAATTATATCATTTCAAGAATGTTATATAAATGGAATGATTATGTAATCTCTTGGAAATGGCTTTTTTGACTTAGTATAATTTGCTGGAGATTCATGCAGGTTGTTTGCATAAATCATTCATCCACTCTGTTTCATTGTTGAGTAGTATAACATGACACGATGTACTAGAGTTTATTTAACCATTTATCTTTTGAATTGATCTAAATTGTTGCCAGTTTTGGCTGTTGCGACTATAGCTGATGTAAACATTCATGTACAGATGTTTGTGTAAATGTAAGTTTTTATTTTTTGGGTTAAATGATCAGGAGTAAAATTGTTGAACTGTATGGTAGTTGCAAGTTTAGTTTAGTTATTTAAAAAAACAACCAAAAAAAAAAAACAAAACCTAGCAGAATGTCCTCTAAAGTGGTTTTACTATTTTATATCCTCACCATCAATGAATGAGTGATCCAGTTTCTTGCCATCCTTGCCAACATTTGGTGTTATCCTTATTTTTTATTTTAGACTGAGAGGCATGTAGTGGTATCTCATCACGGTTTTAATTTGTAGTTTCCACGTGGCTAATGATGTTGAATACCTTTTATATATTTATTATTTGTGTACTCCCTTTTAGTGAAATGTCTCTTTATGTCTTTTGCCATACTCTAACTGGATTCTTTATTTTTCGCTATTTTTTTGAGCTTCACATACTCTAAGATACCAGTCCTTTGTTGGACATGTGGCTTGCAAATATTTTCATTTAGTCTATAACTTGTCTTTTCATCCATTTTATAGGGTCTTTCATGTGAAAAGAAAAGTTTTTAACTTTAATGAAGTCCAATATCAATTTTTCCTTTTATGGCTAGTGGTTTTGGCATCAGGTCTAAGAGGTCTTGTTTACAACCCAAAGATTTTGTCCTATGTTTTCTTCCAAAAGGACTATACTTTTATGTTCTACATTTAAGCTGATGATCCATTTTGAACTTATTAACTTTCCTTTATCCCTAATTTTCTAAGTTTTTTTCTGCCCTGAATTGGTGTTGAATTTTATCAAATGCTTTTTCTTCACCAACTGATATGATCATGTAATTTTCCTTCTTTAGCTTACTGATATGGTAGATTCAATAGATGGATTTTGAATATTGAACAAGCCTTCTTGCCTGGAATAAACCTCACTTGATCAGGGTGTATAATTCTTTTTGTATATTACTAAATTCCTGTGAAAGATTTTTGTTTCTATACACATGATAGATATTGGTCTATATTTTTCTTTTTATTTTATTTTTTGCATTGTCTTTGCCTGGTTTTAGTATCAAGGTAATATTAGCTTCATAAATTAAGTTAATAATATTCCTTCATCTCTATTCTATAAAGGATTCTTCAGGATTGGTGTTAATTTTTCTTTACATATTTGGCAGTATTCTTCAGTGAAACTGTCTAGGTATGAATATAAATTTTTTGCAAGTTTAAAATTATGCATTGAATTTCCTTAAAATTATAGGACTATTTTATTATCTATTTTATATTGGGTATGGTGTTGTATTTTGTGCCTTTCAAGGAATTGGTCCATTTCATCTAAGTTGTCAAATATATGTGTGTATAGTTATTCATAGTATTTCTTTATTATGCATTTGATGTCTGCTGGGTCTTTAGTGTAGATAGCCCGTATTCCCAGTACTGAAAATTTGTGTCTTTTTCCTTTGTCCTTTTCCAGTATTGCTATAGATTTATACATTTTATTGATCTTTTCATAGAACCAGTTCATTGCATTATAGATTTTCTCTAATCTGTTTTCAATTCCTTTGATTTCTACTTTTACATTATTTTCTTCTCTCTGCTTAGTGTAGGTTTGTCTTTCTTTTAATAATTTATTGAGGTTGGAGGTTATATTATTGATTTGAGACTTTTCTTCTTTTGTAATATAAACATTTAGTGCTATCAATTTTCGTCCTAATCTTGTTTTAGCTGTGTCAAAATTTGTCAAAATTGACAAAATTGATAAATAAATTTTGACAAATTTTGATATATTGTATTTTTATTTAACTAGTTTAATGCAAATTTGGCTTTTTCTTAAAGCTTCTTCTTTGACTCAGATTATTTAAAAATATGTTATTTAGTTTCCAAGTGTTTAGAGATTCTCCTGTTACCTTTGTTATGATTTCTAGTTTGGCTTCTCTGTTTTCAGAGAACAAATTCTGTATTATTTCAACTTTTTTAATTTTTTTGAGGCTTCTTCTTCTGACACAGAATATCGTCAGTCTTGGTATTCTATGGGTACGTGAAAAGAATATGTATTTTGTTGTTGAGTGAAATGTTCTATATGTGTCACTTGTAACATCTTGGTTGATGATGCTGTTGAATTCTTCTCTTTCCTTGCTGATTTTCTGTCTAGTTGTCCTATCAATTATTGACAGAGGGTGACAAAGGCTAATTGAAGTACAATTGAGAATTTTTCAATTTTCCTTTCAGTTCTACAGGTTTTTGCTTCCTATGTTTTGTAGATGTGTTGTTTAGTGCATATACATTAGGATTTCTATCTGCTCTTGGTGTACTGAACCTTTTATCATATTAAGTTTCTTTCTTTCTTGAATTTTTTTCTTTCTTTTTATTTCCATTTTTTCTAATATTAATATTGCTGCTTTCTTCTGATTGTTTGCATTAAATATAAGTTCTATCCCTTTATTTTCAACCTAACTGCATTTATATATTTGAAATGAATTTCTTGTGAGTAGCACACAGTCAGACCATGTTTTCTAATAAATTCTTCCAATTTTTAAAAAGTAGTGTTTTGAGAACATTTATATTTAATGTGATAATGTTATGGCTTAAATTTGCTGTTTTATTTCTTCATTTTTTCTCTACTTTTTTAATATTTCTGTTTTCTCTTTACTGTATTCTTATAGGTTTCTTGAATTTTTTTGGCATTCCATTTTGATTTATCCATAACATTTTTGAGCATATAGTTTTGTATTGCTATTTTAGTGGTTTAAGTATTACATTATGTACACAACACTTATAATCTCCTGGTATCATCATTTTACCATTTTCATTTTACCAGTGAAAACTTATCTTTCTTTAAGTTCCTTTAACCTTTTCCATTTATATTATATTTGTCTAAAATAGTTCTTCTACCTATTTGAACCAAATCAGTCAGTGCTCTAATTTTGCTTCAATTCTCAACCATAATTTTAAAAGTTCAAGAAAAGAAGGAAATCTATTATATTTTCCCATATTATTGCTCTTTCCATTGTTCTTTTTTCTTGATACTACAAGATGCATTTATATCATTCCCTTTCTTTTTGGAGATCTTCCTTTAGCTATTTTTTCAGCATTGGCCTTCTGGTGACAATTTCTCTTGGTTTTTCTCCATCTAAGAATGTTTGATTTGCCCTAGATTTTGAAGGAATATTTTCACTGGATATAGAATATTGTGTTGATAATTCTTTTATTTCTGAGCTTTAAAAATGGTATTCCACTTCATTCTGGTATCCATGGTTTGTGAAAAGAAATCTGTCATTGGAATTGTTTGCTTGTTTCTTTCCCTATAGGTTAGAATCTTGATGCTCTCATAATATTTTTATTTTCTTTATTTTCCAGAAGTTTGACAATGATATGCTCTGGTATAGATTTCTTTGATATTTTGGGGGGGAAGGGGAGTTACTCAGCTTCTTCACTCTGACATTTTATCTCTTTTGTCAAATTCGGAAAAATTTCAGCCATTTTTTCTTTAAGTAACTTTTTAATCCGTGTCCTTTTTCTCCTCTTCTTTTAGAAATCCAATGATATGAATGCTACATCTTTTGTTATAATTCCACAGATCCCTAAGGTATAAATATATTATTTAGAGTTATAAAGAACAGACTATTACTAGAATAGCTAAATAGATATGAAGACCAAGTGGTTACTTTTAAGAAATATTACTTTTTTTCCCCATACTTTCCATATGGTACTTTCCCATGGTGCTTTGGTTTTTATAAACTTGCAGATACATTGCTGTGACAACTTTTTAAGAAGTCATTGATCTAATAACCAAATTTGTGCAACAATTCCCCTTCTATACTTTCCACACAGCCTTCTTTAAACTTGTGCTTTAACATATTTATTTTTCCCATTATTCTTATAATTAATATTCCTTAGAGGTAGCCACTTGAGACTTGTTTATATTTAACTATTCTAGTATGTTCTTTATAACTCAAACAATACTTTTATACCCAGGGGTAATATTCAATATCCTTAACAACTATTGTAGCAAAAGCACATCCCCATCTGAATGAATGCTCACTAGTCCTGAAGTTATGCAAATATTTGTCTCCTGAGTATTAGCTCTGTTTATGTATTTGTTGCTTAATTTATAATATAAATGGAAGCATTATCTAGAACTCACATAAATAAATATAAGTAATTTAACTCATAAATGGTCTTCTCCTTTAACCTATTCCCCTTCCATTTTATTTATGGCCTTTTTGTCAGATAACTTTAAATCTTATTGAGCTTTTCTCTATAGCCTAATAAATGGATACATATCTTAAGGATACCAGGAAATAAACTGATTCTCTGATTTTCTGATCTCCCCCGCTCCCTTCTCCTCTCTCTCTCTCTCTCCCCTTCTCTTTCCCATACAGAGGTTATGTATTTATTAATTACCTTACTTAAGTTAATTTTTAAGTCATCTTTTCATTCACCTTATCTACCAATAATGTATTTATAATCTCTTCTGTTTTCTGATGGTTTTATTTTATGGGTATAGCTTATTTATAATCTTCTTTGTTATTGTTGTTGCAATGTAGTTTTTCTCTGTTACCCAGGCTTGAGTACAGTAATGCAATCATAGCTCACTGAAGCTTTCAACTCCTGTCCTCAAGCTATCCTCCTGCCTCAGCTCTTGAGTAGCTGGGACTGCAGGCACATGCCACCATGCCTGGCTTTTATCTATAGTCTTAATTTTCTTCTCAAAAAATATTCTTCTACTTAACATTTAATACAACATTTAATAATAGTTGTTATTATTTATTCTTAGTATTTACTATTGCCTTCACAATTAAAATATTGGCTTCCATAATTCTACTTTTGCATATACTGCAGGGAATTTTTAAAATAATTTACACTTTGTAAATACTTCTAAATATTAGTAAACAAAATTATTCTAATTTACATTCAAAGCTGCACTGGAAGAAACTTTAAAGTACTTGAGCTGACAAAGATTTGAGTTCTGGCCCTGGATCTTCCACATAAAGTCACCTTATTGTCACTTTAATTCTGTTTCTTCTGCTTTTTCCTTTGTGAAATAATGATAACAACAGCTATAACATGGTGTTATTATAAAGATCAAATGTTATTTATTCTATAAAACCACTTATAAAACAAACTATTAGGTGTCCTTCTTATGATAAGATGTGTGTTATTTGCTTAGGACACATAGGTTAACACAATTCAACACATCCTTAGAGAAATGAATTCATACACAAAATCAGACATTTCAGAAAACCCTTCTATGCCTCATATCTACATTTCTTTACTTTGCCAGTTTTGTTGGTAGTCAGTATATTTAATTTCAGCAGTTTGTGTTCCTGAAAGTAGTCACATCACATTATAGAATCTTCAGATTATGTTGGCACCATCATCTCATTTCCTGTCAAAAAATATGCCTGTTTGCTTGTCATGCACTTCATAATTATCTGTACATCAGCAGCCTGCTGTTGATGCTAGCAAAGGACTTGAGGACAGAATAATATTAATTTCTATACACGTGCCTGGACACTCTTCAGAGACACCCCATGTAATTACCAGTAATAATCTTACACTGATGCTCTTTTACACGTCTATGGCTAAGACTTTACATTTTTTTAATCTTCCCTGAAAGAATCAGCTTATGCATGCATATATTAAAACTGCATGGTCCTGTATTCTGTTGAACAGAGGTAATACAAATTATTTCTTGATTTTTAGGCCAACTCTTTTAGGTGGGGTAAGATAATATTATTCTTGAATAAGTGGGAATATATGTATGTCTGCTTTGAAAATGTAAATGATAATTTATAAATTTTGCATTCTTCTCAATATCAAGATGAATTTTGGGTCACTGAAACGTAGAAAGTCATCTAAAAAATAATGGCTTGGAAAACTGGTCTAATAACATAAGACTTACTTGAATTCTTCCAGGCAACTTATTTTTATCATTAAAGAAGTTACCATGTGGCGGGGGGGGGGAGAGATTGTTTTGTAAATCAGGAATCATAAAAGAGACTCATGTGATAAGTGCTTATTATGGGAAATTATTATATTATCCTTCTCTACTTATGCAAATTTTAAGTGGATCCTCATATTTTTCTCATGCAGGTAGATCATCTTTACTTTGTACTTCTTTTAGAAGCTATTCCTTTATTGCAATTCTTTCATTTAATCATTGCAATCTTAACACCTTATTTTATATCAATCTATTTCTATATTTGGATTTCTGAGTTATTCAAAAAATATCTTATTTTGTGTAAATATTTTTGGATATATATTTGTGTGTCCTCCTTTTCTCACAGAGGGTATGTTGTTGCTTGTTGTCTTTAGTCAGTTGGTCCTATTGCTTTTTTCTTACCCTCTGTAATGTTTTGGGTTTGTAAAAAATGGTAGCCAAAATTAATTAGGTATTAAAATTTATAATATTGACTTTTTTCTAGCATTTACATAGATTTAAAATTTATACATGAAAAGTTCCAGAAGGACCAATTATTAAATCTAACAAATTATACAAAAGATGTTAAAATGTTTTCTCTCTAATACCTCTCAAGCATTGTTATTAGAAGAAAGTGTTTTATTTGAGACAAATATCCCTTAGGACATGAAAGAGGAGAAACTTGTATTCATATTATAGTTTATTCACAAAAATAAACTTGATGCATATGTTGTATCAAAAGGAGGTACTGAATCTCTACCAACAGGAGTTCTGTGCCCCAAGAACATTGATCAAGTTAAGAACATTGACCCAAAGTCACCTCATATAGCCAACAAGTTTGTTTTTCTATTTTTCCCTAATTTTTTTGTTTTAGAGTGATTGTTCTTTTGAAAACTAATAAATTATATAAAAGTAAGAAATGGCAGAGCAAGATGGCATAATAGGTCTCTCCAGGGATCATCCTCCTACAGAAACATCAATTTGAACAACTTAAACAAAAATACCTTTGCAAGAGCCAAAAAAAAAAGGTGACACATTACAGTATGTGGTTGTGGTGTGATAATAAGAAAATACACATTGAAGAGAGTAGGAAGGACAGTATTTTATTATTATGTCACTTCTCCCTCAATTCAGGGTAGCACAATGCAGAGAGAGTTATTGTCTACTTGGGGCAAAGGGACAAAAGTGAGTACAAGATGTTGCCTCAGACCCTAACACTGGGTGTCACAGTAAAATTCCACACCGAATTTTTCCCATGGTCCCAGACTGAAGGCCAATATCTGCAGACAAAGCCTCTAGATTCATTCATCTATTAAGTGGGACCATGCAGCCTCAGGCTTTAGGCATATATGGCAAATTTGATCTCCAGCTACATCATCACTGGGCCAGTGTCAGTGGCCTCCAGCTCCAGACAGCCCTTAATGGTAGGCAGGCCACAGTAACCCTGAACATAAAGCACACCCCAGTGCTACATTGACCCAAGTGGGCCTCAGGCTTAGAAACTACATCATAGAGCCTTCTAAGAACCTCTATAGAGGCAAAAGGGTTTTCTCAGACAAAACCAATCTGTGAAGATTGAAGTAAGTACCAACTTCTTCAAATATGCAGACATTGATCCATGGCCACAAGAATCAAGAACAATCAAGGAAACATGACATTACTAAGGGAACAGAATAAAGTGTCAATGACTGATGCTAAAGAAATGGAGATGTATAAATTATGTGCCAAAAAATTAAAAATAAATGTTTTAAGGAAGCTCAGCAAGCTTTAAGGAAATACACAGAAATAATAAAACAAAATAAAAAAGGAACAATTAGTGACCAGAATGAAAAATTTAATAAAGATATTGAAATATTTTTTAAAAATCTCCATAAACCCTAGAGCTGAAAAATACAATAAACTAAATTTTAAAAATGCAGTAGAGAGCATCAGCAACAGAATTAATAAGCCAAAGAAAAAAATCTGTGAACTCAAGTCCATGTTATTTGAAAATATACAGTCAGAGGAAAAAAGGAGAAAAATGAAAAGAGCATTTGCAAAAGAGCAAATGTTCAAGTCACAGAAATGTAGGAAGGAGAAAAAATAAAGCATTAGAAAGCTTATTTAAACAAATTGTAGCACAACACTTTCCAAACATGGAAAATGATGTAAATATCCATATACAGGAAGGTCAAAGGTCTCCAATCAGATTCAATCCCAACAGCATTACAAAAACACATATTACAGTTAAACTGTCAAAAATCAAAGACAAGGAGAGGATCCTGAAAGCAGAAAGAGAAAAGACGCAAATAACATATAAGGAAGTTAAAATAAGGCTAGGAACAGACTTCTTAGCAGAAACCTAATAGGCCAGGAGAGAGTGGGATGATATAGTCAAAGTGCTCAAGGTAGGGGAGCGGGGAAACTACCAACAAAGAATATTGTAAACAGCAAAACTTCCCTTCAGAAATGAATGATAAATAAAGAATTTCCTAGACAAACAAATGTTGAGAGAATTCATCACTACCTTACCTATACTACAAGAAGTGTTAACGGGAGTTCTAACTGAAAAAATGGATGTTAATGAGCAACATGAAAACATTTGAACGTATAAAACTCACTGATAAAAGTAAGTACACAGTCAAATTCAGAATCTGTAATTCCTAATGGTGGTATGCAAATAACTTATATCTTTAGTATGAATTTTAAAAGACAAAATTAAAAATAATAATAGCTACAATAATTCATTACAGAATATATAATACAAAAAGATGTAAATTTTTGACATCAAAAATTCAAAATGGAGTGAGTGGACTATAAGTGTAGAGAACTTTTTCTTTGTTTCTTGGTTTTTTTCAATTGTAGTTGTTATAGGTTTAAAATAACCTATTATAACATCTAAGCATACCACTAGAGTAAAATCACTTAACCACAAAGAAGACAACAGGAAAGGAAGAAAGGAACAAAGGGTCTACAAAACAACTGGAAACAATCTAAAAATGGTAGTAGTGAGTCTTTAACTGTCAATGATTGCCTTGAATGTAAATGGATTAAAATTTCTAATCAACAGATATAATGTGGCTGAATGGATATAAAAACAAAACCAAACCAAATGCTACCTATAAGAAACTCACTTTAACTGTAAGGCCACACATAAACTAACAGTGAAAGGATAGAAAAAGATATTCCAATGCACGTGGAAACCAAAAGAGAGCAGAGTAGCTATATTTATATATGAGATAAAATCAACCTAAAGTCAAAAACTGTAATAAAACACAAAGAAAGTAATTATATAAGTATAAAGGGGTAATTCAGCAAGAGGACATAAAATTATAAATATGTATACATTCAATATCAGAGAACCTAAACATAGAACACAAATATCGATAGATCTGAAAGGAGAGATAGACTGCAAGATGATAATGGTAGGGGACTTCAAGACTCTACTTTCTATAATGGACAGATCTTCTAGACAAAAGATCAATAAGGAAACATCACACTTTACACCCTGGATCAAATGGGACTAACAGATATAAAACATTCCATCCAACAGCTGCAGAATACACATTCATCTCAACTGAACATGAAATATTCACCTTGATAGATTATATTTAGTCCATAAAAACAAGTCTTAACAAATTCAAGGAGATTGAAATCATATCAAGTATCTTTTCTGACCACAATGGTATAAAGCTAGAAATCAATAGCAGGAGAAACTTTGGAAGATTTACAAATATATGGGCATAAGCAACATGCTTCTGAACAACAAATGAGTCAAAGAAGAAATTAAAAAAGATAATTTAAAAATTCTTTCAGACAAAGAAAAATGGAAGCACAACATCACAAAACTTATGAGATATAGTAAAAGCAGTTCTAAGAGAGAAGTTTATAGCAAAAAACACCAACATCAAAAAAGACAAAAGATGTCAAATAAACAACCTAATGATATATCTCAAGGAATTGGAAAAACAAGGACAAACTAAGCCCAAGGTTAAGAGAAGGAAGGAAATCATAAAAGAGCATAAATAAATAGAATAGAAACTAGAAAAACAATGGAAAAAATCAATGACACTGAGTTTTTTTTTGAAAAGATAAACAAAATCAATCAACTTTTAGCTACACTAAGAAAAAAAGAAGACTCAATAAATAAAATCAAAATTGAAAAAGGAGACATTACAACTGACACCACAGAAATACAAAGGATCATAAAAGATTATGAACAATTATATGCCAACAAATTGGATAATCTGTAAGAAATGAATAAATTCCTTGACACATGCAGCCTACCAAGATTGACTTATGAAGAAACAAAAAAATATGAACAGACCAGTAATGAGTAAGGAGATTGAATCTGTAATAAAAAGTTTCCCATCAAGAAAAAGTCTAGGACCTGATGACTTTCCTGCTGAAATTTATAAAGCATTTAAAGAACTATTATCAGTCTTTCTCAAAATCTTTCAAAACATTCAAGAGCAGGGAATGCTTTCAGACTCATTTTATGGGGCAAACATTGCCCTGACACCATAGACAAACAAGGATAATATAGAAAAAGAAAGCTACAGATCAGTATTTCTGATAAACATAGATGCAAAAATCCTGAACAGAATCCTGCAAACCAAATTCACCAGCACATTAAAAAGATCATTTACCATGATCATGTGAGATTTATCCCTAGGATGCAAAAATGGTTCAAAAGACACAAATCAATAAATGTGATATACCACATTAACCAAATGAAGGAAAAAACATATAATCTTAACAGATGCAATTTTTTTGAAAAAGTCAATGTTTTTCATGTTAAAATGCAAGAATTATGGATAGAAGAAATTCACCACAACACAATAAAGGCCATACATGACTTTTATCAATGTATATAAAATTTCAATTATGAGGATTAAGTTCAAGAGATCTATTGTACAACATGGTGACTATAGTTAAAAATGTACTGTATTCTTAAAAAATGCTAAGAGAGTGCATGTAAAGTATCTCATCACTAAAATGATAACTACGTGAGGTAATGCGTATATTAATTAGCTAAATTTAGTTCTTCCACAGTGCATATACACTTCAAAACATCATGCTTTACACAGTAAATACATACAATTAGAAAATTATAAAACTATATCACCAATTTATATTCTTTGAATTTTTAAAAGAATTGACATTTTTAAAACAAGCATCACATGTACTCACCAGAAAATTGGTTTCCCTGATCATCACCTAAATACAAATCTGGGAACGACACCAATTGGACATCAGACTGAGGTGGGGGGTGGGGGAGGGGATGGGGGTATGCCTACACAATGAGTGCATTGCGCACCATTTGGGGAGTGGTAACACTTGAAGGTGCTGACTCGGGAAAGGGGGGGTGGGGAAAAAAAATATGAAACTGTTGTTTTTAACTTGCACTGTTCACTTAATAATTTATCATGAATATTTCCCATATTATTTTATATCATTGTACAAGAAATAATGTATACATTATGAGGACATACTGTATCTAACAAGAAAAAAAAAAAAAAGACTGATTTGTAGGACAATAAAAAAAAAAAAAAAAAAGAATTGACATTTTTAAACCCTAAACTGCTTTTGTATCTGCTATAAAGTTATTTCCTTTCAATCATAGAACCTAAAGCTGGAAGTATTATACAGTTTTCTTTAAATATTAATAGTAAAAGATAATACTATTTCCCTGATCCCTACGTAACTGATAGGGATATCATGTTGATAATCATGTGGTGACTTACCCAAAAGTAGTATACTATGCTCAGAGAAAACCCTGATAGCAGCCAGGCTACGTTATTATATTTTTTTCTCATTTCTAGATATTTCAATTTATTTTGATTTCTTGCAATGTTTTGCTTCTTTCATTTAGTTAACAATTCCAAATTTTAATGTGATTTTTGTCAGCGTTTAATTTTCTTTGCTTCATATTTAAAAATAAGTCATGCTTCAAAATACGATGCATTTGGCTTTCCATTTGGACCTGGGCTTGAAATGTAGATTAAGATGGTTGGTGTTTAAAAATCCTTAGAGGATTTGCTTTAATTTCACAATGTTCTGGACATATTGACATGGAATTATAGTATCTGCTTCCTCTTATTCACTCAGAATTATCTCAACTGTATAGAAAGATATGAGACTCAGTGTCTCTGTGTATAAAAATTTGCTATAAATATTTATATTATTTTCAGTTAGATCAAATTTTATCATGTTCATAGAACCAGAGCTTTGAGGCCTTCTGTATGTATGATATATTTCACATAAAAGTACAAGTGAGTGCAATTATGAGAGAACATTCTATATGCTCTTTCAACCCTTTTAAAAGACTTGTGTGAAGAGACACAAAGGAAATCTCTTATTGAAGGAAGTAAAGAATGGTCTAATTTAAACCTCTTTTCATGTGCACTAATGCTTTGAATGTTTGAGAACCATTATTCCATATGATTATTAAAATAAAATAGCTATTTCATTATTAAAGAAAACATGTGATATACCCATTCTACTGCAATCTTAAATAAGCACTAGGCAGTCTATTATTTCATTGCAAAATAAACCTAAAAGCAAAATCCCTAAATCACCAAGTTTTCCAGCAACACATATAAAAAACATATTTGTGCTGCAATTTAAATGGACTAGTAAAAGGAAGATTCAACCATTTGGAACTGAAATATTCATGAGCTACTCAGAGAACAATGAAACTAAATATCTTCAGATGTCCTAGAGGAACAAGAGTCAAGGAAACACATGAATAATGACAGACTATTCTATTTTAAACTTTTTCTTTTTTCCTCCTTTTTTCCCATTAGATGATAATATACAATTTAATCTTGCTACATTATGAATAGGATGTGACAAGCTCACTAGTCTATGCATAAAAATTCTCTTAAAGCTTTTGACGTGGTTTAATTTTATACTTTTAGGAATATGGGGATTTACTTGGCCTTAAATTAAAATTAAAGTATTTAATCAAATAATTTAATTAAAATAAATTTAATTAAAGTATTTAATTTGGTAATTAGAAGTATGGAAAAAATTTTCTTTATATAGATAAACATTGACTGTTCCTTATATATGTAAACATATCTACTGGAATATCTTTGAGTAAAAAATTAAAAAATCATTATCTTCCCTAAGTTCTACTAATACAGTATCTTAATAGAATAAGAACCGAGATTTTTGGAAATTATAACCCAACAGTCTCTACACTTTCAACAGCAAATAATAATTATTCTTCATTTGAGTTATTTTTACATAGTTCTACATCCCTGTTTTTAATTTTAAATCACCTACTCAGTTTTAAAAATTTCCTATTATAAATATCATAGACATTAAAAAGAAAGTTTGAAAAGAGTATTCGAATATTTGGGAATTTTAATCAGATTATAATTCTCAGTCAAACGGGATGATTTTTAAGTAAAAATTATCTGAAAACAGAATGACTCTATATTTTCATAAGCTCAGTGACATTTAGAAAAAGTATATGCAGGTAAAACTTTTAAATTATTTTGTGATTAAAGTTAAACTCATGAATCTTCACTCCCCACACCCTCACACTTTCAATTTTGCCTTTGTTCCTGTGATCTCTTTCTTAGTCAATTTTACTATCTTTTCCAGTTTTTCCAAATCAGAAACTTTAAGCTCCACTCTGTTATTTTCTTTGGTAAACCACCATCATCTTCTCCCTAGATTAAACTACAACATTCGTAATCACTATTCATGTGGAGTTCAACAGCCTCCAAACTAATTTCTCCATCACAATTTTGTCTCCTAACCCCTCCACACAGAACACACAGTAGTAACTTATAGAAATATATGTTGTCTCATATCTCTGCTAGTTAAAACAGCTTGCAATGTGTCGAGAGACAATTCTCCGTTATATTTATGCAGGTTTTATATCACCTTTTGCTCTCGATTATCTTTTCAAGGATGTATGTATAACAAATAGCCATGTCTTTCTCTGAGGAAGAGGGCAGATTTATTTTTCAGTCTAGGATTAAAAAAAAAAAAAAAAGATAATGTCTGTAGCAAAGGTAAGCCAGGTTTGTTAGCAGCTTCCTTTACAAAATAGAAGTTTCCTAAATTTGAAATTTTTTAGCTGTGACACAAACCCACGGTGCGGGCAGCATCCACCTGGGCCTCCTTCTGCATTGCCCCGGTGGGACTTGGGAGGCAAGAAAAATCTATGTAAGCATGAAGCAGCTGCTGCCTTCTGTGATGTAACGGTCTTTTGTCTGAGATCCAACAGGTTCTTACCTTCTGCCAGCTTCCATGAAGCTGCAGTGGGCTCATTTGCTAGCTCAAAAGAAGGATAAAATCTCAGACCCTTCACAATTATTGATTATTTCACTTACAGTAAAATTACAATTCTTGAATTTAACCCTCATAAAATTCTCAAATCTTCATTTGTCTCTTCCACTGGCTCACTACTTACCAGCCCCATCAACTTTATTTCTGTTTCTTAATCCTTCTAAATGTTTTACAGTGGCAGAGAATTTCATCATAATATGCCTTCTGCCTTAAAAATCTCTTCATTCTAAGTGTCACCTGAATATTCTTCTTCTTGTACTCAACTACCATTCTTGACTCCCCAATACACATGAATAATCTGCCTCCATGCAGATATTATGCTTCCAAGTATTTTGTTCTTTTTCCTTAGGGTGCTTTTCACTATTGTTTTGACTATGTACTTAAATCCCTAATAAAATTATAAATACATTATGTACCTAAATACATAAATATCATCAGCCTGTTCTACCTTTGCTTTTGTTTTTATTTGCTTCTCTTCTTTTTCTCTAGGCCTTGGTTTGGCAGGTCTCTCGAAGACAAAAGCAAACAAACAAAAGACAGTTTCTAGTTCTGAAACTTTGCAGTTAGTTCTTACCTTGTTTGGTGTGAACAGATGAAGGGAGAATATTGTTACAAGTGTGAGAACTGGGGGAAAATCAAAGATAATATTCGGTTAATGTTGGTTTGATATTTAGCGATATAACCTAGCAATATATATTTATGTTTTCATTTTTGCTTCAAGTTTGCTGTGCTTACATAGTGTGAGCTTCTTGATGGAAAATACCACATCCATTCTGTTTTCAACTCTATACTCAACACTTAGCACAATGTTAAACACAAAGAAGGCACATACTGTATATATGTATTGAATGAATTATGGTTTCTCAGCTACTAGTCCAGTCCATAGCAAATACTTCATACTCAGTGATCTTTTTGAATGAAAGTATATTCTTATTATACATGTGTTTAAAAATTTCTAAATATTTCACACTGCTATGAGAAGTGCCAGCCTATTTTCCATGATGTTGATAATTATGCTTCAACTTCTCTCTACATATTCATTGAAGAGAATCTTCTAATGTTAAATACCCTCCTGTAGCACCCTGACTGTATCCTATTGTTCTTATTTTGCTAATTTCAATTGCTTATTCGTTTTGCATTTTCTCTGTTAGATTGAAAGCTCTGTAAAGACATGTTTACATGTCATTGTATCCCCAGCACCTACCTCAGCCTGCACACAAAGAACACATTAATACATGTTTGTTGAATAAATTAGTGAAATAATCCAGTAGATCTATTGTATTGTCTTTCATAAAACAGCATTTGATTTCCCATGGTAAAATTAATTTGCCCACTTATTTATGTTTTTATAATGGTATATAACCTAGATTTTATTTTCTAAAGTAATATTGTGCCAATGACAATCATTACTTATTTACTGTTTTCATTTAAACTTTCTTCCCTTATACATAAATAGCAGCTTCTAATATTCAGAGTAGTCATTAAAAAAAATCTAAGATACTTTCATATCTTATATTATGATAACAAGAATATTTATATTATTATATTACAATAACAAAAATAAACACAGCATAAAGTACTATAATATATGCATGACATAAACATATAAGTAGATATTTTATACCCACATAGGTTTAAAAATATCCATAATTTTGTTTTGAATACATTATGAAAATATTTATAATTAAATGACTATACAGCTAACAAATTATTGTATCTAAAATTCTAAGATTTCTTTTAAGTTTCATGAATTAATAAATAAAACAAAAAGGGCTAATATTTTAACATGTACTATGAAAATTGAAGAAAATATCTTCTAACAATTATGTATTATCTAAAGAATTCTATGTTGGATATTGCATATTATTTAATATAATTCCACATTGCTCATATAATCAAAATAATAAATTATATACTTCTTTTTCTGCCTAATTGGAATTTGTGAGAAAGCACCACAGGCATATGCAACATGAGCCATGTTGTGATAATCAGGTTACAAAGTGAAGATTAGTCATTGAGAATCTCCTCATGATATCATAGGCTATCACAGCATATTTGATTTTATTGCCCATTCAGAAGAGTAAATGAGTAACAGAATCTGCTATCAATAACTTAGAAGACAACAAATGTTGTATACATTCAGTCACCCTGTTCTCCCTATTAAATTGGTTGCTTACAGAATATCATTGGGATACCAGAAAAAACATCAAGAAAAAATTCAATTGAAATTGAATGTCTCAATGGAAAACTTTCGAACTGCTTTCATATTGAAATTGGGCAAACTATCTTTGTGCTTCTAATAAAACAATCTCTTGATTACAGACACAATGCTTTGCTTACCCAAGAGAATATCCATGGCATATAGACTGATTTCTGTGGAAGTAATATCCTAAGAAATAATAAAATACAAAATATTTTGCATACTATTTGAAAGTAATTTTTTAGATCACATTTTAGTCATTCTTCCATTTTTTATTCCTAAATTATTAAAAAGAAAATGAGGGTGGTGATTTATACATATGTTTCTGAAATTAACAGGGAAAATCTCTCACAAGGTTTATAGTTTTATTAATTTGATTTTGTAGGATTTCTCTAGATTGTATTTTCATGCACACCTTAAAGCCAGTCTAATTAATACAAGTCATAGTTCCTCAGTTACATGATTACTTCATCCCCATTCAGTAGCTCAATTAGATTCCAAGCTTTACTCGCTGGTAATCAATAGTATATATAGAGTGAACACTAAGAATTTATGCACCATATAAATAAAAACATAAACCTAACTTTCATGGAAAAATACTTAGTCACAAGGGAATCTTTGTTTAAGATGGCATTTATGGTCACAGTTTTAAAAATTCCATCAGAGAATAGACTATATAATCTTCCAGAAGCAGTTTATTGTTAGTGTTGCTTCAAGTAGTTAGTAATAATGAGTAGAAACTGACAACAGTGGGCCAAAGAAGGTATAATGCTTCATTCACTTCAAAACTCAGTTGTACTGTTTCTTAAAAGGTACATGACTTCTTTGCATCAATCTTATCTTAGAATAGTTATAGAATTCTGGATCTTACATCTAAATCAACTGAATCAGAAAGTTAGCAGGGAATAAGTTAATATGCATTTCAAATAAGCTTCTCATGTGATTCTAGTGAATGAGTCTAAGATTGGGTGAAGAATATATATATGTATAAACATAGGAATTATAACAAAAAATATATATCCTAAACTAAAACCAATCAACCAACCGAATATATAAAAACTACTAAGATATAAATCCAAAATCCATATCTGTTATTATTCTGAAACCACCTTGTGCTACCTTACACTTTGGCAAGTAATCAACAAAAAATATCAGCATGGCAAAAATTTCTTAAAATTTATATAGCAGTAGTCTGTAAGACTTTTTGTAACAAAGTGTCTTTGAATAAATCAGAAACATCATTAAGCCACATTACAAAGCTAAGTATTGTAAAAGAATCATGGGTTAAATTTCACCCTCTGCTCACTTCATTAGCTGAGCAGTATATTTGTATAGCTATATTTTATGACCTTAAAGATATATGGCCTCAATAAGTTAACTGATAGAAACTCACTTTATAATACTCTTCTATACTGAACTAAACCATACCATACTATACTGTAACTTGATATACTATATAATAAAATGCTATTCTATGCTGCAATCTAAAACAGAACCTACTCTTTACACACTCTGTACATACTAATAAGAGAGGATTCTATCCCTAGTAAGCAGAAACCCGTCTATATTTCAATCTGGAAAAATATTAAACATGGGGAATTAGGTGCTTATACAACACTGAAAGAATTAAAAAAAGAAATGGTCAGAAAATGTTTAAACTCATTTTCTGTTTTTGCTACTAGTTCCAATATTGCAGGGAATTTTGACCAACAGTCACCTCCGCCTTTAGCTTTGACTCATGAAATTTCTAGATGAGGTCTCAGGAGCTATTGAAAAGCCACAATATGATGAAGTCTACACACATTTCTTCCTTTCTCTGTCTGGAACAATTCTGTTCTGCATTCCATATTTCACTTGCAGGGCTCTCATTAGAGGAGTTTAAACTGAAACAGAGATAAAAAGGTATTCTAGGAAATGTAGTTAAGAAGCTTCTAACCCCGGTGATGTAAGAATAACATAGAATGTTTCATCAGTCATATTACATGTCAACAGGGAAATGAATACATTTATTTTGTTGTCTGCAGATAATACCTATTTCCCAAATTCCCTAAAAATTGAGATCAAAGGATAAGATTTTTTTTATTTTGTCAACAGCTTTTCTTGTCTTCCTAGAAGAAATCACAATTTATTTCACCATGCTTATATTGGAAACAATCAAGGATTTCTTATAAAACATTGCACTTCTCAAATCTGTTTTTCTTCTGAGTACATGTAATTTATAAGAGTGTGCCCACATAACTTTCTTAAAAGAGGTAAATGTTTGATTTTATGCCCCCTACTTAACACATGATTCAGCTTTTATCCAGATATCAAAGTTTAATACAATGAAGATGTAATGTAAAAATATTATGTTCAACTGGCTTATTGCAACCATTTAATGGATAAAACAAATGGATTGTGTTTGAAGTTAATTGTTTACTAAAAAACTACAAAATATCAGTTATTTAAACAAATGAGAAAAGCAAATGAGAAAATGCTTTCTGAGAAAATGTATATCAGCAGCAAATTAAATCATAAATAGACTCCTTAATGTTCAGTTATAAGACAAGTTATACAAGTCAGTTATAAAATTTTATACAAATTATACAAGAAGTTATTCAAGAGGTCAAGCAAGAAATTACATAAAAGTTATACAAGAAATCAGACATCATGGGTTCAAATAACCCATGTGAATCTTAATATTTTACTTCATTTAGATTAATAATCAGAAACACAGATTGAAATTTTTGAGTACCATCATTGATATTAATAAGTATTTCTACTTTTTATGCCTTGAAATCTATACATATTATATAGTGGTAATCTGAAAAAGCCAATGCTATCTATAGAATCACTGCCACAATTAATTCAGGAAGCCACTAAGCCTTTAATCATGGTACTCATTCATTGGAGAATAAAATTGATCATGTTTCTTTACAGAGTGAGCTTTAGAGCTCAAGAAATCGAATTGAAACTTAGACACTGCCAATTTCTGTGTTATCTTTGGCAAGCTACTTACACCTGAGGCACCTCACTTTCTTCATGTATAAAATAAGTATGTGTATGTTATATACTTCATATTGTTTAGGTGACAATTATATGAGTTAATACATGAGAAGTGGTTATAACATTGCTTAGTATGCAATAAGCTCTCTGTACATGTTATGTTAATATTAGGTGGCAGTAGCAGTAGTGATAGTAGTAGGTCATGCCTATTGTTTTCCCAACTTAAAATTTTACAATACAGAAAATCTATGTTAGTTGCACTGAGAAAATTTCCAGTACCAAATTGATGCCTTGAAGCTGTTTAGCTGATGCTGTAGTCTAGTTTTGAGAATCTGAGGAAACTTATGAATCATTTCTTATTATATTTCAAACTTATTCTAAATTTGAAATATAATAGACCTGTCAAATTGAACTGAAAAAGTTTACATTTTATTTTCAAAATCTCAACTTTTCTCCAAGCAATAAACTCATTGGAAACAAACAAATTCTTCACAAACCTATTCAAGCTAAAAAGGGTGGTTGAGTATATAAGGGAAACAGAAAGAGACAGAGATAAAGATAGAACATGACAAAAACACAGAGTAAAAGCAACAAAGAAAGAGTCAGAGAGGGAAATGTTTCCAAGATGAACTTCTTTGTAAGGTTTTAGCATGAGATTTATAGTGTATATGTTTATCTTCCTTAGGTTAATATTACCTCTTTCTTCTTTGCCATAATTATGTAATAGAATAGATTTTATATTTATATTTCCATAAAGCACATCTTATGATTTGGCTATCCAAACATCATATGTGCAAGGTATTTTTTATTCTTGAAAATTTTTATATAATTCTTAGGATGACATCCAAACTGATTTCCAGCAAATATTAAGAGAGACTAATATGAGTTAATAGTCAGGAAATAAGGAGACTATTGTGATTAAAGTTCATCAGCCAGCCAGACTCAGACAGTTCAGGAATCCTTTGTTTGATCCACTTCACCATCACCTTTAAATATTATTTTAGTTCCCAAATATACACTTCACTTCCTGAGAAATTCACTAAAAAAATATAAAGTCAAAACTTCACTGTTTCTCTCTCTCAAAAAAAATTACATAATAACAACAAAAGCTACACAATTGCATACACAAAAATCTTCATATCCATTATTATGTTCTCATTCTAACTCACCATAGTGCTTTGTTCCTACTAAAATTCCCTCAATATCAGAAACCCCTGAATATTCACCCTGAAATCACTCTCAGAGCATCCTGATTCATCTTTTCTAAGTTATGATTGTCAGAAAACTAGGAGGAGTTTTTTTTTTTTAATTGATTCTGCTAACCCATTCTCCAGACATCAAGTATTGCAAATCCTAGAAGAGGGAGGAACATAAAATATTTAGATAAGTAATGGCCCAAAACTTACCAAATTGTATAAGATTTTATCTATCAAGTAAAATGATGGAAACAATAAAGAGCCATAGAAAGCAAAATAAAGAGCAGACTAATAATCATAGAGAAAATCAGTGAAATAAAAGTTCTTAATAAGATCTAAAATTGATAAACATCTGAGTAGACTAAGGAAGATAAAAGAGAGACATCAGGCTGGTGCAGTTGCTTATTCCTATAATCCTAGCATTTTAGGAGGCCCAGGCGGGAAGATTGCTTGAGGTCAAGAGTTTTAGACTAGCCTGAGCAGCACCCATCTCTACAAAAAATAGAAAAATTATCTGAGTGTGATGGCATGCACCTATAGTCCCAGCTACTAAGTAGGCTGAGACAAGAGGATTGTTTGAGCCCAGGAGTCTGAGGTTGCATTGAGCTATGATGGTGCCATACACTCTAGTTTGGGCAACAAAGTGAGACCTTGTCAAGAAAGAGAGAGAATGAGAGAGACATCATCAGTTACCAAAATTAGAAATGAAAAAGGGCATATAACTGCTGATTCCACAGATGTCAAAAAATTAATATGAAGATATGTTGAAAAATGCTGTGCCCATAAATACTACTAGCTTGATGAGGAATGTAAATTGCTTAGTAGATGCAAATATAAAAATTGACAAAAGAATAAATAGATCTGAATTATGTCATATTTATTAGAAAAATTATATTTGTGATTAAAAAATATTTCCACAAAGAAAATTTCAGCCTCACATGTGCTTATTGTTTAGTTCCATCAAAAATTTAGGTTGAAAATTATGTCAATCCTGTACAAACTCTTTCAGAATTTAGGATGGAAACAGATACTTCTCAGTATGTGAATCCAGCATTATTTTGATTCCAAAACCAGACAAGAAGGACATTAAAGGGAAAAGAACCATTTATAGACAAATATACCTCTTTAACACAGACACAAACAGGTAATATAGATATAATTTCTATCTATTGATATATGGATCTATCTATATACCTATCTCCATTTTCTCATTTAGAACATCACTGTTTTAAAATACATCATGAGCTATTTTCTCTTAGTGAATAGAAGAGTTTGACAAGGAAACAACTTTCTAAGCTAATATTACAGTATGTTATAAGAACATATTTCTTATCCATTGGGGCCTAATAGGCTCAGTAGAGAAATCCAGCAATAAAGGGTAAATGTAAGCATGCTTTTTTAAAGATGCATCGTAAATTATTTTCTTTCAATGAATGGAAGAGTTTGGCAGAGAAACACGTTTGTACGAAAACATTGAGAATATGTTATTAGAACATCTTTCATTCTCCATTGGTTCATATTATATGTGTTTACATATGTAGCAATAAAAGACAAATGTAAGCATGCTTTCTTAAAAATAAAAGTAAAATTTGAAAGAAACCTGTGCTTTTATATGAAATATCTTCTTGTAATGGTTTATATGTATATTCTTTTTTAGAAGTGATATTCAATAAGTTCATTTTGCTTCATAATTATTTATTTATAATTCAGCTCTAAGTTGTACTGACTTCATTTATCACGAATTGAACATATTTGTATGTTATCAATTTTGCATCATCTAATACATTTCTTCATTTCTAAATATGAAGAATAAATGAGTAATTACTGATTTTCAGTCATAAGTTCTCTTTTGGATATTTTAGCATGCCATATTGCCTACTGTTACAAGAACAAAAAATTGGCACAAAGCCATTTTCTAAGAAAAGAATAATGTTTAAATTAAAAATTAAACATTTAAAAATAGTTTATGGATAAAACAATCACTTAATAATAAAAATAATATCAAATTGACTTGACAAATACTGAATGGGTATCGGATTTGCTCAGAAGGAAAATATAATTAAAACAGTATGCATTTGATATATCTGCTACCTCTGAGAACTAGAAAATACTCTCAATAAAATCATTATTTTACATATCCATGCTTTGACAAAGCATATATAAGAAGCTGCAGTAACACAGTATCAATGCTATTTTCACTTTCCAAACTTTGAGGGTTTGGATTGTGCTACAAAGGACTTACTTACAGTAACTTTTTCTTCAGTAATAAATATAAGCATAATGAGCAATACTTTCTACTTCAAGAAGTCTTTTTTTTTTTTTTTTTTTGAGACAGAGTCTCACTCTGTTGCCCAGGCTAGAGTGAGTGCCGTGGCGTCAGCCTAGCTCACAGCAACCTCAAACTCCTGGGCTCAAGCGATCCTCCTGCCTCAGCCTCCCGAGTAGCTGGGACTACAGGCATGCACCACCATGCCCGGCTAATTTTTTTTTCTATATATATTTTTAGCTGTCCATATAATTTCTTTCTATTTTTAGTAGAGATGGGGTCTCGCTCTTGCTCAGGCTGGTCTCGAACTCCTGAGCTCAAACGATCCGCCCACCTCGGCCTCCCAGAGTGCTAGGATTACAGGCGTGAGCCACCGCGCCCGGCCTTCAAGAAGTCTTAAGAACACCTTGGCAACATTGTAAACTTCTAACATATGGTTCATTTACATGGAGAACATTTTGGCAGAACATTTTTAAATATCTAAGCCTCAAAGATGATGAGAAGACAAACGACCTGGCCCACGAGGTGATTAATACCATTGTAGGCAACCATGATTGATTGCCCAGAACATGTTCTTCTGTTAAATTTCTCCTGGTAAAAACCTAGTGCAAACTGAAACTCTTTTTTTTTTTTTTTTTTTTTTTTTTTTTTTTTGTCATTTTGAATATTTTAACAGCTTCACTTCCTTGGGTAAAATGATTAGTGCATTATAATTAACATATATCCTGGGGTTGACTATTATGAAAATAAAGTTAGTATATACTTTTAGAATGTAAACTAATATGATTTAATCCTATTTTTCTTTCTTTTATTTAGCAACTTACACAGATGTCTCATTAGGTTGAAATGTATAGGACAATGTAAAAGCTAGCAAGTCCACAGAGCTATGCATAAAAATCTTGAGAAATGTATATATTCTCATTAGGAAACTTATCTCAATCATGATTAGAATTTTTCATTGGGATTTACAAATATATCCCTGATTTCTATATGATATAGTAATTTTATTTCACCTGTGAGCTTCTAACAAATTTTATTTGTATATTTACCCATAGTGTTGAATATATCAGCTTTTTCAATTATATTTGCAAAGGTGCATTTGTTTCAATTTTGTAATCCTAAATATAGTTTACAAAAATAACTATTTTATATCATTGCCAACATATTTTCTGTTTCTCTATTTTCAAAAATAATTTAAGCAGCTCTCAAAATATCTAACTTATCCTTTAATATCAAATCTATACATGTTTATGTCCATGTCTAAAGACTAATATCTAAGTTTGAAAGAGTAGATTTGTTTCATCTCTATGAAATAATATGAATATATATTCTGTCAATATAAATGACCATATTATAACTTCTTTATATAATATATTATCCTAGAAGATGAAGAGAGAATGACTATTAAATCAGTTTTATATATTCAGTGCTTTCATATACTGGTAGTAGAGAGAAATCTGAAGAGATAAAATAATATATCAAGCTTGCATGATTTTGGGTAACAAAGAGACCCCCAAATATAGGAGCTTAAACCAGATACATCTATTTCTCTCTTATGTAACATTCTAAAAGTAAGCAACAGAAGAAAGCAGAGAAGCCTCATTTTTCTCAATATGTAGCTTTCCTCCCTGATTCCTAGGTGGCTGTTTTAATTGTTACTATTTCCAATTTCAGAGGTTCTAGAGCATATCAAATAAGTCTAATGAAAGTAACATGTAAATATTTAGTTGTGACTTAAGTTCAGAAAAAATCATTTGTTTCAACACTTTTATTAATATACGAATATACTAATATTTGTGAACTAAGTTTTCAAATCCAGAAGATAAGGAAGAACCAAACTCAATAAATGAAAAGAAGTAAACTAACAAATAAACAAAAAATATTTAATTAGAAAATTTCTTCTATGATGATGAAAGTAAAAAGTATTTGCTATAATTTGAGAAAAAGCACCACAGAAGAAATCAAAAAGAAAATAAAACAATACCTTGAGATAAAAGGAAATGGAAATACAATATACCAGAACTTATAGGATGCAGCAAAAGCAGTTTTGAGAAGAAAATTTGTAGCGATAAAACTATTATATTAAAAAGAAGAAAGATCACAAATAAACAATATAATGTCTTACCTCAAGGAACTAAAAACAAACAAACAAACAATCCAAAACACAAACTACTCCAAAGTTAGCAGAAGAAAGGAAATAACAAAGATCAGAGCTGAAATAAATAAAATAGAGGCTAGAAAAACAACAGAAAAAAATCACTGAAACTAAGTTTGTTTTTTTGAAAAGATAAACAAAATCAACAAATTCTTAGTTAGACTAACTAGGAAAAATAGGCAGACTACTCAAATAAATAAATAAATGAGATCAGAAATGAAAGAGAATACCTTATAACAAATACCTCCGAAATACAAAGGATCATAATTAACTACTATAAAAATTACATTCTGACAAATTAAGTAATCTAGAAGAAATGGATAAATTCATATATATATATATACATATATATATATCCTACTAAGACTGAATCATAAAGAAATAGAAAATATAAACAGAGTAATAATGTCAGAATTGAATCAGTAATAAAATAGTAGTTCATCAAAAAAAAAAAAAAATGTCCAGGATCAGATGGCTTCACTGCTGAATTCTATCAAACATTTAACATGCAAATATTTTCTCCCATTGTATAGGTTGTCTATTTGCCTTTGTGATAATTTCCTTGGCTGTACAGAAGGTTTTTAATTTGATCAGGTCCCATTTATTTATTTTTGTTGTTGCTGTGATTGCTTTTGGGGTCCTCTTCATAAATTCTTTGCCTAGGCAAATGTCTATAAGAGTTTTTCCAACATTTTCTTCTAGAATTCTTATGGTTTCATGCCTTAGGTTTAAGTCTGTTATCCATTGTGAGTTGACTTTTGTGAGAGGTGAGAGGTGCGGACCCTGTTTTAGTCTTCTAAATGTGGTTATCTAATTTTCCCAGTACCATTTATTGAATAAAGATTCTTTTCCCCAGTGTATGTTTTATGTTTTTGTCTGCTTTGTAAAAGATCAGATGGCAATATGAGGATGGTTTTATATCTGGGTTCTCAGTTCTGCGCCATTTGTCTATGTCTCTGTTCTTATGCCAGTACCATGCTGTTTTGGTTACTATAACCTTGTGGTATAGCTTGAAGACTGGTAGATGATGCCTCTCAACTTTTGCTTTTTGTTTAAGGTTCCTTTTATTATACGGGGACTTCTCTGATTCCATACAAAGTGTAGAATTATATTTTCTAGATCTGTGAAAAATGGTTGGTATTTTAATAGGAATTACATTGAATCTGTAGATCACTTTGGGTAGTATAGATGTTTTAAAAATGTTGATTCTGCCAACCCATGAGTATGGTATGATTTTTCATCTGTTTATGTCCTCTGCTATTTTCTTCTTCAGTGTTTTGTAATTCTCCCTACAGAGGTTTTTCACCTTCTTAGTAAAATATATTCCTAAGTATTTTATTTTCTTTGTGCTATTGTGAAAGGTATTGAGTCTTTGATTTGGTTCTCACCTTGACTGTTGTTGGTTTATAGGTATACTACTGATTTGTGTACATTGATTTTGTAACCTGAGACTTTGCTGAATTAATTTATTTATTCCAGTACTCTCATGGCAGAATCTTTGGGGTTTTCTAGATATAAGATCATATCATCAACAAAGAACAATACTTTGACCTCTTCTGCCCCCATTTGCATGTCCTTGATTTTCTTCTTTTGTCTGATTGCTCTGGCTAGGACTTCCAGCACTATGTTGAATAGAAGTGATGATAGAGGGCAACTCTTGTCTGGTTCCAGTTCTAAGGAAGAATGCTTTCAATATTTCCCCACTCAGTATGATATTGGCTGTGGGTTTGTTTTATATGGCTTTTATCATTTTGAGGTACATCCCATCTATGCCTGTTTTGTTAAGTGTTCTTATTATAAAAGGGTGCTGAATTTTGTTGAATGCTTTTTCTGCATCTATTGAGAGAATCATATGGTCTTTGTTTTTACTTCCATTTATATGGTGAATTACATTTATAGATTTGCATATGTTGAACCATCCCTGCATGTCTGGGTTGAAGTCCCCTTGGTCATGATGGATTATTTTTTTGATGAGCACCTGAATTCGGTTTGCCAGAATTTTATTGAGAATTTTTGCATCTATATTCATAATAGATATTGGTCTGTAATTTTCTTTTTTTATTGAATCCTTTACTGGCTTTGGTATCAGGGTGATGTTGGCTTCATAAAATATGTTGGGGAAGATTCCTTCCTTCCCAATATTGTGGAATAATTTCTGCAGGGTAGGCACCAGTTCTTCTTTGTAGGTCTGGTAAAATTTGGTTGTGAAACTATCTGGTCTGGGATTTTTTTTTAGGAAAGTATTTTTTATTGCTGCTTCAATTTTGGTACTTGATATTGTTCTGTTCAAGAATTATATTTCTTCCTGATTGTGCCTTGGGAGGCTGTGTGTTTTCTAAGAATTTGTCCATTTCCTCCATGTTTTCAAGTTTATGTGTGTAGAGATTTTTATAGTATTCATAAATGACACTTTGTATTTTCATGATATCAGTTGTAATTTCTCCTTTTTCATTGCTGATTGAGGTTAATAGAGTCCTTTCTTTTCTGCGTCTGGTTAATCTAGCAAGAAGTGTGTCTATTTTGTTTATCTTTTCAAACAACCAACTTTTTATTTTATTAATATTCCATATAGGTTTTTGTTATCAATTTCATTTAGTTCTGCTTGGATCTTGCTATTTCTTTTCTTCTGCTGGGTTTGGAATCGGTTTGCTCATCCTCTTCCAGTTCTTTGAGAGAATTCATTAGATTGTTGATTTGTGATCTTTCTGTCTTTTTGATGTACGCATTTATGGCTATAAATTTTCCTCTCAGGACTTCATTAGCTGTGTCCCAGAGATTTTGATAACTTGTGTCCCCTTTATCATTTAGTTCAAAGAATAATTTGATTTCCATCTTAATTTTCTCATTAAGGTGACTATCATTCAGCAGTAGCTTGTTCAGTTTCCATGAGTTTGTGTAGAGATGAGTGTGTCTGTTGTAGTTGACTCTTAATTTTATTCCACTGTGGTCTGGGGAGATGCATGGTATAATTTCTATTTTTTTTAATTTGTTGAGACATACTTTGTGGCCTAGGATATGGTCAATCTTATAGAATGACCTATGAGCTGATGATAAAAACATATATTCAGTGGTTTTGGGGTAGAATGTTTTGTAAGTGTCTGTCAGGCCCATTTGTTCTAGAATTCTGTTTAAGTCCATTGTTTCTTTGTTTGTTTTCTGTTTGGAGGATCTGTCCTGTTCTGTCAGAGGGATGTTGAATTTCCCAGCTATTATTGTGCTGCTGTTCATCATTTTGTTTAGATCTAGTAGGATTTGCATTATGAATCTGGGTGCACCTGAGGTAGGTACACAAATATTTAGAATTGTTTTGTCTTCAGGACATTATGCTAAGTGAAATAATCCAGGCATAAAAAGACAAATATTGCATGATCTCACTTACATGAGGAAGGCAATAAACTTGAACTGATAGAAGTAGAGAGTAGAATAGTGGTTGTCAGAGCCTGAGGAGATGGGGAGGAAAGGAATGGCGAGTTTGTTGATCAAATGGTGCAAAGATTCAGACAGATGAGAGAAATAGGTCTAGGGAATTAGATCTAGTGCACATCAGGGTGAATATAGTCAATAACAATCTATTGTATATTTCAAAATAAGTCAGAGTAAATTACAAATATCTCACCATAAAAATGAAAGTTAATAGAGGTGATGGATTTATTAACAAGTTTGAGTTAATCATGCCACACTGTATACATATTAATATAACAAAATATCACATTTTACCCCATGAATTTATATAATTATAATTTTCCATCAAAAATAATATTAATAATACATTTAAAAATTTTTAAACGGAGAAGAGGCAAACAATGGACATTAACACTTTAGTGGGGCTAGTGCTCATGGCTTCATCAGATTCATGGACAGTTATAACTATCCTTAATGTTTAAAAAATTTGTCTCTAGGCCGGGCGCGGTGGCTCACGCCTGTAATCCTAGCACTCTGGGAGGCCGAGGTGGGCGGATCGTTTGAGCTCAGGAGTTCGAGACCAGCCTGAGCAAGAGCGAGACCCCATCTCTACTAAAAATAGAAAGAAATTATATGGACAGCTAAAAAATATATATATATAGAAAAAATTAGCCGGGCATGGTGGTGCATGCCTGTAGTCCCAGGTACTCGGGAGGCTGAGACAGGAGGATCGCTTGAGCCTAGGAGTTTGAGGTTGCTATGAGCTAGGCTGACGCCACGGCACTCACTCTAGCCTGGGCAACAGAGTGAGACTCTGTCTCAACAAAAAAAAAAAAAAAAAAAAAGAATTTGTCTCTAGAATTACATTTATGTAATATGAGTATACATTAACTTACACTTCCTCTAAAACAAAGCTCGTGCAATATGATGTTTTTTATTAGAAATACAATTAGAGCAGAAGAGTAAAAATACAAGAATGATTTTGAAGTGCTCCACTAGACTTTCTACAAACTCAGATATGTAATTGGAGTAGATAAAACCTCTAGCAAAAAAGCAGGCGTAAGTACATTGTGCTTTCCTAGTTCTTGTTTAATGGATCACTGAATGTGATATCATGATGCCCAGTGCAATGTTAATTGAACAGGATGTTCTTAGAGGTGCACTGACGGTGGTGAGAAAAAGTGTGCCTTTGACTTGAGGCTTCCTTCTCGGGTAGATGCATGATTTCTTAGTGTTGTCTTTTCTAATACAAATGTTTGGTTTTTAGTGTGTGTGTGTGTGTGTGTGTGTGTGTGTTTGGTACCCAGATTTATGTGTTAAACTTTTTTCTTATGCTTCTTTGTTTCCTTAATTTATGTAATGTCTTTATTAAAACCAAAATAGAAATCAAGACAAAGACCTCTCCTCTGCCAGTTCCTCTTGGAAAAAAAAAAAAAATTACCCTTTAAATTGCTTCTAGAAGTGCTCACTGAACAAGGAGGTAAGTTCTTGAATGACTGATTAATGTGGAAGTGAGGACTCTGTGGAAAACACATTGTACTACCAAGCAGATTAAAAATGTGTGCTGAATTATTGTTATGGTAATTATTCTCCACTGAATTTATCTTGGTGTTAAAATGTAATAATAAAAATCTTAAATAGGTAGAATAATTATACTTAACTGTTGTAATTAATATATTAATTTTAGAAAATGATTTATATCAGGAATGAATTTTAATGATTGAAAATTAAAACCTTTGTGCTAGCAACTTTCTATAACAAATTATGTTTAAATCATTATTTAAAAGAGTATTTTTCTGGCTTAACTTTATTTTTTTGTATCTTGGTTTCAATTCTTATACCCAACTTTAGTATGTAATCAATGTCTTGATAGTAAAAGGATGTATGAAACAAACACATTTTCAGAAACAGTTCTACTCATTGACAGGAACAATTGTGATTTACTACATGCCCGCAGACACATACACTTGTCAGTGCAAGCATATGCACAGGCTGTAATATATACAGCACATGGAAACCACTATCCTTAGGTAAATTCTATTCCTTATCACTAAAGCTTATAAAGCTTTATGATGACTGAGGCAACTGTAACTCAACACTATTCTGTGTACTGTTTATCCATACTTCTATGATGATTTTGGATAGAATTCATAAACTAGAGAAGAAAGCATTACAGTCCATTGCTTTTGACTCAGAATTTTGTTTGAGAATATTTTAATAACTGTTGAATAACTTGATTTGAACATTCATCGGTCAAAATTTCTTAAAATTCCACCAAACTCAGTGAGAATTTTAGCTAGACAATGCGAGGAAGGCCATGAGATACAACAGGTGCTGCACCAGTGAAAGAATAATGTTTCTGTCCCACCTCTTATCATTAGATTTCTCAGAACCATCATTCTGTTTCTGTAAAATCTACTGAAAAATTCATAGTACATAAAATTACCATTATGTTAGAATAAAAGAAATAAGCTACAAACGGATATTTTGGAAATGTTAAAGTGCTAAACAATTAGGCAACATCATATTATTATAATCAAACATTTCCACATTTAATATGCCAAAAAGAAACAGGTGCCAACTTGAAAACAACAAAAAAGAGCACATGTTGAAGAAAATCGAAGTACTATCTCAGTGTAATTTTAATCCAGCAAGTAATAATTTATTTTCAGGGAACATACGAGGGCTGTCCGCAAAACATGCAGCCATATAACCATTCTCGTTATGATAACAACGGCTGGATACTTTCCAGATAGCCCTTATACTCATACAGCTGAAGAAGAGTGTCTGTGTTATCACCATAATTTTTCTCCTTTCCTCCTTTCTTCTGTTTTTTTTTTTCTCTTTTGTCTTTCTGTTGTTGTGTTTGTTCTTTCATTTAATTTTTTTTTTTTTTTTGCCAATTTATTGACTATGTACTAAAAAATACTGGTCTTAGGTACAGCAAAATTAAAATCTCAATGATGTTCTGATGATTCCGTCTTGGGTAGGCTGTCTCTTTTTCTCTTAGCTTGTCATTCTCAATTTTCTTTATCAATCCATCAAAAATTCTAAAAATTGTGGTTTAAAAATCTTTGGTAAAATCCTGGCTCAATTTTGTTCACTATCTGAAACAAATAGATTGGGACTTGGACTACTTTGGTTGACAATGCCTAGGTTTTATTTCACCATTTCAATAGAGGTCATGCAATGCAGCCTTACACATATTACATGATGTAGAAGCACAAAGGAATGATGAGTAAAGCATCAAATTGTATCAGTTAACTATTTTGGTATAATGAAACACTCTAAAATGTAGTGGCTTAAAATAATAAACATTTGTTATTTCTTATAAGTGTATGGACATCCAGGTGATTCTACCAATAGCTGGATTCAGTTGATCTTAACTGTGCCCATACTTATGTCTCCAGCTTTCTGTTAGGTGAGAGGGGCTGGACCATGTAAGATGGCCTTGGCTGCTACTACTTGGCTCTGCTCCACATTGTATCTCATTCTCTAACAGTAGAACCTGGAGTCGTTCTAACAGCAGAGGAAGGGCTTCAAAGCAGAAAGTGGAAAGCACACAAACCTCTGTAGGTCTAGGTTCAGAATTTACTTAACATATCCACTCTATTCTATTGACCAGACTAGCCTAAATTCAGGGGTGGAGAAATAGCCTTTTCCTCTTAATGGGAGGAACTGCAAACTCACAGTGCAAAGGGCATAGATAGAGGGGTAATGGAAAATTGGAAGCATTAATACAATTAATCTAAAACACCAATAAAGGCAGGAAGTAAAGCTGGGCAGGAGAAATAAAATTAAAAATGTGTCTCGACTGCTGACGTTTAAATTGGATTGTGGCTTTTGTGGTTAAGTCCCTGCTTCAGCCTTTGGTCTAAGGCTCATGCCCAACTCAGCTTTATAAAGTCCCACATCAAATTCTTCCCACAAAACGCATGATTTCTTAAAGATAATAAAGCAGTACCTTGTTTCCCATGACTTTTCTTATTCTTGCCTATATCTTCCGCAAGAGCCCTGTAAGAAATGTGAATTTCCCAGAGAAGATGTGGATGTTTCTGTGCCACAGCCACTAAACATCAAAACCTAACTCAGATTCCTAAACGTTGACTGAAATATTAACCCCAGACCCTTGTCTAGATTCTATTATTCACCTAAAACTTTTACAAAAGTGGCTATTTATTTCTCAAATAAGTCTGTAAAGTATTTATTTATTTTGATAACTTTTTTTTCGAGCAAGAAAAGGAACTTTCCCAATTAGAAGTCTAACCAAATCACAGACACTTTGGCAAAGGCTGGCCCACCAACCCTTTTCAGTCAGACACAGAGTGGGTGACCACTATTCTATGGAAGAATATGAACAATATCACTGGGGTGAAGAATTCTTTCCTATTGTGACTGAAAATAGAGTTACTGCTAGGGAAGTCTAGGCACCAGCTGAGATCCAAAGGGCAAGTGTTTTCAATTAATAAAATTTCCTACATTACATTGTTTTTACCATGATAACAAATTAGGGCACTGATAGTTATGAACAGGTTTGTTCATTGTATCATATTATTTTATGTACCCACATTCATATATTTTCTGTGATCTCTTAGAAATCTGATGCAATTAATATTCTTACATATGTCCTAAGTATTAATTAAGAAAATAAACTTTGTTTCTATATATCATTTTATTACTACTTTGAACAAAACAGTTAGTGTCATATTTAAGTACAACAGAGGAAGCACTCAGTGTCAGTGTAGCTACGAATGAATTTTATTTTTATGGGCTAGTATTATACAGTTTTCACTACTTTAAAGGATAAGAAAATCCATTAATAAATCCATTAGAAGAGGGTGATATCTTGAAAACTTTGTTGGTAATTCTGACTTGCTTCAATGTTTTCAAAGAAATAACATTTTATTTATGCTAATATCCAGAATTATAAACTAAAATGCTTAATATCTTTATTTTAATGATGTGCTTTGTGTATTTAATTCAACAAATAAATTAGTATTTATAAATGTTTAGGTTCTTTTAGCATAACATCCCAACTCAATGTATTAGTATCATTTTTGCCACTGAGGAGGATATTAATTGGTAAAACTAAAAGACCTGTGCAATTTCCCTTATTTAGGCATAATAACATAATCAAAACAGACTGCCATTTTCTTTAGAGAGCAGTAAAATCAGTATCCAATTGATGTCTTGGATTATTGTTCATTAGTGGGATGTTAGCCAGTGTGCAAAGGAGATGACCTAAATCTCTACTTTGACAAAATAGAAGCTCTTATCATAGCAGCAAAGAGGACCACAAGTAAGGCATTTTATGGAGGCTTTAATTTACTCTCTATCCATATTATTCTGTAAACTAGAGGGGTAATTTACTTTGTGGAATAAGTTTGCTCACCCAAAGGTTAAAGTCCATAAATGTATTAAATTATGTTTACATTTTTCATTGAGGCATAAATTGTCCACTATATTAAAAGCAGAAACAACCAGTACCTCTCCTCCAAATGAATATAAATTACCTAATTCATGAAACCTCAAATGTAATGCAGAATAATTAAAATGGAAATAATGCAAAAAAGTTCATATTCAAAGATTTAAATATAAAGTTACTAATTATTTTTATGTAATCTTTTCTTGCCTGTGTATGTGCATTTTATTTTGTATTCTAACTTAGTATCCTGATAATGTTTTTATATTCTTGAATACAGATGGAAATTAGCACTGCCACATTTGCAAATACCTTCTGATACGGAAAAGAGACACAAAATTCTACATAATGCACAAACAAAATGTTTTTCCTCCATTTTCTGGATAGTTCAGATGAACAGACATTTGCTTTTATTTTTAATGGGGACACTTTATAAGCTGCATAGACTTCAATTTCACCTGTGATATAGCATATGTGGATGGAACCGAAAGGCACATTCCACGTTAGGATGAAATTTCGTTATACAGTACACGTCGTTATACAGTACGGCGGTGGCAGAATGTGCTTCCATAGATAGCCACAACAAAATCTTCCTTCTCACATGATCATCTTACAATAACTTTGAAATTCTTTCTATTGAGTATTAGGGTCTGTGACTCCCCCCTTGAACCTAAGCAGAGCTTGAAATTGTCTGAACCAATAAAACATGGTGAAAATGACTCTGCATGTTTTCCTTGATTAGATCATATTAATGCCAGACCCATCTATCTTACTTCTATGGACGCTCCCACTCATGTTGTTGAAACCACAAGAGCTCCTCAGTCTAGGTCTAGTTCTTCCTCACATAAAGATTCAATTATTAAGACAACAAGAATTGCCAAGGAAGAAAGGAATTTTTTAATATGACAAACATCTTGTTGGGAGAACAGGAGAAGTTGTCTCAAATCCCTGTCTCCAACTAATGGTAATCATGGGCTGTTTATTTACTTCTATACTATATATATGATATGTCTTGGAGCAGATTGATGGGGATGGAGAGTCCTGGAGTCAGGAAGTATGCCTAGTGGCCTTCAGAGTCTCAACTCCTCTGTCTTGCAGAAAATCTATCATTTTTGGGAAACAACTCAGAGGCCAGGTAGGTAGTTAAGGGAGAGTATTAAATAGGGGTGATTGAAATTTGTTCAGTGGGGAGCCAGTTACAACTCCCCTCTTCCTTTTAGTTTATTATTCAATCTTGGAGAATCAGAATGTCAACTTATCTGGCTGTTTTCTATTGAAATTTCACTTGGAATACACCCACTGTGTTGTAAGGAAACCCAAATTAGCCTACATGTAGATGAAATGTTCCAGCTGACATCCCAACTGAGGTTCCAGCTGGCAATCAGCATCAACCTACTCTCATGCCATGAGGCTGCCTGTTCATCATCCCAGTCCATAGCCAAAGAATCACCTCTAGCTTTCATGTCTTTCCAGCTGAAGCCAATACCTAGTGTGAAAGAACAAAGCTCCTCCCTGTACTGACCAAGAAGGCCTTAACCTTCCTCTCAACCTGACTAACCTTAGGTAGGTTGTTTCCTGAATATAGGCTCTTGATCTTCCTTTTCTTAGGAAGGTCCTTTGATCTTTTGTCACCACTATTAAGCTCAACTAACAATCACTGAGTCAGTTCTATTGTTACCTCAATCATAATCTTCCTTTCTCAACTGGAATTTCAAACATTCACTACTCTCCTCAAATGTTCTTTTTTCAACTCTTTTTCACGCCTCAGTGTAAACAGAAGCCATGAAACCAGTTCTAGTGTAGATTCATCTGTTTTATTCCATTTCTCTAGTTTCAGTGGAAGATGTCACTCTTCCTATCTTAGGACAGTTCCTTTACCTATACCCCAATTTTGAACTCCTCCCACATTCTCAGTGGCAGCTTACGCCGCAACATAGAGACAAACAATAATAGATGCCAAGATTTCCACAGACATTATGTCAGTAAGCATAATGAATTTCTTCAGTTTCATATTGCTTGACTTTGCAGCTTCATTTGAAAGTATGAGTATATCTGCACAACAAACGCTCAGATAACAAAAGCAAAAATGGACAAATGGAACTGCATCAAACTAAAAAGCTCCACACAGCAAAGAAAACAATCAATAGAATGAAGAAACAGCCTATGGATTGGAAGAAAAGATTTGCAAATTATATATTTGGTAAGAGTTAATATCTAAAATAAAAGAAATAAAAATGACCAACAAATATTTGAAAACAGCGAAAGCTAAGGTTCCTTATGAAAAGTTCAAGCAAAGCAAACTTAAAATGGCTTATGTGCTCAATCACCCTTTTTGCTGCACTTATGTAAATAATCAGACCACATCTAACAAGATCATACTTATTTTGTAAATGATATTATCAAAAAGCAGGGGCGACTATAGAGACAGATTTTATGTTTCAATGGAAAACTGTAGCACACTCGTGGGTTATTAGATTTTGGTGCTATTCATTGTCTTTGAGGTTTTGTTATCTATCTGTAAATTGGACCGGATCCTGCCATCTTGCATGTTTTGTCAGTTCTTACCAAATTCTGAACTCTTCTAACTTTCTCCAATATCTTGCTGCAACTCTCCAAATTAATATTTTCAAATGTTTCCCCACTTTCCCGATATGGTGTCACTGAGAACTAAAACCTGACTGTCCAGATCCTTACTGGGATGCCAGCTTGTCTGTAACTGACCTTCCACACAGATGTAAAGAAGCCCTGCAAGATGAAGATGAATAATAGGCAACTTCTTGCCTAGAACTACCGCTGTGGGGGCTACTCAGGATTCTTTTAGCCCATCATCTAGCAATCTTCCCAGCTGGCTCAGTAGGTTCAGCTGACCCTTAACGAACAAAAGGCAATCAAATGAAAAATGGAGTGTCTCTACTTTCTTTGAACAAAAGGAGACGTTGACAAAGACTCTCTCCCTGACCAGATTTTTTTTAATTGTTATTTTTTTTAATTCGGCATAAAAAATTCCCAAAGCAATAATCTTGGTGTGGATGTGCAGAGATAGGAACACTCATACACTTCTAGTGGGACTGCAAACTAGTACAACCTCTGTGAAACGTAATATGGAGATACCTCAAAGAGCTAAAAGTAGAACTACCATTTGACCCAGCAATCCCATTACTGGGTGTCTACCCAAAGGAACAAAAGACATCCTGACCAAACTTTAGTCAGACTCCTGAGTCCTCTTTTCAACTAGTCTTGACCTTGGCCTCTGTCATTGCTTGGCCTGCACAGCACAGTTCTAACAAGAATCCTGCTAAGTTAGAGAGACTTCTCTGCCCTTGATACCTGATCACTCTCTATATTGGATCAAACTCCTCATTCCTCACGCTTGATAAATGATCACTCTGGCCTGTCTTTAGCAAGAATCCTGGTAAACAGGTTTAGCAAGAATCTCTCTGCCCTTCATGTCTCTTCCTAGTAATTTTCCATCTACCAATCCCCCCATACCACACACTCTGCTTCTTTTTTATAGCTCTCCACTTGTCCTTGCTGTATTTGGAATTGAGCCTAAACTCACTCCCATGTTGCAATAGATTTGACATCTATCACAATAGTCTTGAATAAAGTCTCTTGCACCATTTTAACAAGCGTCAGAATAATTTTTTCTTTAACAAAACTTTTAGGCATATGGTATATATTAATGCATGCCACTTTATCATTCCAATAAAAAGAAATGAGGCAGTTTGAAATCAATTGAAAACTCAAAAAAATAAATAAATAAATAAATAAAGGTAAAAAGAAAGGAAAGAAAGGGAGGGAAAAGACAAACAAGCCTAATTTTTGTTTGGGAGATTACATAAAATGCAATTCCCTATTAGCTTTTTCTGAGATGATTTTTTTCCTTCTCTAGAAACAATATGCAGTTGTATGAGAAACCATGAGCTTAGGCTTCAGTCTACCTTGGATTTTAATCCTGCCTTTGAAGATGACTACTGAGCAAACTAAGGAATGTCTCTTAAACTCCATGATACTCAGGATAAGGATGAATGAACAATCTCATAGAAATCATCCAGCATAAGATCTGGCAATAGAAATTTAGTAAGAATGTGTTTTTTGCTTTACTCTGTAAACCATCTCTACCCAAATTCAGTTATGCCCGAACCTTCCTTTGATGACCCCCTAGACTAAGGCTGCGGCACTGAGTACATCCTGCTGCCTCTGCTGCTGCCATTCCTTGGTTGAAATGTAGCACAGAAGGAACAAAGATGTTTAAAGAATATTTTGGCTCATTTCAAAAATGTGTGTAGCCTAACAAATATAAATACATTGAATGTGAAATAGAGACACTCAATAATGTTTTTATTGCCTCAGTTTCTTTTACATAATGGCAGAAAGAGGGTTTCTTAACTTGTTCAGGCCAACAGTACACTATTACATAAATTATCCCATAATTGTATCAAACTGTATCCAAGTCTGCTATCCATCAAAAGAAAGGTAGAATTCCTTCTTTTTAAGGCTGGAATCAGAGTTTACATCACAGCCTGGTTTATTTATATCTGATGTAGTTGAAGGCTAAGGTTTCTTGCTAAATTCAATCGTGTTTTTTAGTAAAAAATTAAATGCAAAGAACGCCAAAGCTAAATAGATAAAAAGAGAAAAGCAGCTGTTGCATGATAAATGAAGTAGGTTATTACTAATATGATAAAAGTTAAGAAATCATAAAGAGTTCTCTACAGGTGCTAATTTTACTACTCGAATGAAATTAATAAGACTCTCCATAAAACAGCAGGAAATCCTTAGATTACACAAGTAATCAGCAAGAAAATTTATTGTGGTTTCATGAAGCATAAAATGTTTGTATAATATATGCAAAAGTGGTACTTTATTCTTTGCAGTGAACAATTCTCAGTCCTTATAATAGAAAAATATTTAATAGTTTGACACCTCTTGAGACATAGTTTTTAAAAGTTGTTCAAGTATGATTAATTTGACTCAATACAAAATAACAATGCAGCAATGCTGAGTCATTTAAAACTACTGGAGGATTTTATATAATAATATGGTCACATAAAAAAGGGGAAAATGTAAAAGAATATCTACATTTCCACCTTGAGATATAGACCAAAGTCTAGAATAATCCAGATATGTTTCAGAAAATATGCATTTGATGTTTCAGAAAAATATGCATTTGATGTTTCAGCAAATATGCATTTGTAAATCATGGGAAAAATGAATAATCAGAAACTAACTAGAAATAATTGATGTGAAACTTTGGAAAGAACTGGTAAGGAAGCTAACTGGTATTTGGAATATAATATTTTCAAGGAGGATTAAAGCAGATAATATTTGACTTCAGACTATAAACTTTACAATATATCTTATACTTCTCTGAATTTAATCAAGTCCTATTTTGTACCTTATTTCATATTGCTGGGAAAATAATATTTATATTTTAAATTAGAGTCTTTTTCTCTGTACTTCCCTTGATCCAACATGTGTGGTCTACGTACATGTGTCTTGAGTTGCAAACACTTAGGCTTTGAGAAATGGACGTCTTTGGAGAGGACCATATGCAAGTGTTAGCACAGTCACATATCCAGTTCAACACTTAGTAAATACTGTGTGGTGATTTTTGTTATTATGTCTCCTTCCTTGTGAAAGATCCCTCAAGAAAGATTTCAGTGAAAATCCTATTCCTCTGAGTAACAGCCTTGGAAGTTTAATCTGGGATTCCTTATGCAGCTCTAGTTTCGGGATGATAATTTAGAGTATAAAATAGGGAAAATATAGACAAGAAAAAAACATGGTAATAGCAAACTTTATGATCATTTTTTAGAGTGAAAATATTTATTTTAATATACTGGAAGAAATATAAACAGTGTGCAGATAACTATTAAGAGCCTACTATAGAGTAGGCATTTTTCTAACATATTTATATACTAACTTAAAGTGTAATTTAAACAACAATGACTTCATAAGGTGGGTATGGTTAGTATCCTCATTTTATTGATGAGGAAACTGAAACAATTAGGGATCAATTAGCCCTATATATTATTAGGTAGAGTCAGGATTTGACCTCTGGTGTTCTGACTTTAAACTCAGGGCTTTTAATCAATATAATATACTGCCTTTCATACAGTGCAGCAAAAGGTAGAGATGTTGATTCATTTGAAAGCATGTGCTGTATCAGGAGAGGTAGCTCACACTTGTAATCCCAGCTAATTGGGAGGCTGAGTTGGGAGGACTCCTTGAGTCCAGGAGTTCAAGACTGAGGCTGCAGTAAGCTATGATAGTGCCACTGTACTCCAGCCTGGGAAACAGAGACAGAGCAAGAAGAGTGAGAACTTGTTTCGTAAAAAAAAAAAAAATACATACATTTGTGTGTGTGTGTGTGTGTGTGTCTGTGTGTGTGTGTGTGTGTGTGTGTGTGTTGTGAACCAATTATGTTCCTATATCTATCTGTGACAAATTTTGGAGATTCTAAGAACCCATTCTGCCTTTTATATAGAATATCTTGTTTTGCTTTTTCACATACATTTCCCCAAGTGCCCCACCCTGATACCCAATAAAATGCATCTTGTTACATAGAGGGTTTGCTTATGTAAATCATTAAATGACTCCAAAACTAGTTATTTTGTAGGAAGATAATATACATGAATGACAGACAGTGGTATGAGTGGCATGAAAAAAGTCATAGAAATCAAATGGATATTTATTCTGGACTGAACTACAGGCTACTCCTTGTCAAAAAGGATAATCTAAATCAGAAATTACCCTAACTACCTATAAATAATTTATGGTAAAACATGTTTGCCTGATTTAACCTTAGATCTTCCTAATATGCCATAGTAATATAGCTGAGAAATAAATAAGAATTCATTTTATATAGTCACAATATATATATGCCAAGTCTATTTTCAATGGTCATGAAAATTTTAATGTCCAACTTCTTTGTATAAAGTTGGTTTATTATTCAAAAACCAACTAGGTTTTGAATTTATGAATATTTTCACTTTGGGAGCATTTAACATTCATTGATTTGAGACATTAATTGCAATTTTCTGCTCTTGTTATTTTAATTAAGTGACTGAAAATATCAATATAAATAGTTGAGAATTTGAAGTTCAACTGAATTAGAGCTAAGCCAAAAAATAACTCAAAAAAATGCAAGCTCTAATAAGACCTTCTAATCCAACTGTTTTCTGTAAAACAAGTTTTTATTTCCACAGTAGAGAATATCTGCTAGATCTTTTATATTGATGATTAAAAATGGGTATTTTTTCTATGGTCAGGCTTATCGTGTTGTGACTTAATCTAAGACAGTCATTAAACTTATAATGTTATACATATTTACCAAAATACATAACATCCATTTGTGTGAGTATGTACTTTTCTCTTATTTCATGTCTCTAGTGTTGGAAAGATGATTTACTGTTCAGGTTGGACCCTTAATAGCAAATTTATGTCTAATAATCAACTTTGCAATTCTAGACCTTCAATTTTTTCAGTTCACTTACGAATCATCATGCTCTTATGATACTAATTCTTCTATCAATGCATTTATGAAAAGTGGGATATATTTCCAGCATAGCAAATGAGTAGTGCTGTTCATGGCACTACCTTCTATTGCACAATTCTACTCAAAGGACTCATTCTGAGTCAGAAAGAAACTTAGAATAAAGGTAGACTGTAACTCAATATTATTTGGATTATTACACAAATTTGATTATTTACTTAATGATTTAATTACATATGCCTTTTTATTTTTTGTTTTTAATTATTATGGGTAACTAACAGTTGTATATCTTTAATTACTGTATGCCTTCCTGGGACAGAAATGCACTGTCCTAGGTGCTGAAATGCAGAGGTGAACTATGTAAAATTCCTGCGTGTATAGTGTTTACATTCTTACAGTGAAGCTAGATCAATGCACTGTAAGTTATGCAAAAGTGAAGGAGATATTTTTAGATTGGGTGGTAGAGAAAGGCTTCTCTGATGAGATGTTCATTAGCGAAAGAACTAAAGGTAGGAGGGAATGTCATGCAACCTTCAGGAGAAAGAGGGATCCTGGCAAAAGAGTTAGTAATAGCAAATGCCTTAAAGAGAAAATGAGGAATAGAATGTGATAGAGTAGACCTAAGTGAAAGAGAGTCCAGTAGGAAATGATGTGGGACAAGTACACAGAGCCGAATCATATAGGCCCATTAGGTCAGGTTAGGTATTTTGAATTTGATTTTGAATGATAAAAATTTATTGAAGACTTATAAGCATGGATATGATATAATAAGATTTAAATTTGTAAAAGATCATGCTGACAGCTGTGTTCATTAGTAATTGTAAGGAAGCAATGTGGAAAAGGGAGCAAAGGAGGGGAGGTTATTATAGTCTAGATGAGGGACCACAATGGCTTGAACCAGGGGGATGGTGGGGAGGTGATGAGAAGTAACCAGGTTACTTGGTTCAGTCAAGAAGACTTGCTCATATATAGGATGTAGAGTTTGTAAAAGGGATGATTCAATAATAAATTTTAGTATTTTGACCTGAGTAATCAAGTGAATAATGGTGACATTTACCAAGATGTTGAGGAGTAAGAAGGAAGCAGGTTTGAGAGGAAAATCAAATTCTCTCTTTTATCATATTTACTTTAGGATATTCAACAAAAATCCAAAAGGAACCTTGATTAAAAAGAAAAAAAAATTGAAAAGAAGAAAGTTTTGTTTAACCTATTCTTACTATTTGTTTTCCTATTACCATAATAAATGAAACCAGGTTGTGATGGAAGAAAAAAGTAGAGTTTACTTTTCCAAAAACAGAAAAAAAGAAAAAGAAAAGAAAAGAAATGGCAAGCAAGTAGTTGGATACATGATTCCACCAGAACAGTAGGGTCTTGAGATAAAATGTAGGTATCATCGGCATATAGAATTTACGTAAAGCTATGGGACTTCATAAAACTATGTAGGGCACACATAAGGAAAGAGGGAAGATATCAAAAGTACTTTGGTGAAGAGCAGAAAAGTAATTAATCATGCATATTCAGGGATAAGGTGGATTTTAGTACGCAGTAAAGACAAATGTAAAAATATAAAATGTTATTAACAAAAATAGAGAACATAAGACCAATCATTTGGAAACAAAGATAGAATTTTCAGGTGAACTAACAGATCATGTATTTTTTTAATTATTGATTTTAATAAACAGTAAAATATGATAGTAATGTTATCCCAAAGACAATTGAGAATAGAAGACTATGGGTAGAACATTATGGGGGTACCTATAGATTTAGAAATTTTTTTTATATTATTTATTTCAGCTTATTATGGGGGTACAAAAGTTCAGGTTATATATATTGCCCATGTCCCGCCCATCCCCCCGAGTCAGAGCTTCAAGCGTGTCCATTCCCCAGACAGTGCGCATCGCACTCATCATGTAGGTATACACCCATGGATAAATTCAAGAACTTAAATATACCACAGAAAATGTAAAGTAGATTTGTCTTTTTACTTGTATATTTTATATATTTTTTTGTTGTCGTTCCAGGGGTTGGGGGCATTTTCATAGAGACAGAAGAGCCCCAGGCTGAGTCCTACAATATTGTTTAGTATTTATAACTATGAAGTTTGGAGTAGGAATTATCAAAAGGGCAAATTAAGCAATATGTGAATTAGTTTAATCTTATTTTATGATGTTCCTAAAATATTTTTGTATGTCTAAGTTAGAAATGGGAAGAAAATAAAAATAAAAATTAACAAAATGTACAAACTACAAAATATTAGGGAATGCCTTTGAAAATGACAATCTTATAAATAGTTTACTTTAAATACATGTCCTCATTCTCAATATTATTCAATTAATTTATGTAACTTCTGTTATATGTTCTCTCAAGATAAATTGCATGATAATCCTTACTATTTTACTTAATTTATAATTTACTTTGGTGGACTGCCTTTATAAGAGAAGCAGTCTAGAACCTCTGTAGTCATGATACAGAGAGAGAAAGGGACCTTCCATATGAAGGGAAGCAACTGAAACAATCAAAATGTGGAGGAAGTCTAGGTGAGGGAATATTGCCTGAGGCTTAGTACTTAACTTTGTATGTTTGAAGAGGTTTTCAAGCTTTGAAGAGCTTACTGATCTTTCCTTTTAGAGACAGAGTTAAGAGTACTAGGTGATTTGTTTATACCTCATTACCTTTTGGAAGGCTTAATGTATTAATATTTTTACAGATTAAAAAAATTAGCCACAGCCCCTGTTCTGTTAATATGCAGTGTCTTTAATATGCCAAGGACAAATAGAGGAATTTCACCTATAAATGTACTATAAGTAAAATCACATTATATTTACATGGTTATTAGTGACTATTGACATTTTAATTAATCTATCCCTTTGTGGCTTATGGACAAGCAACATGCTAGAATGGTTCCATGTTCAGGACTCTGTCAAGCATATCAATGGCAGAATAATCTGTTCTTCGGTCTTCGTATTAGAATTAAATATGTACAGAAGAGAAAAGAGGAAAGATAAGTATGTGGTTAAATATCATTTATGAACTGTTTGCAAATTGAATTTTAAGATGATTGTATTACTTTCCTATTGCTGCTATAACAACTCATAGATATAGTGGCTTAAAGCAACACAAACTTGCTATCTTATGGTTACAGGGGTCTGAAGGCTGGGATGAATCTCATTGAGCTAAAATCAAGGTAAAAGCAGTGTTGTGTTCCTTCTGGATGCCCTAGGAAGCATGCATTTCCTTAACTTTCCTAACTGCTAGAGGCCACTTCCATTCTTTGGTTTCTAGTAGCATCACCGTAAAATTTTGTTTCCCTCATTACATCTCACCCCCTGACTCTGATCCTCTTGCCTCTCTCTTATAAGGATCCTTGTAAATACATTGAGCCTATCTGAATAATCCAGGATTATTTCCTCATCTCAAGGTTTTTAGTTTAATCACATCAAAGTCCCTTTTGCCATGTCAAGTAACATATTCACAGGCTCTGAGGGTTAGGACTTGGAGATCTTCACAAGGTCATTATCCAGCCTACCACAGGGATCATTAAGCCTTGGTTTGGAACTCATAACTCTGCTTGATTTTAGAATAATTCCATCTTTCTTTCTTGGTGCTCTTGATATTGTATAAGATTGAAACCTTACACAAAACTAAAACCAAATATCATTCCATAATTTAAAATTTGGATTAAGATACTTCATGATCATAAAATGATCTGAACAATAATTTAATCAAAGTTAGTATTCCAAAATTCTCAGAAGATTTGAATGTATTTCCAAATAGTGCAAAAATGTTTCCTAATATTAAAGCAATTTTGAAAAATCATGGCAATTAAAGAGTATTTACACAAACATTATCATGTACCTAAAATATGTTCAAAAAGGATGTAGGTTTTACTTTTTCTTTTAATGTCTTAGAAGCCTTTCTATTCTATGTATAACAATGAAAAAATTAGTACTTGAGAGAGGAAAAGTTCATGTGTGCATATAATACTAGGTCACTTATTATATAAGGTTGAATTTCATCTTTGGATGCCTATTAAATAAGTAACAATGTACAGTTGACTATTCAACAACACAGACATTTGGGGCACCAAACTCCGGTGCAGTCAAAAATTCATGTGTAACTTTTTCCTTGCCAAAAACATAATTATTAATAGCCTACTGCTGGCTGGAAACCTTACTGACAATATATACTGTTGTTTAACACATAAATAAACTAGTATCTACACGTATTCTATGCATTTCTGACATACATAACTTTAATTTTTTCAATATTTCTAGGCTCTGTAGTTCATCTGTGAGTTTTTCAACTTGTTGCAAATCTCAAAAAAAATTCCAATATATTTATTGAAAAAAATCCAGGTATCAGTGAACCCACACAGTTCAAACCTGTGTTGTTCAAGGGTCAATTGTACCTCTTTCAAAGAGAGTTTATTTAAAACAAACATTAATGAATACAATCTCTTTAAATGGAGGCTCTTATATGAACCATTCTAATAAGACAATTGGTGAAAAGCATCATCATGCTAGCTTCTATAAACCAAAACCCACCTCCAAAAATAAAAGTATGATAATGCTTTTTAAAAATTCATTGTGACCCAATTCTGTGCTCACAATTCAAAATCATTTGAAGATAAAAGCATATAAATCACATATCCAGCCTGAGCAAGAGCGAGACCCTGTCTCTACTAAAAAAATAGAAAGAAATTGTCTGGACAACTAAAAAAATGTATATATAGAAAAAAAATTAGCTGGGCATGGTGGCACATGCCTGTAATCCCAGCTACTTGGGAGGCTGAGGCAGGAGGATTGCTTGAGTCCAGGAGTTTGAGGTTGCTGTGAGCTAGGCTGACGCCACAGCACTCTACCCTGGGCAACAGAGTGAGACTCTGTCTCAAAAAAAAAGAATATAAATCACATATGATTGAACCACATTACAACACAAATATGTTGCACAATTACTAAAAATTTTCTTATGATTTCTGAGCAATGTATCTATGCATAATATTAGACCTATAACTCGAAATTTATGAGGAAACTTTATTGTCTTAGTGTGGGCTGCTATAACAAAGCACCACAGATTAGGAGGATTATAAACAACAGAAATTTATTTCTCACTTTTCTTGAAGTTGGGAGTATAAGGTCAGGGTGCCAACACAGTCAGGTTCTGGTGAGGGGCTCTCATCCATTTGCAGACTGCTGACATCTCATTGTAGGCACACTTGGCAAAAAGAGAGTAAGAAAGCTCTCTGGTATCCCTTTTATAAGGGCACTAATCCCATTCATGAGGATCCCATCCTCATGACCTAATTATCTCTCAAAGGCTTCACCATCTGATACCATTACATGGGGAGTTAAAATTTCAATGTATGAATTGGGGAGGATACTAAAATGCAGTCCATAACATTTATTATCAATATGATTCTTAAGATACAGCTGTATGCTAAATTTTGAGATTAAGTAATATTGACCTTACCTGGACCAATTTATGCTCCTCAGTGGCTGCAGCTGTGCTCTCGGAGAGGCAGCATAGGACTCCCTGCTTCCTCAAAGCTGGCAACTGAAATAGTTGACAAAGTCTAGCGCTCTACATCATTTTATAGATATATGATTGCCTTTGGAATGCTCTGAGTCAGTAAGCCCATGAACAGATGACATTAGGCATTAATATAATATTTTCATCACCAAAAGATGAAATCTTCCTCTGACATTGCTCACGTTTGCTAAGAGAACATTTTCTTCCTATTTTCTTTATACCAATATTCCAAATTTCAAGGAAATAAAACAAACTACATATCACATTGCTGCTGAAAATAGGCACTGCATATGCTTTTAAACTGTCCATTGTTCTGCGATGCAGTTACATGTGTTTCTGTAAAATGATTTTACAAATCTGAATGAGTGGAAAAAATAAGTTATAGAACTCTTGAATAATTACTGGCAGGTGGCAGGTGGTGTGTGTAACTGAGAAACTAGAAGCAGCTTTTTGTAGGTTTTTTTGGTTTATCGTAGACAAGGCTATCTCAAACTTGCGAATCTCATGGGCCAATTTAGAAAACCTCTTGGAAGACAGACTCTGCTGTCTTTTATGGCATATATCACGAGATGCGAGGCTATACCTGGCATATCAATGTCACTATGTTTGATGCAGTGTGTCCTGCTAGCTAGAGAAAATGCAGAGCTCCATATCAGACAAGAGACTCTAGCAGAGCAGAGATGAAAGCAGAGGTGCTGGTCTTCTCTAGTTCAAATGCTATCATTGATCCCAGGAATTAATTTTACTATTTTGGATCTCAGACTCCAGAGGAATAACTATAACCCAAAGCATAAGTAGTGTTTAAGAAATTAATCAGATTCAGAATGGTGTAAAGGAGACTTGTGGCTACGTAAGAGATTCATTTTGCATTAATTAGAGAGACCTTACTAACGTTGGAATTGAAGATTCATACTGCACATATGTGCCTTTTCTGATTCATTTTTCTATTGCTCTTATTTCTCCTATCATGCCCTATAGGTACCATGAAGACCGGTACATAATTACTTGTTTTATTCTGTTGGCTACTTACTTTGTAAGCATTACTCTCAGAAGGCATGTTCTATATCTCATCTCTGACTACCTCCATAAAAATGACCCATTAATAGAACTCAAATAAAAAATAAAATGAAAACAAAATAAACAAAATAAATAAAAATAAATTTCCATTTATTATACAACCATTATGCAAGAATATGAAGGTTTTGACCAGTATAAATACTTTGCAAATTCAATTTTATGCTCTATGCAATTTGTATTTTAAAAAATATTTGTGACTTTTATGAAAAATTCAAATAAAAATCTCTGTGACTGCAAATTTTAACAAACACAAATATGAGCCATTAAGTTATTTTACAAACTGTCTTATATTCTTAATGTCAATAAAATTAAACTTATTAATTATGAATTATATATCCTTGAGACCAAATCTTAAAACAAAATGTGCTTTTGCAGTTTTAAAAATTAATGTGCATATTGATTAAAGAGTGATAGTGAGTTATTCAAATGTGAATACATACATGATAATTAAATACATTAAAATGATGATATGTTAATTAAAAGTTAGAAATTGCAATCCCTACTTTTGTCTATGTGCCCATACATATTTTCAAAAAAATTAATCATTTTAATAATTATTATGAGATGATATTACTCATTATAAAATCTTGCTTTTTTCCTGATTATTTTTCATTAATATCTTTGTGATATTGATTCTTAAGCTAAAGGTATAAGTCATTTTTCTTTCTGATAAATGTGACCACCAGATATCACCTATCCCCTACATATTAATAATAAAGAACCAAATTTGACTTCATTCTCTTCCATGTGTATTTTCTTCCCATAGTCAATTCTGCTTTTATGTTTGTCTAACATCGTTTTATAATAAGTGGCTAAAAATATACTTCTTGTTTATGCTGAAGCTATGCATTAAGTGTTTACAAAAGAAACTTGAAAGTATCTTTATATATATCTGTAAAACACTAAAAGGCACTATTTTCCCATAAAAATGACTTCCAATAAAATACAATTTATTTTCTACAGAGTATGAGCATGCAACATTCATAAATGCTAAACACAGAAAAGAAATAAGAATTCTAGATAAAAGTACCTAAGATTAATTTAACATGCACAGGATTTCCCAATTAAAACTTTCATATTAGCATTGCATTTTAAACAGTTAATCTCCTAATGAGACCTCCCCAGCAATGAGAAGTGAGTTTGAGGACTGAATGTGGCCCTGAGGCCTGCATCTGGAAAGGGCTATACCTCGGTAATTTTTAAAACTTTTATTTCATTTAGGACAGAAAGTACTATACTGCCACCTTCTGACAATGATTTTATCCCTAATGAGAAAAATTCCAAGCCTAAATGGATATATATTGCTTATATGATTTTGGTATAATTAATTCTTTTAATGCATAAAAATAGAATATTTTATAACTTTTAAACAGTTTAGTATCTGTACTATTTGGCACATACAAAATAAATTACATAGCATATATATAAATTATGAAAAATAGCAAACTAAATATGAGCCTACCATCCAAATTAAGAATTAAATATTATCAACAATGTTAAAAACTGTCTGTATGTACCCTTCCAATGCTATGTAAATTTAAAATCTAATTATGAAATTGTGGGGGTATTTTTATTTGTTTTGTTTTTTACTGATATCGTTAGAGTGACCTCCATTCTTGCAATAATTTGTGGCTTGTTTTCTTAGCATTTTTTTGGTTATATGTTCCTCCTGACCTATCCAATACATATGTGATTAAAAATGCTTGTTGCGTTTTCACAGAAAGATTACCTTTCTCCTTTATCTTACACTTTATGAGGTAGGGGTGGAAATTAGTTCGTTTATTTTACAAAAGCTTATTGTACTACTAGTACATGTCAGTTTTAATACTAAGTATAACAGAGAAGAAGATGAACTCATTGTTTGCCCACCAGATGAGTTTCATCAAGAAAAGAAAAACTTGGGGAAGTAACCAATTAAAACCTAGTTAGATCACTACACTGTAAAACTAATGCAAAGTTTTCTTTCTCAGTCTGGCTTATTTTAAGAACCTCAGGTTACCAAAGACACTGACAGAGGCTCTGGCCAGCAAAAAATCTTAACTAAATAATGAATTGGCTCAGGACACTGTCATTGGATCAGTATATGATTGAACCAAGGATTTTAAATTCAAATGTCCTGCGAAGAATTATATTTTTCACATTTCACTTAAGTAATAGTTTCATGTAAAACTATTTCTCTAGTAAAATTAGACATGTTTTGGATATAAGATTCATAAAAAAGAATTACCTAGAAAGCATATTGATGAAAATGGTACCAGCTTCCTTTAATAAGAAGAATTCTAAAGTTTGAAATTAAAAAAAAAAAGTTGTTTATAAATGTTCAGAGCAAAAACTGTGGCTTCTTATTTTTTTGTCATCATTTTCCTTAGAATTTTAAAGTAATACAAATGAGACTTTAAGCTCCTTTACATAATTAAAAGTAAAAAGCTTTTCACAGAACATTAATTGACATTAGCATTCATTGAAATAACTATTTTCACTGTTGGAATTGCTAAGAAATATTAAGCAATATTTAAATACACGAGATTTAACTGGTGGCCACAAAATCATATAACATGGTGAGAAAAATGTGCAATTTCAGTAGGTAAGCAAGTAACATGGGTTAAATTTGGGAAGTGACCAGAGATCTTAGTGTGGTACTCTTTTGTCTCTATATAATAATTCTTAAAATTATATATAGATATTGTCTGATGTTTCATTATCTTAAATAGGACAATAATTCACAACAAAATAATTTTAAGGCTTTCAATTAGAAAAAAGAAAGTCTCATCCTAGTTTATTGGAAGGGCATGCAAAATATCTAATAGTTTTCTGCAGCCATCTTATACCTGGTACCTTGGATAAGGCCAGTCTTACCAGTGCACCCTTACCGTGTTTTTCTGCTTGGACCTGATTAGTTACTAAGGAAGATTTTGCCTTTCTTTACATGCAGACAATTCCTTTATTTAAATATCTCTAAGCAACAGAGCACTAAACTGTTCATAATATTAAACAATCCTGCATTTAGAGTATATAAATATTAAGGTTTTTTTTTCCCCCATAGGAATCACTATCAAATCTGAATCTTGTCTCAGTAATACCTTCATGAAATTCATTGATCACTTTCATTTAAGCACATGCAGAATCATTTTAAAGAATTAGGTTAAATTTTATCTGGCACAAATATATTGTTCCATTCTATGAGGGCTGTCTGGAGAGTATCTAGCCATTGTTAATATAACAAGAACGGTTTGTGCGTCTTCGATGTACCTGTTAGCCAAGGTGAGTGGACTGGGGTGCGCATGCGTGAACGACGACTTTACTAGTCAGTGGGTGCTAGATGCCGTAGAGTGACCATGTGTACCGTGTAGATGTTGCATTCAAAATGATTGAGCCAGTAAAGCAACCAGACTGCATCAAATTTTGTGTTAAGTTTGCACATTCCTCCGTGGATATTATTCAGATGATTCAGAAAGCTTTCAGGAACTATGCAATGAGTGCAGAGCAGACAAAACTGTGGCACAAATGCTTCAAAAATGGTCGAGAATTTTCCAGACAGTGACCCACATTCCGGAAGGCCAGTAACAAGCAGAACACCTGAGAATGTTGAACATGTACTCCTTAGGTTAAGAGATGCTGGGAGAACTGTGTGAGGTCCCAAGGTGCCTGCTTTGAAGGGACCTGAAGTGTCACGTCCTATGTGCAATGTTTCTTGTATCTTCTTCAAGAAATATCTCTATTTTTTATATTACATGGTTCAATACTTTCCAGACAGACCTAGTAGTATACTTAAATATTTTTCCCTTCGATGTGTATGAATTCAGTCTTTATAAAACATTATATAGCTTGTCTACTTAAACCCCTTTTTATTATTGCTATTCCTCTTCAGTCATTTTAAAAGTCCAATTCTTTAATTTATAATACTCGAGTTCTACTTCTCCTTCTATGGTGCTTTTAGTTCTTCCTTGTTACTGGTCTTTTGTTTCATCCCCCTACACATCAATGGAATTTATAAAAGCATATCATTTTTGAAGACTACCAAGCATACTCAAGGCATTTATGTTTGAACCACTTAGTGCTTGAAATATTTTTCGGGGAAGATAATAGCAGGTATTGCTCCTTCCAGACAATTAGTAATCTCTGTTTGAAAGACAAGTCTGTACCTAGGTGCATATTGCCAGTGTACGTATTGTGATATTTGGACAGGTTACTGACAGGGTACCCAAACAATCTATGCACCCAGACGTCAGAGAGATAATGAAAGTATGATTTGCTCTGTGTGGATACGTGATTGTTAGTTCCTGTGTTTACAAATATATAATTTAGTACAGAAAACTTGGCTAGAGTAAGATTTTAATAAAATGGTTTGGGGAAGAAATTTTTTCTGATCCTTGATCTAGGCCATTTATAAAGAGACTGAAATAAAAGCAACTTTGAACTATTATCAAGTCTCTCGTTTTCCTTTTAGTTAAGTAGGATTGGCATTGCACAAGGTTAAATTACACACCTAAACACATCGTGAATTTTGTTTTCCTGTGAATTAAATTGCAAGTGCTTCACCTTGCAATATTAGAATTGTTTTTCTTCAAGTCCTAAAGGTTTTTCAATCTTCAGTAGTTCCTTGTAAAAATGCAAATACTCTAGGATTGGAAAGCCCTTAATTCAAAACTGTTTAACACTTTAGGAGGCACAAGGACATGATGACCTGTAACTAGCAGTCACTGAGGTCAGCGATGGAGGAGGGGAGAGGGATGCACTGGGGAAGGGCGGCTACCTGGAATTGCCAATGTTGCCTCTCTACAGCTTAAATATGTCATATTCTTGATGTATTTAATTATTTACTTTTCATCTCTCTTTTATTTAATACATGAAGGTGGAGTGTTTTCCTCTCATTTTCCACAGAATTCAGGAGGGAACAAAATCAAAGGAATTAGATCTAACTCCCTGCCAGTCTGAAATAGGGATGGCATACCTTCTCCTCAAATAGTCCACAGACCAATTGTTCCAGTGCAGAATCAATAGATGAAGAAGACCTTATTTTATTTTCAAAAATTTCCTTCAGTGGTATGTTGATTTACTAAAAATACAGAATTAAGACATGTTAAATGCTACTTCAGATATGAGTACATCCATAGTTTGTTGCTATCTCATAGCATTACATTTTAGCCAATGTATCTGTTGAGGACTAAATTTATTTTAAGTTTAATATCAAAGTTTGGGGAATTTATGAACCAAAATTATGACACAGTTTTAGCAAATATTCCTTATTCATCATAACATGGCAACATTGGGCACAGAATAGGTACTACTTTGTGACATCTGAATATAAAACAAGAGTTATAAAAATCATGTTTAAAACTTTAATAAGCTATTTGCTTATGTCTATGAGATACAGTTTGTGAATACCCCTTTAAATAAATGAATCAGCTGATGAATCCCAAATTATGCTGAAGAATTGAAATATAATGTATCTTGATCTTTGAGAGTCTTCGATATAGAAGTAACTAATCAAACTGTCAAACAAAAGCACATTATTTATTGGCTCACTTAACTTTAAGATGAAGAGGCAGGAAAACGTTCAGTTTTTCTTTCATGCGGAAATCTACTTATTTTTGCAAAGACTCCATTTCACCCCCTCCACATTCTACATTGTCAGCTTCCTCCTAAACCTAAGCTTTCTCCTGGGTGGCTACAATAGTTCCTGTCTTCCGTCTGCATACCACGCGTTCCAGGACAAGAAATGTTAGGTTTTTGCAGCTATTTCAGGGGAGGGGAGACATTTCCTTTCTGGTGTCTCCCAGAAAACTTGTCATCATATCTTATTGATTCAAACTGATTCAAATGCCTATTCTTGAATATAGTATTTTATTCAGGAAAAGGCCATGTGCTGGTGAAAATAGGCAAGGGTTACCTGGGCTCATCATTGCGGCAGGAGGGAGGAGTGAGATTTCTCTCATAGAGGTGAAAATGAGATTCTGCAAATATTGCTAATCAGTATGACAGAAGGGATGTTAGGAAGACAAGCAGAGTACCACAAACAACCTTAATAAAAATTGACATCTCATATTTTGTCTAAATTATAATAAGCAGATACTTTTAGGTAGAATGTGCCAGGCAGAGTACTAAATATCTTAACATATGTTAATTCACTTAATCTCTTAAACAACCCTATCAGGTGACTGTTATTACTACCCTCATTTTACAGATGAGAAAACTGAGGAGCAAACAAATAGAGCACTACTCAGGGACATATGGCTGTTAAGTAGCAGCACCAGGGTTTACATCCCAGGCATTATTTTTTTTATTGATACATAAAATTTTTGTATATATTCGTGGGATACATTGTGATATTTTTATATGCATTGAATGTGTAATGATCAAGTCTGGGGATTTAGGGTCTCTAGCACAGTTAGTATTTATCATTTCTATGTGCTAGGAACATTCCAAGTCCTCTCTTCTAGCTATTTTGAAATACATTGTAGTTAACTATAGTTAACATCCCAGGCATTCTGATGCAGAAACAGGCTTTGGAATCTATTTGTGTTTATTACGTTTGTTTGTAACCATTCTAGCAGGGTCGGTAAACATAACTGAGATTTTGTTTTTCTTCAATGAGTGAAATGCTTCCTAAGTCAATCTTCTCCAAACCTTTCCATACATAGAAATGATTAATTGCAAAGACCCACCTGCCTCTTTTCAACAAACTCTACAGCATGATACTAAATATCTTAACTCACTTAATCTTTTAAACAGCCTTGCAAGGTAGATATCATTACCACCCTGGGTTTATAGATGAGAAAACTGAGGTGCAAAATAACTTAAAAAAGCATTTGGGGACATATGGCTATTTTGTAACAGCACCACAGATATACAAAATGGAAAATTATTTTTTCTTTGCCCCATTAGTGAAAACATGGATGTGTGCAGTGACTGGTGTGGGCAAACACCAGGCCATCGTGGTGATTCCAGGGAGAATCTCCAGTTTCACTGTGGCAAAGTTACCTCCCTATACATTTTTCCTAATCACTAATTTGTCCAAAGCATCATTAATCAGAGTTTAAATAACTCCATCTTAAAGTCAAAGAGGCATTGTGGCTATTGATCAGCTCAAAATTATAACAGTTAAGGGAAAGAATAATATAGAATAGATGTCAGGAATTTAAACTTTACATTATGTGAGTTCATTAAATTGAAGAACTCTACAAAACTGTAATTTCAAGAAATGATATTCTGCAATGAATTCATAGTCATGTTTAAAAATTAAAGAAGTTTTATAATAGGTGTACTTGAATTTCTGAGCTTTTGTCCTGTTCCAAAAATTCAAACTAGATCTTTTAGGTACTGGATTACTATTGTTCAACATATTGTGGAGAAAGATTTGAAACTATGGAGAAATTTCTTATCTGAAAATAGAGAAGACCACAGAAAAAGTCGACCAAATATTTGAGAAAAGAATTAATTAGAAAAGACTCTATCTGACACTGAGAAATACCTGTTGATCCTAACATATAGTAAATGTCTTTTTTGTTGTTGTTGTTATGGAAAACTTGATTGATATACCAAAAGAACACATGGCAGGGTGGAGGGTGATAAAATTTGTGGCAAAGACATTTGGCGTTCAGCAAATCTAGCAAGCGATGTTTTACTTTCCTAGCCTCCTTTGCAGTTGGATAGGATCCACGTGATGAGTTCTGGCTGACTAAAAGACAAGTCATGTGTGTTACTACTGGGCAAAGGAAATGAAGAGCTGGTAGGCAAACACCACCTCCTTCTTATAGTTCCATGGAAATTTAGAAGCCAGATATTACAGGTATTTCTGATAAAGGCCAACTTAGACTTTTTGAATGTATAAATCCATTAAGCCATGAAGATTTCAGGATTTGTTTATTGTGCCAGAGACTCTAACAGAAGGTTCATATGTTAACCTGATAACCATTTGTCAACAGGCAGATGATAAACTGTCTGTCTAGAAGAGAGTTTCTTCCAGATGACAATCTAAGAGAGTCATGAAGAGCACTTTCAAAAAGTAGATACTCCTGAACTGAGATAGTGCAGCAGAGTTTATCATCAAGGCTTACTACACAAATTTAAATTGTCTGACTTCTCTTATTAGTGAGGAAACTTAGAGAAGAACCACACTAAGGATATAATCAGAATATAGAGGCTTGACATTAGATATCAGTATATTTCCAGCTCTTGTATCTTTTCTCCAACCGGCAATGTCTCAGGGAGAAAATAAGGGTTGGATTAGAGCCCTGTCAGTCCCCAACTCACCTCCTACTCCCCGCACAAATTGCATCCAAAATGCCAATGTTGGTCACATGCTGTTACTCCCCTGGCAACACCCCCCTGGAATTTTGAAGACCTCAAAATGGATTCAGTAATAAATTCTAGGATGCCCAGGATTTTGATGAAATGTGACATGTTTTGGTTTCAGATTGAATGAGAAGTAGATCCAGTGGCCAATAGAATCATGTTCTTCCATGGGAAAAGTAAAGAGGAAAAGAACTGTATACTGATGCTAATGTTTTCACCATGATCTCATTCTGTGTGTGTGTGTCTGTTTGCATAGCTCTTAGGTTTTCTAAAAAGTAACTTTGATGAGCATAGCCTGGCTAACATAGGTATAGAAAAAGAAAGGGATAGGTAATATGAAGGAGTGTTTAGAGAATGCCTAGCACATGTTCAATCTGAGTGCCTGAAGTGAAAAGAGAGGGAAGAGGGCAGAGAATTTTTATAATGAAAGACAGACACCAATCCTTAGGTTCCAATAGCCCAGTAAACACAAAGCAGTATCAAAAGGAAGGGGGGGAAGGGGGTAGAGGGAAGGGGGAAGGGGGAAGGGAGAAGAGGGAAGGGGGAAGGGAAGGGGGAGGGGGATGGGGAAGGGAAGGGGGAGGGAGGGAGGAAGGGAGGAAGGAGGGAAGAAGGGAAGAGAAGGAAAGGGAAGGGGAGGGAAGGGAAGGGAAGGGAAGGAAGGAAGAGAGGGAGGAAAGGAATCTTGACCTAGATTCTTCATGTAAAGCTGCAGTTGGGAGAGAAAAAGATAATTACATAATGTGTAGTTAGACATTATTGATGGATTTCTCTTTTGTAGATTTTTCAAGAAATAACAGTAAAATGTTAAATTGGGAATAAATGCCCATTTGGAAACCAGATTGATGTATTTTATATGTGACATCATTCTGACACAGCCATGAGTCCATGGGTTTAGTTTGTATAGTTTTTCATGTTTTATTTTGCCTAGTTGTAGTTAGAGATAACCAGAAGGCTAACAAAAAAAAAATTATAAAAGATTTGCACGAGTTAACCTATTTTTGTACAGTAGTAAGAAATATACCGTTTATGCTTAAGGAAAATCTATAAAAACTTAAAGATTTTAAGATTAGAAGATGCTTTGTTACATTTATTTTCATTAAAAATTAAATTTAAGGTTTATATTATACATAGATCATCTGGATATTGGGTAAATTGATATAAATCATATTATTAAGTGTGTAAAATTACTGCTGTATTATAGTCATCCTTGTCTGACAATCAGCACTGTGAGGATCATAATAAATATACGATATATATGCATAGATGACTAAATGAGCATTAGGTTTTATGTACTAAAAAAGGAGCTTTGAAATTAAATAATTATTATTAAGCAAATGGGGGAATCATATGTTATAAAACAAATTGATTTTTAGTTGGTGTTAAGTTCTAGAGCTTTGCCTATCAAATTGTTGACAACTTTTTCAACTTTTCTGCCAAATCTTAATAGGCAAAAAAAAAAATATTTATGCTCCCATTGTTTTTGAAGAAATTCATTGAAGAGAGGAAAACAATTCAACCTGTTTCTCTTAAATGTATTTGGGAGCAAATTGAAGAAGATAATATATACATACGTACACACTATCTTTTCAGTATTGATAACGTTTCAGATCTCAGTAGAATTATCACTTTCTCAGAGACCACTACCCTCTTGAAAATAGCTGAAATCATCCATTGTAAATGCCAAGTACCTCTTTTGTAATTTCTCATTCATTTCTGTTATTATTTCATTATGTGTCAAGATCTGTCTCTGCCTCCAGGAGAGAGGTGACCACTGATGGTTGCTTCCCAGCATGTCCCCAGGACCTAGGGCAAGGTGTAACACCATACATGCCCTGTACATACAGGCTTTGAATAAATAAATGCTTGAAAGACAGACAGACGAGGAGCATATGAGAGAACAAAAAAGAATATTTCTTGCTATTTTTATTGACCTGTGCTTAATTTGTCTAATTTAATGAAAGTTTGTATAAAATTACATCTAGGCATTTTTCACATGAAGTCCCAAAAGTAACTTTGGAAATATTTTTTCTCATTAAATATCTCCTTTAGGATCATAATTGATATTTTTTAAATGTATAAATTCATTTGCAGCTAATCAACACTTTAATAAGATCACCTGGCTAAAGCAGTCTACTCCTATATTTATATTATAATTTACATATTTGTTTACATATAAACTGAGACAAGGAAAGATTAATTATTATTTAGACAAGAACCGTATCAATTCCCCTTGCCCTAAATGTTCCATTTCTGGGGTGATGTGATGAAACCCAGTTTGGCAACCTTGTATATGTGCAGGTCATACCACAGGAGAGGAACCCCAAAATTCAGAATTGGAGAGTTTATGAGGATATGCCTGTCCATCCCTCCTCCACTACTGATACAGGGACAGAAATCTTTTGATTCCTAATATAAACAAATTATTCGAGAATGGAAAAGAATCCTGGTATATTGCTCTTTGGAATATAAATAAATGTCTTTAGAGAGAAGATGAGGGGCTTCTTAGAGTTTACAAACCCTGGAATATGTCTGTAGATTTGGATTTCTGCCCTGATTGAAATGTAAAGAAATACCTCCGGATAGGTACCTTTCTCCAGATGGTCTCCCACTATCAATTCAGTAACTTCCAAGGTCGTGCTTTGACCCAGCTCCCAGGAAAATGTTCGTAAAGTCCTAAGTATGCAAAATCATAAAATACCATTCATTTTCAGAAAGTAGTGCCCCCTCGGGAAACACCCTGATCTTTTAAAAAAAAAATTGGCAAAAGAGGAGGCAGTCACCAGTGTTTTCATAATTGCTTTGCCAAGAAATCTTCACATGTTCACAAAAGAAATGATCCTAACCTAGTTTTTGACCTAATTTGGAATCATGATCTTCAAACCTGTTGCAATGTAATGATGCGATGCTATATTACATTTCATTCATACTTTCATCTAATATGTATGGAACACTACTCAGTGCCAGACACTGTTCTAGGTGCTGGAGACACAGCTGTGAACAAAACATGCCCTGTCCCCCAAAATCCTGACTCCATGGAGCTTGCAATATGATATGATATAACATATGTCAATAATTTATTTCTAATAACAAAGCATATTTCCTAAATGATGTAATGCTTTTCATGTTTTTATATCTCAATATAAAAGTGTGGTTTTCCATAAAATGGCACTACTTTCACCTTATATTCTAATATGTTATTGGGATGGTACATGAAGGGTGGCATTAATCCTAGGTTGCCAAAAATATGCATCACCTGGGGCATTTGTGTGCAGGCTAGAAATATTCTGAGGGCTGCTGGTTTAGCAAGCTCAAACCTGGGATCTAGGCACATCTTTGCTCTTTTATCAGTTGCTGTACTTTTTAAAGAAATATAGACTAGATGATTTCTCAGGACTTTTTAAGCTCTCTCATTTTAATATGTTTTGGCTAACAATAACAGTTTATAAAATATCTTTATATTTTTTTCTTTTTAAATGTGTCCTTCTGATCCTAAATTTCTATTTAAGTTTTACTATTTATGTTTTAAAGTTTTATGAATAGGGAATATATTTCTGTTTATTTTTTTTCTTCTGAATAGAGAAAAATTTAGGAAAACTATAGGGAACTTTAGATTTAGAGGATTATTCCAATAACTCTAACATGGATATATTTTTGCTTATTAAAGGGATGGTTATTAAAATTATATATTTATAGTACGCTCAAGATTGTTTGAATGTATTAACATTTTTTTAAAAAAACAAACTTTTTTGTTCCATTAAGTGGGAATTTATAATAGATTAACTGCTTTATACATTTTTAAATGTTTTTCAATAAATATAAGTATGGACATTTTCCTGAAGCTTTTGCATATACAACCTGCTTTTCTTAATCAATAATTTATCTTCTTTCATATCTAAAAGCACATTTTATAGAAACAACAGTATATTTTCAAATAAAGTTAGTCATATGTTTAATAGCTCAAATCAATCTAAATACATATAATGGTTTCTCAATAAGAATCATGTTTTAAGCCACCTAAATACAGGCAGATAAATGTTGAGCCTCTTATAAAAATAAAATACATTTCCTTAGTTCTTTGACTGTCAAAAATATGTAGCTTTCAAAGTACAAAAAGTGCAGGAAAGTAAGGTATTGTTTTATAAACGTCAATTCAGGATTTCCATTGTTATTTTAAAATTATGTGAAATAACATTAACATTTTGAGTGACACATTTTCATTGTTCACAGAATTTTAAGAATAAGAAGAAAAGTCATAATCTAAAGAAGAAATAACTCATCAAGGATGGTCTATGTGTAAATTCTAACAGAGTTGAAGGAACTCATTGTACAGGTAAGATCTCTAATAGTAATTGATTTGCTGGAGGTAATTGCTGGAAAGTTTTCCTGTGAGCTTTATTTTCTGTGATCAAGTTCATTTAAAACAGCACAGTATACAGAATGTTTTCTTTGTTTTGATACAACTTGATGTAGTTATGAAGTTGTTCCCAAAGCTTGTCAAAAGGGAATTTAGTGGGCTACCTTTCTTGATGGAAAAGCAATCAAAGCAGAATTAACAACAGCAGTGAGAAATCTGTCTTTGTTTCAATGCAAAGCTATGTGTAATTTACTTTGTACTTCTGAAATCTGCTGAAAGCCAGTAGAAAAAAATGATATAGTAACCAGTATTTGTGAAAAATGTTAAAGGATACTTCAACATTAGATGCAGCACTAAACTTTCTGGTAATAAATAAGAAAATACAATATTTTAGAAGAAGTGGTGCAGAGTGGAAGAAAAGTAAGTAGCATCTTTAAAAGCATCACCAAAATTTGTCTGAGAAACTCAAAGAGCCCAAGCAAATGCTGCCAGGGAAGTGTCAAAATGGTCCAGCACAAAAAGGTACAAATTCAGGAAATTAGGTTTTCTCTCTTTTCTGAGGTCTGGAGTCAGTAATTGTGCTCAGTAAGATGGAAAAGACCATAAAATTCTGGCTTAATCATCTTTCCATTGAATAAGATGAGTCATAGATTTGTACCTGAAATCCTCCACATCCAAATGTGATATAGATAATAGCTAGCACTCCCATCTGCCTGCCATCTGTTTGAACCCACTTTTAAAAAATAATTTAAATCATTTTGATAAAAATAAGAGTAGAACTTGCCTAAATACCTCAGAGGGGGAAAAAGGCGCCACTGAACTCACATTGAGGGTGTATATTTTGAGACTCATGACTATCTATTTAGGTAGAAAAGGAAATTATATACTATAAGAAGTATAGCATACAAAGAAAAGCTAATATAAATCTTTTTTTTTTCCATGTAAAATACTACTGTATTCTTCCTCTATACCATCTGTATGATGCAATGAGAATCATGAGATTGGAGCATCAATAAAAAGTTTCCATATTTAAAATGTAAAGTCACAGAAGAAACAAACTAGATTAATTTATTTTTATTTTAATTTGCCAATCTGTGTACTACACACATACACACCCACATACTCTCTTAATGAGGAATTAAATGTTGATCTATCTATATATCTAATATTATAATTCCTCATCAAATGATTTTAGTGACATAGACCTCCAGTTTTATAGCATTTTTTAAATAAAGCTTTATGTACTAATCCTAGGTCATCTAAGAGATTGCTAAAGATTACATAGCTAAGCTTCTAATTCATGCCTGCTCTGTGGTTACTAGATAATAAAGCTCCTATGGCCATTTGTACCATGTTAAGGAGATGCATCCTCTAAAGCAATGGCCCTGACTCTACAGCACTCACTCCACATGAGGCAGAAGGACTAGGCAACTGCAAAGCTATAGAAAGTGCATCCTTTTACTAGTCTGTATAAAGAATGCAAGTGCCTTCCCATTGAGGAGGAAAGAGGCAGCCAAAGGAAAAATAATGGTGCAACATTCCAGGTCACTGCTTTTTCTCTCACTACCAGTGGCTGTTCTATCATGGCAGAAGCCTAGTGCCATTGTATTTTAAAATATTCTTGAAAACCACAACAGTAGCTGTCAAATAGGAAAGAGGCTAAAGTATAATTTTCCCCTTCCTTCTTGAGAGAATGATCTGTCTTGGACCAAGAAATTAGCAACCAGATTCAAAAAAAAAAAAAAAAAAAAAACATTAAACAGGGAAAATTTCACAAAGTTTAATACTATTTGCCAAATACAGTTTATAGGCATTACGTAAATTAGGCCTTAGGCTAACTGTATGGATTAGATATTACTTTATTTCGTAGATTCATAGCATGATTTTTGACATTTTATTATCTCAAAATTTGTGACCTTAACATTTATGGAACGTCATAGTTTGATGATTATTTTTCTTTCTTATTAGTAAACCAAATCTTAGATTTTTAGATCTGATGTAAAACAATATTTTTTCTACTTTTAAAACTGAGGAAACTGAGCTACAGAGGCTTACGTGCTATGACATAAACAGGATTCAAATCCAGGACTGTATGACTATAAATTTATTATGTTAACTGATACAATATACTACCTTCCTTATTCCCGAAACTCTTGGAAGCAAGCTCATGGCACAGAAACTCATCCCATTAAAAAACTTATGAAACAAAATAAGAGAGATTGGAATCATGAAAGGGGTTTGACAGGAGGGAGATTCTTGGTTGCTGGTTTTGAAGATGGAAGGGGTCAAATGTCAGGAATGTCAGAGCTTCTAAGAGTTAAGAGCGGCCCTGGGCTGACAACCGGCAAGGAAATGAGAACTTGAGCCTGAAAGCCTCAAGAAAATGAATAATACAATAATAAATTTTTGTTAAATGCTAACAACCTGAATGAGCTTGTGAGCAGATTCTTCCCTAGATCTTCCAGTAAGAACGCAGCCTGGCCCATGATGTTGAGTGTGAGAACTGAGTATGAGTTCCTACTCAGAGAACCCAGTGGAGCCCTGTCTAGATTTCTGAGCTACAGACTATGAGCTAATAAATGAGTATCTCTTATTAAGCCACTAAGTTTGTGATAATTTATTACACAGCAATAGAAAACTAATAAATATTTTTATGAGACAACAAAGAAAGAGAGTGAGAAAGGAAAGAGACAGACAAGGGGAAAGAATGACAGGAGGTTTATGCAATGTCATGGGCAATCCATGACAGGGCACTAGTTTCCTTATCAGTACAACCTACATAATACTGAAATATATGATCAAACATTTCTCAAATTATCACATTTTCCTTTTTCTTCCTTTGGGTGAAATGATGAAAAAAAGACCTCAATATATGATAAAAAATAGTGGCATGTTTCTCATCACCTCAACAGTAAGATTAAAAGCTTTGCCAATATGACCCTACACTTTTTTTTTTTTTTTGAGACAGAGTCTCACTCTGTTGCTCAGGCTAGAGTGAGTGCCGTGGCGTCAGCCTAGCTCACAGCAACCTCAAACTCCTGAGCTCAAGCGATCCTCCTGTCTCAGCCTCCCGAGTAGCTGGGACTACAGGCATGCACCACCATGCCCGGCTAATTTTTTTTATATATATATTTTTTAGCTGTCCATATAATTTCTTTCTATTTTTAGTAGAGATGGGGTCTCGCTCTTGCTCAGGCTGGTCTCGAACTCCTGAGCTCAAACGATCCGCCCACCTCGGCCTCCCAGAGTGCTAGGATTACAGGCGTGAGCCACCGCGCCTGGCCATGACCCTACACTTTATTCAATATTTGTCTTGTGAGAATAGACATAGGCTTTTTTTTTTTTTTTTTTTTGATGTACTAGGATTTCTATAGCTTGAAGGGATGAGTAATTTGTATAGGGCTTATATCAATAACAAGAGCTTTCATATGCCCAGTGTATCACATCTGTCAGTTATTATATCATGTTCCTTATGTAGACACATTCAATAACTCTTCTAAACAATAGTGTGGTATACCTATTATTATTTTATGTTGGAAAAGAGCAAATGTGGTCAAAGGATGTGGACAATTTACTATTTCGTACTTAATGTCGTGCTACTTCTTCTACGCTACTTTTAACGCTTCTCAATCGTGATCTCGCTTGTTGGGGAACTGCTTTTCTGTCTCTCAAAAAGTAAGCATATAACTTGTATTGGCAACTTGAACATAATAAATAATGCTATTTTAATATATTCATCCTTGATAATATGAGTATTGAATGTAGGGAAAAATAATCAGACAAGTGTTTTTTAAGGTGCTTAAATTGAATTATGAATTTCTTAAGGTTTTCAGTAAAGCTATTTGTAAATAAGCATATAAGATATATTTCAAAGTTTTATTAAAATTATATTTTCTTAGTGAAAAGGATTCAGAATCTGTTGTACCAACAATTTTGAATTGGTTCACTGTAACCACTGAAGGTTAATAGCTGTGGTGACAGCAAGAGAATGTAATAGGATGAGTTGAATTAATAATATTCTTTTGTAAATTATTTGTTGGGAATTTGCAGCACATTTTCCCTTAGAAACAATTTTTTAAAATTGTGGTTACATAAGTGTGCCAACAACAGCAACATCTTATTGAATTAAGAAATATTAATTAGTATTACTACAAAATTTTGCATTTCTTAGTTTACAAAAGTTTTCAGATAGATTATGCAAATGAGACATTGTAACACTAGATCAATTTTATGTAAAATAATTAAAATGTACTTTCTACGAGAAAATGCATTATAAATTCCCACTTGAAATATAGGAGATAACCTTTCATTCTATAAGACATTATTAGAGAATGAGAATCCATTTTTACTACATTATGAACTTCTAGCCCACCATCTTGTTTTTGCTTTCAACAACTATCAACTGCAAGCTCTTTTTTGGAGTACTGCCTTTGAGATACCTGAGTAGCTTTGCCCACACACTAAAGATTCAGAAGTGTCTGGTAGTTTTTGTTTCCCTTATCAGGCAATTTAATGAATTTGGGAGTAAAAAGGTCTAAAATCCTTGACTTGGGGTAAGGAAACTGAGTCACACAGTGCAGGGTTTCAGGCTGGAGCTAATCTTTGCCAGGTTTTGCCTGAGACCCCACCCTTGCTGGATATTGTCTCCCTCCCTGTCCTACTTCCCCCACCCCTTCCCAGTCAGCATCCACTGGGAGCACTTTGTTAATATATATTTGCACATAAATATTTGTCTTGGGTCAGCTTCTTGGAAACTTGACTTAAATATCAGTAGTGGTCCTAGAAAGCAGATCCTAAAGATGAGATTCTGAAGTGGTATCACTCATAGGCTAGATGACAGCAGGGACCCATTGTGGTTGTAGGTGGAGTGTGAATAGTCTCTGACATGCTGACAGCACTAGTAAGACTTTCACCCCTAGTGAAGTGGAATGTGATAGAGGTAGAAGAGTATACACTGACTCATATGATATCTCTAGCATTTGAGATACATGGAAGGAATAGCAATTACAAAAAGTGAGACATTGATTTTTACTGAATTTTATCGAAAAAAGAAAATAGCAAACTCAATTTCAATCATTCAGCAATTTAAGGAATGTTGTAGAAGTCAGAAAACTTTTTTATCATAGAGCCAGAAAGCAGGATGTTTGAAGACCAAGCCCAGAACTAATGTAAAAATAGAAGAACCTCGGGGAAGGCTAAATTTGCAGCCCATGTAAGTCTCCTGAACCTTGAAATAAAGACATTTTAGTGGATTTGCTTAAGATCATTGAACCTCTAGCTTCCTCTCAATGTACTGGGCACACAAAATTGGTTCCTTCTGCCCTTGCTATAAAATAACAGTTCCCTCCTTAACAAATTTCAGCATGACCCAATTGAAGGAATGTTGCTCCCACAAAGAGCCAAAAGGGATTAGTAATCAAAGGAGATACTGGACAAAGCTATCACAATCTATAGAAACTGTAGAATCATGCCTACGATAGATCTTGAGAGATCTGGTTCAGCAAAAACAGACTGTGAAGTTGCGCAAGGAAGAGTTTTTTTTATGTACTTATATACTCCCATGACTCAGGATTCAATGCCCCAGAATAGGCACTTGGATCAGATCCTAAAATGCTGATGGGATGGCTCTGTGATTCCTGGAAGCAATAATGGTATGCATTAAAAAATAGGAGATATCAGATTTGCCCTGGCAGAATTTCAAGAAGGGATTCCTAAGGTTCACAGAAGTTATGTAAGATTCGAAATCACCAGTCCTCTCCCCTGGTGATCATGATCTGTAAGAGATCCAGAGGACAACATATTTTCAAAGATTTTAAGAAATGCATCATAGAGCAGCCCAGTAAGTATCTGTTTTCTCTAAGCTGGTGCTGACAGCGTAAGACAGTGTTATGCTACCGAACTTCCTAGTATAAAAAATGATGAAAAGGTGCCAGAAATGCAGTAGCCAAGTGGCAGTATTTAAAGTTGGAAGAGATTTAATTACTATAACCTTCAACCAATTTGAAATGGCAACTAGAGAAACTTTCCAGCAAGCATTTTGGTAACATTAAATGGATTTGGGTTTTTCTAAGGAAACACAACTGTGGTTTTTCTTATATTGCCTTGTCCACATCAATATCTATGGGCACACAGATTGTCTGATTTACCAACATGAAATCCTACATAGCATCACTTGGACAAAGGGGCTTAATTTAACACAAGAGGTGAGCAACAGTGATCATGTTACCATGAATTTATTGGTACTGTCATATACAACATCACCAGAAGCTGCATGCTCTGAGAATGTTGAAATTGACTCTTAAATGTGTAGCTAAGGCACTAGCTTGGAGATAATCCTGTGTGTGAAAGAGGTTTTGCCCCTCAAGATGTGACATATACCTTGAACCAACTAACCCCCTTTAAAAAGCCCTGGTTCTCTGCTTAAAAGCAAGATGGTGATCTTTGAAATGCTGGTCTGCTGCTCTCCTCATTTGCCCCTAAATTAATAAATTCCTCTTCCCTTTTCCCTCAAACTACTTGTCCTTGTTCTTCATTCTCATTGATTTGGCCTCAGGGACAAATACTGAGCTTTCAGTAACAACTTTATCCTCCTTTTATCAATTTTATCCATGAATGGAATGTACATTAGAGGATTAAATTCTCTGTAGGGCCTTGCCAATAGATTAATAATTATAAAAAATTAAATCACATTTTAATGATAGAACAGTCTTTTAATTGTATTCTCAAGTGCTAAATGCTACAACAGGAAAAGCAATCAAGAAAACAGGTGGTGAGACATTTGCTGTCAGTTACAACATCCAAGTGGATGTTTCTGTCATTTGTTGCATGACAGAAGGATTCTCAAAGCTCAAGAAGGGTTGAAAGGACACCCACTGAGAAGATATCATCATTGTAGCCTGTGAGAGGTTTTCAGTCATTTTACTGAGTTAAACACCACTGAGGATCTCTTGCATTGTGACAGGAGTCCATCAACATTTTGGAAAACCATATTGTATTGGCATTTCTAATATAACTTTGTTTTGAGGGTAAACAAAACTGTTTTAAAACTTTTTTACAATGGAACTATATATTAAGGTAATTGATATTTAAAATTTCATTCATCTGTACTGTCCTTACATGTAATTTTTTCCAGGGAGAGAAACCTATTTATTTTTTTCCAAAATTTATGTTAAAATTTGATTGTTTATTCAATAAAATATAAGAAAATAAAATCAGTGATTATACTTTATTGGTTTTTGTATGATTATTATATAGTGCAACATTCATATAATAATGGTGTATTACAATTTAAATATATACATTCTAACTATGCTGTGGACTACTTATGAGAGTGATATATTCTTAATTTGTGATCAATAATCAGGGTTTAGATAAAATTACAAAATGAAAAATTTACTAAATCTTTGGTGAGATGACTACTTCTAACAATTAATAATATTAAGGGAATAGGCCCGGCGCGGTGGCTCACGCCTATAATCCTAGCACTCTGGGAGGCCGAGGCAAGTGGATTGTTTGAGCTCAGGAGTTTGAGACCAGCCTGAGCAAGAGCAAGACGCCGTCTCTACTAAAAAAAAATACAAAGAAATTAGCTGACAACTAAAAATATATATAGAAAAAATTAGCCGGGCATGGTGGCACATGCCTGTAGTTCCAGCTACTCGGGAGGCTGAGGCAGTAGGATTGCTTGAGCCCAGGAGTTTGAGGTTGCTGTGAGCTAGGCTGATGCCACAGCACTCTAGCCCGGGCAACAGAGTAAGACTCTGTCTAAAAAATAATCATAACAGCAATATTAAGGGAATAAATATGATAAATAAGGAAATTATTTTTGAATTATTAAAATTAGCAGTAAAAATAATTAAAGTATATGTAAAATAGAGCATTAATTTGAGTTTTATCAACACTTCTCTGGAACAAATACTGATTCAGAATTGTAACTAAAAGTGGTATACATGTCCAAAAGATTATTCACTCCTATATTTTTAATATGCAAATCCTGGAAATCATATGAAATAATTTATGCTAGAAAATATTGCATCATCTCTGATAGGAAGTTTTCAAGTTCAAAGCTTTTGTGTGACTCAAAAAAGTCTGACCTTTCCATTTCAAAATACTATGTTATTTGCCAATGAAAGAAATGTTTTTAGAAAGTGTAAAATTTTGTCCAAATAAGTAGTATAGAGTTATTGTAAGAATTGGTCTTCTAATTTTTATTCATCTTGATTATGCTCCAGAATTATTAGGTATGTGTACATTTGACATCATTTGCCATATATGTTGAATTGCTTTCACAAATATAAGGTTTATAGATAATAATGAACATTTACTTTGTAATAGAGCTAAATCTCATACTCATAAATCTCATTCTGCTTTCTTGTTTGACAGACATGGAATTTATTGGATGATATTCATGAACCTATGTGTAGAAAAAAGTGTACAGAAAGGGAAAGGACATACAGGGCCAGCTATTCTCATTGCTTCTGCTTGTAACAGCAAACATAAACTATATAATCACACACACACCGAAAAAAAAAAAAGTATAGAATAGAACATCAAAATTTAGATATAAAGTGAATTGACTATCCGGTCTTCTACCCAGACCCATTTCATAAACTGGGATGGCATGATTTTTACTCTTACTTTACTACTTGGGTAGATCATCCTATCCAGCTATTCAATCAAACACTAATCTGGGTATTGCTGTGTAGATATATTAACATCTACAATTAGTTGACTTTAAGTAAAAGAGACTATCTTTTTTTAAAATTTTTTAAAGTGCTATGGGGTACAAATAACTTTGATTACAGGAATGAATTTTATAATGCTTGAGTCATAGTTATAAGAGTGTCCATCATCTTGATATTGTTCATTGCACCTGTTAGGTAGGTTTTTGCCCATACCCTCCTCCCCTCTCTCCACTGGTTGATTTCCATTGAGTTTTATTTCCCTCCATGCACAAGTGCACTTTGCAGTTAGTTCCAATTTAGTAGTGAGTATATGTGGTGTTTCTTTATCCAATATTGTGTCACTTAGCATAATGGTCTCTAGTTCCATCCAAATTGTTGCAAAAGGCATTAACTCATCCTGCCTTATGGCTAAGTAGTATTCCGTTGTGTATATATACCACATTTTGTTAATCTACTTCTGAATTGATGGGCATTTGGGTTGATTCCACATCTTTGCAATGATGAATTGTGCTGTGACGAACATTTGAGTACAAGTGTCTTTTTGATAAAATGACTTCTTTTCCTTTGAGTAAATACCCAGTAGTAGGATTGCTGGATCAAATGTTAGATTGATTTTAAGTTCTTTGAGGAATCTCCATACTGTTTTCCATAGAGGTTGTACTAATTTGCAGTCTCACCAACAGTGTATAAGCATTCCTTTCTCTCTACATCCATGCTAGCATCTATTATTTTTGGACTTCTTAATAAAAGCCATTCTGACTGGGGTAAGGTGACATCCCATTGAGATTTTAATTTTCATTTTCATGATGATTAATGATGTTGAGCATTTGTCCATATATTTATTGGCCATTTATCTATCTTCTATAATACAAGATGTAAAACAAAGCAATAAAGTACTAACTAACAGGATAAACAGAACAGCATCCCACATATCAATTCTATCAATCAATGTAAATGGGTTGAATTCCCCACTTAAGAGACATAAGCTGGCTGAATAAATAAAAAAAATTACAAACCATGTATCTGCTGTCTCCAGGAAATACATCTAACCCATAAGGACTCTTAAAAACTCAAGATCAAAGAATGAAAAAAAAATATTCCATGGCTCAAAAGATTCAAAATAATTGAAATCATACCATGTATCTGCTCAGACCACAGTGGACTAAAACTAGAAATCAACTGAAGAGAAACACACAATTCTACCCAAAGTCATGGAAATTAAACAACCTGCTGCTGAATGATTATTGGATCAAAATGAAATTAAAATGGAAATTAAAAGTTTCCTCTAACTGAAAGACAAAGAGGACACAAGCTATCAAAACTAATGAGATAGAGTAAAAGCAATTCTAAGCAGAAAATTCATACCCTTAAATGCCTACAAAAAAAAAAAGACAGAAAGATTACAAATTAACAACCTGATGACATGTCTCAAGGAACTAGAAAAGGAAGAGCAAACCAAGCACAAAGCCAGCAGAAGAAAAGAAACAACTAAGGTCCAAGAAGTACTAAATGAAATTGAAAACAAGAAAAGTATACAAAAGATCAAAGAAACAAAAAGTTGCTTCTTTGAAAACACCAGCAAAATTGATAGACCTCTTGCTAGATTAACCAGGAATACAAGAGAAAGGACTCAAATAAGCTCAATTAGAAATGAAAAAGGATATATTAGAATTGATACCACAGAAATATAAAATATCACCTGTGAATACTATGAAAATCTCTATGCACATAAACTTGAAAACATAGAGAAAATGGAGGAATTTCTGGGAGCTCACAACCTCTTAAACCTCAGTCAGGAAGAAATAGAACTTCTGAACAGACCATTAATGAGCAACAATATTGAAGCAGTAATAAAAAACTTTCCAGCAATAAAAGCCCCAGACCAGATGGATTCACAACCAAATTTTACCAGACCTACAAAGAAGAGTTGGTACCTATACTGCAGAAATTATTCCATAACATCAAGAATGAGGGAATCCTCCCAACTCATTCTATAAACCCAGCATAACCTTGATACCAAAGCCAGGAAAGAACATGACAAAGAAAGAAAACTACAGACCAATATCTCTTAGGAATATAGAAGCAAAAATTCTCAATAAAACCCTAGCAAACCAAATTCAATAGATTATAAAAAAAAAATAATTCACCATGACCAAGTGGGCTTCATCCCAGGGATACAAGGATGGTTCAACATACATAAATCAATAAATGTTATTTACCACATAAACAGAAGAAAAAACAGTGGTCATATGATCATCTCAATAGATGTAGAAAGGGCATTCAACAAAATTCAGCACCTTTCATGATAAAAACTCTCAACAAACTAAGTATAGAAGGAACATACCTCAAAATTATGAAAGCCATTTAAGACAAACCACAGCCAACATCATACTGAATCTGGCAAAGCTGAAAGCATTCCCACTAAGAACTGGAAAAATACAGGGATGCCCACTGTCATCACTTCTGGAAGTCCTAGCTAGAGCAATCAAGAAAAAGAAAGATATTAAGAGTATCCAAATCAGGAAAGAGGAAGTCAAACTATTGATCTTTACTAATGATATAATCTTATATCTAGAAAACCTCCAAAACTCCACCAAGAGACTCCTGGAATTGATGAAGAAATTCAGCAAAGTCTCAGATTATAAAATCAATGTACACAAATCAGTTAGCATTCCTATATATCAATAATACTCAAGCTGAGAACCAAATCAAAGACTCAATATCTTTCACAATTTCTATAAAGAGAATAAAATACTTAGGAGTGTAACCAAGAAGGTGAAAGATCTCTACAAAGAGAGTTATGAAACACTGAGGAAAGAAATCACAGATGATACAAATAACTAGAAAAACATTTCATGCTCATAGATTGGTAGAATCAACATCATTACAATGTCCCTGCTACCCAAATGGATTTACAGATTCAATGCAATCTCCATTAAAATATCAACATCATATTTCATAGATGTAGAAAAAGTAATTCTATGCTTCATGTGGAAACAGAAAAGAGCCTGAATAGCCAAAGCAACCTTAAGCAAAAGGAAAAAAATTGGAGGCATCACATAACCAGACTTCAAACTATACTACAAGGAGGCTACTAAATCAGCATGGTGTTTGCACAAAAACAGAGACATAGACCAATGGAACAGAACAGAAAATCCAGATAAAAAAACATCCACATACAGCCAACTGATCTTTGACAAAGCAGCTACACTGAGGAAAACATCCCTCTTCAATAAATGGTGCTGTGACAAGTGAATAGCCACATGCAGAAGAATGAAATGGGATACATAACTCTTACCAATTACAAAAATTAATTCAAGATGGATAAAGGACTTAAATGGAAAGCATGAAACCATAAGAATTCTAGAAGAAAATGTTGGAAAAATTCTAGATATTGGCCTAGGCAATGAATTTATGAAGAAGACTCCAATGGCAATCACAGCAATAATAAAAATAAATAAATGGGACTTGATTAAATTAAAAAACTTCTGCACAGCCAACGAAATAATTAACAGAGCACATAGACAACCTACAGAATGGGAGAAAATATTAACAATGTATATATCCAATAAAGGACTTATAACCAGAATCTACAAAGAAGTCAAGCAAATCAGCAAGAAAAAAATCAACCCCATTAAAAAGTGGTCAAAAGACATAAGCACAGTTTTCAAAAGAAGGAGGCTATTCTTGATAACATGGGTGTGCCTGTCATCCAATTAGCTGAAAGGACTTAAGAACAAGACTGAGGTTTGCATGAGGAAGAAGAAATTCTACCTCAAGACTAATGTATCAGCTCCTGTCCAAGAGTTTTCAGTCCGTCAGTGTGCCCCACAGATTCCTGACTTGCTAGCTCCTACAATCATGAAATCCAATTTCTTAAAATAAATTTCTCTCACTTTTTCTAAAATACAAACACATACATGTATCTATGTATAATAGATACATGTATGTATATAATATATAAACACAGATATAAGTATTTATATAGCTCCTATACCGTATACACAAGCACACATGCACATATATAATTTTTGTTTTTCTGTATAACCTTCACTGATGCAGGTAGATTAAATTTATTTTTTAGGTTTAGGGATTCTGGGATAGAAGGGAGATATTCAACAGCAGAGAATTATCATGTCTCAGAAATTCTGGAGATGACTGTTTATCATTTGCACTGTTTGTCCTGAGCCGTGCAGAGTTAATGACAATAACATAGGTATCCACCACCTGAGAGATTCTTGAAAACCTTTCCTATAGTTCCTGGCTGGCTATCTACCCACAATTATCTATACCAATATTTAACTTGGAGTAGATACTATTAATACTTCTAGAAGGACCAAACTGGAGTTGATGGATTTGAATAGTGCAGAAGGGATCTCAGAACTCCCAGCAACCTAGTTCTGAAGCCTTTTCCTAAGCCTAGCGGTAATGTAAATCCACATTTCATGTGATTAATTTTTTTATATCAGTTGTCACATTATGATGGCATTGTGATCTATAAAACTAGTACACTAAAATCTAAAGTAAATACTAAACTAGATGTAGAGATTTGGAAGAGTATTTGAACTGAAAAAATAAATTTCAGTGGTATAAATAGGTATAGTGATCTGATTAGTTAGTTTGACATGCACCAGCTGGACATACATACTAATCTGCAAGGTGATTATATATGGAAAGAAAATTTTCCATGACTATTTCATGATTCTACATGGTCCAAACTGTTTAATCAAGGCAAATGTTTGAATAGCAAAGGCTGGGAACATAGAAGATTGGAGATGTGTCTTTCCAGAGACATTTGTTTCCATTGTAAGATAGTAATAAATAAGGATAAGGTCTCTCCCCTGCCCTCCCTGGAAGAGAATCTGTTTACACTGCAGAGGGACAAGTCTGTCTCTTCAGAGGGGAAGAGAGGCAGATGTGCCGTCAGCACCTGTGTAAGCTCTTAGATTCATCATTTTGTGGTTGCTCTCCTGTGATGGAAAACAACTGCATGAAAGGTAAAATATGATCCTCGTTTATGTCACCCTGTGGATATTCAGAGCATGGGGACCTGACACAGGATGCTACTCTGTGAGTCATAAATTCTTTTTCTTTAATCTGGAGGCTTTCTGGTCTCTCTCTGTCTCTCTTTTTATATATACAAATATAATTGTGTGTATGTATTATATATGTGTGTATATATATATACACCCCTATAAAATTATTATATAATTGATAGTATTTTAAAAGTATTTCAAAAAATTAATTAAGATGTTTAAAAAGATATTTTTTATAGTGATTCTTTGCAAAAGTTAGGACAGATCATCTTTCTAACCAATATTTGTAACTACTATATCTGAAAATTTAGCTAGCACAATATATCATAAAGCTTTGAGTAAGGTGCTCCTTTTTCCATTAAATCATGTTAATTTTAGAAAGAAATAAAATGATAAAATCTAATAATTGCAGTAGAGAATATGCTAAGTGCCATTAATACACATGTATGAGTGCCATGATGTAGTGATATGTATGCTTCAGATCTGTCTGACTTCTGCTTATGTTTCATCTCTCCTGCCTTCAGCCATAGAACAGTTTATGTTTTTAAGGGTTTACCACATTAGATTATTTCCACCAACATCATTCAGGATAATCTTGGTCTCTTAAGGTCTGTGACCCCAATTATGCCTACAAAATTCCTTTTGCCATGCAATATAATATTTTTGCAGGTTCCAGGGATCAGGGCAAAAGCATTTTTAGAGGGCCATTCTGCCTATCATAGCCCATATGACATGTGTAAATTATTAATATCTCAGAGTCTTAATTTCCTCATTTGTAAAGTGGTCATACTAATACCTACCTCAAAGAGATGTTTTGAAAGTTAATCAGATAATTGAAAAGGACATAATATCTGCCCTTCCTACTTTTATCTTCCCAGGAGTGACCCGGGGTTTAATCTGACTTATATATGTATTAGAGTGGTGATAAAGAAAGCATTTCTCATGGAACTGAAATAAAATGGTTCTTTCATGTTACTCACTGCTTTCAGTCAGTACAGGGCCTAAAGAAATGTGTAGTTAACATGTGTGACACAGCTAAATGTCAAGTGACTCAGTTAAGCCTTTGGCAAATAATGATTCAAAGTCAATCCAATATTGAGTTCTATGACAAGTGACTAAAGTATTGATACTTTGTTTTGTTGATTAAAAAGAGATCCAATATTTTAGAAACAAACCTGTAGGATCATTTTGTTAATAAAGTTAGTAACAAGAAGGACATTTGTTTATCTGCTGTAGCATTGCCCTAAATCTAGATTAATTCTCAGAATGCACTTGATAATGATCAAACACCACACTTGCTTTGCACTGTCAGAAAACATGGCTTAGTAATATGTCATTGCAACATTCATACATATGGAAAATAAATATACAGATCGAAAAAATCCCTAGTGGAACAAGCAATGACATCACCAAGATTGAAAAGAGAAATCAAGACAGAATATTTCATCTTGAATATGTGTATCACTTTAGATTTTATAAAATATTTCAGCAATTTATTTTCATGATAAACAAACTATTACAACTTCTATAGAAAGTAGTATGGAGATACCTTAAAGAACTGAAGGTAGAACTACCATTTGATACAGCAATCCCACTACTAGGTATTTACCCAAAGGAAAAACAGACATTTTTTAAAAAAGACACTTGTACTAGAATGTTTATAGCAGCACAATTCACAATTGCAAAGGTGTGGAAACAACCCAAGTGCCCATCAATACATGAGTGGATTACTAAAATGTAGTATACCATGGAGCACTACCCAGCCATAAAAAAAAGTGATCTAGTATCTTTTCTAACAACCTGGATGAAACCATTTTTCCTAACAAAGTATCACAAGAATGGAAAAACAAACACCACATACTCAATACTAAGTTAGAACTAATCAATCAACACTTATGTGCCCATATGGAAGTAAAACTCAAGGGAAATCAAGCAGGTGGGAGAGGGAGAAGGGGACAGGTAAATTCACACCTCAATAGGTATAATGCACACTAACTTTGACTCAAACTGTACAAAAGGAAATTATGTAACCAAAACGTGTGTACCTCTGCAAAATTCTGAAATAAAAAAAAATTAAAGTTTACAGTAAGGTAAGGTTAATTTATTGTTGAAGAGAAAAAAATATTTTTTATAAATTTAGTGTACCCTAAGGGTACACTAGGCCCTTGGCCCCCTTAATGTTCACTAAAACAATCAGTGACATGAGGCAGATTGATTAATAGGAGAAAAGGAATATAAATTTATTTAATGTGTATTCAAAATGAAGACTTAATGTCCCAGTGAGATATGGAAGTTTATAAAGAATGGAGGCTTAGATTGTGGCAAAACAGGTTTTAGTGAGAAGATGAGTTATAGGAGGGAAAAAGGAAGAAACCTGGCTAGCAAAGGTGGTTTAGTTATGTAGATGAAGCCTCACAGGTAGAGGCTCTCAGAGAGAATAAGATGGTAAATGTTTCTTTTCAGATCATCAAAGGTGTCGGACTCTCAGTTAATCTTTCCTAGATCAGATAAGAAAACACCTGGCTGCATTAGTGGGGATTCTCTACCAATGCAAATTTGCCCCCACAAAAGACAGCTTTGTGGCTTACTTCCCTCTGCTGGCTCTGTGGCAGCCATCTCAAAATATGTCAAAGGAATATATTTGGGCATAAAATATTCTGATTTACTTTAACAGTGTTTACAAAGTCTATAGTAGTGTACAGTAATGGCCTGGGACTTCACATTCACTCACCACTCACTGACTCACCCAGAGCAACTTCTAGTCTTGAAAGCTCCATTCACTATAAGTGCCATACACAGTTGTACCATTTTTATCTTTTATTCTGTGTTTTTTACTATGCCTTTTTAATGATTAGATATTGGAGACACAAATATTTATTGTCTTACAATTGCCTACATTATTCAGTACAGTAACATGCCATACAGGTGTGTACCCTGAGAGCAATAGACTATAACCATATAGGTGTGTACCAGGCTTTACCATCTACATTTGTTTAAGGACACTCTATAATGTTTGTACAACAGCAAAATTGCCTAATGACACATTTCTTAGAATGTATTCCCCATCATTAAATGATGCATGACTATAATCATGTATTCTTGGTAAACACATTTCATCTACCGTGATTAATTCTTACTAAGTAAAATGTCTGTGGGGAAAGTGAAACAGTCCCTATAAAATCTATTGAAACCTAGGGATTAAAACTTTGCTAGAGTCCTAAGTTTTCAAACGTATAGCTATAGTTAAGAATTAACCAAGTTCTGTCTCATAGACTGCTTCCCAATAATTGCTTACTACTTATGAGCCTGGTCACAAGATTTATAACTTCCCCTAATTGCTTCTATAGATAATACCTCTACTGTGGAACCTAAGATTGCCTTTTAAGATGTTTTAACATGTCTACATGTCTGTGACCCCCACTGAGGAACTGACTCAGCACAAGAATGCAGTTTCTATAATACATTCCTATGATTTCACCCAATCAGCAATGGCAATTTCCTAGCCCCCTGCCCATCCAATTCTCCTTAAAATCCCTAGCTTAGAGCTTCTTGGGAAGGTGGATTTGAGAAATTTCTCCCTTCTCCTCATTTGGCTGACCAACAATTATTAAGCTCTTTTTCTACTGCACATCTATTGTCTCAGTGTATTGGTTCTTTTCTATGCAGCAGGCGAAATGAACCCAGTTGGATGTTAACAAAAGGATGTTAACCTACCCTGAGAAAGATTAAAAATATTTATTCTAGAACTGAGAATTAGAGTGGGATCTAATCCACTTGTTCTCTAAGAAAAATGTTTATATAATTTTAAATATTATAGAGCTCCAAAAGATTGTTCCTTTGTCATATTTTATAAAATGGGAAGATGTATTTTGGAAAGTTATGTTGTGAGGGTGAGGGGAAACTTTCCCTTTCCCCCAGAAGTTCACTGAAAGATCAACTTACAGTTAAGGAAGGTTAATAAGAGGAATAGGCTTACTTACCATGCACAGAGTGATTACCCAATATCCAAATGGGATCAGATATTTTTATATAGTCCTTTTAGAGGGAAGGGGGAGATGAGGAATATAGGTAATTATGTTTAGGGGCAATAAATGGTTGCTAGAGAGGATGAATAGATACTAGGGAGAATGAATGGGGGAGGCGGGACAGATTGACTTGTAAATTAACTTGAGAGACAGGTATTATGTTTAAAATGATTTGGGCCAGGTCTGGTTGCATTCTTGAGATTTTTCTGTCTTGGAGTATATTGAGATAACCTGGAGGGGAAGGGAAGTCAATTGTTCTTTTGACAGGTCCTTCTGGTTATGCAGAGAGGCAAAGCCCCTTCCAAGGGCCTGTTGATCTCTAAGGGCCTTTAATTCAATATCCTCTTTATACCAGGAAGTCATATTTTGGGGTGAAATTTCTTGAGCTCCTTCAATGTCTTTTATACTTACCTATATTTGTGTGCTTCAAGTAATATTCATAAATCATTTCCTGAAAATAAATATAGTTGTAAATATGTGTCTCATTTTGAAATATACTTAGTAGTAAATGAGAACAATTTACTGGATAAAATCATGTTCCCTAAAATTATATGTAAATGTTTAATAAATACTCTTTAACACAAAACTGTGTCAAAAATCTTCAAAGACAATTAGTGATAATCCTTTATTGAAAAAATGTCCTGATTTCATCACATGACAAGGTCATAATAGGAGAAATTTGGATATAGATGGATATTAAAAGAATATGTCTTCCCTAACGTAGCTATTCAATAATATTTTGAAAGTTAGTCATCCAAAGTCTTTCAGAACATTCACATAAATGGGAATTTCACTGCTTTACAAAATAAGTTTCTAATCGGTCTTAAAATTGAGCAGTTATCTCTGTAGTGTTTCTCTTGATTGTTTTTAATCTGCAGAGTAAAAAAACAAATCAACCCCTTCCTTTTCAACAAATCTTCTCATCTGAAGATTAGCATTTGGAGTTTCTTCTCCAATTCCTCATATGGTTGTTATGCCATGTAAGTTGTTAAACTCTAGGCACACACTAATTTGTCAGCATTCTATTTTAAAACATAGAACTGTCAAAAGGAAATGATTTAAGTCATTCATTAATAAAGGCTAAAGTCTTTGTTCAGCTAATGTGCATCAGGAAGCACCTCAAAATCAGTTGACTCCCCAGCTGAAACAGGGTCAGGGTTTTTATGGGCCAGGTAATGAAGACGTGTCCTTGCAGGTTTGGCTTATGCAGCAGTTTTTTAACTTTAAATGAAACTCAAGGTTGGGAGTTGTTCTTGTTATAATGCTCCTTGCTTGAGGTCCCAACAAACGTCAGATCACTGTTTTCTAAGAACTGTTTTTGCAGGACTTGCAGTTTTTCTCACTAGTCAAAGTTTATGGGACTGGGGAGGTCAATAGTAAAAAAATGTAAAAAATAAAAAAGCAAAGGTAGAAATCACAGGAGAGCCTGAGGACCCTTTTTCATATTTGTTTCAGCATTTTTATAGAAACAATAGCTCCAGCTGTGCTCTGATGAGCCAAAAATAGAGTTGACACCACCTACCTTTAGTCTTTTATTATTACGAAGACTGCATTTTTTAAGATTATTGAAAATATCAGTTTATAGTTTGTGATCATCAGACATACTCAAGTGTTATCTATAGATGTCTTTCTATTTCAGAAATATACAAAGTCTCCCAGAGTTGTTTATTGCTATATTTATAGTCCCCATTGTATGTTTCTTCCACTTAAGGTGCATACCATTGACTGGTATTTATACCCAACCCTAGTTTCTTGCCTGGACTACCACCAACAACCAATTATTCTATCCTTCAACCACATCTTGACTACAAGATGAGCTTTTGACATCATATCTGCACTTTGATTAGTCTCCTGGCTACTTATCCTATGCTAGTAAACAATTTATTTTTAATGCAAATTAATGACATTGCATTTTCAATTGTTAAAATTCATCTTGGAGTTTCTATTAAACCTGTCTAATAGAGGGTTTTAGTCATGATTCTTGAATGTGTGACCAATCAGATGAACACACATTCTGGTATTCCTGGTATCATCCTGACTTATGCCTATTGGCTCAGCCTAATTGTGAATAGTGCCCTCCTTTTAGTCCCCCAAAACATCCCAATTTGAATGATAAGTTATATGTATTTCTATATACACAGATAACTTTCAAAAGGCAATGATATTATCAAGCCAAGTGCAGTAGGACAGAGTTGAGAGGTAGAAGACACTATATGGAAATCATTAAGATAAATGTCAGATCTATATCTGGCCACTAAATCAGAAAAGACTATTATATAACCTCTCAATTTGGTCCATGATTCTTAATATTAATTGCCATAGCTAATTCAATTATTCAACACACATCCCACATCATTATAATTGCTCAGATGGCTGTGGTAAAATGTTATATAGGTCTGACCTAAGATTTATTCTAAGTCAATTTATTATGCCATGTAGAGAGCTGTGATTTTTTCCCCCTAGGTGTCTTTCAAGAACCTAAAAAACAGTCAGAATAATAAGGGGTATGAATAGGCAGATAAAGAGCCAAACCATAGAAATTCTGCTCTCTGGAACATACACAGAGATCAAACTTTAATATTTTCCTCACTAGGAACCTAGAGCAGACATAAACATATATCCGCCTCTCTCTTGACTCACTGTCTTCAAGGTCCGTGGCTATTTATTCTGCATCAGCCTCCACAGAGGCAACCTGATCTGTATGGGCCTTGAGGAGCTTCATGCAGACACTACTGCACAGTGCCTTACCTCATGCCTGCTCCTCATACCTTTCACTTCCAGCCTTGTTACTGAAAGTTTGGTACTTGTCCCTGAGGCTGAATCAGTGAGAACAAAGAAGGAGGACAAGTGGTTTGAGGAAAAAGAAAGAGAAACATACTAATTTGTTGGCAAATGAGGAGGGTGGAAGACTGGTGTTTTAAAAGACTGCTGTCCTGCCTTTAAGCATAAATGCTGGGGGCTGAAGTCCCAGGCAGCAGTGTCATTGTTTCCAGTACCCCTCATTCTGTGACCACTGCATATATATAGCCCTTCATTGCCCATTGTCCATAAAGCTGTTCCTGTTAGTGAAAAAATCCCAATCTTGCTCTGGCATTGACTGATCTGATAGATTCATCCTCCTGGAATAGACAGACTCTAGAATCTTTAAGAGTCATGCTGTAAAGGCTCATTCTCTTCAGCTGGTAACATGGTGGCATTGGCCAAGCATTCTTACAATAAAACACCATTCTTTTTTTTAAGACATAGGCTTATAGCTATAAGTTACCATGTAGCCCAGATTCTCCCCAAGGAACTTTCAGATGGAATAGAAATGGAGCCTTCCGTGTTAAAACAAAACTCACAAACAGCAACAACCACAAGTTGACAATGCAGGGAATTCCCAGTGCAAACAACTTCAATCTCAATGCCAAGGCCTACCTAACAAATGGGAGCTGTACAAAAGAGAACCAAATTATCCTAACCCAAAGGGGCATAAATTGCCCAGCTTCCCTGTTTCCACTCAACTGTCACTTCCACACCTATGGCACTACAAATGCCCTACCACTGGGCTGAAAGTGTAGCAACCTTCCCCAAATGTGTAGAATCAAGGATCTCAGCCTGCACACTGGGGAACTAACCAAAAATGCTGAGATTTCACGACTCTTCCCAAATCCATTTCATTTTCCTCAATGAGGTTGAAGTTGTAAGGTGTTGCATCTAATTTGGGGAGGGAGAGATGAGAGTTCCCTGGAGATAAACAGGCTCTGGCAGCTGCTGGGGCAGTCCCTCACTCTCTCACCAAGAAGAGATGATGCTTCTACTAGTGAAAACCCATGGCTTGACCCAGGGCTGATCCCCACCTCTTCCAGCCACAACAGCAGTCACAGGGTGCCATTCTACAGGGGTGCCAATGGGCCCACTTAGGGATGCCAAATTTTGTTACCTAAAGTTCGGTACCTATCTCCAAGGCCAAATCATTGAGAATGAAGAACAAAGACAAGTGGTTTGAGGAAAAAGAAAGAGAAGTCTATTAATTTACTGAAAAATGAGGAGGGTGGCAGACTAGTGTCTTCACAGACTGCCATACCTTCTTTAAGCAGAAATATAGAGCTTTTTACAGGAGGGATTTTTAGAGGTTAGGCCTGGATTTGTGTGACCAGTGTCACATGTTGTGGCTTTGGACTATTGTTATTTAACTGTAGTTGGTGGTTTGGGTTTACCGTATCTCCAGTGAAGATGATTTCTTGATCTCCAGACTATTCTGTTGAGCCATGTCCTGTGATTTAAGATACTAGAAAATAAAGCACAAAGTACATTTTTCTGCCCCTTGGATTACTGGCCTCAGGCAGGAATGCAGACTGTAATTCCCAAAAAGGGTGGGGGGTTTTAAAGAGACACCTTGTAATACATTTTGCCCTTTTTCAGACCTTTGCTTCTGTCACAGTCCCAGGACTATCTAAGGCATTAAATCATCAAATATTTGTGGAACCTCCTTGGGGCTCTTGTATGTAGAACATATAACACTGGAAAAACTGATTTCAAGAGTGAGAAGACTCCGAAGGGGTTTTCTGACTTGGTGAAGAAGGACAGAATATTTTACAGGGCTTCATCAGGAGAGGGTTAAGCAATACTCAGGAATGGAGGAATTATGCATGTGGATTTATAGCCAACAGTTCAACACTTTCTCTTTGCTTTTTCTTTCGTAATGAATTAGGTAGGTTATCATACTTGAGAGGACTCATAGAAAATACGATTGGTGGACTTTATGCTTCCATATGTAAACTTGTTTTAAATTTCTTTTGTTGCCATTAGAAGTTACTACTAATTTAGCACCTTAAACAGCATCCATTTGTCCTTTCACAGTTCTGTAGGTCAGAAGTCCGCTAGCTTTGTGTAGGCACACTGCTTATGGCCTCATCAAGCTAAAATAAAGATATTGGCCAGCTTGGGCATTTATCTGGAGGCTCTATGGAAGAATCCATTTCTAGGCTTCTTCAAGTTGTTGACAGAGTTGAGTGCCATATGTTTGTATGACCCAGGTGCTTATTTCCTTGAAGGATGTTGGCCAGGTATTCTCAGCTTCTGGATGCCAGCCTCAATCTTGGCTCACGGTCTCCTTTCTCCTTCTTCACAGACACAATCTTCAATCAAGTTCTTCTGTCACTTCTAATCTCTCCAACTTCTGTCACCTCATCTCTTCTTTTTAACCTTTTCTGTTGCATCTTTCCTTATTCCATCTGGAGAAATGTCTCTGCTTTTAAGGGCTAGATTAGACTGAGACCAATCAGATAATCCAGGATAAATTCTTATTTTAGGTCTGTAACATTAATTACATCTGAAGAAGTCCCTTTTGTCATGTATTATAACATATTCACAGGATCCAATGATAAGAATGGGAACATCTTTGGAGGGGTCATTATTTACCTTATCACAATCTGCATATTTAATGTCCTATATAATGCTTTCTCTATGCTAAGTCTCATGTATAAACATAAGTCAAATGTTCTTTCAAAATGTAGGATTCTGGATAGTAGGCAGCATTTATTTCTGCAAATATTCTATAGTGGGAAACATAATATCAATCAAAGTTTAATGCCCCTAAAACATGGGCTTTTATATCAGAAATTGAGCTAATTCATGTAAAGTGATCTGTACCTATGTGCTTGAACCCTTCTGATACTCAGAATTTTTTTTTCCTGAATGCTTTTTAGTAGCCCCCTCTCAATCTCCATGCTGGCTCTTTCCTATGTCCTTTACTATTTTTATTATTCTGGGTAATTAGGATGACTTTGCCCTCTGATTCACAAAGAAAAGAAAAGTATGTGCTACCCGCAAAAATTTTAAGCAATATGCATAAACTTATTATGTTTATTGGTATTGTATTTTCACAATTCTCCATAGTAGGAAATGTCCAGATCTAATGACTCAATAAGAAGCAGAACACAAGAACATATCAAGAACTGCTTTATTTGTTACACCAGTGATATCCAATAGAACTTTCTGTGATGATGGAAATGTTCTATCTGTGCTATCCAAATGTTAGCTACTAGTCTCCCATTTGCATTGCTACTGGGAATTTGAAATTCAGTTAGTGAAACTGAGGAACTAAATATTTAATTGTATTTAATTTTAATCTAACTGAATTTCATTAGCCACATGTGACTTGTATTGGAAAGTGAAGTATTACAAGATGGAAGCTTCAGTCCCAGGCTCCTCCCTCCCTCTCTCTATTCAGCTCTGAATTCCTCTGGCTTGGGAAGCATTTTACTCTGTTTGGATTGCATTGGACACCAAACTTCAGTGTATCGTCATAAAGAGGTTTTGGGAGGTTGTGCCGGCTCCAGCCAGTTATTTTTATGACTACATCCTTCACTTTGTTTCCTGATCTGTTAGTAAACTAAGTAGAAAGGAACTATTAATATAAGCAGAGATGGAGTCATCAATCTGTTTAATTTGTGAATCATTTTTGATCTTATGCATTCTCTCATTCACAAATAGAATTAAAGCATGGATTCATTTCTATTTGAGAATCTCTCTTTACATTCAATTTATCTGAAATTATTTAAATATTTACATTTTATAAACTTTCCTAGATAGAATTTATTTCTTCTAAGTTTATTGGTAGAGCTGAGTTATGAGTTCCAGAAAAATAAATTGGTAATGGAAACATCAGCCAAGTATTAACTCCAGCTACCTAGCTATAAAGTTTGGCATGCATTATACTCCTATTCAAAAGGTTCTTTATTCTATGTGGAGTAATTCCACCTCTCTAATAGATGTATGCATGATGCATCTCAGTGTATTACCTACTTCTAAGAATGAATCATAGTAATGTTACCCTTTACTTCTCCCCTGCACTGAGATACTACTGTTGGTTATGATACCATTCTATATGGAATTTGACAAACTTCAAATAATTTAATGAAGCAATAATCCCACTCTGGGAGGAAAAAAAAATGAGTCTTACATTAGTATTATATACAATGTATATAAGCAAGCACTACTAATATAAGTCATCTTAAATATGTATGACTTTATTTTGGTACTGTTATTCATATTCCAAAACTTATTCTCCAGTCTGCATTTCTCTTCTCCTTTGAAAAAAATTACAATAACTGATCTTCCCTCTGAGAAAATAAGAAAGTATACTACAAATGTAGACAACTCTGCGTTGGTTCATGATTTCAAATTTCCTGAGGGGACTATTTTTCCTGATAAAATGAAATAAACTTGTGTACTTCATCTAATCTTTTGTTAACTTTCTGATTTTTCTCTTTCAATTACTCTACACCTGATGTTTTAATGGTCATTATGGGCATTATGGAAGGTCATCCTTGAAAACATATGGTGAAAATACAAACCAAACAGGGTACATAGCCACTATAAGAAGAGATTTTTTTTTTTTTTAATTTTACCTAGCTTGCCTGGTTTAAAGACATCCTATTCGATTGCCTCTGCTCTAATTGGTCCAAGGAAAGAGAAAGCAAAAGGAGTACAGACAGGTATTGTTCAAGAAGAGCAATAAAGGGAAATATGTGACAATAGAAATATTCCTTTCATAATTTTTCCTTTCATAATTTCTTTGTAGCCCTTTTGTTAAAAAAAGAAAAAAGAAAAGAAAGTGACCATAGAAAACCCAAATGAAAGACATATATTTCTGGTTTCAAGATAATGGCACCAAATGTTTTAGCATTTTGAACTTTATTTCAAGAGAATTTCTGAAATTAAGGGCCTTGGTGACATTATTTGAAATCCAAAAAAGAAAAAAAGTAGCCTAAATTGAAAGATAAGAAATGTCTTAAAATTACCAAAGAGATATTCATCTGGTCAAATATGTCATCAAACTCTTTCACCTAAGAAGCCAGATTATATAAAGCACTGTATAGACTTGCTAAAATCTCCATTTACTCACAAGAGAAATTAACAAGAATTATATAAAATTTTCTTTCCCTGAATCTTTAAACTCTAATATTGACTTTAGTTCAACTGGTAGCAGCATTATAGAACATCACATATTCTCCCTATATTATCTACTCTGTTTTAATACCACAATGTCAAAATAAATGTGTTTTTAAATATAAGTTAACTTGAATCAAGACACTGAAATTGAAACCCTAATGTAGCTGCTAAGTGACATACCACATTGAAAATCTGCTTCTTGATTCTGGGTCTTAAACTAATTTTTTAAAATATCTCCTCAGAGAAGAACTTTGTTCACCACCTTACCTAGTGACTGCTATTTTCTGTCTCAATTTCTCTTTTTTTTTGTAACTCTTGTTATTTACTCATAATTATCCAATTATTGGTCTGTTTAATGGTTTCTATTTGACTTTTCCTCTGTATTTCCATTCAAATAACACAAGGACCTGTGTGGTCTTTGAATCTTCACATCTGCTTAGCCTAATCCCTGCAGTAAGTAGGCCCTAGATAAAGATGTATGGGAAGAATGAATTATTACACACATATTAATTTTTATTAATAATTAAACATTGATTAATAATTATATATAATTTATTGCATATAATAAATTAAGGCTATTGGACTACATTAACTCTAAGATCCCTTTAAGTTAAAAAGTATATGATTATAAAACAGTAATTAAAAACCCTTAAGGACTAATCTCAAAGATAACTAATTGCCTTTTTTTGTGGTTTTTTTCTTATAGAAAATCTGTATTAACTTGATAGATTAACAGTAAAATATATTATATCATCTTAGTTTCATTTAATTTTAATTATTACTAAAGTTGAATTTTTTATACATTTACAAGCCAATTCCTTTTGACATATATTTTAAAATTTCTTTCCTATTAATTTTCAACTTCCTTTTTGTTCTCTAGTGCTTTTATCCTCTATATTATATGATCCTAATATATGTTAAGTATTACTTATATGTCACATTGTTGTAAAATTTTTAGTTTTCTTTTTAATTGTATATTACACAATGGGTCAACATTTAGGGATTTTAATTTGTGTTTTAACATTATATAGGCTATGAACTAAAATAAAATCTTAAGTCCCCAGCTGACTGAATAGACACCCTCTTGGCCAAGGGGACACCAGAAATACCCTAAAGCTGAGTTGCTGGTCATGAGAAGGGAGATCAGACATGCCTCACCTTCTTAGAGATATTCTTTGTAACTCATTAACAGGCCTAAAGCTATAAAAAACAAAACTTAAATCACACCTCCAGGTCATTAATTTACTTAACAGGTCACTTGAGTCTGGATATCTGTCTGATGTGTCCAGTGGCTTGTCTTTGATTAACATACTTTGTTATCTCAACCTAAATCATTCTAATCCTTTAGACAAATCTTCATTTCTTTAACCAATTACAAATCAAAGAATCTTTAAACCCACCTATAACCTGAAGATGTCCTGCCTTTTCAGGCCAAACCAATGTACACCCTCCATGTGTTGATTTATGACTTTACATGTAATTCCTATTTCCCTAGAACGTGTAAAACCAAACTGTAACCCAACCAAGGCAAGACCACTTGTTCAAGGCTCCTTGGGTGTGGCTCTCCAGTCCATGGTTGCATGCACATATTCAGCTCAGAATAAACCTCTTTAAATTATTTTACAGAGTTGGGTTCTTTTCTGTTGCCAGGCTCACAATCTTTTATTCGATATCCTTGAAACCAAATTTCAGAAGTCAGAATTTTCTCCAAATTTAGAAAGAAATATTTTTTTAACCATGCATTATGCAACACGTCCTCCCACCCAGCATCACATAATCAAAAACATTACTATTTCTAAAGTAAGAAGTATAAATGTACACATCAGTTTCTTTAAATGAGTTTAGAGTCACCCAAACAACCACAAACATAAGGTGTACATAGCTCTTTGAATTTTACAATTGAGGGTAAGCAATTATGAACCTATTACTTCATGAATTTCCAAATCATATTTTGCTTCAGATAATCCTATTTTACTGATGTAAAGAAAAACTAAAAATCTTAGGACCTCCTTTGGTGGACAGGGTATGGGAGGAAGAAGGTGTTCCAACTATGGCAAGGTGTTCTTCTTATGCAAACAAGCGTCAGATAACTGCTCTCAGGGATATGTCTTTATTTAGACCTTTAAGGTTGTTAGACTCTCAGCAAACCTGTCCCAGATCAAATAGGTGGGGCCTGGCTGAATTTAACAGAGATTCTTTACAGAGGCAAATTTCTCCCCAAGCTACACTACCTAGACAGCCTTACAGCATTATTCCTATTTTCCTGTAGCTATCTCAAAATATGTCAAAGAAATATATTTTGGGGTAAAATATTTATTTCCTTCAGCCTTAAAAAAAAAAACAAAAACCTTTAAGATATACAGTCCCTATAAAATGAGTGCATGCCAATTATAACCTTAGGACTGTAGCCTAAATAAACTCTTAAATGTCTATTACAAGTTTATCTCCACAGATGCAAATCAAGGAAGAAATATGATCATTTGTCTATTCACTCCGAGAAGATCACAACATTGACTATTTCCTCTACCCCTTTTTTCTGTAAATGTTCCTCTTATCACATGTAGATTTACTGAGCACCAAATAGAACCTCACAAGAATATCATCAATTGCCTCACTGCTCACCTCTGTCACCCCTCCCTTTTTCCTGTGCATCCCCCTTTTTATTGTTTTTCTTTATTCACCTGGGATAATCTATTTCAATTAATCTATGACTCACCTTAATGTAGTGGAGATACATAACAGAAGCATTTAACTTACACAAATTCAGCTATGTGTAAATGTATTTATTTATTTTTTTGAGACAGAATCTCTCTCTGTCACCCTGACTAGAGTGCAGTGGCATCATCACGGCTCACTGCAACCTCAAACTCTTGGGCTTCAGCAATCCTCCTGCCTCAGCCTCCCGAGTAGCTGGGACCATAGGTGCTAGTTTTTCTATTTTCCTATTTTTCTATTGTTAGTAGAGATGGGGTCTTGCTCTTGCTCAGGCTGGTCTCGAACTCCTGAGCTTAAGGGATCCTCTAGCCTAAGCCTCTCAGAGTGCTAGGATTACAGGCATAAGCCACTGCACTGGCCCCCTTTTTTCTTTAACTATGAAGTTCTCAACCTCTCCTAAAGAGAGCCCAATCCACAACAGATGTTTTGTGGGCTCTGCTTTTCCCCTGTGCATTGTCAAAATCTTGGCTTAATAAACCTCAATTTAGTGTGACTCTTGTTTTCTGTCACTTATTACTTAAGTTGCCACTGAAAACCTTAAAAATGTTTAATATGGATATATGTGTTTCATTAAAGTATGGTGATGGTTATCTTCTTAATTGAGAGAATTCCCATGGGAATAAATGACATATATGTATTGAATTTCTTAATTTAAACACTGTTATGAATGAGTTTTGTTTAGTATTTGGTGAAGACAAATGTTTTTTCATTGTCTTTGACATTGTTACATTATTTCTGAACAATTCTAGGGGTGATGATACAGAAGACATTTAGTTAAAACAACTTTTTATGCAAAAGTTAAAAAGTAGGGTTTTTAAACTCTGCTCTTTACACCCTTGTTCTTCTAGTTTTGCCTCATCATCTGGTTAACTCCTTGCTTTCCTTAACTTAACTTAAATGTAAGTTTTTTTCCCTGACCCATTGACTAGGATAGAAAACCCCATTTTTTCTTTCATTTATTCAACAACAATTTATCATTTTTTTCCTATGCCGATCATTGTTCCAGTTATTGGTGATATAAAAATAAACACAAGAGGGAAATTTGCTCCTTTGTAAACTTTATATTGTAGAAAGGAAGGAGAAATAAATATATGAATGTAAAACATTGTTAGGTAGATTGCGAGGGATTCCAGGTCTCCTAGGGATGAAAATGGGTGCTGTTGCCCCCATCTTGGTCCTGCCCAACCCTAATTCTCCATACCTGGGGGAAGAGGGAATACCCTATGAATCTGCCATTCAGAACTTGGCGTGCCAGCTGCAAAAGAATGCAGAAGACTCTCTAGCCCACGGGCCAAGCTGCATGGGTACCATAGAGTCCAAAAAGTGACCTAGTACCCACATGTGTAGTTAAGGCTCAGGTCATGTGACTCCCAACTATCCAATCAAAGTGGTTCCATGGTGACCTCTGAACCATGAGGGAGGTCCCTATCCAGGCACTATAAAATAAGACGCAGATGCTAGCCAAGCTCTCTCTCTTTGCCCTCCCTTTTGCCTGCCCTGATGGAACAGTGGGGCCAGTCATCATCCATGGCGTGTGTACCATGCTCTGTAAACCTATATCTTGCTCTTGCCCCATAATCCTATCTGTCTCTCCTCAATAAACCTCATTTACATGCTTGACAAACTTTGGCGTGTTTGGTCATTGTTCAACCATGAGAGTGCCAAGAACCAACGGTTTCAGACTGAAACCTAACAATATAATGTCAAGTAGTTATCTGTGCTCTGAGGAAAAGCAAAACAGAATAAGGAGAGGGAGAATGATGGAGGTGGGTGCTGTTATAGAATCCTCAGAGAAGGCCTCTGAGCAGCTTAATTTGATACCTGGACATATTAAGAAATAAGGTTGAAGTAAGCAAGAAAGTGGTAAAAAATGATTCCTGAGAACCAACCAAAGGCCACATCATGATAGGCATTATAACATATGTCTATATCCTTTTATTTCATTCTTGTATATTTTTCACTTGAACACTGAAATCCTGCAAACCTAAATAAATAAAAAAGCATATAAAAATATATGGTTCATATCTATACCTATGTTATGACATTGGTTGCCTAGTGAATGTTTGCTAAAGAAATGAATATATACATTTCAAATAATAGCAAATAAAAGAAATGAATACTATTTTTCTCTCTTCTATTACAGAAGTAAAAATAAGAGAAACCTTCAAAAAGAAGATACAAGCAAAAAGTCTAGTAGGTAAGACACGAACATTTGGATGGGGATATTTGAGAGAGATGATATTTATAGATAATTCTAAATACTAGGTTGAATAATTTCTATAGAATCTCAACATAGAAAAGAAAAAGAATGACTTATCAAACTAATAAAATGAAGGGTAGATGGAAACAAAACAGGCTTTAATAATGAAGTTATTTATTCAAATCACATCAAGATTTGTCATTTAAACAAAACATCACAAATTGAGTTTTCTTTGAATTGAATGCAGTGAAGAGCTAGAAATTCATTTCTCTAAGTTTCAATTTTCAATGTGCCTGTAAAAAAAATTGGAAACTTAGGTTAAATGAACATAAATTAGGGATAATAGAGCTCTTTAATTCCAAGGGTAATTGATTAACAGGTTCATAATGATTTTTATTTTAGAATTAGCTTGGCAATGAGTACTATCTGCTAAAAGAATAACATAATATCAAGGTACAAAAGTCAATAAATCAAATTTCCCTTATGAATGGAATATGAATCATTGTACTATTGAGAATTGCAGGCAAGAGAGAATTTCTCTTCTATGCCCTATTCTCTAGAGCAAATTATTCATATTTATGTTGTTTTTTGAATGGGATGTGCTACTGATTTTAAATTCAGTATCTAGGGCTCCCAGCAGAATTTCCTTAACAAACATCACAGCTGTTAGGAAATCTGTCACATGGAAGATTGCTCTACATGTTGTTTTATGAGCCTCTAATACATTGCTGCTTCTGCCTCCAGCCATTTCTGAATATGAAGCTACATATTTGCTAGACACTAATGAAACACTTTGTAATATAGGATATATCACATAATTTCTCCAGCTAGGCCTCAGATTTTATACTTAAATTATAGGGATTAGAGGAAATGATTTAAACTATACTTTCAAATCTAATGTTTTATTGTTCCTGAAATTTGAATGAATTGATGACATTAGTAGTTATTTCAAATATTTGAAAACTTGTTTAAGATATTTTTCAACTCCTAATGTATTAATAGTGCGAATATTTTACTAAATCTAAACACAAAAAGTAAATAATAACAGAAATTATTTTTCTAAATCATGTATAAAAATATTGTATGTTATTATCATAATGCAGTTGCACATGTTTTCCAATTCATTTTACTATGTGTACGTATTTTGAAACTAAGAATTTTGTCTTTATCTTTGGGCATTATCTATAACAGATAATTTGGAGTAATTGTTAAAGTTTTTAAAGTCTTTTATCTTCAATCTTCTTATAAACAAATCAAATAAGAGGAATATGGAAAGCATTTGGTTTATATAAAATAGCATAAGTGCATGGTCATATAAAAAAGTCCACACTAAAGTCAGGGTTCTTTAATATGATGTCTTTAGTTATCAAATTTAAATATCCTTCTGTAATTACTTTTTTCAAAATAAAATCACACAAAGATTTCTTTCTCATCTCTCTAAGAGTTATCAAATTCAAGGAGCTCTAAAGTCTTATTAGCCTCTCAAAGTCTGTCAAAAACAAAAATAAAAACCAATAGGGGAAAAAAATTCTATGCTCAGGAAGGCACTAGTAGAGAAAAGCTGACTATACGTAGGTCAAATCTCCAACCCTTTCCTTAAACAATATAAAATGAAATTTTAGGTAATACAATGTAAATCGGAAGTAGGGGAAGTGGTGATCAATTTTAAAGTTTAAAATTTTTTCTTCTTCGTAGTTAAGTTTGGATATGATTCATTTGTCCCCACCAAAATTCACATTGAAATTTGAGCCCTGGCATGGCAAAGTTGGGAGTTGGGGCCTAGTGAGAGGTGTTTGGGTCATTTGGGTCATAGGGACAAATCCATCATGAATGGCTTGGTTATGGGGTAGTGAGTTCTTGCTCTACAAAGACTGGATTCGTTATGGGGGAATGAATTAGTTCCCATGAGAGCGGGTCATTACAAAGCCAGGAAGCCCCTTGCAATTTTGCTTCTCTTTGTATGCATGTGTCCACGCCACCTTTCACCTTCTTTGTCATATTTTGACCAACCACATGGCCCACACCAGAAGCCAAGCAGATGCTAGTGCAATGCTTTTTGTATTATTCAGCATACAGAACTATGAGCTAAATAAACCTCTTTTCTTTATTATATAGATTACCAAAAGTCAGATATTTAGATATTCTGTTACAGCAACATGAAACAGACTAAAACAATAGTTAATTACATGATTAAATGAGGTTGTCATTGTTTTTTGTATAAATTCAATGTGTGACAAGAAAATATTTTTAAACTTCTCTATTTTATCTCATTATTCATTAACATTTAAAAATGTCATGTTAATTTGAACAACTAACTCATACATCTTACATTTTCTGAGATTTCAAATTTTATTATTTCATTTTTATGCTCTTTTATTAGTTACATATAATACAAAATAAACTTCTCAAAAAAAATGTCCACAGGTTGGTACTCATCAAATAAAATATGACCCCTAAAAACTTGAGGCTAGTGGATAGTTGTGCAAACTCCATCATTTTTCCACGTTTTCTGACAGACTCATTTTAGAATTTGGAATTAGTCCACATAGTAGCAAAAGAAACACAATTCTATGTTAAAGAAATCTTTTGTTGTAGCACATTGATAATCTTAAAAATTAAATTTACGTAAATATTCATAAAAAAACTTTTTGTTTTGTATACTACATGTTTGGTGCACTGAGATTGTCTTTTCTACTTGGTAGTTACATATTCTTACTATAATTTAGTGATTCCTAGCAATTATTCTCAATTTATCAGATGTGAATATATTCTAGTTATCTACCACTGCATAGAAAACTATCCCAAACTTAGTGGTTTAAAATAGCAATGCTATTTCTCAAAAGTCTGTTGACTTACTCATTGTTTCTGCCTGTCCCTCTGGAGCTCTTCCATGCAGCTTGCTTCACTTAGCTGGACATGGGCAGTGACAGAAGTTTCAAGATGTCACCACTCACATGGTGAAGCCTTGATGCTTGCTGTCTGCTTGGGTACTTCAGTTTCTCAAAGTCATCTGTCATCCTCCAGTAGGCTTGGTGGGGTTTCTTTGCCACATGGTGATCTCAGAGTCCCAAAGAGTGAAAGAGGAAGCTCAAGGCCTCTCAGAGGCTTTGAGGCCTCTGAGAGGCTGGGATGTGAAATTCACATAATGTCATTTCCATCACATTCTATTGGCAAAGCAAGTCCCAATGTCAGCCCAGATTACAGTGGGTAGAGAAATAGACACCATCTCTTGATGAGTGAAATGTTAACATTACATTGCAAAGGGATATGGACAAACATAATTCATTGTGGAGAATTATAATTATCTGCTGCAGTCAGTACTCAGTTCCCAATGCAAAATAAACTCAGCCCCTCTCCATACCTGCATTGTTTCAGTCAATGACAGGATCTGTTTTAGGCTCAAACTTCTGGATCTCATTCTCTAAATCAGTTCCAGATATAGCTGAGGCCCATTGAATAATGGCTTCTAGGTATAGCTCCTTGGATATACTTCTTGTTGGGCCAGTGACCTATAAACTAAAAAGAAAAATTGTCTGATCCCCCACAGCCCCCCAATATGAAATAATGAGATAGAGGAAGGAAAACTGCAATAGATACTCCCTTCAAAATGAGGTAGTGAGGGAGCCGAAAATCCATAGTAGTCACTGTTCCGTGGCATTCCTTAAACTCTTGGGACCAGGAAAGTTCCTCATTAGGGACTTGATTCTGCTCCATAGATGTGGTTCCTTAATCCATTGTTCTTTGGGGCTCTTGGATCTTCCCTTTCGGCTCTCAACTCTGAACTCTCAGTTATCCTTCTTATTAAGAAATGGCCCATGTTTGCAAGGTTTCAGAATGCTTCCTTCTTATAGAAAATTGAAGGTCTCAAGTCCTCTTTTCATTTTGAACTACCTCAATCCCTTTTATTCCAAACTGGTATAATTTCCTTAAAAACTTTTAAAGTTTATAGTCCACTCTATTAAACAAATGCCTCACACACAATTCTTTTTGAGACAGATCACTTTCTACTTTGATTACTATGTCATGGTGCTAGAGAATAATACCCTTAAAATTCTTAGAATCCTCTTTTGTATTAATATAATTGAAAGGTTCTATTATCCACTGACTTAAATTACTCTGTAACATACCATTGATTTGATCTTGACCCAGAGCCCATTTTTTACTCTCAGAATGTTTTTCTGGCTGATGAGATTATCCTGTACTCACCACATTTTCCCTAAATTCTGCTAAGAAACAGAACACTTCCTTCTTTAATTCATCTCTCTTTTGCAGTGCCTTATCCTTTACATCTAAAATAAACCAACTGGTACTTTAAACAGTTTGCTTGAAAATCTAATTAGTAAGATCCAATCATTCACCTGTAGGTGACAGGTTTGCTAATTTTTGTGTCATGTGACACAGACTCCCATTTCCCCAGCTTTCACTAATGGCCCCTGAGTGAACCATTACTACTCTTCCTGATGGCCTTATCTACTGATGGCCTCACCTACTGATGGCCTCAAAGAAAATGACAAATATCTTATATTTTTATTTCAGAAACTACTCTTGGAATCAGTGTCTTTTTCACTAATTTACTGATTCGTAACAAACCACTCCAAATTAGTGGTTTCAAATAACACCATACTTTCTTCTACAAAACCACTCCTGAAATCAGGAAGATTTATCCAGGCATGGCAACTATTAATAGAGTTTGTTAGTTCTCCTTGGTTCTGTTGAATGAATACAGGTGGTACTAAAATATCCATCAGAACAGAGCCCACTTGGTCATGGTGTGTAACTCTTTATAGATATTTCTGAATTTTATTTGTTGGTGTTTTGTTGGAGATTTTGTGTCTTGGTTTATGGGGGTTTTATTTTTGCTCTATAGCTTATTTTGTTTTTGTTTTTGTTTTTTTTTTTTGCATTGTATTTGTGTCATTATGTGTCAGGTTAATGCTGGCCTCCTGGCATGAGTTGGAAATTGTGCCCTCCTCTGTATTCTGAAAGAGATCATGTAAAATTGATGTTACTTCTTTGAATGTTTGTTAGGTTCTCCAGTGAAACCATTTTGTCCTGGAAATAAGTTTTTCAGGAACTTTTAAATTATAAATTGAATTTTTTCAGTGCCTTTATGACTATTCAGAATGTCTGTTTCATCTTAGCTGAATTTTGGCAACTTGTGGTTTCCAAGGAATTGGTCCAATTATTTTAGATTGTTGAGGTAATGAACATAAAATTATATTCCCTTATTATCTTTTTAATGGCTGAAAGAATCTGTAGTGCTTTTTAAAAAAATGAACTAAATGTTACAAAAGGAAATGCACTACACACACACACACACACACACACACACACACAGATGAGTTCCACAAATGAAGGTTATGTTGATATACTCAACTTTAGCTTCAAGCTTAGTCTAAAAGTTCTTTTGACATTCATCTAATTAGGTTGAAATGTATAAAAGAGGTTTATTCTACATATTAAAGTAGGCCATTCTCAAATATTCTGGCATTTAAAAATTTATTAACTATTATCCACAACTTGAATGATCACCAGACTATTTGTTAGTTTTGCCTTTTTTTTTTTTTTTTTTTACAGAAGACGCACCTTAGGAGTCGAGAAAACACTCTCAATACCATCTCTCACACTTCTTCCAGCTTTATTATTCTGTGGATTTCATTTCACTGAAACATTTCAGGAAGAAAATGGTCTTTGAGTACAATGACTTATGTATCTCACAAAGCATTTCCTATAAAAAAAAGACTAGTTGGCCAATTTTCTTACAGCAGAGTGACTAGGTCTCTGAGTCAGGTATGCAGAGATGGTTAGAGTTATGAAGTCTATTTTATTTTTATACTCTAGTTCTATTTTATAAGTTTGCAAAAAAAAGGTGAAATGTATGTGGATTTTTCTCATAGGAGATGAATACTAGAGTTCCCTCTTAGGTCCTATATGCTCCTATAAATATATATGTCTTATGTGGCATAAATCACATAAGACATATATTAATCTTTACATTCTCTTTACCAAATAAAGTTGTGGTTCTCAACTGAAGAGGAAAAAGTTATCTCCTCCCACTGTCTCCCACCCTTCCCACTCCCAGGTCATTTTTCTTCTTTGGTTGTCACAACTTGGGGGGTGCTCCTGCCATCTAGTGAGTAAAGGCCAGGGATGCTGCTAAACTTCTTAAAATGCACAGGACTACCCCCCCAAGACAAAAATCCAGCCCAAAATGTCAATAGTGCCAAGGTTTAGATACACTGTACTAAAGCCATAAGTTGTCTAAAGTAAGTGACTAATAAATATTTCTTAAATCAATAAATGTGTAAAAGATGTAATATTAATGAATTCAAAAAAAGTTTCAACAAATAATTCAGTGAATGCCTCCTTCATGGAAAGTAGATCATGGAATATATTCTTAAAAAGAATCATAATCAGAAAAGCATCATCAGTGAACATGTATTAAGTATTCACTCTGTGTCACATATGCACACAGTTAGATGTTCTATACTCTATGGGCTTTAAACATCAAACATGTTTTTTACTCTTTTGTAGACAAGTATTTTCACCAAATTTCTGTTAGTTTTCATATATTTTTTGTAGCATTTTGCACATTATTACTGTATTGTAGTCAATAAACTTTCACAATAAAGTGGTTTTTTATAAAGATTTTCAGTTAACAATGAGAAAGACTAATATTTATTTTTCTCATAAAGTATATAAAACTTACCATCATAAATTGGAGCTATCTAACTAGATTAAATAAGTTAGATAATATGAGGCCTCAGGTTATATTTAAATCCTTTGTCTAAAATTCTCTATTCAAAACCATAAGCCAGATATGTTCCATATGGTGTTCATACATACCAACTGAACAAAATTAATCTCATGGTAACTTTATACAAATTTGGAAAAAATATACATGGTTTCAGAGTAGAATGTTATCTTAAATTTCTTTTATTTCCAATTCTTCTGTACATTTGTTTATTCATGAAATATTTTGAGCTTTCACTAAAAAATCTTCTTGTGAAAGGAGTCTATACTCTAAAGGAGTGAATGTATTTAAAATGCTAAACTTTAACATTGTATGTGAAAGTAGCTACAAATATAAGTGTAACTGGTAAATACTAATGACAGAACATCATCACAACAGGTTGGTCCAATCAGCAAAAGCTTCCTTTACTTACAATAATGCATGATGAGTATGATATTGAGTAAGACCTCAATAAAGGTTAATTAAAACTGGAAGAAGTAGTATTTTAGCCAGGCTCTTAAAGAAGACTAGGCTTTACTGAATGGCTGTGAGGATAGCCATTCCAGGTTCAAAAACTGAATGAGGATATGCAAAAAGAATTATAAATCAAAAGCAAAGTTTAGAGGCTACAAATTGATTATTTTTGTTGGGCATAGTACACTTGTGCTGCTATCACAAAATACCTGAGAATGGTATTTATAAAAAACAAAATTTATTTCTGTGGGCTGGGAAGTCCAAGATCAAGGCACCAGCATTCAATGTCTGATGAAGACCTTCTTTCTGTGCCCTCACATCACAAAAGAGCAAAAGAGAGCAAACTCAATTCCTCATGCCCTTTTACGAGGGTCCTAATTCCAGCTACGAGGGCTCCACAGTCATAACTCAATCACCTCTTAAAGTCCACCTCTTCATACTATCACACTGTGTGATTAAGTTTTAAGAAATGAACTTTGGTGGACATATTCAGACCATAGCAGGCATTAAGGTCATATAGTAAGAGAAAACATTGGAAAGATAATTAGAAACAAAATTCTAGAGTGCATCAAACATCCTGAAGCTAATACATAGCATGGCTGTTTCAGGAAATTGAGATAGCATCAATGATTTTGAAGACAGACTACTCTGTCGGTAGTGTGAATGATGAGTTGGTGTTGATGGGGTAAAAGTCAGAAAAATGCATTAAGTAATTACTAACATTGTTTAGATTTGAGATGATAAAAGCCAAATTGGAGAGTAGTAAGAAGTTGGTTATGAAAGGATACACAGACATATAGAATAGAAATTTGCCTCATCTAGTGAATTAAATGGAGTGAAGAGAAGTAGTCAAAGTAGGTTCAAGCTAAGATAACCAGAATACTATTGGTAAGAGCAGTATAGTATAGTCAGGAGAAACATGGTTTTCTGTAATGTTGGTAGATGACTTAAAACTTGAAGTTGTTAGCCAAGAAATGATTAGGCATGACTTTTTATTTCTGCCCAAAGCTATTAGGACTAATGCAATGGCTAGAACTAGTGCATTGTTAATATGAGTTTTTTTTTTTTTTTTTTCGGGGGGGGCTGTTAAAATACTGATTAAAACCATAAAGTGACGTTATCCATTTAAGTAGATACCGAATGTACAAAAAAAGTACAGTCATTTTTTTTCTTTTTTATCAAAACAATGTATGCATCCTATCTAAAAATTTAAATATTACAATTCACAATGAAAAGCCATATTCCCATGCTCAAGTCTTCTCCTCTTTCTAGTCTTACATCACAAAAGCCAAAATTTTTAAAGATTTCTAATTTTAGATCTTGTGGTAACAGATACATCTCTGAATCATGTGGTGATGTTGCTGTTTAATTGATTGAGACAATATCTATTGACAATCCTGCTATGATGGATGAGAATTTAATTCATCTAGATAAACCTTCATCATCCTTCTCTCTTACATTACAGCTACATCAATATTCTCAGGTTCTTCACACATTAATACTGCACACCATTCATTATACTACAGTATACTACAACAGTCATTTATTTTTCCATCAACAGTAGTATATTCTAGTTGACTCCCTATTCTCCAAAATGCAAATATTACTGAAGATTATGTTTCTGCCCTCGTCCTGTAAGAGACTTCTAATACTCACCAGCACCCATTTTTTCACTTCTTTTTTATGCGTGCATCTTGATCACATTCTTCCATCCTCCCTTGAAGTTAGGTGTTGCCATGTGACTACCTTAGTTTTGACCAGTGAAAGGTGGCCCACATAGGGGGATTCTCTGTTCTTTCTGGTTCATAAAATCCTTCTATACACGTTTGACCATTCACAGGCCGAACAGAGAAAAATCTGAGTGCAGAGCCACAAGAAAGAGGGAGTCTGGATCTCAGAATAATTCAGTGGGGCACATCCCTCTACCAAACTGTGACATAAGGAAGAAATTAATGTTTATTTTGTTTAAATATCGAGATTGGTGATTATTATTACAGCACTTAGCCTACTCTGACCAATATAGATATTGCAATTTAAAGTTCTATACTATCTAACAAATGCATTTGGTGGCAGATGGAAAGAAAGGATCAAAGGAAGCTGGTGTATCAGAGAGGCTAGTTAGCCAAATGTCTGGTAAAGTGATAGCCCACAATAACTTGGAAAACAGATCATATATTTACTTGCTCCAGTGGAAGTGATTGGGAAGAGCCATAATAATAATATATGTTGGTTATGGCTAGCCCACTTTAGTAACCTATCATCAGGAAGAAATAAACTCAGGAACAGGATTGGCTGGCTTACAAATAAAAATGAAATAAAATAGAGGGTGTTGAGACAGTTAGGGCCCTGAAGGATTTGAAAAGCTGTTTCTAAACCTCACGAGTAGAAAATAACAGTGAAAATTGCATTTGAGCAACAAAGTCTATCGCAACTAAATGTTGCAGCAAGGATCAGATGAAGAGAGGGGCCTCTTCACCTAAGCCTGATGATCTCACTGTGGACTTCGTTAAGTTAAGAGAGATTCTTGCAGGTGAGAAAGCAAAGACATAAATCAGCCTTGAGAATTATGTGTAGAAGAGGATGTTAGGTGTGGTTACTGACATGTGGAACTAGACTGAAAGCTCTACATTAGAACCTAATATCATATTATTTTTGAAGGGAATTCATATCCAAAGATATCATAAACCTGGGTTTAAAATAAAAAAGACTTTATCATGTCATACATGTCAGGAGTTGAATTGTGTCCTTTCAAGACTTGTATGTTCTGACCCTCTGTACCTCCAAATGTGACCTTATTTGGAAATAGGGTCATTGCAGACATAATGAGTAAAGATGAGGCAATACTAGACTAGAATGGACTCCTAATCCAATGACTGGTTTCCTTATAAAAAGGGAACATTTGGCAGAAATCTACAAAGCCAAAAAACACCAAAGATTGCCAGTAAACCACTAGAAGCTACGGACGGGCATTGAAAAGATTCTCCCTCACCACCCAAGAAGGAACCAACCCTGTGGAACACCTTAAGCTGAGACTTCTAGCTTCCAGAATTATAAGAAAACAAATTTCTGTTGTTTAACATCCCCTGCTTGCGACATGTTGTTGCAGCAACCTTAGCCAACTAATACAATCACTTAAAATACAAACAAAAAACAACCACCTTTTAATTCCTCTTTTATCAAAATTTCCTCAAGGAATTCCAGTTAGTCCCAAGCTTCCATGACTCCTGCTCCAAGTTACCGAATTGTCATGAACAAATAATTATTGTTATTTGTCATTCTTTCCTCTTATGACAGCAAATTTTTATTTTTGTTATTCCTGTCACTGCCTGATATTTTTTATGGTGAAACAGATAATTTATCTTTTTAGTTCACAGGTTGCCAAGGGATTATATTATGACCTGATATCCATCATCAAAAAGTCTTGGATATTTTGCTAGATGCAGTGATTTTATGGGACTTTGAATTTTCTCTCTTGAGGAGACACAAATGTGTTTTATGTGTATGAAAGTGTGAACTCAATTTTGGTGAACAGAGTAGATTTTTCCAAGACTGCTTCTGTTTTCCAATATTCTTATTTTCTATTCTTCCTAGGCACCATGAGATTATATTTTTCAGCTTCACTTACAATTAGGAACCACCTTGTGACTGAATTCAGTATAATGAAATTCTAACAGAAGTGATACAGGCCACTCCCAGATCTGGGCCTTAGGAAACTTCTTTGCTTGGTTCTATTTCTTTCTCCATCTACATATGAGTGGAGAAGGATTCTAAGGGCAGATTTGCTTGGGCAAGTCAAAATAGTTGTTTCTTGTCTTGAGGGTACTGAGCAGTGTATGTAGGCAAAGTGAGGAAATAGGCAAAGACTATGAATGACTATAGAAAGCAGGACTTTTCACCAACTCACATTGGATTGTGTTTTGAGGAAAAATGAATTTTCATTCTGTAAAGAATCTAAAATCTGGGAGTTGTTTTTAACAAATTCCAGTACCCTAATATGTTCCATATCTTCTTTTCCTTATGCCCATCTTTTTTCTACCTTTCAATGTGCTAGCTCTTCTTTCGCTTTTCTATCATAACTAATATTACTGTTCTATTGTGATTCCCTAATTATCTTTATTCTTTATAATTATTAATATTATTTAAGTTTATTGTGAAAGTAGAAAACTATTTAGATTGGGTTCACAGGAGGAAGCTAAAATAGAGATGTTCTATGTATATGAAGCTAGAACAAATTTAATAGAGAGAATTTAAGTACTTACATATTGTTGGAAAGACTGAGGAGTAGGATTGTGAATGAGCTGCTGGTAATGACTCCTAAAATTCAGAACTGGTCCACTGCTGGAGTACTGCCAGCCCCATCATATTCAAGTGGAGCTAGCACTCCACAAGGCTATTACAGGTGAAGATGAAGAGTGGACATCCAAAGCTATGGCCGAAATGTTAGGAAATTAGATCAAGAGGTTGCTGCTACCAAAACTCTTAAAATGCAGGGAGCGTGGGAGAAAAAAAAAATCCATCACAAGTAAGCTACTATCTTGTTAGCCTTTCTAAGATAATGCTAGCAACAAAAAATAAACTTTTATATCTAAGAATATGGCACAGTACAGTTTATTGCAAGTTTTCTTTCTTGTTCCTATAAAGAGTGAGCACCTCTTCCCAAAAGGTCATTTAGGGACCAAGTCTCCTTTCATCTTGCATCCCCTCCTTGTAAACATGTTTTCTAGTGAGGAGGACAATACATTTAATGCCAGTTATACTGGGGTTTTTTGTTAGTTTGTTTTGCAGATGGCATGCTATATCTATATATAAATATTTTTAATCTTTTCTTGAATGTTGGGGTAAAATATAACCAATTTTTGTCCTAGGTCCAGATCTTCTTTCTTTTTCTTTTTTATGTTAGGAATTTAGTTGACTTTTGATTTGGACACATTGATCCTTATTCGGCCTTATAACTTATATCTTAATTATTTTTAGCAAACCCTTATAAGGCTGCATAAAGCATAGCAAAAGTGGTAGATGGAAATATTGATTGATTGATGACTAAGGGCTAACAAAGGCCAAGGCAACTATTCAGGGAGAGTGCACCACTGGCTTCAAATGAAATGCAGTTGAAAGCTCCAAAGATAAGGGCAGAACTGCAAAGAACCCACAAAAGCAAATGAGGAGAGAAAGCTCTGTAGGACCAAAGAATACATGACTGGCTTAGACTATAAGAATCAAGTAGCAATCTTCAGCCACCATGTCCTCTCCTTTCCCTGGTCTGGCTCTTCCCAGAAAAGGTCAGAAATTTTGGTAAGCAACCTGGGCTAGGAGAAATAAAAGAACCAGAATGGGGAAAAAATACAACCAAAGCTCTTTAACTCATCAGAATTTTCAAGGAGGGTGATGACATATTAATTACTGAACAGGAACATTAAGAACCTGAGAGTGAATAGGAATTGGCCTCAATTAGAGAAGTATAAACTCATTAACTAGATTTGAAAAGGCTGGGAAACAAAAATCAAATCCCTTTATAATAGCATTCCACAAGTCTTTCTTTTCCTAAGAAATGGTTTTAAAAAATGCATAAATATAGCATTAGAGAAACTATAAATATTGGTCTCTGGCCATATTATCAAACGAAATTTTAAAGACCTGGTATGAACAGTTGTAAAGAGAAATAAGCAGAGATTATTCTTATACAAATGATCGCTGTTTCATTACAAATAGACCATGAAAAACTATAGAAGGTTTCAATATGTAATTGAAGAAGGCATTTCTTAAACTCTCACTGTTTCATTTGGAAAAGATGAAAAATGTGAATGCACTGAATTATAATGTCAGTAAAATAATTTGTAGCCAGTTTTATAATGGTACACAGAAGGTTTTGAGCAATGAATTAATAGCAACATGGAGAGAAAATATCAACTGAATAACACAGAGCTCTGCCTTTACTCATGTACTTTTGACCATTTCTGTGACATGGATGACCTATACTTGACAGGACCATCAGATGGTAAAAATAGCACCATTTTGAATAACATGGATAAGTAGATTAGATCTAAATTTCTCTCAAATCATCAGGGATACCATTTTATAAGAGTATATAATTTGTTTGGAAGAAAAACAAAGTTCCACATTTGGGTTTAAACATTTTATTTCATAAGAGTAGCTTAGAATATCTTAAATTAGTCAAAATAAAAATAACATAGTTAATAATTTGTGCTTGCTATATGAACAGCTTTTAGTTAAACATTTTCATATCTTATCATATTCAGTCCTCACAACAATGCCATTTAACAGATGTTATATTTACTCTCATTTTTGGAATGTTATAAAACTGAGGCTTATAAAAGAAAAAAATAACAAGTCCAAATTACAGCCATTCTCTTTGTGGAAACAGTATTTTGGTGCTTAGTGGCCTGAAAGTTCAAGTCACCAATTTCGCCTGTTTCTCCAACTCAGCCTAGGACTAATGATAGATGGCTTCTTGCAGGAGAAACACTAGATTCACACAATTGTAAGCTTGCTCCTCCTCCGCATCAAGCCAGAGTCTGTCTTTATTGGTTACAGAGCAATAGAAGCTAGCTTTCTCTGCTCTAATGATGACACTGAGCACAACAGTGCAAAAGCTTTCATTTACTGTAAGCTGCATTACTCAGCGTGTATCTGTACTAGCCCAGTAGTTTCTATTCTCTATTAAAAGGGATACTATTCACATGGTTTTAGGTTGCATGTGGGAAGAAAGAGCAAGGTGACAGAATAAGCAGGAGTAAGGCAGGAAAGTGTTCCTTTGGGTTATTCTAATTCCCACCTTCTCTTTCTTCCACTGCATGTTCAAAGGGCATCGTCAGCTCTGTCACTTCTAACTTGGTCTTTCATTTTACACTGAGCATTTTGTAGTTAATGATGAGAAACTGTAGGGAATAAACATTTAGTTTAATTTTATTATCTCATTTTAAGTTCCAAGGAGATATAATATAGATTATGAATGAGGGAATGAAATATAAAAGCGAATTTTATCTCCCCCTCATTTTTTTTTTTTAGAGGATGGTTCTTCATCATTGTGAAGCCCTACTAAAGATAGCACTGTAGGAACTTTGTATTGGGAGATGTCTGAAAAACTGTGGAATCTACTTTTCTATCTGGTACAGTCCTGCAGCTCAGAAACGCTGGCAGGGACTATGAGTTTGCCTCTTGCAAAGTGATTGATTTGTTTGGTTTTTGCTTTGTTTTTGGAAGCTCTACTTGGTATAAAATTCTTTCTCACACAAGGGCAAAAATCTGCCTTTTTCTATGTCTGCTCTTCTCCACGGTTCTGCTCTCTACCACTATACTAAGCTCAGTCTCCTTTTCATACATTCATGCTTCAAATATTTGAAGGCAACCATCTAATCCAGACTTCTCTTTTCCTCAGCAAAATTATTTTTCATTTGATGTAATTTTTTTCACCATACTTATCCACTTTTAGACATATTTCATTTATTGCTGTCTTTCATAAAAACGTAAAACACATAATTGAACCTAATAGAAACCTCCCTTTAAAGTCAGAGCAGCAGATGTGATTTGTACATCTTAGATTTTTGGCCTTTTAATATTTCAGGTTCTTTTTGTGATTCAGTACCTGGCATCTCTAAAACTTAGCATCCCAGCAACTAACTGTACTTGACAGGGAATAACTAACTCTACATAAATTTTCTTGAAATGCAATAATTCAACTTTATCCTACAATCAGATTTATTAGAAGATTGCTGTTTCCATTTCCAGATCTTTGTCATTATTACTACATCACTTGATGCAATAATATCAAAAAGAGTTGCTCATCTGACACCAGATCAAAATCAGAGATTATTTTCTGGGAAAGAAAATAATACAGGCAATTTTTAACTGAGAAAATCATATACCATAGAAAAAATATTGAGAACTTCTAAAAACATCATCTGATCTAAGGCGTGGAATGAATACTAGTTATGTAGTACTTTAGAAAATACTGTAAAAATACATCCATTATCATAAAGCATAAAAGCCATAAAACCTGCAAACTTATTATAAGACTTTATATTAATAGTCTCAACAGAGAATTATATAGGTTGTGTATAGGATATATAAAACCTATGTATTTCTCTGTTAAAACAGTCATATTTTTCCAACTGTATTTTTTTCCAGCGTCAAAAAACATAGCTAAAGAGGACAATAGAGTAGATTAGGCACCAGCCCAGAGGGGAGTTTTGGTATCATTTGTTCAACTGTCATGACATTGGCAAAGCATTTAAACTTCCTGAGACTAAGCTGTCTCATTTTTGAATGAGATAATCAGACGTGCTAATTTCTAGTCTCTTCAGAGCCAATTTTCTATTGCTCTATTACTCTACTTCAGTGTTAAAGGGAAAAAAAGGGCTCAATAATACTTGTTAAAGGATGGTAGGGAAGACTTTATTCAGGACCATCACAATAGGTACAGAGACCATTGTAAAGAGATTTTGCAGTGGAGGAGAGAGATCGGGCTCAACCCTGAATACAGCACCAGCAAGTGAGAATTTATAGCCAAGGAGCAGGGTGCAGGCCACTAGATGGAAAATTACTAGAAGAAACATCAGGGGTAAGAAGAGATTTTAGCTAAAGCGACTTAACAGGATTCTTGCAAAAGACAGGCATGGTGATCAGACATCACCTGGGGGATGGTGGAACATGAGAACCTATCAGATATGGAAGATAATCAGATATCAAGGGTGGGGTATTTTGCTACTTGACTTAGCAGGGTTCTTTGCTAAAACTGGATTTTATAAGGAAGTATGCATATGAGAGTAGTAATTGTTTCAGGAACTCGACTAAAGTTTGGCCAAGCAAAGCTTCTTTGCTATCAAATTGAAAGTTTGTCGCAAAGTCTATTGAGGTTTTTAAAAACCTGTTTCTTAATATATTCTACTTTTTACATTTTTTAAAAATTATTTTGTTATAAATTTCACATTGGATCTTACCCTAGATTGACCTAAGATAATGTATAAGCTTTCCTAAATCAAATTACTAGCTCAGAACAGTATCTGTTTCCCTGCTTCCAAATCATTACATAAGAAGACATCATAATTATCTTAAATAAAATTAATGTTAATTCTGCATTGTAAGTATTTAAATCTAAATGTATTTCTCATTTCTTTTGCGTCTTGAAGCTGTACCATGTTCTTTACTAACTATCAATTATGTGGGATTATGTCTCCTCTCCTCATGTTCCTGCCTGAGCTCCCGGTGGGGGGGGTAGGGTGGGGAGGGTGGGGGGGGTAGGGTGGGGAGGGTGGGGGAGGTGGAGGAAGAAAAAGAAAAAAAAGTAAAAATCTCCCAACATTTGGAAGCAGTGCTGAAGAGAGAATTGTTCATCCCTCTTCACTTACTGACTCTCTTAAAATTAAAAGTGATTAAGCTGGTAAAATAGATTAACAGTTTAAAGACCACTATTCATAAATGATGCAATCTCCTGTATCTTGTCTGCCATTTAATTTAGGGCCAGTCTCTTATAGGTCCTCAGTTTCGGCATCAGTTCCCCTTGTAATTAGCGTACCAGGCAGGGACCGTCTTTACAGGCCCTCCTTTTTCGGTGTCTTTGGCTGTAAACCAAGCACATGGTCCCTGCGTAGGTTCTTGGCTGTTTTTAAATGTGGTGTGTGAGTTGTGGAAATAAAATAAATTGTCATCTCATAGCCACAATTTGGAGAATTATTAGAACTCTGTCCATAACCATTATTAAATAAAATCTTTTCGCCCACTGAGCATCCTTCCTATTCTCCATTGGTTAGAATTCGGAAGGAAGGAAGATAATTATATTACTACCTCTAACAAACTAGTGTTCTATTTTTGATCCTAGGATAATTTAGGGTTCTGGGTACGTCTAGCACTCCAAAAGGAAAGTGCGTTTTATGTTTTGCAGTAAACCTCCTATTTAATGGCTCCTGTATTGGATAATATTTCTTTGCTCTGAGAAGTATCACTGCAGAGAAATGAATGAAAGTACATTGTTATGCATTAATGCACATTTTAAACATCAGTCAACATTTCAATAACTGGGGAATACTATATATAAACACATAAACACATATATATAGATATGTATATATCTGTTTAATTTTTCAAGCCAAATGATTTTTAAACATCAGAAGAAGTAAGGCTTTTAAGAAAAGCATAATAAATTTTCCGCTAGTAAAATATGAAGCCTCCCATTCAGTACAAGGACCATTACCAAGAAAGGACTGAATTATGCAGCTAAATAAGGCCCAGAGAGTGAACAATTCTTATTAAAGAGTGACCTCATTCCAAAAATCCATTTCTAAAATAATAAACATTACCTTTCCAAAAACTAATTGTGAAAGAGCACTGAAAACCTTTTAAAATATTCTACAATAAAAGAGATTCAAACCCTTCAAAATAGGAAGAAATAATTAAATGGTCATTTTTAAAATGACAAATTATTTTTTTAAATATAAAGAGGCTTTAAAGTTATTTCTGTTCATCAATCATGTTCCATATTTTCAAAATTTTTCTATGATAAACCTGGATCATATTAACCCCACAATATCAACTAAAGAGTGGAAATAAGGACATTATTCTAAAGTTCAGAAACCGAGATGCAAATAATGATTTATATCATTGATTTATAACATATGAATAATGGTCTCTAGAAGCCTTTATATAATGTGTTCAGTAAGAAAGATTTTCTAGATAGTTAGTATGTTATAAACTTTTGTTTCATAGTTATGAGGGCCTTTAACCTTTCTGTCTTGCAAAAAGAAACACTTTTTCTCCCCCAGAAATTTATTCAATTGCCACATGACTTAGGAATAGATGACTTCATATCCTATCTCCTAAAGAGACCCTGATCAGCTTATGCCAATCATAATATTATATATAACTACCTTCTCCTTTGCCAGTAATTGGCTTAGGAATTGATGTGTGACCAATTCTTGCCAAAAAGACTTGAAAGGAACTTGGTTTTGAGGCTTCTGGAAAATATTTTCTTGTGAAGATTGCTGTGAGGTGATGTGGAGAAGTGCTACCACCCAACTATTTTGCAAGCACGAAGAGAACCAGTCCATGGGCAAAGCCAAAAATAATGCCGTATCAGAGACATGGAAAAATCATCTCTATGTGAATATGATGTAGAATATCATCAACCATTCTACCTCCCATGTATCAGGACTTCCAGTTATATGAAAGATATACACTAAATATCATTGACATTTATAACTTGTGATTGGAGACATGATACCTGATAAACTGAGAATCTAGCTGCTTTTAATTCAGCAAGGAAACAGTTGTAGATACAGCAACACTATGCAATTTATGGATAATTTAAAATGTTAATTAGATAAAACTTCAGTGAAAGAAATTCTAAAAAATTTAATATTATGTGTTTATAAAGCAATATTACTAAGTAATTTTACTTAGACATCTTTAATAGAAGAATTAAAGAAAAAAATGGGGGTCAGATTATTTCAGTTTCAGGAAAAAGTACAGAGACCATTCCTATCTTTGAACATTGCTTAGTCATGTTCATTTGACAATGTCTCAGCTAAATAAAGGTTTAGCTGAGAATGAATTATCTAATCCATTAGACATGCCTAGATAAACGATAGTTACGATTCTGGGTTTTAAGATCTAGACACAATTCTTGAAAAATTTCAGGAATGTTTAAATTAGGCATTATGTTTTATTCATTTATTAATTTATCCATTCTTCATCAATTTATCATTCATGTATTCATTTCATAAGTATTCATTTAGGTTCTACATATGTAAGTCCCAGAAGATGAGGCACATTACATAGACTGGAGAATATGAAAAATGTTTTGCTTTCTTGGAGATCATAATCTAAAAGAAGCAAAGGTGTCATATGATTAATCAAATACTTAACTATTTAGGTTAATTGCAAGAAGCACTAACATAAAGGTTAGGGTTGTAAGGAAATGAATGATAAAAGTATCTGACCTAATCTGGGAAAGTTGTCCATGAGTGGTGGTTTACCAAAGGAGATGGCTATCAGTGAAAATAGCCTGCCCCCATTGGAGAAATATTTTGTCAGTGACATTGCTCAGAATTGTCAGAGTATAGTGATAGTAAAAAGAAGATCAACTTTTAGTTGGCTTTATTATTGCTTCAAAGTTTTTGTGTTTTTCCCTAGATAATAGGTCTCTTTATTGCTTGCAGCATGGACGGGCCACTATTCTTCCCTAAGAATCCTGTTCCTCCTTCCCTACACTCCTCTTTTCAGGTTGACATAAGGTTACTCTGAAAGGTGATAATGATGGACATTAAGATGAAACACACACACACACACACACACACACAAACATTCACACATGCATAATCTTTTGAGGGGATTCTTGAGATATTACATTAGAGGGATATCAATTTATTCTTGTCTAGAAGCTTCTTGTATTAGATAAACTTCTAGGTTTTTTATTGGTTCATTTACAGAAAACATTGTACCGATAGAGATGAATGGTGACTATATTTTTTATTAAATCTAGAACTATGAACTATGATTACATTGTAGAGAAGAGTTCTTATTTTTCAGACACCTTGTCTTGCCACTTTAGACTTTAAAATCTATATACAATGTATATTTTTCTTAAGCTAGTGTTAATCTTCTCAAATTTTAATATTAAATTTTAGTTTAAAATATCATTTTTTGGTATTTATATAACTTTTAGATCTTCAACATTTCCACATTTTAAACTGCAACAAATTACCATTTTTAAACAGTCACAAAACTGACAATTGAAAAATGTTAAATGGCCACAGTTGTGCTTTTAGTCAGAAACATAAATATTGATGCCAAAAATGAGACATACCTTTCATATGTGATAAAAGGATCTAATGGTAATACATATTAATACAAATAATTTTGAAAGTTCAAATGTACATGTGTAATCAAAAGGAAAAGTACTCATTTTTAAATTGAGCTAGCAAATCATTTTTGTTTTGTAGAATATCAAGTTTTAGTTCTATTTTTGGCCTTTTATAATTAGGAGACAATTTAATCAGCACAAATAAGTCACACTATTCATGTCATTCTCATTATATATTTGGAAAAAAATAGAGCTAATTATAGAGATGTGCTAGCTAGAATAGAAATACAAAAGTGTTCAGAAAATGTTAAAATTTCTTTAAATATTAAGAACCTGCTTTAAAATGCGTGTTTTCCAAAATCATCTTTGGTTTACTATGGGGAAAAATGATCCTCGCACACCAAACCACCTTTATATAGATTCGGTGCCTTAAATAGAAGTTTTAAATCTTTGGATTTTAAGTATTTGCTAATAATTATATGTCTTATATAGCAATTGACAACTTCTTCCTCTAAACCAATGTTTCTCAACCTTAGCACTGTTGACATTTTGAGTGGGATAATTCTTTGTTATGGGGGCATATTTGTTTAGCACCATCCATGGACTCTGTCCCCAGATGTCAGTAGCACTGCTTTTCCCCAGATGTGACAACAAAAAATGTCTCCAGACATTGCCCAAATGTCCCTAGGGAAGAGACCCACACATGCTTGAGAACTGCTCCTCCAAATGCTATGGGGAAAAATAAGAAAAGCAAGGGAACTTAAAATACATGGTATAAAAAGAGATTAACTCCAAGCCTCATCTACAAACATGAGTCAGCAATGAATATTTCAGTATTTTTTTGTTGTTGTTGTTGTTTGTCAGGATATCTACAAGTCTCCATAATGGTTATTATACAAGAAAATCAGGCTAAACATTAAAAAATGCTGAGATGAAAAGTCTTCTAAGGAGTGTCTAACATAGGGCCTGAGGGCAAGATGATTTATAGGGCTCTAGCAGAAGGTTCTAAGTTCACCCAAAATTCAGCTAGTTTGGGGAATGGGGGGATTATCTTGCAGGTAGTATTAAATGGATAATCTTAATTTTATCCAGATAAGCAGCAATCTACAGGGACTAAATATCATGAAGAAAAGTCGGATGGAGAGAAACAGCTGCATGGAACAAGGACATGAGATGGTCACAGTGGAAAGTTCTCAGCCCTTCAATGTACTGTCTTTCTGGGTCTCTCCAACATGCACTTAATAATGTGCCTTAATGAATTCTCTATATGGCTCTATTGAATCTTAGTGGTAGTAAGTTAAAGGTTTTGGTTTTCTTTCCTTAATATTGATAGTTTTCCTCTGAGCCTTAAAATCACTGCATATTTGATTCCCCCACATGCAATGGATAGATCTGCTAATTATAGTTTGTTTTTAGGGAATTCGGTTTTTAAATCTTTATGTTAATGTGTTACTAAGATTTCCTACACACCAAGATGGAATTAATTTTTATTAAGCTAAAATTCTATAATATCTATGATAAGAGGAACCATGATTTCATGATCCACAATATTTTATATCAGTAGTGTGTTTTAAAAGGAATAAATGAATAAATGAATATGTCAGAAGACAGGCCCATCTGCCAAGTTTTCTCACTCTGGGCCACAGAATTTTGACTCTCATTTCTAGGTAGAACAAGACTAGCCAAGTTGTAAGTTGGTAGATATGTGGATAATAGATATAAACAATATCTTACACTTTTTTAAACTTTGAATTTTATCAAGCTGATAAAAATTGTTAAAAACAACTGTATCCTCACTCTACAAAGGGGGCTATGCATTATTTACCATCCTAGTCCCATAGTAGGTTGAGGGGGATTTGATGTTGATTCTACTATTCCTTTAGACAATATAATCTAACGACTTTGAGAATAGGTTTATGACTCAAGGATTTACTAGCTTTTTTTTAAAATAGAGATTTAATATTCAATAATAGGATTGTTTGGGGAATCAAATGAATAAAATACTTAGTTTATTCCTTGATATTGCCAAAATTCATTCAAATATTAACAAGTATTTAATAAATGCTTAATATGCTAATACTTAACTATCCATCCTGAGGAACTGAAAACCATTAATCAGTGCTGCCCATAAATGTGATCATAATCAAAATTTCAGTCTTCCCCCTTCAAATTTTGTAATGCCTCTTCTGCAAGCCCCGTAGTGCTCTTATTTTTTACTGCGTGGACTATTTTGTCTTTATTTTTCCTGTTTGGGGGTTCTTATTACAATATTCTTAGTGTGTAAAACCTTAAATGCTAGCTAATTGGTTACTTTAACAATTAAAACTTTTCATAGAAGACTTTGCATTATACAACTTGTATATAAAACTCTTCTTGCCTTCCTGGATGGCCAATCTGGAAATGCCTGAAAGATCTTGTCTTCAACTTCTCTTGAGTCCAGCTGAGCACCTCCTGTATAATATTATCAATACTTGCTCTGGCAGTGGATCAGGATGTTGTTCAAGTATTACATCCCTGTAATCATATGGCTGCACTAGAATCTCCCCAAACTTCCCAGTCAACCTATTAATAATTTAATGAAGAAAACTCACACATTATTATTTTACTCATATCTCTCTAAATAAAGCCAAAAAGAATGGAGAAGCAATTGCATAAGTCACAACAGCTCATTACAGTACTTTGTATATGAATAGTGATAGGACTCCATGTCATCATTAGGAATAGGACTGACCAGGTTTAGGAAGTCTGAAATCAACTCTAAAGGGCCTATAGAGCTCAATCTGACATGTTTTATGATGAAAACAAATTATATTGTCATAGATTTCGATCAAAAATTAGTGGAATCATGGAAATTGTAACGCACATACACGAAACACAAATAAGGAACAAGCTGGTTTTAAAATGTCTCTTTGTATGTTATATTGATTTTTCATTATTATGACCTTATGCTTAAACTTCCTTGGTTGTGATCCTAATTTTCTACTCAATCTTTGTTTAGATCCCACTGGGATAGAGATATAGTGTGATTATTCAGAAAGACAGAGAAAGAACAGATTAAGACTCCTTGCTAATGAGAACAAGTAAAGGAAAGAGAAATGTGCCAATCTAAGTGTTTCACTTGTAAACTGAGTTGCCATACAGGAAGAAATAAATAATGTTTCATCACAAATCTCTTTTTGATGCAAAAAAAAGGTCTAAAAATAAACATAAAGTAAAACAGACAGATTACATTGGCTGCAGGGAATTAGTATAAATTTACCATATTACATTTTTAATGATAATATTATAAATGTTAAATTATCTTCAGATTATTATTTTATATAAGTTTAAGCAGTATTATTTTCTGGAAATTTTAATAACTTTTGTAAGCATCTAAGTATGACACACTTCAGATATACATGTACTAGTTTTACTTTAATTATGATATTTGATTATTATATTGTATATAACCATGAAAGGGAAGTTAATTATAATACAGAACTATTTGCATTTATACATAAAAAGTAAAATCAATTATCATAAATCATTAATAACCTATTATTGTATGAGGTTTTAATAGGTATGCAATAGTATTAGAATACTATAAACTTATAAGCTTCTGAAATATATATGTGCATATGTATTTCTATATCATCAACCTGATAATTTTTATAAACACCTACTTTTGTATAAACTTTTAATTTTTATTTATTCTCTTTGACCTTTCATAAACTATCCCTGATACAGGGATCAGGTCTCATGTGTTCTTTCACCTCTACAAGGCCTTTCAGGCCTCTTGGCCTATGCACTGGCTATTTCCTCTGCTTTTCCCTAAGATGCAGCTCAAATGCCCCCCCAACGAGAGCTTTCCACTTATCAGCATATTTAAAATGCCCTTACCTTGATTTGCCAGGTACTATCAATATATTGTTTGTTAATATAAACATGTTTTAATACACAATATATTAATCAACTCTGTCTTACAGATTTATTTATGGATTTACTTATTTCAAGCTTGAATGCGACTTTACCAGGCTTAGGACTGAATTGAGTCTGTATAAAATTGAAAAAAAAAACAGAAATAACAGCACCTGAAGCATATTATCTCATCTACTGCAGAATTGCTTCAGCAAAATTTAATATTCTCTTCAACACACTTACAAAGAATTGACTAATTAAAAAGAAAAAAAAAAAGAAACATAAAACCTTGCCGTTTTAACAACATTCTTAGATGCTTTGTAAAATAGTCTTGAAGATATTGCCTGTATATTTTTTAAGACCTTTTATTTAAGAACTCAATGGATTTATTCTTCATTTAAAGTTAGAATATTTTTTTCTTCTGGATAAATGTGAATGATTACTCCTACTTATGAAAATAGGAAAGAAAAGGTATTTATTTATTTTCTCCTCCTATCCCTTAGAAAAATATAGTCATATTAGTTTGGGAGACTTGGTATTGTTATCATCCTATCACAAGTATGTGTGAACCAATACTACTTCCATTTACTTTACATAGATTCTGTTAGTTTAAAAAGTGTGTTTTGTAAATTAGATTGTAAAATGTGAAGAGATTGAAGAAGATTGAATGTAACTTTTTCAAATTTTTAATTTTTATTATGGGTACATAATAGTTGTATATCTTTATAGGGTACATGTGATGTTGTGATACATGTACACAATGTATATTTATCAAATATACATTTGGATAATTGGGGTATCCACCATCTCAAGCATTTATCTTTTCTTACGCAAAGAAATGAGCATAACTTGTTGAAGGAAGAATATAGGGTTTCAAAAAGAAGCAAAATATACAGGATTTCAAAGAAGTATGGACTGGTATGTTCATGGAGAACATTTTCGAAGAAGATACTTGAAATAATCTAAAAAGAATGTGTAGAATTTGAATGGGAAAGTGAGAACCTGCATCACTTCCAGGAAATGACTTGAAGTAGAAATGATCAAGGCATGTTTGTGGAATGATGATGAGAACTATGGGTACTACAAAAAGTGTTGAGTTAAATAAAGTTGATAGGCAGTGCTCAGGTCTGTTTCTTCTGACGTCTGTAGTTATGATAGTCTACAATCAAGCTGACATTCACAATGCTGACTCTTAAGCATTGTGAAATTCTCAGCAATCAAAAAAAGATTGAATAACGCTTCGTGAATTGCACTTATAAAGCATACCATTATACTTGCAATAGATTTTCTATTACATAAAGTTTTTAAAGGGACTTTTATTTGAATTTTATTTGAGGAGATTATACAAAATAATTCAATCTCTGGATAACCAATATTTTTGTTTGTTTAGGAACATTTTTACTCACCATGACATAATTAGTAAAGAAATTAAAAAACTAAAATTTTTCAATGCATATGACTCAGAGTATATCCCTAATTTCAGGTCACCAAACACTTGTACCTGTATTGAAAATATACCAATGAACTCTTCACTTACATAATTTTTGGGGGATCCTAGGTAAAGGAGTTTTCCCGAAGCATGTATATTCCTTTAACAGAGATTGCAGAAATGGAAACATCTAACCAGCACTGTTATGTAATTATGGATTCTTTAGATGTGACTGTGATAGAGCCAATCCAAAATTTAAAAAAAAAATATTTTTTTGTAATCAGCATATTCAATAAAGAAAAGTTGGAAAGTTAAAAAAAAGTAGAAGGACAGCCATAACCTAAAATCCCAATGCCCAGATATAGCTGTGTTTAGTTTTATAGTACATTTCCTCCTTGACTTTTGGTTTTGTATATTTTCTGTAATAATTATGAGCAAGTGCCATACACATAAACATACATATATACCTGAGGTTTTTAAAAAATAATTCTATTTTTTAATTAAAGTCATACATTTATTAAATAAAACTGAAAAATACCAAACAAAAAGTGTTTAACCATAATGTACATGTTCAGTTCTTAGAATTAAGCACTATTAGGTAGGTGAACAGTATTGTTCTTTTTTATTGCTATATCTTTTTTGAAATTGAAAATACATGATTTACATTATTTTTAGCATAACTATCACAAGAAGATATAAAAATCATAAATAGTAAATCATAAATAAGAGCTTCTACAGGTGATTCATTAAACATTTCTAATTTTAAAATTTGTGAATGATCAAGACACATTTTCAGATGTGGAAACATTTTTCTAATTTCAAAGGTAATGACTTTAGCTGTATATTATCTACGCATATTCTGATTTTGATGCAAGTTACATTTGTAAATTATCATATACCATCTTGGAAGTCATTTGATTTTTAAATATATTTACCTTCCAAAATGGTCAAAATATTAAAATATTTGAAAAAGATATACATTCACTCTGTTTGTACCTGGCATAGAAATAGTCATGACAAAATTTCATCAAGATTAAAGTTTTTAAAAATGTAGATAGTGGTGCCTGTTGAGTGCTGGGGTTACCTTTGGATCTCTATGCTACATTCATGCTCTCAAAAATATGGAGTCGCACAGTCACAAAAAGCATCTAAAGATTTAAAGTAATTCTATGTGAGCCTTTAATATAAAAATAAAGGTTTGGTATTTTCTAGACTACCCATTAGATCAAACTAATATAGACTTTTTAAAATTTCAATATTTTTTATTTTATATTTCACAGATTCCAATAGCAGAACAAATCACTAACATTTATTAGCTCATTATTTTTTTGATTTTAGGCCTTGGGTTTTTCTATAGTTTTTATTTTTAATTCAAGATGTTGTATTTGTTTTCTTCCAAAAACATTCTTTGTATCTATACACATAGCATATAGAATATTCACTTAAAAATAATGATATAGTGAGATGTCACACACTCCTTTACATTATATAATTAAAATATGGATTTAACACCAAGTTATATATTTTGTTTACGATGAAGGCTTTACAATAAACATCTAAATAAATCATAGACATTTTTTCAAAGAAACATGGCTCTGATTGTATATTGTATGTACACTGATGAATTTATATTTCCCAGAGGGCTCATCATTTTATTCATAATTTATTATGAACTATAATATGTAATGGTTCCAGAATTTCAAACGAGATGCTTTGGGACATTGGGAACCATTTAGCTCAGACTTCTAGTTTATGAGCTATATTTTAAAGACTATTAATACTCCAGTTATTTGATTTTATGGTATATTAAGTTTTAATTTACTTAAAAGTAAAACAACAAGAAAGTTAAACATTTATTTTAATTACAAAAGAACTAAATTGTATTTGTATTCATTTTTGTACCATTTTAAGGCCAAAAGAGTCTTTCATGGGGAAAATATTCAAATTACCAGAAACATACATATTTTGTTTATAGCTATAAATATCAACTACAAGCAAACTATATTTTAAACATTAATTAAAAATCTCAGACTTACAGTGGATGGAAGAAAGGGCTTTTATGTTAATTTAGCTATTTTAATTCAATCTGACTGACTTAATTATACTGCCATACTTGATTGAAACAGAAATATTTTTTCTTTTTTTTATGAATTTAAAATATACAAAACATTACTATTTTCTGAAATAATGGTGCAATTCACAGATTATTCATGTAGTATGTAAAATGCATAATGATAGTCTAATTGGCTTGTTACCATATATTCCATTTATGTTTATAAGCAATTTTCTCTGAGTTATAAATTAAGAACTATTTGTGGCCCAGCGAAGATCTGTGTTAAAACATGAGGAATGAAGAATAGCATTGTTTGCATCCTTTTTTTTTTTTTTTTTTTCCAAATCTGGTCAAGATTTTGTTCACGTTTATTCCTGCTCCATTTGTTGGTCAGACTAAAAAGTTCCACACAAAAAGATATTCTATCTTAATTTGGACCCCTACAGGTTGACCAAGTATTTTAGGTTGCTTTTTCTCATTTCCTCTTACCTTTCCAAAACCTAAGTTTCATTATGTTTCCCACCAATGATATTCTGATTTATATAACTCATTTCAAAGACAAAATACCCACAGTATTCTAAACTGGTTCATGCTTGTGTGCCAAGTATATGCTGCAGGAAAGAATTATTTTGTCGTGTTCACTATTATTGATAACTTTTCTGGTTCAGAATATAGATCAGTGGGAAAATATTTTAAATTTGGTAATGATAAGCTTCACTCCAAACCATAGGCAGCTCTCTATACTTTCCAATTTAGAGAATTGGAATCAAGTCACTTCTACTTTTAAATGAGCAGCACGTCTCTACGACACTAGACAGGACAGTGAACACTTGTAATCAGCATGTAGCAAACTTTGGTCACCTGGGTCACCATCCATTAGAATAACTAGAATTATAAAGCCTTAAATATAGAAGAAAAAGATTTCTTCTCACAGAAGAAAACATGAAGACTCATAAATCTCACCCTAGTGAATGTCCCCAAGTCATGTCCCTTGTTAGTGCCTGAAAAGAATAAAAAATTGCTCAGCTGACATGGAGGCCAAGGATCTAAAGACAACATCAACTATTTAAAAAATAATATTCATATGTAAGGATTTTAATAACAATTACAGAAGTTGATCCCATCTTTCTTGCATGAACATCTCTAATCAGATGACTTTAAGCACATTTTCCCTCCCCAGCTTTGGCATATCCATAATTTATTTACTCATCAGACAAGCTCAGCCATGAATCCAATGAAAAGTACCATAAAAACAATGTTAATTCATGCTACACATTCCTCTTCTCCTTCATATCCATTGTCATTATCCTCCCACAACATTTAGACTAATTCTAATTGATGGATTCCATCAGCAAATTAAAAAAACATACTCTCTATACTTCTGTGATGAAAAACATACAGAGTAAAACAATATGTTCTTCCGAAATGCAGCACTTTGTTATCTTTATGGTGCAGAGTGAAAGACAAATTAAGGGAAGAATGCTGTGCAAGCCTTTTTTATTGCTTTTATGATAATAAGAAGATAGTCCTTATTTATTTTGATTGGGTGGTGCAAATTCATTGTCCCAGTACAATTTATTGATTTGGTTAAAAATCAGTGGATGCCTGATTGAAAACTTACAGGTGTTTTCTTCTGATAGTTTGCATTTGCAATTTAAATTGCATTTATAATCTTAAATGGCTCATCCACAGCTACTAGGTTTACTTCTCTAAAGAATAACCTACATTTCATGAAGCAGTTTTTTAGTAGTGCTCAGTTGTAATTTAAACAATGATTTCTTTTGATAAAAAGGTAAATGCTATTTATTGTGAGGAAAGTTACAATGAGAAACTGGTTGCAAAGTAATATTTATTGAAAGCAAGGGAGAAATTACAATAATACTTTTACATGTTCTAAAAGTTTAAAATTAAATCTTTCTGTATTTGATATTTAGAGTACCCCTAAAAGCACTCTCCATTTTTATATAAGCTTCCCTTGGCATTGCCCCTGTGTCTAAAATTCATATTTTGAGGTGTAATTTAAAAAAAAAAATTAGATAGGAAGCCCATTTGTAAAGATGATTCCCTGAAAAATTTAGTAAATACCCATTGTTGCCATAGTGAAACCATCCTTAATCTGTCTCTATAATCCTCCTCTAACAGTGGTGGTATTTCTAGTGAATGCTAAAAAGTACTTCTTATTTCAAGTTCTGGCATCAGATGGAAAGAACCATTGTAAGAATAAAGGATATATTTTGAAACTACTCTATATTGTTGCCCTGAGTTCAGTGTACCTGCATTATCAGCTATTTCTTCATTCAATTGTGGAGTAGAATAATGATGCATAAATTATGTTGGAAAAATAATGTTATTGTAAAATCTTGTACTATTTCTTTTGACATGTTTCAACCAAGAATAGCAAAAATTTTCTTCCTAAGGGAATTCAAAGTAGTCCTGCCCTGGGAGTAAACCTGGTTATTTTTTGAGTGTATAGTAGCATCATTTCAATTGAAGAAAAAAAAAAACCCTGTGGCCTCTTTCTGAAGACATTGATTTTTTTTCTGCTTGAAAAAAGAAGTTGAGAGTGGCAACTAGCAATCATCAAATTTCCCTCCATTTTCATGCCAGGCACATAGATACATTTTAACTTGAATGACAGAGCTCTGTAGCTATCTATAGAAACTATAAATGAGAATGGGGCTGAAAGCGGAGTATAAAAACTATTTTCTAAGTTTTTGCTATTCTTTGCTTATATAGAGTTCAATTATTACTATAAGTAGAATTATAATTTGTTTCTGGTTGAAAAATGTTAACTTTTTAAAATCTTTATTCTCCTTGTCAATCTCCTCCTCAATTTTCATCCCTCATATTCATCATGGAGCACTGAGATCAGAAACGTTTCCTACCTTCCTCTAGTGGGTGTCATCATTAAACCTCACTTTATGATGCTTTACTTTCTGTGAAGCATTTCAAGTAAAAATCAACTTGAACATTGCAGTTCACTGACATCGTTAAAGTTCCAGATTAAAAGAGCTTTAAAAGAGGAGTTTCAAGACAATTTTCAAGTTCACATTGAAAGAAATAGCAGAGGAGAATAATGATATTTTCCTGGATTATAGATCATCAGAAAATATTCATAGACACTGTCTTTCCTGAGAATCCTCATTTAGATCTCTTCTATCTAAAATGATATTTTTCCCTTACCCTTCTTGAGGGCCTGGTATATTTAAAAATCACTGATTTATTAGAAGTACTTTCATGTACGAGCAAAAGAGAGCCCAAGGGAATGAAAATTCCTGGCAATGAAAATATGGATAGCTGTAGTGTTAATTTCTAAGCCGGCAAGTAATTATTTATATATTACATTCATTGTGTAGAGATCTAGCATTTATTTCTTTAAGTTCCCAGAAAGTGTCATGTCATAGCAGAAGAAAGTGACATAAAATTCTGAAAGATATTTTGAAGAAAATCAAAGCACAAATACAGATAAGAGACAAAGAGCCCAGACTTTCATTCTTGATTTAGCACAGCATTGTAAATAATAGAGAGGTTCTTGTTTTTTTCATTTCTAAATGGATTTTTTTTAGTGGTCACATATAGTCTAGAATAAGAAATTAGATAGGTAATGGTCCACACACAAGAAATGGGGAAACTGAACTGGCACAGCTGCAATCATCAACTTCCATCAGTCAGTGACTCCAACCTATTCATAAGGAATTAAAACACTGTAAGGTTCAACAGTATTATGGACCTGGAGCCCCCAAACCTTATGCAATATGAATTATCTTTCTTACTTTTAGGTAGTCTTTGTTCCATCTTGGTTATTATACGGGAAGCCAATTGAAAAAAAAAAAAAAAAAAAAAACTAAGGGGGATTAGAAAGCAGTCAAAGGATAACTATTAACAACCTAAATCTGCACCAGAGAGTTTACAATTGTGAGAATTACCAGGAGCTACTCAAGAAATTTGAGAGAGTGCCAGCAGGTTGCTAATTCAGAGGCACAAGTGTCATTTTTTGATCAAAAAGATCACAAAATCATAGGGGATTTATAAAGCTTCCAAGTTACCCTGTGCGGAGCCACAGGCATTAAAACTGCAGCTGGAATATATCAAAGGGGTGAAAGAGCAGAGCTCTGAAGCCTAGAGGGGAGAGAAGTTGGTAGTTTCAAGTTACAACTGAGATTAAAAACTACATATGTAAAGTTTAATTTTAGTATCATATTAATATTTTACAAGGATTCTCCAGAACTACTTTTGTGTGTGTGTGTGTGTATTTTTAAAGATAGATTCCAATAAGTAATGGCCTTTTCCTACCTCCTTCATCTTGGAATACCAGGACCATTCAAGCTCATTTTCAGACATTTCTTTCCAACTCCTCTGCAAAGGAAAGGCATAGCAGGGCACAACAGCAAGATAGGAATGCAGCCCTAATGCCCATCCTCAACAGTCAACCTAAGAGAAGGATCACTAAGCAAAATAATAAAGGTCATGGGACCAGACATTGCAACTCTCTTCCACTGGCACCAGCCTACAAATCGACTCAGACATCACTTATATTTACACAAAAATTTATTAGAATGAGAAGAGAAGGACTCCAAAGTGCATATTAAAGTTGTGGTGTACAAAACCAGCATACAAAAATTAGTAATGTTTATATATACCACAGCAAACAATCTGAAAAAGCAATCAACAAAGCAATCTCACTTACCATAGCTACAAAGAATATAAGATATCTATGAATCAATTTAACCAAAGAAGTGAATGATTTATATGAAGAAAACTATAAACACTGATAAAAGAAATTGAAGAAGACACAAAAATATGAAGAGATATTTCATGCTCATGAATTGGAAGAATTAATATTTTTAAAATGATAATACTACTCAAAACAACTTACAGACTTAATGCAATCTCTACCAAAACACCAATGGTATTCTTCACAGAAATAGAAAACACAATTCTAAAATTTATATGAAACCACAAAAAACCCTGAATAGCCAAAGCAATCCTAAACAAAAAAGAACAAAGCTGAAGACATCACAGTACCTGAACCTAAAATATATTACAAAGTTATAGTAACCAAAATCATCATGGTACTTGCATAAAAACAAAACATATACAAATGAAACAGAATACACAACCCAGATATCAATCCATGTATTTACAGTCACAACCAACTCATTTTCAACAAGGTGTCAAGGATATATAATGGAAAGGGAAGATTCTCCCCAATAAATGATACTAGAAAAACAGCATAAACATATGCAGAAGAATAAAACTAGATCCCTATCTTTCAGCAAATACATAAGCCAAAATTAAAATAGATTAAAGGACGGGAGTGATCAAGCACACCTGTATGTAGTCCTAGCTACTGGGGAGGCTGAGGCAGGAGGATTACTTAATCCCAGGAGTTTGAGGCTGCAGTGAGCTCTGATCATGCCACTGCACTCCAGCCTGGGTGACAGAGTGAGACCCCATCTCTAAAAAAAAAAAAAATTAGTATTTAAAAACCTGAATTTAAGAGCTGAAATTATGAAACATCTAGAAGATAACATCGGGGAAATGCTAAAGAACATTGGATTGGTCTGGGCAAGGATTTTTAAAACTGAGACCTCAAAGGCACAGGTAAATAAACTAAAATTAGACAACTGGGATTACATTAAGCAAAAAAGCTTCTACATAGCAAATGAATCAGTCAACAAAGTTAAAAGACAAACTACAGAATTGGAGAAAATATTTCTAAACTGTCCATCTAACAAGGGATTAATAAACAGAATATATAAGGAGCTGAAACAACTCAATAGCAAAAAAATCAAAGAATCAGTTTAAAAAATGAGCAAAAGACCTGAACAGATTTGTCAAAAGAAAACCAGCAGGTATATAAAAAATGGAGAACATTACAACTCATCAGAGAAATGCAAATTAAAAGCACAATGAGGTATCTTTTCACATCAGTTAAAATGGCTTTTTAAATGGAACATTATTTAGCCATAAAAATAATGAACAACATGAGCAACGTGGAGAAAACTTGAGATCATTTTGTTAAATAAAATAAGCCAGGCACAGAAAGACAAATATTGCATGTTCTCACTCATATGTGGGAGCTAAAAGAGTGGATCTCATGAAAATAGAGAGCAGATTGGTGGTTGCCAGAGGCCAAGAGGTATGGGGTTGGGGGTGGAAATGAAGAGAAGTTGATTGATTTGTATAAATATACAGTTAGAGAGGAGAAATAAGACCTAGTGTTTGAAGGTCAGTAGGGTGGCTATAGTTAACATTGATCTGTTGTACTTTCAAATTAGCTAGAAGAGAATAATTTGAATGTTCATAGCATAAATAAGAGGTAAATATTTAAGGATATGGAGATCACAATTGCCTTTATATGATCTTTATACATTATATAAATGTATCAAATTATCACATGTACCCCCAAAATATGTACATCAATTATGTATCATTAAAATATACAAAATCTCAGATAAGAAAAAGTAGATATAAAAATAACTAAATGAAAACTTTAGACCTGAAAAATATAATGATGAAGAAACTTCTAAGTTCAGTTGATTTCAATTGTGAATTCTACCAAACTTTTAAAGAAAAAATAGTACCAATTATAAACAGTCTTTCTCCACAAACAGAAAAAGAGGGAACACTTCTCAATTTATTTATGAAACTAATACTACCCTGATACCAAAATCAGATGATGAAAGTACAAAATAAGAAAATTACTGTTCAATATTCCTCATGAATACATAACAAAAATTTAAATCAAATATTAACAAATGGAATTTAACAATACATAAAAATAATTATACATCGTGGCCAAATGATATATACTACAAGAATGCAAACATGGTTTAATATTCAAAACTCTATGCAATCTACCACATTAATAGACTAAAGAGGACAAATCACATGATCATATCAGTTGACACAAAGAGCATTTGATAAAATTCAACACCTATTTATGATAATTTTTTTTAAAAACTCTGAAGAATTAGAGCTTTTTTTTTTTTAAAGCATTATGTAGGATGTTCCAGAACTTGATAAGGAGCACCTACAAAAGTCTATCGCTAACATGCACTTAATTATGAAATACCGAATGCCCTCAGATAAGGAAAAACGCATACGTCAACTCTCCCCACTTTTATTCAACAGAGTGCTGGAATTCCTAACCAATGCAACAGTCAAAAAAAAAAAAAAGGATATAGAATGCATCAATATTGGAATGGAAGAAATAAAACTGTCACTATTGGCAGATGACATAATTGCCTAACATAAAAAATCTCAAGGAATCTACAAAAATAAAACAAAATGCCTAGATATAATAATTTGTTATTGATTTAAAACTTTTATTCATTTCTAATGGACACATTTAATGCCATAAATTTCTCTTCAGCAAAGTGGCAGGATACAAGATAAACATATAAAAGTTAATTGTATATCTATAATCTAGAAAAAAAAAAGGACAGTAATTTAAAAATACAAAACCATCTATAATCACCAAAAGAAAAAAATACTTAGGTGTAAATCTACCCAAACATGTATGGAACATGTATATTGAAAACTACACAGAACTGATAAGACTGATGAATGAAATTAAAATAGATCTAAATAAATGGAAAGACATATTTTTTTAATGGATTGGAAAACTGAAGGTAATTAGAGATGTCAGTTCTCCCCAGATTGATATACAGGTTTTATGCAATCCTTATCAAAATTTTCAGACAAAGTATTTTGTAGAGGTAGGCAAGATTATTCTAAAATTTATGTAACAAGGCAAAGGCATTAAAATAAGTAAAAAGAGCTTTTTAAGAGAAGAATAAAATGAGAGAAATCAGTCTATCCAAATTTGAGACTTATTGTCCAGCTACCCTAATCTAGATTGTGTCATATTAGGGGAGAGATAGAGAGATATCCCGCATAGACACACATCAGTGTAAAAGAACATAGAACAAAAATATAAACCCACACAAACAAGCCCAAGTAAATTTTAGCAAAGCTGTAAAAGAAATTCAGTGGAGGAAGGAAATTTTTTTAGTAAGCAGTTCTGGAACAATTGAGTATACATAGGTTTAAAAAATTATTTTGCTGGGAAAATAAAACTTCTTTAAAATGTAAAGACTATTTTTAAAAAATGACTTCCAACTTGAACCTCATATTTTATTTTAAAAATTGATTCAAAAGGAATCAGGGACTTGGGTTTAAAATGTACAACTGAACATTTTTTAGAAAAAACAATTGTAAGAGAAATAAAATATTTTGGATCTGGGATTACAAAGAAAGTTCTTAGGTTTGACACAAAATGCACAATCCATAAAAGGAAAGATTGATAAATTTGATTTCATCAAAATTAAAACTTTTGCTTTGTGAAAATTCCTGTTAAGAGAATAAACAAATAATATACAGAATGGGATAAAATATTTACAAATCACGTCCAACACAAGACTAGCATCTAGAATATATAAGGAACTTTCAAAACTCTAATTAGAACATGGACAAAAGACATGAAGAGACTTGTCACTAAAAAAGGCATTCAAATAGCATATAAGCTCAGAGAAACATGTCATATATCATAAGCCATTTAGGAAATTTATGTAAAATCACAGTGACATATTACTATCCACCTATTAGAACTGCTAAAATAAAAATAATGACAACACTAAATGCTGGTAAGGCTGTAGAAAAACTAGATCACTCACATTGCTGGTGGGAATGTTCAATGGTACAGCCACTCTAAAATTAATTTGGCAGTTTCTTTTTAAAAAAACTAAACATGCAACTACCATATGTCTCAGCAATTGCACCACTGGACATTTATCTCAAAGACATGAAAACTTCCATTCATACAAAAACCTGCACACAAATATTTATATCAACTTTTTTTTTTCAATAAAACTTGAAACAAGCCTCATGTCTTTCAGAGGGTGAATAAACTGTGGTAGAGCCATTCCAAGAATTAATACTCTGCTAGAAAGAAAAAAAAAAAAAATGCTGACACATGCAAAAACTTGTTTGAATTTCCAGAGTATTACGCTGAATGCAAAGAGCTCATTGCGAAAGTTTATATACTATATGATTCCATGCATAGAACATTCGTAAGATCACAAAATTTAAGAAATGGGGAACAAATTAATGATTGCCGGGAGTTTTTGTAAGAGTGGTGGGGGGAGTTATGTGTGGTTTAAAATAAAACATGAGAAATCATTGTTCATGAAAATGTTTTTTTATCTTCACTGTTTCAGCGTCAATATCCTGGTTGCAATATTGTATATAGTTTCACAAGATGTTATTGGAGGAATCTAGGTAAAGACCAGTTTCTCGAAATTTCTGAAATTTCTCTGTATTATGTCTCATAATTCATGTGAATTTATAATCATCTCAAAATAAAAAGTTTAATCGAAAGTAATTTTAAAAGTTGTGATGGTTAATTTTATGTGTCAACTTGACTGAACCCCCAGATGCCCAGACATTTGGCCAAACATTCATTAGTCTGGGTGTGTGAGATTGTTACCGGATGAGATAAACATTTAAATCGATAAACTGAGTAAAGCAGATTGTCCTTCCTAATGTGGGTGAGTCTCATCCAATCAAATGAAGCCCTGAATAGAACAAAAACTCTGATTAAGAGGGAACTCCTGCCTGACTTCTTGAGCTGGGACTTTTTCCACCTTCAAACTCAAACTCAAACATCAGCTCTTCTTGATTACAAGGTTGCCAGCGTTCACACTGAAACTATGCCATTAGCTCTCCTGGTTCTCCAGCCTTCACATTTGAATTGGAACCACACATTGGCTCTTCTAGATCTCCAGCTTGTCAGTTATAGATGTTGGGACTTCTCAGCTTCCACAATCAAGTAAGCAATTTTTAATAATAAATCTCTTCCTATATATACATACATATATGTCCTATTAATTCTATTTCTCTGGACACCATGACTAAAACAATATGACAAAAAGCACTGGGAGTGTGTTTCAAGTATATAATTTAGGTCTGAAAAAGAATACTGTACATCATTTTTATTGTCTTTCACACAGAAAAAAAGAGAAAAATTAGAACATTATTTTTAAGATTACAATATTGTGTGTGTGTGTGTGTGTTTGTGTGTGTGTGTGTGTGTGTAAAGCCTCATAACAGATATTGCTTGTGTGGAGGTAAAGGCATGTTACAAGAGTGGGAAGATTTCGATTAATAAAATGTGTACCCAAAGAAGCTTAAAATACAAAAAGGGCAGTTGATCCTTCTTAAGTAAGTGCCTGTGTTCATTACCTATTCAGATCAGCATGTGGCAATTTTTATTTGTCAGTGAAAATCAATCAACTTCCACTTAAAAAAAAAGGTAGACTATTTTGGGTCATCAGTATGATTCAAGTGGTATTCTATTTTAGAAAAGTCATTTCTTTTTAAAGATGTTTTTAATATTCATGATTCGAACATTTAATTATGGTTGATATTAAATAAAAAAGAATGAGAGCACATTTTGACTTGCAAAGTTTGTAGTTCACTAAGAATTCATTAGGCCATACTCAGTAGTTTACAAGTCAATCTTCAGTTTTTTGAAATTCAGTTAAAGCATATTTAACTACAGATATACCTAATTGTAAAACTTTTTAAAAGTTTTTTTTTAATAAAACAATACTAAAGACTGTAGCTCTATTATAGAGTATACTTTATATTAAAGTATGATTCTTGTTCTCTATAAAAATATAAACCAAACCTCCATACATTATTTCCACATAAGTCATAAGAAAACAAAGTCAGATTTTCTTGAAAAATATTACATAAAGGTAAAAGGGATTTAAAAGTCAAAGAGATTTGGATTCAAACATCAATTCCTATCTAGTTTGGCCACTATAATGACAGTTACACACAGGTACTAACTTTGAGTGTTTACTACATGCCAGGTAATTTATATATCGTATTTCATTTGACTATTTTAATAATTCAGATATGGCTATATAGCTGGCCTCGTTTTATAGAAATGGGATCAGGCTGAGACTAATTGAAAGTCCTTGGATTACCTTCATTTTCTTGGTGTTTGTTTCTTCACTAATGAAATGAAGAAAACCTTATCTACCTCACTTTGTGATGAATTCTACACAACATAATATATATATAATACATTAAACTCAGTGCTGTGAACCTAACAGTCACTAAATAATATGACATCCCTTCCATTTTAATTAAAATATTATTCAGGTTCACTTCGTACACAGAAATAAGTCAGAATTAGTCTATGATGCCAGGTGAGGAGTCAGAGCATCCAAGAGGTGGCTGATCATGGTTGAGTGTTTACAGATTTACATTAACTGACTGGGTCAACTTCACGTGCACTAATACATACCTCTTTAAAAATAACCTGTGATATATGAAGAAATAAACAGTCCATTCAGGATTTTGGTTTCAGGCAGAAGAAGTTTGGTTTCTTATGGTATATCTGTAAGAAGTGGCTGACAAGAAATGGTATTGTGCTTTATATATTTATCAAATTAAAAATAAAGTCTTTGATTCATATTAAGATAAAATTTTTGAGGTCCCTAAAATTCAAATAAGAACTTTTCATGCAGCACTAAATGACTCCCTTAGGCTCATTGCTAATTTTAAAGCTATTAGACATAAGGGCTGTATTTCAAGGGAGGTATGGTCCTGAATTCATTCTTTTTCCTTTTCAGAGGGTAACTCATGAGGCTTTAACATTTAAAGTCAGTCAGCTCAACAGACCATGACAAGACTTGAATCTTCTTGATAAATACAAAAACACAATAAGAAGCTGTTTGACGGGGCTGTGTTGGGAACCGCTTTGAGCAAATCTTTGAATATCTAAGATGTTTAATTCCTAGAACAACAAAAAAAAATCTCCTATTTATCTTGATATCTTAAAATCTTTTTATTTGTAAATACAGCGTAAGAACATGCTGAAAGATATTTTCAGATTCATGGAGCTGGACCTCTGATTACTGATATCCTACATAGCAATATGCATTATTGCTTATTGAAATGCTATGGAACATTTATGTCATTACTTTGCCACAAAATCACATAACCAGTGTGGGACTTTTTGATCTTAACAAATGATTTAAATAACTTATTTATAAAATCATATGATTACATAATGTGTGATTACACATGATGCATTATATGTGAGGTAATACTCATACCACATTTTGCTTTAAATTACCATTAAATATTTTAAAAGTCACTGTACTTTGAAATATAAATTAATATCAAGGGGATTCTTTAACTTAAGATAATTAACAAGATTATTTTATTACTTATAAAAATAAATTTTGTGTCTTTCAAAGTACGGTTATGTTAGCTCAAGTGTAATAGAAAAAAGGTAGTTTTAACCACATAAGTAAAGAACTGAGTCTTTGATTTGAGTAATGCACCTCAGAAAAATCAAAATTACTTTGCCTCTCTGGAGATTTCAGGCAACAGTGTCTTTTTCCCTAGTTTGTTTTGGAAATTCCCTCAATGGCATTGGCATAAGGAATATTCTAGATGATGTGAATTATCTTTGTCGAGGCAGATTCTATTTCCTTCTAGAACACATAGGGGCACTGAAAAGACTGATCATGGCAAACTTTACTGTAGAATGGCCAGAAACAATAATAAAAAAGACCCTTGCACATTGAAACAAAACTAAAAAATAAAGAAATATAGCTTTTGACAATTACTGGACATTTCCTTTTAGGTAGTCATTGCCTTTATAATGCCACAGGGTTTTTACTGACTTCTTTGTCTTTGATTTCCCATAGCAGTGATTCACTCACATTCCCTTGTTAAGGCTTCTGAGATGAGTGGCATGAATCGGAGAGATTTGTTGAAGGATGATTAGGAAATCCTTTGCCCACAGAACATAGTTACGAGGTCCTTGTGGGATTGAACTCATGTCCTTGGTCTTCTTGATACCAGGCTCCGAAGAACCATAACAACTGGCCAAATATTACCATTCTACAAAGTTAATGAAACTATTATTTTTCTATAAGTCCTTAAAAGGACTTCTTACAATTTCATATACCTTCAAATCCCTCTGAATTTAAGAACAAATTTTAAGACTATTAAAAGCACCAATATTTTCCCTTTAATTCCTACCAGTGATATGCTTCATTCTAGGCTTACAGTAAAAAGCAATCAGATTACCATTAAATTTTTTTCTTCTAGAAGAGCTAAATGCTTCTTATGCTAGATAATCTCTTCCCTTGGTGTGCCTTCAGTTTCTTTACTTCAAAATAAGAAATTTAGGAGCTGTGATGTTTCCTAATAATTGTTGTAATATTCTCTTTCATTTTCTTTGCTTCTTTGTCCTTTAGCAGACACTTTTCATCTGTTGGTCTTATAATGTTCTTTGCCTCCCATCATTGCTCCTGATTTTCCTTTTTTATTTCCACAATAAAGAGATGGAAATAAAAGATATATTTTTTATCCAGATATGAAAAGGTGATTATCGGCTTTTTATTTTGTTCTTTTTCTTTTTGATAAGCCACTTTGCAATAATAGAAACTTTTGATTACCAAAGAGATCTTTGTATTTCAAATTAGCAAAAGTTTCAGAACAGAGAAAATGTAAACTTGAACTTTTTTTCCTCATAATATAGGGAATAATTCACACCAAGTCTCTCTCATAGCAGGTGGTATTGATAAGGAAATGTGAAATAAGCAAGATCATTATTTAGCAATGTAAGCTCTATTCTCCATATACAAACATACATAATTAAAGCAAAAAATCAGGTATACCAGGCTCTTTGATAGTTATTTATATAACTTAATGTTATATCACTGAAATTTACATTTTCAAGGCATCTGAGGAATACATAACATTGCTTTATGGGTCTATGCGCTTATGTATGTATTTTAGTTTACCTAATTGACATCATTTTTTAAATTCTGACAAATACATCGTACTTACTGTAGTTATATACATCACCATTTACTTACCCATTCAACTGATGATAAGCACCTAGATTGTTTCCACATCTTTGCTACTGCAAACAATGTTGATGTTGCAATGTACATTCTTTTACGTTTTTGTGAGAATATGCACAGGGATTTTGCTGGTACTAAATTTTTTAAGTACTACCAGATGACATTCTAGAATAGCTGCCCTAGTTAAACTTCTCAAATACACACATGCATGCACACATATACATATATAATATATAATTTTGGATCTTATATACAGTTGGATCTTTATTCAATATATTTTTATTTGCATTTTAATCTTTAATCCAATATTTCTTATGAATTAAACAAAACTAAAGTGAAAGAGAAAACTATGAGGTTAAAGAGAGAACACATGAAAGAAAAATAATTTCTTAAATAAGACACAAAACATAAATATTAAAAAATTTTTTGTCACCTAATGTTAATAAAATTGTTTGTACATTAAAATCAATATCTAGATATTTTCTCAGGCTAAAAAAACTATTTTTTTCTTTAATACTTGTAATGTACCTCGAATCTCATGAAAGAGCATTTTAGGAAATTCATCTAGAGAATTCCATGAAAACAATCTACAGTTTCATGTGTTGTTGATCTTCCATTTTGACTGTACTTAACTGCCATAAAATTCTGAGAGGAAAAGTTTTATTCATGAGTAAATACTTAAGTTGATGATATAAAGCTGTTAAAATCATAATGCCTATTAAATGTTGAAATATGTTGCTATCTCAGAGGGTAGAGAAGCCTAGCAAATATGCCTTACTCAGAAGTCACATGTTGTCAATATCCACATAGAAGAGGGCAATTTTATACATGGCTTCTATCAGATTAATTTGATTGACTTAGGCAAATCGATCCCCAAAGTCAAACTTTAATATGTTTTTATTTTCAAAATGTCAGTTAATCTTTCCATACTGTAACATCCCTTAAATATATGTTTCACTTTCTATGTCAGTCCAACAAAAGATAATTTAAGCAGCAGCATATTTTATTATAATAATAATACCGTAAGCATACTAATAATAACGTATGATTGGTATATTTATTGATCAACCTCCTGCATGCCTGAGACTTCCCATTTGTTACCTCATCTGAGCTTCAGAACACCATGAAATAAGGAATATTATCACCATTATCAGAAAGGAAACACTAAGAGAAGTGGAGTAACTTGATGAATGTCTCATCATTTTTAAGAGGCAGAGCCAGAACAGTATGATTGCATCAAATCTGCTTTTTGTTTTCACTGTACGTCCACTTTCCAAAATAATCCTATGAAGGTTAATTTTGTGTCAGTTTGGCTGGGTCATTGTGTCTAGATACGTTGTCAAACATTATTTTTGATGTTTCTGTGAGAATATTTTTGAGTAAAAGTAACATAACAAAATATAAATTTTAGTTTTACTAGAGAAAGTATTTCTATATTTATACTGGAATTTTTATTGATGCTTGGGGATTTCCAAATAATATCATCATAGTCTGTAAATTTGAAATTGTCCCAAGATAAAAACCGTAATAAAAAAGGATGTTAACAGTTTTTCAGGAAATCATTTTAATTTAATCAAACCATAACCAAAATTAATAGTTTTCAGATTTATTTTTAATAAATCATTTTAGCCTCATGACCAACAAGAATAACTGTCTTAGATAACAGATATTTCTGAGTTTAAACCATTATAATGAAGTGGCCATAGGAATGGCTGATGAAAAAGAGGCTATTAGTTTTTAAGTCTTCCTAAGGAAAAGATATTTCTTTCTTATCTTTGGATCTTCAACATTTAGCATAATCTGTAAATATACTTAAAGGCATGACCTGAAGCTTTCCCATTCTTCATGCCTACTTCACATGCCTTTCTATATTCTACTTTGTTCTAAATACTGTGCCAAGTTGGGAAATGAATCAAAGACCCAATCTAAAGTCAGCTCAAAGCTTTAATATATTTTCTAATCATACTTTCTTTGGACCATCAAAGATAATGAGGTAATTGAGCTTGTAATAGAATTTACTTATTTCCAAGAGAATGGAAAGTTTCAGAATCACTAGACCAAATCCTTCATTTTCTAAACAAGAAAATTGAGACTCAGAAAGGTAACTTAGCTCAGGTCATACTTTTAGTTTTGGCAAAGTCAAGGTGAGAGACATTTTCCTTTTTCTTACAGTTCTTTATACTTTCTTATAAATTACCACCCTTCTGCCACATGAAATATCTTATTGGGATAATAAAAGACTATACAACTTATTATATTACCCAGATAACTGGGAGCTGATTGTGCACTTTCTCCCCAAATAGAGCAGTGTTCCAGAGTTTCATAACTCCATTAAAGTAAATAATTAACATTTTTTAAAAGCAAAATTGAGTATTTGCCAATTCAAGCTCTGATTATGTTATTTAAATTATAAATGCACTTTTGAGTGTTAGGATGTATTTTTAAGGCCTTCTGATTGTTATAGTGCAGGGATTTGGAGAAAAGATAAGTGCCCTTCAATGGTAATGCATTTCACATTTTTAATATAATACTTTAACCAATATGTTTATCTTTAATTCCCTCCTAATCCTTTAAAAATGATGTCTATGATGTGTTATTCATAAACTATTTTATATAGCATATAATTGGATTTTCCCATAGTACATTAAAAGTATTCCTTTCATAACTCTTTTTCAGTTCCTAACACAAGAACACCTTGTACAAGTAATTAAGAGAATGGAATGTACCTAAATTTAGTTACCATCTAAAAACATTCAGTTTAATGAATTGTATATCTAGCTTACACATGACCTTTGGAAAAATTTGGAAAAACTAACAATGTAGTATATCATGGAATATTACTCAGCTATAAGAAATAACGGTGATATGGCATCTCTTTGGTTCTCCTGGAGAGAGTTGGAACCCATTCTATTAAGTGAAGTATCCCAAGAATGGAAAAATAAGCACCACATGTACTCACCAGCAAACTGGTTTCCCTGATCATCACCTAAGTGCACATTTGGGAATAACACCAATTGGGTATCGGACAGAAGTGGGGGCAGGGGGGAAGCGATGGGTGTATACCTACTTGATGAGTGCGATGCGCACTGTCTGGGGAATGGACATGCTTGAAGCTCAGACTCGGAGGGATGGAGGGGCATGGGCAATATATATAACCTGAACTTTCATACCCCCATAATGAGCTGAAATAAAAAGAAAAAAAAAACTCACAATGTAGCAAAGTGATCAGGAGAAGGGATGTCCTTCAAACTGATGCAATTCTCAAGGACATATAATACTTATAACTTATGAATAATTTACTTAAATGAAAATTGGGATTCTCTCCTCTATAATTTTGAGTCCTCTAGTTGCAGTTATACAAAGCCTTGGCCTCTCAATCTGCCAGTGAGGAAAAATTCAGTTTTTTCCTGCTGGATTCCTGACACTTATTTGGTAGAATCTAACAAATTGAAGAATTGGGAAGTTACCAGACAAGCTCAGTAAGACAGAAAAGGGTGGAGGCGGGGAGGAATACATATTGGAGGACAAGGATTTACAAAAAAGGAAAATCAGATTCAAAAACATGGGAATAAGAGAGGAGGGAGAAATATTGAGTTGACATTGGACTAACGGCAGACACAAGCGATAGTAACAGTGACCAACATTTATAGAGTGCTTATTATTCTTATGCTAAGTATTTTCCATGCTTCAAGTCATTTAATTTTCTGAACAACTCTAAAATATAGGTATACTTATTGCTAGTTTTCACATAAGGAATAGGATGCACACAAAGGTTACATAAAATGCCCAAGGTCACAAGTGCTTACTTTGATGGAGTATGGAATTATTCGTGGAGAAATGAGAAATCAAATCCGGATATCTGACTCCAGAGTCTGTATTCAGTCATCAAGAAAGATCTTAGAAAAAAATCGTGTTGTATTAAAGTGAAGTTCCATTTGTCACACTGAGAAACTGTCAACAAAATTAAACTTAAAGGACTTCTTGATAGGTTGTGGTTTATTGGAACGTGACATCATGCCAATATTGTATCACATGGTAGTTCATTATAAGAATTACATATATACATATTAATTTATATAATTTATTTACTCACGATTGACAACACACACCTCTATCCATAATTTTCCAGTTGTGATTGTCATACTGACAAAAAATTTCCATAAGAAGAAAATAGATATTTAATAAGTAGTAAAATATAATTTATTAATGATGTCAAACAATTTATACACATACACCCACAAATATTATGGATTGACCTAATCATGATTGATGAATCTTAAAAGGTTAAATGAGAATATTTGCAAAGTTTTTTTTTGCTAAAAGATAAATTTTTTTCTGTCACATCTATTATATCTAGTTTATTGTGTAGTTCATTAGGAACTAATTTATTGTCGCTGGTCCTATAATTGCAAAAGCAGGCTTTCTAAAGGGGCACAATTAATGAGGCAATTGAACATATTGTAATACAATGCTTCTTTGTTTCTTATGGTGACAGAAATAAATTTGCACACCACTATTTGTAGGAGTAAATAGAGTAATAATTATAAAGCATTTCATTAAGATTAACTGTAATTGATTTGATTAATTTCACTGACATGCCAAATACATTATTGAAATTATAACTACTTGAAGTCTTTAAAATAAGAAGGAAAGATCATTTTTGTGTGTGCTTGTGTATGTGTATAAATCTATACACATGTGTGTATAGATTTTATATATATAATCAGCCTATATTAATTTATGTTTGATTTTAAAATATTTGGAGATTATTTACACAATTTACAATATTGAAGTTTGCTTTCTGAAGAAATTTAGTTTTCCCATCACAGCTGGTATTATAATGAAAATTAAATAAAAATAATAAAGTCCCTGGGGTTTCTTTTTCTGTTATTCTATGAATATTTTGTTTTCATTGCTTATTCATCTAATTTTTAATCACCCTTAATGAAAATTTTATTTTTAGCATAGTTATATAAGCCTATGAAGGATTATTCTCAATTATTTTTCTTTTACAGAGATTGAAGTCTGTTAAGATTAACATTTATTTTGTTTACTTTTTTAGGTTGTGATGGGTTATCCTTCCATAGGCAGTGAAGGGAGGCAAGATCATGGCTTGCAAGCAATCCTCTGTAGGGAAGGAGGCTGCCATGTGGAGTTTCAGGCTCCCTGACCAGCCTTTCCTCTCTTAATTTAACTTTACAGTAAGCAGAGAGATGGTTGGGCTGCTTTGCCAGGTTGTAATATAGTGTAGAAAATGTAACTCTGGATAGATTTAGAGTTTTCCAAAGAGTGGATTGAATTTCGCTATCATTTAGTAAGTCCATTGATTAAGCATAAATGAGAAAATGTCTCTGTAAAAATAGAAATGAGCCTTTGTTTTCTGTAATTCACACCAATTTTCCACATATATAAAGCCAAAATGACAGAGTAGGCACAAATTGCAGCCATTAGAGCAGTGGTCCCTAACCTTTTTGGCACCAGGAACCAGCTTCAAGTAGGACAATTTTTTCCATGAACTGGGGCAGGGGAGCAGTGGGAGGGCGGGCAGGGGGAGTTCAGGCAGTGACAGGGGGCCCTGTTTTCCCAACACGGTATGGACCAGTACCAGGCGGCAGGAGTGGGAGACCACAGCATTAGAGGATTTTTGACAGAATTATAATATAATTATAATATATTGGTACATAAGCAAGGATGATAATGCATTGAGTATAGACCTAAGATGGGTAAGGAAAACAACAGAGAGATAGGAGGATATTGCAAAGATTCTAATGAAAAGGAATTGAGGCTTGTACCAGGGTAATATAGGTGGAGATGGCAAAAAGTTTTCCAAGTCTGAGTATTTTTAATAAACAATGCAAAAAGAATTTGATGTGGTGCATAAGAGAAAGAGTAGTAAGTCAAGCAAGATTCTCAGAACCAAGATCTAAATACCTGTAAGAATAGAGTGGTCAATAACTAAGGTGGGTGAAACTTGTGAGAGTAAGTAAAATTTTTGTGGAAAAGAGACAGCTCACTTTGGGACATGTTAAGTTTAAAAACCCTGTTAATTATTCCAATGAAGATGTTGATTAGCCCATTGGATATATGAGGCCAAAAACCAGAGAAGAGGTCTGGAGAGAGATATGTGTTGGGAGTTATTAGCACAAAAAGAACTTATGGGTTGTAAAGCCATTAGACTTGAAGACAGCATAAAGGGATCTGTTGTAAAATGAAATTGTAGAGAAACAGATTCTCAGGCAATGGAAAGTTAAGAGGGCTGAGACATGAGGAGGAATCAGAAAAATGGATTGAGAAGGAGCTGACAGAGAATTAACTGGAAAAGCAACAAATTGTGTTGTTCTAAGAGCCAGTGAAGACAGTATTTGAAGGAAAAGGGAGAAATTTAACTGTTTTGTGCTGCTGCTCAGTCAAGTAAGATAAAGAGTAAGATATAAGCATTGATACCCTTAATAAAAGTAGTTTCCCTGAAACTGTAGATATGGTAGCTTGCCTGGTGCAGCTTCATGTGGGAAACAGAGACAAGGAGTTTAGAAACTCTTCTAACAAATTTTTCTATAAAGGCAGGAAAAAACATAGTACAATACCGAGGCAGGAGAGTGCAATCAAGAGAGTTTATTCTTTCCTTAAGATGAGAATATGTTGGTGTATTTTTGAAGATGTTCCAATAAGGACAAAAAAAATCAATAATGCAGAAGAAGAGGGAAGAAAGGAGTCATGGCTTGACTTGAGTGTTTTCTCTATAGAGGCGAAGAAAGGGGACAAAAATTGAAGGATAGATGTTTTATTCATACTAAGAGAAAAAAGGCAGATTATATGAAAATGTATGTAGTTGGGTAGATTTCTGTGAAACTAGTGGAATTTTTTTTTTCTGATTACTTTAAATTTTTCAGTAAAAAAAGGAGCAAGGTCATCATCTCAGAATAAGGATAGGAGATGTGTTGGAGATTTGAGGGGAGAAGAGCAAGTGAGAACAAAATCCCAGGGAAAAGAAGAGTTAATGGCTGGAGGAATACAGTATGATTCACATGTAGCATTAAAGAACAGAGGCTGGCTATCATAGATTTCAGTTAAAATTTATCAGAGACATTGTATTTTTTTTTTTTTCAGTACCATTTGGTTGCAAAATTGTGTGCTTGAAGTAGACAAATGAAAGCCTTGCCATTGGCTCTGGTTTAGCCAAGTAACCCAGAAACTTTTAAGATCTTCTTTCTTCTGTATGATTTTTCTTCTCACCTAGTGTGGAAAAATGTATGTAACTGAAAAGTAGGCAAGTACATATGATCAAACAATGATCTTCCAAACTTACTGTTTATTCCCTGAGTAGGTAGGCTTACACTTTGAATGTCAAAAACTTAGAGATTTAATAAGTTTTTTTAAATTTTAGAATAGTTTATATTTACATAGTTCTTACAAAAGTTAAGAACAGAGGACAGAGTTACCATATACTCCACTCAAACTTTCTCTTATTGTTAAATTTTGTCACTTTTGTTACAACTAATATGCTGATATTAATGTTTTAAGACAATACAATTAGTAAATAATACATTTAGTACATAATATTAAACTCTATAATTTATTCATATTTCCTTAGATTTTACCAAATGTATTTTTTCTGTTTCAGGGTCCTACCCAGGAAATTGTATTTAGTCATTATACTTCCTTAGGCTCCTCTTGGCTGTGACAATTTTAGATCTTCCTTATGTTTTTAAGGAGTACTGGTCAGGTATTTTGTAGAATGTCCCTCTGTTGGAATTTTTCTGATTTTATTCTCCTGGTTAGACTATGATTATGTGTTTTTAGGGGGAAGACCACAAAGGTAAAGTGCCATTTTCATCATATCATATCATATCAAAAGCATATACTATCAACAAGACTTATCACTGTTGATGTTAACCTTGATCACCTGGTTGAGGTAATGTTTATTCTGTGTCTCTACCATAAAGTTATTCTTTATTTCCATACCATAATCTTTGGAAGGAAGTCACTATGCACAATCGTCATTTAAGAAGTGGGATGTTATGCTCATTTCCTTGAGGAAAGAGTAACTACATAAATTTTCTTAGGCACAAGAGATTTATCTATTTGTTCCTATATTTATTCAGTCTTTATAATAGTTTGAGTTATAATAAAATACTGTATCATTTATTTTGTTGCCCACATTTCTCAACTTTGGTCATTGGAAGTACTTTCAGTTGATTCTTGTGTACTGTTGAAATATCCCCATCGTTGTGAGTTTTTCAGTTTTGGTGTTTGTTTTTGTTTTTGAGTACTTTCTCATTTTCTGGCACTACAAAACACTCCAGGCTCATCTTGTATTAATATATTCTTCACCCAGCACTAGACTCAGCCATCTCTCTAAGGAACCCTGAAAAATCCAGATATTTTAAATTAAAAAGACTTTTATACATTTTTCTGTCCTAATATTCTTCTCTAAGGCAATAGTGGATGCGTGGCTTTCTATATATATTGCAATTAAACAGAAATATATATCCTAATTTAACAAATTAGCTCAACAGTAACAAGAAGAAAAATAACAGAAATAGCTTGCATTTACATAGACCCCTTTAAGATCAGATAATATTTTAAGTACTACAATTGTTAACCCATTTAATATCAACAACCTATAAGGTGGTGTAATGGGACCCTGATAAGTGTTTTATCTCATGCAACCCTTACAACAAAACACAATGAGGTTATTAATTATTACTGTTTCCATTTGGGAGTTGAGGAACTGAATCCTAGGCTTATATGGATTTTAGTTCAGGGATTTTAATTCAGATTTATCAAATTCTCAAATATGAATTCTTATTTACTAAGAAAAGATTATTTCCTTGGCTATATTCATGCTTGGAAAAACAAATAAGATTATCTTCATTATTTCTACTGCAAAATAATGGAATTGGATGTTAATATCTAAAGGTTCTTTTAAATTGTAAATACCATAATTTGCTGATTTCCTCAATTTCTCTGATGGTGTCAGATGCCTTTGTCTCTGTATTCATTTGTATCTTGTATATATGTCCAGTAAAGGATTTATCACATGGAACCAATCTATTTTGTTACATATCTTTCTCTACATGGTTTAATCACCTATATAACCCAGATTAATTTCTCGTATCTATCATAAAGATGATAAAGATTTTAGTTTAATGATTAAATGAGCAGAATGTCAGTGCTAAGATATTCATAGACAAGTCACTCACTAAGTCATTTTTGAAAGTATCAAAGAGGTTTAAATATAATTGCTCATAAGGGTTCTCATATCGTGGCCAAATCTATATCATTAGTCTTAAAACTGGATATTTTAACAAACTTAAATATTATAAAAGAAGCAAAAATATTTAGGAGGGTAAAAGACAGCAGGTATTTCTTTGATGTTATTTATTAAAAGTATATATAAGATACAATATGGGAGGGGAACAAATGTTGCTTTCTAAGCAATAGAAATTTACATAGAGTAATTGATTCCAACTTCAATCCAATTTTACTAACATATATTTTCAGTATAATTTATGACTCCTTCATTTTGAAATACTTATTGTATTTTTAAAGGTAGATTGGTAAAGATCAGCCCAATTCTCTGTTTAACTTATCTAATGCCTGAGCTTTAATTGAGTTTATCCATCAAAGTCACATTTCATCTGGAGAATGGATGTCAGCTACAGCACTTAGCAATGATGAAGGAAAGGACTTTAAATTAACTAACCATGGTGTCTTAGGACAAAAAGCCTATATTCATGGACTGCTTAGAACTTTAGTTCAAATATTTAAAAAAAGTTTAATATTTAATAATACTCAAATACTGGTTAAAAGTAGTCTCACTATAAATTGAAGGCATATGATAGAATATTTAAGGCCAGTAAATGTATATGTCTTACCATGCTACTTTATAGAGTTGTGTCAATATGTATAAAAAAAATTTAAGTCAGTAGCTCTATAAATAACTTATGCAAAATGTAATATGCTTTGATCTGCATATTTAACACATGCCTTGATGGTGATACAGCAGTCCCCTCCTATCCATGCTTTAGTTTTCTCAGTTTCAGTTACCTGTGGTCAACCTCAATCCGAAAATATTAAATGGAAAATGCCAGAAATAAAGAATTTGTAAATTTTAAATTGCATACTATTCTGAGTAGTATGATGAAATCTCGTGCTGTCCTACCTGGGATGTGAATCATTCCTTTGTGCGGTGTATCCACACTGTACACACTATCTGCCTGTTAGTGACTTAGCTGTCTCAGCTGTCAGATAGACTGACATCATGTATATAGGTTTTGGCATTATCGTGGTTTCAGGCATCTACTGAGGGTCTGTCGTTGGAACATATTTTTCGAGGAAAAGGTGGAGGGCACTGTAAAACTGTCAACATAATCAGGATACAAAATTCTTTCTGTTGATAGTTTAAACAGAAGTAGCTTAGAGAATGAAGACCTTGAAGGAAGGAAACCATACACATTGTCTGTATTTTCTGGGTAATTATCACTACCTGTGGCTAGTGTGTAGTTATTTCTCCAGTTCTAGAATGCATAGTTAAACATTTTTGGCAAATGACAAAATTCCTATATTGACTGCATAACTCATGGAGTAAGGGCTGTTATGGTAGGAAAGGCCAAGTAGAAGCCTCTACTTATCAAAATAATATACGTAAAGCAATGTCACATATCTGGAGGGATATCAGAGATCTGTGCCACCATCTAGGACTTGACAAATACAATAGTGTTGATTACCACCATGTGCCCATTTAACTTACCTATTTGGCCTATGCAAAAGACAGAGGTATTTGGAGAAGGACAACGTAGTCACGTAAACTTAACAATGTGATTGTAATCGTTGTTTTGAATGTGAATTCTGAACACACACACACACACTGATACACAGCACTTGATCTGACTAAGCTGTTATTTTGTACATCTGCAAATAAAGATCATCTGAAATAGTTTGTTTTCAGATGGCATAGCCAACTATACACCTTCATAGTATTATTTCAAAGCTATCTAAATTCCCTGCCTTCATGCCATAACCTCTGTAAGGAATTGATCATCTTTCTCTTCCATATAATATTACACTGGTCCATTGGTGATATCATGAAACTGGAGCTGGTGAAAACAAAGCAATAACTACTTTTACACCTTGGTAAGGCATATGTGAGCCAAACTTTAAGTGCTTGTCAGTTCAGTGACATTTCTAGGGGTTCAGTGATCTGGGACATGTCAATATAATTTAGGGTAAAGGGCAAGTTGCTCCATCTGGTCTTTCTTACCACTGAGAAAGAAACATCATGACTATTGGTCTTTTTTAGAATTTGGAAGAAACATAAACTTTATTTGCATTTGCTACCTATACCAAATTACGGAATAACCCAAGAGGCTAGAGTTTTAAGGGGGAGGGGGCAAAACAAAAGAGGAGTTTTCAACAAGTCCAAAATACAATGAAAGCTGTTCTGTCACTGGGTTTTATAATCAGAAGATCTCATGGTGTTCTAAATGTTGGTGGCAGATAGGAATGTGTATGGAAGGTGAATTAAAACACAGACATTTATAATTTGGTTCATAACTATACTAGTCTCTACATATAATTACTTTCCTTTGAGAAACAGCTTGTGGCTTTCTATTGAGCTTCAACATGGACCAAATATTTGACCATGTGTCCCTGGGCCACAAAGTCACCATGACCAAATTTATGTCCAAGCCATAAATTTGTCACACATAGTTGTTTCTGTCTCCAAATGGAATATGAGAACAGTCATGAGCAGGTCCCGAAGACACAAATAAGTTTCATGAGTAGATAGCTCGGATACCCATGAATCCTATTTTTATGACATTGCCTTCTCTCTCAGCTAACATATAGGGTCTTGCGGAGAATTCCCTATAACCAGTTGTTTGTGAAATAAATTATTCAGGTCTGATTTACAAACAGTATTTCTAGATATGCTTTCACTGCCTGAGTGAGTGTCTGTAGAACCACAGCCCCACTCTGAGGTGGCTGTAGTGCTATGAAGGACAATAGTGAAGAGAAACCTTGTCAGTGGACAGAACTCGAGGTAGAGTACTTGAATGCTCATTTTTCTTGGGCATGGACAGAGCCAGAGATGTAAACCTAATTGATTCACATACTCTAGCTAATGGTTTGGCAGGATGATAGGGGACTTGGAAGGAACACAGTTCAATAATTGGATAATTGGAGACAAGGTAGTCTAGGGAATAGTTATGCTAATGGACCTCTTCAAATGGTCCCAGAATATGAAAATATTTATCTCCAATATGAATGCTCACCAAAGAGTGACCTCAGCAGATGAAAATCTTAATAATCAGGTGGACAAGATAGCAGTTTGGTAGACACCAGTAAGCCTCTTTTTCCAAATACTTCTGTCCTTAATCAATAAATTGATGGATAAAATGACCATAACAGAAGGAATGGAGTCTTGGTATGGACTAAGTAACCTGGATTTTTGTCCACAAAAGTGGATAAGGCTAAAACTGCTGCCTAGTGCCCCAATTGCCAACAGTAAAAACCACACAGAGCACCTAATATGACATCATTCTCTTGAGGAATCAGCCAGCCATCAGATGGCATATTGATTTTCTTGGACCTCTTCCATCATGGAAGAGGTGGTACTTTTTCTTAGTGGGATAGACAGTTCCTATGTATGTTAAATTGCCTTTCCTGCCTGCAGTGCTTCTACACAAAAACACAATATGTGGTTTTATCGAACATCTTACTCATTACCATGTTATTCCTTACAGCATTGCTTTCAACCCAGAAACTTATTTTATGGGAAATGTAGTGTGCCAATGACCCACTAACTGTTCATGGAATTCACCATGTTTCCATCATACTTAAGTAGCTGGCCTGATATTAATAGTAAGATAGAATGGCCTTTTAATAACATAATTGTAATACTAACTGGGCAACAACTTGCAGTGTTGAGTAATGTCTTTCAGGATGTGTCATATGCTCTGTATTGGTGACCAATATATGGTGTTGGTTCTCTCAGAGCCAGGTTTGTCAATATAGAAATCAAGGAGGGAAATATGACTAGCCTTTCTACTACCTTTTATGATCTAATAAGGAATTTTTGTTTGCAGTTCCCACAATTTTGTATTTTTCTCATCTATACTCCTTAGTTACCAAAAGATGAATATTTTCACTAGGGAAAGCAAAAGTGGTTCCCTTGAATTAGAAGTTGAGAGTGCCACCTGGAAACACCGAAATGCTCATGTTAATGAATCAAACAGGCAAGGAAGTAGGTGTGAATCCTATCAAGCCTGGGGGAAACTGATACTATTTATCAAGGGGAAATTGAGTTGTGAACTCACAATGAGTATAAAAAGGAAAATGTGTGGATTGCAAGAGAACCTCTGAAGAAATTTAGTACTCCCATGTTCCATGATAATAAGCCAAGGGAAACTATAATAAACTTACTACAGGCAGAATTGCAAATGGGCCAACACATGGTTGCCAGATATAGTAAATAAATACGGAGTTCTCACTTATAATTAAATTTCAGATAAATAGCAGTTTTTTTCTTTAGTTTAACTATGTCTCATGCAATATTTGACATATACAGTTGACCCTTAAACAACCTGAGTTTGAACTACACAGGTCTATTTATACTCAAATTTTCTTCCACCTCTGCCACCCTTGAAATAGTAGGACCAACCCCTCTTCCTCTTTCTGCTCAGCCTACACAACATGCATGCAAGGAGGATGAGGACCTTCATGATGATCCACTTACACTTAATGAATAGTAAATATATTTTCTCTTCCTTATGATTTTCTTAAAAACATTTTCTTTTCTCTAGCTTACTTTATTGTAAGAATTTAGCATATGTACATAGGAAATACAAAATATGTGTTAATTGACCATTTGTATTATCAGTGAGGCTTCTAGCCAACCATATGCTATTAGTAAAGTTTGGGGGAAGTCAAAAGTTGTACAGGGATTTTCAACTACAAGAGAGGGATTGCCAGTGACAGGACATTTAGGGATGGGGAGGATGTGAAAGCTGACAGGGATTCACTGAGCCACATTAAAAAAAAAAGGATAAAAAGGTTTTTTTAAACATAAGAAAATCAAATATTCAATGTTAAACAGCCTATGTGTGTTATAATTCATTGCTTCTATCTCTTCAAAAATATTGAACAATTTCACAAAAGCCTCATGTGTTTAGACTTTTAAAGAGAATTCAAAGAAAAGGGCTGAGTCCATATTTGGGTTTACACAGCAATAAAGATAAAGCAACAGCTGCAAGATGCATGAGTGGAGACAAGCAGCAAGAAGTGATCATAAAAAACATAGCAGTTTGAGGAATTTATAAAATTTCTAGGAAGGACTTTATGCTTTTCTAAAGAAAATGGCATAGAGTAGGAATTCAAGTACAGTATATCTTAGCCTAGATCCTAATGGGTTGATCAGCCCACCTGGTGAGTGCTTTACACAACCTTATGACACTTTTACAGGGTGGTGGGTACTGTATATTTGTTGCCAACCAGTGTAAGTGGGAAAGAAAAAAAAAGTTCTTTAATTCTAGTTCATCAGAAATTAATTAGATAGAAATATTACAATTATATAATTATTTCAGCACCCGTGAAATTAGCAAATTATTTAACAGAAAATGGAACTTCAGAGCTGTTAAGTGTGTTAACTAAGATTTGCCAACTGAGACAAAAGAAAAATTCCAGGGCTGTGGCACTTGCTTAAGTGTCCTTTCCACCATGTTATAATCCTGCTGATCCTAAAGTCCCCCTAGGTCTTGGGATTTCTTAACTAACACCTACTTGCCTGCTCTTAAATTTTCTAACTGAAGTAGTTAATTAATTCTCAGTTAATAGCTATACTAATGACTTTATTTTTCATACAACATACTCCATATATAAAATATATATGTATGTGTACATATATGTGTGTATATATATGCTCTCTTTCAGATAACCTTCCCTTATTCATTCTTTCAATCAATCAAAAAACATGTTGAACACCAATTATATGTGTAAGCACTATTCTAGATACTGGAAAAACAAGAGCAAACAGGAAAAAAACTAATATATTCTTCATATATGGTACATTCTTTTGGGAACACCAAGGCATAAAGTTTTTCTTCAGAAATCAACATTTATTTGTTAGCAGCTTATCAATACTACAGGCATAACATCTAACATTTATTTAATACTTAATGAGTGTCAAAGACTACCTGTGACGCTTTAAGTCCTTAATTTACTCTTCATTCGAACCCTCCAAGCTTAGTGCTTTTCTCAGCTTTACAAATGAAGGAATTGAGGGATAGAAAATTGAAATAACTTGTTCAAGGTTACAGGGCAAATAAGTAGCAGAGCCAGGAATGAAACCCAGAGAACATGATTCCAGCACGTGCTCCTAATCACTGTATGTGACCTCTGTTTATCTCCCTTGCAGAATGATGGGAAATACGGAAATATCAGAATACTTCCTAATGAGATCTTATTTAATGCATGTATAAGCTGACTTTTCTCTTAAAGATATAATCCTTATTTCTGTGTACACATATTTAATACAATTATACATACAGTTGTTTATAATATGAAATCATTAATAACACATAATGTGAGGAGTGTGATCATTCAGTATTCTTAGATATAAGCAGAAGTAATGACATAAAAAGAAAGTGAAACACTCCTCTTCATTGCCAGGGAGAGCATTTCACTCGCTTTACTGCAAAACGAACAGCCAGAGAGCACATGACTAGATGAGGCTAAAAGCACACATACACTACTATGCTTTTTTAAATGAAATATTCAGCAGCAAGATGAAATAAGTGACCATGAAAAGGGATTTGTGGACATAAAATTAAAAGATAGATTCTGTCAGAGCATTTCACGGAATTGGAAAGGGATCTCACCTCCAGGCCGGCTGGTGGCGATGAAGCTATAAGAGAGAGTTCCAGCAATCAATCTCAGTACAGCTGCAATCAGAAGAGCAATCAGAATTATGTTTTTTGTAGGTTGGATTGCCAGAGAAAAAGAAATTAGATGAATGTGTCAATAACAGCCTCTATGTGCACCTGGTAATTCATTGTCCAGATAATAAATTTAGCAAGATCAAAAATAAAATCATTAAACTTTAAGAAGTAATTTCTAAGTTTATTTAAGGTCACCCTATTTAGAATGAATGGTAGAAATATCTTACATAGGAGAGTTTTAAAAAATTGTTAAATGATACATGAATGAAAATAAGGGAAATAAATTTCTTGTACATCTCCACCAGACACCAGAATTAATTTCTAAAGATAAAAATAATTTTAATGTATTTTTTTTTTTTTTTTTTTTTGAGACAGAGTCTCACTCTGTTGCCCGTGCTAGAGTGAGTGCCGTGGTGTCAGTCTAGCTCACAGCAACCTCAAACTCCTGGGCTTAAGCGATCCTACTGCCTCAGCCTCCCGAGTAGCTGGGACTACAGGCATGCGCCACCATGCCCGGCTAATTTTTTGTATATATATATTTTAGTTGTCCATATAATTTCTTTCTAATTTTAGTAGATACGGGGTCTCACTCTTGCTCAGATTGGTCTCAAACTCCTGAACTCGAGCGATCCACCCGCCTCGGCCTCCCAGAGTGCTAGGATTACAGGCGTGAGCCACCGCGCCCGGCCTAATGTATTTAGAGCATATACCTTCCTACTACTATTAACAAAATTAAAATATGATGTGAGTGTAGGTCTGTATGTGTGGATTTCCTACAAGAAAAAGTAGCAAATAAACATAATGTAAGTGCAGTCTGACTATGTGAACCCTGAGTATCAGAAGGTAAAATTATTCTCAAAATTCTCAATATCTTTCATCCTCTATTTTTCCCATTTATGTTTCAGCCAAAATTATATTAGAAATAGATCCCTCAATCTGCATCCCCATTTTGTTTCCCTTAATTTGTTATATTGGGTTTGTAAGACTCATAGATTAGCAGATTAAAATGTGTGTAACACATTAGAACTGTTTCAGAGCCTCAAAGAAGATAGGTGTACCACATCACTCTCATTCCTTCCCTCTCTGTCACTCCACTCCTACTTATCAGCACTTGTGGTCCCTTAGGTCTGGGGCAAAAATGGTGGCAGGAAACACCTAATGCATTTTCTTTAACTACTTTCTCTTAGGCTCATTAATTTTGAATTTGCCTCTTCTCTCACAGATATTTCAATACGTTCTAATTAAGGGGTAGATAAGACTGTACAAAAATGAATAGAATATATCACTGATTGTATTTATGAGTTTCTTTATTAAAAATAGCTTTTATATTTTTATTCATAACCCCTAGTTAAATTCTGCAATAGTGATAACTGTCATATCTCTGAGAGTCACAAAGGCATATGCACCTGGGCTGAATAGAGAAATTGGACTTATTATTTCCAATAATTGTTCTGTAAGCCATCTCATCTATATTTTCTAGAGTGTCCCTTTAACTCTCTCCTTTATTTTTTTCTTTCTAAAAGATATAAGCCAATCAATGTTTGTGGTTATGGATCAGGTAGCAATTGACTAATTATTTAGTTTCAATTGGCCATAAAGAAGAAAAGTTAAAAGAAAATTATTTGTCCTTTCCATGCTTTTTAAGAATATGTTGAAGTACTAAATAAATCAAATTCAGTTTTGAGAATCAAAATGAATTAATATAAACAACAAATTTAAGGAGCTGTGAGAAAGATCTATTAGGATTGAATGAAATACCAGAACTGGTCTAGGTATCTGTAATTGCCCAAAGGGAATTCAATTTATGGATTCCACCCTAATTTAGGCTGCTTTCAAGGGTTAAAACGAAAATTGAATCAATCATCCATATCAGTCCTAACTTTGAAGGATTTTGATGTTTCTTTCCAGATTTGCTTTGTGTGCTGATTAGATTTATAGGAAAATGATTCAACTGTCAGATTTCTTCTACATATATTAATATAATCTAAAAGGATTAAAATAATTCATTTTAACTCATAGTTTTACAGTAGAAGTTGTAATTATTTAAAGCATATTTCTCTATGTGCCCCAAAAGGTGATATGAAATTTGTATAATGCATAATTAGATAAGTCTGTAAATTATATACATAATATATGATTTTTTTATTTTGAAAGGGGCAAAAATATTTGGGTCCACCCCCCCTTTTCCCTTTCATTCTGGAGTAGGAAATATATGAGTTCAAATAACGGGAGTATGTTTGAATTTAGCCTTGCTTTGTCCCTTAAAAACTTACTGAGATTCAAAACCTCAATTTCCTCATAAGTAAAATGTATAAAAACTATCTTTAATGTTTTTGTTAGGTTTAAAATAAGAAAATATCTGTGAATGCTAAATATAGTGTTCTTGCTATGTGATTGATCAGCTGATTAAGAATTTATGAAACACAAAAAATAAGCAAAACAAATGGGCAAAAAGATCAAGTGAGAAAAACAAATACTTTCAGTTACAAAATACATTTTATCTTCATCATGTGAGCTTGAGGGGATATGAATACACACACACACACACACACACACACACACAATTCTCCACAAAATGAAACTATCAATCCACCAACACATTTCTATATTTGGATGCGAGCATGCTTTGGTTTGCTTAGAGCAAAACATTTTCTATGTAAATGACTTGCTTCTTCTGAAGCAGTATTCTTGTCAAATGTATAACGCATACAAAATAGCTAGAACTCAGCCAATAATAGCATATTATCTCACGGGCCCGACCTTCATTAAAAACAATGCAGGACATCATTAAAATGTGTGAAGAGTAATTTAAAATATGACTTTTTGATGGAATAATAAGAGTTTGCCATATTTATAACAAGTACAGACTCAGTAACAACAACAAAATAACATTCATTTTTGAATTATGCCATAGATAACTGCAAAAGATTTTTTTAGTAGTAATTAGAGTTTAGGGAGTTGAAAGTTGGGGAGGAGAGGGAAGAAAGACTTGGAAAACCTGTTCTCTCATTTTAGAATAATAGTTTTTTTAAGGGCTAGAATTGAAGTCTTCATCTTTTCTACTTATTTTGTCCCTAGAGCAAGCTTAACCAGTTTTCTATCTTACCAATTGGGGTCCCTAATTCAGTAGTGTGGCGTTAATATTAAAAAATCATCCATATTTTGTTAGATTACAATAAGTAAAGCCACATGAAACCAAATAGCATATCCCAGGGATTAAAATGTAGCTTGGGTCCATCATTAGGTATCTGATGCATGACTTGAAACTTTACTTTCTATGCCATTTCACCAAAATTTCTAGAAACTTTAAGAAATGATTAAAAGTATGAAAGGGGATGACTTTTAATGCTATTTGAGAAGTTTAGAGAGTCCAAGAGATACTATGGAAAACAACATTCAAATGAGTTCAAATTAATTTCTCCCTGCTGGGAGATGGCAGCTCATGCTTTTCCTCAGGGAAAATTGCATTACGCACATGTTGTACTTCCAACTGGGCTTTTTGTATGTGTTTTTGCTGTTGTACAAACACGGATAAAGGACAGGAGCACAGCAACATGCTCTTTACAGTAGTTCTCTCTGGCTGCTGCTATGTCTTCTGAGCAACATTTCCCTACTCAAATTTTTCATAATCCCTCCAGACCTCCCTCCCAACTAAGAATGTGAATTGGGCGAGGCTAGGAGCTGTTGCTCTTCAATATTTTTCAGTCCTGTTTTTCTGTTGGAGTAAGCAGGAAAATCTGTCTCTGCTTTGTGCCCTTTGAACCCTGTGGACAGGACACCAGATTCACCTGTTCCCATGCATTCAACAAATGTCATCTGAGTGCATGCCTTAAACCAGGCACCATTTCAGATAGTGGGAATTGAGAAGTTAATATGACCGTTCTCTTGGAGATGTGATCTCAGCCATGAGAAAAGGATGATAAAGTAAAAGTAGCACCAAGGGAAAAACATTTTACTTGATTATTGTGGTCTACCCCATTACGTCTTCCAAAATTTATATCCCATTTCTAAACTCCTATTTGTCATATATTTGGTTTCAAGAAGTTTGCATGTGATATTTTGTAGCCAAAAATTTCCAAAGACCAAATTAAAAGTTTATTACCATTAGAAGTATCACGGATTATAAAGTTATATGAATACTAAAATTCTTCACTCTTCTATTCATTCTCTCAATTTATGTATCATGAGAAAATACACTACTTATTTTACTCATCAAAATAAAAAATTCATTTATTATTCCATTTTTAATTATTAAAAGAACTTGAGAATTAAGCTAAATGAGCAACATTAGTTAGAAAGAATGATTGATAGCATCAGTTCTCATTTTAATAAATCTGTAATTTAGAGGACTTTTCTAAAATCATAGAAATATATTTATTCTTCTGACCGTACATACAAAAGTGAGATAAGGTTTTGACTATATGGTCAATACATTAAAAGTAGAGTAATAAGTGCTACATACATTAGTAATTGAATCCTTGTAGAAAATAAGGCAAGGTCAAATTACATCAAATAAAAATATTTATTGAGTCCCCTCTCTATGTAGAGTGTTTTGTGAATTACTTTTAATTGCTAACAATAGCCTAAGAAAAAGTTACCTTCCCCAAGAACCTAACAATCTAGGTGGGGAGACCAGATATCTACATGAAAAATGAACAAGAGAGGATTTAAATAACAATTCAAGAAAACAGAAATATTTTCCCATAAAGAACATATTTAATTACTGAATTAATTCTAGTAGAAAATGGTTTGATGTTTTGGGCTTTTTCACACATTTTTTTCTGTTCCATATTTTAGTATATTCTTTTTTATATAATATAACTATTAAAGAAAATTTGCAATGTTTAAAATATAACATCCACTTATCACTATGTCAGCCAGAGATCCGTAGGTTTGTGTATATCTTCTTCTATACACATGTGCTTATGTGTGCATAACTTTCCATATGTGTGTATGCACCTTTTCTATATAGAATAGGTAATAACCAATAAATTCACCTCCTTTTTAAAAAAACGTACCAACTTAAATTTGAATATAGAGTTGAATATAGAGTTTGACCATTCAGAGATGTTTCTGTCATCTGAGAAGACAGGTGAGGGCGTCTTCCACACTTTTGAATACCAAAAGTCAAACAAGGAGCGAGAGAAGTACTAATCTCATTAAAATAGGAAGCAAAAATAAATAGTAATATTTTAAGGATAAACAGATATTTAAGGGGGATTCTCTAAAAGGAAGAAATTTATATACAAGGAAACCATTTAGGAAGTTATTTAAAGAGTAAAATTTTGATGCAATAACGAAAAAACTAATTGAGAGATAGGTAAAAGCATACAGGAAATAAATAGAATAAATAATTTATCCTAACACTATACTTACTATCATATATCAGCAAAGAGGATATAAAAAATTTCAGCATTCAAATGGAACAATATGATAAGAAAATAATAAAAAATATGTATTTTAATGATTTTAAGTTGTACCAAATAAATGCACATGTTTAATCTAAGATTTTACTTTATAACAAATCTTGAAATTAAATTTATCCAAATTTTTAATATAATTTAACCTTCTGTAGTAAATAGTTATTAAAAAAACTCTCCTTGAGAAGAAAATAATTTTTCACACAAAATATGTCCACAGTTCAATGACTTTTTACATTTTTTGTTTCATGTCCACATAATTCAAGTATTTGTTCTTTGCCTTGAAAAGATTTCCAAAATTATTATGTATTAGGTCGGTACTGAGCAGTTAAACATGTTGATTTATTTTTCTGTATCTATTTCCCAGAATTGCAGCATTCGTTTTTCAAATGATATTTAAAATCTCAAGGAAGATTAATATAGCACTGAATAATGGTGGCACACATGTAAAGCATTAACACTGCCCTTTACCCATCTTGTATATTTCACATTTATTTGTTTAAAATATGAGCAGTGCCACGTGGCTTCAAGCATCTGGCATACAGATGGAGAATTGTGGGTATCAAAATATCAGATCTATTTTGGTGGAGTAATGAATACCCCTGCGTATGTTGTCTTTGCAAAAGAAAGTTTGATAGTTTTGTGCAAAGTGCAAGGAAAAAAAAAAACTAAAGTGTTGTTAACTTGGAAAAATCATATGAATGCATTAATAGGTGTCATATAAGATCAAGGTCTTTGGATAAAACACGCACTTTAAAGTAAAAATTCAAGACTAAAATAGTGGTTGATGGAAAATTATTATCATCTTTCAGGGGAAGCAGCTGATAATGGGTGAAAGAGCATGGGTAGAGATATTATCTTTCCCAAAGACTGATGCTTCTTCCAGTAAGCTGTGTGTCCATACACAGAAAAACACAGGTGCACAGTTAAGTAGGATGCAATATCATGTACTAAGATGAGTGAAGAAACCAAATCAAACTTTTATAACCAAAGTTGTCAGTAATGTGATAGGAACCCAAATATGGATGTTACAAAGAATCACTATGCACTTTTACTTTTCTAGATAAAGCAACCTCAAAAACTTCAGATTTATTTAATATTTACCACTCAACTCCCTCCTTCATGTTTGCTTTTTTTTTTTTAATAGTTATTATATGTTAGGATTTGAGCCTCTAACTGATCCCCATCGACACAAGCTGTTTTGAAATGCACTCCAGAGCCTCTACATTTTGTTAAAAGTGAAGTGTTGCATACTACAAAGAAGGACTAGAATTTCCAAATCAGAGGGACTGAAGAGGCATTCTGGGTGTCATGTAGTAATTGTGTGAGCCATGCACTTTGTGTAACCACGCTGTATTTAGCTTGAGCATTAAAAACAGAGGATACAGATGCAAAAACTTATTACAATGATAGAATACATATTTCCAGAGAGGCAGAATAATGTTTTTAGTTCTCCTGCAACTGTGGTGACTTGTCAAAAGTCAATAGGAAATTAATTAAATTCTAAGAAGAAAGGAATGTCTTTGATGATAAATCTATGGTATTTGAATCGAATTATTTGTTTTGAAAGGTTTTCCATTTGAAGAAAGATTTACTCAATTTATGTTTATATCTAGGAATTTTATCCATAAAAAAGTTAAATAGATCCATTAGTCTCAAGAATTTCACTGAAAGTCATTTGGAAGTGAATTAAATGGAAGTATTATATGTTGAACTTTAGAATTACAGTAAATTTTTCATTCTAACTTTAACACATGGATGTTTTACTTTTGCTTCACTTACTGTTCAAGTTTTTCATCATTTTTCTTCATCAATTAATTTACTCCCTTTTTTTGGCAAGAACAGTCAGAAAAGGATTATTGTCAACTTCAAGGGTTCATTTTGAAAATTAAAATCATAGTGTCTGTTGTCCTCTTCTTAGGATGTTGACCTCAAAATTCTTTATCCAACATTATATGTGTGTGTGCATATATTTATGTATTTTACAGGTATACACACACACGCACACACACACACAGGAAACATTTTCTGCCTTCAAGTTAAATCTTCATTTTCCCTCACTAGACTTAACAGAACAGCATTAGAATTAGGACAGGTATTTTTCTCCTTTGTAAAGGAGAGGAAGAACTAAATTTGTTTAGATGAGATTTAATTGCATTTCACTCCCAGAAGCTCCCAATACTCCAAATTTTTTCAGCCTGTATTTCACAAAGGAAGAAAATCATTTCTGAAGATTTTCAAAAGTAAATTAGAAATAAAAGAACCATTGTTTGCTTGATAAAAAAATGGAAACAATGTGTTACAAATGCTTACCCAAAGAAAGATCATATATATTTGTTCAAAATGCTGGTGAACAAGCCAACTTGAATCAGTATACAATTTGAGAACAATGTACGCTTCTAAATTATTGACATGACATATAAACAATTGATTAGTGAATAACTATTTGACCAGTTACAATTATTGCCATTCTCAAAAATAACTAATATGTACTCAAAACATCCTTGCTTTTCTTATTGTTTCTTTGTTTTATTTTAGTTTGCTTTTTATGCTTAGTTAATCTGAATTTCCCTAATCTCTCAAAGCTAGAGCTTTGAGAAAGTGAATTATCTATTTAAGTTATTTAAATACATAATATTTTACTTCCATTAATATAATAATTGTATAAAAGAATAATAGAAAAAAATAGAGGAATTAATGTGAAAAGTTTAACTAGACCTTATTCTTATAAACAATTCTATCATGCCATTAACTAGTTATTTATATTGAGCAGATAACTTAGGGCCAAATACAAAAAGTGTGATCATTATTTCTTCAGTGATTATAATAATACAGTTGTCCCTTGATACATGATGGGATTGGTTCTAGGACCCCCATGTTTACCAAAATCCTCACATACTCAAGTCCTGCACTTGGCCCAGTGGAACCTGCACGTAGGAAAAGTTGGTCTTCTACATAAGTGGATTTTGCCTCCCACAAATACTGTAGTTTCCATCTGTGCAGTTCAAACCCATGTTTTCCAAAAGTCAACTGTATATTTTTTGTCTGATCCAGCATATTTTCCCCTTCTGATAATGACATTCTTTATTTTCTTTTAGAAATTGCATCCATGGGATTCTAGTGGACTTGTCAATTGTGTGCCCTCAACACATAGCATGGTGGTCCTGTTACTAGATCAGCCAATCAGATAGATTACCCTACATACCTGTACACAGCTATCATCAGTAGTGAACACTAACCCACAACAGGGGCAGTCTGTCCTTTCCTGACACTGTTAGCTGTGAGGGTGCCATATACCTGGAATTGTCAGAGTTGTTCTGCCATACATGGAAAAAGCCTGCCTAACAATTAAGCCAATACAGAGTAAAATGGAACCAAGAGATGAGAAGAGAAATATGGATTTGTGATTGTTTTGTTAAAGCATTCAGATCTAACAGGTTCAAGGCCAGCACCAACACCTCACGTCTTTCCCATTATTGGCTCCACAGCCTGGCATTTTAAACCAGATCGAATTAGATTTCATCACCTGTATGTGAGAGTCCTGACTAAAACCACACTGGGTTATTTTAAGAAGAAACTGTGAAAAGTGTTTTATAAACTTGTATGTTATTATTTTAGTCGTATGAATGATGACGGTCAATAGCATGCCTCTGGGAAATGCAATGTCAGGATTTGAACACAACCACTGCTGCAAAATTGATAGTGACTTTGGGGAAGTTACTAAACTAATCTTCAATTTCTTCATTAAAAATGTGGGAGAGAAGTGGATAATGATACTATCACAGATTTGGGGGAATAATTAAATTTCAAAATATAAGGGAGAATTGGATAATAGCACTCAAGAAATATTGTTAGTCTTCTTATATTTATTATTCAGAATCTATAACATTGCAAGGAAACAAATATCTTTAATCCAATCATTCATCCAATGCTTGAATTCCCTTGACAAAACCTGACAAATTATCCTTCAGCTGCATTTAGATACCTCCAATGACAGTAGTTTTACCTCATTTGAGGAGAGACTATCTCCAAATTTTAAACTGTCCTTACATGATTTAAATAGGTGTGTCCTTAAGAGCTTCTACTCATTAAACTATTTCTGTCTTCTACTCAGGCAAACTTATATTTACACCTTCTCCATGTGACAACCATTCAAGCAACTAAAGGCAGGTATCATGTACCTCATAAGTAGGGTTACTACATAATTTGTTGCTACCATTAAGACACTTTGGGGGGTAAAAGGAGTAGCATTAGAAATTATGCTAGGATACCAGGTATAAACCTGGACTATACCATGGAAACTGGATAAATATTCTCAGTGGCTTTAACTGTCATGATACAGGACTGGCTCCATTTTAATGTAGCAACTCTGATATGTTTGAATCGTCATTTTAATGTACAGTCCCTTATAGCTAAATACAGCACTCCAACAGAAAATGTGCATTTCAATGCTCTGCAGAAGAGTTTATTAAAGCAGCTCTTTGTAGGCAGAACAAACACTCACATAATCACAGCATTTTGCAACAAATGGCTTTTTTTTTTTTCCGTTTCAGTATATTCTGATCACTCAGCTGTGTACTATGTGAATGTTATTGAGACCTTAAAAAGAATATAGGATTTAATTTTATCACTACACTAAAGGAAAAAACTATGAGATATGAGTAGAAAAACACAAAATTAATTAAATGCAAATGTTAAACAGGGAAAATGAATATATAAATGAACTGACTAAAGGAATCAGGGCAATATCTATTACTAAACTCTCTAACAACATTTATATGCATAGGTACATATAAAAATATATACATATGTGTATGTATGTGTGTATATTCTATTGTGTGTTATTCTCAGTGTTTTAAATTTATAGAGTGATTGTATTAGTGTTGTATATTATTGGTAAACTCATTTTATAGATTTTTTCTGAGTGCCTTTGAGGATCATTACAAATAGCCTTCAGTGGTTGTTAGTGGTAAATGATGCTTTAATTGCTTCACATACAAAACTGTTAATTATATAAAAAAGTCTATAATTTCCTGAGCCCCATTATGTAGGAGGTAAAATTAAGGTAAATCAAGTTGTGATTCTCTCTAATGCATGCGTGCTCTCTCTCTCTCTGTCTCTTAGTTGTGTGTATGAAAGGTAAATCAACTCCATATATTGATAAATACATTTTGCACTAATTTGTGAACATGCTATATTCCTTGTTGAAATCAGGAAAATAAAATTCCACAACTAGCTTGGGTTAATCTGTATCAGGAAACTCACAGAATGCAGAAAACCATTGATGAATATACTTTATAGTTTACTGTAGGAATTATCCTTAAGATAAATTTTAAATTATTTCTAAAACATTTTTGTATGTTATATAAATCACATCATCTTCTGGGAATAATCTTATAAAAAGGAAAAGAATAAATATTTGAGTTCAAGACACTTTTTAAATATAGTCCAGTAAGCCCTCAATTTTCTTTTAATTTTTTAAATTGAAATTTTTATTGAAATAATTATAATTTCACATGCAGTTGTAAAAAAAATAGTACAGAAAGATTCCATGTACCTTTTACCCAGTTTTATCCAATAGTAAAATTTTGCTAAGTTATTGTGTAATCACCAACACAACATGAACATTGATACAATCCATCAATCTATTCAGATTTCCTGTTTTACTTGTTCTGATGTGTGTGTGTAAATTTAGTTCTATACAATTTTTTCACATGTGTAAATGCATGCGTACCTAATCATAGTGAACACACTGAACAGTTCCATAACCGCAAGTACTCCTCATGTTGCTCTCATCTCTCTCCTGCCCCCATCCACTTCATACTTAAACCTTGGCAACCAACGTTCTTCTATTTTTAAAATTTTGTCATTTCAAAAATGTTGTAGAAATGGAATCATATGGCATGTATCTGTTAGGGATCAACTTTTTCACTCAGAATAATTCCCTGAGTATTCACCCAAGTTGTTCTATGTATCAACAGCCAATTTCTTTTTATTGTTGTGCAGTATTCTGTAGTGTGCACATATCACAGTTTGTTAAAACATTCACCCATTGAAGGACGTTGGGTTGCTTCTCATTTTTGGCTATTACAAATGAAACAAATATGTACAGGTTTTCTAGGGAACATGGTTTTCATTTTTTCTGGGATAAATGATCAATGCAATTGATATGTCATATAGTCATTGTATGCTTAGTTTTATACAAAAATGTCAAACTATTTTCTAGAGTAGCTGTCTCATTTCTCATTCCACCAGCAATGTATTAGTGATTCAGTTTCTCTGAATCTTTGCCAGCATTTGGGGTTGTCACTATTTATTATATTAGCTATTCAGCTAGATGTGTAGTGATATTTTATTGTGTCTTCATTTGTACTTTTCTGATGGATAATGATATTGAATATATCTTCATGTACTTATTTTCCATCTGTATACTTCTGTGAAATGTCTGTGTCTTATTTGGACATTTTCTATATTTTTTTGTTGTTGTTGTTATTGTTGAGTCATGACAGTTCTTCTATATTCTAGAAAATAGTCTTTTCTCCAATATGAGGTTTGCAAATACTCGCTCTTAATCTGTAGCTTGACTTTTTATTCTGTGCACACATACTTTTGCAGTGCATAAGTTTTTATTTTTATAAGGTCCAATTTATCAGTTTTTCCTTTTATACATCATACTTCTGATATAATGTCTAAGAACTCTTTGCCTAAATCTACGTTCAGGAGATTTGCCCTTATTTTTTCCAAGAGTTTTATAGTTTTACATTTTGTATTTAAGTCTATGATCCATTTTGAGTGCATTGCTATGTAAGGTGTGAGGTTAGCTGTTGTTAGTTTTTGTTGTTTTTGTTGTCTGCCTATGGATGTCTAATTGTTCCAACAGTAGTTGTTAACAAGCCTGTCCTTCCTCCATTGAACTGCTTTTGCACTTTTGTCAAAATTCAGTCTAGCAAATTTCTGTGGATCTATTTCTGGATTCTTTGTTCTATATCATGGTTCTATGTGTCTAACCCTCATCCAATAGCACACCACACTTATAGCACACTGTCTTGATTACTGGAGCTATATCGTAAGGTTTGATGTCAGGTACGGTGATTCCCCCCCAATTTATCTTTATTTGTCAACATTCTTCTAGCTCTTTGAGGACTCCTACTTTTCCACATAAATTTAGAGTATGCTTATCTATGTTGACAAATATACTTGCTGGGATTTTGATAGGAATTGCATTAAACCTATAGGTCAATTTAGGGAGAATTGACGTATTTACTATGTTTAATCTTCCCGTAAGTGAGAATGGTATATCTCTCCATTTATTTGGTCTTCTACTTATTTCATAAGCATTTTGCAATTTTCAGCATACATATACTGTACATATTTTATGTGCATTCTAAGTATTTCATATTCTTTGGAGCCATTGCAAATGGTATTGTGCTTTTATTTTTGGTTTCTGTATTTTCATTGTTAGTATATAATAATATAATTTATTTGTTTGTGTTGATCTTGTATCCTTATATCTTGCTAAACTCACTTATTATATAGGAGTGTTTCTATAGATTTCTTGAAATTTTCTGGGTAGGCAGTCATGTCACATGCAAATAGAGGGATTATTTTTGTTATTCATTTTTGTTTTGTTTTGTTTTGCTACCTCCTTTCTAATCTGCATGCCTTTTGCTTCTTTTCCTTGATTTATTGCAGTGGCTAGAACTTCTTCTACTATATTGAATAAAAATGATAAGAGAAGACATATACTTGCCTTCTTCATAATCTTAGAGGGCAAAAATTCAGTTTTCACCATTTAGTATGAGATTAGCTATAGATATTTTGTAGATGATCATTATGTTGAGTTATTAATTCCCTTCTATTTCTAACTTACTGAGAGTATTTTTATTAAAAATAAGTGCTGGGAATTTCTCAAATGCTTTTTCTCTGTCAACTGATATGATCATATGGTTTTCTTTAGCTTATTGATATTATTGATTATATTGATTGATTTTCAAATGTTGAACCATACTTGAATTCCTGGAATAAGTTCCACTTGATTATGATGTATGATTCCCTTTGCTTGATTTTGTTTGCTAATATGTTGTTGAAGATATTTGCATCTAAGTTAATGAGACATGCTTTTCCGTAGTTTCCTGGGTTTGTATGTGTCTGTGTGTGTGTCTGTTTCTGTCCTGTCTGTGTGTGGTTGTAGAATCAAGGTAATATTGGCCTCATAAAATGAATTAAGAAGATTTCGTTCGTCTGTTTTCTTAAATGCTTGGTAGAATTATTAGGTTCTTTGATTCTGTCCTCAGTCATTTACACTCTATTATTGAGCCCATCCATCAAGTTTTTTAATTCTGTAATTATATTTTTTAATTCTGTTATTTCTCTTTGATTCTTCTTTATTATTTGTATTTCTTTGCTGAAATTTTTCTCTTTTTTTCATTTGTTTCAACAAAATTTGTAATCAATTGTTGAAACATTTTTGTGATGGCTAACGTAAAATTTTTTCCAGATACTCTCACCATGTAATTCATTTTGGTGTTATCAGTTGATTGTCCTCTCTCTTTCAAGTCATGATTTTCTTGGTTCTTGGTATGGTGGATATTTGACAATTGTGTGCTGGACATTTTTTTAATATTAAGATATGTCAAAATTTATTATGAAACTATAGTTAATAAGAATTGTGTCAAAAGACACCATTTTATTCTTTTTGGTTTTCTCATTTATTTCTCCTTTATCTTTTTTATTTCAAAATATTAAGTAAGAGCTACAAGTGTTTTTGTTACATGGATATTTGTATAATGCTTAAGTCAGGGCTTTTGGTGTGCCCACCACCAGAATATTGTTCATTGTATCCAAGAAGTAAGTTTTTAACCCACATCCAGCCTCACCTTCCCCTCTTCTTGGTGCCTTATGTCCTCTATATCGTATTGTGCCTGTGTGTACACGTCATTTAGCTCCCACTTATTAGTGAGAGCATATGTACAACCTCTGTGGAAAACAGTATCTATTCCTCAAAGAAATAAATGTAGACCTACCATTTAATCCAGCGATCTCACTGCTGGGTATCTACCCAAAGGAAATAAAGTCATTTTAAAAAAAGATACCTGCATGAGAATGTTCTTTGCAGCACAATTCAAAATTGCAAAGATTTAAAACCAATTACGTATCCATCAATTCATGAGTGGGTAAAGAAAATATGGCATGTATACACACACACACACACACACACACACCACACACACAGCAACATGTTTGCAGAAACATGGTTGGAACTGGAGACCATTATCTTAAATGAAGTATATCAGGAATGAACAACCAAACATCATGTATGCTGGACATTTTGTCTACTGTTTTAGAAGTCTATGGGTTTTATTCAAATCTACTTTAGCAGGCAGTCCTTCTGTTTAGTTTTAGCACAAAGATGTTGATCTAATTTTGTGAATTGTGATTTTAATGGAAGTTTAATGTTCAGAGCCTTTGAGGTATTATTTAGGTCTCCTTGGTTTATCTGGTGCAGCTGGAGTCTCCTTGGTCTCTCCTGGTGCTGCCAGAGAGGATGGAAGGCATTTTCCTAGTCTGGGCTGCTCGGGGTCTTAGTGATGGAGGACAGGGTGTCAGAGTCCTCCTCCTAATGCTCTTCAACTTCTCCAATGTCTCTGGGAAGAGAAAGAGAATCTTAAGCCCATGGGATTAAAGAGGCTTCCAGAGCCAGAATGCTTACTGCTGGTCGGTCCCTTCACTGGTTCTCCCTGCCTGCCACGTTATCTCTGAGTAGAGGAGGTCTTGAACTGTGGGTTGCAAGAGATTTTCTGGGCTGGGCCACTTGCTAACACTGGGTCCCTTTTACCAGTTCTGCCTGTCTATTCAGCCCAATTTCATTTTTAGGCTTTCATTATTCACATGAAGATGGCAAGTATAACACAGTGGGCTAAAATAATTAGTTCACTTACTAACAACATCTTCTAAGTAGTACAGTCTATGCTGGCAATGTTACATTGTTAAAAGATACCATTTCATGACACTAGAAATTTTGTGACTTTGAAAAGAACTTATACATAGGTTTCTTGAACTGTATATGTGATTTTTTGTATTTATAGAAAATGGATATTTCCAATCACATAAATGGAGCTGTCCAAGAATGCAATAGCATAAGTACTAAAAGTAAAGATACAGAAAGTCCAAGCACTATTATGTAACAGTGTACCTTATTTCATTCATAACTATTTGTATAATGTAAAAATCACTTTTTTATTTTTAATTCACCAAGTGTCCATAGCCTCAATTGTTATGCTCTTCCATAAAGAAAGGGAAATTTATAAGCAGTCTTAAAAAACTTAAAAACAACTCTTGTGTTAGTTGCCAAAGTTTTAAAAAAAATTGACATAGAAATTCAGAAGGAGAGTTGGTAAATAATCAACATATTTTATACATGGGTCCTAATATTAAAAAAGATTTATTCTTCTCTCACATGATATTTTTATTATAGGTGCGTGGCAGCAGGGGTAGGAGTTCTAATTCTAGTAATCTGTCAGGGTCTCGGCTCATAGAAGTTTTCTCTCAGTGAGTGCTTGGTTGGTGGCAGCAGTCGGGGGAAGGTATGTGGAGAGTTACATGTTGGCCCCTAAGACTTTCATCAGGCTATGAGACATGTCTGAACTATTCACATTTCTTTGGCCACAGTAGGTTATCTGACAGTGTCTACCTTCAACATGGGTGAGAAGTGAAATCCTACTCTATGCCCAGAGGCAGAAGAACCAGTTTATGTGTAAACAGCCTTGATCATAAGATAGTTGGCACTATCTGCAGCTGTTGCATTGACCCCATATTAAAAGCATTTCTTTCTTTCACTTTCAGAACCACAGCAGTCTGTAACCTTGCTAACTTGCATGATTTTGTTATAACACCTTTGAAGCAATTAACAAGATACTTACCCCTTTGCCGTATGGCTAAAGAAAGAATAATTACATATGTGCGCCAGAGCAAATAATAATAGGTTATAGGCCACTGCAGCCTTCTATGACATATTATCATTGCAAATTTTGGACCTTCATTTCTTCATTTTACCATATATTTCTCAGGTGAATACACCTTAGAATTTTATAAAGAAACAAGACACAAGCTATTAAAGAGAAAATGCTTGCACAGAGCTAATGCTTGCACACCTAACACAGAGGTGAATATCGAAATCACTGAACTAAAGATGGATAGCATACCAACGCACAGGAAGAATTATCAAGTTGGTGGCGCTGGAAAGCAGTGTTCATGAGAACATGGGAGATCAAAACATGCTACCGTACAGTATGCCTCTTGGCATAAGGACTGTTGGGCTGAAGACAATTAAGAAGAAACAGATGAAGGAAACCTCTCTGCCCTCTATTTACCTAAAAGCAGGACATAAATTTACAAAGACAAAAGTTATGCTGCTCTCCACCTTCTACCAGCAAGAATAAACGTTAACCACTTAAGACAACTTTAGACCTTTATTGGCCTGGGGATGGCACCAGAGGAGTCCACATTAACAAGCTTTACAAACTAGCCTTTATCTGCTATTTATTTGCCTTCCCACAAGTTGTTGCCCCTAGAGACTCTAATCCTTTTCCTTTGCCTTAACGCTTTTCTAAAATATTACTGTTCATTGTTGAAGATGCTGTATAAACTGGAATTAAAAGCTGCCTCTTTGAGAATTACTCATTCCCTGGGTGTTCCCATGTATATGTGAAACATATCTGTTAATAGACATCTTTCTCTTATTAATATGTTTTTTTGTTACAGGGTACAGGGGCCCTTTCCAACTAATAAGCTATGATGGCTGTGGAAAGAAACATTTTTTCCTCCTCTAAAATTTAAGTAGATAAAGGCTAGTAAGTAAATCTTCGGCCATTTTCAGGCCCATAAGGGTCTAAAGTTGTCTTAGGTGGTGGCTAACTTCTGTTCTCCCTGGTAGAAAGTGAGAGGAAATACATATTTTCTTTTTGTAAGTTTATGTCCTGCTTTCAGGAAAACAGAAGGGTGGCAGAGAGCTTTTTTTAATTGCCTTCAGCTCAATAGTTCTTATGTCAAATAATCATATTTGGGGGTAGCATCTTCTAGTATCCCGCAAGGGGCTTCAAGGATAAATAGGATCTCAGTATGTTAGGTAGATAGTGAGGGATTCTGGATCTCCTAGGGATGAAGGTGGGTCTCGCTGCAGTTCACCCCCAAAATGAGCTTTCAGAGAGGCTCAAGGGAGATCCACACGAGCAGTAAGTCTCAGGTCATATAACTCACAACTGTCCAGTCAAAGTGGTTCCATGGTGACATCTGAGCCAGGAGGGAGGTCCCCCAATCTGGACATTATAAAACAAGACCCAGACCATAACCACACACTTTTATTTATTTATTTTTTTTTTTGGTCCTCTTTTGCTATGACAAGGGGTCTGGTTGTCATCTGTGGCATATGTATCTTTCTCTGTAAACCTATATCTTTCTCTTGCCCTATAATCCTATCTTTTCCTCCTCAATAAACCTCATTTTTGTGCTTGCCTTACTTTGGTGCATCTGCTCTGCTCATTCTTTGGCCATGAGTGCACAAAGAACTGACATTTCAGACTGTGACCCAACAAACAGACAATAATAATTGCTAAACTTTCTGTATGCTTACCATGTGGCAGGCATTGCTTTGTATGATCTTCTTGAATTATCTCACATATTCCTCACTGTTACTTTCATACTATAATTTAAAAATGAAAATACTGAGGCTTAGACAGATGTTGACATAGCCCACACTTGGTAAGAAACAGGGCCAGGATTCAAAGTCAAGGAGTCTCACTAGCCACTATATTCCATTCCCTCCAGCCCTGTTGAAATGGAAACTGAAAGAGAAATTGGGGGGCGGGGAGTGGGGAGGAAGCACAAAAGGGAAAAGTGTAGCTATGTTCTAGAAGCAACAGTGAGGCTTGTTTGCTTGTGCATAAAGTATTTTTTTTTAACAAGTAGGAAAATAAGTTTAGAAAAAAAATTAATAAAATAACCTATCTGATCCAAGTCATTGGAAGCAGAAGAAAAGCATAAAAAGATAATTTTTGATGCAATTGAGAATGAAAACATTTGGTATAAGGAATTCTCTCACATGACTTCCTACTAAATTTATAATCACTCCAGGTTTTGGAGTGATTTCCCTTTCACTCTATATCTTGATCATTCTAAACCTTGCCAGAAAGACTTGCCTAAAATCTCAGAAATATAGAGATATAGTATACTTACATGAGAAAATAAGTTTTATGTGATTATTTATATTTCTAAAATACAGTGTATGAAGCAAGCATCATGGTCAGTTTCTACTCTGATATATATATTAACATTTTACTTGAAATAAATATCTTGTATTTTTGCATAAATCATTCTAACAATGTTGTTTCAAAAGATAATTAGACCTTTTGTTTGACTTAATGTTCTTTTAATTTGAGAGCAAAATATTTAACCTCACTCCATTTTCCATTTCAGTTATATCCCACAAATGGTATAGAGATCATGAATGTGGCACATTTCATGTGTATGAAAAGGGCTTGGCTTTATCCCATATCTTTTTGTGGCAGCCAAATATGCCAGTATTCAAACTCCCAAGTAGGACATCAGGGCCATGTGCCTAATTAAATATGACTGGTCTGCTAGCATCTTCATTATCATTATTTTAAGGGAATATTGGCATAGCTTAATTATAAAACTGACTTTGTTAGGTAGACAGCAAGGGACTTCTGGCTCCCCCTGAGCACAAAGGTGGGCGCCCTGAGACATTGCCACACACGGGGGAGGGGGAATGCCCTACCAATCTACCAATCAGAACTTTGCACACTAACTGCAAAAAAAATGCAGAGGATTCCCTGGCCCATGGCCAAGCAGCACAGGCACAATAGGGTCTGGAATGTGACCTAGAACAACCTAAGGCTAATTGTCATCAGCTTAAATGTACATTGTAGTTCAGCCCTCAATGGGCTTTCAGAGAGGCTCCTGGGAGGTCCTCATGCACAGTAAGACTCAAGTTATATAACACCCAACTGTTCATAAAGCAGTTTGATGGTGACATCAGAACCATGAGGAGGGCCCAGTCTAGTCACTATAAAATAAGACCCCGGACCATAACCAAGGCCCTTTTATTATGACAAGGGGTCTGTGGGTCATCTGTGGTGAACGTATCTTGCTCTTACTCTATGAGCCTATATCTTGCTCTTGTCCTATAAACCTATCTTGTCCTTCCTCAATAAACTTCATTTCATACTTGCCTTGTTTTGGTGAGTCTGGTCATTCTTCAGCCAAGAGCTCATTAACAATCGAGAACAGACTACGACCTGACAGCTTAAGCTATTAATAATTGAACAATTAATTTGAGTTAGTACCCTGAAATATCTTACTTGTCCTCACCTTTATGTCTATGGCATTATGACATAGAACTTGTTTATAAAGTAGAGGTTATTTATTCCATTTACAAGCACATTTTCTGGAATGTGCTATTTACTTCATTCTTATTGAGATAACTTCTTTCTTGACTATGTACATTGAATTGCAAAGAAAATTATTTTTAATAGAGTAGCCATGTGTTTAATTTTTAATTTATATACATCCTACTATCTATATCACAGATACTATGATACTACTATCTATTATGATATACAAGTCTATTATCTATATCACCATCATTTCATAAAAGGAAGAACATTTTAATAACAAAATATGGAATGGCCAATGTCACACAATTGGGAATAAAGTCTTTAAATTGAATGAATTAAGCCTTGTGCAGTGTTGCTCTTATTTTTCTCCTCTCTTGTGCTACTGAAGTCTAAAACATACAGTTATAGTACCAGGCGTGGGACAGGGGTCTGAAAACGTTTGCCCTAAGGTACTTTACGCTTGAAATGAATTACCAAAGAAAGTTTAGGCATACATATTCAGGTGATATATGATTACTGTAACAGTAATGATTACTGTTAAATAAATGAGTTCATAATGAATTAATTCAAATAAGCTAAGGATGATTGTAAAATGAACAAATGAGTCAATTTTAAATAAACACCATTAAAAAAAGAAATATTTCCAGCTCATCAATTGCTAAACACCCAGTTTCTACTAAAATACTTGGTATGTAGAAGATGTTCTACAAACAAGATTTGCATAAGTAAAATGAAGTAACTTCTGATAGAACGATGGGTACTGCATTTCTATTAAACTATTCTAAATGATCTCATGATACAGTAAAAGACTTGCATGCTCTAAACTTTCTAAAGTCTCCTTAAGAAATAACTTACAACTAGAGAGAACATATCATTGGTTTATAAATTTAAACATTATTTGTTAAAATATTAACTATTTAAAATATTTACTAATTGAGTCACTAAATTAGTACTTATTTGGGGATATTAATGTGATTGTATAAAATGGTTATTGAGATTTAGGGGAAAAGGACTCTAAATAATGTATAAACAATATAAACTAAGAAATAAAGACTGGGTACAGTGGCATGTGCCTGTAGTCCCAGCTACTTGGGAGACTGAGGCAAGAGAAGTGCTTGAGCCCAGGAGTTTGAGGTTGCAGTGAGCTATGATTGTGCCATGGCACTTCAGCCTGGGTGACAGAATGAGACCCTGTCTCTAAAGGAAAAGAAAAAAAAATAATAAAGGAGAAGAGAGAGAGAGAGAGAGAGGAATAAAATGGTTTTCAATTATTCTGTCTTTCTGTATCAGCTGAGATGGTTTATTTAACAATAAGGCAAGGGATCTTTAAAAAAAAAAATCCTAAAATATTTACCATAGGCTAAATGTAATTGTCACAGGTTCTCAGCTAACTGCTATATAAAGCTGAACATTAGCATTTGAAAATGAGAACATTACTTGATTGAGTGAAAGGTTGAGAGAAATCAGATCAAATGGAAGGTCCCTGAGTAGAATACCAAAATACAGATCCAGGTTTGAAGTAAAGAAACGTATCACTGGAGAATGAAAAGAAAATGAGAACACGGAATTGTACACAAAAAGCCCCAAAGAATTTTAAGAATAAACAAAGAAACAAATCAAATCATTTAAATACTTTAGTGTTGTTTTCTCTCTCTTTTGGAGAAACAGTTAAAATATTATCGATAAATTTAGATTAGAGTATTTCAAAAAAGATGTACTTAAAGAAAATATGTGAAATCAAAGTTTTCATGTTTTATTTTTTAAGTTCTTCTCCTAGAACTTGATACAATCTCTGGTGCATGAATTACTCTTTCTTTTATCTCTTTGTGAATTCTTTAGAGCAGGAAGAAGCTTAGCATGACAATGGCACTGAACTGGCTGTGCAGCCAGGGTAAACTAGCACAGTGTGGGCACAAGGAGCCTTGATCAGAAAGGGAATGTACTAGGCTGAGAATCTGGGGCAGAGTAGAGGTGCATTTGTCAGGTTTTACCCTGAAATGTCAGTTTTTGGTGTGCTCATGGCTGAAGAATGAGCAGATGCACCAAAATAAGGCAAGCACAAAAATGAGGTTTATCAAGGAGGAAAAGACAGGATTATAGGGCAAAAGCAAGATACAGGTTTACAGGATACATAATATGCCACAGATGACAACCGGACCCACTGTCGCAGCATAGGGAGAGCCAATGGAAAGACAAAAGGGCCTGGTTATGGTCTGCTCTTGTTTTACAGTGCCTAGATTGGGACCTCTCTCGTGGCTCAGACGTCACCATGGAACCACTTTGATTGGACAGTTGGGCTGCGTGACTTGAGTCTTACTGCGCATGCAGATCTCCCATGAGCCTCTCTGAAAGCCCTTTGGGGGGTGGTGAATCACAGCAGCACCCACTTTCGTTCCTAGGAGACCCAGAATTCCTCACTATCTACCTAACACATTTATTGCTTGTCTTTGTATAGCTAGTAATTTTTTTGAACATAGATAAATGAATGAGACATTTATTTCCTTGTATTATTTAAAAATTTACTTTAATTTACCCTCTCCCTTCTCTCAGTACAGTGCCTTTTACAATGTGCTAATTAAATTGTCAGCAGGTTTAAATAAAATAATAGTAATGATAATCATAATAATATCAAGAATAACTGAGTAAATGGTTAACATGAATGTCCTAAATTAATTCTGAAAACAAACTTTAGGTACATATAATTATTACTAGCTTTTTACAGCAATAAAACTGATTTCCAAGATTATACAGGCCATATTAAAGATTACACAGGTTAAGAACATAGGTTTGTCTAACTCCTCAACCTCCATGCTAGACTCTTTAAATAGGTTAACGTTTGTTAAGTGTTGACTAAGATTGAAGAACTCTTCTAGATAATTCACAGGTATTAACTCATGAAAGTCTTCCAACAACAATTCAAAGCAAAAAAAGCCAGTTTTATGTACGTGCAACCTGCGCAGTTGCACACAGCTTCATGCTCAGAAGGGCCCGTGCTTTGTTTAATGATGTGTCATCACCATCTGAAGATTCTAAATAATGTTATAGAACATGTGTTTTTCAGTGACGTTTGATGAGACATGTACATGAGCAGAGGAGGTACATGCAACAGGCATGCCCCTGTTTCTTGCCACCTTATTTACATACAGCATTTACAATGCCCCAGAAGTACAGAATTCCAGTGAACCAACAATAGCATAAGAGTTTGGTGAGACTTAGAGCAAGTACAAGGTAAGCATGTTTTATCCACCAATGAGCAAGCAGGAGCACTGATAGCTCTGAAAAGCAAGGCTTTCTCATCAAACCAAAACTTGCTTCAAACACAGAAAGAAGGCAAAGGCATTCCAAGAAACACAAACAACCAAGGAATCCTTTTATACTTTTATATCCTTTCTTACTCATGTTGCTTTCCTATATTAACCATTTATGCTAAGAGAATGACATAGCAAGAAATGGAAAGTTAAGTCAAACCATCTTTCCTTTTTCTTTCAGTCTTTCCTTAACCCATCAGTAAGCCACGGGTGAGGGCGTTAGTAGAGTGTATATATATGGAGAAGATGCACACACGAGACAGTTTTGTGCATTGTCCCCACTTTTAGGAAGGGCAAAATATATATGCATATATAAGCTATAAAATAAGAATTGTATCAAATCGGTGATTCCATTTACAAGTTAGATGCTCTTATATTTGTATTTAAAACTGGTATACAATACAAAGATGAATGATATAATTTGTGCTAATAATTTAATTTTTTAAATTTTTCTTTTCTTAGAATTATAATCATAGGAAATAAAGAACATCATGACAAGTCAAGAAAGACTGTAAAAGGAAAACACTTTATATTTTAGTACCTTTAACTACACTACTTTCCTGCTTATTGAACAAGGGGCTTTGCATTTCATTTTGTAACAAAAACTATAAATTACATAGCCAGTTTTCTAGGGAGATATTATTATTATCATTTCTATGTTACAGATGAGGAAACTAAGACCCAGAGAGATTAATTAACTTGCTTAATGTCAAATAGCTGATAAATGAAGGAAAAATTTGAAGCCAGGAAATGGGATGCCAGAATCTGATATACATCATTACATTAAACAGCAAAGTATAGTGAAAATAACACAGGATTTAAAAATCACAAGATGTGAGGGTAAGTCTCTGCTCCTCCATTTAGTTTCTAAGAAAGTCCCTTAAAGTTACTCTGATACAAAATTTCATCACACACGCGCACACACACACACAAAAGGATTATTAATATCTATCTCATAGGTTTTCTGAGATATACAAATGAATAATGTGTGTGATATCAATTTACAAACAAGGATGCCTGCAGTCCCCAACTCTCAAGCAGGGGTACAAGTCTGTAGCCTGTTAGGGACCCAGCTGCAGAGGTCTGCAGCCGCCCTGACCACCTCGGATGGAAAAATTGCCTTCCATGAAACTTAGGAACTGGGCTGCTCAGCAGGAGGTGAGCAGCAGGGACCGGTGAGCAAGGACATTACAGCAGCTCCCCATGCTCGCATCACCGCTTGAGCTCCACCCCACCCCACTCCACCCCACCATCTGTCGAAAAAGTGTCTTCTATGAAACAAAAAGGCTGGGGACTGCTGCACTATGCAGATACTAGTTACAAGAGTTGGGGCTATTTTGAATGTTTACATGCAGCCAACTTGCATATATATATATTTAAAAAAATGAACCCTTTAGAAAATAATTAATGATTGGGTTTTATTGCTCCAAAAAAGAGAACTGAGACATTTAAAAAATATATATGCACACTGAAAAGAAAATCAAACAAATTATCCATGTAATTCAGTTTGGATAATTAATATATGCATCATTTACAAGAATAGTCTAGGTAAATAATTTGCCCTTTCATTTGACACTTTTATACTATCTGAAATAAAGATTCTGATGACAGCATAACTCTTGCTCATAACTTAATAGATAAATCAAAATGCCTCTCAGTAAATGATCACATTCTTTAATGAAATCAATTCTTAATTAGGTCCTATATGCTTATTCATATTTAAATGCAGTGTTTTATGGCTCAAAATACTTATGGCTCCACATTTATATGATATTTAAGTAGATAGCATTAAAGCAAGTTTACTCACCACCTATTCAGTACATGATACAATTTAAAAGTCTTCTTTATTTTTAAATTAACTTATTTATATATTTCTTACCTAAAATTTAAAGAGATTGGAAATAATCAATTCAAAAAATATCAAACATTTCAAAAAATATTTCACATTTTTAATATGGAAAGAAGAAATTGTAAATGTTGAACTCAGTTCATCTCTCCATTTAACATTGTCCTATCTGTAAGACAAAAATTAAAATATGAGATCTCAATTTATAATTGTGCAAATGAAAAACAAATTTAAGAGCCTTTGGTGGAAATAGCTTAAAGGCCTCTCTTTGAAAACGTTATTTTTTCTTTTTGTCATTTTCAAAGAAAACATAAACCACACTTTTTAATTCTCAGAGCAGAAAATATTAGTATTTTTTCACTGTCAAGAGAAAAAAGATATTTTGTTTTGACTATACAGCTACTCTTGTTCCCAGGTGTGAGAACAGGAACTGTTACTGACAAATATCTGCAAACCTGGCTTTTGCTTTTACTCTGAGGGACTCTATTTCCTTTAACTAAAAGGATAAAATGAAAATGACTTTGATCTTGACTTTTCTGTGCTTTAACAAGCTTCAAGATTGTGTATTCCCAAAATTTAGTCAGGATAATTTGCACTTTCTGAGGTAACATCCAAAAAGTTAGATGATACTGATTTTCTGTGATTTGAAAAATGTATCTTTTGAGTTAAAACTAATTTTGTGTCTCTTTCTCTTCTTACATATGCCTAACTCTCTAATTTTTTTGATGCCTTTATCTTTTAATTTTCTCTGCCTTCTCTGATTCTTTTCTCAAAATATGACTTTTGATCTTATTTTTATCAGTTGCATGAATTATTTTATAATATATCTTTAATAAATCCTCTGTGCTGGGCACTTTCACATATTTATGCCTCATCATTCTCACAGTACACATGTTTTATAAGAGATGGGCCTGCCAGACTCTAGTGTATTTGCGCTTTCAAGATTGACATTTTATTTCTGTTTCCCTAATGTTTATCTGCCTCTTGGAATGTCTGTATCTCTTCATTTCTATCCCAATCTTAGTTGCTCTCTTGCTCTCACTTTCTGCATGTGTCTGTTTGTTGTGCTTCCCCTTTTTCCTCTTATTTTCTCAGATTACATTTTTCTTCTATCTGTTGGACTTGTTGAATCTCCAACTGAGTTCATTTTATAACAAATCTGATAGAGTTATTGATAATTATTGAATTAATTTTAATGCATCTTGTCACAATTTTTAAAGCACACAAATAGCCCTTTCCCCTTTGCTTTTATTTCAGCCAGGGGAAAAAAAAAAAGTTATGTGTTTGACTTCCAAGACCTCGTGATAGTCTCCTTTCTGACCTTTCCTTTCTTCTTTTCTCTTCCTTTTTTACCTCTTTTCCTTAAACCTTGCATTCTCTTTGCATGTAAATGTATCAAGAAAGAACTAGCATCTGGATCAGTATAATTACAGACATAAAAATTTAAGGATAAAAATATAATGATTCAGAAAACAAAAAGTAATACTTCCCTTTTAAAGTTCTACTTTTAGAAATAATTTCTACTCAAAAAGACTTATAAGTCTAAATATTTAAAGAGCTATTAATTTCAAAGTCTATTCTTCTAAACATAAATTGTGATTTAAAAACCTGAAAAGTATATCAGCACGATATGGCATCATTTACTTCTCATCATTTCCTTCTTCCACCCCACTATTTTATTGTCTTAGCCAATTATTTTAATTATTATAAGTAAAATAATAATTCCTGGTCACAAAGGAATATGATGGAAGTGTGTTCATTTACAAAGAATGGAATAATTAAGTTATAACTGCAGGAAAGTAGAAAAGTTCATGAACTATGCATGTGAAATGCATCTATATATTTTTGAAGTTTCTGCTGTCTTTTCATTTGCATCTCTATGTAAAAGATACTGTGCTGCCGAAACAGATAGTCACATTAGACATGCCTGCACAGCTGCTGGGCAAGTTAAGTTTATTAAAACCTTAGGGTACATATTTAAAATACATGTTCAACTTTTCTAATGTCATGGGAACCAATGAAGTGAAGTATATATTTTCATTATATCTTTTCTAATTCGCACCTCACATAAATTTATATAGTTTCATCCACTAGATGTAATGGATTCTGCAGTTGACAAATGCAGTGTTGATATATCTGTATGTGCATAATATATGCAGCCATTAAAATTAAAACTGAAGTGTGGACAAAGTCATGCATAAAGATTCTTATGCCCAAACCTACTCTACATTTTGTTTATTCTATAAAAATACTTTTTGAAGAGGGGGTAAATTCACAAGTTAGAAAAAACATAGACCCAAGCAAAAAAATAAAAAGTTGTAAAACAATATTTTAAGTCACCGTACTGAAATGTTTCACCTAGTTTTTGATAATTTCTGAAAATGAATGACTTGGCAAAAAGTTTGTCCATTCCTGTAAGTGAGAGGCAGTGATTAAGGTTACACAGCCTTGGAATCTGAGTGGGGGCCTGAAACCCGTCTCAGGAGATGAAGCTTGTAAAGAACTTCAGTGTCTTGCCTAGAGTATACCCAATAATTATTAGCTACTACTACTTTAGTATTATTATCTTTATTGTTCGTATTATTATTTTATTATTAAAGGACATCTCCATATATGGTGCTTTGGGAAAATACATATACAGTCTGCAGTTACATGGATATTTATCAAAATAACCAGCACATTGTGCTTCCCATTAACTTGCCTGTGTTCGTCTGTCATTTCACGTCTTTTTATATCTTGCCTATCCCCTGTGGTCAAGGGTATAGAATCTGCAGCCAGACTGTCTAAGTTGGAATCTCAGCTCTGCAACTTACCAGTTCTCTGAACTTGGGAAAGTCACTCTCTGTCTCTACCTTAGATTTCATCTGTAAAGTAGAGATAAAACAGCCTTTTTCATAGGATGTTTATGAAGATTCAATGAGTTAATTTATGTAATGATGTTAGAGCAGTGTTTGGCACTGAAAAAGAGCTCTTAGCTGCTTTCTATGTGCCTCTTTTTTTTTTTCTTGAATTTCTTCTTTTATCAAGAAAGGTGATAAAGGTGATGTGATATGTTTAAAATGAATATATATATAAACCTTAGAATTGTCTGTATCTCTCATGCATTACATTCTTAGTAACTGTGAATAAGCAAAGATACCACATTGAATTATGTTGATGCATGTACATGACATTTTTAAGTTTCCCTATTGCACAGAAACATGTAAGTGGATTAATAGAGTGAAAATAATTATTTCATGCACAAAGTCACTGTGGAAAATATTTTTAGTTCTTTGAAGTGTTTTTCCCCCTCTCTACTAATTATCAAGTAGCTGCCTGATTGCTGACGATTGATGACTGATGGAGAGGAGGTTCAGCAGGTGCTAATAATTTGGTTAGCATAAGTGGTTCTGAGGAAGGAGCAGCACATCTCTGAGGCAACCAGAGCTACAGCAGATTCTCTCAAGGCTGGTGATTTGGAAGGTATGTGTAGGATTTCTGTTACAAATTGAAAAGAGTAGGATCTGAAGATTGTCTTAAATATAATTGCTAATGATAATAATAGTTCTTCCGAAAATTATGTATAAAAAGGATCTTTGTATTTTAAACTTTGAATAGACAAAAGAAGTAAAAAAAAAACTTCAATAGAGACAAATCTAATTTCTCTAATCAGGTTCCTAAAAAACCATTTAGCTGCATATTTTTTAAAAAACTGACACACATTAGATGGTAACTAAATCATAATATCAAAATAAAAATAAGTGAATTGTAACTATATAATTTATTTATTGAAACAATGAAACTATTGCAGTTTATATTGAAATTTTATTCAAGTGATCATATTAGAACACTTAAAATTTTAATTTGCTCTAAAAAAAATTAGTCCATTCTCTTGTTTTATGTTATTATATAACACAGATAAGGATATATTTGACACTTTTTATATAAATAATGGCAAGCAGTGATTTATTTATTTCAAACTATATTATTTTAATAGGAGTTTGCAAATTAAAATTTCTACGCACACAAAAATGCTCTTGGAAAATGTTTTTTTCCTTAAATAGTAATCTGTTTATTTAGTTCAGGAACTCTGAAAGAGAAAACAATTGAGATTATCAGAAATGTAATATGTGAATGGCTTCCCAAAATACACAAGATTAGCCAGCAACAGAGAAACATGTCACATACAAAGGATGTGAGTTAAGAGCCTGTGGAAAATAGGTCGACCTCTGCCTGCATCTCACCACCTCTAAAGAGTTTCTGGATGTGCTTAACACACAGGGAAGAATATTGGGGTAGCAGTCATATTTCCCCACCTAGCTGCTATACCAAGGCTAAATTGAAGTATGTTACCCCAGGGTAGCTGCTAGACACAGCTTCCATAGCCTCTTGAGCCCAAATCTAGATCATGTGATTTCAACACACTGTCTTGAAGCACATAGGAAAAAAGGAAACAAAACAGAACTTAACAATGTGGAAGTAGGGAAGGAATTGTGGACAAATGACCTGAGATACACGGCCCCTTGAATCAAGCTATACTCACCAAGGAGACAGAAAAGAGAAAAGAGACTAAGACGGACATTCCACCCCAAGGGTCCAAGCCCAGCCTAGATCTTCCTTTGGGATAGAAGCAGGAAATGCCATGGATGCCTCACAGATGTTCATCTTCCAGTCCACAGTAAACCTTCTCAGCAGTGGAGCTGCCTACTAGTGACTATGACATAATTAGACTCTGACCAACTATATCAGCAATCCTTCTCCCTAAACATGTTCCAGAGAAAAATCTAGACAGTCAGCTGTGGTAGCCTCTCCACAGTGGTTGAGCATGATTTTTATCTATGGCATGATTTCCTTTCCTCATGCTACTAAAAGGCATAGGTAGGGCCAATAATATAATTAATGAAAAGATTGTTAGCTAATGAAAATGATTGTTAGCTAAATTTGATTTAGCCATTATGATATTACAGACATTATTCTCAGAAAATAAAATGAATTACCAATTCAGTTCTCACAGCAGCTTCCTGTAGTAAGTGCTGTTTGTTGCCTTGTTTTACAAATAATGAAATACTACTTATAGAGAGGTTAAAAAAAACTGGATCAAGTTTTTATACCAAGTAAATAGTGAAGCTAGAATTTAGTTGGAATCTAAAGTCACCCCTTTAAACCTTAGACTCTACTGTGTCCCACAGTTACATAGACTCAGTTCGAATCCTGGACCCTGTGTTGTTTTAGAAAAGTTACTTATAAGCGCAAATGCTATTGCCTACATCATATAGTTATTGTGAGAATTATATGAAGCCTGTATCAAAACACCAAAAAAAAAAAAAGAATAACCAGAGAGAATGGGGACCCATTCTTTTTTTTTTTTTTTACCTCTATAGCACTCCTTAAAAAAAAATATGTATTTATTTATTTTTTTAATTGCTATGAGTATATAATAGTTGTATATTTCTGTAGGGTACATGTGATGTTTTGATACAGGCATACAGTGTGAATTAATGAAATCAGGGTAATTGGGATATCCTTCACCTCAGACATCTATCATTTTTTTGTGGTAGGAATATTTCAATTTCATTCTTTTAGTTATTTTAAAGTATACCCTAACTTGTTGATCATAGTCACTTTGTTATGCTATCAAATATTCTTCATTCTATCTAACTAGCTAACTCTACTTTTATACCCATTAACCATCTCCACTTTATCCCTCCTTCCTGCTACCCTTCCCAGCCTGTAGTAACCTTCATTCTACTATCTGTCTCCAATAAATCAATTATTTTTAATATTTTGTTCCCACATACGAGTGAGAACATGCAAAATTTCTCTTTCTGTGCTTGGCTTATTTAACTTAATGTTCTCCAGTTCCACCTATGTTGTTGCAAATAGCAGGATTTCATTCTTTTTTGTGGCAATATAATATATCATTTTGTATATGCACCACAATTTCTTTATTCATTTATCTGTTGATGGACAATTAGGTTGATTCCAAATCTTGGCTATTGTGGATAGTTTTGCAATAAATACAGGAATGCAGATAGCTTTTCAATATACTGAATTCCCATTCTTTGGATATATACCCACCAGTGGGATTGCTGGGTCATACGGTAATACTATTTTTAGGTTTTTGAGGAACCTCCATACTGTTCTCCATAGTGGTTGTACTCATTTACATCCCTACCAACAGTGTAAGAGGTTCTCCTTTCTCCACATCCTCGCCAGTATTCAGTATTGCCTGTCTTGTTGATAAAAGCCATTTTAATTGGTGTGAGATCATTGTAGTATTGATTTGCATTTCTCTGATACTAATTGTGTTTAGCAATTTTTCATATACCTGTGGCCATTTGTATTTATTCTTTTGAGAAATATCTATTGAGATGTTTTGCCCATTTTTAATTGGATTATTTAATTTTTTTCCTGTGGAGTTGCTGGAGCTTCTTACATATTCTAGTTATTAATCCCTTGTCAGACTGATAGTTTGCAAATATTTGCTTCTATTCTGTGGGCTGTCTTCTCATTTCGTTGATTGTTTCCTTTGCTGTGAAGAAGCTTTTTAGCTTCATGTGATCCCATTTGTCCAATTTTTCTTTGGTTGCCCATGCTTTGGGGGTATTACTCTAGAAGTCCTGGCCCAGACCAATGTCCTGGAGCATTTCCCCAATGCTACTAAAACAACTTTTAGTAGTTTCATATTTTCAGGTTTTAGTTTTAAATCTTTAGTACGTTTTGATTTTATTTTTTCATATGGTAGGAGATAAGGGTCTAGTTTTATTCTTCTGCATATGGATATCCACTTTTCCCAGCACAATTTATTAAAGTGACTGTCTTTCCCCACTGTACATTGTTGGTACCTTTGTCAAAGATAAGTTCACTATAGACATGTGTATTTATTTCTGTATTCTCCATTCTGTTCCATTGGTTTGTGTGTCTGTTTTTATGCCAATACATGTTGTTTTGGTTACTACAGCTCTGTGGTATAATTGGAAGACAAGTAATGTGATTCCTTGAGTTTTGTTCTTTTTGCTCAGGATGACTTTGTCTATTCTGGGTCTTCAGGGGCCTGCTTGGTACTTTGTTTTACTGTGGCTAAGCTGGTACCCACGTTGCAAAACAAAGTCCTCTAAACTCTTCCCTTTCCTTTTCCCAAGTGAAAGAATACTCTCCTTGAGCTACATTGCCTGGTGTTGGGGAAAGGGTGACACAGGCACTGGGTTGGCCACTGTTGCTGGTGTCTGTCTGGGTCACACGCACCCTACGTCCACTGGGTCTAAGCCAGCAGAGCCATGGAACTTGCCCAAGGACTATAGCCTTTGGGTCCTGACTGCCTTACAAATTCAGTCCAGGACCCAAGCACCTTTTTGTCAACCATTGGTAAAGCTAGCCAGAACTTGGGTTTCTGGGCAGAGGATTTCCCTCTGGCCTGGTCTAAATGCTCCCTCTGTGGGCACCAGCAGAATTCTGCCCTGGCCTGTGTTCCCCTGTGCCAAGGCAGTCCTGAATTCCAATGCAAAGTCCTCACATTCACTTTACTTTCCCTTCTCTACCCAGGCACACAGACTGTCTCTCCACTGGGTGCACTGGAATGGTACTCTTGGGGGGTGGGGGGAAGAGTACAGTAGGCAATGCAAGATGATCTTTTCTGCCCTCTTCAGTGCCTCTTTTCTTGATATAAAGTTAAAATGAAGTAGTGTGATCATTCACCTGATTTTGGGTTTGTCTGAAGGCATTGTTTGCATGGATAGTTGTTGATTTGGTGTTTGTGCTGAGGGAAAACCATTGAACATTTCTTTTCAGCCATCTTGATCCCTCCATAGCACTCTTAACCTCCAAGTGTTTTGTTCTTGCTTGTCCCTTATCCAATTATATCTTGCTCATCCTACTCCAAAGTATGTTAATTGCTTCTCATGAATACCTTACTCCTTGATAAACAAATACACCAATTCTATTTTTCTCTTCACAAATACATTCAATTTTATTTCCTGACTTTATTGAAATTTGTTTTCTCTCCAACATTCTCCAATTCAATTTCCTCTTTCTTCCTATACCCTTTCATCACAAAGTCCTAAAACAGGAACCATAGCTAGAATATGTAGTGTGCGTATGTGCATGTGTATATATATACTATATATGTACATGTATACATACTGTGTGTACATATATACTGAAAGACTATATATAGAATATAATTCAGTATTATATTATATTAAATATATTAATCTACATTTTTATTTTTATTCTTCCCCAAATGTCAAGGAAGTCCATCTTAGTACATTTTCGTCTCTTGTGTTAAACAGTATCCTCAGAGCCTAAACTAGTGCTTAGCCCTTAGTGGTCCTTATAATGTAGTTGTTAAATGAATGAACATATGAAAACTGAATTATCAGGTAATATATATTTTTTTTCTTGCAAATCTTGTTACAGAAAAATCAGGAGAACATGAAGCACTTTATAACATTTATCTCCATGAATATGTGGAAATCCCAATAGTATATAAAAACTCAATTTGTTTCATCTAACAAAGCAAAGAACACTGGCACCTTCAATATTGCTATGCTTCATATCTTTAATTTTACGAAAAGCACACCTAGGTCTAATTGAATACAATTAAGATAAAGCCAGAATACATTGTTGATGTTATTGACTTCATAAATTCTAATGCTCAATTACAAAATGACTCCAAACCACTGCCAAGATCGAGACAACTGTTGCCTCTCCCAGAATTTATTTTGAAAAAGCAGTCTATATTATGAACCACTTTGTATGCAATGAAGGTCAGCTGTCTATAGTTAATGGAATGTTTTCTTGTGGGATAATTTATGTATATTGCCTTTCTTTCATCAGAATACATGTCTGGCTAGATATGGCCTGATATTGAAGTGTCTCCATATTTCTCAAGGCAAATGTCTTACTGGATAAGGCTTGGTTAAAAAAATTGCTGTGGCTTTACTCTACAATATTAAAGCTTAAACTTTAAAATTATTAGTAAACATTATGTGAATAATGAGAATGTTCTTATTTCAAAATAAAAAAATTTAAGGAAACATGTGACATGAAACTGAATAAAGGAATATTTGAGCTGTGGATTGGGAGAATTTTGGCTTTTGAAATAGAAAAAAAAATGATGAAGAACTCTAGTAGAATATAAAGTAGCTATTAAAATTTACATTTTAGAAGCCAAAATTATGGAAACTTTATGAAAATAAGCTACCTCTTGAAACCTCATTTACATAAAATATAGTCATCCTGATTATTAAAATGTGGAGCTAGGTTCAGTGATGACTCTAATGAAGGATCCATTTCTGAGGGAAGTTATTTAGATTATCTGGGTTCAAATCTACTTACTGATTGTCAGAACTTGGTCAAATTTTCTTAATCTCATATGTAAAATATAGGTATTTACCTTTTTGGGTTTTCTTGAAGATTGAATGAGTTAATATCTATTAAATGTTTAAAATAGTACCTGATTAATAACAATTACTCTTTAAGTGTTGGCTCTTGTTCTTACTGGAAGAAACTTATTCTGGCACATATTTCTCCATGATATAAACAATTTGGCAATACTGACAAACATCAAAATTCTTAAGAGCTTTTTTCAAGTCATAAATCAACTGATGTCAAAAGCAGCAAAGGTTTTAGGGAAATAAAGGTAAATATGCCATTATGTTCAACTATTTATTAATTATATAACTTTCACAAATCTACTGGTCATGTCTAAGACTCATTTTTTTTTTTACCTCTAACTATCTACCATATATTGTTATTTGAGATTTTAATTTTATAGTCTGCGTTTACCTTTGTAGTTAATTCCAGCTATTATTATAAAGGAAACAAAGCAATAAAAATGAGCTGGAAAAAAAAAAAAGCCCTGATTTGTAACATTTGCCAATTGCTGTGGTGTAAATACCTCCACAATGGATGATTTTCAAGCTACCATAATAATGTCAATGAACATGGCATTGGGAAAATATGCATACAACTGATTGAAGCCAGTATGAGCTAGCTCCAACACATCACTGTTCCTTCCCGGGGGAGGATTCTTTATTAGTTTGTGCTGCATATTCAAAGTAACTTTCCCCAGGGATAACAAAAAACCTTCTCCTATCACAACAGAAACATTCATGATCTCAAGATGAATTTGCAAATTCCATAGTGACCAATAACAGAAATGGCTTAGATTTAGGCCTAATTATATAAAAGACATTGCGGGGTACAGTGGAGTATGGAGATAGTATTCTGTAGAATTTAAATGCTGAAAATATAGTTTTTAATATATTCTACTTTAAAAAGCAAGGTAAAGATATAGAATAAATAATAGGAAACTAAATGCAAAAATTGGGCATCAAAGCACACACTGGAGAATATAGAATAAGATAAATGTAAACTGGAGAAAAAGAAAAACAGTCTGCATTGTGTCAGCATTTCTGAGACTTTAATGTGCATACAAATCACCTGAGTCTCTTGTTAATGCAAATTCTGATTCACTAGGAATGAGATAGGTTCTGAGATTCTGCATTTCTAATAGCAAATACTGACTCCTCTGGTCTCTCAACCACATTTTGAATACCAAGGTACTAGATTATTTTAACTACCTTCAATTCCTCAATGATAAAAAAAAAAAAAAAGAAAAAGAAAGTTTAATCTAGAAAAAAAGAAATGCTGCGTAAGTAACCAGCACTGAATTTTTTAGAAGTGAAAACTCAGCCATTCTCATGGGGCATAAAAGAGGGAAGAAGTTCTTTTTATTATTATTATTACTGTTATTATTAGTTTGTTTGATGACTTATCTAGGAAGCAAAGGCAAATAATTTGGAAAGATGGAACAACTTGATTGAGGCTTGAGAAGGAAGGAGTTTGCTTTATTATTCTCTGGGACTTTTTGAAAGAGGCAAGTCCATAGCTCCTGTAATGTAGCCGAAAAGCTGTTAGAGAAGAAAATCTGGGAGATGCATGAGGTGAATCTACCTTTGTTGCTCAGCAAAAAAGTACAGTGAGGATGATGAAAGAGAACATTTATGAGAGATGCTAAAGAGGTAGAGAGTAGAGCATTTAGTGAGCAACTGAGTGTGGGAGTGAGAAATCTACAGAGGTGCTCACACTTTTGCCATGGATAACTGAATGGAGCCATTCATTGAGATAGGGACAAGAAGGAGAGAGAACTGTTTTACACAGCTTTGTGGGAGTTATGTCTGTATGCCATGGAGGTAACAGGAGTGACACTCTTGCCATGTGCACCGCATTTGATATATATGTGTGTATATTATTTAATAATATTTTTACTTTTTAAATTATTTTTTCACAATATGGTAGGGCTCTCTATTCCATTGCTCTGACTTCCTTCACAGTGAAGGTCAACTGTAGTCGTTATCATTCCCAGGAATTTTGTACAAAATATATGTGAAGTTTAAAAATATTTTCCTGAGTTTGTCCTTATAGACAGCCTATAATTTAAAACATGTTGAAAATCTGAATCAAAAGGTCCACCACCTTCCAATATGGAGTTGTCCAACAAAAATGGAAAATTTGACCCATCTGAGTAATAAAAGTCACACTCCCAGGCTCAATTCAGAAGTAAATCAAAAGCTGACATTATTTTAAAAATCAAACCCAAGTTATGAATTTCTAAATTAATCTAGTCATTTTGTCCATGAAAATGTTGCTCAATATCTCTGCCAAAATATGGAAGTACAAAGCAACCAAAATAATAGAAAAAGGACATTTGATAATACATTTCTGTGATGCATGGAGATCCAGAGTACCTAAAAGCAGGCAAAATAGCATGATGATACAAAGTTCTAAGGTTAGATCAGTTCAAAGACAAATCCAAGCTCCAAAATTAATAGATATGTGATTTAAGTTAACTTATTTATATTCTCTAAAACTTAGTTTTTCCATCTGTAAAAATAAGGCAATAGTGATATCTACTTTCACTGGAACTTTGTGAGGATTCATATAAAAGAAATGCAAATTGTCGTATACCAGTAAATGAGCAGTTAGAGTTATTTATCATACTATTATATTATTATAATTTGGCTATGAATAAATAAATGTTTAATTATATTAATATATGTCCAGTGGCCATATGTTTGTTGACAGAATTTCCTTACATTTGATAGACGAGTGCTTTCTCAGTTATGAGTGGCCAAAATTCCTCTCATGCCGTAGCTTGCTTTTTCACTCTCTTAGTAGTTAGTTTGATTTACAGACTTTTGGAACTTTAATGAAATGCATTTTCCCAGTGTTTTCTTTGATTATTTCAAGGTCATGAAGTGGAAATGAATAAAATGGAATAATTCGAGGAGATATATTTATTGGCTGGATGGGGAAAAGGATATCAAGGATGACACCTGGTTTTGAACACGAATAATTTTATGGTCAATGACATCTATTGTAATGAGGAACACTGTAGAAATGGGAGACACAAACCAAATTTCCATTTTGAAAATGTTAAATTTAAAATGACCGTTTTCTATTTTGGAGATGACATAGTTGGATATATGTCTCATGTTCAAGACATATCTCATGTTCAAGAAATACTTATCCCATAGATTTAAATTTGTCCATATGATATTTAAGGACATTTACTGGACAAGCATCTCCAAGAAATAAGTGCATCTAGAGAGAAGAGGTGTGGGAACAATGCTGAGGTCTGCCTAAATTTAAAGTTTTACAGGAGGGAACTTGCAAAAGAGACTAAGAAGTAGTCAGCAAGGTAAAAAAAATCAGAACCGTAGATGATGACATAAAATCTAAGAAAGGAAAGTGAAGCAAGGAGAATGCTCCTGAGACGTCAAATAAGATAAAATCAGAAAAGCATCACTGGACTTGGTAACACAAAGGTTATTTTCAATCTTGACAAAAGCAGTTGCAAATGAATTGGTTAGAGAGCTAGAACTTGAGTAATGAGTATAATAAGTGGAGACAATGAGTTCAGGTCAAAATTCCAAAAGAATATTCTGTAATAGGAAAGACAATAAAAATAAACGAGAATTTAGAGAAGAATATAGAATCAAGAGAATTTATCAATTTGACAAAAGGGGGAAAGGTAAATTCTGAGAAGGCAAGGGATCCAGAACTCAACAGAAGAGAGGTTGAGCTTGGATGCTGAAGGGAACACTTGTTACATTGTAAGAGGAGGGAGCCATGGTATGTATTGATAGATATAGACCTAGGTTGGTTTGTAGGAAGAATAGTAAAGAGACTAGATTTATATTTTATAGAAATCACTCTAGCTGAAGTGTGGAGAATGATTGAAGTGATTATTTTGATTTTTGAAGTGAGATACGGTGAGAACCTGATCCAGAGGGAGCAGAGGTGATGGAGTAGAGAAGGCAAGTTGACAGACATTAAAAAAGAGATTAGACTGATGTTGATGATGGACGGCACAGAAGTTATAGGTTAAACAAAGGACTTAAGGATGATTCCTACTTACTATCCTAGAGAACAGTGGTGGCACCTTACTATCTAGCTAAAGAATACTAGAGGGAAGAGGGGGAAATTTAGAGGTAAAGACAATTTGCACCTTTCTCATATGGAGTTTGAGGAGCCTGGAGACACCAACTAAAGATGTCTAAGTGGCTGTTAGAGATATACTATTCATTTAATTCTGTCATTGTAGACCTACATGTGTCTACGCATGATATAAGCTATGATGTTTTATTTAAATTAAAAATGATAGTGACCAACTTGGCTTTTTAATTATGATTTGTTTGCCTTCAGATGTATGAAAAAATTAAGATGCATTTAACAAATAAGTGTTGAAGTTGCTTGAGTTAAATTAAACAACCATTAAAACCCCTGACCTAATGTTTTACATCAAGATGAGATATTAGTGTCTTGTGCAAAAAGAAATATAGACTCAGCCCCAGCCACACTATACTATAGTTGTTAAAATAACTTGATTGTGATAGTGTAGGTTACTACAACTCTTAAAAGATGTAAACTTCATTTCATTCATTTAATTGATAATGTGACCAATGTATAAACAGGGGTATATTTAGAATTTACATTTTCTACCTTGACAGTCAAACATTTATTTTCTGTCTATATCACATATACATTACAATTGTATGCAAATGATAGCCTAGAGAACATTTCTATAGAAATTGGAATTTTTTGTTGTTGTTTCAAACATGCTTAAGATTGGAATGAAAGTAACACATTATAATTTCTAATGTGATTCTTTTCATTTTCAGAAAGATTGTATCTTGCCCAAGGAAGATATGTTCTTTATATGGATATTTCTCTTTCATGAATTTATTTATTTAGTTTCACCAAAGTTTAGGTAAGGAAATAGCAACGCATCAGAAACAAACATATTTTTGTGACTGCAGTGGAACCTTCCAGTTAATTCAAACTTATTATTTCAATATTTCAGTGGTATTGCCTTTCACTTTTAATTAGGCAACAAAACACAGTATATGTGCAGATTGTTATACACAGTTCGAAATTTTGTTATTCTCTCCAAAATATGAATATTAAAAATTATCCTGTATCCCTCCCTTTTCATCTCACAAAGATGACAGTATGCGTGAAAAGAACTATGACCAATGATACCACCTTAGCACGGCAGGCTCTAAGCATGGGAAGTGGGTGAGAGGGAGAAAGTACACTAGCTACTGCATATAGGCATGATTGTATCTAACATTATTGTCTCTGTGAAGTGGGTATTAATCTTGAGCATTCTGCTTCCCATTTTAGAGATGATAGAGTAGTGTTAACAAACTTTAAACTATTTTCCTAAATTCACACAATGTACTGACTGGGCTAAGATATCAGCCCAGGTCTGTACAACACGTGAACTCAAGCTCTACCTATGACATTCTGCCGGAGTAAAACAGGTAACTCCACATACCTGTGTAGGGAATGCTGGCGCGGGCTTGTTCCATGATTTCCCTGATATTCTGGAGACATTTTAGCATTTGTTGAGTCTTTCTCCAAGTCAAGTTTGTTTGAAAGTAATCTATATAAATTAATTCCAAGTATAAGAGGGTTTACCAGGAGAGAATAGATTTCTTTAAAAAATCAACAATGGGGCAAAGAAGAGATGGGTAATATGCAAATCAGAGCTAAAAATCAGAAATCTCTATTCCTCCAGCCCACGTGATTTTTCTCTTCTCTAATTTTCTTTCTTCCTATCCACTCTATTCTTCTTCAGTTGGCCCCCTTTATTCAATGTACACGTGACCCAAAGAGTTACTCATCCTAACTACTACTGTGATCTTCCAGATGTTTATTATCTAAGGTAGCCACTAGTCACACATGACTACTTGAATTTAAACTAATTAAATGGAATAAATCTTTTATAAAATATGTTAATCTATCTCACTAGCTACATTTCACGTGTTCAATAGCCACATTTTTATCATCACAGACAGTTCTATTAGCAGCAACATCCTTGTTCCAGTTCTTCTTTACCCATCATCTGTTGTTTGTAGTTTCTATGTCTCCCAGTTCAAATTCTCAATTCATTTTAGATTCTTCATGCAAATTCCTGATCTCTTAGTAGAATTGGATGCCCATCCCTTGTCCAGTCATTTTGTACTAGAAGGAGAAAGATCCACTGTCTAATCTGCAGGGCATGTGGACAGGGCAGCAATGGCTTGTACTCTCCCTTTGCTCCATTTCCCAGATACAGTGTCCACATTGCACAGGATTATAAGCTATCCATTACTATTAAATTTTCCCCTACAAAGTAACATAGACCTTGATTATTTAGTTCATCCCAATCTTTCTGCTCTTGTAAAATTTGTATTAGGTTAGAAATTGATAACTAGTAGATAAATAGTTAAGCCGGAAAAGATTCACAATATTTTTTTTATATTGCTTTCATGCCAAAATTAAATAAAGAGTTCAACAATAGAACATATAGAGCTTAAAATTATTTTACCAGAAGGAAAACATTTTCCAACTATATCGGGAAAGCCAAAACAATTCATTATTTTCTTGTTTTACCTCCCTATGTCATGCTCTCTGAAGTTTCTCTCATGAGCAAAATATTGTTTAATATCTTTGGCTGGACTGTATGCTTGCTAATGATACAAGTGAGGTAGTATAAATGTCTTTTTTCAAACTAGGGCCGCAAATGTCGACTCATTTACCCAGGAAGGAGTTATCAAGGGAACTTCCTTCTTCACATACATCTATCAGCTTGGGTATGATTTGCCTATGATCCTGTGAGCAACACATTTCTCAGATACCTCCCAGGGCCATGGATATAGATGTTCAAATGAGGGGTCCAAAAGCTTATATTTTATTGGTTATAGAGAAAAATCTCTCTCTAATTCTTAGTACATATTATGAGATTTTCATTGTAATTCTAAAGAAAAGCTTATGAATACTGTGTGGACAATGAAAAATTGACACCATAAAATAAAATTCTCTATTGGCATTCTATTTTATTGAGACTTCAGTTAATCCTGTGCTTCAGAGTGTCTGATTAGCAGGTATATTGTTCTTTGACACCATTACTTATAAGTGATCCTATCAGAGAGGCTTAAATAAATGATTTTATCCCACAGAGACTTTCAAATGTAATTAATGCTTAAGATAAGTTTAAGTTCTTTAGATAAAAAAGCTTTTGAAATAAACTGCTTATGATGTTATTAAATTGCTAATGATAAAAACACAGCTTAGAATAGTATTTGCGTGAAAATTGGTACCAGGAGTTCCAGTGTGTGATCAACCAAAAAAAAAATGAGTGCTATACACAGTTTTAATAATACTCTTTTTAGTTTTATTTTTTAATTGACATATAATAGTTGTACATATTTACAAGGTACACAGTGATGTCTCGATACATATAGTGATCAGATCAGTATAATTAGCATATACAATTTTTACTACTCTTTAATGTAAAATTCTGCCTAAGGTGGCTTTTATGTGACTAAGGTAAATACTATGACCATTTAACAATTTTAAATGATGTTAATATTAGGATTAATAATCTTATACATTTCTCATATTAAAACTAAATCATAAAATATCTGTTATCAGCACTATTTTCCAATATTCTTCAAAACCAAACTTAACACCAGTTAAATTGTTCATTTCCAATAATTATCAAAACAGCACTCTCTTATGCTCACTCAGTTTGCATTAAAAGTCTCATCCCCACTAACACAAGCTATTTCAATATCTTCCCAGCTATTTTCCCTGCTCCTCTTTTAGTCTCCTTTCACTATAAATCATTCTACAAATTGGTATTTTGCCAAGGCAGGATTAAAAAAACAACCTGATACATAAGAGATGGAATCTCAGGTCTATCTCAGTATTTTTCATCTGTAAAATAAAAATAATTCTTGCCTTTCCATTTTATTATAATGATAAAATAATTTAATACATGGGCAAACAGCAGGCATATTATAGAATTGCAATCATCCTTTGTAAGGATTTGCAATATCTCCTCACTACCTGTGGATTAAGACTAATTTTCTTACAAGACAACCAAGTCTTGTGTCATAAAGTGTGCTCCCGTTCCAGGCTTTTTAATCCTGGTTCTGGTCAAACTAGAAGTAGCAATGTGTGGAGGAGAAGCCTTGCCTTTTGTCACTCTTAACCTATGCCTTTCTCTAAAGCCATGCTTCTGTGTACCCTGCCCCCTCCACCTGGAGGGACCTAGCCCATCATTTCCTTCATCTAAGTCATATCTACATCTAATCTACCCACTTATCTCAAGAAACTTCTGAATTACCACAGCAGAAATGTACCCTCTCATTCTGTCTGTTTCTGGGGTCCATAATACCCAACTCAGAGGTGCTATAGTTATTAAATGAGATAAATTACTATATCTGTCCAAATATCACGTTAGTATTTTTCCTTGAAAATTAACCCTTAGAAAATAAGGAGCTCTTCATTGTGAGGTTATATAATCTTTTGTTTTATAGGGTGTCCTTTTTAAAAAAAAGAAAAATATATATTCGGCAAAACAGATATCCCTGTATGAGGATACTTACAGAAGTGACCTGACAAAATCAGTAAAACAAGACCCAAAGAATGACTACAATGACCACAGATTAGTGTAGTAATCATTTTGGGAATATGCTCTCACAGTTGGAAGTGTTCATTATCATTGAAGAGAGAGAGAAAGATAATTTTAAAATTTTATTTGAAAAATATACAATATAAAGTTACACTGTGGAGATTAATCACTATGGAGATAATTACATCTATAAGAAAAAAATGTTGAAAGGAAAATCATTCTTTTAATTTTGGTACTATGGAAAAATTGTGATTTGGGTTACAATCCCTTACATCCCATGATTCATCATAAATTAATTTAGATGAGGGAAAATAGGAGGCAGGGACTGTTTTAGGTGATGACATTAATATTAAAGAAGAATATGAATAGTGAATGAAAGGATTTCGTGTACTATGAGAAGAAATATTTAACTGTAATACATCATTACATGTTTATTTTAATTGTATGTATAAACAAATTACAAGTGAAATATAAAATATATTTTTCAATATTATAAAAGTTCTGAAATTTATATTATTACATTCAAATTGTCCAAAAACTCTAAGTGTTCTCAATGAAAAAATAAAAATCACCTTCTGTTTGATGTTACCATATGGTCAAGATTGCCATCTATTTGTCATGTTGTATAATGCTATATTAAGAGCAGTATCTATACCTGAGTGGGAATTTATAAAACATCAATTCCCTTACTTTCCCTTTACCTACCTTTGGAAATTATTCGCATATTACATAATATTTATTCATTAATTCATTAACATAACATATTTATGAGTACTTTCTATATATTAAGCATTGTGCTAGATACTGGAAATATAATAGTGAATTAAATAGCAAAAAGGCCCTGCCTCATGGAGCTTCCATTCTTTATAGGGAGGCATTAAAAAATAAATGGGTAGATAGAAAAGTAAATAAATAAAGTACCAGGTGGTAATAAATGCAAAGGAAAAAATACAAGTGGGTAAAATACTTAGAAAGTGCTGGAAGTGGGTTATATTATTTTAAATATGGAGATCACAGAAGGCTTCTTGTTATCTTTTGAGGAAAGACATAAAGGAATCAAGAAAGAAAGGCCTGAGGCTATCTGTGGAAAGGGCATTCCAAACAGAAAATAGCAAGTGTGAAGCCATACTGCCAGATAGCCTATGTGGCTAGAGCAGTGTGATCAAGGCAGAATTAGGAGTTCAGTTTGAGAAGAGGTGGTGCAGTTCATGTAAGGTCTTCAGGTCACTGTAAAGACTCATGTTTATACTCTGAGAGGAATGAAGATTATTTAACTTTGAGCAGAGGACCACTATAGTTGCTATATGGGTGTGTGTGTATGTGCGTGCATGAATGAGATGAAAACAGCCAGACCAGTTAAGAATCAATTGTAACACCCTCTTAAAGATGATGGTGGTTTTTGCCTGATAATAGTGGTGGAGGTCCTGAGCAATGATTTGACCCTGGGTTTTACATTTTATAGGAAAACTCCTATTTTGAAAAAAAGAATTTGCTAATTCTATGTAGGATGCAACAGAAAGAGAAATATCAAAATTAACTCAAATAGTTGAATGTTTAACCTCCATTACAATCATTACAGGTGCAGATTTTATTCTTTTTGAGACTTAGAAATACTTAATAGCATTGATTGTATCTTTTTAATTTTTCTTTACCCACCTTAATAAAGGGAGTATATTCTCACTGGAGTGAGTTTGTCAAGAATGTTGATTTAGATGACCATAGTGATTGAAGAGCCATAGTCATGGTGTTAAATGAGACTCAAGGAGATTTGAGAGAGACCATTGGGATGGAAGAATGGCCCCTAATTTGGACAAATTCTAGTTTGAAATATATTTAGTCCAACCAGTAAGTGGAACTATGAAAGAGAGTCCAAATCTAGAGTAACATATTTTCAAGTTTTCTCCATAGTTTAGTGATTGAATAATGTGATGTAATAAAATTATTGAGTGAGCATTTATAACTAGTAAGCAAAGAAGACTAAAACCTTTGAAAACCTATAATATGTTTGAGATTATTCATAGATATAAATCAATGAGGTAAATGGAAAGATAACTAGGGCATAAGATTGATTATGTTTACAAATAAAGAGTTTTATCAAGCAATATCTAAGCATAACCAGGATGTCAACTCAAAAAGACTTGGAACATAAGTGATATATGGCACATGACATATGACCATCCTGACTACATTAGTCAGAGTTCTCCAGAGAAACAGAACTAATAGTATATAGATAGATAGAGATTTATTATAAGAAATTGGCTCACATGATTATGTAGGCTAAGTAGTTTATAGTAACTGCCATCTATAATCTGGAGTCCCAGGAAAACCAATGGCATAGTTCTGAGAACTGCTGTAAGTTGTAGTCCAAGGGCAAGAGAAGAATAATATTTCAGCTCAGCAGTCAGGCAGAGAGAGCAAATTCTCCCTTCTTCCATCCTTTTTGCTATTTAGGCCCTCAGTGAATTGGATGATACTCATCAGCATCATGGAGGGCCATCAGCTTTATTCAGTCTACCAGTCCAAATCCTACTCTAAGCCAGAAGCACCTTACAGATACACCAGAAATAAAGTTTTACCAAATATCTGGGCATGCCATGATCCAGTCAAATTGATTTGTAAAATTGACCATCACATTGACCATATATCTATCAAATATAAGGTGAATTCTATGTTTCCATTGAGAAGATCCACTAAAAATTTTGTTGGTCAACTTGAATGAGTAAAGTCCAAGATTCTAGATAATATGGGAAAATAATTATTGAATTTGGTAATTTAACTATATGCATATTTAATTAAAAAAACAAAACATACCAAGTTTAAATATTGTTTATCCATTCTCACAAATCATCAGATGAATAGAACATTGATTTTTATTTTTTTTTTTATTTGTGGACAATTTTACTCAGGGAGCCTGTTATCCTCCTCTAGCCTCTGATATAAAAAGATCCTGATATTCCCACACTGATTACGTTGGGGTTACCATGTGAAATGCTTTTGGACATTCAGACATACAAGGAAGCCCACTGAAGTGCTTTTGAAAAAAAAAGAAAAGACTTTTCTTTCCATAAAAGGAGAAAGGAACATGATAAAAAGGCTCCTTTCCCTTTTCCTACCTTTGGACACAGTAATTTGAGAACGTGATGCCCAGAGCAGTGGCAGCCATTTTAACTGCATGTGACTTCCTATTTTGTACCTCAGAGGGCTTAAGCCTAAAGACAAAAATTAGCATATTTATGAATTACAAAAAGATCCAAACACTTAGGTCCTGGATAACATTATTGAGCCACCAAAGTAGTCCTAAGTACTGAGACCTCATGCCATTTTGTCATCATTTGTGTTGTTTAAGCTACTTATAGTCAGACAGTCTCTTATTTCCAGCTCAAAATATTTTAAATGTTGCATTAAAACAGGACAGAAAGTTAGCAAAATGGCAACAAACTTGACTTAGGCATGATTTAACATTAGAATGCACATGTTTTCAAATGAGAGATAGCATCAAGAAATAAAAATGGCAGGTGATATTCAATATCAAGCAACTACAAATGCCATACGTTTATGAAGCATCCTAGTGTCTTGTTAGTGACTTGTTTTCTGAATAGTTTTCAAGATAAGCAAATCATAATCACCAGAAAATTCTTGTTAAAATGGAGATTTATTGGCATAATCCCGTTCAACCTTCCAATCCACGAGGGTCCATAAATCTACGTTTTAAACAACAACCCCAAGGGATCCTTGTGTAGATTAAAGTTAGGGCTGGCAACAGGTAAATGTAGGATGCTAATCCCAATAGCTCCAAGTAGGGGAAGGTAGAAAGGGACCTGAGCTTGTCAGATAGGCAAAACACTGAAAAAGACTGGAATTTAGTAGACACGAGACTACTTGGGGCTCATGCAAAAGGCCAGATCTATAGCAGTCAGACTGAAAGGCTGAAGCTGATGATCATTACCCTGCACTGGAGGTATTAACACTTGGTTTGCTCAGGAAAGGTGAGATGCTAAACCTTCAAGTGGGGCTACAATTCTTCCCACTTGAAAAGACATGAAAACCAGTTACAAATAGAAGTGCAGCAGAGATATCAAGCAAGGTGACATTTGAAAAGAAGTATTTGTTTTTCACAATTACATAAATTGAGGAAACAAGTAAAACAAATTCAAAACAGTGACTGGGGCAAAATCAAGATCAAAATAAAGAATGGCACATGTGAAAGTGCAGATAATCACCATGAATGACCCCTTCAACAAAATGCCAGATAAGAAGAGAGATACAGAGCAGTGAGTAGGGAAGCACTTCCATTATCAACACAATTTCAGCACCCTATTTCCCAAAGATACTGTTTTTGTAATTAAAGGTGACTAATAATCTGCTAAGGTATTTTGTGCTATTGTATTAATGAAGAAAAATTAGTGGTGGATATCCATGGCAAATGAAAGGACTACTGCTAGACGCTACCATCTATGTCAGAAAAAAATCTGAATGAATGAATAAATGAATGAATAACTAGTATATTTAAGATCAATAGCTCAACAATAGGTAATTTAAGTATTATAAAACTTGTCTTAAAAATAATTAAAATTTTGCTTTCAGTAACTCAGAGGCCAGAAATGTCCCTACCTGGCAGAGGACCTTGGATTTTATTGTCCTTCTCAGCCTTTCTTCAACACTCCCCTACAGAAGATGCCCCTCAACAAAATGCCTTGACTCCCCAAAAATAATTAAAATTTTAAAGCAGGTGAAAAGAAAGGTTAAAAACATAGGAAGAATATTTTGGGTAAAGAATGGGCTGTCAATGTATTTCCCAATTGTAGTAGGCAAATAAACATTGGCCTAATTTTCCTATCCAAACTGAAAGGAATATTCCCTCCCTGTGAATATAAGTCAGAATTTGATCTAACCAAACTACTCTTGCTAATTTTTATATGATAAATGATTTATAAAATGATGCATCATTAATTGCCTTATTTATTCTCACTTATTAAGGTATCATAATCTGTGGTTATTTTAGTTTTATGAACGTGAAAATCAGTGACCATTAATATATTTTCCCACTCTGCTCTTCTATATTTTTTATCAGGAAATTTATCGAAGACAGAAATTAAAGCATCCCAGATTTAAAAAAAAAAAATACAGAACCCCTTGCAATTTCATTCTTCTAAGCAGTGTTTAGTTCATGACCATCACTCAGCTGTTCAGGACAAAAGTACTATTGCTCGATAGATTCTCTGGGATTAGAGTATACTTTTGAAACATCGATATACATGAGTCTTTAAAATGGGTTAAAAACAGACTTGATTGTAGTGGTTCCATTGCAAAACAATGGGCCATCTGTTTCATTAAGTCTTCGGCAGTGCTCAGTCCTTTACTCCCTCTTGGCTAAATCTGTTTTTGTTGTTTTGGTTTTTTTTTCCCCCCAGAATTGTTGAGCTTCAGCCAGCCTAATTCACAACACACTTCAAGAGTTGTTTCCTGGCTGAATAGCTGAGCGTCAGCTGGCTCAGGCACTGAATCACTACCAGCATATTACTGCCTCCCTCCTCCCCATATTCGCCTTATTTAGAAGTCTATTTTCTCTAGTACTTGGAAGCAGCTGTCATAAATTTGAACAAAAAAGATTTTTATATAATGTGTTATAAAATGCAGAAATACCCAATGTATGTGTTTTATGTATGTACTTGTATATGTGTGTGTGTGTGTGTGTGTGTGCATGATAAAAGTGATGTCTCATTTTCCTTTATAATTTCAATGTCAAAAATATTCTATGTTTGACATCATTTCAAAGTTGTCACCAAAACAATGCCATTGTGCCAGATACTGTTGATTGTCTTTTCACCATTCTATCCACCGCCGTTTCTCTTTCCAAAGAGAATCCTGATTTTATTTAGTAAACCATTTCCAGTAACTTAGCCACTTACTGCTGCTTTCACTGCAGAGGAGGTGGTTCTGATTAGATCTCAACAACTGCCTTTGTTTTATTAGCTTATTTTACCAGGAAAAAAAATGATTCAGTAGAATTAATCATTCATATGTTCAAAAAACTATAGATGAGATCCTACTATGAACCAGACATAGTGCTAAGCTCTCTAAACTCTGGGGAGCAACTGCTGGGGAAACCTCTTCACAACACCACACTAACAAATTCTGTGTGATAATATCCAGATAGTATGGAAGGGGAGTGATTAAAAAAAGTGAAATCTTACTGGAAAAGTGAGGCAGATGGCTTCAGGGAACAGGCTCTCCTATGATGAGTAGGGGCTTGCTAGATAGATAAGGGAGAAAAGTCAATATATCAGGCAAAAGGAATGTCCACCATCATAACAGAGTGCATCATAACAGAGTGCATCAGGGTGACTGCTTATAATTCAGTACAAATGTAGCATAGGGTATAAGAAATGAAGGGCCATGAGTTATGCTTGGATCCAGATCCTGGAGGACTTCATATAACAAGCAAAAGCAATTAGTCTTTATCCAGAAGATTTTAGGCTATGCATGGGTATGAGTGTGACACCAGATTTATAATCTGGAGAGATCATTTGGTTACCACTATGAAAGAAAGACTGACACTAGTCACAGGTTATGATATAGACGCAGAATTTGTTGTTACTATCCACAATGCAATCACAATGCAAAGGTAGTGTCCTTGGAGATAGAGAAGAGAGAACTCATTTAAAGAATGTATGGGAAGTAATACCAACAAAGTTGATAAGCAAGTAGATTTAGAACATTAGGAAAATGGGCAACAGGGCGTGGTTACTCACACCTGCAACCTTAGCACTTTGGGAGGCTGAGTTGTGAAGATTGCTTGAGGCCAGGAGTTCAAGACCAGTCTGGGCAACATAGTGAGATCCTGTCTCTACAAAAAAATCAAAAAAAGCAGCCGGTTGTGGTGACACATACCTGGAGTCCCAGGTACATGGAAGGCTGAGGTAGGAGGATTGGTTGAGCTCAGGAGTTCCCGGTTGCAGTGAGCTGGGATCACACCACTGCACTCCATCCTAGGCAACAGAGCAAGACCTTGCCCCCTCCCCCTGCCAAAAAAAAAAAAAAAGAAAGAAAGAAAGAAAATTAGGAAAATAATAATTTTGGATTAAATCCTCGTTTCCAGAATAAATTATCGATGATACTGTGGGACCATTAACAGAGAGTTGGAATTCCGTGGGAGGAACAGATTTGTAAAGGGTAAAAATTTCTTTTCTTTTTGGACATACTGATTTTGAGATGCCTGTGGTAGATTTCAATACACAATTGGGTACATAGATTTGAAATTCAAGAGAAAGGTCCATGTTGAAGATAAGGTTTAGAAGTCATCAGTATAAATAGTAGTTATATAATAAACATTAAGGTGATTGGAAGTGTTCAGGGAAAATTGAAAAGAAGACGGTGCTGAGGCTGAGAAACTTGGTACTAAACACATACATAGGATATAAAAAGAACAGAAATTCCAGGACAAAGCAGCAAGAAAAACATGTTAGAGAGGTGGGAGAGAACATAAAAATTTGTGATAAAATAGAAATCAAAAAAAAATCTACGGATAAAATAATCATCATTTAAAAATTACCAATGGAAATTACATAAAAATTAGGGAGCAGTATGAGTGAGTAGTAAGATTGATATTAAATATCAAGTCTAAAAATGGAGGTATTTTCTGTCAAAATTTAAAGATGATACAAAGGCAATAATTGATTTGTTTTTAATCTGCTAAGTTTAAGTCAAAATGTAAAATAAACTTTTTTATTCTCATGTATTGTATATTATATTTCACAAATTATCCCCTATCTGACTCCACTATCTATCTATATTTCTCTTATGGTTCTTAGCACTATCTACCTAGGATTATAGTGTTCTCTGTACATGTTTTGCATTTCAAATATTCTTAAATATAAGGGTGAGGCATATTACTTTACTTTTTAAATTTTTTATTGATACATAATTGTACGTATTTATGGTGTACATAAGATATTTTGATACATGCATACAATTTGTAATGATCAAAACATGGTAATTAGGATATTCATCACCTCAAACATTCATTATTTCTTTGTGTTGAAAACATACCAAATCTTTTCTTCTATTAATTTTATAATACACAATAAGTTATCATTAACTCTAGTCACCCTACTGTGCTACTGAATACTAGAATTTATTCCTTCTAACTGTATTTTTGTACTCACTAACCAACCTTCCCTTTATCCCCGTCTCCTCAATACACTTGCTAGCCTCTGATAACCATCAATCTACTCTCTACCTCTGATAGATCAACTTTTTCTAGCTCCTACATAAGAGTAAGGACATACAATACTTGTCTTTTTATGCCTTGTTTATTCCATTTAACATATTGTCCTCCAGTTTCATCTATGTCGCTGAAAATGACAGAATTTCATTCTTCTTTATGGCTTCATAATAATCCATTGTGTGTATATATACACACACGACATTTTCTTTATTTATCTGTTGATGAACACCTAAGTTGATTCCATATCTTGACTATGGTAAATAATGTAGCAATAAACATGGGAGTGCAGATATCTCCTCGATACACTGATTCCTTTCTTTTGAATACATACCCAGTAGTGGATTGCCGAATCAAATGGTAGATCTATTTTTAGATTTTTGGGAAACCTCCTACTGTTTTCCGTGGTGTCTGTACTAATTTATATTTCCACCAACAGTGTACTAGCATTCCCCCTTCTCTGTATCCTTGCCAACATTGGTTTATTTTTGTCTTTTTGGTAATAGCCCTTCTAAATAGTTACTACATAGTGGTTTTGATTTTCATTTCCTTGATGATTAGTTACGCTGAGTACTTTTTGTATGCCTGTCAGCCATTTGTATCTCATTTTGTGAAATGTCTGCTTAGATAATTTGCCCATTTTAATTGGATTATTTGTTTGTTTTGTTGTTGAGGTGTTTGAGTTACCTTATACATTCTGGTTATTCATCATTTGTCAGATGAATAATTCCCAAATATTTTCTCCCATTCTGAAGGTTGCTTCTTCCTTATATTGGTTGTTTCTTTGCTGTATAGAAGATTTTAAGCTTGATATAATCCTATTTCTATATTTTGCTTTGGCTGTCTGTGCTTTTGAAGTCTTATCCCCCAAAATTGCTGCTCAGATCAATGTCTTGAAGCATTACGTCAATGTTTTCCTCTAGTAGTTTCATAGTTTCAAATATTACACTTAAATGTCTAATGCATTTTGATTTGAATTTTGTGTATGATGAGAGATAGGGTGCAGTTACATTCTTCTACATATGGATATCCAGTTTTCCCATCACCAGTTAATGAAGAGACTGTCCTTTCCCCACTGCATGTTTGTGGTGAATTTGTGAAAAATTAGTTGGCTGGAAATATGTGGCTATATCTCAATGTTCTATATTCTGTTTCATTGATCTATGAGTTTGTTTTTATGACAGTACCATGCGCTTTTGGTTACTGTGGGTTTGTAATATATTTTGAAGTCTGGTAGTGTGATGCCTCCAGCTTTGTTCCTTTTGATCAAGATCACTTTGGCTATTTTGGGTCTTTTGTGATTCCAAATGAATTTTAGATTTTTTTTTCTGTAAAGAATGTCATTGATAGGGATTGCATTCAATCTGTAGATCACTTTGGGTAGTATTTATACTTTAAAATATTAATAAAATTATTAATAAAAATATTGTTTTCCAATCCATGAGTATAGGTATCTTTCCATCTATTTGAATCCTCTTTAATTTCTTTCATCAATGTATTAAGTTCCATTGTAGAAATCTTTGGTTAAATTAATTACTAGGTATTTTTTGTAGCTATTGTAAATGGGATTACTTTCTTGAATTCTTTTTCAGATTGTTTGCTATTGGTGTGTAGAAATTCTGAGTTTTGTATGCTAATTTTGTGTACTATTACTTTACTAAATTTGTATATCAGTTCTAACAGTTTTTTGGTGGAATAATTATGTTTTTCTAAATATAGGATCATTTCTGTGAACAAGGATAATTTGACTTCTTCCTTTCTACTTTGGATATTCTTTATTTCTTTCTCTTGCCTAATTGTTCTGCATAGTATTTTTAGTGCTGTATTGAATAAATGTAACGAAAGTGGACATTCTTGTCTTGTTACAGATCATAGAGGAAAGGCTTTCAATTGTTCCTCATTCAGTTTGATGTTAACTGTGGGTTTGTCATATATGGCCCTTATGGTTTTGGGGTATGGTTCTTCTATATACAGTGTGTTGAGGGTTTTTATCATGAAAGAGTGTTGAATGTTATTGAATGCTTTTTCAGCATTTATTGACATGATCTTATGGTTTTTGTTTTTGATTTAGTTAATGTGATGTATTACATTTATTTGTTTACATATGTTGAACCATCCTTGCATCCCTGAGATGAATCCCATTTGACCATGGGAAATGGGAATGATGATTTTGATGAATGATCTTTTTAATGAGTTATTGAAATTTGGTTTGCTAGTATTTTGTTGAGGATTGTTGCATCTATGCTCATCAGGAATATTGCCCTGTAATTTCCTATTTTGGTTGTGTCTTTGTCTGGTTTTGTTATCAGGTTAATGCTAGCCTTGTAGGATAAATTTGGAAGTATTCCCTTCTGTTCAATTTTGTTGAAGAGTTTGAGTAGGATTGGTCTTAATCATTCTTTAAACGTTTGCTAGAATTCAGCAGTGAAGTCCTCAAGTTCTAGGCTTTCCTTTGATGGAAGATTTTTTATTCTGCTTCAATCTCATTACTCATTATTGATCTGTTCATGTTTTCTATATTTTTTTCCACAGTTCTATTTGGGTAGGTTATATCTTTCCAAGGATTTATCTATACAAATGTGCATTTTAATAAAATTCTAGAATACCAAGGATAAGGAAAAATTCTAAATTTTTTTAAAAAGAATAAAATATAACAAGTTATATACAAAGGAATATGAATATAAATTCTCTCACAGTGCAAGATAGAACACAAGGAAACAAAGCCATCCATACATTGCAAAAAAAAATTCAACTTAAAAATTCTGCAACTTAATGTGGGAGGAAGGAGCACAGAAGAAATGAATTTTCAAAATGATAAAGAAGGTTTCAAAAATTTACCTAACTTACACCTCATTTCAAGAAGCTACTAGAGCATATGTCTTCCAAGTATGACAAATTAAATTTAAAAAGAAAAAATATGAAATCTCTCAGTGTGTTTGCCATAGGTGAGTGGCAAAGAGAAATCTAGTATAGAGTGAAAAGAATTCTCAGCATAATGTTTCTGTAGCGTTCTTGGAATTCAATCTATCCAAATTGAATTAAGAAAACAAGAAGATTCAGAAGACAGGTCTTCACAAAGTTTTAATTAACTGATTTCATGAAATGTTTGACCAAGTGGTAAATTTTATAACGGAGAGTTCCCATTTCTTTTGATGAGTTTAGGAAATTACCTGATAGATACTTCTGAAAATATATAATTTTTAAAAGCAATTATTATTTACAGGAATAGCAGAAAGGAAATGTGATCATGGTAAAATGCAATATTTATATAGTTTATTATATTGCAGTGAAGCATATTGACTTAATAAAAAAATCACAATATTAATTTAGAAAGATGGGGAAAACATAATAGTAATTAAGAATGATAATTGTTTTTCATAAAATGGAGTCAGTAGATAACTTCCGAAGTTCACACTTCAAGAACTAGCAATAAAATATATAATTTTAAAATATTGAAATAAACAGAAAAAAACTTCTTAAAAATAGGTGAAAACATTTGTCAGTATGAGTCAGACTGAGAATGGAATAAGTGAGGCAATAGAGTGCTAATATTTTATTATAGCCTTGTAGTACTAGTTGACTTTTTAAACTAAGTGCATTTATTACTCTCATAAGAATAAAAAATAGTTAAAACAAAAGATTAAACAGAATAATAGGATGAGTAGGAGTAAAAATGTTCAAGGTTTGATGATTTTGACTGTTCCCCACGTATGGGTGTGCATAAAGCAGTTACAGTACTGTAAAGCTATTGTTGGAACAGAGACGGCACCCAACTCTTCTCTAGGCAGAATATTTAAAGAACAAAGAGATTTTCAGGTTGCCATAATTATACTTAATAATATACATTGTTTTTAGTATGAAGTGAAATCCCTCATTTATTCAAACTTTTCCAAGATATTTGAAATATTCACCTGAACACACGCACACACACACAGACTCTCTTTCTATGGCTCAAATTGGCTTTATTGGCCTTAACATTTCTTATGTTGCCACACATCTAAACTCAAAAATAAAAAATATTTTCATACTATATTAATTTTTACATTTCGTAATAGGAACTTTGTTCATCTGTTTGATTTTAGCAGTTTATTCTTGAATACTTCTTTTCTCCTTTATTTAGTATTAATATAATCATACCTATCATTTAGACAGGTGTGAATACACACACAAACACACATATACACATAGCTAGTGTACAATTTAAGATATTTAGTTATTAGAAATAATGAAATAATCTTTTAAAAAGACTAAAACAACTTACATTACTATGTGAAAAAAGAATGAAGTAAGGTGGTCTATTTCAAATAAATTAAATATGAACATATTTGCTTCATGAGTTATTTTAGATCAATGTTCTCAGGGACTGAATTATCCTCTACTTAATTGTATACATGGATACAATATCAAAAATCCATTTACCCACAAATTTAAAAAACACAAAGAAATTTCATTTGAAAAAATGTCAGCAAAAGATATATTTTAAATGATTGTTGCCACACTCCAGCTTCAAAACACTGAAAACCTCTACAAGTATTAAAAGTTCAAGAAAAATTAAATAAACTTCATGTAGGCAAAAAATGTAGAAAATGTGATAAAATAGAGTCCAGCTGCAAAATACAAAACTATTGCATATGTAATTAAAGGGCCATTAAAAAATCAATAGTGGAATAAAGAGTCATTTATTATAGGATGCAATCTTCAACCTGTTCAAGTAATGAAACATTGCCAAGATCTCGAAAGCCACCATAATAAACCTGCTCTGTTACTAATTTTCCCTCAAACCCAATTTTATATCATTATCTGAAATTCTAATGCAATACTTTAGTTTTGACTGGTATTTTAACTTTCTATTCAATGGAATCATATTGTGCATTTTCTTGTGGTTTCTTTCATTCTTTCTTAATTATCATATTTATATCTCTTGTTACATGAAACTATACAATAATTATATTGCTCTGCAGTTATCCATTGTAAGAACATAATGCATTTTAGTGTTGCATTGCCTCTAGTTTTAAACCTACAATGGATGCTACTGTTATGGTCATTTTTGTACTTTTCTCTTGTTACAAATGTATTTAGGTTGATTAGAAATGAAGAGTGAAGTGTCGTATCATTGTGTATGAATATTTTCAACTTGAGCAGTGTACCAAGTTGGATTTTCTTGAAGCAGATTCTGAGATGAAGTTTGGTATAGAGGTATTTATTAGGCATCAACAACTGTGGAAGTTGGAGGGGGAAGTAGGTTTTGCTCAGTGGGAGGAATCAAACTGTAATGAAGTCCAATAAAGCCTTAGTCAAGTTCATGGAAAGCTCTGGAGCATAACTAGCCAGCCAGAGTTTCCTGAATTGAACTCATTGACTGAATCTTCCTTGAATTTCTTCTTTTATAAAATATTCATTTCAGGCTATAAATTAACCTCTAAGTATGGTTTTAAATACATTGTACAAGTTGTCATAGGGTAGTGTTTTTATTGTTTTTATTATATTCTTTCTCTCTCCCCCATCTCCATGCATGCACACATATATACATACATATCCTATTGGTTTTGTTTTCCTGGAGAACTCTAATATATCCAATATATAGTCAAGTTTTGTAAATGCACCAGCACATAAGGAAAGGCTACATATCCTTCCATTGTTAGGTGCAGGTTTCTTTCATTGTTGGGCCATGTTTATTTACATGATTCTAATGTTCCATGTTCCTACTGATTTTTGTCTTGATCCTTACAGAAGTGTGTTAAATGCTCTCATTTTATTATGGATCCATCTATTGCCCCTTGGAAATCCTCTCTATTTTTGCTTTACACATTTGAGGCATATTATTAGATACATACAAATTTATAATTGTTATGTCCTTAGCCTGTTAAAACTGTTTATGTGAGGAAGTATATTGCTCTCAATTGCTTAGTGAATTAAAAATTTTATCAGTATGATGTGATATGGTATACCTTTTCAGCTGCTTAGTACATTAAAATTTTTGTCATTATGATATGATGTGTAGATATTTGTCAATTACTGTTATCCTTTCAGTCGTATTATGTTTTCAATTGTTCTTTTCAATTTGCAGATAGATTTTTTTATTGTCTTTATACTTTAGCAAAATCATTTAACAACTATCTTTAATGTAATAATTGATAAATTTGGTTTAAATAACATATATTAGTTTTTGAATTCTATTTGCCTCTCCTATATTATCCCCCACCCCCAATTCCCCTTGTCTTTGGATTGATTATTTTTTTTTTTTTATTATTCTGTTTTTCCTTTCATTAGCCAGAGAGTTACATCCTCCTTAACTATATATTTAGTCATTACTCTGAAGATTGCTTTCTGTTTGGTGGTCACCCCATGGAGGCAGATGGACCCCTTCTCAAGTAATAGATCAGATGTCAAGGCTGATGACAGTTTTCACGATTGAGAATTGACACAGAATTCATTACTCACACCAGGCACTTCCGGGGGACACAGAATAAATGCAAGTCAGTTTGGAATGGAAAGGACAAAGAAATATCCATAGGTTGAGATTTTGTAGTGGCTAAGGAATGGGGCTGGAGAAATATTCATGAAAAATATCAGAAATACCCAAATTATGAAACATTCTACAGAATAACTTGCCTATTCCAAAAGTATTCCAATGGAACACATTTATTGTCATCTCTCTTTTAGTATTCAATATGTCTGCAGCTTCCAAAATCAACCAAAGCCAAAAGCACTAAGATAACTATTTTCCTCTGTAAGTGTATTCTACATGATTACTGATAGCCCTAAGATATGGAATCCATGATATATACTTGTACTTTCAATTTAAACTTCCCAATTAAAAGAATTATGGTTATCTATTTACTCATTCTGCCAGATTAAGTTGACCTTCTTGATTTTGTCATGCAGAACTTTTACATTTCAATGTTATTTGCAATATTAAAAAAGTCTTTACATTCTCATTCAAAGAGAAAATACATAATTCAAAGATTTTATTTAAAGTGCTTGGGTAAATCATTTTGTGTGAAGGTAAATGTCTACATTATACCACTATTTGAACACATTCCAGTAGCTCTAAGGTCATTTTCCAATATTGACTTCTCCTAGTTAGTCTGATATTATGAGGAAATAAATCTCAAGGTAAAAGCTTTAATGAAAGTTATCTGTCTCTCTCATTATTTCAAAAAGTATAATCAGTTCCCTTTGACATTTAGGGATATCTTTGCAACATTAATATTTTTAGATACTTCCTAAACTGGACAGTGTCATCAAAACAAGTAAAAACAAAAATCAAAACCACATTTCATTTTTACTGAAAATTTTTAAAAAGGAAGCTGAGCCATTTCCTGGGAATTCTGTTCTCTGGAAGTTGGGAGTGGAAGAATAGAGTTTAGGTTCTATGAGGTGGCAAAATCCAGAAGGACTTCTCACCCAGTGCTCCTGGAAATGACTTTGGCTCCCAGAGAAGGCTTTATAAAGGAGATTAAAAATCTCATTGCTAAACACTGAATCCTTTGTGGCTTCTAAGGTGAAAAGGGCTTGGCTGAATTCCGTAACACTTAGTATGACACTAGGAATGAACTGCAGCAAAAGGCTCTGCCTGGGTAACAGCCTAACACCTGAGCAAATGACTGAGCAGCTGCTGCAGAGTGTTTCAAAAACTTAACGTTTTGCGTAGACAAATGAGGGTAGAACCATAGCAATTTGGGGTTTGAATAAAATATTTCTGATGGTATTTTCATAGACTTGTGAAAACAGGGCATTTTTTTAATTTACATGAATAATTGCTTTTAAAAATACACTTATAAAACCATTAACCTCTATTGAAGAAGTATGTTTCTAGGTAGAGCTGAAAAATTAGGCTTACAATGAGTGAATGTTATATACATACAGATACAAATTTTTTTTAGGTAACTAGATGATAGGGAAAAAATTTGAGGATATCAATGCTGCATAGTATTCTGATGAAAGAGACTCCTAATTAGAAAATGTCAGTATAAGTTGCTCTTTAATAATTCAATAGGCATTTGAATAGGCATTTCAATAGACAAAATTATATACAACTGCTTTGATTATGTTAATGGATAAGAAGATATTTTAAGAGCTAAACTACACTTTAAAATAGAGCAGGTGCTAAAATTTTCAAAAGCATTTATATGTATAGTGTACAAGGATTGCCAGCAAAATGTTTAAAAAAATTAATATATAGCTAAATTTTCTTACAGACTTCTGTAGTGAGTACAATTTATAGTTAACTAAAGAGACTGCTTAACACTTTCTCTATTGTCTAAAAAGTTCTGGCCTTTTGGTATTGTTTTGATTGTCTAACACAAACTTGAGTTGGAAAAAGTAAGTGTTTTTGTGTAATACTGAGTCATGCCACTGGAATGTTTTCTTATTTTTGTGGCGTGCATATATATTAGACTGAGATCCTTTATCCATTTTGCTAAAAATGTTTTTTAAAGATTTTCAAATAAAGAAGTAATTTAAATTACAAGCCAACAAATTAAGTAAAATGAAAACTCTAAATAGTATATATTGGTAGCATAAATCTGATTTCAATAAAAATGTTAAAATTTTGCTTTATCCTATATATATGCATAAAAACGCATTCTGTATATCCTTAAAATATTTAAACATGTTTTTTCTTCTTTTTTTCTTTTCTCAGAAGTAATCTGTAACATTTAAAAATTACAATGATGGCATCTGGTACTCTGTGATTCTCACCAAGATTTCCCAATATTTATTCTCATTTCGTTTTTAGGAGTTAATCTAAGGGGGAAGCTCTCAAAGTAATGCAAACATTCCTACAAAGTGTATGGGAATTCAACGCAGTTTTACTGCTCAAAAAAAGAAAAAAGTCAAAGAGAAACTTCCCACGGAGGCCCCAGGTGAAAAAGAATGCCAACAACAATTAAGTTGAAGCAGCTTTACTGGCCTCTCTGCACTCACTTAGACAGAGTCATGGAACATATTTAATCAAAAGGGATTGAGAAAGGATTATAAAGGATTGTATTTACCTTACCCTGGGCATTGAATGTTCAGCAATGTGTAACAAGCCAGGGAATTCCAAGATGTAACTACATATAAGATTTAAAAACAGGAAGGGGAGAAATAGAATGCAACATTAAAGCAAGAAACCCCATCTCTTTCCTATGAACTTTAGAATTTTGGTTAGTTCAGCTGAACACAGGGGACCTATCCTATTGTTAGCAACTCAGTAGACAGTAGGAAATTGTAACTTATAGCTTTAAAGGTTAGTCTGTGTTCAAAAAAGACATATAAAGGCAGCACGAATTCTGGCATTATTTGTCATCTATAGACGTAGTCACTACATAATGTCACTGACTTCTGTGTCAGTGGGGAACTCTATGAAACCCTTTTCGGCAGGCCATCTGCCTGATAAAGCACAGCCACCCTGAGACCAAGCAAGAAAAGATGAATCAAATTGGTGTTTCTTTTTGTAAATCATCCACTCTCAGAAAGAGTCTCTTAAGAAATTGAAGTGCTTAAAATTATGCAAGGATAAACTTCAATTCATATTTTTAAGGAAAAAATATAAATAGAAGTATTTAAATGGATAGATTTAACCTGAGTGTTCACAGAAACATGACAAACGATAATATACACTTATATTTTTCATTTCTTTCCAAAGAAGTGCTTTTAAATACAAATCAAATTTCTGGCTAATATATATCCAATTGAGCAATTTTTTCAGCAAACAAAAAAGAGCATTTACTGTGTGCTAAGCACTTTATAATTTGCTGTGGAAGAGATGAGCACAAAAAAAGAACTCTACAGAACTTGCAATCTTATAGAAATGACAGTAAAAGTAAAGACATTACCTTCATACACATCAGAACATAAAACATTCTAAAAGACACTTTTAAAAATGCAATAATAGCTTAAAGAAGGAAGAGAGAAATTCCAACCAAAAGTAACAAGTAAGATTGGGAAATGTTCTTGAAGGGACTGACATGTTGTGGAAATTTCTTTGACGTTTTCTAGGCCTGGAATGTTGAGTACAATTTCTAGAGATAGCTGTGAGGAATGTTTTAGGCAAAGAAAGCAGAATTAGTGAAGACATGGTCTGAAATCAAATTTGCAGAGATTCAGGAGCTATGGAGCCTTCTGGTTTGCTTGGTTACAGATTTCATAAGTTGAGGTGCAAGTAAGTTGGGAATAAGATGGGCTGTTGTTGTGCACACTCTAATTTAGCTCATGCAACACCAGACCCAACCCTTTCTCCCCCACCTGCCTCCAGCACAGAAGATGAAAAAACTACTTACTACTTCCAATATCCTCACTGCCTAGTAGGTATAGCCATGAAACATTGTTCTACTACTACAGAAAAAAAGATGTGATGATGCTGGCCTTCCTCCCTTCATCCTGCCTCCAAATTCCTTCTTTTTATAACATATTTTTCAATGTAAAATGTATACGGATAAAAATGAGTTTATGTATTATCTATAAAAAGCTAAAGAAGAAGAACTGAACCTCATATAACCACCAGCCAGTTTAAGAAATATCAAATTTTCTCATATTTTTTAATATAGTTCTTTTTCTCTTATGTTGTAGGCTTTTATCAAATGTCCAGTGATATATTTAAGGGTGATACACTAGGGAGTTTTTTTGTGTGCAAATGGGGTTTTTTAATTGTTTTATTACTGGGCAGATGTTTAAGTATTTCATCAATGGGCCATAAAAAAAAAGTCCCATATCTGTGGGTCTATTCTCTTGCACCAGTCAGTCTCTCAAAAAAAAATTCTAATTTTCTGTAGGAGCCATGATGGCATTTTCCAGGTATGAGGTAAAGACCAATAAAATGAAGAGATGTCAGCTAGGACATTATTTAGCAGATTAATTCCTGTAAAATATTTGTTATTAACCAACAATAATAAAAAATTCAATTGTTTAGGCTATTATTCTCAGTATTCTGTTATTTCCTTCTGAATATTTCTAACTGGCACATCAAACCCTAAATAATTTGGGAATAAATAAAGTAAGAGTGAACTCTTGAGAAAAACTCTAAATGTCCTCCAAACTACCGTTTATTTCCACTGCAAATAAGTAACATCCCAATGCTTGGATAAGAAGCGCTACTGAAATCCAACATTTTCCCATTTTGTCCCAGCAAAAGATAGAATAAGGATAAAGAATGGTTTCCATTCTTTAAGTGTCAGGGTGTCAGATAAGATGGCAGCAGCACAAAATGGAAATTAGTACATAATTAAAAAGAGAAGCACTTCAAACACAAAGCTATCCACTGGAAATTAACACCATAATGACTGGGTAATCTTGAAGTGTGTGTTATAGGAAAAGTTTAACAAGACAAGTATTCATCGGCTTACATGGAGCACTGCTCCTGCAGAATTAAAGAAAAAATGACAACTAGGCACATCTAGTTAGTCCTCAAGCTCCCAAAATCAAGAGAAGGTTTTAAAGATCATCCAGCTAAACAAGACCAAAGATGAATACATTCACACTATTTAGATGCCAACACAGACCCATATTATCTCCAGACAAAGATAATCATACAAGAAGGAAATAAATGAGACCAATTTAATGGGGAATATAGAATAATAAATAAATAAATAAGAGGAGCTTCACGTGAAAAATACAGATGAAAAACTCATTTTAAAAGTCAATGTTCCTCCAAAATTCAAAAACAAACATAGTCAACTACTTAGCGATGTCAAGAAATAGTAATAAAATATTAAAGAAATGGAGTTTCAAAGGTGATATGCTAAGACAACAGAAGGAAATTGAAAAGAAGCTGTCAGAAAAGAAATGGAGAAGCAAAACAATACCATTTCTCAATCAAACAACATATTGGAGATAGGAAGGAGTATACTGACAATAGACAAAACCAAATCAGTTATGTGTAGAATAGGGCTGAGAAAATCACAGCAATGGAAACAAAAATGATTAAAAATGAATGATTAGAAGCAAAATGACATATGTGGGAGACACAGCATAGAGTATAACACAGAGGTCATATGTTTCTGAAGAAAAGAATAAGAGAAATAAAACAAAAAATATTTCAAAGTTAAAACAAAAGAAGAAGAAAGTATTTCCTAAAATTAGGGAGGAACTAAACTAACCAGAGGAGCTAGTTAAAATGTCCCAGGAAATTTAATAGATAGAGCATGATGAAGAAACAATTTACTCAAATGAGATTCCTGAAATTTAAGGAAAATTAATAATAAAAATAAATTCAACATTAATTTCCAGGCCCATGTATTAGCTTATTTAAGTAATATAAGGAAAAGAAAATCCTATGTGGTAAGTAGTATCGTTTCCCCATTTTACACGTGGCTAAATTTATTACACATGAAAGCAATGGATTTAAACATAGAATCCACAACTGTGCCACTACAGAAACTCTCGTAGCCACATTCTAACCAACAGTCTATAAGGTATTAGAAAATAAACTTCTCATCTAATTTTCATCTGGTTGTTCTCAGAAGCCTTTTTCAAACGAGATATATATTCCTCTTAAAAAGACAATCTCCCTTAAAAATCCCAATTTTTTTCAGGAGCCACCCACTCCCAAGTAGCCCATGTGATTCAGAAGTTAATCCTGTACCCAATTCCAAGAGTGGGCTTGTATTAGCTTAAATCAATCATAGGTGTCTTGGCTCATTAGTAATGATTCTAACAGTGATTATAACTAATAGTGAATATTGATTTAATGTTTTACTCCTAAAATAGTGTCTAAGTTCCATAAGGACAGGAATATGGCTGATTTTTCTCACTATTATATCTTCTAACAAGGTGTGGATATAGTAGTAGCTCCATAAATATTCACTGAAAGACTGAATGAATATTTCTATTTTTATCTTTCACAATATTTTTTATTTCTTTCTTGTGATGATAATTTGGGAGATATACATGATTGTTTTATTCATTAATTTTGTAAATTTAAATAAAACAATTGAATCCATATTTATTAATTTACTAATTTTATATATGAAATGTTTTATTCCTTATATAAAGGACAAAAGAAGTTGTGCCCTTACATGTCCTCCTCCAATTAACTTCCCAGGTATTTGTGGGGTTTTTTGTGATGTTTGCCTCAGTGCATTTCATTCATTATTTTTATCTCACAGTATTTTATTCAAGAACATTGAAATTTATATTCTACATTATACATATAATTACTAAAGATTTTTAGACTTAGTTCTTTGTTTTTAAAGAGACTTAATGCTTGCTGTTTGTCTTTTATAATATATGCTCACATTTGTGTCTTCTTTATTTTGAGATATCTCTGGGTTAGTACTAAATAGCATTAATAAATAGAACTTTGTGGGAAGGTTATATATAGGATAGAATTACTGAGTCCTCACATTTATGAAAATATCTTTATGTTAACTTTACAATTGAATTATAACATTGTTGGTGTAGAATAAAATTGAAGCATATTCTTTTACACTCAAATTGTCTACACATTTTTTAATTGGTTGTTGTTAAAATGCTTTACATTTTGGGGGATAATATAGAGATCTTTATTTAAAATCCCAGGCCTTACTTCTGAAGCCTGCCCAGTTTCTGTCAGGTAAATTTCCAGGGCTCATATTTGACCCAAAGTCTCTGTTTTTTTTCTATTTTTTTTTTTTTTTTTAAGCAATAATCACACCATGGATAAACCTCATTGGCTACAATACTGCCACTGCACAGAGCTTCAAAGTCTCCCTTTCATGCCATATGGGTTACAAATTATTTATGATTGTTCCTAGGATAAGGACTAACATCTTCAACACAACCTGTACGTGATCTGATCCCAGCTAGACTCTATTGCTCAGTTTTGCCAGAAGCAAACATAAACACCTCTGTACCTAGTTGCTTAAACAAGAGGAGATATATTACTTTTAACCAAAAGATTTCTAAAACAGGGATACTATTTTCATCAGTTCAAACTAAGGTCTAAAAAGTTCAGTAAGGTGGAAATTCCCTGAACTGATAATGCCTCATCTCTCACTACAACTCTTTCAACATTGGTCTGGGTACAACTCTCAGTGTCAAGATAGATAGGGAACTGAAAGGTTGTTCCTCTGCTGTTGAGGTGCCATGTGAACCAAGTCTTCATGCCAATGGCTCTAACCAATCTCTTTTATGTGTTAACTTATACTTTCCGTAAAACTAGAGGCTGACATTCAAAATGGTCTTCTCTTCCTATCTACTATGTGGTCTGGAATATTACTGAAGTCACTTAAATAACGAAAGCAAGAAAGAAGCAGTGGAACCTTCTAGAGATGGGTTTCAGAGAGCTTCAGGAAGCTTGGGATTGGCTGCTAATGTTTCAGCATTAGTTAATGTCACCATTTCTAATGGGAATCAGAAGAATAGCAGGATTTTGAGATGACATGTAACACGCAAGAATAGAGGGGCTAGAAGAATGGAAAGTAAAGTCTAAAAGCCCACAAACGGAAGTTGTGATGTGGCCTGGGGACAAGGACAGCTGGGGAGAAGAGAGCAATGATTTGATGAAGAGGAGGAGTAGGCAATTCAGTCTGTGGAAGTGAGGAAAAAACGATGATGAAGAAACTGAAATAACATTTGCATAATAGCTGAGGTGTGGAGAACCAAGACAATAGTGACATTGGATGTGCCAGAAAAAACATAAGGGGACAAGTACCTGTGGCAGATTGTGTTATTGTTCCTAAGAACCAACTTTCTTCCCGCTAAGGGTCTTAGGCTCTAGGCTCCTGCTCTGTGTCTTGCCGCATTTTTCCACAGGGAGATTTCTGGCTCCATTGTCAGCTGTGACCTCAAGACTTGCTCTGGTCAGTGGAACAGGGTTGGGTTGTGGTTTGAACCACTTCTGAGCGAAAGCTTTCCATGGGTTGTGTGTCTCAGTTTGTGTGTCTATCATTGACCATAAAAGTAGCATGTTCCAGACAGATGCTGATCCTTCAGCCTCAGTCTCAGGATAAACAGGTTCATGGAGTTCAGGCCAGCCAAAAAGACTCTGAGCTGCTGATGTAATGCAAGGGAAAAATTGTGCATATTGTATGCTGCTGAGATTTCAAAATTCCTTCAGTATGCACATAACCTAGCAGAAATTCACTGAAAGAATGTGTAATTCATGTTTTGGCCAAAAACAAAAAAATAATAATAAATAAATAAAAGCTTTCCCCGACCCAAAGCACCATGGATCGTGATTATACAGTATAGGTTTATAAACACATAGAGATACAGAAAATTCTTTAACAAAATGTTGTTTGTGTGTTATCTCTGAGTGTCGATTCTTTTGTCCCCCCCTTTTTTTTTTACATTTTTTTCTGGTATCTTATAAATATGTGGAAACTTTGTGAATTTTAAAAAATTCCACTAATAGAAAAATAAAATAAGAACAGTGTTTTTCAAATATATTTAAATATAATTTATCTAAAGTAACAACATTATATTTATAATACTTTAAACATACTGGAAAAATTAAGAATTAGCGGATCCCCCCCACACGCTTCCTGTCCATAGAAATGTTACATTTCATGGGTAACTCATTGACTTTATGATTTTAAATAACCATATCTACTACTGTAATGGTTGTTTTCCTTTTTCTTTTGACTTAAGATTTTTTTCCAGGCATTTAACAACCTTGACCTTGTTCATAATCAGTTCACAAGTATTCTAATTTCTAAACTTTAGATTCTCTTATCAAATAGAAAGGCATAATTCTCACAGTAATAACCAGTGATTACTGTTTTACTTTTCAGAAACTACAGTATTGTTGAATTCCATTCTTCTATTAAAAAAGAATGAAAGGAGGAGCAAAACAAGAATTTGGTTTTAATTTTTTTTAATGTATCTTCATGAAAGCTCAAAACAACATTGAAGCTTTATCACACAGTGTTGCTTCCAAAGTCAAGATCCAGTACCCCATTAAAGCATTTTTCCAGAGGAAAAAGTTGTTAGATAGTACATAAAATGCTAGGTAGTCTGCCTGTGGTGGAACTTAACTTTCTGAAACATCTGAAATACAACTGTCTTTTATTAAATTGAAATGGAGAAGTCTGGACAGGAGCCTTGTTGGGATAGAACACTCAGCTTCTGAGTCAAAGCCATGCAACATTTCTTGTTATCAGTGAACAGTTACCCTTCTAGCCAGCAAACAAGAGGAGCATTAATAGCCTTTGAAAGGTATCCAATACAATTTGCCTTGAAGACAGTTATGTTGGCAAATCCATGGATCTTCTAAGGAATAGTACAATTAAAACTAGGACATTGAGAGGGTCTTTGGGATTCATAGAATTTTACAGTTAGAAAAACCTCATTCAGTCTCTATTTTCAAAGCTGAACAATAAATTCTTGTGCAATGAGAATGGAGAAAGAGAATTTAACTTGTACCCTCTTTCAGAAACCCCACAGAACCTGATTGCAGAGAAAGTTTTCTGATTCTTTTTTTTTTCTTTAATAAATTCCCCCTGGACCACTATGACTGAGGAACAGTCTTCAATATGCCTATTCGAGGTTAAAATTTCAAAATCTTCATTAATATTTTGATATTGCACCAGGATGATTCATGCTACGCTGCCTTTGCTAATTAAATTAATAGCTACAAATGCTTACCAAAGAGATTAACTTATGCACTGCCTTCCCTCCAAGAGCTGGGTGTTAGGCAGTCCTGAGCGAAGGCTTGGCTTCTAGCTTCTTTTCTCTCAGGACGGAGATTGCTATGCATCCTTGACTGGGAGAATGGATGCTACAGTGCTTTCGCTAAAAGCATTCACCTTCATCTTTACATCTCAATTGTTCCACTTTAATTATTTTAATCACTTGGTGCACTCTAGTGTTTCAAGTCTATTTAATCTGAAGTATATTTTGTCTCATGCTTTGTGGCCTTGCTTCAATGTCTTATCTTATTCTTGTCTCCCTTACAAGCATCACTTCTGTATCACACGTGGTTTTTCCACCGTAAACAGGCGTACTCAAGGACTACTAAAATCATTTGCCATGATTAGTTATAATAGAGATTGTTTGCATATTACTTCAAACCTTAAAACTATATATTGCCGAACATTTGTTTGGTCTAACTCCTGGTTTCCCACACCACCCTGTTCTTTATTGTTTGAGATTGCATCCTTTATTCTTTTTTCTCTCACTACTATATCTCTAGACAGCACAGCCGCTGTGTGTTCTTACTAAAGATAGATGCGGCAGTTCTCTCATGCTCTAGGATGTACTTTCTGCTGCTAAATTTGCTGCCGGCAAGTTTGGCACTTGTGAAAGTTGGCCTTAACCCAAACTTAAATTGACATTCTTTCCTCCTTGCAAACAGGTGGTTCTTCTAAACTTTAACCCAAATAGAAATGAACAATGAATATTTTGTGTCACCAAGGTTATAAAAACTGAGTAATGAATGCATATTTATTAAAAGTATAATATTTTGAAAAATATTTTTATCAGAATACTAGCCTAGCTCCGGGGTGATCAAGGAACTCTGTGCAGGTTGGGCTTTCCTGGAGAAACTTAAATCTTGGTGAAAAGAGTTATTTCATGAAACAACACCAACCTAACCCATGAGGCAAAATGTGTGGTTCATGCCTACCTCATTGTATCATAACTTCTGCCTCAGTCTGCCATCTTATACCTTGCTCCTTTACACTTTGTGTGTGTGGTTTCATCTGCAGGTGTGTGTGTGTGTACACATATATACACATGTATACACATGTGCTCATGCACTCATGGAGTAGGGGCTGTGGGAAGAAAAATAGCAGCAAAGTATATCTGAAGGGCTCCCCAGAAAAGCAGTAAAGTGACTAGGGTTTAGTGACATTGCCTGCAATATTCAGTATATGGTTATGTTTCTTCAGCTAAGGGGATCTCTAATGTAACTTAAATAAGATAGAATTTTATTTATGTTCACATAACATATGAGGAGTGAGAGATACAGGCAGGCAGATAGCTTGACTCCAGTGATCATTGTATGATCTGCGGCCACTCTTTCTTTTTCTACCACCCTCTAACAATGGTCCTTATTTGCATGGCAGAAGTTGGGTCATCATAGGTGATATTTCATCCCATTGGACAGAAGGAAGAGTCCAACTCAATTTTCTTTTAAGCATATGAAAGGAAAATTGCATATATCATTGCTCATAGCAAAAATTTAGCTGCAGTACCTAGTTGCAAGTGAGGCTATAAAATACAGTCTCCAGCAGGGAACTTCATGCCCAGCTAAAATTTTAATAATATAAAAGAAGGAAAACATGGACTTGTGTGAATGTATCATTCAGTGTACTATCAGAGAAGTAGACCATTCTGATTATTATAAAATAAGGATTTATAATGAAAATTAGACCTTACCCAATTGTGAGAGGAGGAGGAGTTAGAAAATTGGAGAAAAGTTAAAGTCAACCCCTCCTGAAGCCCATTCACAAGTAGACAAGTAGAGTCTTGAAGGGAAATATGGGAAGCAAAGCAAAGAATATTAAAGGTAGTTGGTGGAGATGTCTGTGGAATGCTGTTAACCCTGGCCCTGTGGTCCCATGGCCATGGTGGGGCAGAAGTGGCTGTTGGTCAGCCAGGACAAGCTTCAACCTGCTGGGCATTTCTGTGTCTGTCTTTTACCATGCCTACCTAAAGACCGTTACAGATTTATGGCTGTTGTATTACCCTTGCCTCCAGAATTTGTGCAATGTATACTTTTATCCAAGGACCATAAAGGAAAGGTGATTCTGGAACATGTAACCAAGCTGACAATGAAACAGTCCAACTCAGGAACTGCTAGAAGTTGACCACATGGCTTTTATCAAGGAGTTTTCAGAACAGGGAATAAAGCTTTGAATGCTTTTTTTTGTAAATTTCACCACAGCAAACCTCTTTATACACAAATGTATTTTATGTCCATTCTACCTCTTTATGAGTCTACCTGTTCATAATATTTTAGAGGAAAAATCCACAAAAAATACAAAGAAACGAATGGGAGACTAAGGAGATGACAAAGAGGAAGGGGAGAGAGCAAGCTGTGGGAAGGGTGGGTGGCTGAGCCCTGGGCTCTCATCAAGTCAACCTGGATATTAACAGGCAATAATTTGCCCTTTAAAAAATTCTAAATGGGCAAATTGCAGACACGTAAGGGATACCTCTTAATTTTTGCACTCTTAAGCAGTTAACCCATAAGAAGTTTTTAACTTAAGAAAATGGGGAGAGAATGAAGCTGAGACATACAGAAGACCCTTCTAGAATTGCTTCTGTTACATTATACAGATCTTATTAGTAAACGAATGGCAGTTACTCCAATTACCCTATATTTGCACAAATTATATAAAAGTAATTATGCTTAGACACTGTAGCATTATCCTCTTAATTAATAAACAAAGGTAGAAGAGAGAAATTTCAAACTTCAAAAGGCCATTATCAGTTTATCCTCAAGGATTAACATTATCCTTCATTCCCCTTTAGACGTAGCATTAGCTTCACTTCCTTCCTGCCAGCTACAATGGAACAATTTCTAGATCAATTCTTCATCACTTGCCGTTGCATGTTCTCACCATCTTGTTTCTGAACTAGTAAATCAATTTCTTAGTTCTAATCCTTTCCTAATTTATTCTATCCCTTATGGTGTCCCTAGGGTAATTTTTCTAAAAAAAAAAAAAATAATAATAATAGTAATTACAGCTTTTGTTTAGAAGACTAGCTTAAACACAATTCTTTTTTTTTTTTTTTTTTTTTTTGAGACAGAGTCTCACTCTGTTGCCCAGGCTAGAGTGAGTACCGTGGCATCAGCCTAGCTCACAGCAACCTCAAACTCCTGAGCTTGAGCGATCCTCCTGTCTCAGCCTCCCGAGTAGCTGGGACTACAGGCATGCACCACCATGCCCGGCTAATTTTTTCTATATATATTTTTAGCTGTCCATATAATTTCTTTCTATTTTTAGTAGAGATGGGGTCTCGCTCTTGCTCAGGCTGGTCTCGAACTCCTGAGCTCAAACGATCCGCCCACCTCGGCCTCCCAGAGTGCTAGGATTACAGGCGTGAGCCACCGCGCCCGGCCAAACACAATTCTTAATCTCTAATCCTTACCCCAAAATCTTGTAAAATGACAGTAAGTAAAAAAAAGTATAAATCCACCATAAAAAGTAGAACTTAGGAAGGTGATAATAGTGATGAGTTAAAAAACAAAATTATGGTATGTGGCAACAAATCAAAATGTTGGTAAGTCAAAAACAAATGGGAAGAGATAATTTACTTGCTGGTAAAAAGCAGAATAATATCCAGGGTTCAATAATTAGTCCAGTATTTGTTGCATGGTCCTATCTTGTATCTAGAATAATTAGTTTAAAAACCCACACCTAACCATATCATAATGAAATATACAAGTACTGTGGGTAAATAGACAACCCTAAAAGCCTCTGGGGAAGGACAGAGTATTTACATATAATATTTAACACTATAATTAAATGCATAAATCTTCCTGAAAGAGAAAACTGGATTAAAACAAAAATAGGGTATCAAAATGGCTAACACTTTTCACTATCAACACTAAAACCTAGAAAGTATGAAGAAATGTCTTCAAAATTCTAACAGAAATGACTTTCCTATAGAAAATGACACTATATCAGCGAAAACCACAGTATGAAATACTTTCTCTTGCTCTATTCTCAGATGACACAGGAGAATGGACGAAATAACCAATGAAAACACCAAGAAAAAGGAACACATGGAGTTCTGGAAACAGCAGAATCAAAAGGCAAGACACAGAGGACAGAGGGAATCTGGTAAGCGTCAGTCTTGGTTTAAATTTGTACTGAAGTAATATTGTTTTTGTATTTTTTTTTATTTCAAAATATTAAGGGAGTACAGATATTTGAGGTTACATGGATTGTTTTTGTAATGCTTGAGTCCTCCTGGCTATAGGTGTGCCCATCACTCAAATAGTGTACATAGTGCCCATTAGGTTGGTTTATTCCCCTCCTCTCCCTCTTCCTCCCCGCTGGTTGCTTTCCACTGAGTTATACTCCCTTCTGTGCAGTTATGTGCTCATTGGATAGTTCCAATTTAATAGTGAGTACATGTGGTGTTTGTTTTTCCATTTTTGTGATATTTCACTTAGCAGAATGGTCTCCAGTTCCATCCATATTGTTGCAAAATCCAGATTAATTCATCTTTTTTATGGCTGAGTAGTACTCCATGGTGTACCTATACCACATTTTGTTAATCCACCCATGAATTGATGGGCACTTGCATTGATTCCACATCTCTGCAATTGTGAATTGTGCTGAATGTTGGAAGCTGAATGTTAGGTACAGAGTTTATGCAAAACAACAACAAAAATTCCCAAAAAGAAAAGATATATAATTGGAGTGGCTAAGCTTAAGCTATAAATGGTATATACAAAGTCATACAATATAAACACTAAGCAATTATTAATTTTTAAAAATTTTAATTATAATGAGAGTGTATGTGTACATACTTGTGTGTAAGAGAGCTTAATATTCACAGTCTTTTTCATGAAAATATTAAAATTTATATTTAAAAATGTAAACCCATAGCATAAATACATTACTCAAAATTACTCAGGTAAATATTGAAAGAAGCAGATAAAAGAGCAGAAGTGGTTGATTCCAAGAAGCAGGACTCTGTGGTGAGAAAGGGTGGGGCAATGAAACATTTTTTATTATTGTTGTTTTAAACTACATACAGGAGATACCTTGATAAAAATAAATATTAATTTATGAAAGCTGAATTTTTTCTTATTGCCAGACAATAATGTTCACTCTTCTTACCATGTAACACAAAGTCCTTAGAAATCTCTCTCCAACTTACTTCTATTGTCTCAAATCCAACCACACCTACTCTTTGTCTTTCCATCAGATGCACACATACACACTTACACTTTTTAAAAAATATTTCTAGTAACCTTTACTTTCCCTCATGCACTCTATATGTTTTCATGGACTCATCCTTTAAATAAGCTATCTCATTTGCCAATAATGCTTTCCCACATATTTATTAGACACTCTTTAAAAATAAATTTTGGCTTTGATTTGTAATAAGTAATATATAAAGTGAAAAAAGAACTTAACCAGGCTGTGAGCAAAATTTGGCTTTAAAATTATTTATAGGCTGGGTGTGGTGGCTCATGCCTATAATGCTAGCACTTTGGGAGGCCATGGCAGGAGGATCGCTAGAGGCCAGGAGTTTGAGGCCAGGAGTTCAAGACCAGCATGAACAATATGGCAAGACCCCCATTTCTACACAAAATAAAAAAGTTAGCTGGGCATGGTGGCGTGTGCCTGTAGTCCCACCTACTCAGGAGGCTGAGGCAGGTGGATCACTTTAGCCCAGGAGAGTGATTGCTGTAAGCTAGGCTGACACCACAGCACTCTAGCCTGGGCAACAGAGTGAGACCTTGTCTCGAAAAAAAAAGGAAAAAGGAAAAAAAAAAAAAAAAAAGAAAAAAGAAAAAGAAAACTATTTATATAGTACTGGAAGTCCTAGCCAGGGAAATTAGGCAAGAGAAATTTAAGAAAAGCATCCAAATTGGAAAAGAAGTCAGATTGCCCTATTTGCAGATGACATGATGTTATATATAGGAAACTCTAAAGACTCCACTAAAAAATTGTTAGAACTAATAAATGAATTCAGTAAACTTTCAGGATATAAAATATGCATATAAAAATCAACAATGTTTTCATTTACTACCTGCAAACTATCTGAAAAAGAAATCAAGAAAACAATTCCATTTATAATAGTTACAAAAATTAAGATACTTAGGAATAAATTTAATTAAGGTGATGAAAGATCTCTACAACAAAAACTATAAAACATTTATGAAAGAAATTGAAGATAACACAAATAAGTGGAAAGTTATGCCATGTTCTTGAATTGAAAAAATTAGTATGTCCATACCACAAAAAGAAATCTATAGGTTCAATGCAATCCTTACCAAAATACCAATGGCATTTTCACAGGAAAAAAATTCTAAAATTCATATGGAACCCCAAAAGCCAAAGTGATTTTGAGTGAAAAGAACAAAGCTGGTGCCATCGGAATATCTGACTTCAAAATATACCACAAAGCTACAGTAACCAAAACATCATGGCACAGACACACAGATGAATGGAATAGAATAGAGAACCCAGAAATAAATCCACACATAGATAATCAATTGATTATTGACAAAGGTGCCAAGAACACACAATGGGGAAAGGACAGTCTCTTTAATAAATGGTGTTGGGATAAATGGATATCCACATTCAAAAGAATAAAATTAAACCCTTATCTCAGCTATATAGAAAAGTTAAATCAAAATGGAATAAATACTTAAGTGTACTTAAGTGTAAGACGTGAAACTATGAAACCAGTAAAAGAAAACATAGGGGAACAGCTCTATTACATTGGTCTGGGCAATGTGTGTGTGTGTGTGTTTGTGTATTATATGACCTCAAAAGCACAGGCAACAAAAACAAAAATAGACAAATGGGATTACATCAAACTAAACACTTCTGCACAGCAAAGGAAACAATCAACAGAATGAAGAGGTATACTACACAAATAAGGAAAATAAAACATTTGCAACCTATATATCTGATAAGGGGTTAATGTTCAAAATATATAAGGAATGCAAACAATTTAATAACAAGAAAACAAATAACCTAATTAAAAAATGGACAAAAAATCTGAATAGACATTTCTCAAAATAAGACATAAAAATAATAGCCAACAAATATGTGGGTAGATGCTCAACATCACTAATCATCAGGGAAATGCAAATCAAAACCATCATGAGATACCTCATTCCAGTTGGAATGGATATTACCAAAAAGAAAAAATATATTAATAGCAAGTGCTGGTATGGATGTGGAGAAAAGGGAACCCTTGCATAATGTCAATGGAAATGGAAATTAGTACAGTCGTTATGGAAAACAGTATGAAGAGTCCTCACAAAATTAAAAATAGAACTACCCTATGATCTGGCAAGCTCACTACTGGGTACCTATACAAAGGAAATGAAATCCATATCTCGAAGAGATATAGGTACTCCCATGTCTATTGCAACACTATTTACAATAGCCAAGATGAGGAATCCACCTAAATGGACATGAATGAATGAATAGATAAATAAAATGTGGTATATATAAATACATGCGCGCGTGCGCCCACACACACACACACACACACACACACACACATAATATGGAATGCTATTCAGCCACAAAAAAAGGAAATACTGCCTTTTGTGACAACATTGATGAATCCGGAAGACTTTATGTTAAGTGAAATAAGCCACACACAGAAGGGTACATACTGTCATTCATTGTGGAATATAAAAAAATTGATCACATAGAAGTAGAGAGTAAAATGGTGGTTACTAGAGGCCAGAGTACTTGAGGCAATGGGGATTTAGGGGGTTGTTGGTCAAACAATATAAAATTGCTGTTAAATATGAGGAATAAGTTCAAGAGATCTATTATACAGCATGGTGACCATAGCTATGATGATATACTGTATTGAAAAATGTTAAGAGAGTAGATGAATAAGTGCTCTCAGAACAAAAATGAGAACTGTGTGAGGTAATGCATATGTTAATAACTTAGATTTAACCATTCCAAGGGTATATATACTTCAAAACATTATGTTGCAAATGATAAATACAATTTATCTGTCAATTTAAAAAAATTACAGCTATTTATTTTCAAGACTATTTCTTGTAATAAAACATATTCTATATATTCTTTCCAAAAAGGGGGATTGGCAAAGGACTTTTTTACACATTCATATGGATGAATATTAAGCAGCCATTTAAAAATATAATTCTATAGTTATATTTATTAGCATAGAAAATTTCCATAACATAAAATTGGAATGAAAATTGTACAAAAAAGCGTGTGTTATAGCTTTAATGTTTAAATCTTCTATAAAAGATTTCATAACTTTTAATATCAACAATATAATTGCTCCTGATCTATGGCTTTATTCATGACCTCTTTGCAGAAATCATACTGATATTTTCAACCACCTACTTAACATCTCAACTTGAATGTGTCATACACATGTAAATTTACTCTACTATTCTCCAAGTTCTTACTATCTCCAAAAATGGCACCAATATATGCAATTGCTCAAGCCATTAATGTAAGAATTTTTCCTTGGTCCCAACTTTTATTCATCAGTATTTTTTTTCAATTCTACTAATAATCAAATTTCAATTATATTCACTTCTCTTCATTTCCACTATGACATGAAGCCTCACGAAGGCTTGGAGGAAGTTCTCATTATTTGTCCCCTAAGATGAGATCAGGCTCTTAACTTGTCTCTCTACTTCATTATTTGTCCTTCTACCACACTCTTCATCAGAAGCCAGTGATCTTTTCAAAATGTTACTTAGATTGCTATGCTACTTGCTCTCTTGGCATAAAATCTTCTAATATCTTCCCATATTGCAAACTTCTTATCTTAATTTGCAAAGCCCCACATGATCTGGCCCTGCCAACTTTTGTAATATGTCCTCAAAACACTCTTGGATTTGCTGTTTATGTTTTAACTATACTAGTTATTCTTTTTGTTCTTTGTGCTAAGGTCTTCCTGGTCCTTTGGCCTTTACTTTATTCTTTTTCTATTGAGGCTGAATTTGTGAGCCAAAGGCTTATTTTGGATAGTAAAGTCCTCAATGTTAGGGTATCCCAAAGAATTCCATAAAACATGTTTATCACATAATTTGTCTGTTTTTTTTTCATTTTCTTTTCATTTTGGGGGGAGGAGCTTCCTAAGAAGAATGTGTAGAAGTTTTGTTTTGTTTTTTTAATTCATATCATCTTTGAAATTGGTCTCAGAGGATTCTATGAAATAAGATGAGATAAAGTATCATGATTGACACCACGTACAACCTCCTAAATCACACTTCAGTGAGCACACCCACAATATCACTGTCCTAAATGAGGTGTCTAAAAACTGGTAAGAGAGAAACGAGCTAATGATGGGGGTTCTAACCTACAAAGGAAAAATTCATAATTCAAAAATTCTTGACCTGGGCTCTATGAATAGGCTTTAGGAGATTCTAAAATCACTCTTAAATCTTAAGCAAAATATACATATCATCATTTTTTAAGGGAAAGTATTCTTAACTTCTATCAGATATGCAAATAGGCCTGAAATGCCAACAAACAATAAACAAACACAATTCCTATTTCTGTAGGAAAATAAGATTAAAGAAAAAAATATAGCAAGATAAAATATAAAATAAGGTTTCTTCCTTTTATAAATAGATATATGACTATACATTCTAATAAAAATCATATATACAAATCTGTAAATTTCTATATGGTAAGAAAGATAATGGTCTCATTTTTTCAGATATTTAGTGCTTTGACAACAATAGGACTCACCAAATCCCAGAAGTATTTCTCCTAAATGCAGCAAGCTCATTGTAGTAAGTTTATTGCTAGATCCCAAATTCCTTTTTTGTTGTCATTGATATGATTATTACTGTTTTACTATAGCACACAAACTTGAGTTGTTATTCATAGAAATTTTAAGATCTAAGTTTATTATGCTATTTCTCAGACAAATATGCAAAAATAAAATATAATTGCTACTGATTCAAAGTCTATTCCTATGCAAAAATTCATGTTTATTGAAAATTATAATGCAAATTTAAGTTATGCAGCTCTGCATTGTGCTTCTTTAGTAACTGAGCACTTTTTTTTTGTTTTCAGCTATAAATGTCTACATAAATTAGAATAATTTCTCTATATTTTATCCATAAATGCCTCCATAAAGTGTGAATAATGTTTTTAATGTGATATTATAATGTTAGTACAAAAAAGAATCCAAGCAAATCCTTATAAATGTAAAGAAAATAACTGCCAGAGCGTTAGTGGCAGCCTCTCTTCTTGGTATTGTCTGAATAACAATTCTGATTCCCCAGCAATGCATTTCTAAGTAGTCTGAAGTTACTCCTGTCTGTTCAAAGTACTTAACTTTTTTTTTTTTACTAGACTTTGTCTTCTATTCCTTTCATTGAATCTTTTGTCCTTTCCTCATCCTCTCCTTGAATTCTCACAATGGTTTCACACTCTTGACAGAACTCTAAAGTTGTTTATAGGTTTGTATCTTTGCTGAAATTACAAAGCAGTTCAAAGTACAGAGATATAACAGAGAAACTGTCCAAGGTGCATATCTGGCATAGAAAAGTTGAACTCCTAAAGCAACTGCCTTGAATGGAAAAGTAAATGCACAAATCAGAAATCAGTGCAAGAAATTAGTTAATACCTAATTATTTCTAGCACATTTGTGGAGAGCTTGCTTAATTAATTTCATTTATAAAAAGTTCAGAGTCCACATTTCTTGAGCTGGTGAAGCAACTGCCAATTTTCAGAAGATCCAGCTGAAAGAAGATCTGCAGATTGACATCCAATCCCATATACATGAAGCTACTAGGTTAAGTCATAAATTATAGTTGAGGTTCAAAGTGGCCATGGTGCCCCTTTCATATGGGTGCATTAGAACAACAGTGGGGATTTTCAGGAGCTAAAAGAACAAATCCTAATTTCTGACTGCCATTCAGACTGATTAAATAAAAACTTGATTTTGAGTTCAGATATAGCATAAGTACTACCCATTTCAACACATGACCTAAAATGAATTTTTTTTTTCCATACCCCTTTCTGCCTTGCAATCCTTGCATCAGTTGGTGATTTCCAGCAATTCAGTCACTTAGGTCAGAAAATTTGAGTTCTCCCTGTTTCTCTTTTCCCCATGACTCCATTTCCAACAAATTACCACATATCATTTCTTTATCCCTTTAGTATGTTACAAACCCATTCCCCTTTGGCCACCTCACTGATATTGCCTCAATCGATAATCTTCTCTCTCCCAAGGAATATTTTATTAGCTTTTTATTTGTTTATTGTTTTATTTGTTTCCCTGTTCCCAGGTTTAAAATGTCCTACAAGATATTATACTTTACTGCCAACTGGAGTGATTGAAGATACACACCTAATGGTATCACTCCAATAAAAACACTTGTTCCAGCTTTCTATTTCTTCAGCCACTAAAAGAAAAAAAATAACAAAAATAACCAAACAAAAGTCTGTAGCTCATCCATGTGCCACACACTGTACTGGGGATTAAACAAAAGAAGAGAGCCTGCCTGCCCCCGGGGGTGTCCACAGTCTGATAGCTTTCCATTGTGAACTGCCCAAAGTCGAGTACCTTATCATAGCATAAAAGAGCCTCCGGGATCCGGTCATTTTTCCCTCTTAAAGATAATCTTAAGACTCACTGCAATGGAAGCAATGCTGATTTATTTGTACTTTCAGGAACACACATTACTATTTTGCTCATTTAGTTCTTCATAAATTCTTCCCTACATTCAAAATGGCCTCACCTTGTTCTTGACGGTGTAATACTGTTCTTTCTTCGTCATGCATACTTACTCTATAAAGCTTTTTCTAACCTCATCTTTGCCTAACACATACTTCTTGTATACAATCTCTCTTTCTCACACATAGTGTTTATTGTATTTGGCAAAGTAGTATTATTTGTTCTTTCTCATGTCAACCTGTCTGCTAGATGGTGAAAAATTAGCTTTTTAGGAGTAGAAATCTTGTCTTATATTTGAATCTCCAGTACTTCGGTACTTAACAAACAGCCTAGAATATTGCACATAATTTAAATACATGAATAAACATTGTCAAACTGATCTGTTGTCCTAACTTCTAATTCTACTCCATTTAATTATGTTCAGTTTATCAAATACTTATAGAGAGCTTCTGATATGCTCAGAGATATATTAATTGTTCCTTGCAACAGAGACAGATGGCAGTACAAATAGTCTTTTCTGTCTAATACCTTCTATTCTGGCCAGAGAGAGCATGCTGAAAGTTTTCATAAATTAATAATTCATAGAAATTTAAACTTTTTAGAGACATTCTGCAATATGGAAAGGTTTTATTATAAAAAGCAATCTCAATATCATATAACTTCCAAATATGTTTCACCTATTATTTTTTAATCTGGCATTACAACAAGAAATTATGAAAGCTTAATTAGCAAGGTGGATATATAGTACCCATATCAAAATCAAAGGGTGTAATCACAGAATTCTTCGCAAGTCTTATTATTCAACACTTATTCATCTATAACAACCATGGCAGCATTGTTAGTTTTCTCAAAACATTACTAGTATGTGAAACTTTGGGGATTATCTACCTTGACTTTCAGACTCCCAGGTGTCCCAAGTTTGCATGGCACGTGCCAAGCCTTCGGAGTATCTAGACTAGCTCAGCTCTTCCTAAGCAGAGCCACCATTTGTTCCTTTCCACGATTGCTAGGCCTGCCCTCTGGTTGTTCAGTCTTTTTTCTTCCAGTATCCAGGACTCACATGCCACATACGTGATAATGCCAGACAAGTTTCCTCTTCACCAGAGACATGTGGGAAGCTTTTCAGCCTCTTTAATATCCCCAGAACAACAATGAAGTATTTACTTTTACTAGGGTTCATGCTTTTTTTTTTTTTTTTTTTTTTTTGCTCCTACATATACCCTATACCCACTCTGTTATCCAACCTCATAGCTCTCTTTTGTTACCCTCCAATATTATTGGGCTGGTAACATTTATTTCCTTCAAGAACTCCATGAATTACCTCCAGGGCCCTATTGCATGTGCCTGAGAAGGGATGATTGCCATTTGGAGACAATATTATTGCTAATCAGAGAGTTAAAGATCTCTATTTTTTTTAATCTCCAAATTTATTCTACATTTTGTGACAGTCAAATTAGATTTTATCCTCAATGGCAGAGCTCCTCTTAGGAATAGCATAGTGTCTAGTGGATTTTAAATGTCAAGAGAAAGTTCATCAGAATACTGTCAGACACGTTTCCTCAAGCACTGAATTTGGACAAAGGGTAAAGTCAATGTCAAATGTCTATTTTTTCCCACAAATGACATTCAAAACTGGGGCAGGAATGTAGATAGTGGAAAGAGAGGCAACAGGAGGGCAAGGGATACTTCAAGCATCTTTACCTAAGCACTTGGTTGCATGAATTTATGGCTTCTTTCACCCAAGGACTTCTCAGCCACATATTAATGAAGGATTAAGCAGTGATGAATTTCAGGACAGACTGTTATTCAGCCCCCAGAAATAGGACTGCAAGCCAACTGAAATGGAAAGATACCTGTCCAAAATCCAAGAATTTTTTCTATATCCACCAAAGTGAAGTTACTTGAACATAGAGAGACTACAAATTACTATTCTTAATGCCTTTGAAACAAATAAAAGGGTCCCTAAGAAGTCACTAAAATAACTTTCATCAGTAGGTTTGGTCTAAAGAAAAGGCAGTGGGGAGAAGGCATGGCTCTTCCCTTTCAAATAATCCAGATAGATTTTGAACTTAAAAATAAAGCAAAACAAAAATTACACTTAAAGAAATTGCCTGTTAAATAGCCAGACCTGTTTAGGTCACACTGTAACCATCAGAACAAAGAAACATTGGCCTCTCTCAATCCCTCGCTGCCTCGTCAGTTAATTATAACTAAGATGATTGTATGAGCTAGTTTAGCCCAATTTATTTCAGTTACTCTGGCATAACAAGGCCCTCTTTCTCTTGCAAAAGTGTTACCATTTGGACAATAAATGATATGATTCCTCTAATTGTGACAGATATCCAGACTTATATACTATTGTCAAACACAGGGTATCAGCCAATGCCCCTGCATTAGTTCTGGCATTTCAATGTTAAGCTTTTGTTAGTGCATGAAAGACACCACCACAATTAAAGGAAAGGAGTATCAGAGCTTTCTAATATACAGTACAATATCCAAAACTCTGTGCTTTTTTTTTTAATAAGCAAGAACTCACCCACTCACTAATTATTCAGCAAATATTTTATCATATTTGCTGTAAGCAGATAATATGGTAGGTTCTGAAGGCACAAAGATTTAGGCACAGAACCTCCCCTGGAGCAACCACTTGTAGTGGGAAGAGACTGATAAGGAAGTAAGCAATTATTTACAGTATCATTGCTGTGATTACAGTCTGCACAGTGTGCTTGCCATTGGAATACAGGGAAAGGGCACCTATTCTAACATGAGTATAGAGTAAAGGCTCTAGGGAAGGCTTTCCAAGGGAAACAAGACTGAGGAGAAAAGATAAGAAGTAGCTAGGAACATAAAGAGAAGGGAGCCAGGAAAGATATTCCAGGAAAAGTGATTAGCCAATAAAAAAGCATAGGGATGAGTAAGAGCTACCAGAGGAGCTAATTGTGAGAGGAATAGAGCAGGAGAGGTAAGCAAAATGCAGATCGTGAACCCTGGATTAATGAAGGTCCTTTTATTACTATTATAGCAAAAGCAACTACTTTACTTAAACAAAAACACCACCACAACTAATTGGAATCACACGGTTTATCTCTCAGAATCCAAGTAAAAGCTGAAGACCTCATCCTCAGAAAGAATTTAACAAAAGGTAAAAGGATTTAATCAGAAATAAGGGTAGGCAGAAATGAAGAACAGTCCAGGATCCTGGAGTCAACAGTTCCAACTGCTTCTTAGTCTTCATTATTTCCCTCAAAATTTAAATTCCTACAAGGCAGAGAGTGATTTGACTGATATGGGTCACAGAGTCAAGCCAGTTCCCAAGCCCAAGAAAGCTACATGCATTGTAGGAGAGACAATCACACACGGAAAACCAAGGCACCATACCAGGTAAGTGGGGATTAATGTTGGGCCCGTGAAAACTCCAGATTCCTTCCTTTGGTTCTACGCCATAACATTTGGTTTTCTCTCTCTTGAGATTTGAGTCCCAACAAGACACTCCTCATTGTGAAAGAGGCAAGTCACAGGAGAAAAATCAAGGTGCTGTTGCCAGGCAAGTGAGGGTTGCTGTTAGTGCTATAAAAACACGAGAGATTCCCTTCTTTGTGGATACACTACAAAGTTTGGATTCTATCCTGTAGGATTTGGGACATAAAGGGGACGCATGGTACCTTAGTGTTTTAGAAAAGCCCTGTAATGGCAAAGTAAAAATAGCTTGTCAGCTATCAAGACTCAAGCAAGGACAAACCAACATATCTGGAAGATTCCTTAATATATAAGAGGTATATGTAAATGTATTCTCATGGATGTGCCCCAAATTCTTCATACACAGACATTATCTTTAAGGTAATTAATTTCTTGAGTTAAAATAAATGGCTGTATAATATGTGGGTTATATTAATATATGTATACATATGCGTGTATATTCTATTTCCTTGTGATGAGCCTTTCTTATTGGATATCATGAACAATTTTTTCAAGTTTTACATTTTGACTAATAAAATGGAAGACAGACATAACACAATAGGCAACATGATAAAATACCGCCTAAAAGTAGTATTAAAGAAAACAATTAGTTATCTATTGATCAAACTAGAGCTGCATTCAAAAGAAATATAAACTGAGAAGAAAAGAAATGTGAATTAAAATTGAGATATCAAATTTTAAAGTTATTGTGGTTATAATAGTGAGTCACATGTACTATACCACCTTCTTATTTAAAGCAAAAGCAAAACTGTAAGCTATTCACATTAAAAATTACATTTTGATGGATAGCCTGACATAAAAGAAAAAAATTTTTCACTGCATTATAAAAAGGTAAATAAGTTCAAATTCTCACAAAGTACAAACAGATAGTTTCACAGAGTTGGGCAAAACATTCTTCCTGGTTGTCCAATCTAATTCCACACTCATTGAAAATGAATTTTGATACCTCAAACTAAGGCAGCATCATGGCTACTATTCCCCATATTTCTCCTTTGTTCCTGACACTTCTATGAAAATATATCCCATATTTTTATCTCTTTGTGTTCTTTTGAAGTTAAGAGTGATAAGGGTTATAATATGTCAATAGAGTATAAACAGGGATGTCTTTAATATTAATTATGTATGAAATCTGTTTCAGCAGACAAATGACTTATAATTGAATAATCCTATTTACTAAGCTTCTAAAGTTACAGTTTTTGCTGGCAATTTCTTTCATAATTTCTTTATATATATATATATAGATATATATATATAGATATGGATATATAGATACATACACATATATTTTTATTTTTCTAGTAGCCTCTTTCCTTCCTAAAACTTTCTATTTATAAAACTGCTGAGTTTACAGAGACCAAATAACAAAGTTAAGAATGAATTATGCCTCAAATTATTTCAAATAAGCTAATAGAATGGCAGGGGAAAGGAGGAATGGGGAAAAATGTCATCCTAAGAATAAAAAGCATTACCATTGTTGTTTGTATAACAGGTGTCACGCCCAGGCATATAAATAAACCATGCTCAAAAATCACTCCACATAGCATGATGCTGACCTGCTTTTCCACTTTAGACCTCAAATCTTGACTACAGTTGTCAGGTGGAATTCATTTAGTCTATGCATGAATCCTTAAAAATATTTGTGTCTCTGTAAACTATACAATAAGAGTAAGTTGAAAATCCTTACCATGAAATGAGAACTACGTGTGTTTTACTATGCAGTTATTAAAGATGTAATAGTACATAATCAACTATAAAAATGCTTGTCTGGAGGTGATTATGAGAGTAGTTTCTGTCTTGAATTGCTTCTGCTGCTGCTTCTCCTTATGCTGTCTCTTTTTTAGTCACATGTAATAACTGTTTCAGACTTCTCTAATCTTAGTTCTTCTACATATACATATTAAAGGTTTTTAATCTTTTTGTTGGTAGTTTCTTAAACTTTGTTTTAAAAACTTCTCTTTATTTTATTGCTAAAGGATACTTTCTTTTTCTACACCAGAAACTGTGTGTCTGCACAATGTCTATTGCTGTTTCCTTTTGCTGGAAGACAATTTTATTTTTCCTCATTACCAGTAAGATAATCCACCCCACCTGCCAGAGTTAGATCTACTTATGTTGGCCGAATACTTTAATAACCTTTCTTTAATAATAGGTGAATATATAATAAGCATTTAATAATACTTTAATAAGCTTCCTTGGAGGCTGGGAGACCAAGGCTCCAGAAAATGGTAAATAGAAAATAATATTCTAAACTTGAGATCCAGATAAATTGCTCTACATGAAAGAGATTTCAGTGGCTGCAAGTTTGATGGAAAGAGGAGAGAAAGAGAGAAAGACTATGCAATTTGAAATGATTGATATAATTTTTGGAGAGAAGCCTCATTCAGTGTGTGTGTGTGTGTGTGTGTGTGTGTGTACTTAGGAGTAAAATTGTATGAGCTGCACAACGCAAACTGCCTAAATTTTACCTATGATATACTTAGTTAAAAACGATGTAGATTAGTAATTGGCTTGTGCAGAAATTTGTATTTTGGAGTAATCAAGAACATCTTTGTTGTGCTTCAGAATTGGAATAGGACAAAAATAAAGGCTGCCTTTGGGTGATCAGTCATATCTGGCTATTTTTTAAGATTGCAGCTGAAATCCATAAACCAGGGTGCAGCACTTAGTGCTGTTTTGCTGTAGATCACTACAACTAACCAGGATACATCTGTCACTATGACAGCCAGACTCTCAGATAGCAGTCTGAATTGAACAATGGCCCTTTGTATTTGATTTGAATGTCATAAAAAAGTTAAGGGAATAACTCTGAATTAGTATATTGCCACTTTGGAGGCCAGAGAAATGCATTGTTTGAGATATGATGTTTTAGAGAGCATTTTTTAAGCTAACTTTGGAGTATCCAAAAAGCTCCAATGAAGTCACAGAATGGAAACTGGTCTTCAACCTTGCTTTGAAAAACTCAAAATTTCTTAGGATTTTGAGTATTTCCCCCAAAATGTAGCTATGCTTTGGTTGATTCTGGGACCTATGTTTTCTTCATCTGCTATAATATGATTGTCTTTTGAAACTGCTGACTAAAAGTATGTGCTATATTGAAAAAATGTGCAAGATATTAGAGAGAAAACCTTAGTTGTGGTGAGAACTGCCACTGCATGAGAGAGGTGTCAGTCCACAGACAGAGCAGCAATGGCACTGAATACATTTTTTTCAAGGTTTACCATTGGGATTATCTATGTTCTCATATTCACCAATGCCTCTGTCACTGTTGCTGACAGCTCTTGAGTAGGTTTTCAGTAATGAGGACAGTTACAGGGACTTGTATGTCAGGTTTCTTACCAGATATCAGCATCAAGGAGAGAGGACTTGCACATGTATGTTAAGTTGTGAGATTTCTGCTTTTTCACAGGGAGCAATTATGATAAGGTAAAATAGGGCAGAGCATCGAAAATCAGAGCAGGCAACATAAGTCTCTTTGACATTGATGCATAACAAACTCTTTCTGAAGAAACCTAGACTTTTCCACAGACAGAAGTGACCCCTCAGATTCTTTGTATTAATAGAGCTATTTTGGAGGTTCAAAAGTAGAAGGCAGCACTGGCTGCTGTCAGACAATAAAACTGAGCAAAAAGGTTTCAACTGCATGTATCATTTCTTATTAGAGAGCTGCTGAGGTTGTGGTCCTGACAGATCCTATCCACTCAGGGCACTCAGCTTCCCCACCTCTAATTAGAAGGCTAGCAAGCTTGGCGTTATTCAAATAAACATGACTAATTTGATTTTACTGTGAATAACTTTGCCCCAAAGGATAACTGGAAGCTATGCTACCACATAATCCCATAGAAGGCCTTAGCAGTATCTAAGAGATTCAGGAAAAAAAAAAACCCAAAACACTAAGATGGACATTTTATAAAATATTTTACTATTGAGGGGATTTTTATCTTGATTTCCCAGTGAGTAAAAGTGCTATATTTTGAGTTATCCTGGCCACATGCGTTGGAGGATGGGTGAGGAAGTAGATGAATCCTTTCCCTCCCATACAGGAATCAAAGACCCTGGATGCAGTGCACTCTGGTGGCAATGCTGGATCTATCTTTGGGTCAGGGACTAGGGACAACCCCTATTTTTTATTTGGAGGAGCTGTGGAAGAAAACCAGACTGTGAATTCCTCAAGCTCCCCCAGGCACCTTACCATTCTAATGTTGCTAACACTGGCTGTCAAAAGTTCCTTATTCGTAAAGTTTCAAAGAAAATCTCGAAGCCTTCACTGATGCAGAAGTGTTCCCACCTGCCTAGGATGGGGTGAAGAGGGACCCCAGAGGGAGAGCAAGACATTTACTCAGTAATTCAATAACTGAAATGAACTAAGCAATGAGGCCTCCAAAGGAGCCGCAGGATGACTTTCTCCCTCATTCATAAACAAGGAGCAAGGGAAGAGAGGGCTAGAAAGTCTGGAGAAGGGCACAAGTAATTGTTGCTTTAAGTTTTCTCATTAGTATCACCTCAGTGAGAATGTATACGATTTTTCAAGAAGGAAAAACATTTTTACTAAAAGCTAAAACACTATGGTAGAAAATCCCATTTTTCTCATCAGCTTCTAGAAGAATCTCCCATCCCTCTAGTAGTAGATATTGTGATGCTCGCCCAGAAGTCAACCCTTCAGGACAAAAGCCCTCATCACCCCTGATAGTAGTAATGGCCGACAGCTCGCAGCTAATTCCCCGCTCTTGGTAGTTGCTTTTGACTGAGGAAAGTTCCTCATTCAAGGTCATACCGTCTTCCTGGGGAAGCCACATCCAAGGACTGTTCTCTGTGAGACTTATAAAGGCTCAGTTTCCTTCCAGGAATGGAGGGAATGTGTCTGGTCCAGAGTTCCTTTGAGACTGATCTTTGCTGTGACTGCGTCCGGGCTTAACGTCTACCTCTTCCTACTCCCGCATTTTTTTATCCCCGTACCAATGTTGATCCCCAAAGCAGTCTCCAGTAAACTTTCTGCACACAAATATGCTTCTCAGAGACCTTAACTGTGACACGTACCTCTGGAAGAAGCAGCACCTCAAAGGCCTGTGTGTGTACTAGTGATTATACTGTAAAGGTTGAATTAAGATCTAATTTACTCTGAAGAGATGGAAGGGACATTAGAGGCTATGTGGGAAAGGGGAAGACCTACAGGCTGTTATTTAAGAAGAAAGGCTTAAAAGGAGTGTTTTAAAATTTAAATTTTAAGGGCACCTCTCTTTAATCTATTTTAGATTATTTTCTCTAAAATCATTCTTGCTACCTTAATCCCTTATTGGAGTAGATTCTATTTGTAGAAATCTAAAAAAGACCTGAGACCTCTTTCATGGTTAGTACATGGCCAAAAGAGAAACTCTCTAGGGGGGTGCAGGCAAATTCTAGTAGAACAGGGAAAACTTTCCATTTTTCTGTACTTTGAAGATCTGTCCCCAGTATATAAGTGGTGGGCTCTTGTGACATTCATCTGTGGAAGGAATATTTATGTTTGCTTCTTTTGGCTAGAAATAAAATTTCTCTATTTTGCTATGAACTAAAAATTAGTTTACTCAATGCTTTATGCTCTCTTCTAACTTAACAACTAAGAAGCATCACAAAACTGTCAATATTTCTTTGGAAACACTTTGGAACACAGAGCACAGGATATGCATTACTTGTGCTGGAATCAGAAGTACTTCTTTCAACTTTGTCATTGTGGTTGTTGACTGTCAGCTCTACAATCAACTTTTATAATTGCTTATTCACCTCTTGGTCTTGTCATCTGGCTTCTTCAAGGGAAGAACTGGTAGTAGGGAGGAAAGGAGAAGCCAGTTATTTTTTGTGTTTGCCAACATCTCCTTCCATTAGTGCCCTCCCGGCACCTTCAGAATCATTTCCCTGAGTTAAACTCTTCTCTGCCTGATGTATCTACAGTATAGTAGTTTCTGTTTTTCTGGGTGGATACTGACTCTCAGAGTACTAAATATTAAGAAGGGGTAGGAGAGCAATTATTTGTGAGGTTAACCATTTTCAAGAAGACATTTTGGTCTATTAATGGATCTCGACTTTTAATGACATTGTTGAGGTTTCCAATTTGCTGGCCTCAAAGAAGTTACTTAACTTCTGAGTTCTTGTTTCCATCGGTATAAAATTCAGGACTTGAACTTCATAAACTATGTTTTTAACTTTAACTTTTATGAATACAAAGAAAACAGAAGTATTAAATTCTCACCAGTCCTTAAAATTTTTTATGTGTAAAGATCAGGCTCAAGAACCAATGTTGGAAAGGTCAGACAGTGATGGACTCACAAATATAATTATTTTGGGGATGCTTGATATTTTAACACATGTCAGCAAATAATATATCATACTATGAGCAATAAGCAATACAGAAATGTACTGTATTTTAAAGGTAACATAAAGTACTTTACAAATTCAGTTGTAAGGGCTTGCTACTTATTTGTCACAAAACATAAAATTTAAGCTGTGCATTTTTTTCTGGAAAGTCTAAAGCTAACAGAATATATTACAGATGCTGTAGTCTAAGACATTCCAAACAGGCAACTAATCTTGCAATAAATAAAAAACGAAGGCCAGGCGCAGTGGCTCACGCCTGTAATCCTAGCACTCTGGGAGGCCATGGCAGGTGGATCGCTCAAGGTCAGGAGTTCCAGACCAGCCTGAGCAAGAGCGAGACCCCGTCTCTACTAAAAATAGAAAGAAATTATATGGACAACTAAAAATATATATAGAAAAATTAGCTGGGCATAGTGGCGCATGCCTGTAGTCCCAGCTACTCGGGAGGCTGAGGCAGTAGGATCGCTTAAGCCGAGGAGTCTGAGGTTGCTGTGAGCTAAGCTGACGCCACGGCACTCACTCTAGCCTGGGCAACAAAGTGAGACTCTGTCTCAAAAAAAAAAAATAAAAATAAAAAACGAGTTATTTGTCATAGTCAGTAACTGATGTAACTAATAATCACAACATGCATATGTGTCTTTTCATAGAAAATAACCTGCTATATGAATGTTAGAAACTTGGATATGAATATCTAAAAAAATGCCTTTGCTGTCATTTATAAAGACATAGCAAAATGTAGCTTAAATCTGCAATGTGTTTGGCATAGGTGTGTTTTAGAGCCATAGAAGTAGTTGGGATCATGTTCACAGTCACATATCTAGTAAGAAATATTTTTTTGCTTCATAAATACAAAGCATTACCCTTATCAGCTATTTTTGTCCAAACCATAATCATGCAAAATTACTGGTAGTGACAGCTTTTGTTACTGGCACTCAGAGAGTAATTTATAATGTTGGAAAGGCCTTTGCCATTTTCCTAATTGACGCTCTAAGTCAGGATTACATTTGGATCTCTCATTGTCACTTGGCTATCACACAGAGTCAAACGTAAGCTGTGCATTTTAAACATCATTGCTATATATTCTGTTTCTTATGTTTCAGCAAAGCAGCAAGCACATGTTCAAATTCATCACATGTCAAGACAATGCATTCAAACTTTCAAATTTTTATTCAGAATTTGAGGGAATTATCTTGGAACTAAACAAAACATCCTTAAATAGAGGAAGAGATGTTACCTTAAAATAAGTTGATCTTCGGTTTTGTTTGGAAGCTGGCCATTAATCCATGCTAATTCTTACTTAAGCCATATGGTATGAATTTTGAAATAAAGACAGTTTATAAAATATGAGATGTATACTAGTTGTTTCCTCAAATATTATGAAGTATTGAACAAGCTTTACTAAATACAGATAAGATGAGACTATTCTAAAACAGTATGTACAATTCAATTATTATATATAATGCATTCTAAAATAATACAGGTTATGTTAGAATATGAACACATGCTAAAAAGATAACACATGCTAAGCATGGATTTGCCATAATTACTTATCACAAACTCTTCCATGTTTATCTTCCAATTAATTCTGAATTCTAAAAAATAATTTTATATAAACTATAATGAAGTGCTCCATTATCTCATATACATTCCAGGCAAGATAAAGAAACACTTCTATCTCAGTGTGTTAGTTATCTATTATTGCCTAACAAATTACCCCAATATCCATGATTTAATTTCTAATAATAAAATTATGTATTTAAAGAGGTATGTATACTCATTCAAGTCAATAAAACATCAGTTAGCATACTTCATTATGGAAACAAATTGCATATTTCAATCTCTTTTTAGTTTATATAAACAACTGATCAGAAATGGATCCAGTGTAATAGTTACCAACAATGAATAAAACATTAAAGAGAATATGTACATGAAACCTACGTAGATAAAATCTACTGAAATATTATTTGCTAATGTGCAAAATAGCTGATAAAACCTGTTAAAATGTCAAGAAAAGAAATGTAAGGCCCAAAAATATTTGGTCATAGATAATAAGTCATCTGTCGATGATGTTAATTGGTGTTAGTAGATATGGGTTAAAGCCACAATTATTTGAAGAAATTCCATGACGTGTTGTCTTCATATTGCCTCTGAGACAAAAATCTAACTTTGGACCTTGATGTTCCAAGAACAAGAAAAGCCGATCCAGAAAGATGGAGCCAGTGAAAGAACATGAAGGATAAAGCAGGAGGGCCAGGGGTGGGCTCCGGTGCTCACTTTCCTCCCACACCATTTCCAAAGCCCTAACTTTTCTCTGCACTTAGCCAAGTGCTTTCTGGAAGTTTGCAGTTTAGCAGACTCATTTGTAAAGTAATTGTTTTCTTCAACATAAGCTAAACCATATACTCTGTTAATGTGTAAAGATATGCTCTTTCCTATTATAAAACTTATTTCTGTAACATGAGAAAGATACAGAATATCTTTGTTTTTATTTACAATGCAAATACATTATTTTGCCTAAAAACTAAACAAAGGATTATGTTGTTTAACTTTCATTCTCTATTTATTCTCTTTGAGGTTTTTTTTCCTGTGAAGATTTAACATCAACTTCCCTCCATATTTTACTTTATAAATTGGAACTCCATTTTATAGTAATATTTTTTTCAATGTTTTGTCAAGAGTAAGCCCCAGTGAAATCAGGTTTCTTCACTATCCTGTTCTGCTGCCCCCTTTACTTTACCTTCAAGGAAAAGAATTGCTCTTTATCTGTCAGGTTCAAAGACATAGATTAGGGTTCAGAGCCTTTGGAATGATGATTATTGTTTGACCTTTATAATTTCTAGGGTCTGGAGACATAACCAGGGTCTGAGACTTCTACTAGTTCATGAAAGCACAATCATCTCCCTATCTTTGTCACCTCCTCCGTCCATCTGACCATGCCGTGTCCCATGCAGCTGGCACAAGCAGATGCACCATTGGACTCAGGAGATGCCTAGGCGAGAATGCTCAGGAGAAAGGTGCTGGCCCTGGAACAGCTCTCTCTGGCTGTCTGGTTCTCTTGCTCTTTTGCTTGATTTTTCTCTGTAGATTGTTATTGTCTTCCTTTCTTACCAGAGCTATAAAATTAGTTGTGTGTTTTAGGTTGTGAGCTTAAAAGCTGATGTAAATGGAAACACTGATCCTCCTTCGGTTCTAAACCCTATGTTCTTTCAAACCTAGGTAAAAGGAGTTTTACAGGTGCTCCAGTGTACCTCACCACAAGCTGCGCAGTGTTTGTTGGCCTAGCACACTGTTCATGGTCATAGCTTTCTGAGTCCCGGAAATGGGTGCTTTTTGTAAAGGACAGGATTGTAAGCTCCTAATATCTCTCTCTCTCTCTCTCTTTCTCTCTCTTTCTGTCTTCTTTCTCTCCCTCTCTTCTCTTATCTCTCTTTTTCTTCCTTTTATAAATTTATGACAGTTATATAAATATGTGACATATTTAAATCTATATATAAATAAATATAGATACAGAGATATATATTTGATATAGATACAGCCGTTTTACACAAATACTATAAAATTGCTCAAGAAATTTAGGTCTTTGAAGAGTGATAAATAGGGAAGATTAATATTAGTAGGCATCATAATACTTATACATCCAATGACATACAGTCGTGTCTACTTTAATAAATGAAAATGTAAATAAAAAGAATATTTCAAAACCATAATGGGAAGAAGACTAGGAAGAAGATCACAATCCCTCAAGAAGAGGACCAAGGACTCTGAGGATTACTAAACCTCACACAGAAACTAACGATGATAAAGAGATCGACTGAAAAGGTTTGACAATACGGCCATCACCTCAAGGCCGTACTTAGTTGCCCCCACCATAAAGCTTTTCCTGATGCTCCTATCAGAAGAATTTGGAAACTCCCTTGACTTTGGAGCATCCTGTTTGAATCATATTACAATTATTTACATTTTTTTGTTTGGTATTAATCAAAGTAAACTTCTTTAGAGTAAGGGCATCTTTTAACTGTCATTTCTTCTTTGGAAGTAGTGTACAGATATCCATACATATGTTACCTAATAAATGATTTTTTAAAGAATACCATCATTATTTCACAATTATATGAATAGACAGATTAATTTTTTCACCAGTATTTATCAAGTGGCTTCTATAATATATGTCAAACACTGTTTAGGCATTTAAGGTGTATGACTGATTCTTGTCTTCGTATAGCTTATGTTTCAGCAAGAAAGATAGATGATAAACACTAATCATAAAAAGTAAGTAAAATTAGCTTAAAATATAGTAAGTGCAATGGAGAAAAGAAAAACCAGGACATGTTAAAGGCCTTTGGGAGCAGAGGGCAAAAGCAACCCTCATGCAACGTCAGTCAAGGTGATAACCAGCAAGAGGCAATGAGGGAAGTTGTGCCATGTGTAAAGAGCTACACAAATTTGGCACACATAAAAATTTACAGATTTTGTTAACATAGAATCCGCAGAAACCATGGCTGAAACAATAGCTTCACACTTTTGAATGTGAATAATTCCAAACTGGAAAACTGAAGCAGGCTTCCAGAACATAAATGTTTTTTAATAAGAAAACTGCAGCAAGTGACTATTCTCAACTCTCCCCAAAATAGGAACCAAAGAACAGACTGCTGTGCTATTTCTCTAAGATAGCTGACTACTATTATATCCCCCAACTTTCATGCCAGCTGAGAAAATTTATGTTAGTAGAAAAAAATATATTTCTTAGTAAATTTAATGCTTAGCAAGCATCTATGGCAAAGCTATTTTTTTCTTTTCTTTAAAAATGTCTTCACTAAATAAGAAGGCACAATGCTATAATGCAGAGGAAACCTTAGAATTAAATTTAAGGTTATTACTGAAAACATCTTTTGAAGATGCTGTTTAGCACAGGCTTAACCAATTACTTTTTACCAAAAGCTCTTTGATACAATTGAATGACTTTCCTTCTCCAATGCAACCATCAACTACTTAAGTCAATACCGAGGAAGTCATTCTGTACAATACCACCTGTGCTGCAGAGGGTAATTTTCCAATTGCAGAACCATACATATTAGACACCATACAGAATATATACATCAAGTGCCAAATATATGTCAAGAAATCTGTCTTTGATTAGAGGACTAAATAGAGCAAAGAAATGAACTTTTAACTCTACATTATGTTCTGAAGGGGCTCACTAACACAAAACAAATGTCAAAAAAATTAAAGACAATTTGGGCGAATAAATCTGTGGATCTCTACATGGCTATAGGAAACCAATAAGCTTTGAGTGACTGATAGAGATGTGACTGTTCCATGATTTTATATGTCAATATGCCAAAAGATTTTTCAACTTCCATTAAGCAGAATGTGCCATATCAAAGTATGTTAAAGAGGTTCATCATATTGAAAATGTAATTTCATAGTCAGAAAAGAGTCCTGCACAAAAGTCAAAATATCTGGGATGGCTATCAACAAACTCTCCAATCAACAAATAATGAAATCTTGGATAGTACCTATCTGATAAGAGAATTGTTATTAAATAACCACTAGGATCTGTTCTTCTTGCAAAATCTATCATTGTATAATATCACTTTTATTTATGCATCTACAGAAAAAGTGCATATGCCTGTCATTCATCTAAGTGGGAAGAGTTTTATGTCGATAGACTCTACCTTTCAAGGAACGCAAAGTCAAGAAGAGCAATTCATATCTATTTTCTGTTGTAATAATGGTCTATATTTTAAAAATTGATTGTAAGATAAAATATAGATGGTATTCTTTATATCTGAAGTGTGCTCTCAGGCGGCTTGGGTTACCAGAGGATCAGGAAGAAGGAAAAAGACACATGCCTGCATTCTGAAATTTTAAATATTGGATTTCCTTATGATTTCAGATAAGTAAAGATTTCTTAAACTGATGAATAAATATAAATTAATTAGCCTAATATTTTAAACTTGATCTCATATTTTTTTCAGAGCTTAACAGAAGATACTCTGTTATTTACTAGTGCAAGAAGTGTCAAAGAATTTGAATGTTTGCTAATATTAGCCATTCCCTGTTGATCATAACTCTGATTGCAATATGTGTTGTTGATGGGGAAAATTGATTATTATATTTACAGTGAATGAAAGAAAAAATTATGTGATAAAATCTTTATTTTAAATTTGTCATAATTGGTTAAAAAAGAAAAGTAGAACAGCTACAAAAATCTGTATTTAGTTCATCCCAGAAAAATATTATGTAACTTTTCTTATTGCAGAGGAATAGAAACTTAGAGTGCCTTTGCAACAGTTTTTCATATCTTTGTTTCTATTTTCATGTGCGTAAGATTGGGTGGATAAGAGTGATTTTATATATAGATAAAATAAGACCATAAGAAAGAATAAATAAGAATAAAAATAATGGAGAGCATGGGAGACTGTCATGATCAACCAATTTTCATTGAAATTGATATAGGCCAAATTATTTTTGGAAAGTACAATGTGAGATCCCTGAAGTCATTAATTGATATAATATAAAGAAATGAGAATTAAAAACTAAGTTGATAGTGTCTTACACTAATTATACATAAGTATATATATGTCAATTCTCAAAATATTAAAGCCAATATAAACTATAATAATATATATAATATTCAAATTACAAGTTCTATTTTTAGAATAATAGAAAAAATATTTTTTAAATTATCTCTCTACTACAATCAATCATGTTCATGTACCTGAGAATAATATCATCACTGAATTTTTTAGAGCCATTACAAAGTTTTAATTTATGTCCTGTACATGCTGCCATTCTTAAAGTTCAGTGTTATTTACTGTATTGGAGCATTCAAAATTAACCAAGTACTGAAATTTCCTAACAACTGACTGACATTTCATTTAACCTTTTTAAATAAAATAGCATATAGAGTTTATTCCCTTGAATCGATCATGCTAGGTGAGGCTAATCTTTACTTGATTCAACAACTCAGAGATAATAATGTGACATATCAGATCCTTTGTTAATGGAAATGTTAGTTTACTCTTAGGGGAATATGAGGCCATGCACTCTTTCAAACAGAGTGTTCAATTTTGATTAAACATTATTAAAAATACATAACATGTTTATTTACTTAACCATAAAAAGTTCTTATAAATTATTCTTAGTTCTTAGCCCATAAAAACTTTTAAAAATATTCAATTTAATCATTAGGATCTGATTGTGATCATCTATAAGAGAAAGCACTGAATTACTAAGACTGTATTCAGAACATATGACCAAGTTAATGTTCACATATTGATCATGAGATTTGAGATTAATACATTTTCTTATAGATTATTTTTGCTTTGCCACAGAATAAAGTGCCGCAGAACAAACTTGTCACCAAGAACAACTAAAAAAGGTAGATACAATATATTTTAAAGCATATATCTGTTTGAAGGTATCTGAGAGCTACCAAAGCTGGGACTTGAGCGATCAAGATTATGAATACAAGAGAAACCCAATGAGACGATCCTGACAACCCATACCACATTTTCCTCAAGGCATTTGCCACGTTTATAAAGCAGCATAGATACGGGGATAAAAAGCCTCAAGAAGAATTCTCAACTGAAAGCAGTAGCCAAGCAAAAATTTTGCAGGTTTCATAGGGCTGGAAAAACAATAATTGGATTTTAGGGATACAAAACTTCCAGGACTTGAGGGAACAAGATGTTGGAGTGACAAGAACCCAAAGAAGTAAATGTAACCGGAGCTGGTTCTCTATTCGAGCCACTTGCCAACCCCTTAGCATTACAGAATAAGCAGAAAGCGACTACTAAGTGGCTGAGACGCTGAGTAAACCTTGGTGGTTTTACAGTATGAAGGGAACAAAGTTCGGGTTCTACCAATAAAGAGAGCTCACTTACACCCTAGTTTCTCAAATGAGATTCTATAAGAAAAAAAAAAAATTAGACCAACCCTCAGGAAGATTTAAATCCAGTCTTGAATCTGCCCAATCCTTAACTGGACCAAGATGATATTCCCCTCATCTAGCTGCCTGCCAGCAGCTAAAAAAATTTAAATAAACAAATAAATGTTTAAAGTATCCTCTCTGTTAAAAAAATATTCAGAGACCCTACATTTTTTAATATTCAATATTTAGAAACTAATCAAAATTTAGCATAAAAAGAAATAGGATACGGATCAGTATATAAACATATATTTGCTTGTTCTATCTGCTGAGCAGGGCTAGAAGTAATCACAACCCACTAAAACAATGAACACATCCAGCACTCAGATTTTGCTTTTGAATACCAATTAAAGGAACCAGGATCCTTTAGAGACACACTTGATTCTAAGACTGGGACAGAGAACCTGGATCACCTTGTAATGCCAGAAACTAAATGCTAAATTAAAAAAAAGGAAGTGAGCACGGTATCTCAAAGGGACATAGGAGCCAACTGAAAGAGCTTCCAATGGCCAAATTTTGAACAATTTGAGCAAGAAAATAGGTAACTAGTAAAATAAATAATTGAATTAATAAATAAGTAAGAGCAATAGACAAATCTCCTTTATAGAAGAATTCCAAATACTCTGTGTGTGTGTGTGTGTGTGTGTGTGTGTGTGTGTGGATATTTTGCCCTCAGGGAGATAGACTATAACTCCCCATGCCTTATGGTTGGACTGTACATAGTGACTTCCTTCCAAACAGTATGGTATAAAAGAGGGAAAAAAGCATAACTTTACATTGAAGAAATTTGTCACTCAACTATCTTAGCCAGATGATCAAGGAGTTGATAGAAGTCAGAATAATAGTGACTTTGGGGGTGGGATATATTATTTAGAATAGAATGTGAAGTCCGCTTCTGTTCATGTTCTGTATTTTCATCTGGATAGTAGCCCAGTGGGAATATTCATTTGTACATTGACTTTAAAAATTTAAAAAAGTCGAAAACTTCACAAGCATCACCTGCCACCTCTGTGACCTACTTGTCACTTACTGTCCTGGTCCTTATTCACTATTTTCCTGCCACATTGGTCTTCTTGCTGTCCTCAAGCATGTCAAGCATGCTCTCATTCAGAAAGGTTTGCACTTCCTCCCTATCCCTGAAATACTCTTCCCAGAGAACCCTGTATTAAATCTTTCACTTCCTTCTAGTCTCTGTGCAAATGTTGCCTTCCCTGATAATCTTATATAAAATACACACCACACACAAACACACCTCTTTCTCTCCTCTCTGTCTTGGTCATTATTCATAGCACTTACTATATTGGTGATTAGTATATTTACTTATAAAAATAAAATCAATATTTTGTATTTTTATAACCTCTGTGTTGTTCAATGGTGTAAATCCTGGTAAATCATAACACTACATAAATTAGTTATTATTGTTATCAAATCCACACAAACACACACACTTAGAATGCTGTGTCATAAGGAGTATGAGTTATACTATTAATAAAAAACTTTATATCATGGCAGGAGGGAACCCATAGTAGAGAAAAATTAAAACAATAGAAAGTGAACAAAAAAGTTGCCAAGGGTAGCAAGTGCTGTTTCATATTTAAATTCCTAGTAAATAATAAAAATAGACATGTAAGTGCACTGGCTGGCTGCTTATATAAGACATACTTTAAAGCTAGTTCAGGAAGGCAGGTTTTGGAATGTGATAAATGAATTAAACCGTGTCAGTTTCAAACTGTCACCATTATAATCTAATTCAAATTTAAACAGCAATTTAAACAGTATAAAAGATTGCCCTCATTGGTCCTCCATAATCTTAACCTTTGGAGCTTTCTACAGAATAGATAGTAAATTGAATTAATTGTTAGCCTTTCACCTGGGGACCTAGGTAGACTCGGCAGCTCAGAAGACAGCTAATGAGATTGGTAGGTTCATTTCAGTCCCCAGAGTCCTCTAATCCCCAACACATATCCACCTGTTGTATTTTCCCAGTGATTTTATTTTCAGTGAACAATCTAAGTCAGAGTTGACTGACATTTAAAATCTTCTTTGTAGAGTGACACAACTGTATGTACCAGTAAGGTTGGAGCAATGTCATGTGTAGGAAAATCATGGCAGGGGAAGAATTCAAAGTATCGTCTAACAACAGAGTTGATTTTAATTGGTTCCCATTATTTCTGGAGCACATTTCTATTTCTAGTATCTCCCATAAAAGAAAGCATCCCATTACATATTAATTCATTCACATATTCAATAAACACTTACGAGAGACTGCCATATGCCAGTGTGTGTGGGCTCTGGGTACTTAAAATCATAGAACTTATTGTCTGATGGGACATAAAGAAAATTAATAGGCAATGTCATTATTGTGTTGTAAGAGATGAAAAAGGAGATATATGGAGTTGAATACCCTGGACTGAATAGATTCAAATAGGTTTTTTGTTTGTTTGTTTGTTTGTTTTTTTAAATGATGTCTGAGTTGGATCTTGAAGAATGAGTAGGCATTAATCAAGCCTTGGAAAGTAAATGAGAGTCTAAGATAGTATTATATACTGAGGAAGAAGGAATGGGATGTGCACGGTCCTGGAACTTTAATAGGGAAATGACAGAGAGTAGGTGTTAAGAGAAGATACTGAACAGAAAAATAGTCTCAGTGCATTGCAAGACATTTAAAGAAGTATGAATTTTTTCCTGGAAGCAAGGGCAACTTGTAAAGTAATTTCTGCAAGAGAGGGACCTTATCAGGTTTGCATTTCAGAATGATCATCCTGGCTACATTTATAACAAAAGCTGTCGCGTCGCAGTTGCCAGCAAGTACGACACGACCAGTTGGAGTTCTTCCAGCAGTAGTTTAATGAGGCATCTACAACAGTTACATGGCGAGAGACCTCGAACAGGAAATGCAAGCTGCTTTTATAGCCCCGGATAGGTGTGTCCCACAAGCGTGTCCCACAGGGATAGGTGGAGGGCCTGACTATGCATGTCCTGGGCGGATACACTAGGAGGCCTAGATCGCTCCCCACAGCTCCCCCTTTTGTTTTTGCCTCATGGTGAACGGAAGCCCCAGTCCGGATCTAGGGTCACAGTTCACCAAGGGGCGTATGGTCACCACTCTTCAGTGCAATGAGCGAGAGCTCATGAAGGTGCAAGGGCTGACCACAAAACAGGGGTCGCGCGCCCTTCCCGGTGCAATGGGGACAAGCCCTCGGGGTGCAAGGGCCACGCCATGCTGTCAAGGGGAAGAGCGGTAGTTGCCGTCCGTATGTAACATGCTTATCCACACTCCAGGAGGGGAGCCCTCATAAAGGGCAGCAAAGGCTTGAGCCATGACCGCCCGATCCCTCTGTTGTTGCCGTCGAACACGCATGAGTCCCCAGAACAGGAGGCCCAAACCAAGGCATCCCAGCAGGCCCAGGGACCCGAGACCGGCCCACTCCCGAACACTGCGGAGAAGAGATAGAAAGGTTGGGAGGAGGCCATCAGTGAACATAGGATCTAACCAGGTAGAATTAATATGGGTAATTTCCACTTGAAGCTGAGCAGCTAGCCTAGAGAAATTGGAGGACCAAATTCCCTGTAATAGATTAGCTGCGCGAGAGAGGTTGTTATACGGGACTGAAGTGATACACAGCCCTGGCAGCCGCGTCCGTTGTAAGGGTAGTGAAGCATAGGGACCCTGCAAGGGTGTAAGAATCATTGCCCGAAACCTCCCCAGACTCATTGGACCACGGGAGGTAGGGAAGACCCAAAGAGGCATTGGTGGTAAAAGGTCGAGGGAATATGTGTGAATCATGGGTCACCGGCAGGGGTCTCGGGAATACAGGCAGGATGGCCCAACGACGTTTCGCCCTGGACAGCACTCCCAGGGCGAGGAGGGTCATGGTCAGGGAAAGCAGAATCCGCCACAACAGCATCGTCGTCAGGAGCCGGCGAGGAAGCAGCAGGATGACTGAGGCGTCGCGTGAGGCGTGTCGGAACCCAGATAGGGTCCGGGGCGTCCTGTGGAAAAACACAAACAGCTCCCCTGGATCTGCTGAGAATCAGATCCGGTCCTTTCCATTGATTACAAAGCACATCTTTCCACATCACCCGCTCGGAAAGGGGGGGGCCAGGATCCACATGGCGATCTGCCGCCGAGCGACCACGGTCATCCAGCAGCAAAAAATTTAAAGTATATAGAGTAAGAGATAGGGCAGATTTGGGAGACCTGCCACCGCCCAAAGCCCCAGCCTCCCCCTTTTGTTTTTGTAAGTAGACTTTGATTGTGCCATGAGCGCGTTCTACAATGCCCTGGGCCTGGGGGTTATAGGGCAAGCCAGTGCGATGGGTAACGCCGAGACGGCGGCAAAATTGTTGAAAGGCCCGGGAAGTATAGGCCGGGCCGTTATCAGTCTTAAGGACCTCAGGCTTGCCCCAGGCAGCCCATGCTTCTAGACAGTGCGTGAGGACATGAAAGATATACCTCCCCCGCCATCAACTGGTGGGGGAGGGGCGGAGGCATACGGAGGCGGGCAATAACGCTCCGCCTCATACGCCACCACCGCCTCCTCCAAATCCGCCTTATCGGCCGGAGAAAGCTCCGCCTCCCTCTCGCGAGACGAGGAAGAAGAGCGAGACAAAGAAGAGGAAGAAGAAGAAGAAGAAGAAGACAGACGGAGGGCGGCCATTTTACAAGCCACGTCCTCCCTAGATAACGGGCCGGGCAACGGGCGTCCCTGTCGCCTTCCTGAGCGCTCTCCCTTGCGGGCGGCTCCCCGCTTTTCTTCCGACCGGGTTCTCGAACGCCCCGGCCGGTCCGGACCACCCTTATCCCTTTCTGACATACTATCTTGATAGTCACTCAGAGCTTGCTGCCCCTGCTGCACTTGAATACTACAAGGAGAGTCCTCTAGGCAGGTGCGCACCAATGCCCAAATAGGAAGGACGCACTCTCGAAGGGGCCCAGTAGCACGGGCACAACGAAGGTCCTTCTCTAATTTATCCCAGCTCGGAACGGTGAAAGAGCCCGAGTGGAGAAACCATGGTGCCACACAATCTACTTCCTGCATAAAATGCCGTAAGACACGCTCGGGGATTTTCAACTCTCGTGCAGCCAAAAGCTCCTGTAGAGCACGGAGCAGCTGGGCGCTCGGGGAATTTCCCATAGTGAAGCACGATCGAAGGTGGGGGTCCAACTCTACCTCTACTACTGCGGTTCTGAACTCACCTCTAATGAGGTCGTCTCCGCCTGGTGCGAGAGTTCCCGGGTTTCGGCACCACTTGTCGCGCCGCAGTTGCCAGCAAGTACGACACGACCAGTTGGAGTTCTTCCAGCAGTAGTTTAATGAGGCATCTACAACAGTTACATGGCAAGAGACCTCGAACAGGAAATGCAAGCTGCTTTTATAGCCCCGGATAGGTGTGTCCCACAAGCGTGTCCCACAGGGATAGGTGGAGGGCCTGACTACGCATGTCCTGGGCGGGTACACTAGGAGGCCTAGACCGCTCCCCACAAAAGCATTAGTACTGAAGAAGACTTAAGCCTGGAAAACCTGTAGGGAGACTTTTGCAAGAAGCCAAGTTACTGATCATGGTGAATTAAACTGGGGGGAAAACGATGGAAATAGAGAAAAGTGAACAAGATGGAAAGATATCTGATAGAATGAACGGGACTGAAGAATAGATGAGTGAGGAGAAAAAGATGTGGGGTCAAGTTAAAGGCCCAGCTTTCTTGCTTGGTCAAACATGTAGTGAATATTTTTGGTATTGAAAAAAATAATAAAATTCTAGATATATATTTCTAGCTTCCTATTAGAAGCTAATTCTCCATAGGGCTCTCACATTTCTACATGTCTTCTGCTACAGACTACCTTTTTAAGGATGTTGGTGTAGTAAAGAGACTCAAGATACAATGTCTATCTATTAGAGTGAAAATTTTTTTCTGTTGTTTTGTTTTAATAATTTTTATTTGAAAATATTAGGGAGTACAAGTGTTCTTGTTACATGGATGAATTGTATACTGCTAAAGTCAGGGCTTTTAGTGTACCCACCACCAGAATAGTGTACATTATACCCAGCAGATAAGTTTTTACCCCTTATCCCCCCTTCCCCAGCTTAGTTTCCAATGTCATTCACACCACTTTATGACCATTTGTACTCATCATTTAGCCACCACATATTAGTGAGAACATGTATTTGTTGTTCCATTCCTGAGATACTTTTACTTAAAATAATGTTCCCAAGTTCCATCCAAGTTGCTACAAATGACATTATTTCATTCCTTTTTCTGGCTGAGGAGTACTCCATGGTGTATATACGCTACATTTTCTTTATCCACTCATCAATTGATGGGCACTTAGGTTGATTACACATCATTGCAATTGTGAATTGTGCTGTGATAAACATTCAGGTGAAGATGTCTTTTTAATAAAATGACTTCTTTTCCTTTTGGTGGATACCCAGTAGTGGAATTGCTGGATTGAATGGTCTACTTTTAGTTCTTTGCAAAATATCCATACTGTTTTTCACAGAGGTTGTACTAGCTTACATTCCCACCAAGAGTGTATAAGTGTTCCCTTTTCACTGCTTCCAGGCTAACATCTATTGTTTTTTGACTTTTTGATAATGAACATTCTGACAGGGGTAAGGTGGTATCTTGATGTGGTTTTAATTTGTATTTCCCTGATAATTAGAGATGCTGAGAATTTTTTCACATATCTATTATCCATATGTATATATTCTTTTTAAAAAATTCTGTTCATCTTTTGCCCACTTTTTAATGGGGTTATTGGTTGTTTTCTCTCTGATTTGTTTGAGTTCTTTGTAGATTCTGGATATTAGCCCCTTGTCAAATGTTATTATAGTTTGGGAATATTTTCTCCCATTCTGTAGTTTGTCTATTTATTCTGTTGACTATTTCCTCTGCTGTGCAGAAACTTTTAAATTTAATTACTCCCATTTACTTATTTTTGTTGTTGCTGCATTTGCCTTCAGAGTCTTAGTCATAAATTCTTTGCCTAGGCTAATATCTAGAAGAGTTTTTGCTATGCTTTATTCTAGAATTTTTATAATTTTGGGTCTTTAATTCATCTTGAGTTAATTATTATATATGGTAAGAGATAAGAATCCTGTTTCATTCCTCTACATGTGGCTACTTAATTTTCCCAAGACCATTTCTTGAATAGGGTATCCTTTCCCTAGTGTACATTTTTGTCTGCTTTCTTAAAAATCAGTTCATCCTAGCTATATGGTTTTATTTCTGTTCTCTATTCTGTTCCATCAATCTGTCTCTACCTTTATACCAGTACCATGATGTTTTAGTTACTATAGCCTTATAATATAATTTGAAGTCAGGTAATATGATGCCTCCAGATATGTTCTTTTTGCTTAAGACCGCTTTAGTTATTCAAGCTCTGTTTTGCTACCATGTGAAGTTTAGGATTATTTTTTCTAGATCTGTGAAAAATGACATTGGTATTTTGATGGGCTTTGTATTTAATCTATAAATCACTTTTGGCAGTATGGACATTTTAATAATGTTGATTCTTCCAATCCATGAGCATGGGATGTTTTCCCGTTTGTTTGTGTCATCTATGATTTCTTTCATCAGTGTTTTGTAGTTCTCCTTGTAGAGATCTTTCACCTCCTTGGTTAAGTATATTCATAGGAATTTTATTTTCTTTGCAGCTTGTAAGTCTAAATGGTATTGCATTCTTGATTTGACTCTCAGCTTGAGTGTAATTAGTGTATAGAAATGCTACTGATTTATGTACATTGACTTTGTAATGTGAGACTTTGCTGAATTTGTTGTCAATTCTAGGAGTCCTTTGGGGAGTCTTTTGGGTTTTCAACATACAAGATCATATTGTCAACAAACAGGGGTACTTTGACCTTCTCTTTCCCAATTTGGATGCCCTTTATGTCCTTCTCTTGCCTGATTTCTCTGGCTAGGACTTCCAGTACTATATTGAATAGACATGGTGACAGTGGGGCAACCTTGTCTTGTTCCAGTTCTTAAGGGCAATTTTTCACCATTCAGTATGATCTTGGCTGTAGGTTTGTCATATACAGCTTTCATTATTTTGAAGTACGGCCCATCTATGCCTACTTTGTTGAGGGTTTTTATCATAAAGGGTGTTGGATTTTATCAAATGACTTTTCTGCATCTATTGAGATGGTCATATGGTATTTGTTTTTACTTCTGTTTTTGTAGTGAATCACATTTATTGAATTATGTATGTTGAACGAACCATCCTGTGTGCCTTGGGTTAAACCAACTTGATAGTAGTGGATATTTTTGATATGCTGTGGAATTCACTTTGCTGGTGTTTTACATCTATGTTCATAAGGGATACTGTTCTGTACTTTTCCTTTTTTGTTGTGTCCTTTCCTGGCTCTGGTATCAAGATTACACTGACTTTGTAGAATAGGTTGGAGAGGGTTCCCTCCTTCTCAATATTAGAGAATAGTTTCAGTAGAATGAGTGCCAGTTCTTCTTCGTAGGCCTAGTACAATTAGGCTGTGAATCCATTTGAGCCAGACCTTTTTGTTTGTCAGTAGTTTTTTTAAATTATTGCTTCAGTCTAGCTGCTTATTATTGATCTGTTCAGGATTTCTATTTTTCCTGATGCAGGCTTGGGAGTTGTGGGTTTCCAGGTATTTATCCATTTCTTCCACATTTTCCAGTTTGTGTAGTATTCATCAATGATATTTTATATTTCTCTGGTATCAGTTGTAATGTCTTCTTTTCCATTTCTGATTGAACTTATTTGATTCCTTATGAAAGCATGTGAAGATGGAACATAATGCTTAAGCATATAACCAACTAGAGTCCCTGATCGGTGTTATCTTGGTCTGCCTTTGAACTTCCAGGGCCTATTTTGTAAATAATTTATCTAGACAATTCAGTTTAACACCAAATACACAAAAGCCAAAATAAAAACTAAGTGTGCAAAATGAATCAAAGAATAAAATACATATTCAACAGGAAGAAGGACAAAGCCTTCTTTAACAGAAAAGAAAAACTCCTTCTTAATTAAAAGTGAAAGGCCCCTCATAATGTCAAATCCCAACTAAAACTGGAGAACTCAGATCACAAGAAATGGGCATTGGATCCAAGAGAGACACTCACAGGGCAAAAAAGGTGACACGCAGAAGCAGAGGCTCAAGGGGCCTGTGGGTGGATACTTCATGCTGTAGTTTTGGGGGCTACTCAATCTTTCCAGTTGAGTTCAGTTTGGAACCCACTTATGATACTGAGTAAGTCAAAATCAAATAAAATATAGAGATAAAACTCTAAACAAAAAGTTTTATTTTGGAATATATATAAAAACAGAATTGCAATTCAAGGAATATACACAAACCTGGGTTGTCTTCAGTATGTCCAAGGAACAAAGGAAAAGGTTGAGCTTTTATTGGGAATGAGAAATGTTATGCAAATTGTTTTGAAAGAAAGCTATTGGCTCTACTGAAGATGTTTAGTAGCTAGCAAGCTCTGATTGGTGAGTGACAACTGTATGTAAAACTAGTCTCACAGTCATGGCAGGTCATTCTGGCAGCCAAGTTGTTTCAGCAGGTAGGCTTTCGAGACAGTTCCTGGAGCAGGTGTTTTGTACCCTGAGTACATTTTCTCCTGATCCCTCAACTCTAATTTTAGTTGGGTATGACAAGAATAACTCCAATTCCTGTAATCAATTTTCCCAACACATAATGAATTAAAATTTCTATGATAATTCTACTTTATCAAATGTCATGTGTAGTTTTGTTTCATTTCTCCCTAAGTACACCTTAACTATCCAATAATGTATTCTGGGAAAGTACTTCATAAATTTTGTTTGGGAAATATTGATGTCAAGTGATTTAGTCCATTATGATTTTTTTTTTTAAATCAGGATTCTTGACCTTATCTCTTAGTTTATTGTCACCATCCCTTTTTATTTCATAGTTCTCTATATGAATCAAAATTTGCCTTCATATTATAGACTGATTCTAGTTCAACTTTCTAGACCAAATTAAAATAGCTGATATTTTTTTCTACAAAATTATGATGGCATCCTGAAAATATAAAGGATTGTTAGCCCAACAGCCTGGCATTAAATTCGGGTTCCACCATTTATTAATACATGTAGTGTCATGTGAGTATCATTTCCTTCAACTTTTTAAAATTTCATTTTCTCATTCAAAGTGTCATTCTGAACATTGTGAGAGGTAAAGTGTATAAAAACACTGTTTTTTGATCTCAAAGAAAAACAAATCTATCATAGAAAGCCCCTTTATTGATATAATTTGTTTTTAGAGCCTCATTTTCTTTGTCATCTCAGTTGCAAACACTTTTCAACTTATCAATGACCCTCTCAAAATGTTGACCCCCAAAATGAAATGCATATTTCAATAATTATTTTCTGTGATCAGTATAGATATTTATGTTACATCATATTTAAAGTAAATGAAAGGAAAAAAGGTATGAAATAGATATTTTAATCTTGAAATCTCTTATAATTGAATTAACTTATGGTTGAATCAAATAACTTAGCTCATACTAATCTTTAAATACTATCAGATTTTAGCTTCTCTAGTTGTGTTAGCAGTAAAATTTCTATTCATAATTTCAGTTGTACAACAGCATTTATGTTTTAAGGGCAGCAAACTTGTGTTAATAAATGTAGAGATACGTTCCTGGGTCTGGAGTGGAAGTTAGAGACAGATTGTGGAAAAGGGAGAGGAGGCGATGCTAGAGGGAAGGAGAAACACGAGTGAAGGATTGAACACTTGTCTTTGCATCAGTCACATCAGTGCCAGCACAGTAATAAAGAGAAATTGAAACAAACTACCTTATACTTCTCTTAACTCCCTGGAGTAGTCTATACTCCACACACATTTGTTTGTACTGCAGGGCTTGAGTAAAATTTATATGAGTCTCTTTAATGTTTGAGGGCATTAGTGACTTATAGGAAAGTGGAAGCATTTCATAATTCATGTAAATCTATTTTTCAAAAGAAAATATCTAAGTGGAAGAATTTCAGTTAGTTAAAGGATATCAAAGCATAAAAATAAAATGTGAAAACTCAGAAAATTGACTAGAAATTAAATCCAAACATATTTGAAAGCATCTGAGTGACTGCTTAATAAACTAACCTAAATCATTTTCTGATGTAGAAAAGTTATGAAGAGTTAACATTATCATGACAGGTCAGTGAGTGAATTAGTAAAAAATAATAATACTGTGTACCATCTGTTACGGACTTCGTTAGGTGATATGTAGCTATTATTTTAGTTTTACAGGGAGACATGCCCTTAAAAATGAAGATTCTATGTTTTGGTATTTCTATGTACAAACCATTTCAATGAAACAGAACTAGTTTATATACTATTAAACTATTTCCCCAAATCCCAAGAATGATCTACGCATGTACCTGACTTCATAAATGAAACTGGAATCTTGGAACAAAAAGGGAAGCAGATAAGCAATTAAGTTCTGTGTGGTTTTAGAGTGCACAAATGAGGGCATACCTCTGGAAAAACAGGCTGCCAACCTCAGTGCAGGGTGGTTATTTTGGCATGGACAGGGCCATTAACTGAATAATTAAAAGAGCACTTGGCCCTGATATCCTGAACAAATTCCAGCTGGGATATTATATGCACTTATTGCCATTTTAATCCTCCCTGAAATTTCAACTGGACTCAAAGTTTTCCTGAATCCTCTGTCCTAAGATAGTATTCTGCTGAATATGGGGTGTTTTTCTTCTACTACTCTTTGTGCCCAATTGTTTGGCACTTTTCCTACGAAGTTCAGTTTGTAGTTTCCAATGAGAACATGAAAATATAACCTAATCTGAGGAAAAATACGGTGGCAAAATATGTTCAATATCAATAAGTCCCAAGGGGTTCTGGTGAACTAAAAAATTCACACGAAGACTTGAAAATATACTAGGCGTCCGTATTATGTAATCAATATGTAGCTAGACAAAGAGAGGCCAATGTAGAATTATTGTCATAGGCTATTTCACAGCATTTGATAATTTTTTTCTGATAATTTTTTTTTGTGGGACAGCTTGTACTCTACAGTTTTAGGTTTTCTCTCCCAGTTCCTACAGAATGAAATGATGAAATCATATATATAAATATATATACGCACATATGTGTTAATCTTTTAGTTCTCCTTTATAAAGTGAAAACCAAAAAACAAGGCTGTAGATGTTACATTTACATTTCCACACTGTATAAACTCATCCTACCTTATCAATAAAAAATGTGTTTTAAAATGACACTCTTGTACAAAATTAGACCAATATTATTTTTTCAGTGTTGATACTAAATCTTGAATGAAATTTAGATGATTTTTAGAAATATCACTTAAAATATCCATATCTATAGAGATATACATGTACATATATATTAAGTGCATTTAAAAATAATTACATTTTAATTCTAATATTTATTATATTCTATAACATCATATGATGTCAGATTAGGAAGTGACACATTCAATGTGCATAGGTATCCTTTTAAAATTTGACATAATAAAGTTTGGAGAGATATTAGAGCAAAGATATTGGTTCATGATAATAATACATTTACAAATAAATTAAGTTTCAGAATGTTTATCACTATTTTGACCATATCAATGAAAACTAGACTAAATTTAAAGAATATGTTTGAAATGATCTATCAAAAATATAGGCCAACTGAAATATATCAAATATACTTGGGGGAAGGGGACATGGAGAAGGGAAAAGCTCAAAGAGCATACTAACTATACCTTGATTGCATGCAGCTGCTGCTACCACCGACATGCACAACTTTATGATCAGTGCTCAGGGTGAGTGCAAAAGGGAGTTGTGTATTTAATTATGGTTAATTAGTCTCCCAAGAACACGTAAGAGTCTGGCTAGTCATTAGTAATTTCATCTCAAATGTGAACTTATGATTTTGGCAAGATCTTAGAAAGTTTTGATTACCCTTGTCATTTGTCCAATTAGTACATTGTGGGTTGGATTGATAGTGGCATACAGTGTGCATTGTAAATACTCCACACATATCGGATAATTAAGCACAACTATTATTAAATAATTCCCAAGAGTATATCACTGACCTGAGAATTAATGTTGCAGGGAATGCAAATGGAAATTTAAAAATACCCTTCTTTCATGTCCTACTCATCTGATGGCACTGTCTGAAAGACACAAGGAACTAGAAATCAGAATTAGGAGACTAATCTAGTTTCGTAAAATGACCTGTGGATATAATCAAGAAAATGTATTTAGTTAAGAAGAAAAAAAATGCTCACATAGTTTTCTTTGACATTCTATTATAGATAGGGTGCTAAATTCTATTTGAATTTTCTTTGCACAATCACAGACAATTTCTTTAATAAATCTTTGCAATTACTACTTTTTATTTCCACTATTTCTTGAATGGCAAACCAACTAAAATTCAAGTACAATATGTAACAAAAACTCATTTTAAAAGTATATAGTCTTTATTTTAGCATGTCAAAATATGAATACCTACATCAGTAAAACTAATTATTAGAAATCACCCTGAACACATTATAACAAAAGTCACTAAGGCAATTTTTAAAATATAGCATAAATTCCGGAAAAATTGACGCTCTTTTTAAAAACTCCAGTTGCAAGCACAATAAGCATAGATATATTTGGGTGTATTTAAGATAAACTATAAATCATGTGTTTGTGTATGTGTATCCTGTTTTTTCTTTATTATATTTAAATAAAGAATTATGTGGGGTTTTTTACATTTTTATTAAATTTATTGTAACTTTTCATTTTTATATTTATGGCCAAGGCTCATTGTTTTCAGAGATAGAAAAAATTCCTGGGAATAAGAGTCTACAACTATAGAACACCAACGAATTACAAATCAAGTGTAAATTTATTACACTTGTTACAAGTACTTTTAAGTTGTTGGGCTAAGTAGGTAAAGTGGAGAAGTCAATGTTTATATAAATTATTTTTAAATACTTTAAAAATAGTAAGGAAAACTAGTAATTACAATGAAATGAAAACTTGACTATATACATAGTATTTACTATTAATAAAGTCACGTGAATAATTTACAAAAATAACAATTCTTTTTGGACTGTATTTTCTCTTTCCCTGAGTTTGGTTAGTTTTTCACATAAAATCATATCTGCTTCCCAAAAAAGACCCATTGTTTTCTGTCATTCTAAGTAGTTCAGGAAACAATTTGAAAGTGTTTGGTGCAGAGATGCAGCCCTTCCTCTCACAGTTGCAGTAGAAAAGGAGAGCCCTGAGGCTGCGTCTGCAGGAGGCCAACTCAGCCAGTAACAACAACAGCTTGACAAACCTGTTTGAGGATGAGGGTAAAAAACTATTTTTCAATGAATCAACCTGGAAAGTTAGTTCTTTTTTTTCTAATTGTTACCTTAATACTCTGTGTAGATGTATTTTGCGTTTGAGTTCCCTTTATTCCTATGTTAACCAGTTAAAGATAGCACGTTAGTCTTTCTGTATTGCACTCCGCTTCCATCACTTCCAAACATTCAGTAAATTATTGCCAAAGTGACAGCATTGTCTCGGGGGAATTAGAGGACAAGAATTTTCGTCCACACTAGGGATGAGACAGGGAAAGGCAAGGCTAGATCAGACACGCAAGGGCCAGTCTCCCAGAAAGAACAGTAGCCAACGTCCAGGAGACGGAAGTCAGGAGAAAGGCTAAGGCAGAAATCAACACGCAGGACATATTTTGGGACATGGAAATATTCCTCAAAGATTCCAGAAATACCACATTTTTTTAATAAAATTTTAATTCTTAAATTTCAAAATGGCTAATTCACTTCATGGTCACTATCATATGGTTACGTCATTATTTTTTGGTACAAGATAAAAACGATCCTTAATTTCCTATAAAGAATTATATCAAATAGACATTTTTTACTGTCATCCATAAATATAAAATACTTCTAGTCATTAATTACGGACGAGAGCATTTTATATTGATTTGCTATGTTAAAGAAAGTTATTTCATAGCAAAGAGGTGGTGATCTTTTAAACTACCTTTCACTGGTTTCATTCGACAAGAATTATGAGTATGTGGCCACAAAGGAATGTCTATTTACAGAAAGCTTGCCTCCGGAGTTACCTGCACGTAGAAAACCTTGAAAAAACATCTGTGGAAGGCAGGACTCATTTGGTTCCTAATAAAAGTTACCCTTGGGAAGGTCATTCAGTCTACATGATCTTTCACTGCCACTGCAGACTTCAGAGGGAAGAAAACAAGAACATCAAAGTCTTACTATTTTATATATAACTTTGTCAGTTACCAATTTAAGACCTTTTTAAAAATGCACAGTCAGCAAGATAGTTGCAAAAGGTAAAAGGAACTTAAAGTCAACCCCCCACCGTGCATTGTACCTCTGTGCTCACTGTGGACTGTGAGCTGTTTGAAAGGCAGTGGAAACAAAGAGCAAAGAAAGGAGAGAAAGGCCCACCGGCCTCATAGATGGCTTTCATCTGTTCTTCCCAGTGGCAGTCATTGAAGCAAGTGGGAGGTACAATGTGTCCTGAATAGTTTAGTTTGTATTTGACAACACTGGGGAGCAATAACTGCATACACGTCTCCTAACCCTTAAACAGTGCACTTAAAGCATCCTGGTGCAGATTTGATTTCAAACATGGCCAACATTTCAATATTTATTTTTGCATTTTCTTTGTGTGTAAAGAAACTAATGTACAATTCCTTATAGAGGACCATCGTCACAAGCAGAATAAACACATTTCTGTGAAAGAAACACAGCAGCCTAACTGCATCTCTCATTTATAAAACAATCTCTTTTTTGTAAATATAGTTCCTTTTCAGATAATACAGCCTCCAGGGAAACATGCATGAATTCGTAAGGAAGAAAGTAAATTCCTTCTCTAGACACTCAGAAGCACTAACTCCAGCTGGTAATCACTGTGGTGACACATGTCACTCAGAACAGGCTCAGGCCCAGAATCCACATCACTGGCTTCCACTTGAAGATGATGTCTCTAAACACAGGAGATGTTTTGTTAATTGATAACTTGATTTGTTTGCATTGTCATATTTAAGAAGGAATATTTTTAAAATAACAAAAAGGCAACAAACACAAAGTTTAGAATAACTTTTAGAAGGAAAAAATCTTTTTACATTTTTATGGCAAAGTGTGAACTCATTGTAGGATCTCCTGTCAAGGAATCCTATTAAAATACTTAGTAATATTAAAGCAAAGTAGTTACTCTACTTTCAAATTTGTTTTTCATATTTTCCAAGAACCAACATTCTCTTACTTCATCACTTTTTGGTCTCCAGCAACTTTGAACAAAGAACATGAAGAAAGAGTCTAGTTTTTTTAGTTTCTCAATTCAGTTCAACAAAAATTCATTAAATATCTGCTATGTCATAGATACTATGCCAGAAAATATTGCAGCAGAATGAAAAACAAATGATTCCAGCTCCCTATTACACTAGCTTAATTCCAGGGAAAGCCAAGAAAAAGAAAGAGACTCAAAAGTGTAAGTTCAGCACAGGCTTGCGGTTCCCAGGAACTGGGCCATGCCTCACTTATCGTGAATCTGCAGGGCCAGGCTTAGTTCCTGGAACACAATAAATGCTCAACAAGTGTTTGTTGGATGAATGCAAAAACAAAATTGTGATTATTAGAGACTGGGAAGAGTAGAGGGAGGGGAGGATAGGAAGAGGTTGTTTAATGGATGCAAAATTACAGTTAGATGGAAGGAATAAGTTCTAATGTTCTATGGCACTGTAGGGTGACTATAGTTTAAATTAGTTTATCGTATGTTTTCAAATAGCTGGAAGAGGGGATTTTGAATGTCCCCAAAATAAAGAAATGATAATGGTTTGAGGTGATGGATATGCTAATTACCTGATTTGATCATTACACATTGTATACATGTATCGAAATATCACTCTGTACTCTACAGATATGTGCAATTATTATGTGTCAATTGAAAATTTTTAAAAATGTAAAACAATTCTACAATGTTTGGCCATAATGATAAGGGCATGATGGGCTGTAGCAGCTTAGGAAAGAGATTCTCAGTGTGGCCTGAAAAGTTTCCAGGAATTATTAAATATTCACTTGCTCCTCTCTCTCTCCCTCCCCACACGTGTATGCATACACACACACACACACACACAGCCTCAGCTCTTTGGAACTTTAATGGAATATTTAATTGCAGTTTGCCAAGATTCCTGTATAATTAAAAATTTATTGTTTTAAGCACTAATTTTTTGGTACATTTTGAGTCTGAATATTTAATGGTTGCAATGGTTCTCTAGTGTGTAGAACTTATGTTGTGAGTATCCGTGCTGCTCCTGGGCCTGTCTGTCCACAAATCATCCCTCCCTGGCTCCTGCTCTGCTCTGCAGCGTGTGGATGACCTCCAGGCTGGATTTCCCCGGTTCCAAGGTCAGGGGGCTCCAGCTGGGGTCAGTCAATGGGAGGCACTTTGGGGCCTGGGTGGTGGAAGAAGGTATTAACCAGGTATGCCTCCCTCTCCCACTGTCCCTGTGTCCCTCTAGCCCTCGTGAGGAGCTTTGTGTCTCTGGTAGGTGATTTCTGCTGTCACTGATCTCTGGGTTGCCTCAGTGTCTCTTTTTCTGTTTGGCTTCTCATCTATTCTATAACAATGTAAACATTCCTTTGCATAAAATTCACTCACTTTTAAATCCTCAGAGTAATTTCTCCTGGGTTAGACTCTGGCCAACTTGCTTCCCCGATGCCGTGTCATGCTGAAGGCTTGAACTGAAGGTGGTGGCGTTAAGCTGTTCCAACTACTATGAATCATCCCAGTCAGTAGAGCTCTCAAAATAATAATATTATGTCACACTAATTGTGCTGTTATTAATTTCCATGTGTTTTATGTGTACTCTTTTCTTAAATCCTTCCAAGAAGTCTAGAATGTATGATCATTTTCCTAGTTTCACAGGTAAAGCAACTGAGGCCTAGAGACTTAATCTGACTCATCCAAGGCTACCTCGTTAATAGGGAGCAGAGCCTGGATTTTCACCCTGCCCTCTAACTACACTGACAAGTGGGTACTGCTTGTTGTATACTCCCTCAGGGTCAAGCGTCATTTCAGCCCAATGCCATTTCCCTTCCCTCTTGGCCGTGGTCTACATTAGTTACTTGCTACTTTAATTATTATGCATCCTGAGAAATCATAAAACTAAACTTACTAGGATTAAATCTATAATGTGGGCAAATGCAATCCATGTGACAGCATAGAGAGAACTCCTATGAATGTAACAGTTGAGCAGTCGAGCTTTAATGTGTGAATAATAAGACAATTATTTTCATTTATAAAAGCTTTTTGTTGTTTCCTTTCTGATTCTCTGCAGTGTTCTGAAATATAAACCTTGTTTGACACTTGAGCTTCTAGTGTCCAAATTATTTCTACACATGTAGGAATCTTGCTAAATTATGGTGTCCAAAGGCCAAAATCATACCTTGATCTCTGCCCTCACAGTACTTAGCTCAAGGTCCAAGTCATCAGAGCCACTCAATAAATGTGATTTGTAACAGTAATTGGATGAATGTATATGTAAGTGAATGTGTATATGTGTTATATGTGTGTAATGCCCTAAAATAAATATATGGGTTTAAGTATTTCTAAAATAAATACCCCCAGATTATCCAGAATATACCTGCCATAATTTTACAAATTGTTTCATTTTATATACACAATCCTGAAGTATGCAATTAGAAAATGATTTACTAATCCATGTTTTAAATAGATGAAATAAACTCTGAGATGATAATACAGTGGTCCCATCTTAGTTAAGGGTTGCTATTCCATTGGTCAATAGTTGATTTAGACTTCTGGTCTTGCATGGAATGGTAGTAAGTACACAGGTTTCTCTAAAATCTGTTGACACTCTCCCCACCCCGCAAGTAGCAGTAAAGAGGCTAAAAAACTAGCCCAAATGCACAAGGGAAAAGAAAACAAGACAGAACAGTATGGCAAACAAGAGCTCTTATTAAGTACATTTTGTAAGCTAAAAAGTTGATGGACAATTAGATTAGTTACATGAGAAAACTGAAAGCCAAGATTGCAATGAAAAGGAAATAAAACAGGTTGATTCACCCTGAAGAATAATAGAAAGTCTCAGGATTTGGAGAAATCAGGTACCTCACAAAACAGGGAGTATGTACGGAACTGATTACAAGAAAGATTGCTGGAAAGTTTGTACAGCAAGCAGTTACATCCCAGATGTCTCCCCTCAAAACAGGTAAACAGGCAATTACTCTTTTCACTTTGGTAAAAGATAGGAGTTTAATCCTGGGAAATATCAAATCATATAGTTTCTAATCTTGAAGATGCTCAGCATTATTGAAGGGAGTGGTAGATATTTTCATCCAGAAACTACTAAAATTTATATACTGAATTGTGGGTCCTTTCATCATACTGCCTACCCGCCCCCAACACACACACCAATGCTAAGAGCCAGGCCTACCCTCCTTGTAAAAGTTTGAAGGACTCCTTCCCTCTTGCAACTGCTTTGCCCAACAGGAAAGCCCGTGAAAGACTGACAGCTAACATTTTCCTAATAAAAAAGCCAGATTCCCCTCTGATCACCCTTACAGGGAGACTTATAAGTCAACAAGCACTACCTACTCACACAGATCTTTCAAAAACCATTTTAGTGTCTCAACGGTAAATATAAATAAACTATAAAAATGCCCCGACTTTGAGGAAAGCTTCTTACATAAATCATTAAGACCAAAAAAGCTAACAAAAATCCTTCAAAACTTAAAAGTTATATAAACAGCAAGAAACAAGGACTTTAAAAATTCTAGTTTTAATATCTTCAGATGTTAAGAGAAGACACTAAAACAAAACCAGAGTGCTATAAAAGCAACATTCAGAGAGCAAATAAAACATCCTCAAGATAAAACTATGATAGTAGAAATTTAAAAAAAAATTCTATGGAGGAATTGAATGAAAATCTTCTCCAAAATAGTCATGAAAGAAGACATAAAAATATAAACAAAAAAGCTGACCTTAGATAATCAATTCAAGAAGTTCATTTCCCAAATAACAGGTATTCCAAGAAGAGAACACAAAGAATATGAAAAAGGTAGAGCTAGCAAGGAAATAATACAAGTGTTTTAGAACATTAGACTCCAAATTTAAAAAGCCAACCAAATTCTAATATAATGAATGGAAAAAAGACTCCAGGGCTCATAATCATTAAATTTCAAAATATTAAGGATACAGAGAAAATGTTAACAGCATCAGAGAGAAAAAGCAAGTGATTTATAATTGATCAAGGGTCAGAACGGTATCAGAATTCTTAAACCATCGTTAAAAACTAGAGTCATGCCTCAGAGTGAAAAATATATGTTAGCTTGAAATGGGTGGAGGGAAAAGGTGTAATTCTTTATCCTGCCAAATTAGCAATTGTTATGTATTTTAATGATTTTCTATACTTTTTTGTCTCCTAAGTATCATTCTTAAGAAGTTACTATAGATGAGCATGTAGTAAAATATTAAGCCTTTCCCAAAGTGCTTTTCTAGCTTTTGCCTTCAGCTTTTGGAAGGTAATGTCTGGACCCTTGGGATTTGATGCCTGACAGAAGTATCTTCACCTGAGGGCCTTGGCTCATGCGGCACAGTCTATGGATATGATTTAGGGTGGGCTGGCCATCCTAGAAAGACAAGGTAATTTAAGCTGGGTTTTGGGTCACAAGATATCAATCAACCTAGAGACCGAGATCAACCACATGTGTAATCAATCCATCTATCACACCTATATACTGAAACTCCAATGAAAACTGAACACCACGGCTCAGGTGAGCATCTGTGCTTGGCAGTGTTCCACGCGTACTGCCACACATCAGTGCCTGGAAAGTAATGCATGCTGACTTCACAAGGAGAAAACAAGGAAGTTTTGCATTTGATATTTCCCCAAACCCCAACCTATATGCTTTTTGCTTTGGCTAATTTTAGCCTGTATTCTTTTCCTGTACTAAACCATAACCATGAGTAAAACAGCCTTCCATGAGTTTTGTAAGTCCTTCTAGAAAATTATCAAAACTGAGAGTCATTTTGGGAAACTTCCAACTTTATCATTGGTGTCAGAAGTGAGGGTGGTCCTGTGTGGACTATACCTCCTCCAAACTCTGTAGTTGGTTCTACAACTATCATAAATATGCTTCACCAAGTAAGGAAATAAACTGGGAAATAGCATGTATTAGGATCCTAGAAATGAGGCATATAACAAGGTAGGACGTGAGTAGAATTCTCAGAATGAAGAATAAAGGACATCCCAAGATGCCAACTGTGCAGCTGGATTGGAACAAGAGGGTAGAGAGCTCCATATAAGTACACTAAGGAGAAGAAAGAGGAAGCAAAGAGACTGTGGACACTTTCTAAATTGGGAGGCATTTTCACAAGACCCCAACAGATTAGTGTTATATGGGAATATGGGCCATGATTATTCAATTTTTCCATTTTTCGAGTTGGAAATACAGATTTTTATATGAGAACTCTGATTTTTTTTATGAAAATACCCAATTTCTAAATGTTGACAACAAATATAACTTCAGATATTTTGCAGGGTAAACATAATAAACCTCTAGGAACAAATTCATTCCACCAACACATGACCAGTTTGCAGCTTTACTCCACAGCATTAATTTTTCCTGCTAAGGCAGGGCTTTAAGCTAAAAGCAAGGCTCCAACCATGCTTCATATTTACTGCAAAGATTAGATCCAACCTCATTTCCGAAGATCATTGAATTGTTAATTTTTTTTTGAATTTTCACAAATGACTTGGGATTCTGAATCAGTTAGAGTCACCCAATGCTAAATATTCACTTATTACTTCAATCTACAGACATGGGAAAGTACACTGCTTTCTAGTGGATTCTCCAGTGGGAAATCAGCTACCAGGTTTGAGTCAAGACTCTTCACTTATATTGGTAACACTTGGGTTCTGGCACCAATGGGAAAAGACCATGGCCTTCCTAATCTTGCTACTCATCATGCTGAGGACATTTTCCCAAGAACCAATGCTTCCTGCAAAATGGTACTCCCGCTTCAAAATACAGTCAGAGTCCTTGAGAAGAAAGCACTTCCTTCAAATATTAATAATATCTAGAATGCAACCACCTTCGCTATTTCTACCACTTTCCAGGTCCCTGGAATGTAGCACAGATTCTTGCAATAGAACTCCAAATTGGTCACCTGCTTCCACTCTTGTTTTCCTTGATCTGTTCTCACCACAGCCTAAAAAATGTTCCTTAAAAAACGTAAGTCAAATGATGTCAGTCATCTGTGCAATGTCATCCAATGTCTCCATTTCACTAAGAGTACATGCATTTCAAGCTTCTCTAATAATGTCTGGCTTAGTGTAACTCTCAAAAAAAGATTTGTGAGTTCCAAAGTATTTTTATTGCATTATTTTTAGACCTAATTTTTTCTTATTTATTAATTATAATTATGGCAAACACACAGCATATATTAAACATCTGAACCACCAAATTTTTTAAGAGATCGACTTATTTGGGGGATATTTAAATATAAACTACTTATAAACAGTACATCTCCCATATCCACTTTTATTCCTACAATATGGTGGATAACCTCAGATTTGTGTACCAGCACATGGATTGGGAAATATCATTAGCATTAGGCTTTCAAAATAGGAACATCCGAATTGTGTATTCCATAATAAAAAAAAAAAAAAGGGAGGGGAAAAAGCATTTTAAATCATGAAGTAAACTGCCCTAAAGGCTAAAATTGGTGCCAATTTAATAAGCCCACTACAGTTTATGAAATATCTGTGCTCTGTCTGACAGCCTACAGTACAAACCTGTGGTAGGTTTTCAAATGGATAAAAGGAAAACCAGAATATATTGGAATGAGGCCACATTTATCTAAATCAGCAGAGACATTTCCTACTGCAGTGACCTTCACTGTGTTTTGAGGACTACAGCAGCATTGAGAAACATAGTGTTTTTTTTTTTTCTTAAATGTATAAAATACCCTGAAAGGATCTCTCTTTATTTAGGTTTTTCCCTATGATCAAGTATTCAAGAGCTTATCATAAGGATTTCATATGTTTGAAGTTATATATTTCTCTCCACCACCACAAGCTAGCTAATATTACATTTTACAGAAATGCTAACATTCTTCTAGAAATGTCACATTCCTTTTCTTAATGATCATCACTCAAAACAACAGCTTTTTAAAAACCCATTGTGCTGACATCTTATGGAGAGGAATATTCTTGAGATGACTGGAATCAATCAACATAATGGAAAACCTAATGTTTAACATCTGTATAAATACCTAGATATGGGACAAAGTAAAGAGTCTAGGTAAACCAATTTCTTTTCTTTTTATGAAAGAGGCATTGGGCTGAATGTGTAATGTCTTCATTTATTGTAGATTCCAGTACAATGGAAAAGATCCTGTAGAAAGTTTTACATGTATCCAATCTGCTGTCCAGGACAGTCTGCAGGTCTTTACCATTTTAATACAAATCATAATTTTTTTCATGTTGCAAATTTTTAAAATATAGTGATTTAAATATGAGTGATTAAAAGTAATAAAATATTCTTTTTAAATTGGAAGGAGAAATATGGAATTAATTTTATCTTGGTTTCTTCCATCTTTCCATTTGGCCAAATCAATCTTCCTGAATTTACTGTCAAATTTTTATCACTTGATGATTAAAATAAATAGAATATGTATATCCTTTTATTTTTATAACTTATTACATATGCACATATGTGTGTGTGTAAGTATGCACATTATGAATAAAATATAAATGTCTCATGTACATGGTTACATTTCGCTAGCATTCATATATCAATATTAGAATGTCCATTAGGTTATGCAAAATGGTTCACTAAAGAGTAATTCAAAATACCAAATATGTTCCTATAATTTGAGGGAAAAAAAAACCCTTAGCCATCCATGCTATTTGCTTATCCATAGCTTTTCTTATGTATAACTTTCTAATGAGTTAGGACTAGAGACGTGGCCTGAAAGGCCTTTGTTCTTTAAAATGTGACCCATCTGGCCCTATATTGCTGACTACAATTGCTTCACCAGGCTTCCTTTAAGTGACAATGGAGGAATCTGTGAAATGTAAACATGAGCTATTATAGATGATATGTTATGCCTTATATGCCATTGTTATTGGCTTAGCAAATCACTCTGCAATCTAGTGTGGTCTTCAAGAAAAGAATAAAGAACTGTTAGACCATTAAATGTACCATTTAATCTGGTAAATGGGCTAGAAAGAGAAGGTGATGGGAAAATGCCTTGAGAATTATATGATTCTTAATTGGGGGAGTCACATACTGGTATAGCATGTGGTACTACGGGGGATGTTGGAAACAGGAAGTATTTAGAGCACAGTGATAACTACAGGCTTCCAAATCATAATCCAGAGCAGTCTCATTATTTTTTATGTTTACAAATAAAATTTTAACTAATTCATTCATTCAAAAACATTTACTGATTACCTAGTCTGTGCTAATAGCTGTTCTAGGAATTGGGTTCCGTTAGTGAAGAAAATATAACATAGGGAAGAAAGCACAATTCTTATTAATAGCTATATGAAGCTCAGCCACTTAGATGGGGAGACTAGACAATAAAAATAACTAATAACTAAAATAGATAGTGTGATAGAAAGTGATACCTACTATTGAAAAATAGAAAAAAAAAAACAGAGCAGTATAAGGAGGATCAAGTGTGTGGGGTTGGGGTAGTTATGTTGCAATTTTAAATAAGGTGGCTGGAGTAGGGCTCATTGAGAAGTGACATCTGCAGAAAGACCTGAAAGAGGAGCCTGGGCGTTAGCAGAGCAGTGGTCTGAAGTACAGATGTTGAAGCCGGGAATTGATGTAACAGACAAGGTCACAGAGATGGCAAATGCCGCAGGTACAGACCATTAGGGCTTTGTCCATCATTGTAAAAATGTCAGGTTTTTCTTTTAGAGAATCGAGAAGCCATTGCAGGTTTGGATCTAAGAAGTAACATGACCTGACATATTTTCACAGGCTTACTCTGGCCACTGTTTTGAGACTAGACCATAGTTAGACAACAGTAGGAATAGGGAGAACAGTAGGTGAAAGATGATATTGCCAAGGCCCAGGGTGACAGCAGCAGAAAAGATGAAAACGATGACAATATTATTTCCGGATTGATTGGATGTGAACACGAGAAAAATACAGCAAAAAAAATGACTTGGTATTTGGAGGAGTAGACTGTTAAGAGCAAGACTGAGCTGCAAAAAGCTGAGCTGCCTGAGCTCTGAATAATTGATTAAGACAACAGACCAAAATGAAGGTAACAATCAAGTCTTTGATCACTGCAATAGCATAGCAAGAAGCTAAACAGAGGAAAGTGCTTGTTCTCAATGTTTCATTCTTTCCCTACAGAATGGCTTCAGGCAAGGGTCAAGTGGCTCCAGGCAAGGGTCAAGTGGATCAGCATAGACTTAAGGATCATCTTACAGCTGAGGGAGCCTCAAACAGAAAGCCTGTGTCATTTTATGGACCCAGAAGCCCAAGAAAGGAGAGAGGGTAGGGTTAGGAGTGGGAAAGTACTGAGTACAGATCCAGGGTGAAGAAACACGTCTTTAAGGTTTTTCCCCAGCCCCCAGTAGGAAGGCCCAGCAGAGAGGTGCCAGAGACGTGCCAGGAAGGTATTAGCCCAGGAGCCCCTGACAAAGAGGCCTCTGAATGAAGGCACCTGGGCTAAGAATGCAGCTCTGAGGAAGAGCAGGGGCGGCCAGGGGGCCTGGGTCGTTGGCTGCACCTCCCTTCAGAGATTGCAGTGCAGGCTGCACCCCAGGCGTGGTGGGAGGGCAGCTTTCCTCCATGGAAAGGACGCTACTAGGCAAAGCTTTTGTATTGCCTAAGGCCTGAAAGATCACAGGCAGGTTTTCCTCCAGGAGACTGACTCCACATTAACATAACCTGATACAAAGTAGACCATATGTTGTAAAGATTTTTCAGAGAAGATGGAGGAATTCAGTTTTGGACATGTTCCGTCTCCTTTTTCTGAGTCTGTCAGCTTAAGCTAAAATATGACTAATAACAAACAACCCCCAAATCTCGGTTTTTAAAGACTGAATTTTTTCTCATACTACATATCCATATATACTTTCTGAATTTATTGTCTTTTGTTTCTTAGTCTACTATTACACTTCTCATATTCAAAGGTATTTTTATTCCAGAAAATCCAAAAATATATACTTTTTACATCATTTTGGAGTGGCATGGATATCTTCTCCTTTTAGTAAAAATAATTGCCAATACGTAAACTAAACCCTAACACCCAGATGACGGGCACGATTCCCTATGCAGCCAACATTCCAGTTTCCAGAAGCATCTGAGATAATTGAGGAATACAACATTTTATAGAGGCAGAAACAGTAAACTGAAAGCTAACAGACAAGATTCTGGTCCCTGCACTGATCTCCAACATACAATTAAATCGTGGGCCATTTTAAGACCTTGACCTTGGAAAGATTTGTAATTTTTAATATTTTTAATCAACTATGGCTCTCACAATTAAAAGTGACAGAAAGCCAAATCCAAACTCTATTAAGTCAAATATGGAATTTATTTTTCCCCTAATTACAAAGTTTGTATTAATATATTGAATTGGATTCAGGCACAGCAGGATTGGGGAGGTCTCATGGAGCACTGGTTGGACTGAAGAAAACTAGCAGCACCAGCAGTTCCATGCTGTCTTCCTTCTCAGACTAGTTCTCTCCTGCATATTTGCAAGGCGACCACAAGAACTTCAAGTCTGTCTTCTTTGTAATCTCAAAAAACCCAGTAGAAAAAGAGAGGGCCTTTTCCCTCATCTGTAAGTAGGACGACAGTCCTGATGCCGGCTCTGGCTGTCACAAAATGTGCCTCTGCCTGGTTAAGTCACTCTGGCCAGATAAATGGCTTAAGCCAATCAATTACCTTCCTTTTCTGGAGCTGGGGAGTTTAGCCACCAAAAACACATGTACTGATAGTGGGGGGTGGGGGGTGGGGGTGGCAAATTTCTCTAAAGAAATGTGGAATTCTCCTTTAGTGGAAAAAAGTAAATGCAGATCTTGGGAGTCTAAAGGCATGTTATTTGGCAAACAAATCACCAGATATTCTTTATAAGGATGATTTCAATGTCTCCTGTAGGTCAACACTTTTTGCAAGTTTCTGAGTCATTTCATGTTGTGATCCTCTGGGTCCTCTTTATAGGTAAGACCCACCAGCTCTGAGGACTCTGGTGAAATTGGAAACATTACACAAATACAAGTTTAAAACATCATAATATAGTTAAAGCATTCTCTGAGGCTTTTTTCCCTCTATTGAGAAGCTAAGCTAAAAAATCTTTCATTCTTGTAATAGATAAGTTAGTTTTGATTTTTATGGATGTATATACGATTAAGGCATTCATTATACCTACTAGTTGATTTTAATTATTTTTCCCTATGGTGGTTTTACTATATGGAATTTGTTAATAAATGCCCATCAAAGATACTATTAAACTTGTGGGACAAATTGATACATGGTATGGCTTCATAATAAAATTACCTTTAATTCATGTTTTATGTTTTAATTTTGTTATTTGCAATTTATGACTTGATATGGATAGTTAATATTTACATTCCTTCAATGCACATTTTAAGATAGTATTACCATACCTTTTTATTATTTCAATATAGCATTATCTATTACTTTTTCAAGCCATCATGGTTATTTTTCAATGGCTGACACTAACTTTCATTTCATTCTGCTTTGGCAATAGATAACAGAGAAGAATAATTATCACTTTCAAGATAAGGGTACCAATTCTTGACCTATGTACTACAACTATGACTGAAAGTGTTTGTGCTTAATGAACTTAAAACAATAGAATGCTTGAATTTTCAAATAATATGGTTTACTATAATGACACTTAAAACTTATAATAGCAATTACAATGGTTAACAGCAGACATGTCTGCACTCTTGGGATAAAATGAGCATGTTCATTGAAAATATCACGAGTTTATGGAGATTTTCATGAAATGAAAAGATCATGGGTTTATGGAGATTTTAAACTTTTGAATTTAATTATTTAACCATTGCTTATCAATCAAATTAACTAGTTAATAAATTTGACCTGTGAACTTTAACCATATGATGAAGAATTTACTATCAGCTTTCTCAAGTTCTTTTCTTGTACCAAGAGCAACTATTAATATTTAATGTGGGGGCGGTTGTTTGTTTGTTTTTAGGCAAACCAGTTGATTAGTGGTCATTAAGGTGATCTAAGCAGGTGCTGCTCAAGGGTTTTCCCTCCTGCCAACCACTTCCCTTGTGGAAAGAGTATTTTACCACCCACATTTACTTTGTCCCTGTGAAGGTATCGCCTGTCTCTTAAACATGCCTTTTATCCACTCTTCCCATTAACAAATACTCAGTGTTATCTCTGGCTTAGGCTGCATGTTCAGAGAGGGCTCAGATCATTGTCTCACGGTGAGCGGTAAGGGATTAGAGTGTCATTCAGCAAGATAAGATATTGTGACAGAAAAGGAGCAGGTGAAAATGTTTTCAGTGCTCCTGGAGCATGGATCCTTTGAAAACAGAGGAGATACATATGGATCCACATAATTTCAATCACAGGCATAGTCTTCCATAATGTACAATATATCCATTTTGTACATTAAGGAAATATTGAGATGCCAAGTATACACAGAAGAGAAAGCCTCTGGAATATTACAATAATCCCTTGATTTAAAAATGATGCTCAGAGATTATACCTTTTTGTTGCCTATTGTAAACAAATGAACCATTTCCATTTGAAAAATGTTGATTTTGATGAGTCAATGCCTACATTTCACAGAGAACTATCCTAGCTATCCTAGCTAAATTTCTAATTTTTATCTTATTTCATATTGTTAAATGAAACTAAATTTGGGCTTTAGAAGCTTCAGTAAGAGTCCTACGAAACAAACTGCAATCTAAATTAGTAGTAAACAAACTGAAAACCTAATTTAGGAATTTGCCTTTGTAACAAATAGCTGAGTCTCAGCACAACACAGCAGCTGAGCTTCAGGCAATGGCAGGGGACCAACTGTTCAAACCAGCTTCAATTAAGGCTGAGCTTTAACCAATGACCTGTCTCTGTACCTCACTTCCGTTTTGCATATGTCACTTCCTTGTCTCTGGCTATAAATATAACCTGCACATGTGGTAGGGCAGAGCGTTCTGGGCTAGTTTCAGTCTGGACTGTTGCCCGATTGGAGAATGGCAAATAAAAACCAGTTAAGATCTGCAAAACTAGACTTATTATTTAGTCTTTTAACAATATGCTAGATGCATATGATTTTATGAAGATAATTATTCTACTAAAATCAATTGAAGAGGTAACGTAGGTAGTTTTCTAGCTCATATTGTCTAAGATGTGGTTACTGAACACTTGAAGTATGGCCAGTTCAAACTGAGATGTGCTGTAAGTGTAAAATATATACCAGATTTAGAAGTACAAAAAATGTAAAATATTAATAATTTTTATATTGACTACATGTTGCCAAGATGACATTTTGAATAAGTTGAGTTAAATAAAATATGCTATTATAATTCATTTCACCTGTTTCTCTTTACTCTTTTAAATGTGGCTGCTAGAAAATTTTACATTCCATGTAGGACTTACGTTCTATTTCTGTTGGTCACTGTGTTCTAATCAATACAGCATAGCTTTAGCGTATTGAAAATTACTTTTCTCCACTCAAATCTCATGCATGGTTCATATAAATCATGGCCTTTGTATTAACAAATGCTCTTATAAAGGTAGAACCATTAGAATGTGCTATCATAAAGGAATAAAGAAATGAATTTTCCTTTATTGTACAATTTCATGACTGACACTGAAGTCTTTTTCTCTATAACTCTTCCATGCATTAGGAATATCTGGTGCAAAGCATAAATCTGCACAGTTATACATTTTGTTATGATTCGTTTTGACATTCCCAATTACATTTTGGAAACCTTAGCTACAATGTCCCCAGCAATCTTTTCAACCAGCTGAATAAATTTTGTTAAACTGAACCAAGGTATTGAACATGATTTATTTATTTAGCTGTTAACTCTAGTTTCTTTGGCATGCCCAAATGTTGAACTTGCACCAAAATCTATTTGCTGTCTTATTATTAAATAGTATAGAGCTGTTAGGACCTCACTTTCAGAAACACTAGGCTCCTGTGGTTCATTCCTGTAGGAAACAGAGTCTGTGAAATTATTAATTTTTGTTCAGCAAGTGTTGATGTGAAAACTGATCCTTTCCTAAGCACTGGAGAAATGAAGAAAGTAAACCTCTTGCCATTTCCATTATCAATCCGAGCTTTTTTGTCTAATACTTAAAGTTGGCCAAACTCTTGACCAAAATCTACTTTTTTTCTAAACTCACTTGCCAATTTTTTTTTTTAAAAGCTCAACTTTTTTCCCATGCACCAATTTTATCAAAATAAAGAACAACCAAATGTCAAACAATCTGTTTCTATTCTAAGACGACTTCTATCTAGATGGTGTTTGCAGTACTCAAATATAGAATACATTTTTGGAATATCAAGTATGGAAGCTAGGAGACCTAAAATCCACTGAATAAAATTTCTATAGAAAATTATGTTTAATCTATAGCCATAATGAAACTACAATATCCAAATGAAAGATATTCATGAGTAAAGAATATCTTTTGACAGAGAGTAAAGATACTATTGTCCAACTGCATTAAATTAAATTGTGGGCATTTACTTTAACCCCGTATAATTCCAGTTAAAGTTACTTTACAAGTTCCTAATAAGATGAAAAAAAAAGTAATAGTTTTAGAAAAATATCTAGTTAACCCTAAGTATAAATATATTTATTTGCAAACTCTCATTCTCAAAAATTGAATTTTTGTACAACATCAATTCTACACTCTGAAGTCTATGTGTAATAGCCAAGATATGTTATAATACCCAAACTTTTTATAGTGTCACAGCAGGAACTAGACTTCTTTGAAAATAATCCTGTTCACAGAATTAACTCTGGAGATTATCTTTTGAGTGTACCAATGAACTCTCCAAAACACCATTTTTTAAAATCATAAAATTTAACATAATGCCCAATTTTAAAAATAATAAGTTTACAACTGATAGTAAAATCCATAGTTATCCAACCTTATTATATTTTTACAATTCTGTTTGCAATGGAGGTAGTATAAAATATAGTATAAATATGTGTAAAGGCAAACTAGGAAAGATGTTTTGAATTTTCTTAATAAGAAATAGGACGTTCCTCATTTGCTTTTGTCAATTCAGACTGGCCACTCTTCACACTGCGTAAACCAATAAAAGATCTCCAAGAATAGAGGGGAGAGGGGGTGATCCACCTGGCTGTATTCCCTTTATAGCAATTCTACAGCAGAGTTGTTGTGGACGTCTTTTCGGCTCCAGGAAGTTAGGAAGTTAGCTTTTACTGCGTACTTATTGCACAGGAGAATTCACACCCTCCAGGAAAAATTGGGTCCACCCACAGAGCAGAGCAGGAAAGCACCTGGGGGCAAGAGAAGAGGCAAACAGAAACCAATTAGCTTAATCAGGCAAGGTTTTCTGGAGGATGTTGCAGCTTGAGCCCTACTCTACTGGTTTTGCCTTTATTATTTTGCTTTCTAAACTATCATTTTTTTCATGAAAGAAGCCTGTCAAATTTCATTTTTTAATTTGCTAGTTCAGTTTCCTATTTTTTTTCAGCATTTTGTTTCAAATTTTAATACTTTATTGTATATATATTATTGACATGTACTTACGTTCTTCCCAAAAAACTACATCTACTGAGCAAAGTGATTAATTTTATTTCCATTATTTTATACAAATAGCTTATTGTATATAATCTTGTGATTATTTTATATAATCTTGTTGCTTTTTCTCTTTTACCTTTAAACATATGATTAATCCTCTCATCCATTCATTTTAATAGATGTGGTTAAGGATTTGCTACTATAAGGTGTTTCAGAGAATCAAAAAATAATAATTTTCCTGAAAACACATAAGAAATGTTAGGTAGATAGCAAGGGACCTCCAAGACTCTCCTGGGGGACAAGAGTGGGTGCCTTGCCTTGGTGTTGCCTCAAGCAATTGCCCCACCAATAAGAAAGACAAGGCAGGTGCCTTCTCCCTCTCCCTGCCTCGTGGTGCTGCCCCACCTTAATCCTGCCCACCTGGGGGAAGGAGGAACCTCTGCTAACCTGCAAAAGAATGTAGGGAATTTCCAGCCGGCAGGCCAGGCAGCCCAGGCACAATAGGTTTCGGAAAGTGACCTAGAGTAACCTAAGGCTAATTATCACGTCTCATGTCATTAACTGTCCATCTAAATGGTTTCATGGTGATGTCTGAACCATGAGGCTGGCCCAAACTAGACACTACAAAACAGGACCCCAGGCCATAACAGGAGCCCTTTTGTTATGACAGAGGAGTCCATTTGCCATTCTGTGGTGAATGTATCTTGCTCTTACTCTGTAAACCTATATCTTGATCTTGATCTGTAAATCTACGTTGTCCTTCCTCAGTAAACTTCATTTCACGCTTCCCTTGCTTTTCTTGTGTCTGGTCATTCTTCAGCCAAGAGCACACCAAGAATCAAGAACAGACAAGATTATCGACCCAAACCCTGACAGAAACAGAAATAGAAAACTAACCAATATTTAACATAGAGTCTGGCGGTGGGGGCTGCTACAGAGGAACAGATAAGTAATAAACCATATGTTGGGAATAAACTACTCTCATCTAAAAATGTGTTTTAAAGAAAACAATAAAAATATTTTGTATGCACTGTAAAAGAGAATGTAACAGACATACAACAAATTAAGTCAAAGAAAGAATCATTAAAATGAAAATCGAGGTGAATAAAATTTAAATCATATTTGAGATAGTAAGTAGCAGGCTATAAATTTTATAAAAAAAAAAAAAAACCCTAATAGCAAGACAGCAAAAAGTAAGAAAGCAGGAAAAAGATGAAACAAATAAAATATTTAAAAGAAAATAATTGTTGACACGATTTTTCTTCTACCAACTTAGGCAGGAGGAGTGAGGGGTGGGGGTTGAAAATTGACAACAGATAGATTAACAGGAGAAAAGTTTTAGTTTGCATGCATGTAGGAGAACTCAGTAAGGATTAACTTAGTAAATAGCCAGGAGTAAGGGTTTATACATCAGTTTAACAAAAGTATCTTAAGGTATAAGGGAGGCGGGTGGAATTGGTGTGTTTATTACAACGTCTTCCCAGAAGATGGCAGTAAAGTGTCTTGTCCCAGCAGAAGAGGTCTCTCACGCTAACACTCTAAACACAGAAGCCTAGAGAGAGTGTTGACAGAGGGCTGCCTTTTTCTAATGCACCCCCAGGATCTGCACAGGCTAATGGCAGTCCTGATGGAAGAAGTGGGGTTAAGATTTCAATCCAGAGCTGGCTGCTAGAGCCAGAATAGCTAGCTTCCAAGGACCTTGCTGGAGCCTGAAGAGGAAGGTTCTTGTTGTGCAGGGTACCCGGCCCACTGTGGCCCCACCTTGATCTTGGACTTCCGAGCATACAGAACTGTGAGAAATGTTTCTGCTCTTTATCAGCCTTTCAGTTTTTATTTTGTTATAGTAGCCTGCATGGACTAAGACAACATGTGTTTGGAAAAATACATAAAAAGAGGTCTATACTGGATATACTCAGACAAAAATTTTATACGACTCTGAAGTCAAATATTTCAAGCATGCATGGCTAAAAGAACAATGCAGATTACCAACATAGGAACAAAATCCATATATTTTTCAGCTTTTTTATGATACCAAATACCAAAATGTATGAGAGCAACTTCCAAAGAGCATTAAGAAATAGAAGATTTTGAGCCAAATTAACTTGTATTCCTTGTATGAATGTAACAGGAAGACTTTTCCCAGGTTATTCAAACATATACCACTTCTTTTGACTTCTGGGACTTCTCCATGTCAATTTTTTGTCTTAATCTACCCATGTTTATTTCTCACACTTTGATGATACTATGACTATGATCTTTTCAAAAGCAAATTCTGATCCCATCATATTCCTGCCTGAAATATCTCTGTGACTTCCCGTTTTTCATAGCATAAGATTTTTACCAGTCCTTATACTGTACCATGTAGTACATACCTTGATCTCTCCCCACCCACCTCTCCAGCCCTTTTCCTTGTACGCTCTGCACCAGAGTCACTGGTTGGCCTTTTTTCTTTCTAAGCATCCCTTATACTTACCTAGTTGACTCCTACTCCATTTTTCAGAGAATGTCTATTCTTTGCCATTCCAGTGCTATAGCTTTTCACCATATTCTAGTGTCTGCAAGGTTAATTTCTTCTCCATCACTTTTCTTTTCATATTTGTTTAGTATGTTTACATTCAAGTGAAATTAAGAATTAATTTATTAAAATCATAGCACCACAAAACATTTTAGTTTGTGAGCATAGTGACTCACAATAATTTAGATAACATGATTTTTTAAAAAAAAGGTTTCATGAAAAAGAAAGCATAGCTTTCCATTTCTCACATAGTTCTATATTTTTTTCTCATTTCTTACGGAGTATATACTAAGTAGTCATTGTTTATTTAGAACAAGCTGTTGATTTTTATATACTAATTTGTAACCAGTCACTTTCTTAAGTTTTGTCATTGTATCATTTTTCAAAAAAGTTCTTTTGGGTTATCCAGCTTTAAAATCATGTCATCTGCAAACAAAAATAACTAATTCTACTTTCTGTATTCATTGCTGGCATCTATTGAACTAATCAGCTACTTTTGTCCTCTGAGTTAATAATATTGTTGACTTATATTTATAGATTACATAATATTGAACCATCCATGCATGTCTGTTACAATCTACTTTGTCTTGGTATGTTACTATATTAATGTGCTATGGAATTCTATTTATAGAGTTTTGTTAGGTGATTTTCCAATGATATTCATAAATAATAGTAGTCTACTTAGCAATTTTGTGGTGTTATCTTTGGCAGATTTTTCTCTCCATATTGTGATGGCTTTATAAAAAGGAAGTTGGAAGCATTTCTTCTATTTCTAAAATCTACTCCTTAAAGGTTTCAAATAATTTATCTAGTCAGTTATTTCAGTTTATTTTTTCTTTGGTAGGTAGCTTTTTGACAACTTTCTAAATTTTTAATATGGGTTTCTGAGATGTACCAGATTTTCTGGAATCATTTTGATTGCATGTAAAACACTAATATTTGACACCTTAATTGGTATTTTCAATATAACATTCTTCCTTATCCTAAGAATCTCAATTTCATTAAAAAAATTTTCCCTTCCTCATGCTCTAAGAACCCACCATGGGCAGCACAATACAACCATAATAGTGATAAGAATAATTTACCTTCAGCTTGCTGGTGACTACCTGCAAACTAATAACTACAGAAAAGACAAAAATTGTCAGAAGGTGGCCATTCCTCTTTGGGGAAGGAAAATATACCTTTTCTTTCACATTGAGGGCCAAGGTCTTTTTGAGAAATAAAATAAATCAAATATTTGAGAAATCAAATAAAAAAGGGACCCCTCCCAGCTATATTGAATGTATTTGGAAGGGGGTGAGCTCCACCTAATAGGGGCTGAAATTAAACAATTGGCTGCCATTGTAAAGGAAGGAAAAGTGGTGTCTCTAGTACAGATTTGGACCCATACACATGTACCTTGTTGATGTGGACTTTCATGGCTTGAAGATCAGCCAATCCTAACGTAGGTCCCATAACAGCCTGGGAACATTATCAACAGAAAATGTTAGCCAAGGCCAATGAACTCCGTGACAGCCGGAGAAGTTAGAATGTACTTATTAGGCAAGAGTTGGTGACCAGCATAATGATTTGGGAAGTCAGAGAAGGCTGAATTGAGTCTTGACTTCACCCAGTTTTTCTCAGGGAAGCTCCTAACAAATTGCAAGTCCTCTTCATTGGCAATGATGGCTAATGCCGAAGCAATTCAGAAACCCATAGCTGCTCTGGATTTAACAGAAACTATGAAAGACAAACTCAGAGCTAGTGTTGCCTATTAATTCTACAAACAGTACCCCACCTGGCCAAAATCAAAATTATTGTTAATAGGCTATCCCCACTCCTAGTACAAACAAACCTCTGAGCCTCTCCCTGACAGGGCAGGAGTCACTAAATATGCCTTCACAGTGGTGGATACATACAAAGGCCACCTATTGGTTTACCCCTACAAGGCATATGTATTGAGCATATGTATGTAGCATATGTATTTATCTGCTAATGTATTGAGGGGTTAATAAAGACAGCTCTACAGTCTTTGGAAATGTCACAAGTCATACAATCAGATCAAGGCTTCCCCTCCACCACAAAGCAAATACAATAATGGATGTTACAAAATAACAAAGCTTGGATTTTTCACCTACCCTATCATACCTCAAAAGCAGGAATCATAGAAATACATAAATGGGCTTTTAAGACAAGAGCTATTAAATGAACATAGAGGCCAATAGTCCCCTAAATGGTCAAAAATCCTGCTCATAGTGTTAAGTAGGTAGTTAGGATCTCTGGCTCTTCTCAGGACAAGGGTGCCCTGTTTTCGTGCTGTTTCAAGCAATTGTTCCACCTGGGAACAAGAATAAGGCCAGCACTCCATTTTGGTGTTGCCCTACCCTTAATCCTATTCTGAGCAACTGGTACACCTGGGGGACAAGCGATGCTTTATCAATCTAGGAATGCCCCAGCCCAGCCATAATAAGATTTAGAAAGTGACTTAGAGTAACCTTAGGGTAATTAATATGTCATTAGCTTGAATCTGAGTTGCGGATTCACTCACACACACACAAACATCTCCCCCAGCCCCCGTGGGTTTTCTTAGAGGGAGTTCGTGTAGGCAGATGGAATTTTGAGGACAGCTGTTGATCATTTGATAATAGCCTGTACCTCCCACGAGCCCACCTCCAGATGGGGCTAATAAAAGGAAACAATCTGAGACTTCAGAGGAAGTAAGTGGGATAGTGAGCGAGTGAGTTTGTCTGCCTCTCTCCACTTGCAGAGACAGACGTGTTTCATTCTACAATAAAGAGCTGCTCTTGTGAAACTGTTCCCTGCCTGAGGCTACTCCGTGATATTGGCCTTGCTGGTGATTTTTCCAAGAGAGGAGCCAGAGGACCGGGTTAATAGTCTGGACTTGACACTTTGGTGTGTCTGGTCATTGTTTGGCCAAGAGCACACCAAGAACCAAGGGCAGAGTCTCACCCTGATATCTTTGGTGCCGAAACCCAGGATTCTACTTCTGATGGTGTTTATACCCTGCGAAGAGGAAGCTCTGTGGCTAGCGTGTGCTCAGGCACAGGCTTCGGAAGTTGGAAGAAGAAGCGAGTGGCAGCAGGCAGGTGAGACACGCTCTTTATTGTCAGGGGATACAGCAATGGGGAAAAGCGTGGCCAAGAACATGGTGAGCGCTTATATATGGCTCTGAACACCAGTGGCAACATGCCATGGAAAGCGTGATCACCTGGGTTCACACAGGAGAGAACACCTTGGTTACATGAGTGTGCTGACTCACGTCTCCACAGAAGGCCGACTAGCTGGGGGGGCTGGGCTGGGAAAAACACTGTGGCAGTCATCTTATTTTGGCCTAAAAAACCTATTGCCTGCACAAATGCATTTTCCCTTACATTCCCACACTGGACACAACCCAATTACCAGTTTTCACAGACATGGGGACCCTGACATTGCTGCCTACAACAAAGGAACATCCACCTGGTACTGTTACTTTTTCCTTCTACCTTATAAAAAATATCCAGGGCCTAGCTGCTTCCCACTAGATTCAAATGAGGATCTGATTAGACAACTGACTCTGGGGCCTTCCTCAGCCTTCCTCCACTCATCATTCAGCATAAGTCTAACACACCACCTGGCACTGTCTAGAGAGTATTCTCATCTGCTTCCCACATACTTTGTCCAACTAAAGGCACTGTGGAACAAACCTGGACCTGCTGCCAGGACCCAAGAAGTGGAACTAATCACCCCCAGAATCGGTAACAGCATTTCAGCGATACCCAGGGAACAATCAGATCCCCTACTGCTGATCATACATAATTTCTGACTTTGACTCCCACTCTGTTGCTGTACCTCTTCCTTACCTGAAAAGGTCTCACTCTTGCCACTGTCAACTACACATTCGTTGGTGGATCACTCTAGCTCTGGTAATTTATATCCTACTGCTCACAAGGTATGCCAGCCATATGCACACCATACAGAGATATACAACATGGGTCAGTTTGGGGACAAGGGGACACTGTTGGCTGTCCATGTTGGTCAGTCATACTAACACAACCATAGCCTTAACCTCTGAGACCTACACTCTTCCTCCTATGTGTACCACTACCAGAAACATCTATTCCAACTAAGATATTGTATATGACTCCTAAATACCCTGTAAACTCTATCTCTGGGCCAAATTTTCCTTCAAGTCACACAAAACCCACTATTATTAACAAGTAGCATAAAGCAAACAGAGCGATGGGCCATTACCTATTGAGTCTCATTTAAGCAATGCCCAGCAATAGTATTTGTCCGATATTACAACCAGGATGCTCATGTTTGGTGCAATCAAATTAAAAATGCTGAAATGTAGAGGCAATAACCAACAAACCCTATGGGATTGCAGAGATAATATTATAGCTTTCTAATCCCTGGGATGATGATAAATGCAAACTCTGCCAACAATGAATACCCTTACAAATTTTGGCCTTTTTGCTAATTATTACAATGATCTCTCTTCCCTTCCAGTATAAGACTCATTTATTGAGATGGAGAGAAATTTCCCTAACCAAGAGACCAAGAGTACCTGACCATGGGCTGCCTTCCTGGCCACTCATCAACATGTACAAGGAAGACAAGGTAGGCAGCATAATATTACCTGGGCCAAGGTATGTCTAAAAAATCGGGGACTACAACCATCTTGGGGATTCTTCTCAGCTCTAACCTTCTTCTCACAATACCGACTGTAAGTTTTACATAGTCCTCAAAGGGGAGCAGTCTCTACAGTTGCAACACTGGCTGCTCACAGAAACAATCACAGCTCTTGGGTGTCACAACAAAGGGGATTACTATGGAACACATATTTAATCCTATGCAGAAATCTGCTCTCTGTGTGGGAGTTTCTCCACCTGGGCCTACCAAGACCACCATTAATAACAAACTAGGGAATAAATTAAGGAAATTCCCACCCAATGTTACTTTTATGGGAAAGCCTTAAAATTCTACACACCCCACCTTAAGGAGATAAAAACAGTAAGGAAAAGCCCAGAGGCAAAGATAACCTTGTGTAGTCACCACATTGCCACCCATGAAGGGGCCACCCCTGAGGTTATTAAAGTTATACAACGGGCTGCTCTAAAAAAGTTTCCCCTAAACCTTTGGAGCAAGTAGTTCCCCCACCGAAACACAGCAATGTGGTGATAAACAGGTACGGAAATGGGTCAAATGTATTATGCAATTGATGTCTATTTCTGAAATAACTTGGTCCACTTACTAGGGTCCCATATGTGAATGCCTCATAGTTCAAGATTTTATTCAGTGAATGGCTAAATTCACAATACAAAAATAAAAGGCAAGCATTTTAATGATTTTTATTTTTCTGAATATAATATTGCTTGGTTATATACATATAGTTTTCTTTTTTTTCTTTTTGATTGGACAGAGGGTTTAACCTAAAACAGGTTTTCTCCATCTTGGCACTATTGTTATTTTGGGCAGACAATTCTTCGTTATGAGGGAAAAGCAGGCTGTTCTGTGCATTGCAGGATGTTTAATAGCCTGGTCTCTATCCGCAAGATGCAACTAGTGTCCTGCCTGCTCTCCCTGCTTCCCCACCGCACCCCGCCCCCTGCACCTTACCTTACCCTAGAATGACAATCAAAAGTGTCTTCAGAATTGCTAAATGTCCCCTGTGGAACAAATCCCACCCCACTCCACTGGAGTGGCCTAAAGAAACATGCTGTAGCTTTTGATTCTGGCTTGCCCGGAATCCCACTTCTAATCCTCTTATGTCTAATTCCTGGAATCTTGTCCACTTACCAGATTATTTTTGAAGGGTTAGATAAGGGACCTTTCATTAATTGCCAGAATTTCTGCTTAATTGAATTATATGCTGTTATATGCTTCTATTAATATATTGAGTCTCCACTTTGCTATACTTTTAATATTAAAGTATGAGTTTATTATGCTTTTTATGTCTGAGGGCTGTAGGCTTAAATTTTGCTATTTGCACTTATTTTTGTTTCTTTGAAAACAGTAAAACAAGGTTTATGCATCTGTAACTTCCTTACCATGCTTTCCCGGGTATCTTTCTGTTTTGTTATTTTTAAGTGGGAGCTATTTGACAAAAAGAGTTTTGCCTGAATAAAATTCCTGAGTTAGTCTACCTTAGGGGTTAATAAAATGTTCTTTCAAAGTGCAAACATAACTGGGAGATATGAAATACCGTCATTGGTGAAATCTGTTTTGTGAGTTAAAAAATTACTGCTTAAGAATGAGTATAAACTAATGGTTTAAAATACTATCATTCAGTCATTATGGATGTTGTTAATTGTCAGCTTTTTTCTTTGCTTTGCTTTCACTCTCTTAAGAAAAGCAAGGTTTAGAATACATTTTATACAAAATATTTTTTCCCTACAATGAGCAGGAAATAGGTACTTTGAAACAGTGATGCTACCTGAAGCAAAGGGGATTGTGTGTGCTGGTGCCTCCTTGGAATTGTGTGCAGCTTCATGGGGGTGGAGAGGTGACTGGGGTCCTGGCCCTGGGGGATGTAGAGGTTAGAATGAGAGAGAACATGCAACGAGTTACGACCTTTAGACAGAAGGTGCATCTACTGAGATATTTCCCCATAGTAAAACACAGATGGAATTACATGCTGGTATATCCATCTATTAATATATTCAGTCTCTACTTTGCTTTTCTTCTTGCCTCTTCTTTCTTGGAAATACCTTTTGGATTCTATAAATGCAGAGAATGTATAATTACACATTTAGTAACCTTAATTTACTAAATTCTTCAATTCATTTTTAAATTCCATTGGAATTATCCAATATTTGCTATTGTGCAATAATGTAAATTTAGCCTCTGCTTTAAAGGTGCAGAGCCTACAGAAAGCTGTCTAAACATGTGCTCGGTGTGAGTCTCTGTTAACAGTTGTTGATGACGCTGACAGGCAAGGAAGTTTTTTCTTAAAAAGTGTGTCCTGTGCGAAAAGAGAGGCTAAAATAAAACTCAAATCAAATTACATGGACAAGTTGTACAAGAGATAATCAGGCACCTGGATTTTTGTATGCAGATCTCAACAAAAGCAATGCCAAGCATTGTAAAGGGCATGTTCTTAAAGAACATTGGGAAATCGCAAGAACTATTTTTCTATAGCCAAATTAATTAATATTTGGGAAACGTTAATATAATTCCTCCAAAAAGCTACCAGTGAGAAAAGTTGTCTATTGCTTTATCTATTAATATTTTAGTAAAGATTTATACACTTGCTGTTTTAACATGCACTTTAACCTCATGTCTTGGATTGGATATCCCAGAAAGAGCGAGCCCGAGACAGGGAATCAGGAGTCTGTGCTTTATTGAGGGAGGGCTCTTTTGAAGAATCCCGTAAGAAAGTGAAGCCTAATAGGGAAGAGGGAGGGAACAGGTAAAGGTGTGTTCTGGGCTGTACCCCAGCCTTGGCCTGACCCACAGGGGAGGGTTCTGGAGCACACCCCATGCAGTTGCCCTGCTTCAGACAAGGGGACAGCCTTATAGCCCCAACTCGATCATTGATAGTGAAGAGTCACCTGAGGGCAGAAAAAGAATGGGAAGCAGCAACATTTCACTAGGCCATGCCAAAAATGCAGACTTGTGAGCAAAATCAGTGTGAGTGTTGTTTTAAGCCACTAAGGTTTTGGGGTGCTTTGTGACACACTCACAGCAAGTGGCACACATGGGTTCTAAAGTTAGTTGAAATCTCACTTCACATATAACAGCTGTGTAATGACTTTGAGCAAGTTACTGAAGTCCTCTGTGCTTTAGTAGACTCAGTACTTATCTCATCTTCTTAGGAAGATTAAAAGAAATTATATATATACAGCCAGCCCTCCTTATTCGTGGGTTCTGCATCTGTGGATTCAACCAACCGTGGATGGAAAATATTCAGAAAAATAGAGGGTTGTGTCTGTACTGAATATGTGCAGGCTCTTTCTTATTATCCCCTAAACGATGCAGCATGACAACTATTTACATAGCATTTGCATTGTATTAGGTATTATAAGTAATCTAAAGATGATTTAAAGCTTACAGGAGGATGTTCTCAGGTTATATGCAGATACTACACCATTTTATATAAGGGATTTGAACATCTGTGGATTTTTGTATCTATGGAGTGCTCTTACAACAAATCTCCCAAGAATACCAAGGGGTGGCCATGCGTGTGTATGTCTGTGTGTGTGATTACATAAAAAATTACCTAATAAATGTAAGTTCCAAATACAGTGCAAGGTAAGACTTTAACCAGTACAGTTGCTCCTTGACTTATAATGGGGTTACATCTGATAAACCCTTCGTAGGTTGAAAATATTGTAAGAATATTTTTTTTTTGCACATGCACACACATGCTTTATTGGGTGGCATTTTGACAGGTTTGCACGTGGGGGGTGCCCATTACAGCAGGAGTCTGACCAGGGGCCACAGCATGTGGATCCCCACTCTGAAGAGGAGGAAGGCAGGGGACTGCTGTGGGAGAGGGGAACTGGAGAGGCAGCTTGCACGTGTAGGCGATGCCCCTCAGTGGCACAGTCGGGAAGATTTCTGCGTCCAGGAGCTTCACAGGGCTGTAGTGTCTTGGGGTCTTTCTGACCTGGGACTTATCTATTACTGGCAGATGCTGGCAGCAGTTTTGTGGAGTATGCAAAGCAGGCAGGCTCTACATGGCAAAAAATATGCTTATTTGGGCTGTGTTTAAAACAATTGAATGTACAAAAACTTGAGGTTGGGGCCAGTGGGCTTTATGAGCTAGAGTGTCAGCCTACAGTGAAAAAATAACCTAGGGGCCATCGTTGGCTCGTTTATATAGCAACAGGACATAACAGACCATACCCTAACTCTTACATTTTTTTCAGAAGCATACAAGACCACAAACAAAGCACATTATGATGGTAACAGTTGTCTCTTCAATGAGAGTCCTGTACAGATTATTCCAGCATAAGGGTTCTCAAATACAACAACATATCCTGTAAGAGACCATGAGCATAGATTTTTGAGTTGCACAAGGACGATGCTCAGTTACAAAAGGAGCACTTTCCCCAAAGTTTTTATATTACGCTCAATTCTGAAAACCTGAATGTTACTCACTAATCAGTGGTCACTTTTACAATTGAGATGTTGCCTTTTAACACAACTGATGCTCCATGTTTATCTCAACCTAGAAGTTTACTAAGATCCATTGACAAGGTAATTGTTCCACAAATGATGAGTTCAGACCTATTGTTCATGGTTTATCAAAAAAAAAAAAAAAAAGAGAAAGAAAGAAAGAAAGAAACTCACATCAGACCACAGGAATTTTGTACAATGTCAACTTTGAATGAATTGATACTATTATGTAGTTTGATTCTGATTCTATATTTGTTTTCCTTATTTTTTTAAAAAAATGCATTTAATTCACTTAACCTACAGAACAATATAGTTAGTCTGGCCTACCTTAAATGTGCTCAGGACACTTACATTAGCCCACAGTTGGACAAAATCATCTAACAGAAAGTCTATTTTGTAAAAAAGTGTTGAATATTTCATGTAATTTACTGGACAGTATACTGAAAGTGAAAAAGAATGGTTATATAAGTGCGCAAAGTATGGTTTCTACTGAATGCGTATCCTTTTTGCACCAACATAAGGTCAAAAAATCATAAATAGAATCATTGTAAATAGGTGACTGTATTAGAACCTGTATTGATTAACAGAAGTGCCTCAGTTTATCTGAAGGTCCTGTGAATAAACAAAGGCATTTTACATGCATTTGCTTGGTTTGTCACATAACAACCTTGTGATACTGTGATAAAATAAGAAATATATAATTGGTCTTCATCCCTGGTTTCTGGCACAGAACATTTATTATAAAACCCTTGAAATTCCCTGATAGGTGTGAGAGGATTGTCTTTTGATATTTCTCATAAGCCCCTTTAAACCATATCTGAGTTTGTGCGTATGGGATGACTCTTGGTGGGTGCCTAGATAGCTTCAGGGCAGCTGGTTGCTAAAGGAACCAACCATGTGATTAGAGAGTTGGAAATTTCAGCTGCAGTCCTGACCTCTGAGGAGGGGAGAGAAGCTGGCAATCGAGCTAATCACCAATGGCCTGTAATTTAATCAGTCATGACTTTCAATGAAGCCTCCATAAAAATCCCTAATGATGGGGTTCGGAGAGCTTCCAGATTGGTGACTACATCCATGCACTGGGAGGCTGGCACATCCCAACTCCACAGGGTATAAGCTACTGCACACAGGAACCTTCCAGACCTTACCTCATGCACCTCTTCATCTGGCTGTTCATTTGTACCCTTCATAGTATCCCTTTTAATAAACTGAAATGGTAAGTACGGTGTTTCCTTGAGTTCTATGAGCTGCAAATTATTGAACCTGAGAAAGGGATTTTGGGAACCCCTAATCTGTAACCAAGTGAGACAGAAGTGTGGGTAACCTGGAGACTCACTACTTGAAAATAGCATCTGAAGTAGGGGCAGTCTTGTGGCACTGAGCCCTTGATCTGTTGGTTCTCTGCTAACTCTGGGTAGTTAGTCAGAATTGTATTAAATTATAGGACTTTCAGTTGGTGTCCACAGAGAATTAGAGAATTTCTTGGTGTGGAAAATCAGCAGATTTAATGTCAGAAGTGTTGTGAGCAGAGAAATAATTTTCCTAAAAATGAAATGTTATTCCCTTCAAGTAAATGTTAAACAATGAAAGTAACTTCAATGTGGTTTATGTATAATTTCACTTAGAAGGTATCTAACTTTTCTCAAAAATAAAAGTAGAATTAACCAGTAGCAGAATTGATATTTTTATGGAATTTTATCCATAACTGTATTCATAGAAATTGATGCAACCATGTGAGAGTAAAAATGGTAGTGTATTGTTATATTAGACTCATATTTTGTAAGATTCTCTGCTAAAAATTCACATCCATTATTTCATTTGATCACATAAAATATCTATGATGATAAATCTCATTTCACAGATAAGGGAATAGAGGCTGCAGTTAAATAGTCTAAGCAATGTTAATCTGTAACAGAGTGGCAATTTTAAATAAGATCTGTTTATTAAATTAACGTGGTAGTTTTAAAGTTTAGTGACTTCCTCCTGAGTTGTAAACTTAGAATGCCAAACTAGGTGTCCCCTGTGTCAAGCATTATTTCTTAAAGTAACTGTAAATTTCAATTTTTTCCCTTCTTACCTCTACTGGAAAAACTAGTAGATACCAAACGTGAAAATTAGTAATTACGAAACAGTAGAGGAAAAACCAAAAACCATTATGTGCTATTTCTAGGGTAATGAAGGATTAAGGATACAATTTCAACAAGGATCAATTTCAAGGATACAAAGAAGAATTTTCTGACAATCATTGCTGCATAGCATTGCAAGGAACTGTTTTTTAAAGACGCAACTTCATAAAATATATTTAGTCAAAGTTCGTGAGACTCCACTCTGAAATCCACGTACTATATTTTCTTCTTTCTACTTCAAGATATTTATGCTCCCATCAATTTTAGGTTAACAGATTATTTATGTCAAAGATTTGTTGAAAAGCATATCATTGATCCTTTGAATAATTTAGTACTGCTTAATTTATATCTATTAACATTAAAAATATAATACACATATACACAAACCCACCAGTATACCAAAGTACTTTAATTATAAAACTATTTGATATACTTTCCAATATTCTGATATGTGTGTGCATTTATTGTTATTTCATAATAAACTAGGAAATCCTGCAGTTGTTTACTTTGTTAAAATCTCAGAATTTTATAAGAAAAGTAGATCCACACACTCTAACTTACCTCTAAGACCTACCAACCTTGTGCACTAGACGTTTTCATCATTAAAGGGACTAGTTTGATATTTTCAGGGGCAGCCAATAAATGTCATTTCCAGTTTGACACCTATAATTCTTTAGGTTTTAGTTTAGAGACAAGTTTATCATCTTGGCTTGCCATCCTTGAAAACAGGTTGTTAAAGTGAAAAATCTGAAGGACCTTTATAGCTCCATTACCCTCAACTGCCTTTATACTAATATTAATTTTGTTTTAATTCAATGCCTTTTTAAACTCCTCTTGTACATGATTTGTTCACCAAATTACAATAGTTTGTAGACTGCTAAGACAACCACAATTCAGAGGCCAGACCCAAGCAATTGAGGCCATTTTATGTCAAAATAAAATCGGGAGAAATTCCAGCTGGTGGACAGCCCATGGGGCATATATATCTTAGAAGCGTAGTAATCTACTACTTTATGGACTTCTGCACAATGCTGCTAGACATAATAAATTCAAATAAAAGGCAGCCATAGATAACATTCCTCGAGAACTACCCACAGCACTCCTATAATCTATAGCAAATCAGCTGAACATACAAGTAGGCTATTAAGCATAAACTCTACAATTTTGCATTAAATGCCCACAGCTCCTTAGATGAATGGATGGCAGGTTTAGCACTTGGATGCATTTTATAAGGTGCTGCAGTATTGGAGGCTTAAAGATGAACCTTTTTTTAGTCTTGATATTTTTTATGCTGCCCAACATAAAAACTTATCAGAATAATTCAATATAGAGCCAGACATGCTGACCATTGTCTAATATTCAGAAAGATGCTTTAAATTTTTGTAAAATTCCATTTATTGTGTATGACTAACAGCCATTTCAATTATATGTCTTTGGAATCTTCACAATTGTTTGCTAGGAAAGAAGACATTTGGAAACTGTAATTCTAGTTATATATCTAACCATGCTTTAAAAATTTGTACAATTCATTTAATCTCTATGAGGTTTACCTTATATATCAAATTAGAATGATCAAAATGATCTTCATTGTGCTTTCCATTTCTATAAACAATGAATATGTGTACACACACACACACACGCACACACACACTTCCCTGTGACTAGTTTACAAAGAATATTTCAAAATAAAATTAAATATGCTTTGATTAATTGTTCTTTATTTTTAAAAATAACAAAAGGTAAACTAGGGTCGGATCGTGAAAAGATACTGATCTGAAAAGTTTTGGAAAGCCAACAAGAAAAAGAAAACTTGTTAGCTGTATTACTTTGATACTTTCTTTTTAAACAATGGGTAAAAAGAAGTTGAAACACTTAAAATGTATATCTTGCAGATTGTCATTGTTACTTAAGAAAAAACTATATTATGAAAGGTTACCCAGAGCTGCAGTCCCCAAGCCCCAGGCCACAGACTGGTACCAGTCTGTAGCCGGTTAGGAACTGGGCTGCACAGCAGGAGGTGAGCAGTAGCCCAGCAAGTGAAGCTTCATCTATATTTATAGCCGTTCCCCATCGCTTACATAACTGCCTGAGCTCTGGCTCCTGTCACATCAGTCACTGTCTCCCATCATTCCCAAATGAGACTGTCTAGCTGCAGGAAAACAAGCTCAGGGTTTCCACTGATTCTGCATTATGGTGAGTTGTATAATTATTTCATTATATATTACAATGTAATGATAATAGAAATAAAGTACACAATAAGTGTAATCCACTTGGATTATCCTGAAACCATCCTCCCCACCCCCTAGTGCAATGAAAAATTGTCTTCCTTGAAACTGGTCCCAGGTGCTCAAAAGGTTGGGGAATGCTGATCTAGAGTATATAATTTTTCAGTGAAAATGAATTAATATGGCATTTGGTGACTTATTGTTATTTTATATTATAGTACTTTATATTAGAAATTAAAAGAAGGAGCAGACATTAAAATCTCATAATAATCTCATTATATTTTCAACTGGGCCCTCCCATTATGTATGGTGATGAATCAGAAATGTAGTATGTTAGTGACTTTGTCGTCTTTCTACATAATACAGATTAAAGTGATTTTTGCTTTGATCATCATGATATAAAAGTTAAATGCATGTTCCTAAATTACTTTAGTAACACCATTAAATATTAATACTAAATGATTAGTAATTGATAAAGTAGAACACATATATAATGAAAGAAAAATATGAAGAAAATAAATTTTTCTTTTTAAGTCCCAATATAATGTTTTCATATATAGTTACTATAAAAATAATGAAAAAAATTTACATATGCCCATATGATGTGCTACTGAATACAAATGCAATTTTACAAATGGTACTACCAAGTTATGCTCTTTGTAGCAGTGTTAGCATTTATGCACCATTGCTATCATTCAGCATGGATGCTAAACTGTTTACCATTAGACCCTTGACTGACAGGCTGCTAAACAGCATACACAGGACTTCTCTTCAACTATTCTATAGTGACAGTGAGCAAGTTTCCAAGTTTCCACTAACTGTAGCTTGGCATAATTGGTGACAGTTGTAGATGTTTAGATTTTGGACATAAAGTGTTAAATAATGAGAATCTAGAAATCTTATGACTGTTTTCTTCCATCCAAGCCCAAGGACTTCTCAAGTAAAGCAAATAAATAACCAGCCAAACTTACAAATAGAGAAATAAGATTAAAATATGCTTGATAAAGAATTTCCTATGTATGAATAAGAACCTTAAACCTAGTCTTTAGAGGTCATGGAGAAAGAACAGCCTTTCTCAGATTCCAGCACTGGTCACAGAATTAAATGTACATCTATATGCCTAAAATAAATATATATATGCACATGATTTTTGAAAAGAAACTGTGAACTCACTGCTAAAGAGACTGCCAATATATATACTGAAAATGTGAACTTGAATATTCCAAGTGACTAGCCCCACACATCATCACGCGGGCTTTGTAGGAGGCAAATCTCTTCTTTTGGGGACTTTTATGAAACTTAAACTGCTGGATAATTACTACACAAGTACTTTTTATTCTTGAACTCTTTTGTTACATCAAATAACAAGCTAAAGCATATTTTGAATTATGAGACTATAATATTATATACCAGGATTCTGATTGGACACATAAGGCACTTGTTTTCATTATAACAACCTTTTATAAAGTTATAGTCCCATAATTTAGAAAATCTTATTAAATATTCAATGTTATTCCTCATTCACAACCATCTCAATTGTGACCATTGTCTAGATGGACAGACGGGGGCGTAAAGATGAGATGTAGAACTGAAATCATGTTAGATATTTAGGATCACTGTAAGAGTTTCCAGAGAAGCAATAGACTTCCTGTACAAAACATTTTTAAAATGGTAAATCTGACTATATATTCTCTACAGTACAGCCTTTGTGGATTGTAACCTGTACAAATAGGAGTCATCTTGGATGCAGTATATCTCTCCGAGACTTAGTTTTCTTTCTGTAAAATGAGGACACTAATGTCACATTATCTAAGATCCAGTCTAGCCTTGACATTCTAGTCTAGAATGCACATACACAATCCAGAAAGCAAATAAGCTTTCTACTCTTGTAAGAAAACGAGACCTTCATTTCTGTGTATGTGAAAATATTGTCATGTCCAGAAAAAGATGCTGAGATTCCTTCTTATCAGAGCTATCTCCTCAAGGAAAGGAATAAATATGAATCCCCAAACACATGATCTTTCCCAAATTCTTGAACCTAATTTTCAAAAGTAATTTCTTCATCTGTATAGTTCCTCCTGAGTAGTTATTTAATTGGATGGGTATTTCTTGTTCCACTTTTTCTCACAGAAATTAGATTTCTAGCTCCTAAGCCAAGATTTTAGTATCTGCATAAACAATATTGTGCTTTTTCTTGGCAAACATGGTACATGAAAAACATTCCCATTGTCTGTTAAAAGGAAAGCTTGAAGCATCAGAAGTCAGAACAAAATCTATAAATTTATCACAATTTAAAAATGTCAATTTGTTTCAGATACAAACTAAAGACTCCTCAGATAAAAGAACCTCCAAAATAAAAAGAAATATTCTATGGGTACAAAAGTCATACTTAGAAATTCTGTCACTTTTAAAATTTATATTTGACATGTTTTATCAAAGAAAACTTCTTATAGTGTTATAATTAAAATAAGCATGAATATATGCCAGACATTATAGGTAGAAATTCCTTGGTCTTCATAATATAGAATTCATAAATATTAAAATGTTTAAAAGTCAATTTAGGCAATACATGTTCATTGAGTATCCCTTTATTGTAGTTCATTTTTGATAATGTCATTTTTTGTATTTTTTCCAGTTAAATAAATAAATCAAGGAATTTTTTCACTATATATTATCTGAATGCAGAATTTTCAGGTTCTTTAATTTTTGTAAATGTGAAGCACGCTTTCACATTTCCTGGAGCATTTTCAGTTTGGACAAATGATATGTTTTTGGCATCTCCTGCATTTAGTCTAGATTCATTTATTTATATCTAAAGGTATACCTTTCACTAAGGTGTAAGCCTAAACAGACTTTGGAGTAGTAAAATATTAAAAAGATGTTTTAATAAATGCTGAAGGGCTTCAAGGCAGGATGTTCTGTGCTGTAAGAGGGTCTAAAAATTTAAGACTAGTTCCAATTGAAAGTGGTTTTGTTTTAATATTTTATATATAAAGTGTTTCATTTGAATGTTATTCTCTTATCAAATAGGCATTTCATTTAACTGTTTAAGTGGTTTGTTGTTCAGAGCTTGATAATCTTGGAAACAGTGCTGCTTTTAATAGAAATGCATATCAAATTTTATGATTATAGGACAAATAAGATTCAATGAACAGATATTCAAGAAATATATATCAAACTCTGTATGAAACAAATAAATCTTTTATGTAAAATAAAATGCAGCTATCTCTTTATAGAAGCACTTCCTTTTATTGCAGACATATTGACTAATCCATTTCTATTTCATTCTGGATCCTTACAGCCCTTTATGCTTGTCCCAAAATTGTTAAGTGCATGTTGGCAGACATCCATCAGTTCATTCTAGCCTCCCTGAAATGGCTCTCAAAGGCTACATCTAGACTGTATGCAGAAATTAATTTTACCTTTTAAAGGAAGGGTGATGCTATAAGCATAGAGTGCCACTTCAGATACCTTTATAAGGTAACAATCATTTTTCATCCAAACAAATGTGGCTATTTTCAATGTATTCACTCACTATACCTGGGCCATCACTAAATAGTTTTTCTTTCACCACCTTCTGCTACTATCATTTTTTTAAACAACACTATATTGTCAGGTTTTTTTTTAATTTATTGGTAGAAGGAGGATTAAAGAAGGACGGCCCTTGAGAAAATTTGTGAATTATTTACTCTTTTCATGACACAACTGGATTCCTTCTCTGCCAATTCCTAGACACTGAAAGTTTTCATACAATTCTCATCTCTTCAGACAACTTGTATCATGGAAAATATCGGAAACATTAGGTTAGATGATAATATCTCAACATACTGCTCTTCTAGAAAAATTTGCACATCATTAAGGACCAGAACTTTAATGACATAACGTTAGCCTTGTGATGGGTTGGCAAGAGATATCTTTCCTTTTGAAAAATTCCCAGTAAAATATGTGGTTATGTCGAAGTATACCTCCTGATTGGCCAAATTTAGGGCTGGGAAAAAACTTGTGAATTGAATGTGTTTATAAGCCTTAAAGGTAGTGTCATTTTATTACCTCTCCTGGTATTAAACCTTTTGTTTTTCGATGAATCTTTTGGATAATAAAACATAGATGACTTACCTATTTCTGATTAAATATACACGCACGCATAGATACATCACATCAGAAGAGATAATGTATCTGTGCAAGTATTGTGGATTTCTGAATCTTTGGTCTTATTTTCTTGAAATGCACAAGGGTATGTAAAGACTGATCCCTCTCTTGGCATTAGCACATTGGTCCAGATCATCCTTTTTTATAGTTTCCAAGTATCCCATCTGACCTTAGTGACAACTCATTTTAAAAAATGATGAGCATTATTCTGTGTTTCATATTAGAAGTATGGATGCAAAAAGCATATTACAAAGGATGAAAAATGTAACTACATGTTGCAATCTATTTCTTATGTAGGTCATTCTCTTTGATCCTCACTTGAAAGCATTACCATTTCCAGGAGATGTTACAAAAAAATAAAAAGCAATTACCACCACATCTCAGTTAGAGGAGCTTATAGTATTAAGGGTTCATCACATTTTTCACTCTTCCTCTTTTCTCATCTGAAAAACAGTGTTATACAGTTTCAGGCCAAGGAGTTGAGATTTTACTTTTCCATTAGGATTTCTTTTCTTCGGCCTTAAAAAATTCAACTTATGAGTAGGGCTTTTAAAAAGAGTACTGAAAAATAAAGGAAGAATGCTCATCCTTTTACTGAACAAGGAACTGTAGTTAGATGATACTAACTCTTTTAATACCATCACTGAATATTAAAATGACATTACTGCTTCAGTGAAATACTTCACAATATGCACAGTAGTTTTTCAATTAAAAAAAGTTTCACAAATTTTGAAATTCAGCAAGTTTAGACTATTAACCCAAATTTGAATTTGTGTAACCTTAACATTCAAAATATTTTTATTAGATTTTACTAATTTATTCTCTAGTTGAAGTAGGACATTATTAATGATATTTTTATGAATACAAGCAGCAGTGACAAGAATTTTCAAGGTCACCACATTGGAGTTAGTGGCAGGATTAAAATTAGACATTTGACTTTGGAAATATAAACTACTAAATACACTATTTTTTGCCTAGAAAAATTAATTACTTAATTGAAACATCCAAAATTCAGAGCATAATTTTGTTAGACTCTGAATTATGATGAATTTGTATTTAATAATGTATTTTGCACTTTCTAGGGCCTGTTTTCTGAGACTTGACTTCATTTGGAAATCTGATAAATATCTTGAAATCCTATGCTCTTAATTTCTTTGAAATAAACCACAAAAAGTAAAAAAAAAAGATTTGAGAAGAATTTTCTCTCTCCCCTCAAAACACTTTATATTTTAAATATTAAATTATTCAATTCTATTTTGTATTGGTCATGAACTACAAATATTTTCTTCATATAGAATTGATCATAAGCAATTTATATTTTAAGTTGGGATATGTTCATTTTGTAATGCATGCAACTTAAAATATTACACTTGGAGGAATTCCAGCTATACTATTCAAGGATGTATTCAATTTTGAATACATTCATTAACTTTTATGATTTTCTGTTACTTCATCTAAAATTGGGTAAATAATTATATAACAGTTTTTAACAGGTAAATTGATGTAGATATTACATATGAAAATACAAAGCTCATTATAAGTGTTCAATAATATCACCTGCCTCATTTACAAGGGCAGATTGTCAATTTCCTTTGTAAGCATAACAATGGTAGTACATGTACATTAAGGGATTTTAATTCCAAGTGGTCATCTTCAATGTTAACTTCATTCATGGAAACACAGCATGGTATCACGACTTACAGCCATTTCCGGCACACAGAGAGAGTGCTCAATTATCTGTAGACTTCAGCAGATGATATGAACTGAAAGATGTCAGCACATTTCTTACTTGCTTTTTATTTATTTTTTTAACTGCTATAATCTTTCCTGAGGTTGGCATTAAATAAATTGGTGTATCAGAATACTATATTATGTGCTATGAAAGTAGAAATTTTTTAAAAAGAGTAAAAAAATCATATTGAGAAATAGAAGAGGCTTCTTCCATTATAAAATTGTCAGATCTACATTTCCATATATCAGTAGTAATTATAATTCTTTTGAAGAATAACATATATTATATATATATAATTGTATAATAATTTTAATAGTTGTTACTTAGTAAATGCCTGATGTGACATAGGCAGTGTGTTAAGCACTTTATTTCTACCATGTTATATAAACATCAAAATTACTCATATATAAGTACTATTATTCTCATTCACAAATGATAGCATTGATATTCACAAAATATAAGTTGTTGTACCAAAGTTATATAAATAGTGACAAATTCTGGATTTGAAGAGATTTGTTTGATATCAAAGCTTGAGGTGTTAATCACAATGTTATATTATTTGTCAAATGACTTCATATAGATAAAAAAATTTATAACATCAAATGAGAGCAGCCTTTGTATTAATAACAAACCAGTGGCCAATCCTCCCCATTATAGGCAAGGACAGACCTGTCACCATTTTGAGTGCATCATCCTACCAGGAAGTAAATCAGGCAAGGAAGCCAAAAATTTTCTATAAATAAATATTCTTGGAAGTCAGAGAATGGCACACTCCATTCACCACCCACTCTTTTGGGCTCCATTAATATTTTCTAATTCATAAAGTATACATTTGAATATCTTAAGGAAAGAGACATTTATAAAAGTCATATAACCAATAGTTTGAGCATGAGAAAAGCCTTGAAAAAATTATTAAACTCTCCAAGAGGATCACCATATATTCCTAGCTGAGCCCAAGGTTGCTACTGCCCAAATAAATCATTGCTGAGGAGGTTTAACGATGTTGGGAAATGTGTGCCTATTCAGAGCTCCTAGATCCAATATTGGAAACAAGATCCAAATCCATTGCACAGGGACATATAAAGCTTGATGTAATAAATATGTTAAAAATGTGAAAAGAAATAACCTAGCCGTATACCCTTAGGGGAGATTAATTAAAATTGATTTAATATTTTATATCAGCTCAAGTTAAAGTGACTTATGGTTAGTAGAAAAGACTATTTTAGTTCAAAGCAAGGCCCATTGAAATTAAACTTTATATGTGAATAAAAGTTGAAGGAAAACAGTTGTTTTTATAGCTTTTTAATCAAAACAGAATCTTTTTATCTATGAAACATGAAGTAGGGAAGTATGAATTTTAGAATGCTTTTTGGTTTCATAGAAACTTGACTCTGGCTACATATTTTTATCAAAATGGAGCTTAATAATGTTGCTACTCAGGAGTAATGGCCACAGTGACACTGTGACCGAAGTTAAAAGGGAACCCAAGGGTAGATAAAATTTTCCTTCCCAACTGTCCTTTTCTTCATGTTTGAATCAGAAACTTCACATTCACAGGTAAAACTGGGATCCTTGTTTCTGCAATATCTATTCTAATTCCATTTGCCATGGAGTAAAAATTCCCAGCCTCTTTGAAGTAAGTTTTTATCTTTATCCCTATTCTCACTGTATACGATAAATCTTTCCTGTATGTCGTCTAGTTTCTTGCTCACTGGTCTTTCTACCATTTCTCAATCACTTTTATTTTTCTTACTTGATGCAAAAGTTATATTTTTGAAATTCAAATGTATGCATATGACTCATTAGGATCGTAGAAATAAATAGTTACATTATGATGTATGAGTTTAGTGATTTTCCAAAGAAAGTGCCCTTGGGCCACGTGGTCTTCCCTGGAGGTTGAAGATGAGCATTTAAACTTCAAGTTACATTGCAGATTGGACAAGAAGTGAAGAGAAATGACTTTAATGCATATATATTATAATATATATGAGGTAAGCATCTGAACAATAACATCAATCAAATTTGCAATGCTAACTAGTAAATCTAAGATAACCTCATGGGACTAATGTCAAGGGTTTGTGATTCAAGTGAGATATTTCAGGGCAAGAGTTCATGCTTGTTATTGGTTTCCTAATGCTGCCGTGAAAAATGACCACAAACGTATTAGTATAAAACAAACAAAATTTACTAACTTCTGGAGGTCAAAAATCTGAAATCAGACAACTGAGCTAAAATTAAGGTGTCAGATGCTGATTCCTTCTGGAAGCTTCGAAACAATAATCGATTGCCTTGCCCTTTTTAGCTTCTAGTGGCTGCCTGGATTCCTAGACTTGAGGCTCCTTCACCATCTCTAAAGCATATCCTCCAATCTCTGCTCCCATCATCACACTTCCTTCTTTTCTGTAGTCAGTCTCCCCCTGCTTCCCTCTTATCCAGACATTTGTGATCACCTTAGGTCTCAACCAAATAATCCAGAAAAATTTCTCTCCTCTCAAAATCTTTAATCACATCTGCAAAGTCCCTTTTGTTCTATAAGGCAATGGTCATAAGTTCCATGGATTAGGACCCAGGTATTTTGGAAGGCCCATTATTCAGCCTATCATGATGCTCCGGCCCCCAACATAACTTTCCACATACATGTAATATGCGAATATAAAAAAAAATGTGTGCCTTTTAGTCTTACGTAACCTTGCCAAATTCCTATTCAACCTTTAAAACTAAATGGAAGGATTACCTCTTCCATGATATTTCTCATGTCTTTCACTGTATTGAAGACAGGCTCTGCTTTAATGGCATCCCATTGAACTTTGTACATACTTCTGTGATATAATTTGCTTGTTTGTATCTCCTGCTATATACTCTGGGCTTCTTGCATCTTTTTCATCTTTGCGACCCTAGCGATGAGCACAATGAAAGACTCAAGGTATAATAATATAGTAAAAGGTGGTAAGACACTGCTGTGTGCAATAAATTAAAACATGAATTCTTTCTAGAATTCCATGAACCCTATAGAAGTGTGTAGAACCCAGGTAAGAATTTATGAATTGAAAGATAAGTCATAGCTAGGTGGTTTAATATACTGCCTCTCCCAGTAATATTATGTTTAAAAAAATACCACAGGAAAAAAATAATCCAAAAGAGTAAATAACTGATGACAAAATTTCATATGTTGTTTTCCTAAACCACGTTTTAGAATTCTCCACCATAAAGAGAAAGGAACATCAAAAGTAGCTGATCTAAAGATTCAATGCAATCCCTACTAAAATACCAACATCATTTTTCCCAGACCTAGAAAAAATAATCCCATGCTTCACATGGAACAAGAGAAGACACTGTGTAGCCTAAGTACCATTAAGCAAAAAGAATTAATTGGGAGGTGTCAATTTATCAGACTTCAAGCTATACTGCAATGCTATAGTAACCAAAACAGCATGGTACTGGTGCAAGAACAGAGACATAGACCAATGGAACAAAAACAGAGAACGCAGATATAAAACCATTCTAATATAGCCATCAGATCTTTGGCAAAGCAGACGAAAACATACACTAGGGAAAAGAATCCCTATTCAATAAATGGTACTGGAAAATTGGATAGCCACATGTAGAAGACTGAAACAGAATCTGTACCTCTCACCTCTCACAAAAATCAACTCACAGTGGATAATAGACTTAAACAGAAGGCATGAAACCTTAAGAATTCTAGAAGAAAATGTTGGAAAAACTCTTACAGACATTGGCCTAGGCAAATAATTTGTGAAGAAGACACCAAAAGCAATCACAGCAATAGCAAAAATAAATAAATGGGACATGATCAAATTAAAAAGCTTCTGCACAACCAAGGAAACCATCAGCAGAGTAAACAACCTACAGAATGGGAGAAAATATGTGCATGCTACACATCCGATAAAGGGGTGATAATTAAAATCTATATAGAACTCAGGAAAATCAGCAAGAAAAAAATCAAACAACGCCATAAAAAGTGGGCAAAGAACATGAACAGAATCTTTTCACAAGAAGATAGACTGATTGCCAACAAACATGAAAAAATGCTCAACATCTCTAATCATCAGGGAAATGCAAATCAAAAGCACAATGAGCTATCACTTAACTGCAGTGAGAATGGCTTTTATCAAAAAGTCCCAAAACAACAAATGTTGGCTTGGATGCGGAGAAAGAAACACTCATACTCTGCTGGTAGGACTGCAAACTAGTACAACCTCTAAGGAAAGTAGTATGGAGATACCTACCTCAAAAACTAATAGTAGAACTACCATTTGATCCAGCAATCCCACGACTGGGTATTTACCCAAAGGAAAAAAAAGATATTCTATAAAAAAGACATCTACACTTGAATGCTTATAGCTGCACAATTCACAATTGCAAAGATGTGGAAACAACCCAGGTACCCATGAATACATGAGTATTTAATAAAATGTGGTGTACATATATCATGGAGTACTACTCAGCCATAAAAAACAGGGAACTAATACCTCTTATATTATTCTGAATGAAGCTGAAGCCCATTCTTCTAAGTGAAATATCACAAGAATGGAAAAACAAACACCAAATGTACTCACCATTAAATTTGTACTAATTGATCAATACTTATGTGCATATATGGAAGTAATATTCATCCAGGATTGGGCAGGTGGGAGGGGGGAGGAAGGCATGGATAAATTCACACCTAATGGGTGCTGTGCATGCTTTCTGGGGGATGGGCATGCTTCTAGCTTTGACTTGGGCAGTGCGAAGGCAGTTTATGTGACCAAAGCGTTTGTATGTCTGCAATATTCTAAAATAAATTTAGAAAAGCAGCTGAAAATTTTTACTTTCTAATAGACCTAATTACAAGTTAATCTCTTCTTCAGAATCATTTTACTAGTGTTAAAGCTATTTGTATATACTGAGGTACTTAGAGGGTATCCCCCCTTAGAGTCTCTGTAATTTCATTTACTATACTTTTCATTCACTCTAAAGTTCTCAAAGTTGCATTAGTGGATGGAAAGAGTTAATTACCTACCAAGGAGGGATATTGATAAAGGAAAGATTCTAACTTATTATATGAAATTCTCTCTAATCTGTGGTTTGTAGTATTATGGATCATCCATTCACAATATCATTTGTCAACATGCTATTATAATAGAGAGACATGGTAATACATCATACTTTCAAATTATGTCAGCGTTTTAAAGCAAAACATAAAACGTAAGTTGTTTTCCACCAACATTTATCATCTCTATCTGTTTGTGAATATTTTCTTTATGAATAATGGTTGGATATAAAGAAACTGTATAATTGTACAGGCTTGCATTTTATTTGCATATAATAATTGATAAGAATAACAATGTCTTAGATGAAATATATTAAAAAACTGTGTTTATTCATTTACTAGTCATGTTAAACATTGCTGGGAGCTCTATTTCTAACACATCTGTGAAACTAATCAACAGCCTCAAGGCTAATGCAGCTAGTACACGATGTCTTCCCCACTGAAAAGTGGCAAACTCTCTTGTGTTAATGATTAAAAATGTTTTCTCACTTCTTCTGTGTAGGAATAATCTTGAAGTCTTGAAAGTTAATAGCCACTTCATTTGGAAAGCAGGATGAAATGAACACCTAGACAGTATTCCTTGTTATTTTTGGAGCTGCTGTATAAATACTTATTAGGGAATAGTAATCCCAAACCATAACAAGAAAAATACAAAAGATATAGTTCATGCATTTCTAATTTTAAAACACACCCTATCAGTGCCTAAATATAGAACCAACACAGATTACATACTGGAAAAGAATATTAATGAAAGAAAATATTTTTCAAATACTAATTGCTTCAAGCTTTTAGCTCAGTTGGAAAGAATGGGGTGTTAATGAGCTTTTGATCCCCGTAAGGGTAAATTAAATTTATATGGAGAAATCTCTGATCCCTAGCCACAGATTACACCCTGAAATCTCAGCTGGTGATCCAGTAAGTGCATTCAATTGATCACCATGGGGTTCAAGTGTGGGAGGTTGGATGCTTATTGTAAATTCATTACTAACAATGTAAAAATAACTTGAAAAAAATTTCCTACGCACAGTGGGTAAGTCATATCATTTTCATATACAAAAGAATAAGTTGGGGAAAAAAAGATGTTTAGAAAAACACAGCAATCAAGGTAACTTAAACTTTGCCTCTGGGAAAGCACAACAAAAATTAGTTATGACGTCAGATTAATAGCGTATTTAGAACTCCTACAAATACATTCATTTTAAATTTGAAAAAATGTCAAATTACCTCTAATAATAAATATCAAATGGCAATTATAAACCCAACTTGGAATTTATAGATCTGCATGTGCAAACAAAACAGTTATTTTTTAAATGCTGTTTACAATGTAGATACATAATGATCCATGCTGAGAATATGAGATTTCTTCATTGAACACAATTAAAACTTCAAACATATATAAAGGAAAGAAATGAAAAATAAGCAGACAATATGGGGTGAATTAATTTCAATATGAGTTTTGATCCTCAAAATTAGTGAGTACTCAAAATTAGTGAGTATTATGTTGATATCATACCAAAATGCCATTCAAATTATGAGTCCTGCTTTTTTTTCCTATAATGATCTGTGTTCTTTTTAGGCATATAATGGTTTTCATCTCAGCTGAATAGTCTTTTATTTACTCTATAAGAATATGCTCACATATTAAATTAGGAAGCCTAATAGCTTCTAAATTTTACTCATGATGGATAAAGTAAAGGTCTTGATTAAGCAAATACAGAGCTGTAGTTTATAGTTCCTCAATTTTCAGAAAACAGATTCAAAAAGTTATGTAGCATGTCCCCACATTTTCAGCTATTAGGTAGAGGTGGCATTCAATCAACCACTGGCCAAAGTGAAAACCCCCTTTCTTCCTAGCACACCTCTCTGCTTCCCACGTTTCCTCTTCTCTCCCTAAAGTTACAGCAAACAGTTACCCATGTGGGTTCTTTCTGAGGTAGAAAGATCTAAATAGAATCCCATCTTCATCACTTGTCAGCTATGTCACTTGGAAGACGTTACTTATTTCGCTCCCTTTCCTTAACTAAAAAATAGACGTGGTAATGATGGTTATCTCACAGAGTTGTTGGGAGTATTAAAATTACATCGTACCTGTAAATATTTAGCACAGAGGCTACCACATATTAAGGACATTAAAATGCTAGCGGTAACTATCAACAGCTGTGTGAGTTTAGGAAAATCATTTTACCTCTCTCTAGACTTTGAGGTCCTCATTAATAAACCACATTAGTGCAACATTCTCTTCCATAAGCCTTTTTTTTTTTTTTGGCTGTAAAAATAGTATGAGGCAATAATGTCATTATAATCAAGTAAATTAACATTTTAACAATTCACTATGGAATTGTATATAGTACATAATAATCTGTTTTATATCCCCAACTAAACCTGTTCTTAGATTTCAAAATGAAAAAAGCATTGGAGAGCAAATCAGCTTAGCTATTTCTGTAAGTTTTATATAATATTAACATATTCTATAAGAGAAATAATCAGACACTACTGTGCAATTATTTTAAAGTCTATGTGTGATTAATAGGGTTGATATGTACTAGAGAGATAGAAGCCCTATTCCTAACCTAGAGGTTCACAGAACATTTGATGGAAAAAACATACATAATACATAGAACATTATAACTATGATTAATCAGAAAATTGATGGTATTAATTATTTAACATATAAAATCTTTGCCTTGTGACCACTCTGCTTCAGCAACATTGCAAAGATGCTTTTCTAGAAGATATTGGACCATCTCCTATCCTAAGGCCTTTGAATGTGGAATTCTCTTCCTGATCATGTCTTATTCCCTTATTTTCTTAAGTCTTTCCTGAAAATAAAGTTTTGAAAGTCTGATCACCATACTTAAAATGTAAACTCCTTCCCCAGCGAGGCACTTCCTTTCCTTATGAACATCTTAACCTCTTTTAAAACCTTTTTTTTTTTTAAATCTGTAGCCCTTGTCACTATTTAATATACCATGTATTTTATTTTTTATTATACTTATCTGTTCTTTCCTTCCCTTGGAAAGCAATTTATTTAAATAATTTTTTTCTTTTTTAAATTTCCAATGTTTAGAACATAGCCTAGCCTAGTATAGACACTCAGTCAATATATTAAAAGAGTAAATAAAATATCTCTGAAATTTTGCAAAAAAAGGATAATTATCACTAATCAGTGTTACTAGATGGCTGTGGTATAAAAGTGGAAGAAAAAGATGTTTCACTCCATGTACTTCTTTCTACCTTTTGCATGAACACATTAAATTACATGCATTCATGTTCAAAAGTAAATATTTTAAAGAGAAAGGATGTCTCATAAAAACTCTAAATCTTAGATATAATGGAGAGAAATTAGTTGGCTGACCCCATGTTAATCTTCCATCTGTCTTCTTTAAATGGTTACTAGATTTTCCAAGTGTTTATTATACGAGTAATTTTGTTTCCTTCATTTTTATAGTCTTTGTCTTTTTGTGGATGACTGTTACTCAATGGTAAATATGAAGAAAACTATTTATTTTAACTCTTTTGGGTCCTTGAAAAAAAAAAACCACTTTTTGTGCAATTCTATATATGTGTTTTGATGGATTTTTTGACATAAACATGTTCAGTTTTTATTCCCCAAGTGAGTTGGGAAAATGAGCTTTTCCTCACACCTCCATTTTTTCCCTAAGATAAGTTCTCTCTTATACCAAGAAAACATCTCTTTCAATTATATCCAGGCCACAAGATACAAGAAATATCAAGTTCGTGTCAAATGTATCAAAAGTATTGTAGTGGGATTTTAAAAGTCTTTTCCCACCCGAATCGCTCTGAAGTGGCACAGTTCAGTTGTGCAATTGCTACTTGCCACATGCAGCTATTTAAATTAAAATAAAATAAAAAAAAAAAACATTCAATTCTCAGTTGCACTAGCCACATCCCAAGTACTCAGTAGTCACATGTACTACTGACTACCATGTTGGACAGCATAGATAGAGAACATTTTCATCAACACAGCACTGCACAAATATTTTTTCTGCCCTACCTGAAGCTAAGGCAAAAATGGAGAGCAAAATTCCAGAAAATATAAGTACAGGTACATAAATAGATATTGGTACTGGCTTTTTCAAGGTATGAAGAATTTATTTTAACCTTGTCCTAGCCATTCGTTTGTCAAATATTAGAAAATAAGAAGCTTATAACAGTATCCAGTAGAGTGCTTGCACATAGCACTTCCTAGGTTTTCAATAAACATATGCTGAAAGAATTAACTCATCATTATTTGACTGCTTATCATGTGCAAGATGCAAGAATCATTGCAAGACTTTTGCAAGAAAACACACCCCTCCACATTCCCCCAGAAATTAATATTTTACAGCAATTATTTTACTCTATATTTTTGAGTCATGTTAAATAAAATTCATAGGATGCCATTGCTTAGGACTGAGCTCCTGCACTAGGCCCCAGCAGACCAAATGAAACAGAAAAACCACTTAAACTTTAAGAAAGTAGGAAAATTCCCAGAAAGACCGGTTTTTCCTGAAAGCAGGAGATTCACAGCAACCAATTGGAAAGGGCCCAGTCAACCTGAGCTTATATGAAAAAAGTCCCCTTTGCTTTAACCTTTACAAGAAAAATAACTTGAAGTAACCTGATGTTATTCAATCTGCTCTTTTTATTATTCTGCTTTTTTGTTCCTACCTTACAAAAACCAACTGTTCTGCTATATTCAACAACTTTATTGAGATATTATTTGATTCATGAATTGCAAATGAAGGTTATTAGATCATTTAACTAAATTTGTCATAATTTTGTCTTTTAATAGTCATCACTTGGGAAAAATATTGAATCAGAATTACTTCGCTCAATTTTATTACCTAACTACTTAAAATGAAGAGAATTCTACCATGTTGGTTTTAATTTAAGGCTCATGAACATGGGCAGACTAAAATATTTCTGATCATACCAAGTTCTTTTACTTTGTCATATATTAAAGTCTTCCTAGAAGGCTCCTTACCCACCCCAATTCCTCTCAGATATTTCACTCCTATTCCTCTTTAAGAGTTTAGATCAACTGTCATCCTCTTGGGTAAACAAGCATTTCATGGCTTTATAGGCTCAAAGTGACCCATGTAAAATTATGTCACTTCATTGTGTACTTTGCCTGTATATTTGAGTTTGTATTTAAATTATTTATTTTTGTTACTTGACAAAAAGTCTATCTTTTTCACTAGAAAATGAGCTTCAAGAAGGCTTGGGTATGGCTGTTTTTGTTTACCATTATATCGCCAATACTTTGTAGAAGGTGCATTCTTAGCAATCCAAAAAAGAAATGCATGGTACCCATGCTCCTTCATAAGAGTCATCTCTTTCCACACTCCTGGTTTGTGAAATGTACTTAGGGTATAGTAATAGTTTAAGCATGTGTGCGGGGAAAGAGACTAATTCTGGATCATTGCCTTAAATGTTCCCTTCTCACAGCAGATTTCAACTTCCTCCTGTTTAAAGAATGATGCCACACTGTCAACATGGTATAGTGGAAAGTATAAAAATGTAGGAGTCAGAACACTTCTGTTCCCCCTTATGTTATTTACCTGCTGCGTGACCCTAGGAACTGAGCTGCTGTTTCCTAATCTGCGAAATGGGAATGGAGCCACCTGTCCTACTTCACTCACGCTTAAACAGCTTGTGTACGGGCCATATGATATCATCATGTGAAATATTTTTTGATATCCAAATTATTATTCAGAGCTAGGGAAGACATTTAAGCTTCAGAGTGGTATGGTGCTTATGTTTTCCTCACTCTGTCAAATTTAATTTTTTCCATTTCAGTGACTTTCTTTTTGTCTGTCTTCAAATATGTAAAACTCTCTCTCTCCTCTCCTGCTGTATTTGGTTCTCCATCTGTCTATCATCCCACTATTGTTCTCTTTTTTACTGCCTTCTTTGCTCATCAGGTAATTTATCTGCAAAACCCCATAGTCTGGCCCTGGCCCTATCACTTTATCAAATACATTCTCAAGTGACCTTCTTTATGTCATACACTATGGCCATGGTACCATGTTGGTACTTACTAATGCTGATGTCATACATTCAGCAGTTTCTCCCAGTTGCTGAACATATAAAAACAGTGCTTATATGGGTAGTGTATGGTCTTATCTCAGTATTGTTTTGGAGGAATTTTTAGGTTTCTACTTAAAATCCACATTAAAATAATTAGATAGTTCTTCTCGGTATAAAATGAGGCATACTGATGTTTGGCAACAAATTATGAAGTAAATGACTAGTGCATGTTGGGATAGCTCTGTGTCACCAGAATGATTTAAGTCAATTGCTTGCCTTTTTTTTGTTTGTAATAGGAAAACACCCATTACCACCACCACCAGCAACAACGAAAACTGACCAAGACTTAATGATTAAAATCAATATAAAATCAGTATCACCTATTTCCCGTCAGAGCAGACTTGCCTCTCTTATAAAAGTGGTGCTAAATATAATGTGATATATATTCAGTTGATGAATTTATGTTATATGCATTCAATTGAAAAACAAATATGTATGTGTATAGGTATACATTTTTCCCCTTAGACATGGACTGTGTGTGTGTGTATATGGGTGTGTAGGTAACTAACTATACTTCTACCTTTGTGATCTTTAAGCAAATTAGTCATTCATTAAAAACAATATTTATTGACCTCCTGCTGTATACCTGTTATTGTTCAAAATGTTTATATCCACTGATAAACTAAAAGGCACAAATCTACCTTCTTAGAGCTTATCTGTTTAGATAAATACTAGAAAAGGAAATAAATAGGTAGAATTTAAGCATAAATGTTCATATGAAAATTCATGGCAGTTGCTATGAAAAATACAGACAAAATGTAATGATAGAAAATATCTTGGGTTAGGGACTTATGAGAGTCACATTAAGTGAGGAACTGATAAGGAGGCTCTTGGAGTCAGCCGGACGTGGATGGTGGTGGCATGAGACAGAATGAGGGCGGGAAAAATGGGCCTGACTGATCTACTGAGTTAGGAAGAAGTTAGTTAGGAAGAAGAAACAATGGGTCTTGCAGAAGGAATAGAAATATGGGGTAGAGGAAAGGTAAGAATTAAGGATAGACATTTCTCAAAAGAATACATTCAAATAACCAACAGGTATAAGAAAAAATGTTCAACATCCCTAATTTCAGGGACATGCAAATTAAAACCACAATGAGATGAAGAGTCAAATAAGTCTGCAAAGTGATCAGGGATTTGTTTACATGAAAACAATTCATGTATTTAACAACAACAACAACAACAAAGGTCTATTTGAATGGTTGAAACAAATGTCAGACTGTCATGGGATCTGTGTAAATGCTGAATGCAAAACAAAAACAAAACAAAACAAAAAATTATGTGCACAAATTACAGGTCTGTGAGAAGGTTGTGAAGAGCAAAAAATTGATACATATCATCAGTGATTATCCTTAGATGCTCTAATTAGAATCTAGTCCTTAATTTCTATTTCTAAAATACTCTATAGATGTTGCTTAACATGGCATGAATTAAAGATCTTTAATAAAATGTTTTTTGAAGGTGATGCGATTTCACATATTTCTACTCCAAGAATGGCACAAGATAATTAGGATAATTTTGGGTGGGAAATATTTCAGCAATTATATATTTCATAGGGAAATATTTCCGCAATATTAAAAGATCCTCATGGGGAGAAAATAAATGTGGTTAATTATTTTCCAATTAGCTTGAAGTATTTTCATGGGAAAAACAATGTATATGGGTAAAATAATTCATCTATTGGGAGGTTCCAGATATCAATCACAAAAGTGAAACATTTCATAGTTTACTTATATAACCAAGCTAATCAGCACAATTTTTCCTCAAAAAAAAAAAAAAAAGCAAAACTATAGACCTTAAGCATCTTAATCTATTAAAAGGAATTTTTGTTTGTTTTTGTTTTTCTTTGATCTTCAATATTAGAAAATATGTTTTACCACACAATTTCTTCCTTGGTAAACAGTATAGAATATCAGGACTAATTTTTGATAGGACAGGAAAAAAAAGATTAAATTATTTTTAATATCCAAATGGTGTTCGTCACTCTTACATGTTTAAATTCTTTCTGTTGTAATTCAGCCTATTTCTTTTTCTCATAACATAGTTAAAAGTATCTTTGCCAGTCATCAAACCCATGGTTAAAGACTTAGGCAGAATAGCTTTTGCTGCATTTCAGATCTTCAAAGCAGGGCCTCAGTCTCTTTTGAAATGCATATTAATTAGATAGACGAAACTGTGGTACTTTAAAAAGTTCTAAGAATCTTTATTCTCAAATTTTGATTCCTTCACCACCTCTTCCATGCTACTCCAAAAAAATTAAAACTTATAAATTTTCCTACCATAATTATAAGGCAGAGAATTGTTTCACTCCATATTAGAAGAGACTTCCAGAAGGCAGGCATGTTATCTTTGCTATTTAGCCCCCAAAAGTCAATTTCTTCGGAATGTGGAAATCCTGGAAAGGTATCTCAATCACACCTATTAGTGACAGTCTTTCTGTTCTATGAAATAAATAAAATCTGTTCCTTAACATATTTATAGACTCTTATATTGCCTTCCTAGTAAAGACCACTTTTTTTTCCTGTTGTTTCCTTTTTCATGACTGATCTTTATTATTTTTCAGATTTCCCTGTATTCTTTTAGTCTGATATGCAGACTAAATGTTTAGTTAAACCAGAATCTTGACGGGTCAGATCCAGCCATCAGCATTTTTGAAAATTTCCCAAGTAATTCTATTATGGGCACATCTGGTTAAGGTCATTGTTGATGACTGTAACCTCTTTACATAGTATTTATAATCTCTCTACTCTGTATCATGTAGAAATATATCTTCACAACAAACATCAAAGATGAGATATTATTAAACAGATTTTGCTAATGAAGAAATGAAATTTGGAAGTTAAGTGCTTGCAAAAACCACCAAATAGTGGTTGAACAGAGCCCAGACCCAATCCTAGCTCTGGCTCTCAAGCCTGTGCTCTCTTCGCCCTCCCAGCGGCTTCATGGCAGGAACATGGACCTATTTGTATGTCCTCTTATCTTAAAAGTTTAGGTTTTCTCAGCTCTCAATGTCTTGTGAACTTTATAACCCTACACTCCATCACAGCTTCCCACTCATTTACTTTTCCGAATTCAACACCCTATCGCTATCTCCAAAACCTCCTACTTCTTAAACTAAGTGAAGTACACTCATGTAACAACTTGTACTTACTTTAAACTTATCATTTTATTATAAAAATATTGATCGACTTCTCTGTCTACCTCAGCTAACTGAGATTCTTAAGGATGTAAATGGGTTATATTTGTGTCTGCATCTCCAGGGAATAATAGTCAATAGATACTTCTCAAATGTACTGCAGTTTGGCAAAACCACTGTCTCAGATTTATGGGTAGAGTCATTCAAAAACTTTTGATTTCTTAAGCATTGTTCTTTTATGAATCCATGTGCTTTAAAATTATCTAACTATAATGAGGGTTCAGAAGTGTGTGTGTGTGTGTGTGTGTGTGTGTGTTTGCATTCATTTTATCCGTTCAACATTTTCTGAGCTTCCAAAACATGTCATAATCACTAGATTTGGCTAGATCATAAGGATTAAAAGCATGGTCCTGATTCTATTAGCTAGATTTTTGCTGTCCAGGAGCGCAGAATTGGGCCACTGAGGGAGATCTGTGACCCATTTCACTGCAGGCAGCGTATTCAGAGCCCTCCGTTCTAACAGACATTCTGCCAGCACAGGTATCCATGTACCATGGTTCCATAGAGCTTTGTTTATAGTTATTTTGCTAAACACATTTCCATAAAGGTTTGCTCTTAATGGATCAAACAATTTCATGCAAACAGGCACTCTGAAAGCTTTGCTGATATACCTTAACTTGTAAACATTCATCTTCCTGCCCATTTTTTTTCCAGCCCTTTGTGAGGCTGGTACTACTAACCCCTTTCAAACAGTGTCAGATTGCATATTGACTCTGCGATGCACAATCAAAGCAGTTTACATACTAAATCAACACATTTGCTTTCCCTTTTAGTCTGATGTTCTACCACTGGAACCCAAGTCTCTAGAGATGAGGTATATTCTATTTATCCTTCTCACTTGATTTGGGTGATGGGCAATATGTAAGATTCAAACCCTTGCTTGCCAGCGCAGCTTCTAGAATGCCTCTCACATTAAATTATCAGGTAAAACCAATAGCTTTCTATCCTCAAGAAGTAACTATTTGAACCTTAACATATAGCTTGCAGGCCACTCAAGCAAGTCATTATATAGTAGATTTCACTCAAATGAAATTGCTTCCAAAACTCAAGTTGCTAGTTAGCAGATATAATACTCAGCATCCCTCAAGAATATGCTTCAATCAAAACAATGTTAAAAATGAGCAAAGTAAATGAAGATATATTTTATCATAGGGCAGTTTCAAATGAATTGAGCTACTGCTCACCACACAATTCATGATACTGATGCCTTAGCTATTGATTTCCTAATCACTGTCGTTGTAAGAAGGCATTTTGTTTTTTTTTCCCTATGTCATAAATCCGACTTTAAACAGAGTAAAAAAGCTTTTAGCAAGAAAATTTTACATCTGTTTATGTCTGAAATTAAAACCACCAGAATTGAAAGGAAGAAAAAATAACCAAGGGGGTTTTCAAAAATTTAAAACTCCATCATGCATAAATGGAGCTCATCAAAGAAAGTAATTTCCCTGCAGAAAACACTCCATCTTTTGTTTTATGCAAGTTATCAACATGAATATTTTATTCTCAATGAAACTGCCTTTTCCCCTTTGTGTTTCATAGTTTTCACATGGTGTCTCGAATAAATAGGCCGCCTTCCTTCCATCCCACTCCATTATTCAGGTCAGTTGCAATAAAATATTTTCTTTGCCTGGTGTAAGTAGTAATTATAGAGTCAGCTTCACTAATTCAATATTTTTCATTCTTGGTCCTGCTATGTTTTAGAGTCTAGAAACACTAACCACTTGAATTTTTATACAGTAAACACAAAATAAATTTTTTCCAGGTTAGAGTATGTTATCTAGGGTACCTATCAAATTGGAAATTATATCTTAGTTTAGTTTTATTCTTGATACAAGTTATGTCATAAAGCTTCCATAGAATAACAACTCTGGTTGTGCAATTTACTATAGCCAGTCCAATCAGCCTCAATGGATGTTACAATCATTGCATCTCATTTGCCTGGTACTGCCCTTTAATGGGTGGTTCTTCTGCCTCTTCACGTACTGGCTTACAATTCAAGTCTCTTGCTGTATCTTCTTGCTCTGACTATACTTTGGATAATTGCATTGGGGTGTATAGAGCATCAAAGAAGATTATTTGTAGATATATCAAAATAATATTGTTATTTATATTAAAGCTTTTAATAAGAATTAAAATATACTGATAAATATTGGTTTGAAAGCTAAAGCAAATATAGCCATTTTTCCTATCTTCTATGATTCTAAGGGATAGAATTAAAAAAAAATCAATTGTATTCCAGTCTGCAAATATATTTATATTCTTAAGCTTTTGAATAGTAACAGATTCACTTGTATATTTTCAGATATTTGGCTACATAAGAAGTTGTTGGTTAAGTTTAAATTCCTGTAGCTCAACTTAGAAATAATCTTGTAAAAGTTTCAAGTTCTCAAGCCCTTATAATTTATAAGCTGGAATGTTTTCCACATTGGTGATAATTACCTTATACACCAGACCACAGCATTCAAATCCTCACACAACTATTTAACATCTCGCTTGCATAGCCGAAGAGGGCATTCATAATTCATTTGATATTTTTAAAATTACTCTGATTATAGTGGATGCTGATAGGACTCAAGCTGAATATTTGGAAAATGATTCTTTTCAAAGGAGTACAATGAAAATGGAAAGCACTATGCATTCTTCAACTTCCACATAACTTTATATATCTTTTATCTTACAACCATCTTAAAAGCAAAAAAAATGAAACATTGAAAAATAGTAAGTAGGCAAACATCGATCATATTTGATCTTGCTAGATTAGCTCGCTATTAAGTACAACCCTATAAATAGGGCAAATAGTCAGTGATCATAAACTATGTCAAGGCTGAGTTTTTGACAAATATGATTTTTAGCTTCCTTCAGTCTCTGGTTTCAGTCTAGCATTGCCCTTTAAAAATGCAACCATAAATCAGTAGCATTCCCTGCACCATAATGTAAAAAATGACAAAAACTACAGCATAACTCACATAAATAGAATGTTATGCTAATACTCAAACTCTCACTCAAAGCAATAGAATTTAATTTTGAAACAGGGCAGTCACTCATCCTTTCCATTAAGCACATTTCAAAAAAATAAATAAAGTGATTAAACCACATTGTCCCTATTTTATCCTAATGACCTGCCATTGTAAATATTTCTCACCACCTTTTATCTGTATCTTTCAAAATATAAATATAACAGCAGCTAATGTGAAGAAATATAAGTAACTAGATTTTTTCTTAATATTTATTTATAGGCCTATTCAATAAATTATAAACCCCTACCTTTATTCAGTCTTTAGATGTAAGTTGTCAAGTGGAGACATTTCAATTTAATTTTTCTTAGCAACATCAACCTTGTGGTTTTCCTTTAAGGATAAGAACAGTGATTTATTAAAATGTTTAAAAATGAATGAAAATTATCATTTAAGAGCATTATAAAATTTGCTTTGGACACTTCACAGTAGTTATAAGGTGTATCATGTCTAATAAGTTTTACTAGGAGAAATGGTTTTGAATGCTAAGGTGTTCTCAACAAGAAATGAAAACATCCTAAACCTATGGGAGTAATGGTATTTCTTATGAACACTGTTTCATTAGGATGATTTAAATTTCAGCAAATACATTTTTAATGATACCATTTGATCAGACATAAGAGGTTATAAACATCATCTAATAAAATTATCTTAATTCTTAGTTGGGCTACTAAGAAGTACTCATTCAAGTTTGACTACTAATAAAGTACTCAAGCATAATGTGTTCATCAAACTAAATGCAGGTAAAACGTTTTTATTCAGAAATCTTCATGGCTGTTTGTGGACATATATATTTATTGGATTCCAAACAGATGGCATCCAGATGTGGGAAAACTGCGGCCTGGGGGCCACACGTGGCCTTCTGGGTACTTGAGTGTGGCCTTTTGACTGAATCCAAATTTTACAGAACAAAAGAATTTGTTCTGTGAAGTTTAGATTCCTTTGAGGAGCCACACTTGGGGATCTGGAAGGCCACATGTAGCCTTGAGGCCACCAGTTCTCCAGCCCTGGATGACCAAGTGTTTCAAGAAGATTTTTGTTTGGGAAGCTCAAAATTAAGTTCAGATGTAGTAATTAGCTTGTTATTTGCTATGTAGCCATAGCTCCTTACTATTTTACTATAGTAACATATTCACTTTAGTACTGATATCTCTTATGAATTTTTCAAATGTTTCACAAAATATGAATATTTTTCTTATAGAAGTTTAAGTGTATCCCCCAAAACAATGTTAGAATATTAATAAAATTTGGACTATGTTTCTTCCAACGCAATAGTACGACGCATATAGAAGTGATATAATTGTTAAAATGATTCAGGCCAAAACACATAAACACTTTCCTGTAAAATATTCAGATAAGAATCATGTAAGATTTGAATTTTTTTTTTCAGCTCATTATAGGGGTACAAAATTTCAGGTTATATATATTGCCCATGCCTCCCCATCCCCCCAAGTCTGAGCTTCAAGTGTGTCCATTCCCTAGACAGTGCACATCGCACTCATCATGTAGGTATGCACCCATCCTCTCCCCCATCCCCATCCCCCCCAGTCAGAACTTCAAGCGTGTCCATTCCCCAGGTAGTGCGCATGGCACTCATCAAGTAGGTATATACCCATCCCTTCCCAATTTTTTAAAAAATTGGTTCAATTATATATTTACTCTGATTCTATGTGGAAGGCATACAAAATACTCTAAAATAACAAGTACTCATGAAAACATAACCAATAAAAGTTATAATTAGCAAAATTTTCAACAGATAATTATAACTGATAATGTACAAAATTATATATCACTATGATCAATAGAAAGCTGTTGTTCTCTCATTAAGGGTTTACGTAATATGAGAAAATTCAAAAGGTGAGGCCGAGAAGAAGTAAAAGTGATGTAAATAATAGAATGATGACATATCAGGAGCCAAATTTAACAGTTTACATTTATATTGGTCTACCAAATGTAATGTGGATATTTACTAAGTACATGTTAACATTTAATGAATTGTTATACAACTAAAATTCCACAGGTCTAAGTATACGTCATTACTTCTTACACCAATTACTAATATCTTGCTCTTTAAGATATTTCTAAGTCTTTTGTCTTTTAGTTTAAGTGCTACATTGTTTTAATCAGGTCTCTTTTAGTCAAAGATAGGATAATCATTGGAAAGAACAGAATCCTGACTGGAGAAATAAGACCTAAAACTGTTGTCAGTGGAAATGCAGAATAAATAAATTTTGCCATTGCTAGAATAAGCTGACACTGACATTCATCTTGCATAAAAAACAGAGTGAAGAATCACTAGATTTTTATATTCAATGTGCCAGCTCTGGTAGACCCAGTATTGGACATAAGTACAAATGAATGAGCCAACTAAGTATGTAACTTTACTTTGGGGAAAATGTTCAGAAATATTCCTCGTATCTATTGCTACTAGTCACCATACCTTCCTTTTCAATGGGAATGAAATTAGTAATTTAATTTGAAGCATCCCTTTGACAGAGCCAGTAAATTGGAAGTCATTGTATCATTTACCAAGTCAGCAAACACACACACACACACACACACACACAAAGCCATTTATGTCATGGGGGAAATAAAAATAGATGATTTGTTATCATCTGGCTATCTGATGGGTTATCAGATTAATCACTGTTACCTTACAAACATGACAAACAAAACCTAGAAAGACTGAGATTCAGGATAGAAAGGAGATAGTGAAGAAGATGGTTCTCAGAAGATACCAGGACACAGATTACATAGTCAAGGAGCTAACTGTAACCTCTTTAATTCTGAAAATGATGCCACAACTAAGGAAGGGAGCTGCCATTTTAATGTGTATAACAAAAATTAATATTTCTGCACTCTGATTTTTTTAAAAAGTCTCTGGAATCTCTGCTATCATAGTCATAGACACTGATGTCAAATGAATTAATTTTCACGTGTATGTAACCTAGCTTTGAAAAGACATATACTTTGAGTAGATAGGCATACAGTATGTCATCAAAACTAATATTTTATTTTTAAGATAATATTTGATAGTATAATTTTTATACTTCTTAGATTATCAGATAGATTTAACACCAAGAGTGTCTTCCAAAATGCTTTATGATAAAAGTATTTTAAGAAAAATTCACAAATATTTGTTCTTTCTGAATTTCCTTTTGGGAAAATAGGAAGAGGACGGGCCAGGTGTGGTGGCTCACACCTGTAATCCTAGCACTCTGGGAGGCTGAGGCCGGAGGATCGTTTGAGCTCAGGAGTTCGAGACCAGCCTGAGCAAGAGCGAGACCCCGTCTCTACTAAAAATAGAAAGAAATTAGCTGAACAACTAAAAATATATAGAAAAAATTAGCCGGGCCTGGTGGTGCATGCCTGTAGTCCCAGCTACTCCGGAGGCTGAGGCAGAAGGATTGCTTGAGTCCAGGAGTTTGAGGTTGCTGTGAGCTAGGCTGATGCCACGACACTCTAGCCTAGGCAACAGAGTGAGACTCTGTCTCAGGAAAAAAAAAAAAAAAAAAAAAAACCATAGGAAGAGGACATGTAAGATTCTCTGTAGCTCAAGCCTCTGGGGCTACACTGTATGGAATTAAAAAGAAAAAAGGGAATCAGACAGTAGTAATGAAAGATATAGTCAGAGTAGGAAAGTACTGAAAAAGTAGGGGAAGTTCTGAGGCATAACGACAAGGGCATCCACCAGGACCAGTTTCAAAGGTGCACAACCTGTGCCTCTACGCAAGGCCTCACACTTAGAAGGGCCCCACACTTAGTTCTACTGCCACCATCTTGAAATTACTATTAATAATAATTAGTGAACAAGGGGTCTATATTTTCATTTTTCACTCAGCCCCAGTCCTGTAATCAGCTGAAGTAAAATGCAGTTCCTCAGTAAATAGAATAAGTAAGTTGGAGAAGTCAAATTTGAAGACGAGCCTAGAAAGAGCTCCAGATACCACAGTAGGAAGCCTTCTAGAAAAGGAAGAAGACTATCTAGATAACAAAAAGCAAAAGCAGAGAAGGTGGATTGGTTCATGATCTTTGCTGAAAATGGTTGTTCTGAAGATTAAAATTTTAGGTAAAGTACCAGGATTAATGGGTAGGAATATGGATAGAATCTATGAATAGGAAATGTGTAGGTGAGGAAATGATTATTGGTATTCCTCAAAGCTTTTTAAGAGAGATTCATAAAGAAGTGTCATTTTAAGAAATGATAAGTGCAAGACTTTTCAGTTGCTACAAAGTAATACTAATTAACAGAACCACACCATTTCAATCAGTCAATAATTTGTTTTATCAATTATAAAGAAAGTACATATAATTATTTGATAGGTTTTTGACCTTGAAAATCGAATATAGAGCTCCTAACAGTTAAAATCTACTTTAAAATTTCAAGCGGAGTCTTGAGGCAGTGTCTCTAGTTTTCTGTGACTCTGTGCAAACCAAGCATGAATACAAAATATTACTCAATTCCTTGCAAGCAGAATTCTTATATAGATTCGATATTCATATATTTTTTATTTCTGATAAGCTTTATAAAATCCTATAGAGCTGTGGTCGCCAACCCCTAGGCTGCAGCCTGGTACCAGCCCATGGAAAAATTGTCTTCCATGAAACTGGTCCTTGGGGCCAAAAATGTTGGGGACCACTGCAGAAGACCATACCATAAAATGATAGTGCTTGTAGCATCTCCCATTTTCACAAAAACATTTCTATATGAGTCTCTCTACTTTGAAAACCACCCCTATTAACTTGGATTTATGGGAAACAGAAAGAAGATTAATACATGGCAAAATTATTTTTATGAACAATTTTTGTCTTAAAATTACTCACTCCTTTAGTTGAAACGAACACTCTGTCATGTATCGGAATATTTTGGAAATGAAAATGTCATAGTTTTATTCTAAACAATGGCTCAACTGACCTGACAATAAGGCAAAGTGCCAATATAATAGAGTCCAATATATTTTTATTAGAAAAGAAATTTTATTTACAAATACACAGTGTTCAGGCTAAACCTCCAGTTTAAAATAATAAAGCCTTAAGGGAAAAAAGGGGTAGCATAAGAAATTACCCTGCATGCTAGGTCTGAGAATTCACCTATATGCATGAATGTATTTGTTAGCTGTCAAATATAAAAATCCTACAGAAAATGTAACATCTCCTATTGTGCTTAATCCTTGCCCAAAATAAAAATATAAGGCCTGGTTTGCTGAGTAGTAAAAAGAAGACAAGAATCCTAGTAATCCTTTGTTCATTTCTCTAACAAAAGTACAATTACTAATGGCAAATTTATTAATTTTTTTTTCTCACTAAAAAGGTTGTTTTCTGGATGGATGAGTGGATGGATGGATGAATGGATGGATGGATAGATTGTTGGAGCAAGGAGCCTCCTTGAAAGGCACAGACTTTGAAGCCCAACATATAATTGAATTACACCTAGAACATTCTCAGTTATGCCTGCTTGACTTTAGTGATTTACTTATCAACTCCATGTCTCAGATTTCATATCTATAAAACAGAGTTCATAACCTCATTTTAAAGAACATTATTGCAAGAAATAAGATTACCTGGAACATAACAAATACTGAATAAAAAGAAATCTACACTAGTTTATAAAAATAAATCTACACTGGATCTGGTTATGACCAGATACCAGAACCAATACCTGAAATGAAATTTTATAAGAGAGAAACAAATGAGGGCATTAAAAAAGCTAGAATAAATTCCAATTCTATACATGGAGAAATATAAAAATGAGTAGAATACTAAAGAAAAATAGTCTGATTTTGTGTGCCATTTGAACTAAACTAAAGTAAGTGAAAACTGGTATAGTCAATTCTACATGATGCTACTTAGATAAATTATCAGAAAGAACTATGATGGCTAGAGCTTGTGTCCACTTCTGCATGCAAAATTAGAGCAATCCCTTCCTTTATCTCTATCATAAGAATATTATGATAAAACAAAATAATACATACTGGAAAGTACTTCGAGCTGTTTGAAAAGTTTGATACATGTGTTTGTGTATAAGTTCTTCTTCCTCCTCAGGGACTGTGATATTATTTTGATTATATCTTCAAGTGGTGTTCCAAGACAGGCTCTCTTGGCCACTTTACCATCACTCTAATAGCTGTGTTGTTGAAAATTACTTCTTATATTTGGCTCTCTAGCAGTAATGATTGAATAGCTCACATCATTCAGAATCATGAATTTCAATATTTTATTTTGGACTCTATCCATGTGCAGGAACTTAAATGAGTGGCACCAAAAGCATCTTTATTTATATACTGTAATAAATTGCTTTATCCAGTAAGGTCAAATTGCTCTCCTTGTGGCATTATCTTGAATATACTTAAAAAAAAATTTAAATCATGGATAAATTCTTTTTTCTTTCCTCCGTTTATCTGATTAAGGTCACATTTTATTTAAAAATCATATTTTGCAAGTTCTATAAAACGTCTGACTATGTCAAATTCAGATTTTACCAAAGTCCAAAGAGCCCTATTATCATCATGGAAGCATAGTATATTACTGATTATTTAAAAGATAATGATTTAATTCAGACAAGACACAGTATAAAACGATATGCACCTTCTAAATATTAAAATCCCCAAACCGTCTCCTTTCCTCTTGATTTGGACTAAGACCAGAAATTTTCTTTTTAAAGTATTAAAACTCTGAGGTGCTTTGCAATGGAGTATATAAAAATATCAGTTTCTCAAATATAGAAAAAATAATTCATATGATTGCAAATACTAGCAATATTTCTTTTATTACAGCCTTGATAATCAGATCATTGTCTCAATAGAATTGCAATGGCATCCTTTTTTGCACTGTTTTTGCTGCAGAAAATAGTATCCAGAGAAATCCCCTGATATCATTTGCCATCATCTTGACATATTGCTATTTCTACAGGTAGAAATATTTGCATCATTGACATATACCTCCGTAGACTGGCTGGCTTATTTCATTTGACATTGTAATATCATGTCTATGGATTTACATTATAAAAATCTCATGAGAATGTCAATGACACAAAATCCCATTACAGAGGAGGGGAATTAGTGACTTTATAAAAACATTGTGAAAAATGCCTAGAATACTTCATTTCTGGGAGCTTTGCTTCATTAAAATGGAAAGACTATATAATTATTTGAATTAATTTCTATATAGCTTTCTTTTAAAAACATTATTACTATAAAATACAAACATAAAAGAAACTGGCAATATGTGTTGAATAAAAAAATTGGGTATTTTTTGTTTTGCTCTGTTAATTTATTTCACTATTTTAATGGCAATGCTACTTAAGTCAAAAAAAAGGGACAGAGGAAGGCCTCATTCACTTGTCATTTATTGCTCCAGCATACAACTCCACAGCACAAGTACAAAAGAATCTGGAAGGGATTAAGTCAGAATATTGAAAACGTAAGCCAAATACTATTTCTGTTACTAACAAATTACAATTCAGTAGGTTGATTTAAAAGCCGTCTGAGTATAAAACTCAAGTACGTCAAATTTCACAGTAGATAAAAGGACCCTTTTCTTTTATTTATATTTTTATCTTACTTTATTTTAATTTCATTTTGAAGTATGACATCCTGTTTCATCCCTTGGCTACACCATGGGACAAGTTATTTAGTGACAGCTACAGGAATAGCCTGCACTGCATTTACTCTCATTCACAGCATGAAGGAAAATGAGTTGGATGCTTTTCAGTTGACAGGGCAGAACTATGAATCTTTCAGATGTTCCCAATTTTGTATGCTGCTAGCCAAATCACTTTTATTCCCCTTACTGATATGGATATTAATGTGTAAGTTTCCCTAGAGTCTCTTGCTTTTATGCAAAAGAAGGCTGGGTGTTTTGTATAAAAGGGACCCTATATTAGCTTCCTTTCTGAATTTATGGAGTTTAGGAGCACCACACAATCATTTATAGCAACACTGACAGCGACACAATGTGAGTTACTACTTACCTCCTTGGTGATTTAAAATCACCTACTGGAGACTATTGTTGATATTAGCTCAGTTATTTTATTCGATGTATTAGTTATAAAATATATATATCATAAGATAAAAATCTTCTATAAATTACTAATATTCCTAATCTTTAAAAAAATTGGAAAACTTGCATTCAAAGACAAGTTTAGTTCTCAGTAGTTAAATGATAGACATGCTATTTTGATAACAAATCATTGTTATTTTGGTCCTCCAAGTGGAAATAGAATAGCTTTTGTAGTCAGGCAGAAATGACATGGAATCATAGTCCTCTGTTAGCTGGGAGATGTCAAACAAGGTAAAGAATAGAATCAAATTTCAGGATAACTTTAAGGCTGCAATGAAATAGTATCTATACAATTGTGATTGTTAATTTTATATGTCAACTTGACTGTGCCATGAGATGCCCATACAGCTGGTTGAACATTATTTCTGGGTGTGTCTGTGAGGGTGTTTCCAGAAGAAATTAGCATCTGAATTGGTGGACTGGTGGACATCATCCAGTCTGGTGAGGATCTGGATAGAACAAAAAGATGGAAGAAGGTTGGATTCATCCTTCACTTTATTGCTTGAAGTGGGACATCAATCTTCTCCTGGTTCTCAGGCTTTTAGGCCCAGACTAGACTCTACACCATTGGCTCTCTGGTTCTTAGGTCTTCAAACTTCACCACTGGCTTTACTGGATCTCCAGCTTGAAGATGGCAGATCATGAGACTTAACCTCCACAATCACCAATCACATGAGCCAATATAATGTGTGTATATGTGTGTGTGTATATATGTGTGTGTATATTTCATACATATACATACATATCTATATATATATAGACATATATATGATACATACACACACATATCTTTTATTCTGTTTTTCTGGAGAACAAAACTAATACAACAGTACCTAGCAGGGGTGTACCAGACATGTACACAAGTCTCTCCATTAATGATCGTTTGGATTACTTTTCTTTACAATAGTTACAAGAAAAACACATACTCATTTTTATAACCAGCAGTTTCTTCAACAATTAAAAGTAAATAAGCCTCACACTTTTAAACATCTAGATAGCCTAGATATTATAGTCCAACTCAATTGTGACTCAGAATTTGAGTGGGATTCAAGCTGCAGGATCAACAGATGCAGAAAAACCATTCAACAGAGTCCAGCACTCTTCATGATAAAAACTCAACAAACTAGGCATAATTTAAGGAGGTAAAAGACCTCTACAGGAAGAACTATGAAAAACTGAGAAAGGAAATAGCTGAGGATGTAAACTGATGGAAAAGATACTGTACTCATGGATTGGCAGAATCAGCATTGTTAAAATGTCCATACTACCCAAAGTGATCTACAGATTCAATGCAATCACTATTAAAATACTAGCATCATTTTTCACAGATCTAAAAAAAATAATTCTACACTTAGTATGGAACCAGAGAAGACCCTGTATAGCTAAAGCAACCTTAAGCAAAAAGAATTAATTGGGAGGCATCAATTTACCAGACTTCAAGCTATACTACAAGACCATAGCAATCAAAACAGCATGGTACTGACACAAGAACAAAGACATAGACCAATGAAAGAGAACAGAGAACTCAGATATAAAACCATTCTCATAAAGCCATCTGATCCTAGGCAAAGTAGACAAAAGCATGCACGGGGAAAATAATCCATATTCAATAAATGGTGCTGGGAAAAATGGATAGCCACATGTAGAAGACTGAAACAGGATCTGCACCTCTCACCTCTCACAAAAAATCAACTCATGATTTACTAAGGCATAAAACCATAAGAATTCTAGAAGAAAATGATGGAAAAACTCTTATAGACATCAGTCTAGGCAAAGAATTTGTGAAGACACCAAAAGGAATCACAGCAATAGCAAAAATAAATAAATGAGACCTAATCAAATGAAAAAGCTTCTGCACAGCCAAGGAAACTATCATTAGAGTGAATAGACAGCCTACAGAATGGGAGGAAATATTTGCTTTCTACATATCTGATAAAGGGCTGATAACAAGACTCTATTAGAACTCAAAAAAAATTAACAAGAAAAAATCAAACAACCCCATCAATAAATGGGCAAAGGACATGAACAGAAACTTTTCAAAACATAGACTAATGGCAAAAAAATACATGAACAAATGTTCAACATCTCTAATCATCAGAGAACTGCAAATCGAAACCGCAATGAGATATTACTTAATTCTAGTGAGAATGGCTTTTATCAAAAAGTCCCAAAACAACAAATGTTGGCATGGATGCAGAGAGATAGGAACACTCATACACTGCTGGTGGGACTGCAAACTAGTACAACCTCTATGGAAAATAGCATGGAGATATCCCAAAGAACTAAAAGTAGAACTGCCATTTGATGCAGCGATCCCACTACTCGGTATTTACCCCAAAGAATAAAAGGCATTCTATAAAACAGACAACTGCACTCGAATGTTTATAGCCGCACAATTCACAATTGCAAAGATGTGGAAACAACCCAAGTGCCCATCATTACATGACTGTATTAATAAAATGTGGTATATGTATACCATGGAGTACTACTCAGCCATAAAAATAAAATAGTGAACTCATACTTCTTATATTAACCTGGGTGGAACTGGAGACCATTCTTCTAAGTGAAGTATCACAAGAATGGAAAAACAAACACCACATGTACTCAACACTACATTGGAACTAATTGATCAACACTTATGTGCATATAAGGAAATCAAGCAGTTGAGGGAGGAAGAAGGGATGGGTAAATTCACACCTAACGGGTACAATGCACACTATCTGGGAGTTGGGCACACTTATAACTTGGATTCAAGTAGTACAAAAGCAAACTATGTAATCAAAACTGTTGTACCCCCCACCATAGTATTCTGAAATAAAAAATTAAAAAAACAAACTAGCAAACTAGGCATAGAAGGAATATATCTCAGAATCATATAAATCATATATGGAAAACCCACCACCAACATCATACTGAGTGGGGGAAGTTGAAAGCATTCCCCCTAAGAGCTGGAACAAGACAAGGGTGCCTATTGTCACCACCTGTATTCAACATAGTGCTGGAAGTTCTAGTCAGAGCAATCACACAAGAGAAAGAAATAAAGGGTATCCAAATCAGGAAAGAGGAGGTCAAACTATCACTCTTCATTGATGATATGATCCTGTATCTAGAAAATCCCAAAGATTCCACCAAGAGTCTCCTGAAATTAATAAATAAATTCAGCAAAGTCTCAGGATACAAAATCAGTGTACATAAATCAGTATTATTTTAGATGCATTTTAAAGGTCTATTTATTCATTCTTGCCTTTTAATTGCTCTTTCAACCTCCCATTTTGGCATTCTTCCAGCCTGGTCTCCATTGATGAGGATGCCAGGGTTTCCAAGGGTTGTCTATTTTTATTATCTTTAAGTCTGCAGAAGAGATGGAGCAAGATTGAGATATAGGAAAACAGGCAGGGTGCAGTGGCTGAGGATGGAGTATTACTTGAGGCCTGGAATTTGAGACCAGCCTGGGCAGCAGAGTGAGACCTCATCTCTACAAATGAATAAATAAATAAGTAAACAAATAAATAAAAAATTAGACAGGTATAGTGGCACGCCTGTAGTCGCAGCTATTTGGGAGGCTGAAATGGGAGGATCACTTGAACCCTAGAGTTTGAGGGTACAGAGAGCTATGACTGTACCACTACACTACAGCCTGTGCAAGAGAGCTAGACCCTGTCTTTAGGAAAAAAGAAAAGAAATCAATTTCCCTGACTCCTTACATCCTTATATGGTAAGAGAGGCAGAGCTCATGAGGTCTACTTCGTTGCATATTAGTCATTTTACCCAAAATATTTTCTCAGACACCGTCTTCCCCTACTAATTGATTTAAAATAATTTTACATAATTGATATTTTAAGGAGAAAAGTAATATTTGTTTTCTTCATAAATATTTATTTTATCAATTATTTGAACAATGGATCTAACTTTTGGATGACTGGGAACAAATTATAATATTCCTCACTTAAATCAATAAATAAATTTTAATAAATACATTTTACTTGAAATTTATTAATAGTGTTAAGCAGCCAGAGTAAGTACATAAAGTACTCAAGGGAGAAAAATATATTTTATTGGCTCATTGGTACCATGGGCTAATGAGTCAGAGCTTTTGTGTAAAAACATATTTTCCTGTTTCTGCTTACAGCTTTCCTTCTCCAGGAGTCAAACTCAGGAGACATTTTATAGATTGCACCAAACTCAGGTGCATGTGTTATTTCCTTTAATGTATAAAAATGAATATGTATATATATTTTTTGTTTACATGTATATTTGTATGCATGTATTGCATATAATTTTACTATACATAAGGAGCTATTGAAAAAGTTTGGTTTTTCAATTTGAAGTCTTTCTTCTCTCTTAGTCAAGATAACTGAGTTTGTGCAGCAGTAACCAACAATCCTCCATGTCTCAGTGATTTAGTAAAACAAAATTGTCATCCTTTCTCACACTAAATGCCCCGCCATATATGCGCTGTGCACGCTTCTTTATCTGGTCACTGTCTTCATTATCAGAACCAGACAGATGAAATAGCCCCTGCCCAGAGCATTTCAGTGGTAGAGAGAAAAAGATGCCGACTGTTCTCACAATGATATATACTCAACCCAAGGTGACACTTGTGCTTACAACTTATTGAACAGAACTAGTCATATGCATCAAAGACAAGGAAGATAAAAAGTAAAATCCTGACATATGCTCAGTAGAACTGGACCCTATTTGGAAAATGACACTACTTTATATTAAACTATAAACTAAGTTGCCACTGGCAGCAAAGGCATCTTGAACACATGTATTTACTCAGTAGCTAGCACAGGTTTTGGCACTTAGGAGGTGCCCAGAAAATAGTTACTGAGTGAAAAAGAGTATTGTTAGAAATAATCTGAATGTCAGTAATTCTTAAAAGCTATCCTCTCAGTAACCTTAAACTACCTGTTGAGGAAAGATTGGGATCTGCAGTACATAGAATCAAATGAAATTGGCATGCACTGCATGGCAAGTTGTAATCAATAACCTCTAATTCCTTGTTTTTAAAATGTAAATGAAACCACCTGCCCTACGGTAGAATGCAAAAGTACTTTTTAAACTGCAGTATGCTTATAATATTAAATAGATCTCATTTCTGCCATCCAGAATGAACCCACACAGAAAACCCAGCTGGGAGAGGTTTATAATCCAAATAAAAAATCAGAATTGTAATTATAAGCACAGATGGAAATATACAGCTCTGGATAGTGTCACTAGGTATAAATCCAGGAACAAATTTAAAGCAAAGAATATTGATTGGGGAACATAGATCTCCTCAACTGAGCAATCTGGAATGCCTACCCACATTCCCTAGATTTTTCCCATGCTTTGACTGCCAACGTTATGTGTCATCTTGTAGTCAGTTCACTGACACCTTGTAGCTCAGTTGAATAAATGAATCAGTAAACAATGAAAAATATGTTGAGGCATGCTGTCACTTAAGAAATAAATGTAGTTGGCTAGAATTACAGAAAAAGGAAACAGGATATAAAAGTATAAGAGGAAACAATGTGTGAGTGATTAAATATGAGATCATGCACAGGAGACCATAAGACAAGTGAAGAAAACATTGTTACAACTGAGATACTTGGATTAAGATGAATGAGGTCAGTATTCACAGTACAAATGTATATAAGATATTTTTTTAAAAGTGTTGTTTTAGACAACCCATTAGGTTCTTTAAAGCTGATAACCAGCCCAAACTCCAAAATATAAGCTATTAGAGAATCCACGCGTAGGGGCTTTGAGGTTCAGCCATATTACTGCTATGTTAAGGACTAGCAATATTCCTTAGATAATTGGATTGCATTGCCTACTGCTTTTATATCTCATCTCACTTGGGCATGTATTTGATATTCAGAGAAAATTCAGGGTAACTAATGAATGCTGCAAGCACAAATGAATATTATTTCTATGCAGATTTTTTGGCAACTGCGTAAAACATTTGGAGAGAACAACCCAACATCAGAAGCATGGATGTAGGATTGAGGCTTTGCATTCTAATCATATGCCTGCCTGTAGCTCCATACTTAATCTACTTGGGTTTTCCCTCTGTCTCCTGGCTGCACCATCTGGCTAACTGAACTAAGAGTTCTCATGGTATATGTTATCTGACAATAGAATAGTGATCATTTAAAATTCAAATAAAGAACTATCAAAGAATTGAGTCATAAATCAAAGCCCCTGTTTTTGTCTTATAAACATTTGAAACTTCTAAGTGGCTGTCAGGCGTCCCATTTACATTCTAGGTCCCTTTAGGAGGCAGCAAGATATAGTTAAAATACACAGAGAATTTGAAGCCAGAAGGAATTAGCCTTTGTTTGAGTACTTATTCACAAAACTTGACTGAATCACTTTATGTCTTTTAATGAATGTTAGTTAAATCAAATTTTAAAAGAATATAATAAAGTCTTCTATGTCATCTGTGAGATTATATGCATAATTAACTTACACTTTTTTTTATACATTATACTGTAATATTCAAGCATAGGAAAAGTTATTTAATATAAAACTCTATTTAATACAAGGTTTCGAAGAAATAATCTAGGAAATCACAGAAATGCCCAAATATAATAATTTTTTTATATTTCCAAATCAATATAAATTTCACATTTATCTAAAACATGGATTCATGATCATTGCATAGCAAATGCTTTGACAAATACGCTGATGGTCAGGTTCACCGAGGAAGATGAACCTTGGTGTTAAAATGGTTGGAAATCAGTGGTATGGGGGAGTCATTGTTATATAAGTCTTAACACTGTGAGCGTTGATCATACAAATTGGGTCACTCTTATCTTACCCAACTAAAGCAGAGTCGAGAAGCCAGAAGGAAAAGCACTCAGGGCATAAAACATCTCTCCAAAGATGTAATTCTCTGCAAGCCTGGTAGCTGGAACTGCCTGCAGTAACCTGAAACCAGTTTTGCTAACAGCCACTGAAACGATGTGCTGCAGCGCTAAGACTAGCTTTGCCCACCGCCCTCACTTTCCAGTCAGTGCCTGCTAGCTCCCCAGAACCTTACCAGGGCCCGTGAAATATCTCAAAGAGCGTTAGGTCACATTTCTCCTTTTTATAAATCCTCTAACTTTTCCTTTCTTCTTTGGACGTACTGAAGACCGCCTGGTCTACATGCATGCCCCAAATTACAATTCTTTCCTGCCCAATAAAATGTTTTCGTTGTAGAGATTTATCTCTATTTTATTTGACTTTGACAACATTAACAGCTTATTGAAAAATATGAATGATCTATGAAATAGCGGGAGAGTAACTCTGTCACTCTGATTTCTGATGTGCTTCCTATCTAACGTTTATGCCTTCTTTTTTAATGTGCTTAATTTCCTGGAATAAAATTTTCAGGCATATATTTCATTTAAAAGATAGTTGGTCTTGTGTTAACAGCAAAATACCATAAATTATAAAAATATTTACTTGTCTCAATAATGGAAACATCCATAGAGATAATCTAGTTTATTACGTAAACTCATTCATAAGAGCAAGGTAGCTAATGTTTCTTGAGTGCTTCCTATTTTCCATGTACAGGATTCGTTTTGTGTGGTTTCGTTTGAAACTCAAAAGAGACCTGTAGTTAAGTAAACAGAGACTTGTTCAAGGCCACTCAGTGTAGATTTTGTTTTTTTGTCTCCAGTGCCTTAGTTGACTAAGAAACTCTGTGTATCACATAATACTTTGTTGTCGAGACAACAGGATATTGGCATATGACACTGATATAAATAAAATATAAAGAGAGAATGATCTTTTGTATGTTGGTTTGCCTCAAATAAACCGCTACAAAGTGCTAAGTAGAAGGTGAATGTTCATTTTGTGGAACAGATTTTATACAAAGGACAAAGGGACTCAATTCATATTCAAAACAAAGTACACATTATAGGAACAGTTACATGCTGATTACTCTTCTGCAATTCTGTTTTAATTAAATACTACCATTAAGCACCACACTAAATAATGTGTTAACGTTTCAGTTTGTAGATGAGATATTAATCTGAGGCTCTCCACCACAGAGTGTTTAAAGGTTGGACTTAGAAGTCCAATGGTTTTGACAGCACAGTGCCTTCTCATCACACAGCTCTGTGTGTACAGAGACATCTACACATAAATTCTAAGTTCCCCTAGAACTGGGATGAACCAGTCTATCTCACTACTGCATAAACACAAACTCAAATGAAGAATATGAATAATGAGAAGAACAGTATAAATTGAGCCGTGAATTCTGTTCTTGTTTTGGCTCTGACACTACCGGCCTTGAAATGTGACACACTATAGACAGTGGCATTGCAAAACAACAGCACGTTCATAACCAACCCCTCATTTGACAGATCATAAACTGAAACTTGGAGAATTGAAGTGATTTGCAAAAGATCACATAGATAGTTGGTGGCACAATAAGATAAAAATCCCAGCTTTAAGCAAGTCACATTATTTTTATGGGTATTAATTACTTCCTCTGTAAAATAAAAAATTTGAACAAGATTATTTCTTAGATACATGTAGCACAAAAGGCTGTAGTTGTTGTTTAAGGTTTCAAATGAGAAATGTATGTGCACAGGAAAAAATAATCCAAGAAACTCAGATTTAATGATTGAGTGACCCAATCTCTCAGAGCTCCTGTTTGCTCATATTATACAAGTGTGTGTGCACATAAACACATGTAGAAGTTCATAGAATATAAAGTTTGTGGAAGTATTATTAAATTTGATTCCTTCATCAGCATTTCAAGAGATATTTGGGTTCCTGAACTTAATATTCATAAGATATAACATTTCTTTAGCAGACACAGCTATGTTCAGTCAAAATATAAAACTTTATAGAGGCAAGAAGTCAAGTCTATTCTATTTTCTTGGCTTAGTATAAGCAGTCATCAGAATTTTATGGTACGATAGACTTTAAGGGAAGATGAAAGGCTTCATTTGCTTATGAGTCACACGGGTGCCTAGTCGTCATAAGCATAATCACAAATTATGTATTAATCTGCAAGATTAGAGTATTAGCCTCCTATTAATTAGTTGCTTAATAAATTAAACAAGTTATTAGATCTCTGAAAGAATCAATTTCTTCATCTGTAAAACTGAAATAACAAAACCACTCTTAGGGCCTACTGTGAGGCTAACCAGAAATAGTATATATAAAGTATTTAGGATAATGTCTTCTTCATGGTAAAACATCAATACATTTAAATGTTATTACTACTTTCATCAATAACTATATAATGTATTGAAACATTATGTGCTCAGTTCATTTTACTGTAACTTGAGTGAAATGTACGTCTTTGAAAAATTATTTTCTCGCTTAATCTGTTTTGCAGTTAGAGCTAAAATCCATAGTAGGGATATAGATATTGAAAAAGCAGTACATTAGACAAAAATTTTATCAAAAAGAATAATCAAAATGTATGTACACTTTTATCAGGAAGATGATATACTTTTAAAAGAATGGTGAAGAGCAAAAAAAACATAAGAACGAAGAAAAAGGTATGAGGAAGAGTTTACTTATGAGCCATTTTTTATTTCCTTCAAAGATAAATAAGGATTTTTTGCTCTCACAATGTTAAGTTCTTCCTCAAAATTTCCTTCCTCTGTCTTCTAAATTCAAAACCATCATTGTGCAGTGATAGACTTATTCCCAAAAGTTTGTATTATCATTATCATTACTGGCAATATCATGTTCTAAATATCTGGAAGAAGAAAAAGCAAAATAAGCTATAGCTTTACAAGTGTGATCGTTACATATCTATACTCAAATTTAAGCCAATAAAAATAACAATCTTATTAAAACAAAACAGCTAAGACTAGAAAAATAAAGACAATCATGTCCCAAAACTGAAATGAGAGAGATTTTTTTGAAGAGTTGAAAATTTACTATTGTGAAAGAGGTTACCTATAAGATCCACTTCATTAAAAAAAACCCTGTTTCAATACTGCCTTTTCAATTCCATTTGGCTGAAAATAAATAAATGAAAACTCCTGTTTGTTAAGAATGTCCATTACTTCAATATATGTGTAAATTGAATATTGGAAAAAAGCCTGAAGTAGGGTTTCAAGAATTGAGTAATTTGCATTCTTATATTTCAGGGAAAGTTGGCTTAAGCAAAATATTAATGTGACAAGTAACTATGAGCTTGGAGGTAGAAGAGCATATTAATGCACTGATCTTATTTCACTGAAGGAATATGACACTTCTGGACAGCTCAAGAGATTGGCTGCAATATATGGAAGGAAAGAGAAGCAATCACTGAAGCCACACTGTGCTGCTCTATGGTGCTCAAGTCATAGCAGACATTAATAAGTTACTAGCTATTTTCACATGCTTGTCATAACCTTTGTGTCACAGTTTCTGTGAAGAGAGAATATAAGACAAAGAACTTCAGAGAGAGAAAGTTAAAGCAAGTCTGTCGAGGATTGGCAGGCCCAAATTTGATCTGCCTTCTGTTTTTCTCACTGTTCCCTGAGAAGCTTGTGTCAATCTCACTTGGCCAAGTTTTCAAACACAGCACCTAATTTGGGAAGTGTCTGCACACAATCAAGTTGTCACCAGCCCATCTTGTGGGCATTCAGGCTGTCTGGTAATGATACTAATTTGGAAAACCAAATTTAGATCATTGTGCTTTCATTAGCCTCTATGAAATCAGAATTTAAATTTTGCCTTTTAAAGTTGTAAACATAAGATATCTTAAGAAGCACCACCAAGTTAGTAAGTCCCTTAAAATAATAGCTATTTGTGTATATGACTTTGCGATGCTCAGGGGATGACTAATGAGAGGCTTAGCCTCAGACCCTTAAGTCATATATGAATAATGAACAGCAGGATTAAAAGAGGAAAAGCCTAGGACACTATGTAACATTTGGGATAAAAATATTTTAATTCAATAACTTTTACTATGAATGCCATTAATGTTAGAAGGTTTGTTTCTGAACTACAAAGAATGATCAAGGGGCTCCATTCCAAGTCCAGGCAAAAAAGGGCCCTGGCTGGCTGGTCTACAGCAATGGCAATGAAGGCAAGAAGTTGACAGAATGGAGAAGGTTTGGATCGATAAAATGTGGTGAATAAATAAATAATTAAAATTTTTGTTGATTAAAAAAATAATAAAATTTGGTGGAGGAGGAGTGAGGAAGAAAGAGGAGTCAGGGATGATTCCAAAATTGGTAGCTTCAACAACTTTGTTGTATTTCATTATCATTTAATTAGATTAAAAACACCTGAAGCTCTGACTTGGGTGGAGCAAAGGCAATGTATGTAACCTAAACATCTGTACCCCTGTAATATGCTGAAATTAAAAAAAATTAAATTAAATTAAAAACCACCAGAGGAGGGGCTAGTTTGGAAGTGTGGGGAAGAGTTATGAAATCATTAGTTTAAGCTGTCTTCAAGACATCAAAATAGAGCAATCTACTAACGCTTTGAGTATATAAATTGTAGCTCAGGGCAGGTTCTAGATTGGAGATAAAAATCCAAGAGTTCTCAGCCTATGTCCGGTAGCTGAATCATTGAGGGTAGGTGAGATTACTTAGGAAGAATATTAATGGACAACAAATACACATTAAGGAAGGTTAAATCAAGACACAGAATTGAGGTGATCTTCTTTCCCTTTACTAAATAGTCTAAACAAAGTGATTCACATAATTCTCCATTTTTAGCATATACATAGGATTTAAAAAAGTAAATTTTCTGAAAAAACTAATAATTTTTAATAATAGGTGTTGATTTCAAGAACAAAAACAGTTAATTTAAAACAGTCTGGAGAATTATAAAATATAACAATTAAATAATTTTAAATTATTTAATTATATAAGCATATTAACTCTAATAGAAATACCCTACACTGAATATAATATCCTAGGACTGTGAAAATTATATTGTGTGTCCGAATACCAGACTAGTTAATGATACCAATTATCTCTTATTAGATTATAAGGTAAAAATACTTTGACTAAAACACAATTTTTATTTTGCACATGACTATCTAGAGGTACTCAAGAAAAGGTAAAGTGAAAATTTAAAACAAAGTTTCAGGTTTTATTAAAATGTTTTATTAGGTACAATGGTTCTTATAACAAGACAATAACGAGACGTGTACATTTTTGTAGGAATTACTTTCTCTCTTCAAGCCTCATCTTTTCTGCTCTTATTAATACTTAGAGATTCTTTGGTTGTTAAGTTCATGATCCTAAGAAAAGTTGGTATCTTTGTTTTCAAAATAATGTGAGATAACTGAGTGAAGGGAGAAAAGCCCACTAGAGTTATAAGACCGATATCTGTACCCTTACTTTGCTATTTACTTAAATCTTGTGAACCTCATGTTTTCATCTGAAAAATACATATATCAATACTTCTATTGTCTTATAAGCCAATTTGTGAAGAATAAAAGAAGGTAAGAGATAGATTTTATTACAATGTACGAGGCAGCTTAATTGCTGTTTGGAATTAGGTCATGTAAATAAAGAACACTGTTATCACATGATTCAAGGAGGAAATAAAAAGAAAGACAACTGTGACATAATAAATTTATTTCAGAGTACTCAAGAGTAAAGGAAAAAGGTCACATCGACTAAGCTGCTGATGACACTTTGCAAAAGTCACACTGACATCAAAGAATACAATTTACCTCCACTTTGAACACCTCTCTGAAACAGGAAAATATGAAGTCAGGCATAACAATGGCAACAGTGGATTTGCAATTCTAAACTAAATATTAAAAAGCCACATGGATGCCCTTGAAACGCTGAAACTTTCAGACACACAGAAAGTATCATTTTAGGCAAATGATAGCTTTGGAAACCTCACATACTATGTAAAAGTTCAAGAATCGATTGAGTTTCCATTAGTTAAAGTTATAAATTGAATTAGTCTTTTTTCATAATATTTATAAATTTAATACATATTATGAAACTGACTTGCTTTTCTGAGAAGACATATTAATATAATTAGTAATTTTTTAAGTGAATTTCCCCTGCTTGACTATTCATTGCTCTCGATAGTATTTTTTCTATGCAGTAAACCTTTAGTTTTCTCACATTGGCAGTCACAGAATTTACAAGTTTAAGTAATTAGTCTTCCTGAAACTTTTGCTATAGTTTTATATCAATATCTAACTCTACATTACAGACAAGTAGCCTTACAAGTGCTATAAGCAATGTATGACAAGTGTCTGCAAACACAAATGAAATTAGCTTTCATTCCTCACAGAAGTCATTAAATAGTAGATGTGAACAATATAAATTACTTCTTGTCATCTTTTTACACTTGATCAGCTGAAAGATCTCTTTATAAAATGTGGGGAAAAGGAAAAATGCTGGAAATGTGACACCCCTTTATGTTCAATTTGAAGGTTTGTTCAGTTTTATATTCACACTACTCTACTTTCTGATGGTCTCTTTTCAAAATGGGATTCTTTTGATAGTCAAGCATCTTATATCTTATTCCTCAAGGCTAAGATCTCTATTTTCACTGCTTCCTTTGGAAAATTAGAATTTCTGTCTTCTACAATATTAAATAGAGACTTTTTTAAAGTGCTTATGACTGGACCAAAAAATGCATTAGCTGTGGAAACTGACAAGAATTTGTGCTTGTGGAGACTGCAAGAAGCTGCAAAGCCTCTATTACTAACATATTGCTTTTTATTATAAAATATGACTCCCATTAGTTTTGGGCTACAGCCAAATCTCTTCTCATAGTTTAAAAAGGAGTTACCTTGACAAAATTCGACTTAAATCACATCTTGATCTATATTATGAACACAAAAGAATCCTTTCTGCATTAAAGTGACAATAAGAGTCTGATTTATAATCCTAAAGCAAAGAAACTCGAAGTTAAATAAATCAAATGACTTAGCACTTGTTCCTAGGTTTTTTTTTTCAAGGGTGTGAAATCTATGAGAAAAAAAAGAATAAATGCTATACCAAGCATTCCATCTGTAAACTCAAGGTATTATGTGAGTATATTAAGCAGGCATTTTTAGTCTGGTCTGGTGAGTTTCAAAAAGATAATTTGAAGTAAGACAACTGTCTCCTCAGAATTCCAATGTAATTTGTAGTGTTTCTGGACTCAAAATAATTCTTCTTTTTTTTTCTTTTCCTTCTCTCCTTCCCTCCCTCCCACCCCCCCTGCCTGCCTGCCTGCCTGCCTGCCTGCCTGCCTGCCTGCCTGCCTGCCTTCCTTCCTTCCTTCCTTCCTTTTTACCATAAGCATGTTACAGGTACACAGCTAGTTGACATTTTTCACAACCTTAAACATCATCAGAAAAATTTATTTCTGCTAAACTTAGACAGTTAAACTAACTACCTTGTATTTCTGTAAGGCTTTAACCATAATAACTCTATGTAAAAGAAAGTATCTCTACAGAGAACAGAAAAGGAAACAAACATTTATGTTTTAAAAATCTTCAGTCAGTGTCAAGAACTGTTCTAAATGGTGGCAAATGATACAAAATCCATGCTTTCATGGAACTTACATTAAGGACGAGTCTAAGAAAAATATGACAATTATTTAATAAATATCTCCCCTATAGGATGATAGATCAGAAAATGGAAGATAAAAATGGGATCAGGTTATTGGGGGAAAACTTTTGAAAGAAAAACATATTAAACTGTGTTTTAAGGGTGAATGAGGGGGTAAAATGTGCTCTAAGCAGAAGGAATATCATGACTGAATGGTTGTCTTGAAGGATGAAAAGAACAGTTTAATGAAGATGGTGAAGAGACATTAGAAAGTATTAAGCCATGCATTTGCGGTATCTAGAATAAACATTACTTAGACATGGCTTTGAATTATAAGCCATAGGATGAGATTTCTTTTTTTTTTAATTTTTTTTTTATTTCTGCATATTACAGGGGTACAAATGCTTAGGTTACATATATTGCCTTTGCCCCACTCGAGTCAGAGCTTCAAGCGTGTCCATCCCCCAGAGGGTATGCACTGCACCCATTGGGTGTGAATATACCCATCGCCTCCACCCCTTCCCACCTGCCCAACACTCGATGAATGTTATTACTATACGTGCACTTAAGTGTTGATCAGTTAATACCAATCTGATGGTGAGTACATTGGTGCTTGTTTTTCCATTCTTGGGATACTTCACTTAGTAGAATGGGTTCCACCTCTACCCAGGATAATACAAGAGCTGCTATACAGGATGAGATTTCTTTTTAAATATACCAACCAAATGAGAAATAGTAAGAGTGGACACCAGGAATATCTTCATTCTCTCTCAGATAGGACATGCCATAGGCTATAGTAGAAATGAAACTTCATTCACTTTTTTCTTTGTCCTCAGACACTTCCTCTCTATAATATGCACATGGATAATTACACTCTAAAGAGTGACCTAGATAGAAATAATTAAAAATAGTTCAGTAAACTAAATTCAATACTCTTGATATTTAATATATTTACATGCAACTAAATTTTACATATTGAATACAGTAAATATTTTTGCAAAATGTTTTTAACACTAAAAGTTTTTTTGCTTTAAGAAATGTTTAGAAGATGATTTCTTGGTCAGTGCTCTATTATTGGAAATCCCATTACAATTTAAAAATGTTTAAGTAGATTTATAAGCAATATGATATACTTTTTAAATTATTAATGCTGTTTCTATTCCTTACTAAAATTAACACAATAAAAATTAGTTAGTTTGAATTAACCTGTCAACACTATTCTACAGTACTACTACAACCTTTTTGATTATGTGAAAACTAATATAATACATTTAAAATAAATGTATTATATGTAATTGTAATGTACATGTAAATTTAAATTACCAAGATACATAGAGTTCCATATATTTACTTGCAACAAATTGAAATATTAGGACTTTATTTTGTTTTGTATAGTTTTTCTTTCATGCAAACATAACGTTAAAGTTAATTAAAAAAAGAAACTAAATTAGCAGGTCTTTTATAATACTTCTACCAATGGAAGTGTACATTTTAATTAACATAGAACAAAGGAACTATTATAATTACTACTGGACCCAAATTCTCATTGCAGGGATTAGCACTAACTTCTGGTTTACTTGTTTTTAAACAACAAACAAGGAGCCCTTCTCATTTTTACATGAAATCAATAGCTTTTACTCAAGCAAATAAGTATAAAGTGAAAGAACAGTTGAGATAGAAAATAATTTTTAGATGATGAAACCCCAGACTCTTCAAGAAGCATGTTTTATAGATTGAAAAGCTAAGACTCTTGCATAATTTGTTAGTGCCAGAGCTGAAACCAGACCCAACTCTCACTTGTCATCCAAGTAGGGGTCTGCCCACCATGTGACACTGACACATCTTGAGGCTGCATAGTTAGAGCACTTATGCTGTGACAATGACTATAAAAAAATAGCTTTAAGCAAGGACAACCCCAAATGGTAGACTATCTCTCTGCCATTAATTTTTAACAAAATCCAGTGACACATTCTCCCTTACTTCATATTAGATAACTTAGGTATTATGAAAACAAAGCCTGAAGAAATATACAAATATACAGTTAAATTATTTCCCCTAAACATATAATAATAGCTATAAGATAATGATTATAATAAACTATATTTCAGAGAGAATTTACCCTATTGGATTCAAGATTGCTTTTGCATTTTAGTAGTTTAACGCTGTTATAACTGAGTCTGCAATCCATCGGCTCAATTGATTAATAGTCAATTATATGTCAAATAGTTCAACCAAAATGGTTGCTTAATGTAGTGTACTAATCACTTGATTGAGGGAAAATGATTAAGGTTGTGAAAAAGAAATAATCATTTACTTTTTTTTATAAAAAGAAAATAAACACCCTCAAGTATTCTTAATGACTATATAAAGTCATAGAACTAATATTGGGCTTGAAAGTAGAAGGTGAGGTTCAATTCAAGTTGTCCCTCTTCCCAGCTACATGTCCTCAGCTAGGCTTTTTAATCGTAAAGTGAGGCAAACATTACCAGACTTCTACCCCACAAGAAGTTTAAGAGATTAATGTGATAATGTATTCTAAGTTGTCGTGTAAACCAAAACATAGCATGTTTGCAGAGGCTATGTGAATTGGTTAAAAATAAATAGAAACAATCTTAACCAATATACAATTATTTAGCAGTCAAAATTTTTCAACATCATCAATTACACAGATCATGTCGGATATGTCCCTATGATCCTCTGCTTTTCTAACTGCCCAATCCCTGCCTATGCCCATGACAGTACATCAACAAACTTCCCATGGTCTGGGTACCAGTTGTGTCCCACCAAAAGGAACACCAGTAGGAGGCTGGAGAGAGGAAGATCATGGTATCCATGTCCTGATCTCTTTCTCTGTGGAGTTTTCACAGCACAGATATGTGCCTCAAGTGAAGATCACAGATCTTGTCAAGGTGCCCTCTCTCTTGACTCCTGTAACCTCATCTTCTCTTGATTTTTCAAGTTTACAGGTAATAACAGTGCCCCATGCTACTAAACCATCCCCTTTGATTTTGCTAAAGCTTGCTACATTTTTGTAAATACTCTCACTGAACTCTCTTCAAATTCCCAACTTGACAATGTAAGCCATTATTTGCTGAGGACCTGACTGATAACAAAATCTTAGCATTAAGTAATAATCCCAGACCCGCAGGGAATGTATGCCATCTGAATTGCATTTTTCTAGTAATACCTAGTGATTTTTATAATTTCATACCCACTGTCTTATACAATCCACTTTAAAAATGATAATATATGTTTTCAGGTAAGGAGTCTCTTTTAGGCTGTACCATGCAGCAAATGCAGCTACCTGGCATCTACCTCAAAATCAATCCCTGGGTCTTGCAAGTATATAAATGGTGAATGATAGAGTTCAGTAAAGAGATCCACAATACTTCTTGACAAGATGTCACTACCAATTTTTCACCATTCTTTGGTGCTAATTCTGTGAAAGAATACAAAATCGAAATAAGGATAAGGCAAAAATCAACATGAAACTTTAGTTCTAGGTTCCAGTGAAACCAAATAGTAGCCAGGAGCTATGTTCCATGGAAATGGAAGCTACTGAAAATTTCTGTTTCTTCACTGAATTAGGAATGTGGTTGCAGAGGTCAATATTTTGTGAAAATAAATAGCAATATGAACTCCACAGTGCTGATTCCATAGTAACTCATATTTATCTGAGAAATATAACAAATGCATTTTTTATTAGGCTTGATCTTTACTTCATTTTTATTTTAGCTTATTTGGACATGATATAGTAAATATTTGATCGTATTAGATAATGATTTTGAGTAAGTAATGTTACCAGCACTTAAACTACTCCCTGATCTTGAAAAATTGTGGTTGCATTTCCACATTTTTAGAATACAATGAGCCAAGTTACTCAGAAACAGAATATATGCTTTGAAGGGTTTTGTATACAAGAGTTGGCACTGATGTGTATAGCTGGAAATCACAGTTCCATGTTTGATGTTATTCGCTGTTTAAAATTATCCAAATTCTCAAACCAAAGCTCAGCATATGCCTTTCTTAGAAAACGAACCAGAATTTTATTTTGATCTCATTTGTCAAAATTCTACTCCATTGCCTCTGTGCTTTGCAAGCCAAATATGGGGCGAGGGGAAGAAGGAGGGAAATCCTGTGTTTTAATACAGCTTTAAAAACTAAGCGTTAACTTCCCAAAGCATCTAATTGGATCATAAGCAATAACTTCCAAATTGAATCAATCTAAATTATTAAAAATAATAGCTTTCATTTGCTTTTCTACTTAAAAAAAATTGTGGTGTTACAGAGCAGCGGTCCCCAACCTTTTTGGCAGCAGGGATGGGTTTCATGGAAGACAATTTTTTCACGGATGGGGGCGGGCGGCTGGGGGTTGGAACTGGGAGGAGGGGCGGAGCTGGAGGAGGCGGAGCTCTGTGGCCCAGTCCCTGGCAGGCCGCAGACTGACTGGGAATTGGGGACCACAGTTACAGAGAATAGAAATTTAATATCAAGTCTGGAGAAGGCAACTTTTGGAAACAAAAGAGCTCCATCTGCAGAAAATCCTCTTCTTTTCAGTTAAATCCATATTATGGATTCTGAAAATTGTCAAAAGACTATAAGTTAATGGTTTATAATTAAGACTTTAATAAAATAATGGCATACTATTGACTCATCAATTTTATATTCATGATCACCTCATAACTCATGAAGTTAACAGACACTGAAGTATAAACTAGGGAAATTTTAAATTCCTTAAACCAAATACATACATTAAGAAAGTGACTCAAGATTGGATTACTGGGCCACAAATGTAATTGATGTACTAAATACACGAAGGAAGGTGTTGCTGATTTGATATAAATGGTTTCATTCCATGATACTTTTTACTAAGAGCCAAGAAAATTTCTTAAAATTCGAATTCTATCGCTAACCACTATTCTTTTTAGCTCTATCTTATTTATCATTTTATATTAAATTTTAGGTGAAAAAAATTTTAGTTCATGTGTAAGGGAAGTACCTTGTTAAAAAGAATGATTTTGGTGATGTTTAATTTTTAATGTATTTCCTGTATTTGTTTATATAAGTGTAAATTGGTTCATTTTATTTGAATTCTTTGCTCAAGAAATTGTGCTTTTAGTATGTTTATATGATAATTAAAAAGAATTTGTCATATTCACTTAGTTTCTACATGATTGGCATTAAAGCTTTTACCACTAGAATTTAATGAGAGCTTTGGATTAGATATGTCAGAAGTACCTTCTAATTAAACAATATAAAAAGAAGAGTTGATTGTACCTGAAGGAATTCTGTTAAAATACCTAAGATTTTACCAAAGAGTCATCTGATGACTTATAGAATTTAATAAGTGTAGTTCTAGTACAAGATAGAAAGGAATACAGAATAGAAAAGCATTTTCTTACCCCATGTAAGGTTAACAATACCCTCACACTGTATGCTGTATTTGTTTTGGCTTGTTAGTAATGTCTGTGCCTTCTTCTCCAGTGTCTCTTCATCAAAGGGTGTATTCTGATTGCCAACATACCACAAAATATCATTTAATTCATTTTGGTATCATAGTACTTTGCTGAGTGAGTCATTAAAAAGGGAAGAAAGAAAAGGGGGTCTAGAATGTAGTGTACACACTATATCTATTGGTTTACATGAATTACCTGATGTAATTACTCAACTGAGGAAGGACATATTTCCTGTGGATCAATTTATTTCCAAAATTTTAGGGCAATTTTGTTTTTAATTTCAAGATATTAATGGGGTACAAATGTTTTAGGTTCCATGAGTCATTTCTGTAATGCTTAAGTCCCAGCTAAAAGTACGCCCTCAGTCAAATAGTGTTCATAGTACCCATTAGGTAGGTTTTTGCCCCTTGCCCCTTTCCCCCTCCCCCTTGATTGGTTTTCACGTATGTGCTCATATCGTTAGTTCCAATTTAATAGTGAGTACATGTGGTGTTTGTTTTTCCATTTTAGGTCAATTTTTAAAAATGTCAGACTCTTCTTCTCTAGTTTTTATGTAATATCCATAATAAATTCTGAGTCATTCATTTATGTACACATTCATTTAAAAAACATTTAGTGAGTACCTATTTCAAAGCAGGGTTTTTGCAAGATCCTTATGATATGAGGCATAGAAATAGCTTCCATATTTCTAGTCTGGTTGCCTAGGTAGATGGTGATGACATTAACCAAGGTAGGGAATGCAAGAGAGGATTAAGATTAAAAATATTCTTCTTCTTTTACTTCAAACTATATTTATAGCAATTTGCTCAATAGCTGAAGAAGTATAATAACTTAAACTTGTTAAGTTGGTTTGGAAGGTCTAAAAATACAGTTTCTTTGAGTTTATTTCATAAAGGTTTAATTATCAAGATAATTATGGATTTCCTTTCTCTGTGTTACTTGTAATTCCCTGTGGTTTTGAATAAGTCTGAAACTTCAAAGTTAAAATACATGTATTATATTATAGGTAAATATTTTGCCTGACCCTATTCCAAAAAAAATTAAAGAAACTACCAAGAAAGATATTTATCCCCAAAGATACTTAGAATTTACTCTCACATCTTATTTAATTTTGTTTAGCACTGTCAGATTCTGGATCTCTGAAAAAATTAATTGAAATCTGTTCAGGCTTAGGAATTTTTTCTTTCAACTTTAGCAAGACATATAACATTTAGTGAAATTGTTTAAATGTACTAGGTGGTGCCCATAATATAGAGTATGTTCATACTTAATTGTTTATTTTATTTAATTTGGTTACTGGAATAGTAAGGGACATATATGAGGCTAACATAACTGGACTTGATAATAACATATAATAAAATGTGCTTCCCCAGTGTCCTGTGCATGTGGTACTGTAAAATAATTTCTTTCTCTCTCAGTTGGATGTACACTTCAAAATCTAGGCACTGCTTAATGCCTCTGACCCTCTTACCACTACAACAATGATAATAATGATATGGATCAAGGACATATGAGGCCATAGTACTGGAGGGTAGATGCTTCAGTACAAGTGAAAATTAAATCCTTCTATATTCACATAAGGGCTCAATTTGGATTCCCTCTTTTAAACCTTTTTTTAGAACACACTCTTTTATAGCTGGTACAGAAAGAAGAAGGAGGAGGAGGAAGAAAAGGAGAAAGAGGAAGAAGAAGACGACTTTTAATGTGTTATTTGCATGCATCACAAAATTCTATTTAATTCTCAATAGAAAATGACAGTATTATATTAAATTTAAAATGGTAATAATTACTAAACCTTATTGAATAATTACTATATACTAGGGACATTCTGAGGACTTTACATGTGTTAATGGAACAAATTTTTGCAATCACTCTATGAGGTAGGTACTATTGGTATTATCAGTGCTATAGTTATTGTAAATCAGTAATTTATGGTAGTTGTAAAAAATGTGGACTCTGTTTCTTTTTTCCATAATACATGAGAAATAAGTGGGCACTCCCATGAACAACTTTTCTATGTACTGATCTTTTCTTATTGTCTCAAACTCTGCAGAGGGTCATTGCTCATTTATTTCCCAAGATGTATTAATAAAAACCCAAAGACTATATGATTGCATCAGACTCTTGAATGGTTGAGCTACCTAAAGAGAAATAAATGTGGAATGGCAATATTCTATGCTAATGAACATAATGTTCATATTAATGAACATTAATATGACCGTCTTAGGGAATAATTGAAAAGAAAAAAATAGATCTTTACAACAGATTTGCTCATGGATATATTGATTCCTATCCCTTTGTGCTGTCTTTAGCTATGCCACCTGTGGAAACACTGCCTCCTCCTTCAAAATGCGTCAGCATTGAATCACCACCTTTCTTTAAAGAAACCATTAGTGTCTGTGAAGTTTAAGATCACCCTCAGGCAAGAATGTATACAATGTAGTTTATTCTAAGTTATTTAACTTAAGCCCATTTAGTACAGTCCTAGTTGAATGTTCTCTGCCAGAAAAACATGTAGATATGTGGGCTCACTTTTCTGGTTGACTATAAGTTAAGTACGAGTTAACACAAAGCAAGTGCACACATGTACACACACACACACAATTCTAAGGGACAAACATAATTCTCAGGGATAGGGCTGTGACACCTCATGTTAAAGAAAAATATGTTCTTTTTTTCTTGTATATATTTAAGGTATATAACATGGTTTGATATGTTGGTATGCACATACAAAATGAAGTGATGACTAAAATAACATATTCATCATCTCACATATATAGTTACCCTTTATTTATTTATTTATTTTTGAGACAGGGTCCTTCTCTGTCACCCATGCTGGAGTACAATGACATGATCATAGCTCACTGCACCCTCCAACTCCCGGCTCAAGGGATTCTCCTGTCTCAGCATCCTAAGTAGCTGGGACTACAGGTGTGCACCAGCATGCACAGCTAATCTTTTTTATTTTTTTGTAGAGGGTCTTGCTATGTTGCTCAGGCTGGTCTCAAAATCCTATCCTCAAGTGATCCCCCTGCCTCAGCCTCCCAATTGCTGGGACTACAGGCATGAGCTACCATGCCTGACTAGTTAGACTAATTACCTTTTTTTTTAATGGTGAGAATATCTAAAATCTATTCTCTTGGCGAATTACCACAATGTAATGCAATATTATCAACTAAAGTCCTCATATTGTACATTAGATATCTAGACTTATTCGTCCCCTTAACTGCAGCTTTGTACCTTTTTATCTACATCATCCCATTTCCCCCTGCCTCCCACCCCTTTCCCTATAACCACCATTTTATTCTCTGCTTCTATGTATTCATTTTTTTTTTTTTAACATTTCACATATAAGTGAAATCCTGCAGTATTTTTCTTTCTGTGTCTGCCTTATTTCACTTAGCATAATGTCCTCTAGGTTCATCCATGGTATCATAAATGTAAGGATTTTCTTTTTAAGGCAGAATAGAATTCCTTTATATTTACCACATTTTCTTTATCCATTCACTCCTTGATGGACATTTACATTGGTTTCTTTATCTTGGCTATTGTGAACAACACTGTAATGAACATGGGAGTTCAGGTATCTTTATAAAATGCTGATTTAATATCATTTGAGTATTTGTCCAGCAGATGGATTGATGGGTCATATGATAGTTCTATTTTTAATTTCTTTAGGAACCTCCACATTGTATTCCACTATAGCTGCACCAATCTACATTTTTACCACCAGTGCACAAGTGTTCCTGTTTCTCCACACATTTACCATCACTTGTTGTTTTTTTGTCTTTTTTATAAAACCCATAAAGAAAAGTATTTTCTAACTGTAAGGTGATCTGCCCAATTTCCTCTGCCCACAATTGAGATAGAATTTATTTTTATATAAAAGTAACAATTGTTGTCAGGGGAAGCTTACTTGTGTTCATCTTTCTGCTTTTACATTGGGATTTTAGGTACAATAAAATAGATCAAAAATCAAATATTAGAGATATCTATCCCTTGATATGAACCCCTTATACAAATATATAACTTCCTTTTTTAACTTTTTGGGCCATTTCAATTTCTCATACAGGGTCTCCTTTTGTGAGCTTGGTGCATGGGAATGAGACAGTGTGGATATCCACTATTTTTCTATTCAAGAAACCCAAAGATATTATGGACGAATCCTTTCTCTTTTACACAATTTTACAAGATTTATTTATTTATTTAATTTAGTGCTGGTTAAGGTAGATGATCTAGTTGAGTGATGCAAAGCTAGCTCTGACAAGGAGAGAAATTCCGTCTGGCCTATCTTTAAATGCATTATGAGATCTGGCATACTGCTTTGTACTTGGTAAGATTTTAATCAATGCTTATTTAATAAAGGATGATCTGCCAGAATTTTGCTCTCTGAGGTAGCAGTGTGACGTGTTCATATAGGTGAGGGTATAGAAGTAATTGTAGGCAGGGACCTTTAGAGGCAGTTCTTAGAATCTTGTTAACCTTGTCTTAAGTAGGCAATATCCACAAGACTAAAAGAAATGAGGGAAAGGCAAAAGGAGATAAAATCGAGTATATTCATTAATTGAGTGGATATGGATCTGAAGAAAAAAAAGGGACCACAAAACAACACTAAAGTTTAAAAAAGGGGTTACTGATAGGGTAGTGATCCTGGTAACCAAGATGGAGCATGAGAAGAGAAGGTTTGGGAACTGAAGAAGTAGTACATCGAGTGTTGAGTATGTTGAGTTTAAGGTGTCAACTAGCATCCATGTCATGATGCCTGGCACATAAAAACACTCATCTGCATATTTTTACAGGGGGTAGTAATAGCACATAGAGTTGGATTCAGTCCCTTCATCATTCACTTAGTAGCACCATGATTTTGAAGAGAATAATTTGCTTCATTGGCCATCGGTTGCTTTTGTTATAAAAGAGGGTACTGAAGTGCATGAGATTTAAGTACCTTCCACCTTTAATATTTGTTTCTCTATATGACCTTCATAGCAACTGGTGGTGCACAAATAATTTACGGTAAGAAACTTTGGAACAGAGGGGTTTAAAATTTCACCTTGGTTTAAATAACACAAGTCTCAATTCTTTATCCAAAACTCTTGGGGCTAGATGTGTTTATAATTTAAAATTTGTCCAGTTTTGTAAGGTTAATTTGATGCATATACTGTGTATTGTGTAATTCTCACGGTAGGATCGTCACTCCACACAGTAATCAAACCTTAATATATATGCAGTGAAATGTATGCATATCCACTCTAAGATAGATAAACACGATAAATAGCAATACATTAGTTTGGTGTAGGTAGATTCCATTAAAAAATTAGTTTTCCAAAAGATATGTGACTTTGATACTTTTAGATTTCAGAATTATGGATAATGGACTGAGTGCTTACAGTGTTGTGAACTCATGATACAGTCAGTGAAACAGTGTTATTAAATATCATAGTTCTGGCAAAATCTTAGCTAATTTTCTCAAATTTTAAAGTGAAAATATATTATAATTGGATACCAGTAAGAGAATATTGTCTATTGACCTATATAAACATGCATTAGCAAATGCAAAATGGAAGCTATAAAAATATCTAATAATCCACATACAATGACCTTTTAAATAAATAATGTAAATTGCAAAAGTAATAATGAAATCATAATGTAAATATTAGGTGTGGAATGCATATCTGATTCAGATAAGAATATCAACAATGATATTTATTTACATGTGTATATTTAAAAAACCATTCTCACTTCAGAGAATAGTAATTTTAAAACCAAACTGTTTTCCTCTCTCCTTACAGTGTTCTATTCCAGCACTTCCTTTTTTGCCATGCAGCTGCTACTATCCGTTTGTGCACTAGTAATCAGTTATTTTCTTCCAAGGCAAATACTTGTATATGACAACCTTTCTTAGTCTTAGAAAAGAATGCAATCATGTTTTAGTGCTCCTGAACTTTGGGCATAATAGGAACCTGCCCGTTGCTAATATATACCAATTGTTATTTTAAATACATATGCTATAAAGCAATTAAAAATATTTAAAAGGCTTCACTGGGATGTACTGGGGAAATTACCACAAACTAAAGAGCAAATACCATTGGATCTAGGTAATCTCCACAACAGCTCTTTGGCATTTACAACATGGTAAAAATACTATTTTTTAAGTTTGATCAATTCAATTTTCAGTTTACTTTGCTATGGCTGCTATAGCAGTAAGTTAAATCTGAATAAAGAATTATGTCACCCTTTAATTGAATGTTGATGACATGTAAAACCAAGTTGGCTACCAAAAACAAATAGGATCAAATTATAAAATCTAGTTGAAGATCTTAAAGAAAAAAAAGTGATTTTATCATTGGTCTGAGTATGAATCAGGATAAGAATAATTATTAAGTATCTGGAGTCTTATAGCAATTATAAATTTTAAAGTACTGGTTATTAAATAAGTAGATCTAACTCTTATTAAATAAAATAATTCCCTGTTCCTAAAGAATATCTTAATTTAGAAAACTTAAAAATATACATCTTAGCTCTAGGGTATGTTTGGTTTATTTTTCTGAAAAAAATGATAGAAATATTAGTTTTATTTGTTTTAGGAAAAAAACTCTTTAAGTGAGAAAAATATAAATGACTTCTCTAGAAATGCAATATATATCTACCAGAGCATAATTGGACATTAAGATTGTTTTTTGCCTTTTTTATTATTTTATTTATATTAATTTTTTTTATTTCAAACTATTAGGGGGTATAAATGTTTTTGTTGCATGGATACTTTGTATCATACAATGCTTAAGTTTAGGGATTTTCATGTGCCCATAACCAGAACAGGATTCATGGTAACTAATAGGTAAGTTTTTACCCTGCACCATCTCCCATCCTTCCCCATCTTGATTTAGAATGTCCTTTAGATGTCTTTGTGTCCATATGTGCCCATTTTTTAGCTCCCAATTATTAGAGAGTACATGTCGTATTTGTTTTTCTACTCCTGGGATACTTCAGTTAGAATATGGCCTCCATTTCCATCCAAGTTGCTGCCAAGGACATTATTTCATTCCTTCTTATGGGTCGTATATAATTACCACCTTTCCTTTACCCACACATGTACTGATGGGCACTTAGGTTGATTCCACATCTTTGCAATTGTGAATTGTGCTTCAATAAACATTCAAGTGAGGGTGTCTTTTTGATAAAATGACTTCCTTTCCTTTGAGGGTAGATACCCAGGAGTGGGATTACAGGATCAAATGGTAAGTTTACATTGATTTCTTTGAGGAATCTCCATAAATGTTTTCCATAGAGGTTTTAGTAATTTGCAGTCCCACCAACAGCGTGTAAGTGTTCCTTTCTCTCTACATCCGTGCCAACATCTGTTGTTTCTTGACTTTTTAATAGCAGCTATTCTGACAGGAACAAGGTAGTATCTCATTGTGGTTTTAATTTGCATTTCCCTACTGATTAGTAATGTTGAGCATTTTTTCAGATGTTTGTTAGCCATTGGTCTGTCGTCTCTTGAAAAACTTCTGTTTATGTCTTTTGCCCATTTTTTAATGGGCTTGTTTATTTTCTTCTTGTTGATTTGTTTGATTTCTTTGTAGATTCTGGATATTAGCCTTTTGTTGGATGTATGGTTTGCAAACATTTTCTCCTATGCTGTAGGTTGTCTATTTACTCTGCTGGTTATGTCCTTTGCTGTGCAGAAGCTTTTAAATTTAATTAAGTCCCATTTATTTATTTTTGTTGTTGCTATATTTGCCTTTGGGGTCTTAGTCATAAATTCTTTGCCTGGGCTGATGTCTAGAAAAGTTTTCCTATGTTTTCTTCTAGCATTCTTTATATAAATCATTCACAGATCTGACCCCTGGGCAAAAGTAGCCTTCAGGGGTTGGGATGTCACAATGGCGCCAACTGCAGCACCCCTGGCTGGCAAGCCATCCCATCTCTCTCTGTCTCTGGAGCTACAGCTGCACAGCCTCCAAGGAGGCCTCTGTATCAGTCCCCAGGCCTGCTGGTGGGAGCTCCAGTTGCAGCATCCTCAGGGGAAGCTTGGAGTCTGGGCTTTTCTCCTCTTTTCCTTTCCCACATGTGGGTGCCTTCGCTAATGGCTTCTGGTGCTGCTTATCTGCTCATCCCACTTCTTTCTTCTTTACTTCACTCTTGCTTCCTCTGCATGGATTCTCAGTGCTCTCACTTAGACGACTGATCCAAAAGTGGGTATCTAGTCACCATTTCTATCCTCTGTGAGAGCAGTGTTGTGCAGGCTGCTTCTAATCTGTCATCTTGCTCCATAGTCCTACATCAAGATATTATTCATATGTTTTTAAAAATAATATAAGCATATTTACCTTCTAATGAATAAAATTATAAAAAATAAAAGTATTTTTAAATAAGAAAGCCAGAAGTTAAGGACTATAATTTATTAACTATCTCAGATGTCATCAAAAAAGCTTTCAGTAAACCCTACTTCATCTAAGAAAAATACATTACAAAATTTTTCTTTAAAAGATTTGGTTATGTGACCAGTTTCCTTAGACTCAGCATTCCTACATTTTAAAACAGGTTATTATTCTTGAAATTTTCTTACAATTATTTTTGCCTATCTGAGGTAGTTCTGACTGAAGGAAGAAACCAAATAAAAGTACCTTAGGATCCTTCCAACTCTGTAGGACTATGATTCCATTTAGCCTTCAGATACTTACTTCTCAGTGTAATATGAAAGCTAAATCTAAAAATCTGAGTAAGTAAATCAAAATAAGTATATCAAGAAGTCAAGATGCTTTTATTTTCAATAGTATAACCTGACAGTCTTTTATTTAGCATACTAATAGTACTTGGCATAATACTTAAAATACTGTAGATATCAATGAAGTTTAACTACATGCAGAAAATATACCTGGTCTAAATTAATGTTTAAATGTCAGTCTCCTAAAAGTAATTCATTTCACAATTGATTCATCATGGAATTTTCCAGAAGAAACAAGTATATAGAAAATTTGCTGTAAGCAGTTCTTCAAACAAGGGATATAAAAGATGTTTGATGCAAGTTGAGTCTTTTCTTTTAACGTGAGAGATTTTTATAAAGTAACATCTCTTCTGAAGACAGATTGATAATAACTTATGACTTTGAGGTCTTAGGCCAGTCTATGATATTATTGCCAGTCCAAAGGAAATTGTCTTTTGAATGACGTCCAATCTAACCTTCAACACCTAATCATTTAGAAGGCCTAGCTGGTGTCGAGATCAGATAGTAAGAATACCCAGATTATAGATGCTATTCTTTTAACTCTCTCTTCTCAATGAATCAAATCTATGCTTTAAGATTGATCTCCAAACTCTATTAAAAACTAAGGGTTGGACAATGGGCTTTGTTTTATGTCTCTATATAGAGTTTTATAATAAAAACATAGCAAGAATGATAAAACTTAGGAAAGTATTATGAGTGATTTATGGCCATTCTAAGTCTATTTAATATAGTGAATAAAAATCATCTCTGTTTTTACAAGGTGGATATATTGTCACTTATAAAGGAAAAATATATTTTTGTGTTTTAATTGGACTTTAGGAAAATCTTGCAAAATTGAAGATGTATAACCTTCCATCTCGTCACTTGATTTAAAAATAATATTAAAGTATCACTTCACAGAACAGGTTTTCTCACTTGCATATGCATGTGATGATGGCAGATGGAGAAATGTCTAATGAAACTATTGATTAAAGAACAACTTCAAGGGTATTTGAAGGAAAGACATTTTAAAATATATAGATTTCAATTATTTTAATATCTACTTTCAAAGGAAACCCAAAAGTCTCTGTCTTCTGATGTTTTCCTTGAAGAGAAAGCTCTAATTTAATAGGAAATATGCATAGATCCTTTTTAATGATAAGTATAATTTTTCTTCATAAATGTAATTATAGAATTCTGATTAGTATTATATGTTTTACACTTCTTTTTAACACTGTTTTAGCTACAAATGTTGACCAATAGTGCTATTTTTATTGACATTTCACCAACAACTTCAAGAATTTTTTTTAAATCAAAAATTATCTAAAGAATCTGCTTCTTTTAAAAAAAAAAGGTTTAAGATTTCTCTGGTAGCTTATTTCTTTATATCTTGCTTGTTTGTTTTATTTGCAGGAAAGTGGCATGTTATAAGTACAGTTACCTTCAGTAAGGAATGAAAGAGCATGAAGATAAATTGCAACTTTATCAATAGGAATTGGTAACTAGCATAGGAATCTGATTCTTGCCCAGGCAGATAGTTAAGGTTGAATTGAGTTGGTAGGAAAAATATCTAAAGCAAGAAAATAAAATCTGAACTCTAGTTAAACACTGTTGGGGAAATATAATTAAAAACAAAATCTTATCCCAGCCCAGAAATCCTCTGCACAAAGGTAGTAGAGAAAGAAAAGTCTTTTATCATTGTATATATAAGCCTAACACTAGAATGTAATGAGCATCCCTGGCAATCTGCTAAGAGATTACAAAAACAGAAAGAAATCTCACACTTTGATAGAGCCAAGAAGATACAACATATTACATACATGTTTTCACGATAAACAAAAACTACTCAAGTGAAAGGACTTGAAAAGCACCATTTTTCATGCATAACCCATTCTAAACCTACCTGGTAATTAGAGTGACTATCTGTATTAGCTAAATAGCTTTATCTGGAAAACACTATTTTTTCTTTTTTTATGATAGAAAGTAGTTTTGCAACTTGGAGCAAGGCAACCGCCATTGAAGTTGGGCTCCTACCCACCCACAGAAACTGGTAAACAGGGGTCTATCTCTCTTGATGTTTCTACTCAAAGAAATGTCTCCTAGGTTCCCAAGAAAGACATTACTGGATCATAAGGCTGGCAAAAGGCCAACTGACAAAGACTTATGTCGTCTTCAAAAGGATTTGTAAGCATTTCAGAGAGATGAGAAAATACTTGCAATTACCAGTTTTTCAAGCTGAAATGCTCTGAAAGAAATGAGGGGAGAGGAATCTCTTCCCTCCTTTTCAATAGGGAAAATTAAGCCTCTTATTTTTAATTTGTATTTGTCCTTACAATAAAAACCACCAAGATTTATCAAAAATAAATCATTAAAAGAGAACTATAGTTTTTTTCCAAATTATAAAATCAATCTTTCAAAGCAAGTTTACTACTCTTAATTTCTTAACATATATAAATTTGAAATTGTATAGATTATTTCTGCAAGGAACACTATCCTTACTTTTAAACATGAGCAATGTCATTCTGTATATTAGATATTTAAATACAGATGCAAGGATCTTTTGTGCTTTATGGATTTGCCATTACCACATTTAAGAAAAGTTCTAAGGGGCTATGGAAAGAAAGAAGCCAGCCTTTGTAATTTGTGATTTCTGGGATCTGAACTGATTAATTCTAGATAATTTGGAGTGAACTGTAATTAAGTCTCAGGGATCCTGGACTGATTAGGGTGTGCAGGATTTATCCTATTTTGTTGTGCCTTGGTGATCAAAGTGAGGTTAGACCTGAAATTGCTGATCAAAGTTGAGCAAATATTAGATATTTAGAAGTTATTTCCATTCATCTTATGGATAAATGGTTACACAGATTATATAACTGACTTTCCATAGGTGAGACTATGGCTAGTACTCACATTTCTTATCTTATCAGTGTTTCCCCATTATACCACACTGCCTATTCACAAAACCTCATTCCTGATAATACAGTAGTCCCCCCTTAACTGCAAGGGATGTGTTCCAAGACCCTCTGGTGGATGCCTGAAACTTTTGAATTGTTTGCTTCTGGAATTTTTCCACTTAATACTTTTGGACTGTGGGTGACTGATAGTAACTGAAACAGTGGAAAGCAAAACCCCAGATAAGGGGGAATTACTGTTTATTTCTGTCTTCACCCCTTCCATGTCCTAAAATGGAATCACAAGTTTAAGGTTCAATACAATTAAATAATCCTATAGAAGTGAATAATATTTTTGTATATTCTATTAGAATTATTTGAGAATTTTAACATACTTTTCCCATTCCTAGAATTTTTAGATTAGGTCTCAGGTCTCAAAATTTCTCTCTAGAATATATTATATTTTTTTTAGTTTTTTTTTTAAGTCTACAATGAGGAGAAGCCATGGCCTCTGAAAGTTTATGTAGACTAGCTAGCATGCTTTGAGTTTTTAGGTTATTTAATATTATATGTGTATATGTAATATATATGCATGTGTGTATTTATGTGAAAATCACTAAAAACAACAAAGGTGATTTATTTGGAGAACCTTGAAAAGATGAAAGAATAGATTAAAATATACCAAAATGATTTTTAATGTAATGTCATTCCCCTAGGTTTCATAATAACCAGTACACCACTGGGCCATAGAGCTGAAGTGCCTAAGTGAGAGTATAATATGGATTTGCTAAAAGTGCTTTAGTTTGAAATGGAGGCTATGCAATTCTTGGTTATTGATGGTATAGTTTGTAACATTATTTTTATTCAACCCTGACCAATAGAAAATTAAAACAACTTTGATCACTTTGGAAATTCTAGGCTTGGCTTTTCATTTGTAACTATCAATTATTTAAAGAATAGTTTAAAAGGGCTCTTGGAGCTCTTTTTTGGGGGAAAATTACAGTAATTTAGGTAGCAAATGTGAATGATCTCAAGTTTTTAGTTCCATATGGAATAAAAATGCCTTATAAAGTAGTAACATTGCCATCTACTGACAGCATTTTATAAAAGAACCAACATTTTCTCATTAGCCTCACTGACAATGCACTTAAATGATCTATTACTTGACACGTGGCAGTATAAAAAAGGGGGACCATAGTGTATGTGTTGCTCAGTGCATCTACTTAAAATAATCTCGCCATTCACAGAAGCCATTTCAAGCCATTCGATGTTTCACTTTTACATACTGCAATTAGATACATTTATTAATGGCATTATTGCATAGTATTTCATAGCTGGTAAAACTGTTTTCAGGAAAGTGACTACAGAGGGTATGTTAATAAATCTGCCCTGCATGTACAGTACATAGAGAATTGCTAATAGGATTTTCATAATAACAGCATTTATCTCACAGCACATTTTATAATACCAATCACTATATAACAGCAGTGTTGTTATTACATTATATGAAAAATGATATTTGTGTTAAGGACATGCATTATAGCCTGAAACACAAAGTACAATGGTAGCTGAAGCACCTGTGCATTAAACCATTTTCATTCCCATCCTTTTTCTCTGGAACTTTTTTTGCTTCTCCCAGAGTTGATATAAGAAAAACGTCCAGTGCTATTGTAAATAGGTCAAGAATTTACATCAGTCCTTCCAACGAACTAGTAGCTCTAGAGTGTAGCATCCTGATAACCAGTGACTGTGGTCCTGTGGGTGGTAAGAACTGAGTCTTCCCATCTGTAGTAGTCATCATCTCATACACCAAATGCAATTCCCTTCCCTCCTTATTTCCATAGAATCATGTTATTGATTTATCTTTCTTCCATGTTCCAGGATGTGCAATTTCTCTTCAAACTCAAATTTAACTTTCAAGTACAATATTATCTTTTCACAAGAGAAAAGCCATAAGTATTTAGACCAGTTTTTCAGATAACCACATACTACTGTATCTGTCTTAAAACTTTTAAAAAAAATCATAATAGCTTGCAAAATAATTAACACACAAAACCTGAGCTATGAATCCTGTGTAACGATAACCAAGTAACTCAGTTGCTCGTGATCTTCACAAACAGCAAGGACATTTCTCTAACCTAAATTTGCTTAAAATAGCTTAAATATATTTAAAATTGATTCAGGGGACATATTGTTAGCCTATTGTTTTACATGTTTTTCCCTGAAATAAATCAATGCATGGAAAACATGCATTATTGGAGAATTGAAAGCCATGACCATGGTATTCAAGTAGGGCTCACCCTCACATATTTTGTTGTGACTGGCTCTCCTTAGATTTATTATGAAATAGAGTGAATTGAAGGTTCCCTTGACTAGAGATCCAAGAAAGCAGAACATTCTACTCTGAAAACTCCAGCTGAGTTTGAATAAGAAATCACTCAAGAAGAGATTAAAGGTCTAGCTTTTTCTATCTTTCAAGTAGGTTTAAATTAATGTTAAAGATTTTTGCTACATTTCCTGACCTTGCAAAATAGAGCATTTCCAAATGATAATTTAATTATAGCCACTATAAAAAAAATTGAGATATAAAGATATATAGGTTTTCCTTTCCCTCCATGCTATGCACTTAAAATACTGCAAAGAAATGTATGTAGAATATAGAACATCTTCATTAATAGAACTATTACATCATTTTATAGAAACTTGATAATGAATTATTTTTATTTAAACCATGTTTTCACTTTGTATTGTTTGCTTCATATTATAAACTTGTATATCTTGAATAACAAAAGTATTTCAAATTTCAGATAACTGTTAGCAATAAAGGTAAAAATATAAAATAAATCAAACCACTGGAAATATAATGTTAGAAAATATTGTGGTGGCAGAGACGTTCGAACTGATATGTGTGAGGCGGTGGATTTGGTTGGGCAGAAGTTTGCCTGTGAGAGTTAAAAAATAGGAGGGATTCATGGGATCTCTGCTTCAGTTTATCCCTTGAAACTATCTTGGGACAAAGAGTGTCTGCCTCACACTTGTGACTGCTTAGAGCTTTGATATTGGTATCTTCAAGAATAAAATCAGAACAGCACAGACATTCAGCACTTATGGGGAGCTGGCCAAAAGAGGTGGGGAAGGGAAATAAATTTGGAAATCTATTTCCTTAGAGCTCCTTCCCCAAACTCCCTGATTGGTGCGTGAGGATCTATTGTAGGATCTATTGTAGAGATTCTCTGTCCTGATGCTGATTGTGCTTGTGAGTGAACGGGTAAAGCCATTTACCTAAGGATTTGTTTAATGGGGTCAGTCATTATTGACAGTTTTCTTGGTGACTGGGGTGTTCTACTCTAGGGGTCATCCATCTTCACTCCCCCGAAATCCCTTTAGCACTTTGGACATGACACTTAGACTCTGGCTTTCCTCCATGAGCATTGATAGAGTGGCTGATATTCCTGAGGGTAAAAGAACTCACAGATACAAGTAACAAGACATTTGAGAAGCACACTGCTGATTCTGTCCAAAGTGGAAGCATTAAAACATATTTGTCAGGATTTAAAACTAGCCAAATAATAAACTAAAAGAGAAAAGGGAAGATGTAAAGATGAAACAAAGATAAGAAAACATGCAAAATCAATAGAATATATTATAATATAGTTGAATAAAATAGATGGAATGAAGTTCTATGGCTAGAGATGAGAAATGTATTAGTAAATTGCAAGATCAAGAACATTTCTCAAAGAAAGAAATAATAAAAAACACCAAAATAGTAAAAGATAAGCTAAGAGATACGGAGACTAGAAGTCAAAGTGCTAATATCTGGATAAAATATTTATTTTGAAAACATAAAAAATAAAAATGAAGAGTTAAATATTCAAAATAATAATGTATATAAATTATTTTTCCAGATTTGTCTTTTTTTTTTACAAAAGATGTCTCAGTTTGAAAGAACTCTCAAAGTGCTAAAGAGGATGATAAAGAAAATCCCATACTTACATAGAGAAATTATAGATATCAGAGAGTGAGGACGGCTTAAATGGAAAGATTGAGTGATTAGCAAGCCTCAGGGTGTAAATGACATCAGAGTCACAAGCAAGGTGTCAGGAATTAGGGTTGATAACTGTGTAAAGAAAGAACAATTATCAAAAATACGGAAATGAGGTCAAGAGAGTGCAGGGACATTGTTTATCAAGCTCACTCAAGGACTATTTTATAATCTAAGGGAAGGTACATTTGTTTGAATTTTACTATTAACTAAGAGCTCAGACTTTGGAAGTTATGCGTTAACTCCTTATTGTTTGATAAAGATGAAAATATTCATTAGAAAAGATAACCTCCAACATATGATTTTTGTTTTGCTTCGTCAGACATAAATCAGTTCTGTATTTAACCTTTTAAATATCTATAAATATCTAGTTCCTCAAAATGCTCTTTGAAAGAGTTTTACCATCCTACTGGTTCAATCATTAATGAGTTAATGAATCTTTGACAAACATTCATTCTATATCTATATTATCAGTAATTTTAACTTGTGAAAATTGTGCTTTGACACCTGAAAGCTGGAAGTAATATTTTGTAAGAAAATATATTTATAGAGTCTTTTGTGTATCTATACTTTTTATAGCCTTGAATATTTTTCTTGAAAATAACTATGTTTAAGATATATGGGAATGATATTTGTACCTTCTACATGCATTTGTGAATGTTCAGTAAAATAATACATATAGAGCACTTATTACAATATGTAGGGGAAGAAGGACACAATAAATGTTAGCTATTATAACTTTCACTCTTAAAAACTACCAGAAGAAATATATGTAACTTAGCCTAAAAACCGTTTGTGCAACAATATAGACTTGGAAAAAATTTACATACTTGGGAGCCAGAGAGAAAACACATAGTTTTAGAAATCTCTGTTGTCTATTTATGTGATTTTTACTGCATCTATGCACCCTTTTATATCTAATTAAAAAATATAATTTGAGTGCAAATTATTTATTTATATTTGAACATTTTAAAATTATTCAGTAAAATATCTACAAGGAACTAAAAGGAAGATGATATCTTTTACCTCTGTTATTTTCTACTGGAGTTTAAATGAATTAAGTAATGTGTTCTGGCTGTCCCAGAACAGAGTTTTCATTCCTTTGGTTTGTAAATTAGAAAGTTGGGAATTTTAAAGGTTTATTTCTTTCAAAAAGGAAGAAATCCAGAAAATACAACCAAATCAGAATTGTGCCCCCCCCCCAAAAAAAAAAGAGGTAAAGGTAGCCTTGGCTTTATGAAATTTATCATATAGATACTAGTGAGAAGAGGATAAACTATTAGGTAAGTCAGAAGAAAAAGGTTCATGTCACATGTTTTGTTTTCTAAAGAATATTTGAGTCCTTCACTTCTTGGGTAATACAACTCTTGCATTTCTAGTCAAATGAATTTTTGACATTCCAGTTAAGTTTATTAAGGCATATACATGTAATTAAAGGGGTGTTAAATAGTTACACTATTGATACTTCTACAAACTAATTCTGAGAATACAATGCAAAAGGTATAATACAGAATAGTGACTATGATGTTGAGTTACTAGGCAAAAATCATGTTTGATTTTATTTCAGCATGGAGCAGTGTAAATTTTTAGTGACTAAAAATTAAACATTAATAAAGCCAAGAAAAAACTCATAGAGCAGAGAAATAGGACATAATCCTATTTATAGATGCATAGATGTATAGAATTATACATATACATAGGTAATACATATAGATTTACATAGATGTAGATATACATAGTTATAGATATAGAAATATATAGATAATATATGTATATTAATATATGCTATTTGATCATAAGTAGATACAAGATTGATAGAATAAGGCAATCAATTGGGATTGCTAACCTATTCAAGTATGTTCTTCTACACATTTACCCTTGTACAGCAAATTCTGCTTTGAATTAAATGAAATTAAATGAAGTCAAAGAAATGATTTTCCCTTTGATGCAATGAATTCTTTGGCATACTAGTAGAAAACACTGGTAAGCAAAATTGGGCCAAATTTCAGAGTCAGCAACAAGAAAACAAAAACAAAATACAGGCATACTTCCAAGATATTACAGGTTCAGTTCCAAGCCACTACAATAAAGCAAATATTGCAAGAAAGGAAGTCACCCAATTTTATAAAAGTTATATGTACACTATACTATAGTCTATTAAATGCACAAAAGTATTATGCCTAAAAATCTGTGCAACTTAATAAAAAATACTATATTGCTAAAAAAGGTGCTATTGGGCATCTGACCCTTCAACGTGTCATAATTTTTTGCTAGTTGATGATCTTGCCTTGATGTTGATGGCTACTGAATAATCAAGGCTTATGGTTGCTCAAGTTTGGGTGGCTGTGGCAGTTTCTTAAAATAAGACAATGAAGTTTGCTACATCAATGGACTCTTCCTTTCACAAAGATTTCTCTGTAGCACGTGATGCTGTTTGATAGCATTTTATCAACAGTAGAACTTCTTTCAAAATTGGAGTCAGTTCTTTCAAACCCTGTCATTGCTTTATCAACTAGGTTTACATAATATTCTAAATCCTTTGCTATCATTTCAACAATGTTTACAGCATCTTCCCCAGGAGTAGATTCTATCTCAGGAAACTACTTTTTAAATTCTATCTCAAGAAACTATGTTTTTTGCTCATTTGTTAAAGTTTCATCAAGAAATTATAGCAATTCAGTCACATCTGGAGACACCACTTCTCCTGGTGATAGTTTTCTTGCTTTTTCCAGTAAATCTGCAGTCACTCCCTCTACTGAAGTCTTGAACCCCTCAGTGTCATCCATGACAGCTGAAATCAAATTCTTCTAAATTCACATTTTTTTGTTATTTTGACTTCCTCCCATGAACAAAAAAATGTTCTTAATGTCATGGTGAATCCCTTCCAGAAGTTTTCAATTTACTCTGCCCACATCCAAAAATGGAATCACTCACAGTGGTAGCTACAGCCCTAAGAAATGTATTTTTTAAATAATAAGAATTGAAAGTTGAAATTACTCTTTGATCCATAGGGTGCAGTATTGAGATTGTGTTAGCAGGTATGAAACCAACATTAATCTCTTTGTACATCTCCATCAGAGCTCTTGGATGACCAGGTAAATTGTCAAAGAGCAACAATATTTTGAAAGAAGTCTTTTTCTGAGCAGTAGGTATAAACAGTAGGCTTAAAATATTCAGTAAACCATGCTGTAAAAATATGTGCTGTCATCTAGGGTCTGTCGTTCCATGTATAGAGCACAGGCAGAGTTGAATTAGCGTAATTCTGAAGGACCCTAGGATTTTCAGAATGGTAAATGAACATTGGCTTTGACTTAATAACTATGATAACACCTAACAAGAGAGTCAGCCTATCCTTTGAAGCTTTGAAGCCAGGCATTGACTTCTCTCTAGCTATGAAAGTCCTACATGCCATCTTCTTCCAATATAAGGCTATTTCATCTACATTGAACATCTGTTGTTTAGTGTAGCCACCTTCATGAATTATCTTAGCTAGATCTGCTGGGTAACTTGCAGTGGCTTCTACATCAGCACTTACTGCTTCACCTTGCACTCTTACATTATGGAGATGGCTTCTTTCCTTAAACCTTATGAACCAACCTCTGCTACTTTCAAACTTTTATCCTGAATCTTCCTCACCTCTCTCTTCCTTCATAATTGAAGAGAGTTAGGGCCTTGCCCAGAATTAGGCTTTCACTGAAGGGAATGCTGTGCTTGGTTTGATCCTCTTCATTGAGCAAGTCTATTGGTGCCATTTTTCCAATAGCATGTTCTTAATGACATTTTGTGCCTCTGTAGACCACAAAAACTTTCCTTATATCAGCAATAAAACTGTTTCACTTTCTTATTGTTCATGCGTACATTGAAGTAGCCCTTTTAATTTCCTTCAGAAATTTTACTTTGCATTCACAACTTGGCTAACTGCTAGGCATAAGAGACCTAGCTTTTGCCCTATCTTGGCTTTTGACATGCCCCACTCACTAAGCCTAATCATTTCTAGCTTTTGATTAAAAATGAGAGACATGTGACTCTTTCTTTCATTTGAACACTTAGAGGCCATGGTAGGGTTATTAATTAGCCTAATTTCAGTATTGTTGGATTTTGGGAAAGAGGAGGCCCTTGAAGAAAGAGAGAGACAAAGGGACTGCCAGTCAGAACACACACATTTACTGGTTAAGTTCAGCATCTTACATGCACATGATTTGTGGTCCCCTAAAACAATTACAACAGTAACTCAAAGAGCACAGATCCAAGATATATTAGATTATAATAATAAAAAAAGAAATACTATAAGAATTACCAAAATGTGACACAAAGGCAAAAATGAGCACGTGCTGTTGGAAAAATGACGCCGATAGACTTGCTTGATGTGCAGAGTTGCCACAAAACTTTAATTGTAAAAAATACAGTATCTGCAAAGCACAATAAAGCAAAGAGCAACAGACAAGGTGCCTATGGCTCTTAAACTCCATAGCTCTGACATCGCCTATGCATGGTGACCAGATTTGTTTCATTAACTAAAATCTCACATGGCAACCGTTAAAGTGAAAGAGAAGGTAACCGCTTCCAATTGTAGTCAATCCTGTAAGACCATTTTTGTGACGGTCATAAATATGCTTCACATTCCATTGCAATAACTTATACTTATGTTGTTATTATATTTAAATTATAATTCATTTGCATGCCCTCCATTGTCAAAATGAATTTCAGATTCCAGATAGGAAAAAAAGAAATTGCTTGCTGTGAAAAAACAACAAATCTTTAGTATTTAATTGGCTATATAATGATAATATCTGTAAAACTAATAGCAAAATCCAAATATGTTTTTATTGAAAAGTCCTTTAGCACTCTCTTATCATCTCTCATTTTCTCTGATGTACTAGACCTAAATTGCCACTTATAATGTGTGATGAACATACAGAAACTTACATGTTGCCTTTTGTTTTATCTAGGAGCAAGTAGATTGTACAAATAGGCTTGATTGCTCTGTGATAGAAAATGTGACCATCTGTAACAATTCATATTGTGAACTTATTACATAGATAATTATTATGATTAGTGTTACAATTCAGCAATCAGAAATCTGTACAGGATCCAAAGGAACACAGCAGGATAATACTCCATCTAAATGGGCTCAGGAAAAATGCAATTTATTTGACACACTCCACAAGAGGGGCAGAATCAATTGGACATATAGCGTAATCATTTTTTTCTCCCTGCACTTGGCGCAGGAGTCAGCATCGTGCATGGAAGGGAGCTGGCCACACAGAACCATAGTTATTGCATCTGCATAAGAATAGATCGACCCTTGAGTACACTTAAGTTATTACTAGAGTTCCCTCTGTCCCTAGATAGAGAAGGTTTCCCTAAAAACATTCTCCATATATTACACAGGACACATATTTCACCTTCAGTGCCATCCTTGTGTCGCTCACTTTAGGAAACTAAACATCCTCATCTCTCTAACTCTACTTGCTTTTAAATGCAGCAATTACATTTAGATCGGATTATATATTTTGTAAGAAAAATCTGTCCTCCCTCCCCAAAGCTCTTTGTGGCTATCTTATGCACTATTCTTTGAGAAACCAGTGAATCCTATTGTGAGAATTATAAACTTATTTAAATGTTTCCTAGCACCTAATGGTCTTCTGAGCTTGAAAGACATGATAACTTTTTATTACCATGCTAATAAAATCTGTAATTGTTCAATTTCTAAAAAGCTGTTATAGTGTTTTTAGTTAATCCACATCTGCTGCATTAAATAAGATATGACAGAAGGGAACTTGGTGGGAGGTAGAGGGGGGAAGGCAGAGGAGTCCTAAAGACATGCAGGTGGAAAGCTGTTATCCTAAACATCTGGGCCTGTTTACTAAATAGCTGCTGTCCCGGGATAGATACATGTGCTAGTCCCAGAGTCCCTTGGTAGAATACAAATAATATTTTAGAAAGAATGTTTTTATTGCCTAAAATATCCAAATATGAAAATATTAATTCAGAATAATCAATTATGTAATCATGAAGATGGAACATCATTTGTTTCTACTTAATAGAAAATTAAGAAGATATGCAAGTGTTCAGTAAAAGTTTTTGAAGAGCTATTAATTTCAATATTTATATACAATCTATGTCTAGACTGTATATTCATAATTAAATGACATTGAAGTAGAAAGAACTTTATTATATACTATTTTCTTCAAGTTATTTCATACATATTTATTGTATATTTTTCACCAAATATTCCAGGCATTATTTCATTAAAATTATTTATATATTTGGGGAGTGGGCGATTATATATCATGATGACTCTTGTTTTTCTTTTTTTTCTTTATATATCATATTAATTTTTAAATGTACATGGTATACTTTTTTATAGAGACAAAAGCACTGACAAATGAAAAATAAGACTGCCTTCACAACCATTTGCTTTTTCCATATAAACTTGTCTTTTGTTTTAAAAAATATTCTACCTATTGATTTTTTCTTTGGTTTCATTCTCATCAAAATTATACTACTATTGTTAAAAGTGGTATGAGTCTTGCATCAAAGTCAAGTTTCTTTTTTTCTCTTTTGTATCTCAGATTGTCAATCCCCAGAGCTACCACATTCAACATTTTTAGCTGTTACTTCTATTATTTACATTTGTAAATCACATGTGTATTCTCTTATTTCTTGAATATTCAATCAGCGGTAGTATCTATGGACCTTCAAAAGTGGAAAATAGAAGAGAAAGATTGGATTTTCTTATCCTGCTCTCTCTTGGCCAAAGCACATACACATAAACACATGCATTGACATGTGCATATGTGTACACACACACACGCACACACACACAGACTCTCTTCCCAAAGAATTACCTAAGTTTTTATTAAGTTAATAATAAATATTAATATCATTGTATCTATGTAATATTCATAGCTAAGCAATATAGAATATTCCATATAGCATCACCATTATATTTCATATTTTGCTCAACTCTTTATTGTCCTTGAGTTAATTTTTTCATTTGATCATTTTTCAATGTGGCTATCATTAGTTCATCCTCAAACAATCTCTAAATATCTTCTCAATGAATTAAAACACACTCACATAATTCTTCAGTTTAACTTTTTCTTGGAGGCATCCTTCCTGAAGTCTCTGTCTTCCAGATCCAACTGGAAGCAATCTCTCCCAAAGATTCATTGCTCAGTGGTCATCCTTGGACTTTCTTCCCCTGACAATAAACTTGGGAATTCCTCTCCTCTTCTGTGGCAAAGCTCTCTTTCCACCTTTCCAATTGTTTCTCTTTTTTGTTTTTCTTACTCAACTGGGCAGAGCACAAACTGCAGCAGCTTCCTGAGAATGTGTATGTGCATCAAGACCTTGAGTGTCTGAAAATCTTTTTCTTCAACCTTCACATATGATAGTCTGGCTGGTTGTACACCATCTTGCCTCAGACTTTTGAAGACGTCATTCTAGTGTCTTCTAACCTCTAGCAGGAAGTCTGAGTACATTCTGTATTATGACTTTGTGTAGGTGACATGTATTCTTTTTTTCTCCTTCTCTAAGAATTTAGGATCTTACTTCATATCCGTTGTTATGAAATTTTAAGATGACTGGTTTTTAATACAGTTTGTTTGTTTTGGGTATTGGGACATGTTTTTGCTCTGTTGCCCAGGCTAGAGTGTGGTGGCATGATCATAGCTCACAGCAACCTCAAACTCTTGGACTCAAGCAATCCTCCTGCCTCCACCTCCTGAGTAGCTGGGACTACAAGAGCATGCCACTATACCTGGCTAATTTTTTAAATTTTTTGTGAATATGGGGGTCCTCCTATGTTGCCTAGGCTAGTCTCAAACTCCTGGCCTCAAGCAATCCTCCCACCTCAGCCTCCTAAAGTGCTGGGATTGTGGGCATGAGCCACCACGCTTGGCCCAGTGTAGGTATTTTTAAAAACCATTTCTCAGGGTACTCCTGGAAACTATTATTCAGCTATGGAAAATTTTAATAAATTTAAAATATAAATTCACTTCATTTTTTGTATTACATTTTTCTGGAAGTCCTGGATGAATACTCTAATTTTGATATATTTTTCTCTTCTTTGGTATATTTCCTTGTCTTTTGTTTTTATATCTGTCTGAAAATTTTCATCAATTATATGTTTATAAACACATAATATTTTTCTTTATAATATTCTCTATAAATCTTTATTTCCTCTGAATTCATTTTTTCTCTTTCTTTACTAAGAGTTCTTTCATGTTAGAGGCTTTCTTCAAATGTCTGATTTTGGTCATCTGTTTACATGTGAGAGTGAAGCACTAAATATCTGAGTGCATACGCTAGCTTTTGATTCACATCTTGCCTTTTGCAAGCTTTTGTAGGGAGTATGTAATTCAGCATCTTTCCTGACATGAAAAGATTACCATAGTGGAGAAAAAAGAAGCATGTACAGTTAACAACCTCATGAGGTGGGATGAAATAAATAAGATTTTCATTTTGTTTCCTACCAGTTGGGAGCTAGGTCAGTGCTAATCTGCAGTGCAAGATTTCCTCTTTCCTCTGGATAGAAAAGACAGATATCTTAGAGTCCTACATTTTTTATATTAAGATTTATACTTAAGATGAATCTTTGTATGAGAATAAGAAAAGACTGCACAATTAGGGTGATTTTTATAATTGACTTCCTAACATTCTTTCCACACCAAATGACTTATCTCGGCCAAATGGCAGTCCTATTCCCCTTGCCAGTGATTTATTTAGCAATAAACATAGAAACCTATCCTGGCAAATGAACTATGAGAAAAAGTCCTGTGTGGAGTTTCAATTCTCCTTAGATAACATGGGAAGAAATAGTCTCTTTATTCACCTGGAAATTTTCATATCTTGATATTTCAGTTGAATCTACTGCAGTCTTCTTGCAGCTGTGAGACCACAAAGCCAAATAAACATGGTAGGAAAGAAAGAGAAAAGAACCTCATATTTTTCAGTACATCGCTAGATCAATATGTCAAGCAGCCTTGGACTGATTGCACATTACTATTATATTAGATAATGAATATTCTTCCATTGAGTCAGCTTGAGTGATACATTAAACTACAGGCATCTCAACAAATATAGTAAATCACTTTATATTTAATATACAAAATATATTCTTGAAGGACAATTTACTATATGAGCATGCTTATTTTCAATGTAAATGACAAAGGTCCATTCACAATTTGTGGTACAATAAAACTAATATAGTTAATTGAACAGAAGGCTATGATAATGTTTCAGGCTATGATACTCCTTCAGATTATACATAAATTTAAAAGTGAACAATTGAATAAGTTTTCTTTCAGATGTTTGGAAAATGCAATCCTATATATAAAATTTCAGAGGAAAGATTTCTAAATAGTAGGGTTATTATAAATGTTCTGCATTGTGTTAATGTTTTTAAAATAGAGCCAATTTCTTTGGTCTTGGTTAGTGTAACATAATGATCTCTTTAAAATACTGTTGGGACATGGATTATTTTTGTCAATTTTTAGATGATTGCATTGTTGCAATTTTAAATTAATACAAACAAAGTAATTATTAAATTTATTTGATTCTTTTTATTTTGCAAATGGTCCTTATGAATATTATTATATTTAATCTCAACAACAGTTCTACAATGAAGTTAAGAAAATGTTATTATGACTAATATAGATTTAAAAAAATAATGCAGGAAAAAATTAGACACTTGTACCAATAAGTAGAAGTCCCTTGTCGCAAGCCTGGTTATCTGGTGATGACCTATTCCAAAGCTTGATCAATGATACTCTGAGCACTTTTTAATGATTGTGACTAAACCAATCTTTTTGAGATAAATCTTCATATCAAAGATAATTTTCTGCCCTCCGTTTGCTTCCTCATCCTCTTTGCAGGTTTAGATTAATTTTGAGAGGGAATCTGAAGGTGGATTATGGATTATATAGTAATCCAGCAAAAACCATTTAGAATGGTGCAGGTTTTGATTGCAGTAAATAAATTGCCTTAAACAAAAATCTTGCATTATTGTTAGCAACTAAATCACAGAGATTAGCATAGTAGAAACACTGATTTGGTGTCCAGGAACCAGTCATCCTGAGGGATTTAGCTGTGATGAAATTTAATGCTAACCAATTTAGAGTTTTACTTAATATCTTCTTCCTATAGGAGAGAAAATGCAGTTTTGTTAGGAAATGACACTAAGTATGTCTTTGTACATCTTCATATACACTCCACCAGTAATGTTTTTATTTCAACCAATGATATTGTCAATATTTGACCATCTTGGGCCTATAAAAGGGCAGTTTCATCTGATGCAATCAGGTATTTTTGTGCCTTTATTTTTGCTAAAACAAATATCTGAAAAAAAAAGAAAAGAAAAGAAAAGAAGTCACATTATCAGCTTAATTTATACCCATCACACTTTTAAAAATTATAAATCTTCTGTCCACAAAATCTCATTTAATTGGGCATATTTAAATTATACATTTCTCACTAAGGGAGGACTCATACCATAGAATCATAACCTTAAGTAACAAAAGCCTGCTTAACTACTTTTATCTGTATAGATGACAAGTTCTCTATTAGAATATCACATCAAAAATATTTTGTAAAATTTAATATGTAACAGTAATATGAAAATTTATGAATGCAGATATTTACTTTATGCTATAACATCAGCAAATCCACAAATAGCAAAAATTTTTAATTAAATAGTTTATGGTGAAAAGAATCCAGGACAATAACAACAATAAACTCAGGAAACAACCTTTCAGTTAAATCCAGGTATTAACATTTTCTTTAATTTCGAAGGCAAGACCTTGTCCTACTCATCAATGCATTCCTACTCTTCTCCCAGTACTAGTGCCTTATATTTAACAGGCACTTCCTAGTGTTCTTGTGTTATGTTTTCTGTAAAAATGTGATTACGCTCCTAAGTGATTCATGGTAAATGGAACTCAGGGAGGTAAAAAGCCTACATAACTGATAAATATTTCAACAGTATATTTGATACTTTACAAATTATATACTTACACCTTTTTACTGTACTATAATAATGACATCCATTTTATAGCACTTTATGTTTTACTAGGACTTTTATTTATACTGCAGTATCTCATTTAGTTTTATTTTAAGGCTTTACATTGCACTTAACTGAGAGCTACAACAAAATCAGTTTTAAGGAAGCATTCAAAAATTCTACATGGAAAAAATAACCATTAAAAGTTTTTCATTTACCGTTTATAAATTCCAGCACAAAGGTTGAAAATTAAAAATAGATAATTTCACATGTATATATACAGTAGAATTAAAGATACTCATACGTTTAAATATTTTACTAATACCGTTATTAAGATTAATTCACATACCATAAAATCTACCCTTTTAAAGTGTACAATTCAGTGCTTCTTGGTATATTCACAGACTGTGTAACTATTACTATTATCTAATTTCAGAACATTTTCAATACCCCCCCAAAAAATCCTATATCTATAAGTAGTGCATGTTTGTAATTCTTTTAGGATAAAAAATGAACTACACATATTTGTTCTGAAAATAGAACCAAAGTGAAAACTCAGATAATTATCATTTCCTAATAGAAAACCATTAGTGAAAGTGGCAGTTTTCCCTTTGATGTGCTTCTATACCAACTATACTCAGTAATTTTGACTTCAAGCTCAGGAGAAGATTTTCAAAAGATAATATGATAATACTTTTTCTAAAATATTTTGTATGGTCTGGACTCACAATGTCTACCCTCTAAACTGTCTTCCTCTCATGTGTACAATGAATGTGGTAATTGACTGCATTAATGCCCCTGATTCTTCACCCCTTCTGTAGGCAGGGACTCTGCCATGTAATTCTGTAGTGCCATCCCACCAGGACACTCAAGGACCATGAAAGAGAGTCAGTCATTCTATTTATTCATGTACAAATTCAGTCCTGTTGTAATTATTGGCTGAGCACCTGTTACGTGTCTATTACCATAAGTAACATGCCAGCCATATTCTAGAACTGAGAATACCATCTTTCCAAAAGTCATATTCTAGTGGAAAGACCAATAATAGCAAAATGTAATAAAAATTAAGAAGTGAGTAATAAGTGCTATACAAATATAATCAAGGTAAGAACGTAAGTTGTTGGGAAAATACAATTTAAAACATATTGATCCAAGAAACGCTCTCTGAGGAATATTTTGACATAAATTTAAAGGAAGCAAGACAATGAGGGATGTGAAACCTAGAGAAACAGCATTCCAATCAGAATAAGCAGAGAGCACAAAGATCCTGAGCAGGAATGTGTGTGTTTTGTTTGTGGAATATCAAGAAAGCCAGAAAGGTATCAAGTAGCTGAGAATATGCTAAAACTCCAAAAGCTTTCTAAACACAGTTTTCTACTTTGAAAAGAAATGACTAGACAACAGAGAGTTTTCAACATAAATATATAAAGCCAATTTGAAATGACTTGTCCTTTAAAAAAATAATTCTATTTTATGCTTTAAGAATGTTCCATAAGTATACATTTTAGACTTTTGAGCAATGATTAATTTAATGATTAACACATGTTTCCATATATTTTAATATATATATACTAACATGTAGCCTTACAGAAATGATGTCTGATTATTTGCCTCATATAACCAATTCCAAATTCCTCCTGAATTTGTGAAGATAGCACTAAAGACAAAACCTCACAAAACTATCAATTATTAAGGTGACAATTAATGTATATTTAAAATCAAAGAAAAACTCTCAATCATAAAAATTGTAGAATTTGAAAGAAATGATAATTCAGAGTTAACATATTTTGCCACCAGAAATATAACATTCCTATCAAAAGTAGGAAAATGTCTTCTTTCCTACCTCCTTACCCTTCCAAAAATCACCAAAATAGACAGTGTCATGGTTTCATCTTCCCTCTGGTTTAAAGACACAGGGTCTCTGCTAATGAAAGCTCTATGCATTAATCTCCTCAGCTGTGTGGCTAATACTTTCCTGATGGTGAGTGAACTACTCCAAATATCCACTCATACCCTTATACACCAATTCAAATGCAGTGATTCTTACAATACCACATAAAGAAGTAAGCTTCCATTCTATCTCAGGCAGTATAATCTCAACAATTAAAGTACTATAGATAGAAAGGAATATAAAAGGGATCCTCTAGCTCCCCATAAACTTAAGAAATACTACACTAATAGAATTGTTGTTAGATTATACACATTGGTTTAAGAATTATGCCAAACAATCTGTTCTCAAAATAAAGATTTGGGAAGGGAATTAGGAATAAGTGAAAGACTATTGTGACTATTGCCAAGAGTTAGTCATCTTATCTCTTGGTGTATGTTACTACATAATCTCTCTTCTAATAGTGAACAGAAAGAAATGAGTGCATGTGTCTAAGGAAATAAAGAAGAAAGGTGAAAAATATTACCCTGAGGATAGGCATACTTGGGAAATTATTTGCCATAGGAATCTGAGGAATATTGGAGTAAATAACATTCTTAATGTTATAAGGTGGTGCTATTTCTAGCACTTGTGACCAGAACATATTTAAAATACACTGGAGTGTAAAGAATTCTGGGTGAGACAGGGGGCAAAATACAGGAAACCAGAAACAGAAGTAACATTTACGCTGCAGGCAGCAAGAGGCAGAACTGACACTGTGGATAATCTGAAGAGAGATATTGAGGGAAACTTTAGAACAAACTTAAAACCCTTCTTTGAACACACAAAAAAATTAAAACAAATCAAAAGAGGAGTATGTAGATAGAAGACAACAAAATAAATCCAAACCAGAAATAACTTGTGCTCTTTGTTGCATGACCAAATCAATGAGAACAAAATTAGTAATCAAACTTATACTTCAAGAAAACCTTCTTCTCCCAAAGAAAAGAAAATTAGTTTTTTTTAGGTTCACATGGGATCACTCAAGTTAATTCTATTTTGGTTAAATGTCGTGGACTAATCATGTGTTTCTGCTTCTCTTCACAAACCAAGGGACACAAATAATCATAGATAAGTGGCGAAAGAGAAACAAAAGAGAGAATGAAATCACCAACATGCTAGAAGTTGGGAAAAGGAAACTGTCTTAGTCCTTTTGGGCTAGTATAACAAAATACTGGGTAATTTATGAACAGCAGAAATTTATTGCTCACAGTGCTGCAGGCTGGGAAGTCCAAGAGCAATATGCCAGAAGATTCTGTGTCTGATAAGGACCTGTTCCTCATAGACGGCATCTTTTATATGTCCTTACATGGGAGAAGGGGCAAACAAGCTCCCTGAAACCTCTTTGGTTCATAAACTTTATGACACTAATCCTTATGAGCCTTCATAAGCTAATCACATCCCAAAGGCCCTACCTCTTAATACCATCACCTTGAGGGTTAGGTGTCAACATATGAATTTTGGGGGGTACAAACATTCAGACCATAGCAGCATCCATCGGACCTTCTGGGAATACTTGGGAAGCAGAAAGCAGAATGAATTGAATAGTTGGAGAATGATCTGAGGAAACCAAGATCCTAGTTGTAAGAGATCTCCCAGGAAAGTCCCAGAAAAGCAAAACATCTAAAACAGCAATATATCAGAGATTCTTTATTTTCTCAGGTTTGCAATGGATCATATACTGCCCAGATTATTTGTTGTAAAACAAAAATTTCTCATCATGAATTGAAAAGTTGTCCTGGGCTTCATAAACTTCATATTTTGAAAATTCTTTAGTGGCTCTGGAATGGGGTCTGAGTACATGTATGTATTTAAATTTCTCAGATGATTTTAAAGGATATTCTTGGCTATGAATTGCTGCCTTCAAAACTGGTTGTGGTCGCTTACTTGCCAGACTGCTGTTTTGAAGTAAGCTAGTTAGCGATTTACTGTGTAGCATGCAAGGTGAGATCATGGGCTAAAAATTTTTATTTAAAAAATTGCTTTCATGTTGTTCATAGTTTAAAAACCATTTAATTGTGTAGTTTAAAATAATTTGCATTCAAAGGTTTTTCATAAGAAAACATTCATTAAATTTTTGTAGGAGTTTCTGCAAACATTCCCAGTTTTCATTCTAACTTAATTCTCTTTCTCTCTTCCCCCCTTTCTCTATATAATATAATGCATATAATTTATATGATACATAAATCTATATAAGAAATTTATATTATAAATAAAATCTGCTATAGTTATCTCTACAAAAATTATAAGATAATATTAAATAATTTATAGTATATATATAGTTTTATAGAGACAGTACATATAATTGCTGTAGTTAGAGATTACTATACCAGATTTTTCGGAAAAAAATTCAATGATATATACCTATATCTATCAGTTGATCTCATGTGAGAATTTTACTTTCTCAAAAATGATATGACTGACCCAAAACCAAAATATTAAATTTACAGAGATAGTGATCTATATATCCAAAAAGAATGTAGTTTATTTTGACACTTTTCAAACAAAAAAATTAAAGGAAGAAATTCAGATGAAAAATCTATACTTTGAAAAGTTTCAAAATAATTTCCCCTATTAATAGATTAGTATAAAATATATAGCATGGTAACACAAAGATTGATGGAAGTAGGTATTGATAGTATGATAAGTTGGTAACAGCTTTAGTTTGCTTCAGACACAGCAAGAAAAGGAATAAAGAGTTTAAACTCCTCCTTCTTCCCGACCCCCTCTCAAAAAATACACACATAAAATACATCAACAAGAAAATATAAATACAGATCCAAGATGAGCAATCCAATTCAAACTATAAAGGAGAATTGGACCATTAAATTGTATAATTGGAGTTATGGCTAAGACATAAAAGTCCTATGCATTGTTATTTTCTATTCATTATCAGTATGAATTAAAGAATCCCCCAAGTCAACAGAAGTTTAAACTTTGTTTTGATGTTCGCAAGTTCTTATTCTCCTTTAACTGTTGTTTTCAGGACTCTTGGCAGTGGTGTTACTGATATATATTTCATAGTTCATTGGGGAATTCAGAAATAGCTAATGCCTTATTTTGCTCTAGATTTGGAAGCTGAGAAAACATGGCTACAAATGAACAATTCAAAAAACTAATCAGCAAATCATATTCCTACTGGTTTTTCTAATTCCCCAGTGGGTTCCCCTACAATTGGCTTCTTGTGCATGAGTAATGAAAGTCAAGATCTGGGTTTAATTCACTGAGCCTGAAAACAAAAACTGTTATAATCTTTGCTTTGGAAGTACTATGGACTTTACATTTAATTCCTCAGTGTTTAAGATTTGGGAAGTGTAAGAATGCCAACTTCAATAGCAGGCCCCTCTCAACAATGTTGGTTTAGGACAGTGCTTCTCTGCCTTGAGCATGGGTCACAATCATTTGGAAGGCTAGTTAAAACCTAGATGGGTGGCCCAGACCTGTGATCTTCCATTTCAGTATATCTGGGATGGGGCCTGTAAATTTGCATTTGTAACAAGTTCCAGGTGCCACTTATACATTGATATAAAGGCCAAACTTTGAGAACTACTGGTTTAAAATATATGTCCATTAATTTATCAGAAGAAATTACATATATTTGACCAACGAAAAACAACTTGTACTGATTTGAACTATGAAAAACAGCTTGTACTGATTTGAACTATATTTATGTCTGTAAAAAGTCGGTTTCAAGAAATCTTGACATATGGTTCCATCTACTCTTAGGTTAAGAATAACAAATTTTATTTCCAATAGGTACTTTATATTATTAATGTCTCTTGCTAAAGATGAAGTAAAACTGTGAATATTACCAATGCTATTATACTCAAACATAGGGAAAGATTTTACATTAGTAAATTGCTAGTTTCTAACTTTCCGTGCATATTTAGCTTCAAATAAAATCTTACCTAAAATAGCCTCCTAAGGCATTCCATTGACAACTTTTAAAGTAATTCATAGGTTGAAGGTATGCAGAAGTTAATTATTTTGATTAATTTGTAATTAGCTCTACCTGTATTCCAGAGGAAATGATCAATATTACTATTTAAAGAGGCAAGGCTAAGATTTAGCGGCACTTCTAGAACACATACAGCTAATTTCTGACAATTCAGTTTATGTCTCTTGCTGAAAAAATTAAAATTCTCTTATTCAGTCACAACTTATTAGAATGATTTTTTTAAAAATAGGGAAAGTAAAGCTTATCTCCTTTTTATTTACTTATTTTTATTTTTGTAAAAGAAAGTGTTTTAAATCACCTAACTCAGTGATTATTATTCAAATTATTACTGAATACAATGAAAAACAATCTCCATCATATGAGTTGAAATTAAAGAAAATCAATAATTTCCCATGCAAGTTAGCTTTCTAACAAATTTGATACACTTAAAGTAGAGCTAGAATGGTTTTGAAATCAGAAATTTACCTTTAAACAACTTTAAATTTGGTTCTCTTGTCAATTCATAACATCTGTTTTGGGATGTGATTATACCAAGCATTATCTCAGAGACTAATGAAAATGATAAAAAAACAACAAAATTTCCTTTCTGTGGGGAATGGGTATATTTTTTAATAAGAAAAAGAAAATCAAGTTAGGATAATATTTTACTTTCCCAACTTTTCAGTATGGAGAAAGGTGGCATGAACAAATTCTTGTCTGCCATTCTGGTTTAATGTTTTAGTGCTAGAATAATTTTGATTTTTTTGAAACAAATACATCATGTAATATATAAATATGTAAAACATAAAATAAATATATACAACATATGACAGTCTATAGTGCTTTCTGGCATCATATAGAATGCCAAATAAAAAAAAATCCAAGAATAAAAACATTTCTGTAAAAATTTAAGGCATGCTGCAGTAAAATGCTAACAATCAAAATTATCTAAGCCTTTCATAATTGGGTGATAAACTAACTATGATGATTCTGTTGCATACTTTTGCAGAAAAGAACTCTTGAGATTTGACCTGGACAACTTCTGAAATCCCCAAATATGCAACATGTACCCCAAAGCCTCATTTGTATTTGCAGTTCCTATACAGTTACAACTCTAACCTTTCCCTATCATTTCCTTTAATCCAGCTAATGATAATAAAATTTCACCAGAGAATTACATTTTCAGTTCTTGTTAACAATACACATAAATGCTAAGTAATGAAACACTACAAAAATTCTTCCAGAAGCTTTAAATATAGAACACAATGTTCTTTTTCTTTGTATACTGACCCTTCCACAGTTTCCCCACCCACCTGACAATCTAGAACTGATATGTCTTCTAGGTTTAGCACAGTGTCTCAGTAGGAAAGCAGCATGGTACAGTTGGGTTGGTAATAAATTTGTTTTGCGTAAAATTCCCCTTCCAAGGCTTCTGAGACAGCTGATAGGTCTTACTAAATGTAGAAGTTGACAGAGCCATTGCTTTCCTGATCAGATATGTCTTGATTATAATCCTCACCATATGGTGACTCATCAGATACCATGTAACTTTTTTCTCATATCATTTTCATTGCAGACGTTGAGATTATTTTTCTGTTTTGATGAATCAGTTTTTACCTTTAGGGTACAGGTTGCATAATTGTCTTTCTATTCATCAAAATGTATTCTTGAGAGAAAATGGATAATTCAAGTTACTGTGGCCTCAGATACTAATGTGGCTTCATAAAATCTACCTCTTTTAATGTCATTTCTATGTGATATACATGATACAGAACTTCCTTTTTAAAAGTTTTCTGTGATCCAGTTTTTCTAAAGTATTCATAACATTCAAAATGAACTTACTTCTGGGTGAAGTTCAACTATGTTGATATCATGAAATCCAAGAGAGTAAATATAAGGGTAAGGTGCAAAATAACAAAACCAATCAGACTCATTGATTCCAATCATAAGAGACCCATCAGCCAGTCAGTACCTTTCTAATAGTGCAATGCATATTGTAGAAAGATTTAATGAGACTGTATTTTCCAATACCATTCCTTCTTTAAATGATTGCTACTCTATTCAACTTCTTATAACTCAGCAAATAAATGTATCAAAATGTCCATCCTATTTCTTCCTAATATCAGTTCTGCTGATTCAATGACCTACCTGTACCTCAATATCAACCAAAATGATGAATTAATGGGTGTTCATGTGGTTCCACTTATCATTATTTTATTATTTGCATGATTATAAATCTTCCTCCAATTATACTTTCCATCATTTCTACTCATGTTTAGCGTAGTATGTTTTGTCCACCAGTTCTGTACTCATTCAAAGATTGAAAGTCCTGCACATTTTCAGAAAATTTTTTGAAATGTTAAGCAGACACAATTGGTACCATTAAGTCATTTCACCAGAAAATCTTTCCAATTTGTGTAGTTATGTCAAATAGTTCTAGGGTGAACAAGATGCTCCCCACTGTCAGCGCATCAACCAGTGTGATGAAAAGAACATACATATTGCATCAGAAGTCCAGACTTCAGTTCACTTCCAATAATTCATATCTCACTAGGCCATTAAAATTTGCAAATTTCATAATTCCATAAGTCCAAAAGACTGTGGTAGATTGGCTAGTCTGTCTGGGAACATACACTCTCACACTTTCTGAGCTATTTCCCCAGCAGGTCCGATGGGTGCACGTTTAAAGCCAGGAATAAGCTTCATAAAGCTACTGCTAATGATGTTGTTATCTCAGCTGAAACTCCCATGGAGACTACTGCTGCTTTAGTCTTCTGTTTCTGCAAGGCAGCATGATCCTGAGCATATGCTTTTAGTTTAGCAGCTAATTCTGTTTCTGAAGAACCCATGATTTCTTTGATGGAGGCTTACCTGTTATGTGAAGTCTGGCCAAAACTCTTGGAGTTTGATGAATATATTCTTGTACATGAAACACTGCAAGAATACTTTGTTTTAGAGTAAAAAACATCCTGTATACCAACTCTTCCACACATAGCACCAGCAGCACTGCCAAGTTTGCCATCTGGATAGGTAAAGACTTATCTATTAATGTTTTATAATTAGGAGATTCAAAGGTAAAGGAGCAGCCTGAGCTACTACTTAGGTCCTCACTACAGCTATCGCATAACTATCAAATGTAGAAGAGAATCTCTTCTTTTCAGATCCTGTCAGTTTGTAGAAAGAGTGCAAAGGCGATGGTTGCTATGGGTAAAATGTTTAACTTAGATAACAGCTAACATCTCTATGACTCAAATCCTTCATGATTTCCAAGGGATCCTCATGGGTAGAGCTTGTCCATGCTCCCAGGGCCACTGAACCCTTTCTGAACTCAAGGGGACAGACTTCTTTCCCCAGGCCACACGACTCCAGCAGGTTTCTGCTGGACCCTTCTCCATTCGTTTTATTTTTCAAGACAATTTAATCACATAAATGCTATTTACATTAGAATGTCATTGTGTTAGTTATCTTCTGATATATAACAATTTACCCTAAAACCTAACTTAAAAAAATTTATCTTACACCGGTGCTCTAGGTCAGGAATTTAAAAGAGGCTTAGCCACGTTTCTCAAGTTATAGATCTCTTACAAGGCGACAAACAAGCTACCTGCTGGGGCTGCAGTTGTCGGGAGGCTTAACTGGGGTCGAGGTATCTACTTCCAAGGTCACTCATGCAGCTAATGGAAGTGGGCCTCCATTCCTCTTTAGTTTATGGACAGTGGTGTAAGTTCCTTGCACATGGAGTTCTGTATAGGGCTTGCTATGACCAGGCAGAAGTGAATCAAGAGAAAAGGGCAAGAGAGAGGGCATGGCCAAATTGGAAACTGCAGCATATTTTATAACTGAATCTTGGAAACAACATATCTATTCTGCTGAATTCTTTTTATCGCCCAGGCTTAGTGTAATGCAATGTGGGAACAAATGACACCAGGAGGCGGAATCACTGGGGACCATCTCGTAGGCTGGCTTTCACATCAGTCACACATAGGTTTTTATACTAATATGCCTAGTTTATGATATAATTCTCCAACTGTTCTGGGAGAAAGATAGACGTCTCAAAGACATTATAAAAAACAAAAATAAAAATCAATACTTTATTGAACATGACAAGGAAATCCTAGAAGATATATGAGCCTAGAAGATACAGATATTTTGCATCTATGGATAAAAGTGTGATGACATTAAAACATCAAGAAAATTAATGTGGAGAGAAATTAATGAATTTTGTTTTGACAATGTTAAGTTTCAGGTAACAATAAGGTACTCAAGTGACATATAGTAGATATTTAGAGATTTGACACTATTTCATAAGGGAGAATTCAGTGATGGGCATGAAGGCTTAAGTGTTTTTATAATCCTGAACTGTACACTGGAGGGAATATAATCTAGAAATAAAGGTGGGAACTGAATAGTTGAGGAACAGAAGAAAAAGTTATAAGTAAAAAATTAACCTTTCGTGAATTAAAGAGAAAAAGATAAATCATTACATGTTGGCTCATAAAATCACGGCAAGAAAGTTCTAAGAACAGGTTCACAAGCATAAAGATCATACACGCACGCACACACACACACACACACACACACGAAAACTGGTTCATTCTCGAGCTAAGTATTACTTACCTCCAGCATCCTGAGTCCCCACAGTATATTAACTGAGATTAATCTTTTTGAGCCTTTCATTCCCAGTTTTAAAGGAAAATAATTTATCCAAAATTTCAGTGCAGTAAATAGCAAAAAATCAGAAACTGGATGGTGTCGTGTTCACCTTCTGTCAGCATGTCACTGCTTTCAGCTGTAAAACTGATTGACGTGATTCCAAATGGAAAAGGTATGGGAAGCTGAACATACAGGGAAAACATTTGACTGTGGATTCAAAATATATGAGAGGAAAAAATATCTGAATAAATACACTTCTGCTTAACATTTATCGAAACAAGCTAAGATACTAACAACATTTTGATTTAAATGTCATGTGTCTTTTTATGCTATGTTATAAAGGACTGCTATTTATTTTATCATTTTCTTACACAAAGTCACCTTGCAGAGGCATGTTGTGAATTTCTTTCTCCTTCTGCCCATGATGCCAGGTAACGGTGGAATGTTTCAAGCACCCCTTTGTCTTCATGCCCACCCCCAGGTGATTACATCCCTGGGAGCGTGGGGTGAGACGTTTAATTCCAGGAAAGGGACAAGGAATCTGAGCAGTTTATGCCTCCTCAGCTGGCGAAGGGGCAGTTGGGCAGGTATCTCAGGAGTCTTAGAGTATCTTCCCCCAATCCAGGCCATGTGGGCGTGAGTGCAGAGAAGTGAAGGCCGGCAAAGAGAGGGACAGTATGATGAGGGCAACCAAGCACTGCAGCCACTGTGCTGGTGGCAGACACAGGAAATATGTGACACTGCAGCCTGGGACCCAGACGCCCTAGTGAGAACAGAAAAGAGAATGGCAGTTGTGAAAACCTCAGAGGATTTCCATCACTTCTCACTCCCAACAACACCCCCTCCCCACAGGCCAGGAGTCAAAGGGCTGTAACTCCAGCCCTCCGGCACCTTTCCCTCAAACTGATGTGGCTGTGGCAAAGGGTTATTTACAAATGGGGTGACAACAGTAGACGGTATCAGTTAGGAACGTAGTCTGGAGGCAAACAAATACAGCTTACAATCCTGACTCGAGCTCTCATTAGCAGTGTGGCTGTCTGGGGTGGGCTCTTGATTCTCTACCTCTCAATTTCCTCCACTGGAATATATAAGGTTGAGCTTGTACACAAATGTTTTATGAAATTGTTATAAAATTTGAGTAAAATAATTGACCGTTATTGAATAATTTCCAGCTCTTTGCGAGCCTCATCTTATATTAATTTGTTGTTTACAGAAGGGGGAATTTACAAAGAAGATAGCTAATATTTCTGATTACAAAACTAGTAAACTACAGAGCTAGTCTCAAACCCAAGTATACTAGGTTCTGAAGTGCATACTTTTGATCCCCGCCTGGCAAAGAGTAAACATTTAAATATTTGCTGCTATCATCATTAAGATTCAAAAGTGAAAACTGTAAAAATGCAAAATGACAAATTATGAAAATAATTACTGTTATCACTTTTCTAATAACAGCAAATATTTATTGAGTACCAGTATGTGATCGGGGCCTTTGCATATATAATCTCATTCAATTATCAAACATCCTTATGAGGCTACGGGCATTATCATCCCACAATTAAAGATGAGTAAACTGAGGTATGGTGTGTTGAAATAACTTACTCATAGTCAAATAGGTGGTAAATTGAGGAGGAAAATTCACATCCCTATGTGAATGTAGAATCTGCAGAACTGAGCACTAATTTGTAGAATATATCGCCTGCACCATTTGCATCCACTGTTGTCTTTCTCAACTAGGTTCTTAGATTTATTTTGTTTCCGTGTGTGTGCATGTGCGCATGTGTGTGTATTTAAATAGTTGTATTCATATTAAAATATTCAAAAGTTGTATTCATATTGTACTTAACATTTTCATGCTGCTTTTTTCTTCTAGAATTCTTTCATAAGTATTTTCTAGATTCTTCATCAATTGCCATGACTATATTTTATTTTATGCATGCATAACATTTTATACAGTAATGTTCTAAAATTGAAAAAGGCATTCTTCTATGATTGGACAATTTATTTAGCTTGCATTTGATTTTTGACTAACATAAACCACTCTACAGTAAGTTTTTATAGATATAAACATTTTTACTTATGTTAACAGAAAAACCAAACTCTAAAATAATTTAAAGAGGTTTATTCTGGGTCAACATGAGTGACTGTGGCCCAGGAACCCGCATGCCAGAAAAGCCTTGAGCAAGTGGTCCCGAGGTGGTCAGATTACAGTTTGTGTTTATACATTTCAGGGAAGCAGGAGTTACAGGTAAAATTATAAATCAATACATGGAAGGTATATATTGTTTCAGGCCCAAAAGAAGGGATATCTTGAAGCAAGGACTTACAAGTCATAGGTGAATTTGGAAATTCTTTAATTGGCAATTGGTTGAGAGAGTTAAATGTGAAGTCAGTAGGAAGGAATGCCTAAGTTAAGATAAGGAGGTCTACTATTATCTGTCATATGATACCATTCCAGCAAAAAAATTTTTACAATCCACATAACTACATTTTACGGATAAGGTATGATTTAACCCTTGCCTTGCGTAGCCTTAGGTCTTGTGTATAATTTGGTATCTCATTGTCACAAAGAGTCTGTTTTATCAGTCTTATATTCTCCATTTTAACATTAAATGTTGGTCAATTGTTGTGTTCTAACTCTAAACAGGAGGTGATATAACAAGCCATGTCTGACCTCTCTTTCCATCATGGCTGGGGACTTGGTTTTATGTTTTTTCTGGGGTCCTTTGGCCAAGAGGATGTTTGTTCAGTCAGTGGGAAGCTTAGAATTTCATTTTTAGTTTAGAGTTACCAAATTATTTCCAAACTAAATTTTCAAAGGGGAAATTCTTAAGTTATAGTATAGGAAAATTCATATGACTTCTTATACATAATACCAAATGCTTCACTGAGCCACAACATTCTTCAATATCACAACTTTCTTCAATACCAACATCAAAGGGGAATATAAATAAAACGACTACACATCCAGCAGAAATGATGAGCTACAGAGTTCCCACAATCATTCTGTACCCTGAGCCCCAGCAGCGCATGTGAATGGCTTGCCAAGCCTTTCTTGTATTCAGAGGCCACTGAAGAGCACACCTAACTGACCCCAAAGTCAACAGGGAACATTCAACCTTGAGCTCATTAGCATCATGCTATAACCAATAGAGCTAATTTTCCAACTAATGCATCACAGCAGGTACTTAATAAGTTCTTGTTTGCCATCTTTTGCTCAATCTCATATGCCCACATTCTCTCTTGCTCCTCAGAGTCCCCGGTAACCTCAAACTGAAAATCTTAAAAACACATTTTCATTTTCCCTAAGAGCTTTGCAAAGATCTGACTTTCTTAATGATCTTTTCGTTTAGACAGCACATCAATGAATGTATTTTACCAACATTTACGGAGCTATTATTGCTCTGGTTTTATCACCTTTTTTGTATCATTCTAATTTGTCTCTTAATGCTTTTAAATAAAAATTGTACCTACTTTTTGTTTACACGATGTTTTGATATAGATATATATCGTGAAATGATTACCACAGTTAAGCAAATTAGCACATCTATCCCCTCACATAGTTACCATTTTCTTTCTCTTTTTTTTCCTGTGGTGAGAGCACCTAAAATCTATTTTCTTCACAAATTTCCATCATACAGTAGTCTTATTAACTATAGTCATCCCTCTGTACATTAGATCTCTAAACTTCAACCTCCGTAACTGCAACTTTGTGCCCTTTGCCCAGCATCTCTCAATTGTCTCCGCCCTCCCTCCCCTGGTAATCATAGTTCTACTCCTGCTTCTGTGTATTTGGCTTTTTTAGGTTCACAAATAAGTGAGATCATGCAGTACTTTTGTCCTATGTCTGCTTATTTCACGTAGCATAATTTCTTTCAGATTCATCCATGTTGTCACAAATGGCAGGATTTCCTCATCTCTCTTAAATTTCTGAATTTAAAACTGATCCTGGGTATTTTAGTCTCAGACACCTTTTTAATTTGTGAGCATATGCCATAAATGTATAGCTTGACAATTTAATTTTTGTGTTAGTCTTATAATGGATATTTTCTCAGGCAATGTTTTTTACATTTGTTTTTTTTTTTTTTGGTTTTGTTTGTTTGTTTTTCCTTAGTTGAAGCTTCGCAGCTTTGGGAACACAAAGAACCTGCTATCTTGACTAGATATTTTAGTCCATATGAAATATCAGTATTCTAGCTAATTTGTTTAAGTTCTTTACAAATGATGTAAAAATAGAAAGCATGCTTCTGAAGGAAATAAAACTATTTTACCTCAAAATATATTTCTTTGACATATTTTGAGATGGCCCTCAGAGGGTCAGCAAACAGAAGTCGTCCTCCAAATATGTCTTTTTTGGGTGAAATTTGCATCTATAGAGAATCTGCACTGATGCAGCCAGAACTTCCCCTGTCCAGATCTAGGAAAGATTAACTGAGAGTCTGACACCTTAAAAGTTCTGAAAAGCAAAGGAAAACATTTACCATCTATTCTCTCTGAGGGCTGCTACTTGTGAGGTTTCTACATAATAAGACCACCTTTGCTAGCCAAGTCTCCTCTTCTCTCCCTCCAGTCACCTGTCTGGCCACTGTAACCTGATTTACCACCATAACCTGGTTTTGGCCCAGCTCTGAGTTCACATTCTTTCTGTTACCTCAACACGGTATATAAGCTTCTGCACCCCGTTGGAGGAGGGTTGGTTCTTCATTCTGAAAGCTCCTGTGGACACTTTAAATAAATTCGTATGTCTTTTCACCTATTAATTGTCTTTCATGAGTTGATTTTTCAGCAAAACTTCAGAGGGTGAAGGGGAAAATTTCCCTTGGCCCCAACACTCCTATAGAGACATCTATTTTATTTAAAGCTTTGTGTAATTAATTAAAATATTAAGAATGACTCATTTTAATTTGTGAATTCTCTCATATAGTGAAATGACTTCATTTTTAAAAGAGACTAAAGGTTAAAGTAAACTGCATGTCTTTAATGTGATAGTGTCACTCTGAGTTGTTTTGCTATTCTAAGGTAAAACATATCCAATTGTTTAAGTGGAAGGAAAGATATCACAGAGTATATGTTATTTGATTAGACCATATACGTAGAAAAAAATTACTCATAAGACAAATTTCTGTCTCATCCATGGCATAGTTATTCAAAAAACATTCCATTATCAAAAGGTCTATTTATTATTATATCAATTCTTTAAGTACTTTTTAAGGAGCTATTGTGAAGCAGGTATTTGTTCTAGATACTAATGAAACAAGGATAAATAAGACATTGTCCTTTCCTCTAGAACTTTATGGTACAGTAAGGAAAACAACATATGAGCTTATCCCCACAGTTCCATGTGATACGTGCCGTGCTGAGGGTATGCCCAAAGGTTTTACAAGTATTTCCGTTATGTGCCTTTAATTACTTTTTATAGCACTAGCATTTGCTACTATTTTTTTCAGTGTATGAAACAAAACAATCTCTCATTTTTCCTTTTTTTTAAAACAAAGTCCTCTTTCTCTTCACAGTCAGCATATAAGAGGGCCCATATTAAATTTTTGCTTTCCTATAATGATGTGGAGGAGATAATATTTATTAACTTGCTTTGAACTACAGCAAAAATAAGAGCTTGTAAAAAGGCATTGCTTGTTTTGATCTAGCACCCTGACACTTTGATCTGTCCTTACTTTGAAGACAATTCTAAAAGGAAATTTCAGATATACACAGGTAAAAAAATATTTTCATAAAAGATCCAGAATGCCCAACTGAAAGGGATATCATTCCAGTGTGGAAAAATATGTTTTAAATGTATTCATACTTTCTCAGGCAATGACGACAATCCAAGCTTTAGTGTTCCTCTAGGTATATGGAAATCTCTTTCTGATATGTAATTATTTCTTAGCAATTCATTAAACTTCCAAACAGCTTTACAAAAATGAATCAAGAGGCAATACTTATGTGTATTTGCACACTTGATAGTTATCCATTTGATAGCTTAATTTTGAGGCTTTTTATATATATTAAGAATATAGATTTCTAATTGTTAATGCAAATTCCTCCTCTTCTAAACTGTACAAAATAAACTTGATTAAATCCTTTTATTATTTCAGAAAAGTAAGCATACTGTCCTTGCTAGATACTTTATAACAATTATTTTTAAAATATGATAAATCTGCCCTTATCCATCAAGCAAATTTTTCTCTAAGTCTTAGACCATACTACCTATTACAGAAGCTTCCCAGATAGTGTAATTGCAGGACCAGCTCAAACTGGGCCTACTCTGTTGTCAACAAAATGTGAAGTTACTCTGTAGGCATAACAATGCCACAACTGCAAGTTATGTGGCCCAGGCATGTGCAATAGTAAAAACTTTGACCCCCTAACCACACCAGAAACCAACAATACTTCTCCGTGGAACCAAGAAGACTGGGAAATTACAGGAACCTGACCACTGGAACTCTTTCAGAAGCAAGAGGTCCATTGGCCAGGAAGACTCAGGTCTAAAATCTGCCTCAACCTTACCATAAATGGTCAAAGTTGAAGCCCTCCAGTCAGATTCTGCCAAGCCTACATCCCTAAATCCTTTCCTTTGCTTCCTTTGCTCCCCTTAAAACTTGCCCTAGACCCCAAATCGTGGAGACAGATTTGAACTCAACTTCTGTCTCTTTGTTTGTTGGATTTGCAATAAAGCCTTTCTTTTCTCAAAAGCTGGGGTGATAGTATTGGCTTCTGTGTGCATTGGGCAGTGAGCCCAAGTGCTTGATAACAATTCCATTCTTTAAAATGAAAGCTTGCACGCAGAAAATAAAGATCTCTTATCTTTACATATTTTATACAGTTTTGTTAATAGCCCTTATCTTGAAGTGTGTAATAAGTTTTGATTTTCGTAGCTGTTCATCTCACTAAACTGGAGCCTCAGTACCTCGCATAATACTGTCACTAATCATATTAATCATATTAGTAAATACATGATCATGCCAAGATATTAAAATAACAAATATAACACAATTAAAGATAGAAACTTTCTTCATGTCCTGTTCATTGCTTTTATGTAAAATGTAGTATTAGAGTCATAAAAGAGTTTTCAGATTTAACTGGAATAACAGAGGCCGTAATTTTTAAAAAGAAGGAACAGGGTCTCTTAATGATTACTGAGATGTCATTAAATTACAAAATAAAGCCAACAGGCATAACGAACCACAAAGAAAGTTTTAAGATTTTTCTTATTAGATTTGCTATGCTCATTAGTCTTTGAATTAAGACTTTCCATCTTTTTCACAAAGATTTAGTTACAGTTTATAGAAGTGAAGACGAAGTAGGATACAGTGGGAACTGATGAGGGAAATTGCACTTCTAAGAACCCTGGTTTATAGTGGTGATAAACATAAGTCAAAGAGTCCAACAGTCTTGAAATTGATTTTTATGCAAGGAACAGATGGTGAACCACATAAAAATACTTAAATAGTAAATACTGTAATATGGAGAAATACTTATACTACTGTGTTAATTGCAAAAGGAGAATATACACTTTTACAGTGATTACTCATGTATGGAACAAATATTTATTGACCCTACTATGTACACAGTGCTTTGTTAGTTGCTAGGAATACAGTAATGGTTAAGACAGAGAGTCCTTGCTTTTTTAGAGTCTACAACCTAATCAAATTGGAGGTGAGGATGGCAGGCTGAATGCAGGCACTTAAGCAGATATTTAAAGAAAAAAAATTTTAAATCTTTCAAAGGGAAATTGTAAGGTGTTTCAGAAGCCATGGTGTAGAAATAAATATAAATCAAAGAACCAATGAAGTCCTCTAGGAGGAAAAACTCATAAATGCACTTCAATCAAATTTTTAAAATAGATGTGATTTCAAGCTACAAACTGATTGTATCAGGAAATAATACTATATAGAGCAGATTTTATTTTCTTTTATCTTTCTGTATGTTTCCAATTATAAATACTTCGAATGTATAGCTTCTATAATGGGAATAATAAGTTATAGACTGATATAACAAAATAACAATAAAGAGACATAAGTTAATTCCCATATAAAGACAATATTTAAAGGTATTTATGAAAGAATAAAGGACAAGAATTTACATAGGAAAAATTTCCAGTAGAACTAAATTAGGTACTGGGTGAAAAACTGTACACATGTATGCTGATTTTATCTAGCAAGACAGGGTACAACAAGATATTTAGCTAGAATAGAATGCTGAAATAACTCCTAGATGGAAAAATCAAGAAGTCCCATTGCCCTCTTCATAGCCGAGCTCAGTCAGCCTCTCACTCTCTTTTTCTCTCTGTCAATACATTTAGCATCTACTATTCACATAGCTCCTTTTCATTTTCCTCTGAAGAATGCTACCATGTACCGATTTTGTTTATTTGCTTGTGATGAAACTTCTAAAATAATCATTCATTTTTATGACATATTTATGATATTTAGTGTAGATAAATGTGCATGACTTTTTAGAATATTTAAATGTTCCCCAAATGCTGGATGTATTTACATATCAAAGATTAATTTATAATTCAAATTGAAAAATATAAACAATAACTTTCCAAATGAGATTTGTATAATTATGAAACATTTTATATCCATATTTTCACTGCATTTTGACCTAGCAAATATTAATAGTAGATTCAGTAAACTAGTTTTAATGACTGATAGAACAAATGAATAAATGTTAAAAATTGCTTACATCTTAGTCAATACTTCCAGCCAGACAAAAATTACTCCTTAACTTCAACATAATTGTAAATCTGTTGCATACTTTGGCTCATTGTATATAATTATGTAAAAGATGTGTAGTTGTGTATCCCTTAGCATTACTTTTAAAACACTGAAAGTATATTTAGGTGAAAACTTTATTAAGATACAACTTTATTCACTTTGAAATCATGGAATCATACCAAAAAAAATTAAAGAGTCACTTAATCTCTTTCATAATGTTACTTAATTTTCACAGGAAGTAGGGAAGTCAACTTTAAAACTGAAAAATGAGTGAATTCTTCTTTGTGGTGCATAAAATTTACCTGAGCTATGGTAATGCACTTTATATAGTATAGAGATTTCACCTTTTTATTTGACCCTCTAAGGGCACCTAAAATATGGTTTTATACATCACACTTTACTTAGTAAGAACCAGTGGTGAAAAACAAATGGCTTGAGTGAGTCCTGAAGTCAGTACTGTATGTGAAAGAATAAAATTAAAAATAAAATATTCCCTAGACTAGTGAGTGATAAGAAGAACTGAGAAAAGAGGGAACCACAGTTATTCAGTACCCTCTGATGGGTGGTTACCTCATCATCATAGAGAAGTCAAACAAATCTTTAGTAAAATTACAGCCATCAGCATAGTAAAATGAGTTGGGATTTTTATATTACCAAAGACAGGAAATAAAATAAATGCCCATATCATATTAATGTCAGAAGCTCTTATAGTTAACCCTAATTATTTGTTAAGGCATTACTTAGTATTTGGAAACAATGTGATTTAATCAATATATATATAATTCATTCAATAATAGATTACAAAACTTATTTCTAATTTCAAGTATCAGTTTGAGCAAATATGATAATCAAATTCAACAATATCTTCAATCTGTGTTTGATATCTAAATTCAAATATCAAACATCAAATACACTATCAGCTTGATATACTCTTCTCTTATTCCCATTAGAATAACAAAAATTAAAGAAGAGAATGACAGTACATGCTTCTGAAGAAGGAGGGAGGATAAGAACTCAAGACTGATTAAACTGGTTCAGTCATTCTGGAAAGTGAGAAAATAAAAATAGCTTGGAGCAGTCTGAGTGTATATTCAGATCAACTTGAATCCGTGCTCACAGGTTGCAGTCTTCAAACTTGGGCCTAGTAAACTCTCTCTACCTATGTTAAGTTTGCCTCAGCTTTTTTTTTTCTTTAGGTTGACAAAATCATATTGGAGGCTTTAGAAAAGATAAGGATATATATGTTGCGTAACATAGTGTTTGCACTCCAGAGTTTGTACATGGTTCCGCAAGGATGCTTACCATGGTATTAAAGGTGGATGCAAAAAGTTGAAGAAATTTGATGTCTATTCCTAAAGTAATGATGAACACAATGAATTGAATGCTATTAAAATCAACAAACTGGAAACACTTTTAGCAAATTCATAGTGAGAGTAGGAAACAGAAAAAGGCATCAGTTAGCTTAAAATACACACAGACACATAGATATTTAAGGGATTTATTTATATTTAAGAGTGTACTTCAAGCATCTCAGAGAGGATAAATGGGATGAGAATGGAGATGAGAGAAGGAAGCAAAATTAAAATGAAGCGGGAACAGATTTCCACAGATTGAGAACAATGAGCTGTGAATCAAAAATGTGACCAGCTTTACTCTGTGAAGAACAAATGAAACAATCAATCAATCAATCAATTAATCAATCAAGAAAAGTAGATACTTTGGTGGACATTAATTAAAAAATAAGTACATTGAAATGTTTTCCAAAAATTTTACTGCAAATTTAACGTTTTCTATTTGTCACAATTCTTTTTGCTTCCTGTTCCACTTCCATATTTTTTAATCCACCCTAAAAAGCTGAGAGGGTTAACCGAATAACTGAAAATAATTTAGAGAGAAAGTGTCATTGAAATATAGAAAAGAAACATCCTGCATCACTCTGAACATTTTTTATGGCAATGTAAATTCTCCTCATTCAAAAAGCATCTTTTAATATTTTAATTAGGATACTGTGTTATGTGAAAGGCACATCTGATTTTAGAAATGCAAATGAGGGTACGCTATGAAAGAAAGATGCAGAATTAAAAAGGTAATATGTAGTTCAGCAACCAGCCATGAAGAGAAAGAATGTGGAGAAGGATCAAGGAAATAACATGATTTGAAGTAAAAATTGTACTAGCATTTTTCAAATTTAGCAATTTGACAAGGTTAATGACAGTTTTAATACACATTTTACTTACAAATGCAATAATTATCTTTGGCTAATAAACTTGAGATCAATCAATAAGCATATATTTATTGACAGTAACTAGAAGCAGTTACTGCCCCTCTGTGTGTGTTCCCTGTAGCACCTCCAGCCTGCTGAGTAGGTAAACAGTACTCTAGGCAGTTACTATCTATCTTGGCTTTCATTTTTCCCCCATTTTCTCTTTTTGCTCATTGCTACAAAACAAGCAGTAATTTCATTGCAGACTATGCTATGTAATATAGCTGGATTTTGAGGTTTTTCCATTTTATATATAAGGGAATTGAGTCTCTGAAAGGTTAAAGAGCTTGGCCAGTGACCAAGCTGGAACTGAAATCAGGTCTGCAGTCAAAGCCTGTGATCTCAACTACTAGACTATACTGCCTTGGGACAGTAGGTTTAGGACTTCCTCATTCCTAAAGGAGAATTTCAGCCATCTCTCTCTCTCTCTCTCTCTCTCTTTTTTTAATTACATTTTTGTTTCTTTGTTGCAAGGAAAAGAAGCCTAGCTGGAGGGGGGGGGGGGGGGCGGGGCGGGAAAAGAACTTCAAAAGAACCATGTAGCTTTCCTTAATCAGGAGAATAACTGTGAGGCCACATTCTTCAGGACAAAAACATTAAGAAATAGTAAAGACAGAGGAGGAAGAAGAGAGAGAGAGAGAGAGAGGCATCCTGGAGCCACAGAAGTAAACAAAGGAGGTCAATGAGGAGAGAGATGCCCCAAGACAAAAAAATGTTTTCTGGAATGGGTTTATATTACCAGCAATTGCTGGGCCCCATACTTCTTCACATCTGAAGGTTGTGTTGCTCATTCATCAACAGAATTCTTCGTAACCAACCCAATGTCTACTACCCAGGCCCCACTGGCTGAGGAGGGCAAGAAATACTAGCATGGAATAATGGAAACATACTTTGCAAATTGGAAAGAGACACGCCCAGATAAGGGATTTAGGAACCACAGAGATTTAAAAAGGGAACTATCATTAGACTATTATATAAAAATCCCCATGATTAATGACATGTGAAAATTTCCAATAACAATGTAACATGGAAGATGTAAGATTCAAATACATACATATATACATGTGTGCATATATACATATATGCACATATGTATATATTGAAATGCAAGATTCAGTGCGTGCATATATGATCATGCACATATATGCAAGCACATGCATAGCAAAAAGAAGTATAAAAAATATATTAAAATGGCATTACTGTGTCTCAAGATTATACAGAAATGTTGTTTTGTTCTATGCATTTGTAAAAATTTTTCAGGTTTCTAAATCCATGCCTTACTTTTACAATAAAAAAAAGAATATTTTTAAAAACATAAAGTTCCACACATGCAGAAACACCACTCACACTTAACTTGATGCCAATAGGCTTTCTGTTTCCCAAATATCTGCTGCAGTTCTGTGACTAAAATTGGATAATCCTGGACAAAAACAGTTCTTCACAGACCATGTGACCAATAGCTTCAAAATCTCCTGCATAGGCAGCACTGCATAACTTACACAGTCAGCATAAGGGTGGCAATGAAAAGCAAAGATGTAGGGTAATTCTCTGAAAGGCCCATCCCACATGTAAGTAGGGTGTTTAGCTTCACTACTGGTGTGAATGTAGCATAGATGAAAGTTGCTTCCTGTTACCCAGCGAACCTGCCCACACCCTTCCCCCTCACATGTGACAATCAGCCAAGCCCTTTACATGATGATGATGCAGAGATATTAATACATATTCTATCTGTAATACTGAAACCACCATCATATTCCCAATGTAACAATTTGTAATTGAATCATATTAATTTTTACTTCAATTATTTAGCTTTCTATGTATCTTCCACATTAAAAGGAAAAATAAATTACTCTGGGCCCCAATTTTATCACAAGAAGAATAATTAAATATCTTATAAGCCTGGTCTTCTCTGGTGAGTTATAAACAAGTTCCTCTTTCTGAGAAGAAAATTAAATTCCTATTGCATCTGGAAACTCTTGCTAAAATATTTTATTACTGTTGTTAGGAGGTTTAGAATAATGGAGGCAGTGTTAGAATAAATATAGTGTTTCCATTTTCGGTCTAAATGTTTAATTGTTGAATTGTCTATGTTAGCACCAGTTTCATAGTTTATTTAATGTCAATTCATGAAACAGGAGCTAGGGGTGGGAGTGTGTGCTATTGGACCCACACAATCCAAAAAATGGCTAAGAAAATATGAGAACATCTTAAATGAACCATACTTATTTTTATTTTCATAGCAGACATGCTTACAAGATTCAGCATATGTTCAACTCTTGCTATCATGGGAGAAACAATAGACTTTGGTTTAGACTGGATAATAAAGGGAAACAGAAAAGAGCAAATGTGGAGGATACTTAGCTAAAGAACTATTGGATACATAAATTACATATCTCCCTGGTTTTTTCCTGCTAATTGAGGTTTTATTGAATTTGAAGACAAATTACAATGCTTCATTCAAATTTACCAAAAATATACCATTTTCTGTATCAGTAGCCATCCAAGTTAATTCACTCAAATGAGGTATAACACCTACTCTGTGCAAGGCACTTACACTAAAGTTGTCAATTGCAGGAGATTCTGGTGCAACATTCTAGCTCTTTAGTGAAAACGACCTCCAGTATTTTAAGCAGTCACTTCATCCTAACAAAGGACAGTAATATCTTTCCCAGTTTAGGGAAAAAATGTCTTTCAATAAATCAAAGCCAAAGAATATCAATATTTATTTGTGAGCATTTGTGTTCTCTGGTAGTGAGGTGACCCTAAGTAATTCTTCAGTTGCATAACCATTGGAAGAAAAATATGGCATATATATTTCTTTTTTTTTCTAGAAAAGAAATTATGAATCTACGGGCCCTAAGTAGAGTCACTGATTAAATTTAGTAAGCATTTACTGTTCATCTTTTATGTGCAAATTACAGCCTGGAATAGAAAGATGAGTAACTCACCCTCCTTGGCATCAGAGGCACTCAATTTTCATGCCTGGCGGGGAGAAACGGAAGAAGTAACACACAATTGATCACTTTTCTAAAAGGATTAATCATGAGTGATGTAATATTTGAGGGGTAAACTTTACAAAGAAATTGACATGACCCAGAGACTATATATGGTTATGACACTAGAAAAAATTGTAACGAGATTAACAGTATATGAAGCGCACCCAAAGATAGATAAAGTTGGAGTAGCACAGGGGCTGCACCTTAAGATTAATCAGCTGTGGGGCACCGTTGATGAAGTAAGGAGGCAGGAGAGGTAAGCCTGAGAATTACATTTTAAAGGACTTTTCAGAGTTCAAGAATTAGGAGGCTCTGCATTAGAGGAAATGGTCTAAAAATGGAAATGTGGAAATAAAATATTGATATATTATAGACGTAGAATTTGCATTGATTAAATATAGAAAAACTGGAAGAAGGATAATAGCTCCAAGTTCAAAAAACTAGATCTATTTACAGAAATGAAGAAAAGCATATTTGGGGAAATATTGAGAATAGGAAATGAATGGATTTGTTGTGTAACCTGCCAAGTCTCGGTTCCTTGTAGAATATCCAAGGCAGAGTGTCAAGGAGACTGAAATGCTGGCCTATAGACACAATTTCAGGACTCGCTGATGCTTAAAGCATGGGAATAGATGAAATTCCTAAGAAAGAAAGTCCCACATAAAGGGTAGGTTTAAAGAGAGTAGAAAGATATTTGAAGAGTGAACCTAAGGGACAATGTCTGTTAAAGGATATTAAACTATGATAATGTAAATCGATGTGATTCCCAGTTTTGCTTTCCAGCACTTGTCAACGAAATTATAGTTTTATTGATATTCAACTCAGTGTGAGAGAATTCAATGAGGTTTACAATTTTATTGAGAATTTCACAGCCTGTGGAATGTCCCTTATGTGATGAAAAATATTGGAATACAATTCTGTGGTGTGATAGGGTAACTTTTATTTTCTTCTAAGTAGATAGCAATAAATAAATTCTGTCACTTATGTAGCATATTATGGAAATATAAAAACTTACAAGTGCCAAACAAATTCCTGTACATTGGGAAAATTCTTATTTAAATGGCAATAATTTTTTATTGATCCAATAAGCTATCATTCATCCTTGTTTTCTTAAGATAGATCCAATTTTGTTTCCTTTATCTTTGCCTAAGCAAAGCAAAGTGAGCTGCGTACCCATATTTCTTTCATGGGCAAAAGAATTGGCAGAGTTCACCATTCTGTCACATCAATGAAAATAAAACATTAATATATGAATAATAGTGGCAATTAATAGTATTAATGACAACAGTAATAACAACATAAGCTATAATTGCTCCAAACTCACTAATTTGGATGAAAACAGCCTGCAGTAGCAGTAAAATTCCTCTCCTAAATTTTCTTCTCATGTAGGATGTCTGTGTATGTACTAGAGCCAGTTCTCTCGCTTACCATGGGGTCTACTATTTCTCTCCTCCCTCCATCTGTCTTGCTAAGTCATCATACCTCCACAGTGGGGTTTGCCTTCTGTTATCTATGCTAGCTGAACCATAAAGTTCTCTCCTGCTTTGAATTTACATGCAGCTTGTTCCTGCTTCATTTTCAGGCTACTGGGTCTTGAGAGCGTCCTGAAAGTAGGAAGAAAGAATCCCTGTTCCCAGTGTGACCCACTCTTGTTATCTAATTAACGAATTACTGCAGCCTCTATTTTTATTTTTTTAAAGGCTATTCTAAATTTACACATTTGAGACCATAATCTTCTTTCCCTAATACGCAAACCTAAGAGAGCTTGGGGGCTAGGCAAAATGTTAATTCGGGCATCACATTTTCAAAGTATATCTCCAAATCCTGTGTCCTTTCTGGCAGTGACACATCTTATCTTATGCACTTTTCTCTTCAGTTAGGAGGAATTTGTTTTGTTTTGTTTTTCCTGATTAAAAGACTCTTTAATTGCTCATGGAAAAAAAATACACTCCACTAAGACCAAATTGTTAAGCTTTTAACATTAAGGTAAAAATCTCACGGTGAATAAAGCTCAAAGGCTGGGGAAAAGAAAACATGTTTACATCATCATCATCGTCATCGTCATCGTCATAACTATCACCATTGTCTTTGTCATCATGGACAACTATAGTCAAATGGATTAAGTTTTTCAACTCTTCACTCCTTCACTGTGATAGGATTACATCCAAATCTTTTGTCTCGTGATTTTGTGTGCTTTCCAGCACAACACGTGGAATATCCATCCTTACCCCGCTAACTTTGGGCTGAACTACGTGACTTGTTTTGGTTCATAAGATGGTATTAAATGTGATGAAGGTAGAGGCATTGAGTATACTTAAATGGTTTCTCATGGCTGCTTGTCGTTTTGTCTTCTGTGATAAGAAGAGTATGCCAGGTAGAGCCACTAGTCCTAGAATGAGAAGAAACACTGAGCATACCTGAATACCACTGCAGCCTGGATCCAAGCCCAGATGACCCCATCTGTGCTCAACAATGCCCGGCAATGCCACAGCTGACCTGCAAGCACATGAGCAAGAAAGAGTGTGGTTAGACACTGTGATTTTAGAGTTGTTATAATGCAGCAGCTTCACAGAAAAAATATACCTTATAGAACAACAAACAATGGAATTGTGCTGTATAGCTTTTCAAAACCATATCATATGTTTTAGATCAATACCTAAGTATAAAAATACAAAGGACAAGTATAAAATTTATATCATAGAGTTAAAAATCTTGTGATTTTTCTACAATGAATTGGGTAGGAAAGATGGAGCTGTGACTGGGGCAGTTTTAGAAAGAAAAGATAGAGGAGGACCATTACCTTCCTATCCTCCCACAAACAACCAATTAATTTATGTGTTAATTTTGTTTGTTTCCCTGCCAATGGAAGGTAAACATTCTTGTGCATGATCCTTGGAGAGCTCAGGAGGGTGTAAAGGATGGACTATTCTGCTATACCCCACACAGGGTAGGGCGGTAGCTCCAGAGTCTGGAGCCAGACTTACTGGGTTTAAGTATGAGCTCTTCTATTTACTGGCTTGTGTGATCTAGCAGTGGTGCCTCAAGCTCCAAAAAGAGAAGAATCACAGAAATATGGGGAGGAACTGTTCTCCTCACTTCCATCCCTGATCAAAGGACATCTTTGGCATTGTGAAAGGATAAGGTGGCCACTATTGGCCAGTGTCACTGCCCTGTGGGTCACATATTCAAGTGGAGGGTACAGACAGTGAAGAGATAAATAAATCTCAACTCAGAACAAATGAACACAAGGTGCTATGTTTTTGAGCACATTGGAGACCACCTGCTTTGTAGTGTTTAAGAATTAACAGAGCTTTTAAGTAAAGGACAGGTACTGCTACTGAGTAGGCAGAACCTCAGAGCTTGTAAAATTCATGAATTGATATTAATGTGGTGAAGATTTGAAAAGATGTGTTATATTTATCCTTGAATAAATATAATTCATTTCAACAAATATTTATCAAGCATTTACTATGTGTGAAATGTTATTTATGAATAAGAATGAAAGCAATGTGCCTGAAGCAGCATTGCTTATTAGTTTAAGCTTTTTAAAGTAAATTTCCGATATTTGAAATTGGGAAGCATACTTCTCTCTTGTATCTTCATGCTTGGGTTTGGCATTGGTTGACAGAGCCCTGGATTAGTGGCAGGTGAGATGTTTGTGTTCCAGTGATGTCCAGTCATAACTGGTTACCCAACACTAGTCACCCATTGGTTCTAGCCATACCACCTCTATTTTCTCAACTGTAAAGTGAAAAGATTATCCCAAACTATCCCTGAATTATTATTCTCTCCAGATGTAAAATTCCATAATTGAACTTTAGAGTCTCAATTCTTTAACTCTATCCTTATATTTCAAATATCCTTGGAATTTGTAAATGTTATTAATATAAGGATTGTGAATTAAAGAATAATAAACAGTGGTCTTGGAAAGTAATTGAATGAGATTTATCAGTTATATTAATCCAAATGTCAATACATTAGTAAAAATAATGACATTGGGGTGTTATAATTCTACATAGGATTAATTGAGAGAAATACCCCAAATAAATCAGCAAGTATATCACTTGTGACTTTGCATTGTGTTGTATGCACACAAGGATCAAAGTGAAAGCCAAGAAATGTGCTCAGTGAAGAGTTAAGTTTGAGTTTTCAAAATAATGTGAAATAGCCATTTAAGCAGAACTCAAACTTGATTCTGTTGAAGATTTTTGTTCCTCAAACAGCACAGAAGACACTATGGTTGGAAAAGCTTTAAAATAAATAAATAAATAATAAATAAACAAAAACCTACACTCCTTTATCATCCTTTGAATATGACTTAGGCAAAGTAGGACTTCTTAGTGGTGTATAAATAGCACAAATCAAATGCCACCAGAAGATTTTTAACTATATAAAAGCTCTATATCAGAGTCAGAATAAAACTATCTTTACTCACGTGCAGTAAGTTCTAAACCTATGGCATTCTAAGTTGATCCACCCAGATCCTGAATTATTTTTATATTACTACTAAGAGACCCATTTAAAAACAGAAATCCCCCCCAACATAATTCCATTATTCCCAAAACTGTCAGCTGTTTTAAACATAACAAAAATAAAAAATTGATATTTAAAGTGAAACTTCATTTATTCTGTGCTTAACATATTAAAAAGAATACATTGATATAAAAGAATCACTGTTGTATAAAAGGGTACAGTTTTTCCTTCTGGAAAAAATGTGGTCTTTTTTAAGTAAGCCATTTTGATTTTATGTGTACATAATGATTTAGATTTTAATTTTTACCTACCAAATTGTTAATTGTACAATGGTTTTATTTTTTTTCTTTTTTTTTTATTTCATCTTATTATTATGGGGGATACAGAATTTCAGGTTACATACGTTGCCCATGTACCACCTGTCCCCCCAAGTCAAAGCTCCAGGCGTGTCCATTCCCCAGACAGTGCGCGTTGAACCCATCATGTAGGTATATATCCTTCCCCTCCTCACCCCCCCTTCCTGAGTTAGCACCTTCAAGCGTGACCATTCCCCAAACGCTGCTCAATGCACTCATTACGTAGGCATACACCCATCCCCTCCCCCCACCCCCACCCCCAGTCTGATATCCAATTGATATCGTTTCCAGATGTGTATTTAGGTGATGATCAGGGAAACCAATTTTCTGGTGAGTACATGTGATGCTTGTTTTTCCATTCTTGGGATACTTCACTTAATATAATGGGCTCCAGCTCTCTCCAGGAGAACCATAGAGATGTCGTATCTTCATTATTCCTTATAGCTGAGTAATATTCCATGGTATACACATACTACAGCTTACTAATCCATTCATGAATTCATGGGCATTTGGGTTGTTTCCACATCTTTGCAATTGTGAATTGTGCTGCTATAAACATTCGGGTACATGTGTCTTTGTTACAGAATGACCTTTTTTCCTTTGGGTATATGCCCAATAATGGGATTGCTGGATCAAATGGCAGGTCTACTTGAATCTGTTTAAGATACCTCCATAATGCTTTCCACAGGGTTTGCACTAGTTTACAGTCCCACCAGCAGTGTATGAGTGTTCCTGTCTCTCCGCATCCACGCCAACATGTGTTGTTTTGGGATTTTTTGATAAAGGCCATTCTCACTGGGGTTAAGTGATATCTCATTGTGGTTTTGATTTGCATTTCTCTGATGATTAGGGAAGTTGAGCATTTTTTCCTGTGTTTGTTAGCCGTTCTTATATCTTCTTTTGAGAAATTTCTATTCATGTCATTTGCCCACTTTTTGATAGGGTTGTTTGATTTTTTCTTGCTGATTTTCCTGAGTTCTAAATAGATTCTTGTTATCAGTCCTTTATCTGATGTGTAGTATGCAAAAATTTTTTCCCATTCTGTAGGTGGTCTGTTTATTCTCTGGACTGTTTCTTTGGCTGTGCAGAAGCTTTTTAATTTAATCATGTCCCATTCATTTATTTTTGTTGCTGCTGTGATTGCCTTAGGGGTCTTCTTCATAAATTCTTTGCCTAGGCCAATGTCTGTAAGAGTCTTTCCTACATTTTCTTCTAGAATTCTGATTGTATCACGCCTAAGGTTTAAGTCTGTTATCCACCGTGATTTGATTTTTGTGAGAGGTGAAAGCTGTGGGTCCTGTTTCAGTCTTCTACATGTGGCTAACCAATTTTCCCAGCACCATTTATTGAATAGGGATTCTTGTCCCCAGAGTATATTCTTTCCTGCTTTGTCAAAAATTAGGTGACTATATGAGGATGGTTCTATATTTGGATTTTCTGTTGTGTTCCACTGGTCTGTGTCCCTGTACTTGTGCCAGTACCAGGCTGTTTTAAGAACCACGGCCTTGTAGTATAGTTTGAGGTCTGGCAAATTAATACCTCCCATTTTGTTTTTATTGCTTAAAATTGCTTTTGCTATATGGGGTCTTCTCTGATTCCATACAAAGTGTATAATTATTTTCTCTACGTCTGTGAAGAATGATGTTGGTAGTTTAATAGGGATTGCATTGAACCTGTAAATCACTCTGGGTAGTACAGACATTTTAACAATGTTGATTCTTCCCATCCACAAGCATGGTATAGTTTTCCATCTATTTGCAAGTTCTGCTATTTCTTTTCTCAGTGTTTCATAGTTTTCCTTGTAGAGGTCCTTTACCTCTTTACTTAGGTGTATACCTAGATATTTTATTTTCTTTGTTGCTATTTTGAAGGGTATTGAGTCTTTAATTTGGTTTTCCGATTGACTGTTATTGGCATATATAAATGCCTCTGATTTCTGTATATTAATTTTGTAGCCTGAGACTTTGCTATATTCGTTAATCAATTCCAGGAGTCTCATGGTTGAATCCTGGGGGTTTTCCCAGATATAACATCATATCATCAGCAAAAAGTGAGAGTTTGATCTCTTCCTTCCCTATTTGGATTCCCTTGATTTTGCTCTCTTGGCTGATAGCTCTCGCAAGGACTTCCAATGCTATGTTGAAAAGTAATGGGGACAGTGGGCAGCCCTGTCTGGTTCCAGTTCTAAGTGGGAGTGCTTTCAATTTTTCCCCATTCAGAATGATGTGGGCTGTGGGTTTGTCATATATGGCTTGTATCATTTTTAGGTAGGTTCCATCTACGCCTATTTTGTTAAGCGTTTTTATCATAAAAGGGTGTTGAATTTTGTCAAATGCTTTTTCTGCATCTAATGAGAGGATCATATGGTTTTTGTTTTTGCTTCTATTTATGTGGTGAATTACATTTATAGATTTACGTATGTTGAACCATCCCTGCATCTCTAGGATGAAGTCCACTTGGTCGTGGTGGATTATTTTTTTGATAAACACTTGGATTTGATTTGCTAGTATTTTATTGAAAATTTTTGCATCTATATTGATGAGAGAAATTGGTCTGTAGTGCTCTATTTTTGTTGCGTCCTTTCCAGGTTTTGGTATCAATGTTCTATTGGCTTGGTAGAACGTGTTGGGGAGAATTCCATCCTTCTCAATATTGGAGAATAGTTTATGTAGGATGGGCACCAGTTCTTCTTTGTATGTATGGTAAAATTCAGGTGTGAACCCATCTGGACCAGGGCTTTTCTTTTTGGGAAGGTTTTTTATTGCTGTTTCAATTTTAGTTCTTGATATTGGTCTGTTCAGGTACTCTATTTCTTCCTGGTTGAGCCTGGGAAGACTATGTGTTTCTAAAAATTTGTCCATTTCCTCCACATTCTCCAGTTTGTGTACAAAAAGATTTTTGTAGAATTCATAGATGATATCTTGTATCTCTGTAGCATCGGTTGTGATTTCTCTTTTCATGTTCCTAATGGAGGTTATTAGAGATTTTACTTTTGTGCTCTTGGTTAGTCTAGCCAAAGGTGTGTCTGTTTTGTTTATCTTTTCAAAGAACCAACTTTTTGTTTTATTAATTTCCCTTATAGTTTCTTTGTTGTCCTTTTCATTTAATTCTGATTTGATCTTACTAATTTCTCACCTTCTGCTGGGTTTGGGGTCATTCTGTTCTTCTTTCTCCAGCTCTTTGAGTCTATTCATTAGGTTGTCTATTTGCAGGTTTTCTGTCTTTTTGATATAGGCATTTATGGATATGAATTTTCCTCTCAGGACTGCTTTAGCTGCATCCCATAGATTTTGATAAGTTTTATCTCCATTGTCATTTAATTCAAAGAAACTTGATTTCCATCTTGATTTCTTCCTTTATAGAATAATTATTCAGGAGAAAGTTATTTAGCTTCCATGACTTTGAGTAGGAGTGAGGGTTTCTGTTTGGGTTCATTGTTACTTTTATTCCGCTGCGATCTGAGAAGATGCATGGTATAATTTCTATTTTTTTGAATTTCTTAAGACATTCTTTATGTCCTAGGATATGGTCAATCTTAGAGAATGTCCCGTGAGCTGATGAGAAGAATGTATATTCTGTGGACTTTGGGTAGAATGTATTATATCATGAGTCACTTAGACATAAATTTTCTCTGTAGATAATAAATAATTTGCAAAGCGTCTTTATTTGTAGTGTCTGTCATATAAGTAGAGGATCCTAGTAAGTTATGAGGAGCAAAGAGTATTATTTCATATTACTTGTAATCCAGTCTGTCTTTCTTTCTTTCTTTCTTTCTTTTTTTTTTTTTTTTTTTTTTTTTTTGTTGCTTTTTGTTTTAACCTTGTTGATTGCCAATTTATTTCCTTTTAGCTTCTTGACACTTCTGTGGTATTTCTGGAGAGAGGTCTTAAGTTGTGTGTGTGTGTCTCCCAGTAATCTTATTATTCATAATATTTGACACCACTGCCCCTAAGGAGACTTTTAGCAAGACAAAGTAGTTAACTTTATTCTAACAGGAAAAATTCAAACAAAACTGGACAAAATATCTGACTCTTATGTGTCCCTTACCAGTTAAAAGACCAATGTCTCTCCCTGAAAACTTTTGACTCTATTGTTTCAGGTTAGGGCTAAATTCCAATGCTATATCCTACTACTTGAAAACTACAAGGCTCATAATATCTATTTAACTTTGATTAGATTGTGTTAAGGAAAAATGACTAAGGACATTTACAGAGTAAACATTTAATAGACTTTTAAACAGATGACTAAATGTACCTTGATATAAATACAGGAAGAACCACTGTAAATGCTACATCCTATATTCTTACCATACACAAACTAGATGAATCTATGCCAAAAGTATCTAGGTTTGCAAAAAGTGTGTTTTATTTCTTCATTTCTTATGGATGTTTTGGATAAAGTATTAAGATATTGAGACATATTTCCAGTGAGTTGCCACTTCGGATTGAAACTATTTCAAAGAAGATGGTAGAAAACAAGACATACAATCTCTAAAACCATTTACCGACATTAAGGATATAAACACAGGGAAGGGGAATTTTGTATTAATAGCAAGTGTTGGCTATGCTATTGAGTCATAGTCCCTATGACCTGTAAGGGGGAGGAACGGAGGTGGTTCACTATTTGCTACTTGTAGAACGTAAAATGTGCCCCTTGCAGTGTGGGGATGCAGTAGTCTGGTTTCTAACTTTTGCCCGGAAAGCTGAGAGGATAAGGGTGGGTTTGTCTCCAGCTCTGAAGCTGCATAAAAAGAGGCGCAACGGTGGGGAGGCAGAGTCCATGGAGCAAAGATTATATAAATGGTTCTCTTGAACCAGATTGTAGAGCCAGAATGAGATCATCTTAGAACCTGATTGAGATGGCTTCCTTGGGAAAGAAGATTAAAGAAAAAAAAGAAATTGAGGAGTGTATAAGGATGAAAAAGGAGTAAGTGACCAACACCGAGAGAGGTTCATTCACTCTGCCCACGGAACTGCAGCTGAGAAAACCTCATGGGCAGCTGAAGAAGGAGCCGTCACTGGATCATCACACCATCAGTCAATTTAGAACTCCTCTGGCCCCCTTGTCTATTCCTTTGCCTCACACGCCACATTTAGAAGAGGTCAGAAAATACCCATGGTGAGATGAGGAAAAGGAGCAGAGGAGATAAGTGAGGGAGAAGAAGATATACTGGAACTCACTTTTGAAGGTTTCATTTTATAGAGGACTGGACATTTTAAATTTTGAATTAGGACTGAAATTCAAAGGACTAGAGGACTTTTACTATCTAAGAGTGGTGATAAAAGTCATAGAATCTGCTTGAATTTTGTGAAAGGGCAGGGGACAAAAATGACTCCATGTAGTATATTCTAAGTACAAAGGGAAATAAAAATAAAATCGCTTGTGATTGCCCCTACAAGTGCAACCAGTTCAATTCCATTGAGAATCCAACGGCTGATATACTTATTTGTAGCAAATGAGTCAAAATTTTAAAATGACAATGATTTATAAAGTAGCAAAGAACTGAAGAAGTTTTGGCTACAATTACTTAAAGTCCTTTTGTTTCCTCCCTCACATTCAATTTTTTTTCTTTATAATTTATTTCTAAGAACAGGAATCTTCTGCTTAATAGAAGTCAGTAATACATTTCTGAGAATCAGATGTTCTATGCCAAAATGCTAACTGGGTATCTATCTCCCACTGTGAAAAGAAAATGATTATGATACAATATATGTCAATCCCAAATTCCAAAGGTTGATTTACTATGAAATTGATGAAACTTAACCTTCAAAGTCCTTCACTTGTGAAGCCATTCTGAAATCCTGGGAAGAAACTTAGCAATGAATGCTTGTACCATTCGTAAATGTAAGATTATTTATTATTATTCTAAACAGGATCTCACCCCAATATTATAAATGACAGCCTTTACAAAACCTAGATTCACTCTAAACAGAACAATCAAGTTATTTCCTAAATATAAATAAAATGCAGAAAAACCCTATATAGAAATATTCTTGAACATAAAATTATTAAACATTGTGTTCTGATTACCAAATAATTGATATTAGTACAACAATTGCTTTTGTGTATAGTAACATCTTTTCTACTATGTTTTTTTCATTTATTTGTTTTCATATTCATGGTTTCTTTAATACTTTCTTAATTTGAAGGGGGAACTCATTGTATGATACGAGGTTAAAATAAGGGTTAACTTTTAAGGACACTTTGGAAACACGTTCAGGACAAGTATCCCAAGCAGAGAATGGCTCACAATGAGTGTGATGCTGCAATGGCTCTCAGAGCCAGAAATATCCCCAGTACGTGTCACCTTTGTTGATACATTCTGCTTTTTTCAAAATATCTACGTGTGATTGTCATGTTTTACTAATTATATTTGAAATGTAACTTAAGCACTTACTGTACCTTCTTTTCTCAAAACTGTTTGTATTTTGTTTTCTAGATGCAAATATAAAATTTCCCATTTAAATGTCAGCGGTAAATGTACTGAGAGTTAATGAATTCTGTGAAGTATAAGCATTTAAGAAAACTAGTCACTCGGCTGAGAACACTTTAATGGAGAGATGAAATGTTGGTGGGTTTGCCTTATTTTTCAAAACTAGCTTAATTTCAAAGCCTTGCAGTTGGATCTCTATCGTATCACTGAATAACAACGAAGATAAGAATAAAAATAATGACAATAACAGCTGATGTTTATTATTTCTAAATATTTAACTTAATCTTCTCAAGCACTATGTCATTTAATCTTTCTAACAAGCCAATAAAAACGAGTATAATTGTATACATTTTACTGATGAAAGAACTAAGAGATTCAGTAATTTGTCCAAGGTGATGCAGCTCATAAGTGACAGAGCCAGAAATCCATTGCACTTAGTTCAATTTTTCAACAACTATTTATGGAACATCTTCTTGACACGAAACATGACAGGTTGTTTTGCTTCAGTTTCTATCACACAATATGCACTACAGAGATTTACTTCTCTGTATTACAGAAATTTGTGTATAAGTTTTATGTTAAAAATTCTTTCTTGTAACAGGTTGATAGTATCTATCCTGAACTTCTGGTAGGTCACAGACCTTCCAAAGAACAGTATGAGACTATTCAGTGAAATTAAGTATGCAAATACCCTATGATACAAAAATCTCATTTTTGGATTTACATAATGGCAACTATGGATCAGAATAAATGAACTATATATACATATAACAATATAAATACATAAAAAATTAATGTTGAGTAAAGCAAGGAAGAAAGAGGATAAGATTACAGAATTGTATCATATATATAACCACATGTATTTAACAAAAAAGAGATAAGAATGGTAACATCAAAAAAATTGGAAATTTTTCAAGAATATGCTCAAATTAAAAGAACTAAATTGACCTTATTAGATGGTTACCAAAGAAGGGATGGGAAACAGGTACTGGAATAAAATAAAATTAAATAAGGAAGAAATGTCACATGGAGTGATGATGACAATGTTTCACAGATTAATATTAGTAAATATTAATTTGAATAATTGACTTGAAATTCTGGGGATTCTGATTCAATGTTCTGACTCAGGCTGTCTGCCTGAGATCACATACCACACAAGGGTTGGAATACAATGCAAAATGGGATTCCACACTGCATTCTCAGAGCCATCAATCACCAAAGACAGTCCCCTCTAGTCACTAGCCATCACTGAGCTCATTTTATCAGATTATTTATTCAAGTAAGAACGTTTAATTAAATTCTCACTTGAATAGCTAGAAGTAATAGAAAACAAAGGTGTACTCATGATAAACCAGTGTATTGAAGTGTAGTTTGCCTTTTCTTATAATTTAGTTAAAATAGGATTTCTCAAAATGTAGCTTGACATAAAGCAGGATTCCTCAGAAAGTTTCCTGTAGTATTAATATCTGATATGTAATATATGATTCTCTGCCTCTCTGCTTCTGTCTCTCTATATATGCATATTTTTATTAAGAATATACATATCTTAATAAAAATATTTGATCCTCATCCATTAATAATAATGAATTATACAGAATACTTATAATTGCCACATGTCAGATATTGCTGTGTGCCCTGTTAAGGAGTTTAAATGAGATATTTAATTCTCAGTTTACTCAGGTTGATATCATTATCATCCCCACATATCACCTACCAGTGCAGATTTCTCTGGTAGTAATGCATGGTATATTTAAAAGTTTATGTTCTAGAAACTGACAATGTAGTTATATGAACCAAAAGCAGAAATGACCTCATACTGGCAATTTGACCCATTTTTTCCCGTATATGGCTTCCTTATTACTATTTTTTTTCTGTGTTATATTGACAAGAATGTCATTCTCCTATGTCCTTGTATTTCCCAGTGTAATACCCTAGCATCATATTTATATCTACATGGCATTGTATTTTTCTGTTTACTTCTGGCTTTCCCACTAGACTATGAAGTAGTTCTCTGAGATGGAGACTATCTCTTGTGTATCTGTATCATCAGGAGAAACAATATGCTAGGCACATGGTAAACTCTTGTCTACTGTTTTTGTTAAAAGGGATAGGCAGTGTGATGAAACTGATATCTTTAAGATACATTCCTATCAAAGATCATCTCTGAAATGTGTCTAAACCAGTAGCTAGTGCATCAGTGAAGCGAAAAAGACCTTAATTTTATTTTCTTTCACCTGAGGATGTTTGAATGAGCAAAACATCATATATTTATAGAAATCTATTAGTAAAATACATATTTCAGCAGCAGCACTGTGGTTCAAATTGGTTTCTTTAGATGCAAATTATCAGGAGCTGGCAGTCTCATCGCTGCTGAGTATTAGCACGTGGTCAGTTTATACACTCTCACTCTTGGAATGGGAATACTTCTCAGGTCTGAAAACCCTATTTCCAAAAGCCCCAGTGAATTGGTTGGGTGGAAGAGATAATCCTGCAGCTGCTTAGTCGGTGGTAATGAAGCCAATCATTCCTCTCAAAATACCAGGTATAATAAAAAGCTGCAAATGTAGAGTGTAATATTCAGCCAAGGCTTCATGAAACAAAATTCCTACCGTATTAATACCAAAACCCAGTTTTCTGTTGGGTACTTGGCGCTATGAAGAGTGTCAATTTATTTCCTATTAAGAAAGGCATCATGGATACAGCTAGACAATAGCTTGTTTAAATCTCCTTCAGGACTAGCAATTACCTGTATCCTTGAAAAATAGAAGGAAAGGCATGTGGAGGGTCAGCAAGAGTGGACAGCTGGTCAGTCCTCTGGGCTGGAACTACATAAAGGCTCAGCACTGCTGTTTAAATGTGGAGTGTCATTAAATTGGCATTTAATTGAACACTATAAACAATGTCACTAGTACAACCATATTGCTAACGATTAACCCTAAAGTAATCAGATGCTGTTTTCTGTCTTCTGGTGGTTTCTTAAAATGTCACTTACCCAAGGACTGTTGGGGGCGAGCAGAAAAAAAAGATACTAGTGCTACAGAGGAAAAAAATATCTACATATATAAAATTACAGCCTTACTTCTTTCTCGTCTCACTTATAACTACATTGGTATAAAAGTTGTCTATGAATCAGTACGTACAAAGTCTACATAATTCTATTTTAAATGACTTGTTAAATCAGTGATTAAAATAAAAATGAAATGCAAAGACTTTGGAGATTCTGCAATTATTTGCTTTGAATTGGACTTACCTTTGGTAAAAATGCATTGCTGATTTGACATACGTATTAAATTCTAAGGTAACCTGAAATGGCAGCTACAGACATTTTGCTATTTCTGCCTGCAATGCCTACTGCCTAATCACACACAGTCCCTTCTATAACTGCTAACCCTGAGGTTACATATGTCTCTCCCCAAATATATATTTGCATAAACCGTTTTGCTTTATATTTGTTTGTATATATGTTACTTAGTGGGATTTTTATGTAAAATGTTTGATGGCCCAGATTTTGAACAGAAAACAAAACACTATTCAGAGAAAAGGTTTCAATCCAGATGGATGTGGGTGTGTGAGCAAGAAGAAAGTATGATGAGTCAGAAGGTGAAACCCAAGGATAAGGGGAGCTAAAAGCAAGGGAAAAATGGTTTAAAGACAGGCTAACTATCTCTGGAGAGCTGGTTCAGGAAAATTTTTGAGTGAGTGAGAAACACAGTGTAGGCATTTAAGATAGGCAAAATGTCTCTAAAGAGCTGGATCAGGAAAATTTCTGATTGAGGGAGACACAGTCATCAGCTTAATATATCAGAAACCCTCTTGGTTATTTTAAGATAAGCCCAAATTTTACGCCTAGAAAACCATCTAAAATTGATGTTTCTATGTCCTCTTTATCCAAGAGAACTAAGAAAGATTGCTGTGGAGTGATGTCAAATCACTTTTAATTTACCAAATACTTACCGATCACCTACTCTGTGTCAGAGGAATGGGCCTAAACACTAGAGATAAAATCATGGACAAGATGCAGAAATTGTCTTTCAGGAACTTATGTACTCTGTTGAAAGAAGCAGGTGATGACAAGATCTGTTGAACATTTTAAATATGAAAGAAATAAGTACAGTGTGCTTGAGAACACAAAGGAGGAATGACTAAACTACTCTAAAGGGAACAAGAAGTCTTACAGGAAGTGACACCCAAACTGAAACTTGAAGGAGAAATCAGGAATCAGCCAAGTGGCAGATAATGGGGTAGAGATGAGAGGCAGAATAGTTTTCTAATTAAGGTTCTGGAGACAAAGACATTTGTACTAAGAGATATAGGAGTAATGAGATAAAGAGAGAGTTAGAGAGAGAGAAAGAGATATCAAGAAGGGCTCTGGACTTTTTTACTAAGCAAAATAGGGACGAATTGAAAGACTTTAAACAGAGATACTGCATTTGCACATTAGCTACAATGGGGAGAAAAACTAGAAGAGTGGATAAGATGAACAGCAGGGAGACTGGTTAGGAAGCTCTTGCAACATTCTAGACAAGGGATGATGGTGCTTGAGAGAAAGTGATGATAATGGGAATGAGAAGAAACAGAAGCATTTGAGATATACTTAAAAGGTGGGACTCATAACACTAAGATTCTGTATGGTACCAAAACAGGAGTCTGTTGGTAAAGAAGCAGATGAACTAAATCTAGGAACATCCTGGATTTGTAATTATTTTGCATAATTATTTTATATAATTTATGCCCAGTGGCTCCCTATAATATATTTGGGGAGCTTTTAAGTTATGAATAAATAGTTAAGGAGAATGTTGCTGAAATAATAAAAGTGTAGTTATTACAGTCTAAGAGGAAAAACTCCTTTTTTAGTCCTTGATGTTGGCAGAAGAATTTACAGGCAATGAAATGAGAAGCCTTATATTTGGTTGATCTTTTCAATTTGCCTTGTGTTTAAAACTTTTTCATAGGAATCACTGCATAATATTCCCACCTATTTCAAGCCATAAACAACCCCAGTCCTATCAGATGTGTATCACAGCCTACAACTAAATCCAGAGAATATTTCTGACAGGTCACTTCAAGTACAAGGCCTGAAACATCCTTCTGGCAGAAAAGTGTATTATCAGAGTGGTAGAATTATTGTTCTGTCCCTGACCAACTCATATAATGGACCTATACGCTAACTGTGTTCCAGGCACATATTCTGTAGTCCTGGAGGTGAAATCCTGGCTTCCCAACAGGATATCTAAACCATAAATTACTCTCTCTCTCACAAACCATTCTTCCTTTAAGATTCAAATCAGCTCTAACATCCTCTATAGACATCCTGGCTGAAAAAACTCAGGTATTACTTTTCACAGCCTTGGATTCCCCAAGAGTCACATATTTCACTCTAACTAAATGTGAACTAAATCTCAGTCTGTCATATTCCACTCCAACAGTCATCTCAAAGCTTCTCTTCTTTATAAATCCTGGATGTTTGTTCACATGAACCACTCTCAGTAAATAGCCTCAATCCTCTTATTTCCCTGGGATCCTGTAATACAGTTTGTGGTTTACAGAGGGCTGATAGGAAAAGACTCATCAATGGGAAGTCTCTAACCAAACCCCTGCCATTCCCTTGACGTCTCTTCCACTAGAGGATACTCAGGATAGTCGGGCTCTGAAATTTGTAAGAAAATTTACTTATGAACAATTGAACTTTATGAACTTTTGCATCACTCTTGAGTTAGATTTGTGCAATCATCCTGAAAAGGAAAAACTTCCAAAGACTCCAAGAGTGAGATAAAGAGGATGATCTGATGGCTTCTCAGACAAAAATTAGTTTCCAACTACCCATTGCTTGGCTAAGGTATTTGCTGAACCCAGAGACAGTATCCATACAGAGAAGACTCAGCAACAACAATAAAACTTAAAAGTTAAACCTGTGTGTTGGCAGAAAAGCATAATTTATGAAGTATAGTTTATAAACTAAGACTTAATTGCATGTTTACAACAATAATAGCAGAGTGAAAACAAACAGAACTGTGTAACCATACCCACCTGCTTCAGTTGGCTTCATCCTTTGTTCTTCACTTGATTTGATCCTGGCCTATAATTAGTATTTAAAGATACTTAGGAAATATAAAATAATCATAAAGTTTTAAGTGGGCTTTACAATATTATAAGAAACAACTACTACCATTTAATTTTTATGACAATGAATTTCATGGCTTAATAAGGTAGTAGATTTTTAAAAACATGTATATCTTGTAAAAGAAAGGAAAACGAAGAAGACAAAGCAAGGCATCTTTCCATACAATACATGAGCACATAAAAATATCTTCTTATTTAAAGATAATTAACACTGCTTTTAATTTTATCTCTGTCCTTTGTCTTATAATTCACAGACATTCTTGACAGAGTTTGCCCTGGTAATAGCTGACTGTTCTTTTTGATATAATCACTCTTTTCTCCTATGGACAGGCCAATATCTTTTGTGATTAGCAAGGGACAGCCCTGTCTATCTCGATTAGTCATGGATACTTAGCAGTTCACTACATGCATCACCACTAATTGCAGCAAAAGTATTCATCTGGCCTCCTTTCCTTTTTATGTTTTCTTTTCTCCCCAAACAAAGCAGGCAAGCAACTTTATCCCTATGAGATACATTGAGATTTGTAAAATTTGCTATGTTTCCTCCTAATTACTATTTGAAAAAAAAAATTACTTTGTGTTATCTTGAGTATTTTCTTATGAAAATCAGGTCTCACAAATTTAGTAGCTCATGTATCCCTAAATTTGTGCTGCTAGTGTTTTTTAAGGTAGTGACTATAGAAATAATGAGTTAAGGAATACCATGTCATGGATGGGAATGTATGTTTAAATAAGTGTTTTGATATTTTTCCTTTGAATTTTTGTCTAAACTCTAATTTGCCTATTAAACATTTGCAATGAAAGTAGGAAATAGAGTGCAGATTAACAGAATATATTTAACAAAAACAACACACATTAAATCAAATAATTATGATAAATCATAGAGAATATTGCCCATAAAGCTGAACAGTCTTTATTTTCAGGTTCTTTTATTACATTTTTGCCAAATATTATATTTTCTAGAATAATAATGACTTTATGAAACTTAAAATATTAGTAATTCAAAACTAGCACAATGTATAAAATAGAATATAGGTAATATTTTTGAAGAATTGCTCTATCAATATTATCAATAGTAGTCCCTCAATTTTTAACTCCATTTTCTGTCATTTGAACAAATATAATAGAAAGTGAATAGTGACTCTGCTGTATCAATTAGATGTTGGAAATTCAGTATAAACTATTTTATTACTATATCTGAAAAAAGAAAATAACAAAAAAATAGGATCGAGACTGTGACCTTCATGAAGGTCAACCTCACCTTGTTGATAATAAAATGATTAGCACAGGTAAATGCAGAATAGTAAGTTAATTGCAATGTAAAAAGTAAAAGCATTTTGTATAAGTCAGCTAAAAATCAGGAAGGGTGACGTTTGGAATCACTGACAAAGGGTGAATGAAGAAGCCAAAGATGGAGGTCAGGGTCCTGGTAGCTGGGAAGAATGGAGCACAGAAAACTAGTATTTACTGTCCAGACCTTTCCTTAGTCTCAAAACCACACTGCAGTTTAACTATGATGAGTCCCATGTAATGGGTAAGTTTCAGCATAATTAAATAGCCCACTTATGGTCACAACCAGGAAGTAGTGAAATTAGGCTCCATGCTCACTTCTTTGTGAGTCCAAGGCCCTGTTTCCTTTGCTACACTAGGACAGCTCCCAGCCCAAACCTAGAAACTATGCTGGAGATAAAGTGCGCTTAAAGGAAAAAACAGATAAAGTCAAGCAAAAAATAAAGTCAAAATCAGAACTAAAGCTGTGGAAATTAAGCTTAAAAATTAAAAGCAAGATATGAGGAAAGAAGAATTCAGAGAAACACAAAATTTGGGAATTATATTTTCCCAATTTCTAACTTTAAGTACTATTACAAAATCAGGTAATCAGAAAAAATAAATCCCTTCCCAGATGAACTGTTTAAACAAGTTTCAAGGATAACAACAAAAAGTGGGTTTGAAATCCTCAAAACAAATTTTAATAATCAACAAAAAGAGCAATTCAGTTCCCTATGGAAAAACACAGAGTTAAATTTAAACACATGTAACTGTGACATAAATAAAACTAAGAAAAATAATAGAAATGTTTCAATGTGCTACATTGAAAACTATCTGGTGGAAAATTCAATAAATGTGTAAGTACAAAAATGTTGTGTTGCCAGGGTAATAGTTGCCAACTGGTTTGTAGTCTCTGTCTTATTTAGCCGTGTGAAAAAATCCTATTGATTCATTTATCTGTGAAAGGGAAGAAAGAATGGCTTCATGATTAAATCCTAGCTCAAATTACTAAATGAAATGATTGCCTTTTGCATTTTTTAAATCATAAAACAAATGGACAGTTGAAAGAAAACCAGCTATAACATTTTACTTTAAAGGGCAAGTCTAAAAATACATACACAGCCAACAACCACATAAATGATGTCCTACAAGTTCAATGATCTGGCAAGAAATGAACTAAGCACACTATTTAAGCACACTATAATATAGGATATAAACTATTGTTTTTTTAAAATGAGAAATAAGGGACATAGGGAGACCTTATGAGCATATGAAATAACTGCCTGCGGTTGACAAGGATAGAAAGTAAAGTGGGAAAATGGCAATATCCACTAAAGTTAGTTTAGTTCCTTTCCCATTCTATCATGGAATCTTGAATTGTTTATTGGTTTGTACATAGCGATGAAAACAAAAATAGATTAGCCTGGGGTAATGGCAATCATGTATTCTCAGGGAAGTATGAGAATTCATTTCATGGCACACAGATTACTCACTGGAGGTTGCAGAGGTAGGTGTTTCATGGAGACAGGGGGAATAAGGACATCCAGTGTGGTTCTGCCACATCAGCAAAACTCTGAGCTTGAATCATGAAGCTACATATGCATAATGAGAGAAAAAATTAAATACTAGCTAATAAGGTTGCATTGAATCCAATCCTCATCAAAATACCAGTATCATTTTTCGCAGAGCTGGAAAAGATAATTCTACACTTTGTTTGCAACCAGAAAAGAGCCCAGATAGCCAAAGCAACCTTAAGCAAAAGGAACAAATCTGGAGATATCACTTTACCAGACTTTAAGCTATACGACAAGGCTATAATAACCAAAACAGCATGACATTGGCACAAAAATAGAAGACATAGACCAATGGAACAGAACAGAGAACCCAGATATAAAACCATCCATATATTGCTATATGATCTTTGACAAAGTAGACAGCAATATACAGCAGAAAAGAATCCCTGTTCCATAAGTGGTGATGGGAAAATTGGATAGCCATATGTAGAAGATTGAAACAGGATCCGTATCTCTCACCACTCAGAAAAATTAATTCAAGATGGATCACAGACTTAAATCTAAGACATGAAACCATAAGAATTCTAGAAGAAAATATGGAAAAAACTCTTCTTGATATTGGCCTAGGCAAAGAATTTATGAAGACCCCAGTGGCAATCACAGCAACAACAAACATAAATAAATAGGAATTGATTAAATTAAAAAGCTTCTGCACAGCTAAGGAAACAATCAGCAGAGCAAATAGACAACCTACACAGCAGGAGAATCTATTTGCATGCTATACATATGATAAAGGGCTAATAACCAGAATTTACAAAGAAGTAAAGGAAATCAGGAAGAAAAAAAATCAAACAACCCCATAAAAAAAATAATGGGCAAAAGACATGAACAGAAGATTTTCAAAAGAAAATAGACACATGGTGAATAAACATATGAAAAAAATGCTCAACAAGACTAATCATCAGGGAAATGCAAATCAAAACCACAATGAGATGTCACCTAAGCCCAGTGAGAATGGCTTTTATAAAAAAGTCCCAAAACAATAGATGCTGGTGTGGATTCAGAGAGAAAGGAACACTTATACACTGTTGGTGAGACTGCAAACTAGTACAGCCTCTATGGAAAATAGTATGCAGATTCCTCAAAGAACTAAAAGTAGAGCTACCATTTGATCCAGCAATCCCACTATCGGATATTTACCCAAAGGAAAAAAAGCCCTTTTATCAAAAAGACACCTGCACTCTAATGTTTATTACAGCACAATTCACAATCACAAAGATGTGGAATCAACCGAAGTGCCTGTCAATTCATGAGTGGATTAATTAAATGTGGTATATGTATACCCTGGAGTACTACTCAGCCATAAAAAAAGAATTAATACCTTTGTAACAATCTGAATGGAACTGGAGACCATTCTCCTAAGTGAAGTGTTACAAGAATAGAAAAACACTACATGTACTCACTATTAAATTGGAACTAAGCAAACAGCACTCATGCACAATAAGAAGTAAAACTCAATGGAAATAAAACAGGTGGGAGGGGGGAGATGAGGATGTGTGAAATCATACCTAACAGGCATAATGTACACTATCTGGGAAATGGACACACTTATTACTTTGTCTCAAGAAGTTCAAAAGCAATTTATGTAACCAAAACATTTGTACCCTCATAATATTCTGAAATAAAAAACTAGAAGCTAAAAAAATTTAAATCCCAATATTACTATCTTTTAATTAATTTTATTGAAGCATAACTTTTGTACAATAATCAGCACCCATTTAAAGTGTAGAACTGGAAGAGTTTTGGTGTATACACCTGTGAAACCACCTGCACCATCAAGATACAGAACATTCTCACCATTTCCAAAGCTAGATCATGTCTTCATGCTGGCCATTGTTACCTCTGTCCACGTTTAAAGGCAACAATTGATTAACTTTTTGTCATTCTAAACATACTTGCATTGTCTAGAATTATGTATATATGGAATCATATGGTATATACTATTTTGTGTCTGGCTTCTCTCAGTATAGTGAATTTTAGATCTATCACTGTTGCAATTATCAGCATCTTGATCCTTTTTATTTCTGAGTGGTATTTCAGTGTTTGGATATACTACATGTGTTTTGCCTGTTGAAGGACCATTGAGTTATTTATAGTTTTTGGTTATTGCTTGCAAAGCTGCCTCATCATCTGTGTATGGGACATTTTGTAGACATATCTATCTTGAATAGATTGAATAAATCTATCATGAATAAATATCTAAGAAATCTATCTTGAATAAACATCTAAAAATGAGGTCATTGGTTTTTTCCAGTAGATACATATTTCACCATTTAAGGAAATGCCAAACAGTTTTTCATAGTTTTTCCATTAGTGGTGTATAAGCATTCCGGTTGGGCCATATCCTTGCCAGGACTTGATTTTTTTGTGTCCTTTTAATTTTGTCCATTCTAACGTGTGTAGTGGTTCCTTCTTGGAATTTTAATTTACATTTTTCTGATGCATAAAGATGTGCTTCTTTCATGTACTTGTTGGCTATTAATGTATCTTTTTTGAAGTGTGTGCTCAAATCTTTAGGTCATTCTAGACTTATTTGTCTTCCTATTGTTGAATTGTAAGAGATTTTTGAGTATTCTAGAAACAAATCCTTTCTCAGATATATGTTTGTGGAATATTTTGTCCCAGTACATAGCTTGCCTTTTAGTCTTCTCTATGTTGTCATTCAAAGAGCAAAAGATTTGAATATTGATAAAGCCCAATAAATCTGTTTTCTTTTATTGTTCATGTTTTTCACTCCCTGTTGAAGAAATCATTATCTGCTCTAAGGACAAAGATATTATTTTATGTTTTATTCTAGAATTTTTATAGTTTAGCTTTTACCTTTAGGTCTGTACTCCTCCTAAGGTTTTTTTGTTTGTTTATGATGTGAGATAAGCATTACAATTTATTCCTTGCTCCCCGCTGCCCACCGCCCCGGCACATCCAATTGTTTTAGCACCATTTTTGGGGAAGATTTTTATTTACCCATTGAAATTCCTGATTTTTTTGGTCAAAAATCAATTTACCATACATATGTGGGTCTTTTTCTAGACTTTCTATCCTGTTCTATTGATCTATTTGTCTTTCTTTACACCAATACCATGCTGTCTTGAGTTGTTCTCTGAGTGCTGAAATAGTGTTAAAATCTTTTACTATTTTCGTACCATTATCTATATTTATTTTACTCTAATTTGTATATTTTGAAGCTCTTTTATTAGGCCTATAAACATTTATGGTTGTTACATTTTATCATGTATGGTGTTGTGTTTTAATTAGCAGAAACTGATATTTGCCCTACAAAGAATTTTGTTAGAAGCCTGGCTAGTTTTCAAACATAAGTGGGCATATTCTATTTTCCCAGAATAAGGATATAAGATAATCTTTAATTTTTCTGTTTGTAGTGGATTTGCCAAAGTCATTTTCCCTATTAGTACACAGAGCTGGCCATGGCAGAGAATGGGCAGTGACTTGCATCACTGGAAGAGAAGAAACCAAGATGCATCTGACCCTTCTTTTTAATTTTTTTTATTTTTTTTTATTTTTTTTTATTTTATTTTATTTTTATTTCATCTTATTATTATGGGGGATACAGAATTTCAGGTCACATACGCTGCCCATGTACCGCCCGTCCCCCCAAGTCAAAGCTCCAGGCGTGAACATTCCCCAGACAGTGTGCGTTGCACCTATCCGTCCCTTCCCCACCCCCCCCTTCCCGAGTCAGCACCTTCCAACATGACCATTCCCCAAACGCTGCGAAATGCACTCATTATGTAGGCATACACTCATCTCCTCCCCCCTACCCCCCAACTCAGTCTGATATCCGATTCGTATCGTTCCCAGATGTGTATTTAGGTGATGATCAGGGAAACTAATTTTCTGGTGAGTACATGTGATGCTTGTTTTTCCATTCTTGGGATACTTCACTTAATATAATGGGCTCCAACTCTCTCTAGGAGAACCACAGAGATGTCGTATCTTCATTATTTCTTATAGCTGAGTAATATTCCATGGTATACATATACCACAGCTTACTAATCCAATCATGTATTGATGGGCATTTGGGTTGTGTCCACATCTTTGCTATTGTGAATTGTGCTGCTATAAACATTCAGGTACATGTGTCTTTGTTACAGAATGACCTTTTTTCCTTTGGGTATATGGCCAATAATGGGATTGCTGGATCAAATGGCAGGTCTACTTGAATCTGTTTGAGATACCTCCATAATGCTTTCCACAAGGGTTGCACTAGTTTGCAGTCCCACCAGCAGTGTATGAGTGTTCCTGTCTCTCCACATCCACGCCAACATGTGTTGTTTTGGGATTTTTTGATAAAGGCCATTCTCACTGGGGTTAAGTGATATCTCACTGTGGTTTTGATTTACATTTCTCTGATGATTAGGGATGTTGAGCATTTTTTCCTATGTTTGTTAGCCATTCTTATATCTTCTTTTGAGAAGTTTCTATTCATGTCATTTGCCCACTTTTTGATAGGGTTGTTTGATTTTTTCTTGCTGATTTTCCTGAGTTCTAAATAGATTCTTGTTATCAGTCCTTTATCTGATGTGTAGTATGCAAAAATTTTTTCCCATTCTGTAGGTGGTCTGTTTATTCTCCTGACTGTTTCTTTGGCTGTGCAGAAGCTTTTTAATTTAATCATGTCCCATTCATTTATTTTTGTTGCTGCTGTGATTGCCTTAGGGGTCTTCTTCATAAATTCTTTGCCTAGGCCAATGTCTGTAAGAGTCTTTCCTACATTTTCTTCTAGAATTCTGATTGTATCACGCCTAAGGTTTAAGTCTGTTATCCACCGTGATTTGATTTTTGTGAGAGGTGAAAGCTGTGGGTCCTGTTTCAGTCTTCTACATGTGACTAACCAATTCTCCCAGCACCATTTATTGAATAGGGATTCTTGTCCCCAGAGTATATTCTTTCCTGATTTGTCAAAAATTAGGTGTCTATATGAGGATGGTTCTATATTTGGATTTTCTGTTGTGTTCCACTGGTCTGTGTCCCTGTACTTGTGCCAGTACCAGGCTGTTTTAAGAACCACGGCCTTGTAGTATAGTTTGAGGTCTGGCAAATTAATACCTCCCATTTTGTTTTTATTGCTTAAAATTGCTTTTGCTATATGGGGTCTTCTCTGATTCCATACAAAGTGTATAATTATTTTCTCTACGTCTGTGAAGAATGATGTTGGTAGTTTAATAGGGATTGCATTGAACCTGTAAATGACTTTGGGTAGTATAGACATTTTAACAATGTTGATTCTTCCCATCCACGAGCCTGGTATAGTTTTCCATCTATTTGCAAGTTCTGCTATTTCTTTTCTCAGTGTTTCATAGTTTTCCTTATAGAGGTCCTTTACCTCTTTAGTTAGGTATATACCTAGATATTTTATTTTCTTTGTTGCTATTTTGAAGGGTATTGAGTCTTTAATTTGGTTTTCTGATTGACTGTTATTGGCATATATAAATGTCTCTGATTTGTGTATATTAATTTTGTAGCCTGAGACTTTGCTATATTCGTTAATCAATTCCAGGAGTCTCATGGTTGAATCCTGGGGGTTTTCCAGATATAACATCATATCATCAGCAAAGAGTGAGAGTTTGATCTCTTCATTCCGTATTTGGATTCCCTTGATTTTGCTTTCTTGTCTGATAGCTCTCGCAAGGACTTCCAAAACTATGTTGAAAAGTAATGGGGACAGTGGGCAGCTCTGTCTGGTTCCAGTTCTAAGTGGGAGTGCTTTCAATTTTTCCCCATTCAGAATGATGTGGGCTGTGGGTTTGTCATATATGGCTCATATCATTTTTAGGTAGGTTCCATTTACGCCTATTTTGTTAAGCGTTTTTATCATAAAAGGGTGTTGAATTTTCTCAAATGCTTTTTCTGCATCTAATGAGAGGATCATATGGTTTTTGCTTTTGCTTCTATTTATGTGGTGAATTACATTTATAGATTTACGTATGTTGAACCACCCCTGCATCTCTGGGATGAAGCCCATTTGGTCGTGGTGGATTATTTTTTTGATAAGTACTTGGATTTGATTTGCTAGTATTTTATTGAAAATTTTTGCATCTATATTGATGAGAGAAATTGGTCTGTAGTGCTCTATTTTTGTTGCATCCTTTCCAGGTTTTGGTATCAATGTTCTATTGGCTTGGTAGAATGTGTTGGGGAGAATTCCATCCTTCTCAATATTGGAGAATAGTTTATGTAGGAGGGGCACCAATTCTTTGTATGTATGGTAAAATTCAGGTGTGAACCCATCTGGACCAGGGCTTTTCTTTTTGGGAAGGTTTTTTTATTGCTGTTTCAATTTCAGTTCTTGATATTAGTCTGTTCAGGTACTCTATTTCTTCCTGGTTGAGCCTGGGAAGACTATGTGTCTCTAAAAATTTGTCCATTTCCTCCACATTCTCCAGTTTGTGTACAAAAAGATTTTTGTAGAATTCATAGATGATATCTTGTATCTCTGTGGCATCGGTTGTGATTTCTCCTTTCATGTTCCTAATGGAGGTTATTAGAGATTTTACTTTTGTGCTTTTGGTTAGTCTAGCCAGAGGTGTGTCTATTTTGTTTATCTTTTCAAAGAACCAACTTTTTGTTTTATTAATTTGCCTTATAGTTTCTTTGTTGTCCTTTTCATTTAATTCTGATTTGATCTTAGTAATTTCTCGCCTTCTGCTGGGTTTGGGGTTGTTCTGTTCTTCTTTCTTCAGCTCTTTGAGTCTATTCATTAGGTTGTCTATTTGCAGGTTTTCTGTCTTTTTGATATAGGCATTTATGGATATGAATTTTCCTCTCAGGACTGCTTTAGCTGCGTCCCATAGATTTTGATAAGTTGTATCTCCATTGTCATTTAATTCAAAGAAACTTTTGATTTTCATCTTGATTTCTTCCTTTATAGTATAATTATTCAGAAGAAAGTTATTTAGCTTCCATGACTTTGAGTAAGAGTGAGGGTTTCTGCTTGTGTTCATTGTTACTTTTATTCCGCTGCGATCTGAGAAGATGCATGGTATGATTTCTATTTTTTTTGAATTTTTTTAAGACATGCTTTATGTCCTAGGACATGATCAATCTTAGAGAATGTCCCGTGAGCTGATGAGAAGAATGTATATTCTGTTTCTTGGGTAGAATGTCCTATAGATGTCAGCCATGCCCATTTGTTCTAGCATTTTATTTAGGTCCATTATGTCTTTGTTTATTTTCTGTTTAGAGGATCTGTCCTGTACTGTCAGTGGGGTGTTAAAGTCTCCAGCTATTACAGTATTGTTATCTATCATTTGGTTCAGATCTAGTGGGGTTTGCCTTATGAATCTAGGTGCACCTAGGTTGGGTGCATATATATTGAGTATAGTCATGACTTCTTGTTGAATTGTGCCTTTAACCAGTATGTAATAACCATCTTTGTCTTTTATTACTTTTGTTGGTTTGAAAGCTAAGTTATTGGAAATTAAGACTGCCACATCAGCTTTCTTTTGGTTACCAAACGTTTGCTTGAAATATCGATTTCCATCCTTTTATTTTCAGTCTAAATGCATCTTTGCAGGTTAGGTGAGTTTCTTGAAGACAGCAGATACTTGGTTTGTGTTTTTTTATCCATTGGGCCAGTCTATGTCTCTTCAGTGGGGAATTCAAGCCATTCACATTTATTGAGAAAACTGATAAGTGAGATGGTTTTTTGTTCAGTTTGTTGGGTAGAACTTCATTGCGATGTTTTCTCTCCTGAGCCATTGTGGTATCTGGAATTTGATCTTTAGCTCTTGAGTAGTTTTACATTCATGGATCTTTCTTGTGCTGATCCGTGTGTAACTCTCTTTTGAGTACTTCTTGGAGGGCTGGTCTTGTCTTGGTGAATTCCCTCAACCTTTGTTTATCTGAGAATGTCTTAATTTCTCCTTCATATAGAAAACTTAGCTTAGCTGGGTACAAGATTCTAGGCTGGGCATTATTCTATTTCAGAAGCGTGAAAATGGGGCCCCAACCTCTTCTTGCTTGTAAGGTTTCAGCTGAGAAATCTGGCGTAATTCTGATGGGTTTTCCTTTGTAAGTTACTTGTTTCTTTCTCCTTACAGCTCAGAGAAGGGACTCTTTAGTGGATATTTTGGTCAGCCTGATGACTATGTGGCGTGGTGTTTTCCTATTTGCTATGAATCTCCCAGGGGTCCTTTGAGCTTCTTGAATCTGTATGTCTAGAGTATTGGCAAGGCCTGGAAAATTTTCCTCGATTATGTCTTCAAATAGCTTGTCCAACCCTTGCTTATTATCTTTTTCACCCTCAGGAATGCCAATAACTCTCAAGTTAGGTTTCTTCACATAATCCCACATTTCTTGAAGACTCTGATCATTTCTCTTACTTCTTTGATCTATCTCTGTGACTGACTTATTTAGTTGGAAAGAGTTATCTTCAATCTCTGAGATTCTTTCCTCTGTTTGATCTACCCTGCTCTTGAGACTTTCCACAGTGTTTTGTAGCTCTCTGAGTGAATTCTTCATTTCTAGGAGTTCAGTTTGGTTTTTCTTCAATATTTCAATTTCTTTAGAGACCCTTCTTTTTAAATGTAGCAATTGAGAGATCATTTGTCATGGAGTAGAGTGGCCATACATTAAGGTCCAGATCAGGGAAGAGCAAAAACTGAAGAGAACCATTTGTCTTATTCTAGAACTGAGTTAAAAATGAAGGAATATATGTGATTAAGTGACCCATCCTCCTTGGGTTTGATTTGGATTCTTGGAAAGGACCGAAGTTGTAAACTAAAAAAAAAAGACAATCACTAAGTATTGTGGCGTTTGGGTCTAAGTCCTATCAAGTTAGTTGTTCTAGGCCCCAGCTAGGCAGAGGATGTATTAATACAAGTTACTGTATTACTCTCTACTGGACAGGTTTCATGTCCTAACAGACAAATCTCATTCTGAGATAAATCACGTCTTGAGCCAAAATTCACCTATTTGCCAAGCATGCATTCAGTTGAAGAGACTCAAGTACCACCAAGTCCTTGATCCAACCCTCCTGAGAAGGAACACGTTGCCAATGGTAGTGTTCTACTAAAACTGGAATCTCTACCACCTTGTATTGGATCCAGGATAGGTCCATTTTTGGCCATCCTGGAGAGACCTAACACCTTGTAGATGTGACTAGGTAAGAAAATCAAAATTGTTTTAGCCTGTCTCTGGCCAATATGGCTGAAGTTCCCTTTGTTGAGCCTAATACAGAAAGAGAGTCTGTTTACCTTCTAAGGCTCTACCACTGGTGAAAGCCACCCCAGCACCTGAGACTGCAACTTTAGCAAAACTGCCCCCTCAATTGGTATGCTTTATACATGCAATGCTCAGTTTGGATCAGCAACCAGCCTAACATTGCTATAGGCAGTGAATGGAGATAGACCCAGGTAAAAATAGATGCTTTAAGCTGAAGACATGTCTAAATAAGACAGGAGATACTTAGATTTCTAAATGAAAAGTGGTTAGAGCCAATGCAAAGGACAGAACAAACTCTTAGACTAAACCTGCTTTTACATACAGTTGGGGACTTTGATAATAATTATGTTCTGGGAACTGATCAGGAATAATTATTTGTACCCTAAATCATAAAATAGAACACTCCTATTACAAAAATACCTAGGGACATATACAATTCCCAATTCCTCCTAACTGTGAGATTTACATAACTTAGAAAAAGTAATGTGGTGGGCAGAATTGTTTGTAAAATTAGTGACACTGAGTTCTGTGGAAAAAGGGATAAAAATAGAATTAAATAAGTGTTTTTAAATGTAATAAAGAAGTCTTCTAAAAAGCATCTGCTCCCAAAACAAACCAAATTTATTTTCATTAAAAACCTGCTTAGGCAAGTAAATCTTATCCTGAATGCCTTTCTTTAATTGTTTGAGAAATATTGCTTTGCTATCTATCTGCTGATCTAGTGATATGTTTATTCAAACAATACCACTTTTTAAAGTTTGCACACCACACATACTGGCTTGAAATTTAATACCTTATTCATTTACATTTGGTTTCATTGTTTTCAAGTCACAAGAAATGCTTATGTTACCACTTGGTCCTTTCAAAATTATTGGAAAATATAAGGTCATATTATTAAGGTCTTGTCTCCTATTCTGGTACTAAAAGGGCAGAGTACAAATGTGTTTCTTTTTGCTGCCCTCCCCAAATAAATCCACTCATGTAGTCTGTGGAAAGGAAGCAATATTTTTTGCTATTCTCTTTTATTTAAGTTACTTCAATGAATCAAACATGTTCATTAAGTATTTAAAATTTTACTGGACTCTTTCTCTGAGCCAGGCACTGAGCTGTGTGTTAGCGACATAGCAATGAATATAGATATGCAATAGTTCCTTTGTGATCACATTCTCATTGGGGGTAGACAGATTGCAAGCATATCAACTGGGGAAGGATAAAGTGGTCAGGGAAAACTTCCTTAAAGAGGTGATTCTTGAGTTCAGACTTAAAAGATGAGAAGCAATGAGCCCTGAAAAGAGAAGAGACATTCTAAGCAACAGTAGGAGCAAAGTTGGAGCAGAAAGAGTTCAGCGTGTTAAAGGAAGAGATGGGAGACAGTGTGTCTTGACTATGTTGAGTAAATGTGCAAGATGGGGTCAGAGAAGTAGAAAGGACAGGATCCTATAGGAAATGAAAAGGAGTTTAGGGAACATTCAAATCAGCAGTGTAACATGATCTGGTATTAAAAAAAAAAAAAAGAATCATTAAGAAGAATGAATTTTGTGTGTTGGGAGGCAGGACTTAGAAGCCAGTGCTCTAGGTAATAAGACTATGTGATGATGATGGATATGAAGGCAAGTGAATAATTTAGGGTGTATTATTGTAGGTTAATTGATACTTTTAAAGGATATGAATAGATGAGGGAAAGGGCAAAACTAAGGTTTATTCCTAGATTTTTGGCATAAGCTACTGGGTGGATGGTAGAACACTTTACAGGGATTTGAATAGTACAATAGAAAAAAGACTGGGGTGTTAAGAAAAAAAGAGCTGGTTTTAGACATATTTAGTAAGAAAAATGTATATTGTATATCCAAGTGGACATGACAAGAAAGTATTTAGTTATTTGATGTGGGGCCTAGATATGAACATTTGGGAAATTTTGTTTATAGGTAGTATTTAAGCAGTGGAACTGAAAGACATTACCTAAGGAGAGAGTTTACCTGTTGGAGCAAAGAATGTCCAGGAATAATACTTGGAGAGCTCCAACATTCAGCTCATCCATTGTTAGATATACTAAGAGAAACCAGCAGCATCTTGGCTGAAAAAGACATTGAAAATCATCAATAGACCACAGCTTTTTTGTTTAGCTTGGCTTATTCTTAAGTGGGGAGTTGTAAAGTTTGTTGGGTAACCATATAATTTATCACTGAAACCCAGACGCATGTAAAAGTGAAAGGGATGCTACCAATAATTACAGTGGCATAATAGATTTAAACAGTGTTGGCCCAGATAAACCTTTCCTGTACAGGGGGATAAGTTTGATTCTTTATCATCTGAAAAATAATAATGTATCCTATTCCTGATTGGGAACCTAGCCTCTACTGGTACTCCTTCCAGTGCTTACACCAAACCAGGGCAGCCATCTTCAGAGCAAGACAGCTTTTCACTGGCCCCTTCACTCAAGGCTCTTACATTGGAATGCGGGGGTTGGGATAGGCATGATTTCTTACAAGTTTATTTCCCACAGCCAATTCCTGAAAAAGAAGTCTTCAACACTACATCCATTGCTAATATTCATTTAGAATATTAACTCTTTCTTCTCCTTTAGATCATTGTGCCTTCCCTACAAAAGAAAAATTGTCCTATAGTATTTTTAAGGTGTTTGCATGATGCTAAATTTGTACTCTGTGGATTTAGTAGAGGAGATTTGAAAGGAGCTAACTGCAAATTGTATGAGCCATCCAGAAGCCACTGAGCTATGCCCTTGAGCAGATGGGGAAACTGAATGTTTCAGTTGATTTACCTTAGGTCATACAACTAATTCGTAGCAAAGTTACAATGTGAACATAATTCTGATTCCCAAACGTGTGCCTCCTATCTGCTCTCCAGTTATCCAGCTTATAGAGATAAGCTCCCTCTGGTGGGAAGGCTGACTTTGACACTACTTTAATGCCATGTATTAACACACACCATCTATAATAGAAGTAGGAAGTGAACTAGGGGATTCTAATAAATCACCTCAAGTAGTTGATCACTGGTTAACTAGTTATGAAGGAACAAATGAAGTAGAGAAAGAGAAGGATTGCTTCAAACTAAGGAAATGTGGAGATTTGTGGAGGCATAAAAGTGTAAGGCAGGTTGAGGAAATAGAAACCAGGTTGTTGATGAAACTTAGGGTGCATGATACATTAAAAAGGAACTTAAAAAAATAGCATGAAGTGGTCTTGGCAACCAAACTAAGGATTTTTTTTTTTTTTTTTATTTTACTGGACACACATTTGAATTTTTGTAAAGATTATTTTAGTAGTATTCTGAAGAGTAGATTGGGGAGGTGGATTCTTGGGTAGTAATTTGGGAAGCTGTTGTAGAAAGCTTGGATAGAGTCTAACCTAGGGGTTAGATAGAACGCCACTATTTGAGGGATGTTTTGTTGCACAACCTAAAAGTAAAATAAAATGAAATCCACTAGCATGGAATCTTAGGGTTAGTATAACCATTCTATTTGGACAAAGTTCGACTGAGGTTTTGACCATCTTCAAATAATTTTGGAAAGGCAGATGCTCTCTAAAGAAAGGTGGCCTTGAGGTATTTGTCCTAACTACTTTTACTCAGAAGTTGCCTATAGACCCTTTGATTTTAAGGGAGGGTTAGGAAAGAAAATGCTTCCAGCTATAGAAATAAAAGAAGATAGTAGAATTCACTCTTGTTCTTTGTAACAAAAAAATTCTGAGATCTTTATATCCAAATGAGTTAACTTGTTTGCTTTCTTGGTCCTTTTTGCTTTTTCTTTACATCCTGCCTAGCACAGGTATTTGGCTTTCTTCTCGTGGTCATATTCTACCAGGAAAAAGTTTCTATCATGTAATAGGAAACACTGCCTGCTTGGAGAGGAGCAGAGGCCACAGAGCTAGGCTGCAGGGTGGATGCTCACTGTCCACTGGACACATTCACAATCTGAGATGCTCTTTGATCTTGATGTGAACCTCTATTTGCTGCCCTGCAGCCACTCTTTCTCTTCCTTATGTTAATAATGGGACCTCAAATTTTCCTTACGATCATCTTTCCAACACTATGTGTTTCGGATGGTTTACCTCAACTCAAATTTCCAGGTTAGAGCTGTGATGTGTGATGTGTACATCCATCTGCATATCATATCATCTGACCACATATCTTTTGGTTCAGGATCAAGGATACGATCCAATTCAGAGAGAATGTTATATTCAGCTGGGAATGTGAGACCTTTTCTCCAATTGACCTTTTATGGGTATGTGAGTGTCAGAACTGCTTTAACTACATGAGAAATATCTAGAGTTGCTTTGTGCTGCCCAAGCATGGGGCCATCTAGAGGAAGCCAACAAGTATGGCTGAAACAATTTATATAAACCAACAATAAATGATTTTTCTTAAAGGAAGCAAAAAGCTAATATGTAAGCTCAGGTATATGTCTTCAGAAGCTGTGCTATTTATCCATCATATGATAATGCTTTTATACTGAGTTTCACTATTTTTCTCAGGTCTAAATAGCGAAGAAGACAAAATCTGGCATATATCAAAGATCCAGCAAAGAAGGCCTGGAATTAGAGAAGTCACTGCCTCTCAATTGGGTTTTCCATTTGTAAGACTTTCAAGCTTCCAGTAAAATTCATGTCTCAAATGTAAAAATTACTTCTTGTCATGCACCTCTGAATAACTCCTAAATGCTTATGCCTTACATTTACATACAAGAATACTACTATTTATTTCACAAGAGATGTAATAACTGCATACCTGAGGTCAATAATTATTTCTCTGTTTCTCTACCTGATGATGCTGATTTAGAGTCAACTATAGTAAACAAAAAAGTAAAAATTATTTAAATGAAAAATGTCTATAGATATCTTTTATAAGGTATTAAATAGTCTTTGTTGTTGGGAAATTTGTGTTCCACCCTACAGTCAATCATCAAAGAAATGGATCCCCAAGGAATAAACAGTAGCAGTTTTTATTTATTTATTTATTTATTTATTTTGAGACAAGAGTCTCACTCTGTTGCCCAGGCTAGAGTGCCATGGCGTCAGCCTAGCTCACAGCAACTTCAAACTCCTGGGCAAAAGAGATCCTCCTGTCTCAGCCTCCCGAGTAGCTGGGACTACAGGCATACACCACCATGCCTGGCTAATTTTTTTTCTATATATTTTTAGTTGTCCAACTAATTTCTTTCTATTTTTAGTAGAGACGGGGTCTTACTCTTGCTCAGGTTGGTCTCGAACTCCTGAGTTCAAACGATCCACCCGCCTCGGCCTCCCAAAGTGCTAGGATTACAGGCGTGAGCCACCTTGCCCGGCCAACAGTAGCAGTTTTTTAAAAACAATTTAAAAATAAGTTTTTAAAGAAGGAAGAATAATAATTAGAATTCAGGAGCTAGGAGAGAAATAAAGCTCCTAGAGCTGCCTTAGGTCTTAAAAAGGCCCTGAGGAGATTAAAAATAGGAAAAAAAATCATAATTTCTAAACCTCAGATAATCCAAAAGAAAATTATATCTACTCCCTTCTCAGTGTTTATAAGAACCTTTATCTAGAAAGTCTAGAAAAAACCCTTTAAATGTATTGATTTATATGTATTTAAGTATTGATGCTGATTATCTTTCAGTGAAACCCATAACTAGGTCTAGGTAAATGAACATTTCCAAAGAAGATCCTAAGTTTACAATACTTAATAATGGAAATATTTATTTGCACTTTGGGTCTGAAACTATATATTATATGTGAATATAAAGGTCCATATAATAAATACAATGTATTTCATATTGTAGAATAGAATATATCACAATAAGATAATAAAACAGTTCATCTATTGAAGTCACTGGTAATCAAAAATGCAACCCACTTATTTAAAGTGAATTGTCATACTGGAATGTTTTTGTAATGGAACAATATTAATAAAGAAATAGGACTACGAATTCTACTGAGAAAAATCTATTAATTATTGAGTCCTTTTAATGGCCCAAACAGGAGTCTGAGTGTTTTCTGAGTACTGCTTCCTTTGATCCTTATTCCAACACTATGATTGCATCTTATTATTCCCATTTTACACAGGAGAAAACTGAGATGGTGAGGTTAAGAAATCTATTCAAAGGCACACAATTAAGAAACAAAAGGTAGGGATATGAATCCAGGCATCTCTTCTTCATGTACTGTTATCCATCATGCTACAAAGTTTTGCTAAGAAGACATCAGACTATGTCTCATATCTAAGCAGGCAAGAAGACAAGACCTGACATGAATCACAGACCCAGCAGAGATGGTTTGGAGTTTGAGTAGTCTTGGTATTACCAAGAATATCACTATAAAAGTGCTGAATCTGAGGTTGCTCCTTTCCTGCCCATCTGTATAATATATGCTGCGATATAGGTGACCTTTGCCTAACAGGTGGTGACAGATTTTGAGACAAGCCTGAAAGAAATTAAAAACCAGCAGGTAAATGTTGTTCCTACTAATGATAAAAAATGCTAATGTCATCCAAAAGAAGGCTTCTGTCTTTATTAAAAATTGGTGACAAACTGTTTCCTCTGGGAGGTCTTCCTTAATTGCCCTTTGCTGATTTGAGTGGCCCTACCATTGACCCGCCCTGGCTTCTATAAAAGAAACTACACATTGTGTTTCAATATTTTGCCTTCTCACCTTCTCTCGCTAGAGTGGTTCTCAAACTTTAGCACACATCAGAATCACCTGGAGGGCTTGTTAAATCACAGATTTCTGGGTCCCACCCCTCTAGTTTATGATTTAGCACTATGAGAATTTGCATTTCTGACAAGTTCGCAGTTGATGCTGGCACAGAGCTGCGGGTCCAGGGACTGCACGTTGCAAACCACTGACCTCCAACATCCTTCCAAAAAGTTTGTAAGGTGCTTGTTAATGTACCTACAATTGCTTTTAGCACAATGCCTGGCATATATGTATCAAAAACAAAACAAACAAGTTAAAAAAACTTTGTAAATAAGACAAATAAAAACGGTATTTTCTAAGCTAAGCCCTGTGAGAAAAGGTGTTTCTCCTTATTCTTTTCTTTAACAAAAGGTAATGTTGACATACTGAGTTACAGTTTATAAGTGTTTTAGAGAGATTTATACAAATATTCATATCAGTATAATTTATAGTAGCCAATGACTGGAAAACAGGATGAATAAATTACAGTGTATTCGCATAACAAATATTCTACAGTAATATAAAGGAACTAACTACTGTCATGCATACAAGAAGGAAGAATCTTATAAACATTATGTTGAGTGAATGAAGCCAGATATAAAATAAAATATTTATATGCAATTTAAAAGCAAACAGGACAGGATAGTGGGTTCATTTTGGGAAGAGGTGGGAGCGTAGTCATCAGGAGAGGATACAGTGGGGGATTCTGGAATTTTGGTAATAATTTCTTGCCAAGAGTGTGTTTGTTTCTTATAATTTATGGAGCTGTACACACTGGTGTCCTTATGAAAAGAGGAGATTAGGATACAAACAACACACAAACCAAGTTGGGGGTGACCATGTGAGGACACAGAGAGAAGGCAGCCACCTGCCAGGCAAGAAGAAAGTTCTCAAAAGAAGCCAACTCTGCCAACACCTTGGTCTTGGACTTCTAGTCTTCAGAACCATGGGAAAATAATTTTTTGTTCTTTAAGCCGCCCAGTCTGTGGTTTGTCATGGAAGCCTTAGCAGACTAAGACATCACAATAACTTTTGTATCTAATCTCATTTTATATGTGTGGAAAGGACATGAAGGAAGGTAATTTGGAATAATGTTTACGTAGTCCTGAAAAATCAAAGGAGAAATGTTTCCCAAGCTCTTATTTGTGCTCTATATGTACAAAATTATGGATTGATTCATTGGTCTAAATTATGAATTAAAATTCATTTCCAAATTTTCTTCCTTCTTCAAACAATTTGTTTCCATTTTCCCAACTTTGAAAATGAGGCAGAGCAATTGAATTAATCTCTACTTGAATAGAAATGCTATTCACCAGTGTCCCTGATAAATACCCTTACTGACCTCATTGACAGTATTCTAGAATGTGATAGTTAATTTTATATGTCATCACTGCTAGTCCACAGTGCTTAGTTTTCTGGTCAAACACTAGTCTGGATGTTGCTGTGAAAGTACTTTTTAGATGTCATTAACATTTTCATTAGTAGACTTTGAGTAAAGCAAATCACCCTCCGTATCGTGACTGGGCCTCAACCAATCATCTGAAGGCCTAAGAGAAAAGACTGAGGTCTCCCAAAGAGGAAGGAAGAGGAAGGAATTCCCCTCTAGACTGTCTTGAGACACAAGGTTGCAACATCGACTGTTGTCAGAACGTCTAGGCTGCTAGCCTGTCCTGCAAATTGTATGTTGCCCCTCCCCACAATCACATAAGCCAATTCCTTGACATAAATCTCTCTCTAACTAGATAGATACTTTATGTATCTATTTATAGAAAGATAGATATTCCATTTCTCTGAAGAACCCTAGTATTAAGGGTATTTTTAAATTCTTAAATAAGACTCAACTTTGGCAACTTACTATCCTTTTGTCCCCTCACCTGCTTTGCTTCCTCTCCTTATGGTTTGATAATCGGTGAATACAGAAAGAAAAAAAAAAACCCCGATTCAACATTAAACTTCAAGCCTCAAACTTATTCTTAGATCATTGTCTATCCCAAAGGTCCTCAAACTCTTTCTGTAAAGGGCCCGATAGTAACAATCTTAGGCTTTGAGGTCCATCTACATGGTTTCTGCAGCAATCACTCAACTCTGCTGTTGCAGTGCGAAAGCCGCTGCGGACAATTCAGAAACAAGTAGGCATGGCTGTGTTCCCAGTGTCCACATTTACTAACAGACACTAATATTTGAGTTTCATGTAATTTCTACACATCACAGAATTTTACCTTTGTTTTTTCAACTATTTAAAAATGTAAAAAAATAAGTTTGTTTATCCATTCACCTATTCAAAAACCTCTTGGTTGCTTCCAAGTTTTGGTAATTATAAATAAAGCTGCCATAAACACCCACCAAAATGTTTAACAATCATTTTTAGCACAAAGGCCTTACAAAAAACAGGCGATGGGCCAGATTTGGTCCAGTGGTCATAGTTTGCTGATCCCTTAATCTAGCCAGTCCTCTTAGTTTCCAGTTAGGAAAGTATTTTTGTTATATCTGATGTTTTGCTGCATAGTGAGAAATTTCTTATAGAAACTAAATTTTAGAGAAGAACAACACAGTCCATATGCCTGGAGGATAACGAGGCTTTTCAAGGATGCTGCTAATTAATGGCATTTTGAGTGGTAAAGAAGAGGAAAGGTCATTATTTCATTTTCAACACATTCTTGAAAGCATTGCCAAGAGCATCCACTTATGTCAAAGACTGTACTCACCAGCCACACGACCTTGCCTCTTTCCTTTTTGGTTTGCTTTGCTTTCTGCATGCATATTCAGTTGAGTTTTCTATGAACGTAAACCACTGAAATCAATTTAGTGATCAGCCATTATTACCTTCTTCTTCAGTCTTCATGCCGTCTCTCACAGCTCTCTTCTTTCCTGCAAGCAAGATGTCAGGGCATCTTTATTGTATTGCTATTTACTCTTCAGCTCAATAGTTTTTTCAAAGCAGACACATCATTGACATTTAGCAGTATTAATCTCTGCCAGTGCAATATGCCTAATTGGTTTTAATGAAATAAAGAAGGAGAACTTCGTGGGAAAATTGGAAAAAAAGCTGCAATGAACTAAGATCTCTGTTTTCAGATATTTTCTAAAGTCGATGGCATTGACCGACAGAAAACAGAGTGCCCGTAAACAGCATTTAGTCCTGCACAAATTGTCAAGGTTGTATGTTACTGAAAACAGGGGGAAGAGTCATTTCCATCTGGAAATTTGTTTATTTGGAAAGAATTTGAATATCAAGCCCAGACTTAAGGTAATAGAAAGGTAGTCATTCTAGTAATAATTTTGCTAATAAAAGCCTCTTCTATCAACATAAAGATAATCTCTGACTCCCAATGCAGACGCATTAAAAAAAAAATTTGCATGGGCAGAAGAACATCAGACACTGCTCTTAATAAAAATCAGACTATAAACTTTCAAGTTATGTAAGTGCAATATCTTACCTATCCATTTTTTTCTTTATCATGAGGTTTACTTTTATAGGGTATTGGTAAGTATATATGTAGTAGATTTTTTTATGCTATTTAAAAATCATCCGTTTAAAAAATGAAAGTTCAGAGAGTGTAAGGTTATGTCCACATAAATCCCCTTTATAGGTTTGGTTGGCAGATGGCTGAAATACCTGTAAGACACTAGGACAGATTCAGAACCACCTCAGAAGCACCATGGCTCAGTGAACCAAGCAATTGAATGTAACTCTGGGTAATCTGTATTCTAATGCTGATTTTTCTATTGCCTCATTGAATCTAAATCTGCCCTTTGTGTATAGGGAGCAGGCTGACATGGGGCACATAAGGATGCCAGCAGAATTGCAGAAAAAATAATATAATTTACCAAGGACAACTTTCCTCTCATCATCCCCCAGATCCTAACTCTTCAGCCATGCACACAGTGTAAAAGCTGCTTCCCTCATGCCCAAAATGCATCTTCAGCAAAGCCTGGAATGGTGGTCCAGAAAGTGTGAGAACAAGGAGTTTGATTATTGAGAGATGAAGTAAAATAGATTTGCTATACAAGTAACCTGGAGAGGGGTTCAAAATAATAATTTTTGAAATAGAATATCTCCTCCAGGCCAGGTGCAGTGGCTCACGCCTGTAATTCTAGCACTCTGGGAGGCCGAGGCGGGTGGATCGACTGAGGTCAGGAGTTCAAGACCAGCCTGAGCAAGAGCGAGACACCGTCTCTACTAAAAAGAGAAAGAAATTATCTGGCCAACTAAAATATATATATATATATATAAAAATTAGCTGGGCATGGTGGCGCATGCCTGTAGTCTCATCTACCTGGGAGGCTGAGGCAGTAGGATCCCTTAAGCCCAGGAGTTTGAGGTTGCTGTGAGCTAGGCTGACGCCACGGCACTCACTCTAGCCTGGGCAACAAAGCGAGACTCTGTCTCAAAAAAAAAAAAAAAAAAAGAATATCTCCTCCATAAAATGTGCTCTTTATTCAGTCTATTGTTGTTATATTTTATTTGTCTTATTTTTCTTTTGTAAGTTATGCATAATTTTTAAGACTCATATTTATTAGACTGGTACATTCACTGATTTACTGAGCATTAAAAATAATTTACACACTCATGATAAGAAACAATTAGTTGTACCCATGTTATGTTTTCCATCATCATAATAGAACGACCCCAAACCTACTCCAGACCAGGATGCTGATTTTTCTTCTTGGTACTGTCAAGACTAAGGTCTCCACAAAAGAGGTGCTAGGGGTGACTGAGAGTCCTTGAGAGGTCCTTTACAGACTCAGCTGGAGAGAATGGGGTGTTACTATGGACAGTCTACAGCCTGAGGGGGCAAGCTCATAAATCTATGGATTGCAGGTTCTCACACTGACTCAGCCACCCTCTGTCTCGACATGGCTGAAGAGGGCCTTTTCTTTGGCAGACTTGGTGTCTGTCATTGACAGTGCTATTCCTTTTGTCCCCTAGTGCAATCCTTCCAAATTCACAGTCCATTATTCTTACAGTACAAGTACAATCTCCACTTCTATCCTGTTACACTCTTGCTAGCTCAGGGACTTTATTATCCTACATAGAGTATTAACACTTCACCAAGAGGTCTTCTAGAAAATCTACAACACCTTGCACCACAACAATCAGTCAGCTTTGCCTGGATAAACACGTTAGTAAAATCAGCAGCTGTGAAGTATGGAATTCTAACTTGAGAACTATTATTAAATATAACGGGAATTATTAAAAAATGTAACAGGAATAAAACAAAAGTATGATGTCAAATTGGCCACTCTTTTTTTTAAATATCTAGAAACAATTTACACACTTCCAGTAACTCTATATCTAATTTTAATACTACTTTATATTTAGATAATACTTTATAATTTAAAAAATCACATATCTTATTTTATTTAATTTCTACATCTGTTTCTATTATATTTGTTCCTTTAGGAGAGATGTCTTCAAACATTATAAAGATTTTAATCATATGGTAAAAATATGCTACGAATCTCTAATGAAATCTATTGTGAATGTGAATATAAATGCATTTGACAATTGCAAAATCAGTTGGTTCACTAAAATATAATTTACATCTCCCAGGCTTTTTTGCATCTTAGAATTTTTAATCCCCCAAGAGTATCATTCTTTTATAAAAATGGCCAGAACCTTCATAACAACAACACTTAAATCTACACCTCAATGCCTAAACTAAAAATAAATATGCATTTTGAGAGGAATAAAATGATCGTTAAATGTTTAGTGTAAATATCCAAAAATGACTCATTTTGTTCACTTAAGAATCTGATTACTCATGTACTGTCAATTCCAGAATATTTTTTGAGCATTTGGGCTGTTTCTGAACTAGAATAAAACTGAGAGTGTTTGAAGAAGCCTTGGAGATTATTTCAAGCTAACCCCTCATTTAGCAGAAAGGGAAACGCGGAGATCAGATGACTTCCCCAAAGTAAAATGGTCATCAAGTGTTACAGCTAAGATTTGAATATAGATCTTATGACTCCCAAGACCCCAGTCAGCAGTTCTGGCAAAATTTTCACATGGAGCCTGATATAATAACCAAAGTTGTCCTGCATGACAACTTCATCTTCCAGGAAAAAAAGTTAAACCATTTTCATGGTCATTGTTTACCTAGTTTTTTGTCACATGTTGTATCTAAATCTTAAAAGTAACACCTGCTGAAGCGGGAGGATCGTTTGAGCTCAGGAGTTCAAGACCAGCCTGAGCAAGAGTGAGACCCCATCTCTACTAAAAATAGAAAGAAATTATCTGGACAACTAAAACTATATATAGAAAAAATTAGCTGGGCATGGTGGCGCATGCCTGTAGTCCCAGCTACTCGGGACGCTGAGGAGGATCGCTTAAGCCCAGGAGTTTGAGGTTGCTGTGAGCTAGGCTGACGCCACAGCACTCTAGCCCGGGCAACAGAGCGAGACTCTGTCTCAAAAAAGAACAGTAGCATTAGTCCAAAATTTTTAAATTATTCTGAGATTGAGGAAGGTAGATTTGAAGAATAATAAAAAAAAAAATCACAGCTTTTTTTTTTTAAACTATGTAGTATTTTAAAATACTAAATAGCTATTATTATTACCATTTACAGTTAAGGCCATTGAGGTTCAGAAAGGTAAAGTGATGCTCTCCAAGTGACAGAGGCAGAGTGTGGCAGAGATGATGTTTGAGCCCATGTTGTCAGTTCTAAAGCCAGTGCCCTTCCTACTACTCCAGACAGGAGACTGAGCCTTCCAATGATTGCATTTAATGCATTCTCTGGCTATGGGAAATAGGTTTTAAGAATAGTTTTAATTGTTTAAAAATTATTGAGTAATTTAAATATTTTATACAAAATATTTTACATAAAATAAATGTGAAGGCAGAATTCAATTATACCCTAGTGATACACAAAAGTTCCCTCTGTCAAACCAATATGAGATACAATTTGGGGACACAAAAATCAGATTTGTATGAACTGGATGTTTAAATAGTCTAAAAATATATGAAATCTTACACATTGTTAATAATTTTAGCCATACTATGTCTAAAATGAAGAACTTTAATTCAGACTACAATATCTGGAATATATTATGTCTATCACACTTTTCTTAATAGGTGGTCTTGTAACACTAGGAAGAAGTATTTTTAAGATGAGGACAACTTCAAAGTTGGCAGTAAGCTTTGAATGAAGAGAATAACTTTGGGAGATCATATGAAGTGGATCAAAGTGGAAAAGGAAATAAGTTAGAACAAGAGAACCATGATAATCTTAAGGAAGTTTCTGCCGACAGTCTGAGTATTTGAGAGTGTAAAACAGTTTCTGGTGGAAGAAAAAGAAGTGACAAATACTGTGATGGTACCTTAAAAGCTAGGAATGATATTTAGAGGCAGAAACAAACTCTGAGAAAGGAATTTAAGTATCTAAGATATAGACAGAGATCTATGACTACTTCAATGCTTGCTAATAAAAGAGGTGGACTTGTTCACGTCACTATTTGGGATTTCTTGAATAACATACTGCCACCCCACATACTTTTAATTAAATAACCTGCACGGATATGATAAATATACTAGACATCCCAACTTGGACAAAGTAGGGATTCGGTTGTGTCTGAACAAGTCTCCTGAACTGGCAATTGAGACAAAAGGATTGATATTAGCCATAGGCAAAAAATGGTTTTATTGAAGTGACTTCTGTGAGGTGGGGGAACAATAGTACTCTGCCAATGTTCAATAATTTTTCTTCTTTCTGACCCTATAGATTTGTGTCTAAATTGAGAGATGAAGCACCCCAAAGGATGCTGAGCTTCAGGGGTACAGATTGAGAAAGAGTCCTTCTCTGTAAGGAATACACTTGGCTTTATTATAGTAATGACTCCAGGGCATGTTCTCTTGGTTATGAAGCTTTAGCAGTTGAAATATTTTTGAACAGTGTGTTAGGAATAGTTTTGATCACAAATAACAGAAAACCAGACAAACAAGGGGCCATACAAATTTCTCTCACACAGGTAGAAGTACAAGAAGGTAGGCAGTTGTTGGTGGCAGTTCATTTGCTTAGAAGTTATCCATGACGTAGGATCTTCCCACTCTTTGGCTTCACCACCCTCAGTGCACAGCTTTTCACCTGCATGCTTATTGCCACATGGGCACAGAGAGGGCGCTGCATCCTCAGTTATCACATCCATGTTCAGCCTCATTTGATCATTTTATAAAGAAAGAAAAAGACATCCCCCAAATCCTTAATCCACCACCATCGCTGCCAGATGACTTTCTTCCCCCTTGGGGACAGAACTGCATCCCCTCAAGCTGCGAAAAAGGTTTTGCACCCTCTGTGGTGGAAAGTGACAGGGAAGAAGCCTTCAGCCACACGTAAATTTATCACTTAACACATACTTTTTATTGAATGTGTAGCAGAATTAGAATGTTCGGGTTATTTTAATATTGAAAGCTGACTGTTTTGTTTTCTTTGTTTTATTTGTCATATAAGAAGAGTGAAATGAGAATGTTTTCCATCTCTCCCTGAAGTTTAATTTTGAAACTCTTGAAGAAAGTCCAAGTCATTTTAAATAACTAATGATTTAGAGATGGGTTATACCAGCCTTCACGAATATTACAAAAGAACTAGAGAACAATCGAATTTGAGAAAAAATGAAAGCCAGATGCCTCTAAAGGAAGCCAGAGAGAGGAAGAAGGGTTTTTCTAAAAATAAAAGGAGGGCAGAGGAGTTGAGGGGGGCTAAGGGGGTTTGAAGTGGGACCTCAGAAGTGACCTTGGGGAAGTTTCCAAGAAGAGAAAGAGCCTAAGCCTGGGAGGCAGCGGGTGGGCAGATACAGAAAAGGACCTCTGGTTCCCAGGAACCATTTGGAAGCTGACTCACCCAGAGACTGCCCAACTTTCACTTAGGAAATCATTTCACAGGGTAATTACTAATCAAATAAAAAATATCAAAGTGAAAATAAGTATCAGTGGTGAAGGAAACACAAATCAATGTCTTAAAAAAATCTAATAGAAAGCTGAAAGTTGGCACTGAATAAGAGAACAGAGAGCTACCCTAAAGGAGGAATAATTATCACAAAACGTCAAGAGTAAAAAACAGAGGAAAATGAATTTTATCAATTGTCATGAATTACTGTGTTTGATATGGAATTAGGATGAAGAAAATAGCACAACACCAAAGAAAAATAATGACTTGGATAATTAGCTCTTATTTGAAGCTTTTGGTGAACGGGCATAACTCCCTTCTCTAGAGCTAATGTTTCTATTATGTTCTAATTAGGGCCAAAATGGTTCTCCTGAATTAACATTTTTTACATACTTTGGAATCTCAAGATTGTAAGGTATTCTCTTTATTCCTCCCCAAAATACTGCCTCCTTTTATTTGTTAGTCCAACATATAAAATGCATTTTATTTGTGCTAAAATCTGAGTAGAAACAACTGGCTTCCTTTTTAAATAATAGTCTCACCTAGAGACTCTCAGACAACTGTAGAACAGGAAGGAGAGCAGGAGTGACTCCATGACAGGCTGGACCTCCTGGAATAGGCCTAAGTTTCGGTTTCCCCAACATGGGTCCTCCCCTTCCCCGAAATGCCACTGATAACAACTAAAAGGTCCTGGGAATTGGAACCAACCAATCAGAAGCCAACACGACCTTGGAGCCAACCAATCAAGAGCCAACATGATCAACCACTCTTGAAGGAGCAAATGAACTAAGGGAGGGAGGGGGATGGTGTGCCCAGCGTATGTAACCTACTGAAAAGTATAAAAGCTTAGTTTTTACCCCAGGGTGGGGTCCTGGTTCGTGGAGAGGCCACTGCGTTGGTGCTCTGGGACTTAGACCCTAGCTCGTGCTAGCCAATAAACTCCTTTGCCTTTTGCAGCCTCAGTGACTCTGCCTCTCTGTTCCTGGGGCTGAGGGGAACCGGTTCTAACACAACTACTTTTGTAACCCTCTGCGTATAAGGATGCTGGCGGGCACCCCTCCCCTCCCTAATGGAAAAAGAAGAAGCCCCTTCTACTCCTCCATACCTGCCCTAAAGCTGAAACAAAGAAATTCCTCACTCTTCCCGCCGAAACCTTCCCTCCAGAGAAACTCCCATCTCCCAGCCCTAAAAACATATAAACCCACTCAGACTTCTGGGCGATGTGACTTTTCGGGTTCTCTCTCTCTCTCTCTCTCTCCCAGGACTGGAAAAATCTCACCCGGGTCCCTCTCTTGGGACTCGTTACCCTCACCCAGGAGTGCCCCAATAAAGCCTCTTTACTTATCCCTTTCAACTCTGCTTGTCTTTCTTTCTCTGGCACCGGCCACTCCAAAAAAACCTTACATTTGGTGCCAAAACCTGGGAGGGCGTTTGGCTACGCCAGCCCGCTCAGGGGCATTTGGCTGTGCCACCCCCTTCTGGAACTCTCACATTCTGGACCGGGACCTCCGCTAACTGCCTTCGAGTCCCTGATTGACTACCTCGCCCTGGGTGAGTCACCCCGTGTTATCCCAACCCAGATCCCCCACCAGGAGCCTCTGTCCTCCAGGAAGCTGTTCCCTGTCCGTTAAACTGTGGGCCCACGTCGGAGGCTCCCCCGTTCCAGGGGCTGAGGCTATTCGAGGACGCCTGAATTCCTCTCACCCCCTTTCCATGCCGGCACACTAGCCTCAGGTGGAGATGTCCCCCCAGACTTTTGCTGCCTCCGTAGCCAGGAAGCTGTTCCTGGCTATCACCCCATCCGGCTTGAGACATCATGGGTAGCCAAAATTCCAAAATTCCCCGCGAGATGCCCCTGGGGTGTCTGCTGGCCAATCTGAAGGCCCTGGATTTAGACATCCAGCCCAAGTGCCTCATTCTGTACTGCAATACTGCCTGGCCAATGTATAAATTGGACAATGGCCCCCAATGGCCTGAAAATGGGACTTTTGGTTTCAATATTCTGCAAGACCTTAATAATTTTTGTCACAGGAACAGCAAATAGTTGGAGATCCCATATGTCCAAGCCTTTTTCTGTTTGCGATCCCGTCCTTCTCTCTGTCTGACCTGCCACCCCGCACAGGTCCTCCTTGCGCAGGGTCCCCCACCGCCCTCCACCCCTTCTCCCTCTAACTCTCCACCAGGCATCTCCTCAGATGCCCCTTCTGCTTTCTCCAATCCACTTGACTCAGCTCTCCCCTCCATTTGACCTCCACCATACCTGGATGCACCCCCTCACCCTTCTGCGCCACCCAGCTGCTCGCTGCCGACCTCTCCCATCAGCCATCACATTTGCTCTCGGGTAAACCCCTCCGATCAGTCTCTCCTCTGTCCGTTACAGGAGGTGGCTGGTGCCGAGGGCATCTTATGGGTGCATGTTCCCTTCTCCCTTTCTGATCTTTCCCAGATTGAAAAGCGCCTAGGTTTGTTTTCTAATGACCCTACAGCCTACACCAAAGAGTTCTGTTACTTGATACAGGCATATGACCTTACCTGGCATGATATTTTTGTTATACTGTCCTCTACCCTTACTACTGATAAAAAGGAGCACATCTGGGCGGCTGCTCAGGGACACACTGACCAGGTCCATCTTACAGACCGATCCATGCCAGTGGGGGGCTGAAGCCGTTCTCCGTGAGGAGCCCCACTGGGACTACCAACCAGACACCCTCACTGGCAGGGACGACAGATAGCAGAGGGACCACATGTGGCAGCGCGTCCTCGCCGGCCTCCAGGCCACCACCCACCATGCTGTAAATTATGATAAACTCAGGGAAATCACTCAAAGGGCAGATGAAAACCCCACAGCCTTTCTCAGCCAACTTACAGATGCCCTCATCCAATATACCCGCCTAGAGCCTACCTCCCCCATGGGTACTACTATCCTTGCAACTCACTTTATTACCCAGTCCTCCCCTGACATCAGAAAGAAACCCAAAAAGGCAGAGGAGGGCCCTCAGACTCCTACCCAAGACCTGGTGAACATGGCATTTAAAATCTTTAACTCTTGAGATGGAACAGGCAGAGGCCCAAAGGGAGGCCCGTGTCTGCCAAAAGGCACACCTGCAGGCCCAAGCCTTGCTTGCAGCCCTGAGGCCGGTGGGACCTGCGAAACCATCGACCTCATCTAAGGCGACCAGCAGTGCTCCACCAGGCACCTGCTTTAAGTGCAGTAAGGAAAGGCCACTGGGCCAAGGGTGCCCGCAGCCACGTCGACCTACCAAGCCTTGCCTGGCATGTAGTCAAGAGGGACACTGGAAAAGTGACTGCCCCTTGGGACAGAAGTCCAGAGGGTCAATTTTTCCATCCCTAGACCTGCCAATGGCAGCTTTGGGTCTGGCTGCTGAAGACTGAAGAGGCCCCGGCTCGGCAACCCCAATAACCTTCACCCAGCCCAGGGTAACAATCAAGGTAGCGGGTAAGGCAGTGTCCTTTCTGGTTGACATGGGGGCTACCTACTCTGTCCTGCCTTCCTTTTCAGGCCCTACTTATCTTTCTCAGGTGTCGGTCATGGGTATTGACAGCAATCCCTCTCAACCCCCCACCACCAGTCCCCTAACTTGTCGAATAGATGACTATCCCATCACCCATTCCTTCCTTATCATGCCCTCCTGTCCTACTCCACTATTGGGAAGGGACTTATTAACCAAATTGGACACCATTCTCCACTTTTCCTCTGGAACTTCCGCCCTTCTTCCTCTATCTCTCTCTCCAGATTCCTCAGCTCTGCCCACAGCCTCTCCTGCCTTACCAAGCCCTACATACCCTCTCCCGTCTGAACTGGTAGACCCCCAAGTTTACATTAAAGAAATTCTGTATGTAATTTTGTCTAATTCAGAGGTTGTTTAGAAATTGATTCAAAGCATGGATTTGGAAGGAAAATAAAACCAAGATAGAAGGTAACTAATAAGGTGAAAAAAGATGTAGAAAGGCTATGAGCACAGAAATGTGTTTTTGTTAAGAAAATCAGCGAGGGAATAATTTGTGTGGAGAAGGATCTTGTGTAGTGACTTTTTGTCCTGGAACAGAATGGCTGGTTATTTGAGAAAGAGGAAATTTAGGACAAAAAAGAAAGCCCAAGTATATCATAGATGGTCTGTGTAGGTTGTGATGGAGTTCATAGAAGGAATTTATGAAAGAATTTTATGTATGGTTAAGTCAGCTATAATTAAAGAAAGAAAGGTTTGGTTAAAATCACAAGGCATTCTTGAAATACTGGTTTGTTCTTAATGAAACAACAAAAGTGTTTTAATTCTAGATCTACTGACAGCCGAAAAAGGAGGGACCTACGTCTTCCTTCAGGAGGAATGCTGCTATTATGTCAATGACAGGCCCCCTCCAAAGTTCAGCTATCTAAGCCTACTGTCACATACCTTGGACTTAGTCTTACCCCCACTTCCCATCATCTCACTGTTAATCGCCAGCAGGCCCTTCATGACCTCCAGCCTCCCACCACTGCTGAACAAATTCTATCCTTCCTCGTGTTCGTTGGTCTCTTCCAACACTGGATCCCCAACTTTTCTCTCCTTCCCAAACCCCTCTATGAGGCAGCACATGATGCCTCTGCTGGCCCTCTGTTAAACCCTCAGGCTGTCTGCCAAGCATTCCTAAAACTTTGAGACTCTCTCTTACAAGCACCCCCTCTAAGACTCCCTCATCCTAAAAAACCCTTTTGTGGCAGCTCGGTCACAGGTGAGGATGGCAAACACCGGGCGACCCAGCTCCAAACGAGCCATTTTCTTGCCAGTCATGGTGGGTCTCAGCTTGGTCTCCTCCATTGCAGCCTCAGGGCTTGCGGGAGGCGCCCTGGGCCACAGTGTCATTTCTGCCCAAGACTTTGCAGATCACCTACAGCTATCCCTGGAAACCACATCCACGTCACTAGCTTCCCTGCAGAGACAACTGACTTCTCTGGCTCAGGTAGCTCTCTAAAACCGGAGGGGCCTAGACCTATTAACAGCTGAAAAAGGAGGAACCTGCATTTTCCTTCGCGAGGAATGCTGCTACTATGTCAACAAGTTGGGCCTTATAGAGCAAAACATAAACAAACTCGACACCCTGAGCAAAGAACTTCACAACGGCCACTGGCAGAATACATCCCCCTTGGATGGATACAGTCCCCACTAGCCACCTGGCTGTTACCCTTAATAGGACCCATTGTCATTATTTGCCTAATCTTTCTCTTTGCCCCCGGTCATTTACAGTTTCTCCAACACCGCCTGCAGGAATTATCCAGAGTGGCAGTAAATCAGATGCTTCTTCATCCCTACTCTCCACTTCCAGTCACCCCTCCACCAGCTGACTCCGGCCCACAGCCCCCACTACGCCCCTCAAAAGGAGGAAGTAGACAGAAAGACCACGGTGCCCCATTATCACTAAAAGGCTGGAATGTAAGGCTGGTGGCAGGCACCCCTCCCCTCCCTAATGGAAAAAGAAGAAGCCCACAAGACCTGCCAAGGACAATGCCTACAAGGCCCAGCTAAATTAAAGGACAACCACACCTGTATGGTTACCCTGATAAGAGTCTTGGTTCCAAGAGTCCACACATACCACCGGCCCCTCCTATTTCTCAATACCTGCCCTAAAACTGCAAGGGACAATTCCTTGCTCTCCCCACCATAAATCTTTCTGCCAAAGAAACTCCTACCCCCAGCCCTAAAAACATATGTAAACTCACTCAGACTTCTGGGTGATGCAACTTCCTGGGTCTCTCTCTCTTGGGGCCCGTGAACCTCGCCCAGGAGCGCCCCAATAAAGCCTCATTGCTATCCCCTTTCAACTCTGCTCATCTTTCTTTCTCTGGTGCTGGCCTATCCAAAAACCTTACATTTGGTGCCGAAACCCGGGAGGGTACTTTAACTTTCAGCTGTGCTGCCCCTGTCCTGTGGACTCCAGTCTTAAAACCTTACACTGGGTTGTGTAAGTCCTTTACTCATTTACTCTGGTCTGCTTCTACTTGCTTCTTGAGATAGTCATGAATTCCCAAAGTCTAAGTCATCTTCCTCTTCCTCCTTTAGGCTTCACTCTTATTCCATAAGGACTTTTGAGTGGAGGCAGCGTGACATGAGGCTGTTAGTGCAGCCTAACAATTTTTTAAGATTGATTGATTTTTTTATCTTAATATATGGGAAATGGTTATGCCTTACTTTATTACATTGTTTTAAGCAAATACTAGAAAAGAACAGTTGCTCTCTTCTCTCAATCCCATAGTCTGAAAGATCTCACCACATCATTCAGTTTGCTACTTCTATTTTTACACTTTTCATTTAGAACTCAACCTTCTGTTACCTGTTTTTCAATACTGATGCTCAGCATCACAAAACAGACAAAGAGTGGCAAGGAAGGAAGAGCATATGTGTGTGTGCACATCACACACACACACACACACACACACACGAAACTCTTGAAAAGACCCAATTCTAACAATACAACTGGAACATCCAAACAGAAGAGATCTAAATTTGCAATATCTGGTCCATTTGCTGGTCAGCCAATAGTATCCAGATTTCCAGAATATTTCTACTGATGGAAACTTGACTTTTGTTGTGTGCTTTATAAATATTTCTACTTCCACATCAATATCTGAACCTCATATTTCTCCATGTTGAATTATTTCTTCATTCCCAGTTGCAAGACCTTTTTCCTTCTCTAAAATCTCTTCCATTCTTAATGCTGTTGAAGTAGTCACAATTCCAAAGGATTAAAACAGCGACTCAGTTATTTTAACCTTTTCTCCCTCAGATATATCCTATGTCTATGTATTTCTTTTTGATTCTTGCCATCATAGACTTAGTTCTACTCCTAAACACTCTGTGATTGGACTGTAGCTACAGCTACTGGACTATAGCCAACTTCTTCCACTTTCATTATACACTGTAATCAATTAATTTATTTTGACTCTTATATTGACTCTCACTTGCCTTTCAAACTAGACTGAAACTCCTAATCATGAACACTAAGTTGATTTTACCCTAGCTCTCCTCAAATATAGCTTTACATTTACATATTTTATACTGTTATTTCTTTATTACAGGGTACTTGATAAGGAGTAGAAGGGCTGTTTCAACAAGAAACTTGATCCTTTCATTCAAAAATCTCACTGAGCCTCAGAGTAGATTTTGAGACATCACTCTTTTCTTGCTCCACCTCTTGTAAGTTACAAAAGCCAATGGGTTTTACCTCTACAACCCAAGTTGAAGTCTCTAGGACAAATAGCTTAACTAGGAATAGTGTGGTCCTAGCTTATGCCTAACTTAAAATACCTCCTATAAATTTTCCATTAAATTTGCCTCTGTGGCAAATTTGTATTGTCTCATGGAATGGGAGTATTTATAATGTATTAACTATTCTACTTATCCACAGTCATACTTATGACTCCAAATGTGTAAACGTATATGTTATCACTAAAGACCCCATCCTGGGTAGCAGCCATCACAAGGAGAACACAACAGATTAATTGAGTTTGATTTTTTAAATCATATGCATCTTAATATGAATTATTTGTTTAATTAACACCTTCTCCTTAACAAGGGGTGTTAGCATATGGAAGCATCTGTTGAGCCCAGCCTCCTGATGTGAAATGCAAGATTTCTGAAATTTAAACATTTGCACAGATACATGAAGACACATTCAATGGCTACAATCAGCATAGTTCCTCATTTAACCAATGATTTTGTAGATAATAGTATAAAAAGAATCACAATTCATGATCACATAAAGCCTCTTTCTGTGTGTATTTGTAAATGTTGTCTTTAGCTCCAGTGTATGACAATTAATTGTTCTGGTCACCACAACAATGGAGTTTGTTAAACAGCTGGATTAACTAGGAAAAGTTCACATTAATTTGAGAAAGCTTTATGGTAGAAATGACTTTGTAAAACCAGGTAAGAAAATTCACTGGAGATTAGAAGAGCAGTTCTCTACACATGTGTACAGACTCAAAATTTGATTTATCTACTTAGGAATGATAGTAAGAGGAGAAAAAGATGATTTATTTGCTTCAACATTCGTGATGCCCCATCTGTGGTTCAGTGTTCGGACTCACATTAGGATTTCCAGGATATAAAGCTGGTGCAAAATTGAGAAAGGATGAGCTATGACTTTGGGAAATCAAATCTGTATTTTAGGAGAGTAAAATTTAAAATATCAAGGAACAGTGCCAGTTGTGAGCAGGCATGGAATTTAAAGTGGCAGGTGAGCAAAAATAACAGAGCAAGTGGCTGTGGTTGGTAGCACCTGGAGGGGATTCCCTGAGGTAAGAGATGAATAGAGAAAATGCTTTCTTAAGAGTGTCCATGACCTAGGTCATAAGTGGGGTGATGGGTGTGGAGGTGGAGCTCACTGATCAGGGTGAGTCCTTGCCGTAGTTTAGGTCCTTCACTGCTGACGACAGAAGTCAAAGACTCCATCTCTCCAGTTTCCTGTAATGCCCTTTTTCATTCCACTTTCAGATTGATTGTAGAATTATCTTTCTTAAATATGTAGCTGCATTCATTTTCTTTCTTTAATCACCTTTTGATACTTCCTGATTGCTAGCAGGAATAAGTTAATCACTCTTAATTTGGCATTTAATTTGGGCCTATTTTCTCTAGGGAGAAAATGCCAGTGTTTAAAGCCAGGCTTCACAAAGTGCTAATTGTTCGAACTTAAGTCCCATCTCAAAGGGTCTTGTAATATTGTGAGGATTAAATTAGCTAACATATAAAGCATTTAGAACAATTCCCGACATACAGTATTCAACAAGACAAGTTAGCCATACACTCGCACACCTTGGGCCTAGACCATCCCTGGACTCTTCCTCTTGAGCCTTCCAGTCGCCATCGTTTCTAAGAGACTTTCTATAGTTCTCACCACACTAACCATAGTAAATGGTAAATGTGACAGTTTTGCCCATCAGATTGTGAGATCTTTGTGGGTAGAGATCATGGCTCTTTCATTTAGTATTCTCACCACCTGACCCAGTTGCTTTCACATAGTCAACGCTTAGTAAATATGACACTTAAGGATAGTTATTGGATAGAACTAAAAAAAAAATAAAAAGTTTCAAAAACTGTGCAGTTAAACTCAGAACTGATGCTGCTTAATTAATCATTGTCAGCCTCAAGAATTGTCTCTACTGATACAACACAAGCTTGTGTATTCACTCTGTCCTCATCAAAATTATGATCCGATCACAAAAAAAGAATAGTTACTATATCAGAGAATAGAATTCATGTGAGTAAAGAATATTATAAACTAGAATAACTGACTTCAAACAAAACAAAAACAAATAAATGTAACATGGTAAATACAAATACCCTGAATTTGAGATTTTTTTAAAAATTACATTTGAATTAGAGATTTAGCTTCAAATAAATGAATGGGAAAAATTTATGGGAAAGTTAGTTGATCACAAGCTGGGTATGAAGCTCTTGTTTGATCTCATCATGAGAGACTGCATAATCTGAGGGATGTGATGAAGTCCTTAAAATAAAGAGATAAATATCTACTAAAATAATTACTGGTTTCTTGTCTATAGAATTATCTTTGAGACAAGTAGCAAATGGAAGTGATTTTCAACTTAAATATTTTCTCCTACAAATTTTAGTTGATATGGAAGTTTTAGTGGTAGTATTTCTGGTATCATTAATTTTAATAAACACCAAAAATTGATGACTGCTGGTTTCTCTTACGTTATACTGTGTTGTAGTAAGTTTTCTATGGGAAAATTCCTTTTCTCCAATGTCAGTATTATTTATTTTTCTAGAAATAATGTAAGACTAAATATAAATGCATATTATTTTCATAGAATATTATACTACATAAAAATTTATAAGCCATTTAGAACTTTAGGTTCAAATCCTTAAAATGGCTTCTAAACCAAAATTAAGCTATTAAGCTGTTATTTTCTTAGGAGGTATTTACAGGTATAATCAAGGTTGAAATCTACTTACATATTCTAAATGAGCTTTACTGATAAGATCTCATTATTAAATCAGTCTTCTGTGTTTATTGGAGTTTTTCATTCAACCATCTGTTGTGAAAATCAAAATGAAAAAGAATACTTCATTTGTGATTCCTGTTTAATCTACATTTTGTGCCCCTATTACTCTCTTCTTGATCTGATTTTTTCATTCTATAATGCTACACTACCCAACAGATGACCCCTGGACTACACTGATTGAGTTTCATTTACTCTAGTATATGCAGGTCCAGTGCAGTGACAGGCACATAAACACAGGCATTTGTTGACTTAGACTTGAAAAGAAAGTACTAAGAGATAACTTCTATCAGTTATTCCAAATTTACTACCCACCCTGCTTTTTGAGCTATTAGCTTCTGATTTGGGGATCAATCAATGGAGAATTCTGGAGTGAGATTTGGCAAAGAAAAGGGAGAAATTTCAGCAAATTTATTCTCCTGGTTTCCTCCTGAGAGCTTGCATCTGTCTGTGTATTTTAACTAGTTCTCTCAAGGTGATGGGATCTACACAACTTCCTCTCCTTGGCATTTCAACTTTTTGGACCAGGAATTAGTGCTCTAGGTTCAAGGGCATTTGCCATTTACATCAATCACATCAAGTTAATTTTTACATAGGCACAGAGATGTGTAGAAAAATTGGAAAAAGAACTAAGAAGAATATAATATTATAATCCTGGTTTAAGAGACAGTAAAGATATGATGGTAGGCCTCCTTATTATACGCAAATATGAGCATGTACACACTGGGATAAAACTTGATGGACACTGAAATTATTGATGTGAGATGCTGTACAGAGGAATTTTTTTGTATATATGTATCTCTTAGGAATTCAGGTGAGCATTGGCAGGAGATAACTGATGTGGGATTTTGGATCTTGTTCATCTCCTTTTCTCAGTAATACAACTAACATCTGGTAAAATTTGGCAGAAATGAAGTGAGTATATGCACAAGGGACAATTCATACTGGTTGTGGGGGAGGAACAAGCTAACAAAGAAACCTCAAACAGCAAGAACAGATGTACTTCCCACTGGCCAAATCCCCCATGGAGAAAGCAAACTTCCTGTACCAAGAGAAGTTCTGATTTGGTTTCTATAGTTAATGAGAAACTAGGAGTGATAGAAAAACAGATCAAAGACTATGGTTAGAGAAGTCTAAGCACAACATGATGTGAAAATTTTCAGTTGGTCTTATCAGATATTGATAATAAATTTGGTCTTATATACTCCACATTTACCCTATTTTTGAACTGGGATCCAGTAATTTGTAGGTTATTACTCTAAGACAGAGGACGTTGAACTTTTTCTGTAAAGGGCCAGATAGTAAATGTATTAAGCTCTGTGGGCTAAGAGACAAAATCAAGGACACTACATAGATACTTACCTAACAAAAGATAAAAACAAGTGTCCACAAATTTTTAATTGATGAAATTCAAAATATAGTAATAATTATTGAGTACAATTTTTGTAGTACAGGTCTACTAATGAGAAGAACAGAATTCTTTTTGGGAGGATATAACATTTTGATTAATTAGGATTCAAAGTTAATTGCTTATCATCATGGTAGAATCGTGGTCTCATTCTAGCGTCTTCCCTTGCTTTTCAAAAACAAGAAACAAGTGATCTTCATTCTGTATTACACCAGACTGTTTCCTGCATTTTTCTTGTTCACACTTACAGACTGCCCACAGCGTCTGTGATAAGACTCTGGGTTTCAATTCCAGCTGAAGTCATTGGCTATATGATCTTTGACTACTTACTTAATCTATTTAGAAGCTGCAAATTTCTCATATAAAAATGAGTTATAGTACCTACCTCACAAGGTTGTAGTGAGGCTTAAATGATCTAACAAATGAGAAGATTGAGCACAGTGCATGCCATATTGTAATGCAGTTAATATAAATGTTATTCTTCTTTTGAAATTTTCAACTATATAAAAATGTAAAATTATTGTTAGCTCATGGTACACACAAAAGCAGACATAAGGCAAGATTTAGGCCACAGGACATAGTCTGTAGACTTCTGCTCTAACTGATATTTAACACTGTCCTGTCCTTACTCCCTAGTTTTTAGACATAGAGACCTGTCTAAAATTCTTCCTTTTAATGCAAGGAGATGTTCAAGTACTACCATCCCAACCACATGGAAGGTTGTGTCAGTTTTTTCATCAGAGTAATTCTAATCTAAATTCTATTCAGAAACTTTGAAATGAGAAATTCTTTTTCCTTCTTACTGTCATCTATTGCCATTTACCAAATATAACTATCCTTTAATATCTTTATTCTATATTACTTTCATCTCTGTATTAGTCCATACATCTAGTTCTTTGGTTAAATTCTCATCTTAATATGAACTTTTTCTTATTTCAGTAAATGCCACAAAGTCAATACCATATCTTCATTTTACTAGCAGTCCACTGCTATTTCCAGTTTGTTACATCATATTTTTCCATACAATCATCCTAATGTCACTCTGCATTGGACACATTCATTACTGACTTTGGGACCCAGTTTACCCAACTGGTCAACACTCCAATGCTTGCTGTTACCTTAAAGTCCTTTAATTTCCTTGTATCTGACATGTGAGACAAACTAATCTCACAGATTCTTGACCTCTTATATGCTAATTATCTTTCCCTCCATTCAACATCTTCCCTTCACCTGGAACCATCCCAGTGCTGAAACATTATACTCTAGCTTCTTACTCTTGCATTACTCCCTGTTGAGTATTTATCCAGTGATACAACAAAATGAGTTACAGCATTATGTAAACTTATTAACAGGGTCTTACCCTAGTCTGGAGGGACCATAACCACTTCCCTGAGGAAGTGATACCTAAGCTGACTTGAGAATCATGAGTAAAAGTTACCTGTGTTAAGAAGCAGGAGAAGAGAAGGAGCATTTTAGAAAGAGAGAAAGGCATGGGTGAGTTGCTGGAACAAGAAAGAGAGGTCAGCAAAGCCGAATCATAGACACTGTTTGAATGGAGAGGGTAGTGTATCGTGTGGGATTTGGCTTAAGAGGATGGCAGAGACCTAAGTTTAATAGCCATTGCTAAAGATTTTGCATATGTCTCCTTATGTTTCTGAAAGATCATTTGGCTTCAGTGTGAAGTGTGAATTAAAGAGCAGGAAAAAAGAAAAGTAAGATTGAGAGATCAATTAAAAACCTATTTCAGTAGGATTTTGTGTCAGTGGGAATAAAGAATAGTAGAGGTATTTGAGTATATATTTATAAGGAAAATTAATGGAACTAGGTAACTTATTGGATGTGGGGAGTGAAGATGGTAAGATTTAAGCCTGACAGAGAGGTTTATGGTTTGAGCAAACAGGTAAACAAATGATGGTGCTGTGTGTAAGGTGCACAAAAAGAGGAGCAGCTCTGGGAGCAAGACAGCCACTGGTCACAAGGTGTTTAAAGCAGATATTAGAAATCAAAATGGAGAATTTAGAAGGATGAACTGGATAAATACATTAGATGGTCTTCAGGACATATTATAGATGATAATTGAAAGAAATATGAGGGTAATGCCAGACATCATCCTAAATCCTTTTTCCTTTTCTCTTAGCACTTCATATTCAGCCAGTTATTAAATCTAATCAACCCATTAGCTAAATATCTCTGCTATCCATTCTCCTTCTTTCATCAGACTTCCAGCGCACTGGTTTGGACACTTATCATCTCTTTACTGGGTTGTTGGAGTCACCCTCACTACTCAGTCTCACCTGTTTAATCTACCCATCCACACTGCCATCAGGGAAATGAAACTCAAAATTAAATTCGCTTTATCGTTCAACTGCCCCAAACTTTTCAATTGCCTCCCACTCCCATGATGGATGAAATTTGTATTTCTTTTCATGACAGGTATTACCTTCTATGATGTAGACCTCACTACTCACTCAGCTTTACCCTCAATCCCTCCACTGATGGCACTTAATCCTTCAGTTTCCTGGACCACAGTACCCAAAGATTTCAAACTCTTTCAAGGCTCTATAATTGTGTATTTGTTATTCATTTTGTCTCTTCTGACTGGAAGACACCTTCCCCAGTCTTCAAGGCTCAACACGTAAAAGAATTTTCTGGATAAACAAACTTGTCCCTCTTGTGTTCTCACTGCTTTTTGCATTTTTCCTTGCTGGTGCTTATGTTTGCTCTTCAGGCTTACGTTTGATTTTCAGGCCACCCATTATGCAGTAAATAATTTGAAGGCAAAGTATATATCCTTATATTTTTGGATCCAAAATGCCCAGTACAGCCTATGAGTAGGGGTTTTAAATGAATGTAAATTCACATTTTAGCATGGATTTTTTTACTGCATATCAATGCCCAATAGCACAGCAAGTTATTTTGTGAGCTCTATTTCTGGGAAATTATCATAAGTTCTACATGAAATTTTATTTATAGGAGTTATAATGACCTAATTTATATTATATCTGTGAATTCCATAAGACCTTTCTTAGCGGCTAACTTTAGCTGGCATACTCTCTATAGAAATAGAATATCGTGTAACTTCTCTAAGTCACTGAAACACATAGCCTGAGTAAAGGAAGTGGCATACAATAAAATGCCACTGAGGAACACAATATGGCGGGATTTCAAAAGCAAAACACAGTTGGGTGCAAGTAAAATCTCATATCCAACTACTGTGAATGGATTTCACAGTCTGCATGCTAATTATACTGTGCACTTCACTAATGGCTCTATCCCCAGAGGGCCTCCTGGGAATCAACTGGCAGATTTTATTGGGCCCAAAGTGAATTTTAATGTGGTGAAAAGGTAGTGAATTCACAGTCTTACCTATTCAGTGATAAGACAGAAAGTAAAAATATATCATTCGCCTCTAATAAACATTAGGCACACTTTTGAAATGTCACCTTTACAGGTTAGTAATTCAGTCTCCCATCTCTCTTGTCCTTCACTATCAGAATGTCCTTTCACATAGAACAGTTTTAAAAAAAAATGTGGTTATGGGTCTTCTCCTCTGAGTTTTAAGGAAGAATGTATTATAGAAATACACATGTGTTGGGGTCATTCTTTCATGAGGAAAGGCTGCTTGACCCATGATCTTTATAGTGATAGAAAGCATTATTAAAGTGGATTTGAAATCCACTTGAATCTCAGATAGGGAGAATTGAATCATATAAATTTGCTGATTGTTGATCATTTTTGAAATATGAAATGGCAAATTCATATGGCTCAACATAAATATTTCTAGAGAAAATTTACAATAAGAGTAACCTCATTAATTTATATGGCCTACCAATTAATATTAAAAATAATATTTATGGCTCATATTGTAGAAATAGCATAAAAAAAACAAGTCCATATCTTAACAAGAGATAACTTTGATGTTTATATTGAATAAATGTTGAATATTATCAACTATTCAAATATAATTTACAGGTAAATCATCTTCCATTAACCAAAAAGTGTGATTAATATATTTTGTTGAATATCAAATAGTATATTTCTGAAGCCCAATATATTTTACTGGAAAATACCATGAATTTTAACAAACTTTGGAGACTTAGTCTATGTTTCAGGGAGATTTGGAGAATCTGGGGTAACAATGCTCGTTCCTTCAGCATTTGTATAAATAAACTGCGTGAATGAAAATAGAAACATCATTTATGACATTTTGTCACAATCTCATAGACAAGGTTAACTAAAAATGAGGTAAAGTAATTTCTCATGTCTTAGTAGTCCATTTCAAAAGAAAGCAAAGATCAAGTTCAATCAACTGGCTACTTACAATCCTATATGTTTCCACCTGAGTCATTTTAAATATTTCAGGGTTAGAAGAGTTATTCAGTGAATCAAAATATTAGAATGAGATCCTCCTAAATCTAATTTCTTTGTATCCTCTATCAAAATATTTTTTGTGGTTTGTCAATTTCATTAGCTCTGTAAATGTCTATAAAGCAATGAGGATAGTTGCAGAGAAAATTGGCATACACATTTTCAAAGTAGGAAGATCTGAAACAGAATTGGATTGTTCTATGTTTCTGTCATAGAAGATCTGAATTACTATCTCCATTAATTGGCACAATTATACATGTATTTCTCTTGTGGCAACAGGATGGAAGAACTTCAGGCTAATTGTAGGGTAAGCAAATTTCATTTTCTTTTCAAATAGATTTCAACATCAAGATCACAAGAATTTTTACAGGAGAAGTTTCATGTATACATTGTCTTGAGAACAGTATCAGCCCATCCAACAATTGCAGTTTGCTGACTCCACGATGCAAGGCTCATTTCTAAGTCCATCAGCGGCCTTCCCTCATAGTCCTGAACAAAGGCACAGTCCCAAATAATAACCCCACATAGAGTGTAAGGAAAGGGGAAAAATTATAAAAATAAATACTAAAATCAAAGGCTCCTAGTGCTTCGGTTCCACTGATTAGGTGGGATTTGGGAAGGGTGGTTTAGGGTTGTTTTTTTTTCTCCCTGCCCTTACAGCTCTACAATCACAATGGCCCTCTAGTGGGATGCTAAATTAAGAGGCATTTTGTTTGTATTGTTAGCAGCTAGATCGAAACAGTCACAGAGAAATGTTTTATTGTGGTGAGGAAAGGACTCTTAATAAGGCTCTTAGGAGACTGAGTTTTAATGACGCTTAACACAATGTTTTAAACCACACACCACATCTACATGTTATTTCTTGTTAAATGCTGGTTATTAAACAGCAGGCTGGCTCCAGATTGCCTGCAGAGGGTACTTAGGGTTGGCTGATACATCTCTGACAATTGGAATAGTTGATGGAGTGACAAGTGCTATTTGCACTTAAGGGATTTTTACATTTTAACATATGCACAGTGAAATAGTATATATTATTATCCAATGTACCTCTCCACAATATGTCGAAGGGTTAAAACCAATTAAACACAATTATAAGTTTTGATTTCTTCCAGAATTCTATGCCCTCATCCAAACAATATGCTTAAACTGGAATAATTTCCCTCACTACTTAACCCAAGGATCTCTGCAGTGAATTGCTGTTCAAAACTGCAGACCAGAGAACAAACAAGGGAAATGAAGAAAAGAATGTGCCCCAAGGAAAGACGTAAGCTATAAAGCAATACATGTTTATAACTAATTTTTTTAACCATTTAAATACTTAGCATTTTTAAATTAAAAGGCTTTATTTTTCTCACTGTTAGTCTCACAACTTTCTTGTTCCAGTCTACTCCATCTCCAAGAAAAAAGTTATCATTTAGATCAAGGAGACTACTTGATGTCAAGGAACTAAGGTGTCCGGTTTTTAAATGTTAACTCTCAGCATTAAATCTTCTTTCCTCTATGTAGCCTGCTTTCTCTTTACATTTTGTATTTTAGGATTGTGCTTCAAAAGTGTTCACTTCTCTTTTGAATTGCTTATTTCCCTGAAACAGGTGCACATGGAGAACAGGGCTACCTGCAACTTGTGAGAGAGCCTTATCCTTGGAATAATTACAGGTAGGATCAATGGGTTTAGTTATCTCTTCTGTAGGTTTTGGAGAAAAACCATTATTTCACTTATCTCTGTCCTACTTTAGGTTTTCATTCCTTGCCTCTCTCACCAGGGTAAGATGTCAAGAGATAGAAATATGTTGTGAATCCAGGCGCAAAAGAGGATTTCATGTAGTACAGTCTGTGATTTCCTGTGGGAGGTTTACTGATGGCTCTTTTCATAATATCCAGGGCTAGAAGGAGAGGAGTGTTGTTTGTTAGAAAGTCTTCAGTGTTTAAGTTGATCAAAATAGGAAATAGACTTAAGAATTTGAGCACCAGAGGCTGGAAAGACTATGAGGGCTGAGGAGATGAAAAGAGGTTGATTAATGGGTACAAAAATACAGCTAGATAAAAGGAATAAGTTTTAGTGTTTAATAGCATAGTAGGGCAACTATAGTTAACAATGATTTATTTTATATTTTAAAATAGCTAGAAGAGAAGATTTAAAGTACTCTCAACAAAAAGAAATGATAAATGTTTGAGGTGATGGATATTCCAAGTATCCTGATTTGATCCTTACAGATTGTATGCATGTATCAAAATATCACATTCCCCATAACTATGTACAACTATTACATATCAATAAAAATTTTTTAAAATAAAATATGTAAATAAATTGGCATTGTTGTATTCCAATAAAACTTTATTTAGGGACACTGAGAAAAAAACTGAGCAACACTATCCTAGATGACAATAAGTAAACTTTAAAATCTGAATATGGCCCTGGAAATGTCATGAGTAAGAATGTGATGCATTACTGGAAAGAAATTATGTGAATCATTGGCTTAAGTCCAAAGCAGGGCAAAATAAGTTGAATTTTTGTCCATAGTCCAGGCCACTTTACCAAGATTAGAAGATTCATGGAGTTTGGGAATCAGCCTAGAGTCTCTGAACACTTGCCCATTTCTTCCCACTTAGAATCCTGTGGGGATGGTAGGTTATCAACTGAAGATCAAGTCTGAACAGTCCTGTCTTCTCCATACACATGCAAAACCAATTACAAATCCAACAAGTATCAGGTATGTTTTTAAACTATCTGAGATTATGTGTGTTAAAATACTTTATAGCACATTTAAATTATATAGAGTCATAATGCTGCCATATGGACTTATTAGATTCAAACAGATCTCAATTCTAATGTTGTATCTAAAGCTCTTGGAATGAACAAATGGTAGGAACTAAAGACACTCTAATGATAATCCCATCTCTGCCACTGATTATAAGTTTTATATTGAGGAGGTCATTTAACCTATTTGAAGACAAGTAGATGCACTTCTGAAGACAGAATAATACTACCTGCACTATAACCATTACAGAGTTAATGTGAGAATTAAAATCAAAATGATATAAAGTATAAGAATGTGCTTGGTAAAGCTAAGAAAAGGTGACACATAAAAGTTTAAATTATAATTACTGATATAACCAAATTGTGACAAAAGATCCAAAACATATAGGAATCTCCCCTTTTCTTGAGTGATATGGTCTGAGATAATGCACTTTTTATTCAGTTTCTTCACTTGGGTAAAGAAAACACATTTTGATTGCTGAGTGTTCCAGACACAAAGAAGCTCTTAAACTTCTTAAGCTCTTAAACTAGCAGACAAAAGGAAGCTGAAGAAGTTACATATGATTTCATTCTGCTATAAGTAGCATATGCCAAATTTGAATATTTAAATATTTCCTAATTGATTCCTTTCTGACTCTCTCCTGATCACCTTATCATTATAGAATACTCAAATGCTTGCCTGTTGCATGTTTAATAGACACATCAGCATCACCATGCAACCTGAACTTTTATTTCCTTATTCTTCTCCTTTTATGCAGTTCTATTTGAAAGCATGGTGGTCAAGAGATTACAAATGTTCAAATCTTGGCTATGCTCCTTACTACTAGTTGTATGATATAGTAGTAGCTAGCTATTAAGCTTTCTGGTTCTCAGTTTTCTATCTGGAAAAGGAGAATAATATAAATATCAGTTTATAGGATTAATTTGAGATTCAAATACATCTATATCTATATATCTACAAAGTGCTTCATAAATGTTAGCATTCATTGTTAATATCTCAGTAAATGGCTTAATTTCTTAGGGAAAAAAATCAAAAACAAATTAAGGAGTCATTCCTAGTTCTTCTCTTTCCTTCATACCTGACAGCTGTGGGCTCTTCCTTCAAAGTTTATCCTAAATCTCAACACCTTCACAACTAAAATCTTTTAGTTATCACCAATCTTGCCTTTCTTCTTTCTCTCTGACCATACTAAAATACACTCCCTCAACTGCTGGCAGAATAATTACTTCCCACTTAAAATTTTCTAGTGGTTATATCTTCCCCAGGGTTAAATCCCAATTCATTATTATGCTCTAACAATATAAATCATACAAATGTCTGAGTATATTTATATTATAGGTATCTAAGAACACAGAGATAATGTTTCTTCAACATAGATATTTGATACTACGTGATTCTTCAGAAGTTACAAAAAGAGATTATTCAAAATATTAAGACAAATTTTGAGTGATAAAACCAATAAGTTCTGGTGATCTAATATACAGTATTGTGACTGTGAATGGATCTTAAGTGTCCTCACCACACAAACAGGAACTATGTGAAGTGATGGATGTGTGAATTAATTTGACTGCAATATTCATTTTATAACTTATACATTTACCAAATCATCATGTTCTACATCTTGAATATACACAATTTTTCTTTGTCAATTGTGTCTCAATAAAGTTTTAAAATGATAAAATAAAATAAAATATTTGAAACATTGGCTACACTATGTGTGTAATAGCAGTGTCTTTAATAGGTTGCTCTAAAGAGTGAGAAAATTCTTCCTATATTTCTTCAATCCTCATTCCCATTTTATTTTTATGTCACCATTTTTGTTCTATCTATCTAGGTTTACAACCTCTATATAACTAACCCCCCTGAGGTTCATATGTATAGTCTTTATTTAAATATTTCAATGCTCAAAAATGCCCTTACTTTTGATACAATTTCTCTGAATTTTTTGTATTTTTTTTTATCTTTTAGTTGATGGGCTTTTGTCATCATGAAGTGTTCATTTTACAAAAAAAAGATCTCAAAGTTTTTGTAGTCTCTGACTATATGCCTGCTTAAGCACAGCTGCCTACTGTTTTCATGGTCAAATGTCAACTTGAACAGTTATAAAATTCTTGAATCACAGAATCCATATTCATGGTCCAGCAACCTGTGGATGAAACATGAATTATCTACCTCAAACCCAATATAATGTACAATAGGATAAATATAAAAACTTTCTTTTAAAAAATGGGAGATGGGAAACAACACAGTAGCCATTTCTGTCATGTGTAGATATCTTCTTTTTTAAAATACTTCAAGAAGTTTAATGTTATTTTGGAATCATCAGCAATAAACAGCCGTGGCAAAATCTGGAAGTGGAGACGTTTGGAGAAGGGGAAATAAAAGTATTATACAAATCTCTTTGTATTGGGTTGGAGTTGTGGAGAAACATTTTTTTTAATTTCAGAATATTATGGAGGTACAAATGATTTGATTACATAAATTGCTTCTGTACTGTGCCAATCCCTAGATAGTATGCAATGTACCCATTAGGTGTGATTTTACCCATCCCCTCTTCCCCCACCACCTGTTTGATTTCTGATGAATATTATTTCCATATGTGCACATAGGTGTTGACCGATTAGTTCCAATTTAATGGTGAGTACGTGCAGTGTTTGTTTTTCCATTCTTGTGATACTTCACTTAGAAGAATGGTCTCCAGCTCCATCCAAGTTAACAGGTAGTATTAGTTCACCGTTATTTTATGGCTGAGTAGTACTCCATGGTACGCATATACCATATTTTATTAATCCACTCATGTACTGATGGGCACTTGGATTGTTTTCACATCTTTGTAATTGCGAATTTTGCTACTATAAACATTCAAGTGCAGGTGTCTTTTATATAGAATGTCTTTTTTTCCTTTGACTAAATACCAAATACTGTCTTTTTTTTCTTTGTGCAGATACCTTGTAGTGGGATTGCTGGATCAAATGGTAGTTCTACTTGTAGCTCTTTGAGGTATCTCCATACTACTTTCCATAGAGGTTGTACTAGTTTGCAGTCCACTATCAGTGTATGAATATTCTTATATCTACATATCAATGACAACACTTGTTGTTTTGGGACTTTTTAATATAATATAAGCCTTTCTCACTGGAGTTAAGTGATATCTCACTGTGGTTTTGATCTGTATTTCCATGATGATTAGAGATGTTGAATATTTTTTCATGTTTCTTGGCCATTAGTCCATCTTATTTTGAAAAGTTTCTGTTCATGTCTTTTGCCCACTTTTTAATGGTGGTGTTTGATTTTTTTCTTGGTGATTTGCTTGAGTTCCTTATAGATTCTAGTTATCAGCCCTTTATCATATGTATAGCACATAAAATTTCACAACGTAGAAGACATATAGTCAAAATGGGTTATGTACTGAAACAAACATATAAAATAATGAAGATATATTACAAAAAATAAACATATTAATATTTATGATGTCTTATAGAAGACAAGGTTCACAATGAATATTATAGTATTCATCAAATATTTAAGGAGGTAAGACTTCCTTGGTTCCAGTGGGTAGTCTCATCCATGGATGTAGATTAAAACAGTATACACATTTCAACTCACTCTAAGGGAAATTTTCTAGCAGCCTGAACCACCCCAAGATGGAGATTTACATTGTATGGTTTGCATTGTAAGTTGATGCATCCCCCACTCTTTGAAGTGTTCAGGCATTAACAAAATGAACATGAGTCAGAAAACATAGAATCTCAAAAAGTTTTCTAAGCTAGGTGATTCTTTTGAGGTCCTTTGTAATATTAAGGTCAGATGACTCCAAGATGCAAGATACTTCTGAACATATTAATTTATTGTCACATCAAATTTTACCTATTCATTTAATATGTATTTAAATTTTCTAAAAAATGTATTAGATGTTCTAGGAATTTATGAGAGAGTCAATAGCAAGATAGACCTAATTTTTGACCTAGTGAATCTGGAAAAGACAAATGCTAAATATATGAATAAATATATAAGATAATTTAAAATAGTAATAACCACTATAATGAAATTAATGTAAGTGGATAGAGAATATTGGGGTGAATAGGGGAGATGGGAGAGGTTACTTCATTAAAATAGTAAGGAATGGGTATCTTACACCATCTTTGGGAGTTATTTTAACAAAGAACTGAATGATGAAAAATAGTGAATATCTATAAAGGTCAAGGGGTGAGCAGTCCTGGAAGAGAGAAAAGCAACAAGGTTCTACCCAACAGGATGAACAGAAATGTATCCAACTTAGCAATCCTTTCAATAAACATGAATGGCTTAAATTCCCCACTCAAGAGACATCGGCTGGCTGATTGGATTAAAACAAATATACAAGCCAAATATCTGCTGTCTCCAGAAAACACATCTAACCCACAAGGACTCATTCAAACTCAAGATGAAGGAAAGGAAAAAAAATATTCCATGCAAATTGAAATAAAAAGAAAGTAGATGTAGCCATTCTTATATCAGATAACATAGACTTCAAATCAACAATAGTAAAGAAAAATAAAAAGGGTCATTATATAATGGTACAGGGAGCAAATTATCAAGAAGACTTAACAATCTTAATTATTTATGCACCTAACACATGTGGCCCCCAGATTTGTAAAGCAAACCCTACTAGATCTAAACAAAGAAATAAACAGCAGCACCATAATTGGTGGGGACTTTAACACCGACAGAACTGGACAGATCCTCTAAGCAAAAAATAAATGAAACACTGGACTTAAATTGGACTCTAGAGCAAATGGTCTTAATAGACATTTACAGAACATTCTACCTAAAAACTACTGAATATACATTCTTCTCATTAGCACATGGAACATTCTCTAAGATAGAGCACATCTTAGGCCACAAAATATGTCTCAACAAACTCAATAAACTAGAAATTATACCATTTATCTTCTCAAACCACAATGAAATACAATTACAAGTCAATACCAACAGAAATGCTCAGTATTACACAAGGTCATGGAAATTAAACAACCCACTGCTAAAGGAGTATTGAGTCAAAGAGGAAATTAAGATGGAAATGAAAAGATTCCACAAACTAAGTGACAAAGGGGATACTAGTTATCAAAATTTATGGGATTCAGCAAAAGCAATCCTAAAGGAAAAATTCATAGCCTTAAATGCCTACATCAAAAAGATAGAAAGATCACAAATCAACAATCTAATGAATCATCTCAAGGAACTAGAAAAGAAAGAGCAAACAAAACACAAACCCAGCAGAAGAAAAGAAATAACTAAGGTCAGAGCAGAACTAAATGAAATAAAAAAAATAATAATAATACAGATAATAAAAAAAAAGTTGGGTCTTTGAAAAGATAAACAAAATTGATAGAACTATTGCTAGATTAATGAAAAATAAAAAAGAAAGAACCATAATAATCTCAATCAGAAATGAAAAAGAAAGTTACAATAGATACCACAGAAACACAAAATATTATCTGTGAATACTATAAAAGTCTCTATGCACATAAACTCAAAAATATTGAGAAAATGGATAAATTCCTGGAAACAAACAACCTCTCAAAGCTCAATCAGGAAGAAATAGAACTCCTGAAAAGACCAATTACAAGCAATGAAATTGATTCAGCAATAAAAAATCTTCTAACAAAAAAAGTCCTGGCAGATGGGTTCACAGCTGAATTTTATCAGACTCACAAAGAAGAATTGGTCCCTATACTGCAGAAATTATTTCATAACATCAAGAAGGAAGGAATCCTCCCTAACTCATTCTATAAAGTCAGTATCACCTTGATACCAAAGCCAGGAAAAGACACAACAAAAATAGAAAACTATAGACCAATATCCCTCAGAAATATAGATGCAAAAATCCTCAATTTCTAGCAAACCAAATTCAGCAGCATATCAAAATAAATAAATAAATAAATTCAACACAACCAAGTGGGCTTCATCCCAGTCCCCAGGAGAATGGTAAGATGATCTTCATGGAACTAATTCAGTGGAACTAGGATTTTAGAAATCAAGATGTGTAGAAAAGATGGTAGTAGCAGGAGGAGAAGCCACCATTATACTTCCCTAGAAAGTTCAGAGATTTGAAGAAATTTAAAGGTTCAACAGTCTGTGTGATGGATTTTCATACAACAGAGTCAATTTGCATGTGATATCACATTGTACATTTTTGAAATCCAAATGTTTAGGACAGTAATTTAGAGCATGCTCCTTTAAGGAAAACACATCTGACTCACTTAACAGGATGGTGAAGAAACACAGATATTATGATGCACCCCTCATGGCTCCAACTGTATAATTACATCAAGTTAAGAACTTCCTCAGAAGAATGTGCTTGTGCTATACTTTGACATGTAATTTCATAATTTCTATTTCCTCAGGTGTCATATTTACTTTTTAAATTTACCAATATTAAATTGAATATATCTTAATGCTTAAAAGTAATGAAATTAGTCATACCTACTAGTTCAGTTATCTATTACTTTAAGAAAATACCTCAAAATTCAGTGACTTAGAATAACTACTTTTTAATATATTTTATAATTTTCTGGAGTAGCAATTGATACAGGGCCTTCCTGGGCAATTGTCAGCACTGTATGATATGAAATAGGATTGCTTGGTAGTTAGTATTCACAGATAGCTGGGGTGGTCTGCTGGGTCCTAGACAGCTTCACTTCCATGTTTGGGAGCTTGCTTGGCAAAGCTGAATTCAACTGGCCTTTCTATCTCACTATGTAATCTCAGGGCCTCTCCACAACAGAGTCTTTTCAGGAGGGTATTTAGACTTATACTGCAGCTTAGGGCTTTAAGAGCAAGAGTTCCAAGAGACAGGAAGTAGAAGCTACTAGCCTCTAAAGGCTGTGGCCCAGGAACTAGCACAGAATTATTTCTGCTATACTCTATTGATGAGACACTCACAGAGCCCACCAAGATTCAAGTAGAGAGGACCTAAAACTCTCCTCTCAATGGGATGACTATAAAAAAATTTCTGTGACCATCTTTAGTCCACTAAATAATTCAATCTAAAATTGTTAATACTCCTTCCCATTTAATTCATAATTGTTAGTTTTATATTTCTAGTATTTTAACAAATTTCATTATTCCTCCTACAATAACTGATTGAAGAGACCTATATATCCTTAAAAGTCAATGCATTCTTTTTTATCTGCTTAACTAATCCTTCTAACTCAGGCAATGCATCATCTTTTAAAAATTATTCTCTTTTTCTTAAAAGAAAAAATAACTAAGCATTTATGTGAGATGAAAGTTGACACCAATATAAGTCTTTGTTTGGATTTGGAGTTGCACAGGGAAAAATAAGGCACATTTTCTTTTGTCAGGTAAAAGCTGCAGAATATGAATTATGTTGATTCATAATAGACATGTCATTTCTAACCTTCCAGTCTTCGCAGTCTGAAAAACACATTCCACTCGTCATAAACATCCTCTTAACTGACATATGCTTCACCTTAACCTTGTATCCCCTCCAGGTAATTCTTCATGCTGATTTGTTCTGGTCTGACATCTCCTTTGTGTGCTGGGATTTAAGTTAACCTTTTATATTTTTATAACAGATGCGGCATGCACTGTAGTCAGGGATTTGGTTAATTGCTTCTCTGATACAGAGACCATCTTTAGTAGCAAAGGATTTAAAAAGATTCAAGAAATCAACAACAGGTAAATTAGGAGAAGATCAGAGACTTCTCTGCTAGAAAAAAAATGTATATGTTAAAAGCTTGATCTGATTCTCATGCTCATGCATATTTCTAAAATAGGATTGTCGACTGCAAATGCAAAGCAGCTCCAATTTGATGTTAGTGACTTTGTCTGTTTTATATGCTGAAACCCTAAAGCAGCAGAACTGACTGCCAAGTATTGATGTAAGTGTATTGACAAAACAGAAGACTTCACAGTGAGAATATCCTCTCATAAGGCTCCACACAGTGACTCTGTAATTACAGCTTCAGTCTCTGCATATCACATCTCTGGGCCACTGGCCTCTTGGACTTGATTTCACCATTCACCTCCTCCCAACTTAGCAACAACAACAATTAAAAGGACAGAGGGAGGAAAATGAGCTAATTAACTATTAATATCACAGGTAATAATCAATGACCTGAAACAAATAATCTTTGAGATGAGCAAGGTAACGTCTTTCAAAGATTCAGGAATAGTAGACACCATCTGTATGATCTCTCTTATTAAATTCTACTTCAGCAGTGCATACAGCTCTATATAACTTCTTAGAAAATAGCATAATTCAGGGGGATTCTCCTCTCAATAAGGCGTTAGATGAAAGGAAGCTATATCTCTCAGTAAATTATGACTTATTTGAAACTAGAAGGTATGCTGGTCACCATAATGGATTCATGGTAATTGTGACATACTGAAAAGTTTTAATTTTATAAAGTATGCATGTGTACAACTTTACACATGCATAAGTATACATATACTTATGGAAGATAGATTATAAATATACAGGTAATGAAAGTGCATGACAAAATATTTTTAACCTATGGTGGTATATGATATAAAAAGTTTAGTGAATATTAACCTCCAAGAGCTTTGTTTTTGAGACAGAGTCTTGCTTTGTTGCCCAGGCTAGAGTGCCGTGGCATCAGCCTAGCTCACAGCAACCTCAAACTCCTGGGCTCAAGCAGTCCTCCTGCCTCAGCCTCCCGAGTAGCTGAGATTACAGGCATGCGCCACCACACTTGGCTAGTTTTTTCTATTTTTAGTAGAAATGGGGTCTTGTTCTTGCTCAGGCTGGTCTCAAATTCCTGAGCTCAAGTGATCCTCCTGCCTCAGCCTCCCAGAATGCTAGGATCATAGGCATGAACCACCATGCCCGGCTAAAGAGCTTTCTGATTTTAACAAGAATGCCACAAGGAGTAGTAGCATAGAAAGAATCTCATCTTTGAAATCAGCCAGTCAAGAGCAAGAATTCCATTTCCATTTTTTAAAAAAATATATCATCTTAAACAAATTACAATATATCTAAAAAGATCAGGATAATAACAAACCTAACAGAGATATTGTCAGGATAAAATAAAATTGAATAAATGATATAACATAGTGCAATGATTAATGCACACAAGTGGCCCATAAATCTCAGCTCTGCTCTCCTTTCCCTTCTCCCAGTTTCTTTGACAGTTTACTTTGACCACTTGTGTGTTATTCAGGATTTATGGCTGCATTCTGTTGTTTTTCTTGAATATCTCTCACTACTAAATCTAGATATCCTGTAGGCTTATTTTGTTAGTTGTTTCATATGTAATTCATCCTTTATTCAAAAAACAATAGATAATTATAAAGAAATGTTTTAGTATTTCAAAGCAACTAATATTAGATGAGGTAACAAAATGGGAGTTTTTTTCCTCTGGACCATCCTTTCTTTCTTGACTTTCTCCTGTTTCCACTCACCCATCTTCCCCCTCCCACTTAAGTGACCAGTTCCACTCCACCGAACAGCACGTTTACAACATTGGACTTTGCCCCTTATCATCCTCATTTCCCTCTCTCTCTGATGGGAAACCCTTGCCTTGCTCTAGTTCTCACCTTGTAATAGGATTCAGATTGGCTTAAATTCCAAACCCCTTTCACTGAGGCAGAAATTTTCAGTCACCCTGCCTTGTCTTACCTCTTAAAAACTTTGTTTTTTTGTTAATACATAAAAAGTAAAAACAAAACAAAACAAAACATCTTTTACCATAGCAAGTTGTTTTCCTCTTATTTAATTTCCTTTGTCCCCATTATTTAAGTCTCCCACTTCTCTGTCCACCCAAATAACACTCCCACCAACACACACACAAGCCAGTAGCAATAACAAACGTTAAAACTCAGTTTTCACCTATTGCCTCAAAGATTTAAGTTTGAGCTACAACATAAAACTATGTTCTTTCCTGCAAACTGTTGAGTTGTCATCTCATTATTATAGCTAGAGAAACAAACGTGAGCACTACAGCAAGACATACAACAATTAAGAAAGCATGATCAATGAGAGATTCTAACATATGCTTTATCAAGTTATAACAGACAACCCAAGTGGAGGGTATAAGACAGGAGAAATAAATCAAGACATGCTGCAATAGAACCCAAAAGCATGGAGATCCAAGAAAAGAACAACTTTTGAGTCTTCTGTTGGAAGAAAATCTTGTCATTTGCAAAGATAAGGAAACAAAATCAATTGACTCCCAGATGGTAAATGTGGTAACGTCATACAGATGAAGCCATAATTAGCTAATTTATTGTTCCAACAAGATCTTTCTCTCATTGGAGATAGCAAGTAATTGATTCAAGTTAATTGTTTCTACTTTAAATGTCTCTTTTTTTTATATGTCTTTACATGAAGCTATATTAAATAGTGTAGATAAAATAATTATCCAAATAATTCATGGATAAAAATCTTCACTGATGTGCACTAAATTAGGAGGGCCTAAATTATCCAATTTTAGCTATAAATTTTGGTCACACTCCCCCCAAACTGCTAATATTTTATCTCCTGTAATTGCATAGCTAAATCCAAGACTGCTTGTCCTTCTCAGTGTCTGAATTGTAAGAGGTAGGCATGGTGCAGAGCTTGAAATGACTAGGTGCAATTAGCTATGCAAAATTTCAGAATGATGGGTGAGTAAGAGATAAATCCCTATCTCAATTTTTCCTTCTGTCACTTAGTTCCAGCTGCCTCAAACATAGGTCCAGCTCCATCAGTCATGATACTAATAAAAGAATACCACAACAATATGTTCAATTCCAAAAGCATAGATTTGGAGCTGCTCTAATAGCATAAATCTACCATTGTAGTGTAGCTTTATGATTAATAATGTAGGCTCTAGGGATACACTGTAGGCCTTGCTAACTCTATGATACAATCAAGTTATTTTACTTCTCCATGGAGCTCTCATGGAGGTTAAGTGGATTAATATAGTGATTTATTTAGAACAGTGTCATCAATGTTCAGAAAATTGGCATTCCTTTTACAAAGATGGCACTATTAATAGGCTATTCCTGTCTAAAAACCCAGAAGCTACCATATCTCAGGATTGGTGCACTGACATTGGTGTAGATGATTCAAAACAAACATTATGCTACAAGAACATTAAGTTTAGACAATCAGGTATGCATAGGGTAGTGACATTTCAAAGGTGAGAAAAAGCAAGACTGGCAAAGGAGATGAAGAAGGAGGAACCAATGAGGGAAAAGAAGTAGGAGAATGTTCTGTCTTCGAAGGCAAAATAAGAGTATTAAAGAGGAAAGAATTGGCAAGTATGTCTAATTCTGCTGAGAGTTTGAATAAGATGAGAATAGAGATGTGGCCACTGGTTTTGACACATGGAGATCATTATGACATCATCAAGCACAGTGTCAGGAGTTGGGAGGAAAGATTTAGTGTAGGTGAGAAAAGAATGCGAGAAGAAACAGTAGAGATGGTTGTAGAAATAACATCAGTAAGTTTGGTAGAGAAAAAGACAAGTAACTGAAGGGGCACATGGGTCAAGGGAGGATATTTTAAAATCATTTCTAAGCTCTGTGGTGGTCAGTGATTTTGCTTTGTTCACTACTCACTCAGTGCATAGTACAGTGCTTGGCACACAGTAGGTGCTCAAAGGATTTGTTGGATGAATGAAAAATTAAATGTATCATATAAACTAGAATTTGATTACATAATGATGTACAGGACCCAGTGTAGAGAGAAGTTTATGGTCAGAGACAGCAGGCAGAGCACCCTCGTGATAGCCACACCCCCACGCTTGGCACCCCAACCTTGATTTAACGCCATGTCATTCCACAGTTCCAGAAACTAGAGAGTACAGCATGGCCCACTTCCTTCCTTCAACTAGCTAATTGCACTGACTTTCTATTTCACCTTGTTTCACCCCCTCAGGGAAGCTCTTCCAGATCTCTGTTTAGATTTGGAATCTTCTCTTCACACTGCTATAATTGGTATTTTTATCTGGCCGTCTTTCTAACTCATCAATAAGATCCTTGATGGTACAGACTATGCCCTGTTTGATTTTTCATCTCAGCATCTGGCAAAATGTCTGGTATAAATCAGACATCAATACACATTTGATGAATAAATAATAAATGACATTCCTACTGGGAATACAACGTGCTTTTCAGTCAGCACACATATTCTAGTCTTCTTGGTATTTCTCTTTTATTTCTTATTACACAGTAATCCATGACTAGATATTCATATTCAGCTTTATTAGTTTCTTGTGGGCTGGTGAGTGTGATCCAATTCCATACAGCCTTTTAGGAGAATGCATTTCTTTTTTGATTTGTCATTTTAGAAAGTAGGATCTTAATCCTAAGAGGCAGAGGCTTAGTTACCTCTGCCATGAATCAACTTAACTGGGATAAATAGCAAAAGTAATAATTTATGATGTCATCTCATAAGTATTGAATAAAAATATTTTTATATTTTCTTATGCGTGAAACTCTGAGAATTAAAATTTTAACATTTTCTTCTAGAATTCTTATAGTTTCATGCCTTAGGTTTAAGTCTGTCATCCACCATGAGTTGATTTTTGTGAGAGGTGAGAAGTGCAGGTCCTGTTTCAGTCTTCTACATGTGGCTATCCAATTTTCCCAGCACCATTTATTGATAAGGATTCTTTTTCCCAGGGTATGTTTTCATCTTCTTCGTCAAAGATTAGATGGCTAGGTGAGGATGGTTTTACATCTGGGTTCTCAGTTGTGTTCCATTGGTCTATGTCCCTGTTTTTGTGCCAGTACCACGCTGTTTTAGTTACTGTAGCCTTTTAGTATAGCTTGAAGTCTGGTAAATTGATGCCTCCCAATTTGTTCTTTTTGCTTAAGATTGCTTTTGCTATACGGGGTCTTCTCTGGTTCCATACGAAGCATAGAATTATTTTTTCTAGATCCACAAAAAATGTTGTTGGTATTTTAGTAAGGATTGCATTGAATCTGTAGATCACTTTGGGTAGTATAGACATTTTAACAATGTTGATTTTGCCAACCCGTGAGCATGGTATGGTTTTCCACCTATTTACATCCTCTGCTATTTCCTTCCTCTCCCTGTAGAGGTCTTTCACCTCCTTAGTTAAATGTATCCATAGGAAAAACTCTTATAGACATTGGCCTAGGGAAAAAATTTATGAAGAAAACCCCAAGGGCAGTCACAGCAACAACAAAAATAAATAAATGGGACCTGATCAAATTAAAAAGCTTCTGCATGTAAGACTGGTGGCAGGCACCCCTCCCTTCCCTGATGAAAAAAGAGGCGGCTCCTCCTGTCCCTCAATACCCGCCCCAAAGCTGAAACAAAGAAATTCCTCACTCCTCGCACCAACATCTCCTGGCCAAAGAAACTCCCATCCCCCAGCCCTAGAAACCTATATAAACCCACTCAGACTTCTGGGCGGCGTGGCTTCTCTGGGTCCTGTGGGTCCTGTGAGGCTCGCCCGGGTCCCCCTCTCAGGGACTCGTTACCCCCACCCAGGAGTGCCCCAATAAAGCCTCTTTACTTATCCCTTTCAACTCTGCTCGTCTTTCTTTCTCTGGCGCCGGCTACTTCAAAGAAACCTTACATTTGGTGCCGAAACCCGGGAGTGGCGTTTGGCTGCACGGGCCCTATCTGGGGCTTTGGCTGCACCACCCCCTTCCAAGAACTCTCATTTTCCAGACTGGGACCTCTGCTGACTGCCTTCCAGGCCCTGATTGATGACCTCGGCCTAGGTGAGTCGCCCCGTGTTATCCCAACCCGGATCCCCCACGAGCCTCCGTTCCTTCCGGGAAACTGTTCCCTATCCGTTAAACCGTGGGCCCACGTCAGAGGCTCCGCCGTTCCAGGGGTTGAGGCTATTTGGGGAACGCCTGAATTCCTCTCACCCCTTTCCGTGCCGGCACACTAGTCTCAGGCGGAGACGTCCCCCCAGGCTTTTGCTGCCTCCATAGCCAGGATACTGTTCCTGGCTGTTTCCCCATCCGGGTTGAGGTGACATGGGTGACCAAAATTCCCGGCGAGATGCCCCTGGGGTATCTGCTGGCCAATCTGAAGGCCCTGGATTGAGGCATCTGGCCCAAGTGCCTCATTCTTTACTGCAATACTGCCTGGCCAATGCATAAATTGGACAATGACTCCCAATGGCCTGAAAATGGGACTTTCAGTTTCAATATTCTGCAAGACCTTAATAACTTTTGTCACAGGAATGACAAATAGTCGGAGATCCCATATGTCCAAGCCTTTTTCTGTTTGCGCTCCCGTCCTTCTCTCTGTCTGACCTGCCACCCCACACAAGTCCTCCTTGTGCTGGATCTCCCACTCCCCCTCCTCCTCTTCTCCCTCTAACTCTCCACCAGATGTCTCTTCAGATGCCCCTTCTGCTTTCTCTGATCCACCCGACTCCCTCAGCCCTCCCCCTCCACTCGACCTCCACCATACCCACAGGCACCCGCCCATCCTCCCACATCTCCCAGCCACTTGCTGCCGACGTCTCCAGTCAACCAGCACACTCGCTCCCACGCAAACCCCTCAGACCAGCCCCTCCTCTGTCCGTTATGGGAGGCGGCAGGCACTGAAGGTCTTGTATGCATACATACTCCCTTCTCCTTTCTGACCTTTCTCAGATTGAAAAACGCCTAGGTTCATTTTCTAATGACCCTACAGCCTACACCAAAGAATTCTGTTACTTGACACAGGCATATGACCTTACCTGGCATGATATTTTTGTTATACTATCCTCTACACCTACTACTGATAAAAGGGAGTGCGTCTGGATAGTGGCTCAGGAATATGCTGACAATGTCCCCCTCATGGACCACTCTATGCCAGTAGGGGCCGAGGCTGTCCCTCACAAAGAGCTGGAGTGGGAATACCAACCTGACACCCCGGCCGGCCAGGAGGGCAGGAAACAGCGGGACCGCATGTTGCAGTGTGTCTTTGCCGGCCTCCAGGCTGCCGCCCACCATGCTGTAAATTATGACAAACTCAGGGAAATCACTCAACAGGCAGACAAAAACCCTGCGGCCTTTCTCAACCGCCTTAGAGATGCCCTCATCCAATATAACCGCCTAGAGCCTACCTCCCCCTCAGGGACTACTGTCCTTACAACTCACTTTATTACTCAGTCCTCCCCTGACATCAGAAAGAAACACAAAAAAGGCAGAGGAGGGCCCTCAGATCCCTATCCGAGACCTGGTGAATATGGCATTTAAAGTCTTCAATTCCCGAGATGAACAGGCAGAGGCCCAAAGGGAGGCCCGTGTCTGCCAAAAGGCACACCTATAAGCCTAAGCCTTGTTTGCAGCCCTGAGGCTGGGGAGACCCGAGAAACCATCGACCTCGTCTAAGGTGACCAGCTGTGCTCCGCCAGGCACCTACTTCAAGTGCGGTAAGGAAGGGCACTGGGCCAAGTGGTGCCGGCAGCCACTTCCACCCACGACACCTGGCCCGGCTGTGGTCAAGAGGGACACTGGAAAAGTGACTGCCCCTTGGGACAGAAGTCCAGAGGGTCAGTCCTTCCACCCCTAGACCTGCAGATGGCAGCTTGGGGTCTGGCTGCCGAAGACTGAAGAGACCCTAACTCAAAGACCCCATCACCCTCGCCAAGCCCAGGGTAACAATCAAGGTAGCGGATAAGGCAGTGTCCTTTCTGGTTGACACGGGGGCTACCTACTCTGTCCTGCCTTCCTTTTCAGGCCCTACTTATCCTTCCCAGGTGTTGATTGTGGGTATTGATGGCAATCCTTCTCAACCCCCCATCACCAGTCCCCTAACTTGTCTAATAGATGACCGTCCCATCACCCATTCCTTCCTTATCATGCTCTCCTATCCTTCTCCACTATTGGGAAGGGACTTATTAACCAAACTGGACACCATCCTCCACTTTTCCACCAGAGTCTCCGCCCTTCTTCCTCTCTCTCTCTTTCCCCAGATTCCTCAGCTCCACCCACAGCTTCTCCCGCCTTACCAAGCCCTACATACCCTCTCCTGTCTAAACTGGTAGACTCTGAGTTTACATTACAGAAATTATATGTGTAATTTTTTTTAATTCAGAGGTTGTTTAAAAATTGATTCAAAGCCTGGATTTGGAGGGAAAAATAAAACCAAGATAGAAGGTAACTAGTAAGGTAAAAAAGAGATGTAGAAAGACTGTGTACATGGAAATGTATTTTTGTTAAAAAAAAAAAAATCAGTGAGAGAATAATTTGTGTGGAGAAGGATCTTGTGTAGTGACTTTTTGTCCTAGAACAGAATGGCTGGTTATTGAGAAAGAAAAAATTTAGGACAAAAAAGAAAGCCCAAGTATGGTGTAGATGGTCTGTATAGGTTGTGATGGAGTTCATAGAAGAAATTTACAAAAAAAATTATGTATGGTTAAGTCAGCTATAATTAAAGAAAGAAAGGTTTGGTTAAAATCACAAGGTATTCTTAAAATACTGGTTTACTCTTAATGAAACTGCAAAAGTATTTTGATTCTAAATCTACTGATAACCAAAAAAGGAGGGACCTACATCTTTCTTCAGGAGGAATGCTACTACTATGTCAATGACAGGGCCCCTCCAAAGTTCAGCTGTCTAAGCCTACTGTCACATACCTTGGACTTAGTCTCACCCCCACTTCCTAACATCTCACTGTTGATCGCCAGCAGGCTCTTTACAACCTCTAGTCTCCCACCACTGCTGAACAAATTCTATCCTTCCTCAGGTTCATTGGTTTCTTCCGACACTGGGTCTCCAACTTTTCTCTCCTTGCCAAACCCCTCTATGAGGCAGCACGTGATGCCTCTGCTGGCCCTCTGTTAAACCCTCAGGCTGTCTGCCGCACATTCCTAAAACTTCGCGACTCTCTCCTACAAGCACCCCCTCTAAGACTCCCTCATCCTGAAAAACCCTTTAACCTCTACACGGATGAGTGCCAGAGCCTGGCCCTCGGCGTCCTCAACCCAACCTCTGGGACCTACTCCCATTTCCACCCCAGTGGCCTACTTATCCAAACAGCTAAACACCACTGTCCGGGACTGGCCCCCCCCCCCCCGTCTCCACGCCTTAGCTGCTGCCACTACTCTCACTAGGGAGGCCCTAAAACTCTCCCTGGGACAGAACTTACATGTCTTCTCCACCCACCACTTACAGGACCTTCTAACTCACCGCTCTTTAGCCCTCCTCACTCCGTCTAGACTACGGGAATTCCATCTCTTATTTATTAAAAAATCCCACCATTACTTTATCACAGTCCCCGACTCTAAACCCTGCCACTCTGCTCCCCATTCCCTGTTTACCCTGTCCTCACACTCCTGCTCAGAAATGGTTGAAGCCTCCACTACCTCTAGACCCGATCTGTCAGATAAGCCACTTCCTACAGCGGACTTAACTTTCTTTGTTGATGGCAGCTCTGTCACAGGTGAGGACAGCAAATGCCGGGCGGCCTATGCCATTGTCTCTGCCCTCAGGTAATAAAAGCCTCCCGACTTCGGAGGGCACCACCTCCCAAAAGGCAGAACTCATTGCTCTCATCCGAGCCTTACACCTAGCCCAAGGCAGGAGTGTAAATATTTACACAGACTCCAAATATGTGTTTATGATAGCTCACTGCCATGCTGCCATATGGAGAGAATGGGGCTTTCTCTCCACCAAGGGCTCCCCTGTTATTAACGCCACCCTTATCTCCCGTCTCCTCGAGGCCCTTCAGTTACCCACCCAATTAGCTATCATACACTGCAAGGGACACCAGATGGACGAGTCCCCCGTCGCTAAGGGAAACAACTATGCTAATACTGTTGCCCATAGTCTAACATCCCAAAAACATCCTAGTCTGGCTCCTCTTCTTTTCCTTTCCATTCCTTCCCACCAGCCTCGCTACACTCCAGAGGAGCATGACAGCCTTCTCACCCAAGTGAGATCAACCACCACTGAAGGGTGAGTCCTTCTTAAGGCTGGTAAGCTGGCTCTCCCTAAGGCACAGGCCCTAAAACTCATTGGCCAGGTCCACTCTTCACTTCATATTGGCACTAAGGGCCTCTTCCACCTCTTACAGCCTCTATTTTCACACCCTGCCCTATATTCTCTCATCAAAACTGTTTGCTCGAACTGTGACATTTGTGCCTCTGTTAACCCTCAAGGGGGCTTCAAACCCCCTGTATCCACCCACCAGATGCGTGGTCACCTCCCCGGACAAGACTGGCAGGTCGATTTCACCCATGTGCCACCTCACAGGTGTTTCAAATATCTTTTAACACTGGTAAATACCTTTACGGGATGGGTTAAAGCCTTTCCCACTGCCAATGAAACTGCTGATGTTGTTGCCTCCACTCTCATTACTGAAATTATCCCACGCTTCAGCCTTCCTTCCTCCATTCAGTCTGACAATGGCCCTGCTTTTGTTTCTAAGGTTGTTCATCAGGTCTGTGAGGCTCTCAATGTCGAAAACTTCACGTTCCCTGCAGGCCTCAGTCCTCAGGAAAGGTTAAAAGGGCTAACAGACTAATCAAAGACCACCTCACCAAACTCATTATTGAGACCTGCCAATCATGGCTTGACCTTTTACCCTTAGCTCTCACCCGGATCAGGGCAGCCCCTCGATATCCTACCTAACTTTGCCCTTTCGAACTCATGTACAGCCGGCCTTTTCTCATTAACCACCATCTTCCAGCCGAGCCCCCACCTTTGGCCTCCTATCTCCCATATCTCTCCCTCCTCAGACAACTTCTCCGGGCTCACGCAGACAGATACCTACCTCAGCCTCCATAGACCGACTCAGATACCTCTCACACAGATATCCTCAACCCTTCAGACCAGCGTTGGAAAATTAAAGTCACAGGAAAAGTATACTGAAAAATACACGACTATTACCCTTCAGCGACTACTCACGTCAGCCGTCAATATATCCTGGCCCACCAGACACAGGTTCAAATATCTATCAATATGCTGGAAGCAGAACAAACTCTAGCAGGACAACTTTCCTGCCACCCTAAACATCCCCCTCTTACCTCCTGGCTAAATATTATTCAACATACCCTCGCCTTCTTAAAACTCCTCTGAAATAATCTGTAATGTCTCCCACTGTTTCCTCTGTGCCTCCCTTCAGTGACTCCCTACTGGCTGCTGTTCCCCTAAGCTTTTCTTACCCCTAAAAGACTCCCACATCGGGTCCCTCATGCTCCACTCCACTCACTTGAGTTCCCCTATGGGAACCTGAGCCCACAGGCCACCTTATGCGGATCACATATACTTTCTCACCACCCTCACTGACCCCAACCTACAACTTCATGGACGCTGTCTCACTAACCATACTATGACCATGACCACCTCTTCTGCTCCGGGACAGTTCTTCTGATACAACAGAACACTTGCCCGTTGCATCAATACATCCACCCTGGGTCTTTATTTCCCTGTCATAGTCGTCCCCCAATTAACTCTATATGGTGAGTCTGAATTCGAGTAGCTTCTCCCGGGACCCCGCTCAAAACGAGCCATTTTCTTGCCAGTCATGATAGGTCTCAACTTGGTCTCCTCCATCGCAGCCTCAGGGATTGTGGGAGGTGCCCTGGGCCACAGTGTTATTTCTGCCCAAGACTTTACAGATCGCCTACAGCTATCCCTGGAAACCACGTCATCCACGTCACTAACTTCCCTGCAGAGACAACTGACTTCTCTGGCTCGGTTTCTCCAATGCCACCTGCAGAAATTATCCAGAGTAGCAGTAAACCAGATGCTTCTTCACCCTTACTCTCCTCTTCCAGTCACCCCTCCACCAGCCGACTCCGGCCCATAGCCCCCACTACGCCCCTCAAAAGCAGGAAGTAGCCAGAAAGACTGTGGCGCCCTATTATCACTAAAAGGCTGGAATGTAAGGCTGGTGGCAGGCACCCCTCCCTTCCCTAATGAAAAAAGAGGCGGCTCCTCCTGTCCCTCAATACCCGCTCCAAAGCTGAAACAAAGAAATTCCTCACTCCTCTCACCAACATCTCCTGGCCAAAGAAACTCCCATCCCCCAGCCCTAAAAACCTATATAAACCCACTCAGACTTCTGGGTGGCGTGGCTTCTCTGGGTCCCGTGGGTCCCGTGAGGCTCACCTGGGTCCCCCTCTCAGGGACTCGTTACCCCCACCCGGGAGTGCTCCAATAAAGCCTCTTTACTTATCCCTTTCAACTCTGCTCGTCTTTCTTTCTCTGGCACCGGCTACTTCAAAGAAACCTTACACTGCACAGCCAAGGAAACTATCACAAAAGCAAACAGACAACCTACAGAATGAGACAAAATATTCTCATGCTACACATCTGATAAAGGGCTGATAACTACAATCTACATAGAACTGAGGAATATTAGCAAGAAAAAATCAAACAACCCTATTAAAAAGTGGGCAAAGGACATGAACAGAAACTTTTCAAAAGAAAACAGAATAATGGCCAACGTTAGACATATGGCCAACATATGAAAAAATGCTCAACATCTCTAATCATCAGGGAAATGCAAATCAAAACCACAATGAGATATCACTTAACTCCAATGACAGTGGCTTTTATCAAAAAGTCCCAAAACAGTAAATGTTGGCATGGATCCAGAGAGATAGGAACATTCATACACTGCTGGTGGGACTGCAAACTAGTACAACCTCTGTGGAAAGTAATATGGAGATACCTCAAAGAGCTACAAATAGAACTACCACTTGATCCAGCAATCCCATTACTGGGCATCTACACAAAAGAACAAAAGACATTTTATAAAAAAAGACATCTGCTCTAGAATATTTATAGCAGCACAATTCACAATTTCAAAGATGTGGAAACAACTCAAGTGTCCATCAATACATGAGAGGATTAATAAAATGTATATGTTTACCATGGAGTTCTACACAGCCACAACAAACAATGGTGATCTAGCACCTGTTGTATTGCCCTGAATAGAGTTGGAGCCCATTCTAAGTGAAGTATCACAAGAATGGCAAAAGAAGCACCACATGTACTTGCCATCAGATTGGTATTAACTGATCAATACTTATGTGCACATATAGTAGTGACATTCACCGGGTGTTGGGAAGCTGGGAGTGGGAAGGAGGGGACGGGTATATTCACACCTAATTATGTGTGGTGTGTACCATCTGGGGGATGGACACACTTCAAGCTCTTACTAGAGTGGCAAAAGTAATATGTGTAATCTAAACATTTACACCCCTGTAATATGCTGAAATAATAATAAAACAAAAAAATTAAAAATAAACTAAAAAAAAAGAACTAAAATTTTAAGTTATATTTTGATTACATTTCATGCTGTCAGTCTTCCTTTTAGCAGTCATGTGAACCAAACAATGAGACAATAGACATTGTCATGATATAGGACAACTTTTACTTAACTACCCTTTTATTTAACTTCCAGATTAGATTTGTCCTAATTGAATAATAATAAAAAACCTTGGACGATGAGTTCTCATCTCTGTTCTTTATTGTTATAGAAATTGTCACTAAATTAATTAACCATAATTTCTTTTAACATTTATTCTAATATCCTATGGCTTCAAGAAGCTACCTTGTTTTGAGATATTAATATTTTTGGTCACTATATTCCTCTGATTTTTCATTTCTATTAATATTCAACATGAAGTAGAATGCCTTTAAATACCAATAACTCTCCCAGTTCATCCATAATTCATAAATCCCTTTTTAACATGTAATTCATAGGTATTGGTATTGCCCACTGACTCTAGAATTAAAGTGAGATAGAACAGAGGCAGGCAGCACTGGAAAATAACTGTCAGTTTCCATAACCTTATAAAAATTAGCTGGTTAGATGAAGTTCATATTACTTCCATGTCAAGGAGGAAAAGCTATTAGAGGCACCCTATGGATCCAAATTTCATTTTATTTATTTTTATTTACATTTTTACACTGTTTGATGAGATAAAGCTCTTAAGAAATACTGTATCATTTGCAAGATGGGTTGCTGAATCTCAAGAAGGAAGTAGTCCTAACCATGACAAATTTCATTCTCAAAAATGAATTTTAAAAATATTTACTACTGCCCATCAAAAGTATAGCTGTGCTCATAGAAACAGGGCTACGTTTTAAAGTGGAAATCCAATGCATGAGTGAAATATTATGCTTTTTTTAAAATAATCAATGAATAATGATAAAGACAACAGAGAGGTATCCCTTTAAGGGCTAAGATGTTTTTATAAAGTTTTATTTAATTCTCCTAATGATGAGGACAACTTTATTACAATGCAGATAAAAAATATTTTAGGGCCGGGCGTGGTGGCTCACGCCTGTAATCCTAGCACTCTGGGAGGCCGAGGCGGGTGGATCGCTCGAGGTCAGGAGTTCAAGACCAGCCTGAGCAAGAGCGAGACCCCGTCTCTACTAAAAAATAGAAAGAAATTATATGGAAAACTAAAAATATATACAGAAAAAATTAGCTGGGCATGGTGGCGCATGCCTGTAGTCCCAGCTACGTGGGAGGCTGAGGCAGGAGGATCGCTTGAGCCCAGGAGTTTGAGGTTGCTGTGAGCGAGGCTGATGCCACAGCACTCTAGCCTGGGCAACAGAGTGAGACGCTGTCTCAAAAAAAAAAAAAATATTTTACAACTAGAGATGTCTTAAGCAATTTAATTTGCTTCATTTCGTATTGCAAAATACAACGACCCCAGTTTGTGACACAAAGCTCCAAAACACCTTGGAATTTTCTGGGTGACAGGAGCATCTTTTTTCTAATGAAGCAACTCTGAGGGGCTCCTGGATAGCTTCAGGATGGAGACTGGTCACCAGTAAGAACAAGCCGTGATTAGAAGCTTGGACCTGTTAACCCCACCCCCATTCTCTAGAGAGAGAAGAGGAGCTAGAGATTGAGTTAATAACCAATTATCCCTACATGATGAAGCCTCCATAAAAAGTCCTAACAAATGAAATTTGGAGAAATTCTAGGTTGGGGAACACATCCACATGCTGAGAGGGTCGTGCACTTCAACTCCATGGAGACAAAAAGCTCCTGATCTTGGAACTCTTCCAAACCTTGTCCTATGTACCTCTTTATCTGGCTGTTCTTCTGTACCCTTTGCGATACCCTTTGTAATAAACTGGTAGATGTAGGCAAGTGTTTCCCTGAGTTCTCTGAACCATTCTAGCAAATGATCAAACCCAAAATGTGGGTGTGGAAATCTCCTATTTATAACCATACAGTTAGCCAGAAAAAGAAGGGACAACCTAAACTTGCAACTGGTCTCAGAGGTTGGGGAAAGCAGTGTTGTGGAACTGAGCCCTTAACCTGCGGGGTCTGTACTAACTCCAGGTATGCAGTGTCAGAATTGAATTGAATTATAAGACTGGTGTTGGAGAATTGGTTGGTATAGGAACACCTCTCCCCTCCATCACACACCTACATCTGGTGTTGGAAGTATAGTGTTCTGGAAGTACTGTGAATGAGGGTATAGAAGAGAGCTATTTGTTTTTTCCTGTACAGTTATTGACTATCTATCTTCTAATGTATTGAGACTTCTCACAATGACTATCACCTTGCTCAACAGGCAAACAGGGTCAACTCTGAGCTCCAGCATCACCTCCTATTTGAAAGCATTTTCATCTATTGCTGCCTTTTCCCCGAGAGAGCTATGCAGCCCCTGTTTTGTTTACTTAATGAATTCTATCAAAACTCAGTCATGGTGCTTTCACCAATGCCCCATCCCGAACTTGTTTACATGTCTGTCTTGGCCAGCCAAATATGTCCCTTGTACATTGAATTAGGGGAATTTGGGGGAGAATATCAATTTGTGTGTGTGTTTCTTTTTCTTCTTTTTTTCTCCTAATAGATTTAGGGGGTACAAGTTGAATTATGTTACATGTATATATGGCATAGTGATGGAGTTTGGGCTTTTATCGTACCCATCACTTGAGTAGTGTACATTGTACCCCATAGGTAAGATGGATTTAGATTAATCAGGTTGATTTTGAGAATAAAAAAGGAGCTATGGCAGAAATAAGGTATTATCAATTCAGATCAGTAGGTATACTGAGTGTATAGGATACAGTGATGAATAAGACAAAGTTCCTGTGCTCTACAAGGAATGCTATATCTGAACACTGAAATTCTGACAGAGTTACATGTATGGTATAAAATTATATTCGCATTACATAGAATAAAATATGTAGATGTAAGTTTTGTAAATATAAAAGTAATGGCTGAATTTATGACATAGAATCAGTTCACATCAGAAACATATATCCCAAAGTAACCTTAAGATTTCTATTGGAATTTCAAGAATGAATTCTTTCCTTAGGTTTTACTACCTAGGTAAGAATAACAAGTAATCCAGTGATTAACTGATGAAAATGTGAATAACTGAAAAATGTATGACTTGAGAAATTAACCAAAAGTGGTAGGAAAAAAATCCATCAAACAAAAAACTCAGTTAATAGTCTACAGTGTATGCTCTGTCCTACCATAAAAAAAATGCACAAAATGAATATTTGAATTTTGAATATTTTAGCAATGATATCCTCTTCCCCACCCTGAGCCTGTGTTGTAATGCATATTCAAGTGTAATCAGATCATCGATACCAAAGTCCTTGAACATAACTGATAGGACAGCATTGAAGTAATGCTCATCCAGTACAAACTTTCTGGTCCAGCAGAGGGCATTGAAAGGATAATAAGAACATGCCCATGTCGTGGAGGGGGTGGGGAGCCAAAATTAGGTAATTGAGAGTGGAGATGGCATTTATTTATGTTGAAATGTGGCATAAAGGTGAGAAGAGAACCTAAGCCACAATCTGCAGCATCACTGTCAGACACACACACACACACACACACACACACACATTGAATTTGTATAAAAATGACAAGTGACTTATGTAGGTGTTTTTCCAGGGCACATGAACAAGTTCACATAGTCCAAGGAAAACCAGGTGCCTGCCCACCAGAGACCTCACAGAGTGACATTAACTTGGTAATTTCACCATGTCCAGATGTTGATCTTGAGTTTTGCTGAAACTAGTGCTATCCAGTGCCCTCAAAACTAGGGATAACTTTTGAGAATTATACTCACATGGAACAGAAGGCATATAGGAGCCAGTTGACCTCAAATGCCAGACCAGTCCATAGGGCTTTCAGGCAGTCTTCTCCTAGGAGTGCATCTTGAAAAGAAAGGAATCAAAGTAAATAGAGTTACTTATATAATTCAGATGTCCAATTGCATCATCCTCTGTAAGCTGATACTTCTGACTCTACTCCAAGAATATGAAAGTAGACAAAAGGACTCATTAATTAATTAGGTGGGTTTTTTTCTCTATTTCCTTCAGAATTTATTTTTGCAGTTTTTCCATTTTGATTAATCCATTCAATTAAGACTTGTCTCTGACACGACAACCATTCTGCCTCTGCTTTTACCCAGCCTGGGTTTCCCTATTCCAAATTTTTGGAGGAAAGAAGCAGGGGTAGAATTTACCACTTACACATATACCACATATACCATAATGTTTCATCCTTGACACTCTCAGATTCATAATTGGTCTTGGATACACAGAAACAGGTGGAAGCTTTTCAATCTCTTCTGCAGCCTTTTGGAAATCTCCACATTTCCACAGCTAACGCCAAGATACTCTTTCAACATCTTTATGTGTGACATTGATCTGATTAGTTCCTATATTTTGAATGTGTATTAAACCCACAAGGAGAAAAATAAATATTGATGTAAATCTACAGATGTTAGCAACCTTCCCCGCTTCCTAATCCTTTAGATAAAGATCATGGATAAAATCACTAATGACATTTTATACCAACAAAATTATACTTTTGTATAATAAGCTGGATAAAACAGGTTTGGTATTAATTTTTTTACAAAATTCAATTTTGTGGTCTCTCAACTGTTGAAATAAATCCGCATGATGTTAAATAACTTAGTCCTTTCTCATCATCTGCAGTGAATGTTTTCAGAACTGAAGAAGTTAGACACACAGGCCTGCTCACATGCTTAATAGTGAGAGGACTAAAAAAATAAATTTCTTAAATGAAAATTTAAATGTAAGCATTTCTTTATAAAATTTGACACTCTCATATCACTAAGTCATAAAATAGTACTTCTCCACATTTCTGTGTTTTTACAGCATACTTTCAAATTTAGTGTTTCATTTGATCTTCATTACAAAAATAGTTTAGTATCCCTATTTATAGGGAGGTAAATAGATACAGAGATTAAGAACTCTACTCAAAATGATTCAACCAATAGGTAGCAGATCCAAACTGAGGACTAAAACCAGAACCCATGTAATCTGAATGAAAATCTAGAGCAATTTTCTTTTTTTAAAATTTCAGAATATTATGGGGGTACAAACATTTTGATTACATATATTGCCTTTGCACCGCCCAAGCCAGAGCTACAAGTGTGTCCATTCCCCAGAATTTACCCATCCCCTCCACCTGCCTGGGAACCTGATCAATATTTCTTCCACATGTGCACCTAAGTGTTGGTCAGTTAGTACCAATTTGATGGTGAGTACATGTGGTGCTTGTTTTTCCATTCTTGTCATACTTCACTTCGAAGAATGGGCTCCAGCTCCATCCAGGATAATACAAGTGGTGCTAGATCACCATTGTTTTTTATGGTTGAGAGCAATTTTCAATATATCAATAACATGATGTCATTTGCCTCATTTTGTAAGAAAAAAAGTTGTAAAAAAGAAAAATATAAATGTTCACACGTAGGAAAAATATTTGATTTTACATTCTTCTCCATAACACTGTTTTAAATATATATTTCCCAGACTCCTTCTAATGTTATCTTCTCCTCATTAAGAATAACCAGTAATGAACCCCACTAGAATAGTGTTAAAGTCAAAAATAAGACATTACAATATAATACTATACATATGTTATATTAATACTAAAGCCAAGGTTATCAGCAGAACAAAAACCCTAAACAGGTAGACAAATAAGAAAAACATCTACAATAAAATCCATGTTCTGAGCTCAATTTTATGTGTTTAAAATTGGTGGAGCGTCACAATAAAACTTACTCTTCATGAGCAAAAAGTATTATTATCTGTTCTTTCAGACCTAGGCTTGGAGTAGCAAAAGTAAATAATGGCCTTGTACTTTCTATGAAGTTTCCACAAATCTCCCCCAAAGGTACTGATAATGACTTCTTGTCAAAAGGAATAGAGGAAACATTTTTTTCAATTCCTTTGGAAGTAGGTCTGCATTGATTTCGGAGATGTAGTCACAAACCTGGTCAAGTTGGCAAGTGGACACTCAGTGCCTTCCAGCTCTCTGAGGCGAATCAGAGCCTTAAATGATAGCAGCAGCCAAAATACTCTCCTGTCCCTTCAGATTCTCTAGCACTGTTTCACAATTGCAGTAATGTCACTGCTTTCATTGGCATAGATTTGGTGTGTTACACTCAAATTATAAACAGAAAAAATAGTATCACTTACAACTTAAGGTGTCTAGTAACATGTGCAAACTTATATGTATTTTATATCACTAATTTGTTTTCTTAATAAAAATCAGTGTCCACAGAAAGTTTTCATTCTATCTATGACATCAGATGAAATCAATTTGGATTTTCTAAAATTTCCATTTAATTGCTTAAAAATGGATTTGTGTAAACTGAGACCCAGAATCTTGCCTACTCTGCTGACCTGCTGTATGAATTTAGCAGCATTACTTCTTATCTCTAAGTCCCAGGTCCTCATCTGAAAACTGGAAATAATGATAACACTCATTTTGTAGATTTATTTAAAGGATATAATCCATATGAACCCCTAGTGTCAGGCATAGAGAACATACCTAGTAAATATTAGCTTTTATGGTAAGTTAGTTTTATTATTGATAAATATCTCAAGTACATATTAGAAACTGTTATTTGCAAGAGACTCTTACCTCCCCTGTACTATTTTTATTTTTACTGTTTATTGATTTTCCCTATTTTCCTAACATATGTATTTCAGGTAAGCAATTTCTATTTAAGTTGCTTTGAAGAAGAAAAGAATTACTAAAATAATAGATAAAAGTTACTTTGCCATATAGGTTTTACCCTTTAGGGTTAAAATCAATGTAGGAGGCTCAAGGCTATTAGTGTCTTTGCAGTAAGAGAAAGAATCCATAATTGATAATATAAAAACAACCATTTTGTAACATCATAAAATGATACCTATAACATCAACAGTATTTTTTTTCTTCTAACAATATTTTCCCTGTGAAACATTTGATTTTCAGTCAAGATAATGATTATTGCTTATTTGAGTAGCTAAAATACTTTCCTCATCCAGGCTACCACCACTTCTGAGTGAGTCATTAGAATGACTAGTGGTTCTCTGGAGTCTTCCCCAGACTGACTGGCTGTCACCCATGCTGAGATAACTGACAGTGGGATCTGGAACAAATGCTTTTCTTAGGTCTCAGCCTCTGTGCCTTCCTGTGGAGTGTAGGCAGCAGTGGCTGTAGGCCCTGTTTTGCATTACTGTCCTATGTCTTATAGTTACAGACAGAAAGGCCCTTCTTATGGCCTAGACATGTGTGTCCAATGTGATAGCCACTAGTTACATGTCACTATTTAAAGTTGTTTCCATTAATTTAAATCAAATTAACTTTATAATGCATGTCCTCAATTGTACTTGCAACATTCCATCTGCTCAATAGTCACCTATGGCTAGTGGCCACCATACTGAACAGCACAGATGTGAAACATTCCCCTTATTGCAGAAAGTTCTGTTGGGCAGCCTTGGCCTAGACTTTGGGAGAACAAAAAGACAAGCAAAGCCTGAAGCTGAGCATCACATCTCCAGGATACAATCAGAGGTAGTCAGAACCGACTTCTCTTGTTCTTACATTTATTCTTATAGTTTTTTTACAAAAATTAGTCCTGATTTCTTATTTGTTGTGTTCTCATTTGTATCTTTAGGAATGTAAGTCAAAAAATGTTATTTCTCCTTGTGGAAGAGTGAAAGGAATATGCTTTACATAGGGATCACCGAAATCCAAAGGGAAATATTTGGATATTTTATTTATGTGTTGTATCATGTTGATGGAGAAATGCTTTCTTACCCCTACTATGTATTTGTATATACTGTGGCTCCTCAAAACTTCACTGACTGAATTTCTTTCCATTGAAAATAATTTAAGATAATATCACTATATTAAATTGCCAATGTAAAATTTCAGAATGTTTTCCTAAAATGTCCCTTTTATAACCTCATAAGATTTCATTCACAATGCTTAATATTAATATCTTGTACTTGTCATGTCTCTTATTATTATAGTTATCAAGAGAATCCCTGGGCTGTAAAACTCTAGAGAATAGTACATTTGAGACACGCCAAGCAACTCTCCCTCCTTACTTCTGATGATAAAAGGCATCCTAGACGAAGGGCTGCATTAAATGTTCAGATGATATTCTGCTCACCAAAGACAGCCAGCTGTTTATACTTGGCGGCAGACTGCAACAGAATTATCTCATTTGCAAATCTTGGGATATAGAGATGCAGATAAATGTTAGCACTATAAACCAGCAAATGTAGAATGAGTGGTATTCTTAGTATTTGGAGGAAGACCTTGTATTTCATATTTGTGCATATGGAGCTTTGAAAACTTATTCATAAACATGCCATCTGAGCAATATGGCGCAGACAGCATTGTTAATATGGCCGAAGTTGTATTACGATATTTCCTTGCATAATGTTATACAAACAAATATTTTAACATTCCACTTGTATAAAATGTGAATAAGAAAGGTGTTTAGCAGTGGAAACAAGAATGTGTCTGGCATGTGTTTATAATAAAATGTGTGTTTTCTGCCAATCAAGTGCCACACATAAAGACAATATTACTCTTTCTTAGGGGACAAAGGCCCCCAATCAGTAGATAATGACATGTTAGGATTTCTTTGGTAAATTTACTCAGTTAACGCATTCACATCTTAGCCCTCACAACAGTTCAACATTCCAGAGGAAAGAGTATATTCATAAGAGATTTGTTTATGGGTCTGAAAACAAATATGAGGAGCTCAAAGGATTGGTCAATAATACATTTTGAAAATATGAGATTCAATTTTAGCCCAAGAAATTTTTTTTTAAATTGGGAGAAGAAAGACCTTCATTCATAGTAAAAAACAAAAAATATTACTTTTCCTTGAATGAAAAGAAATTTAGCCATCACTACTAACAGCTAAGCAAGGAATATCTGTTCTTATCCTTCAATTCAAGGGAACCCATTCCAGCTCTGTTAATCAACTCATTCCTCTCACTACAATCAGAATGATCTTTTAAAAATACAAATATGATCACATGGAATTCTTAAGTTAAACACTAGAATGGCTTCTATTGTCCCCAGGAAAAACGTCCAGTCCTTTAACCTTTAACAAGGCCTACAAAGCCCTGCTTGATTGATCTTTCCTGCCATGACATTGCTACCAGGTCTTACAGAATCCCTAATACACAGAGGCACTAAATGAATATTGAATGAATGAATAAAAAAAATTACAACTTTTTTCCCAGACAAGAATAGTCTAGACAAAAGTGATGGATGGGGTGTGCACATTTCCCTGACCACCCTATATAAAATAAGAACACTTTCCTTCCTTCATTCTCCATTCCCTAATAGTATTTTATTTTCCTTCTAGCATAAATACCTGGCATACATTCATTTATATATATAAACTCCATAATGGCAAAGACGTTGTCTGGTTTGTCCACTATTATATCTTCTAATGGCCTGAGCTGTCTGTGATGTAGAGTATGTGCACAATACATTTCTGTTATTAATGAATGAACAAATAACTCTGTTCCTTAAGCACAGACTTGGCTCACCAGTGAAAGGGTCAGAAAGCATTTTCCACGGCCACTTTGACTTCCATCATTACCTTTTCCCCCATCTATTATACCATTCTATTCTCCAAATTACGATTTGAGGGACTCATCTATTTATTCATTGCAAAGCCCATTTGTTTCTTCCCTTATTTAAAAAGGCTCATTGGCACCCTTGCCTTCAGGATAAAGTTAAAAATACTTAGCATAGATGCATGACATTGCCCTCTTGCTAACATTGCCAAGACTAACTCCCACCTTTACTCCCTACTCTCCATGTTACAGTCAAGCTAACCATCGCTTGGGTCCTCAGGCACACGAGCTCTCCATCACCCACTGGTGTCATTGCATAAACTGTTTTCTCTGTCTAGGATACTCTTCCTCCCCACTAGTTCCTTTCACTCTTAATTTTTCTACAGATTTGTGCTTTAGAAGTAGCTTCCTCTGGGAAGGCTTCGTGCCCCTGCTTTGTTCCCCTGGTGCTTCCTACCTTCCATACGTATCACATAGTACTTAGCCTCCCGTGATTTTTATTGCTTATTTGTCTGTATTTCCCCTACATAGTAAGACCTTGATGGCAGAGGTGATCATTGTTCACACACAGTAGCTGTGCATAAAAATAGTATTTGTTGAATGAGGAAATGAGGCAAATAGCTCATAATTTTAAATTAGCAACAAATCTCAGGCAGTCTTTTAGATTAGGTCTAGATATTTTTTCCCTTGGGATCCAAAAGCATACTGGGGACATGGTAAAGACTTATGGGTTACCACAGTGAGAGAGGGCATGTTGGTTGATTGCCTGATGTGTATATAACAATGTTTAAAGGAGTTCAGCTTAATTACAAAACAAACTGACAATGTCTAGAGAATTGTGCTAGTCTCCAGTAAATTGTTTAAAAATATCAACTCTTCCTTTACCCCAAAATCACATACCCAACTCTCTGCAGTAAATTAATCTGAGCTCTATGTAACTTTTCTTAAATCTGCAAAAGCTGCAAAAAACTACCATGAGAAGCAAGCAAATGTAGGGAAAATCCCGAAAAACATAGCATAAGACTATGTGGCATTAATTTATTGATCAGTCTTTGATTTTCTAGATAGTATTACCTTTGGGATAAGCTCTTAGATTTCATCATAAAATCCATTATATTGGCATATAATATTGCTCCTAAGATCGTAACATGATATCACTATAAGTGTCAGAATAGGAAAGTCTGGAATCATAACATATCAAAATCTGCTCTTAAGCAGCACAAAACAAGACTAAATCCCACCTCCTCTTTTAAGATTTTTTTGGACACAGCATTGCAAGGAGTTGTACACATTTTCTCTGCCACAGCAGCAACTGGAAGACAAGTCTCCTCTAACACAACAAGCAACTTACTATCTTTGTTGTAAATAGAGGAGTAAGTCTCCATGGTGAGGTCTTTCAGTATCACCCCAACACAGCTGCAGACATTTCACTTGGAGAGGTATATGAAATTAAAGGAATTATTATACCCACAGGTCCTAGAGCGGGAGGCACAGCATGATCCAAAGTGCACACAAAGCCCAAAGTTTGGTCATAGCAGACAGGGAATGAACAGAGCAAGGACCTGCGGGCGAGTGCTTCTATTGAGTGTCGTGGGTGAGGTGATTTGGGGCAGCCAGGAAGCATTCTCATAGGGTAATTTGAATGTAACTAGGTCAACATAAAAATGGGGAAGAGGTAAAAGAGGAAAGTCATCATGAAGCTTATCTCTTGAATACTCAAGTTAGGGATGCGTACCCAGAAATAGGGAATAACTAGGTAAAAGTTCAAAACAAGGCACACAGAAACTTATTGAGGCAACAAATAACAGCTTTCAATTACATCATCATAAATCAAGAACTGCCTTAGGAAGCAATTAGAAATATTGATGAATTACTTGGACAAAGGAAAGTTCAACATCAACTGAGCCAAAGCTCAAATATCCACGTGGAAATAGATGCATGTAAGTTCCATGTAGATACCATCTGATATATTTCTCTACCACAGTTTTTAGTCTGTGAAAAATTCCTGGCTTCTCTTAGCCTTAGTTTCCTCATGGAAACGAAGACAATAATATCTGCCTCACTGGTTTATTATGGAGATTCAATTAGATAGGAAACATAAAACACTTAGCACATTATTAGCACATAGTAGCTCATCAGTAGTTAACTGATATGATGTTTATGTGCTTTTTGTGGTTTCCCAATCAAGCTTACTAATTTAATTTTAAAATGACACTTTTATTTTTCCCTCCTTGGTTCTAGGAGGTTCTAGGAGGTGGGGGAGTGTAGTAAAAAAAAAAAAAAAGAAAAAGAAAAGAAAAGAAAAGGGAAGAGAAGAGCAGAGCAGAGCAGAGCAGAGCATATGGCATAAGGTGGAGGAATTACAGGGAAATCAGAATGACTTTCTTGTATTCAAAATGTTTCACTGACCAAACAAACTAAAAAAGTAAATGCCTACCTTGAAGCAGGTGATGATAGAAAAGGCAACCTTTTAAAGAATGAATTGGTCAGGGGTTAAACCAACTCATTATGTATAAAGCTCACTGCTCTGGAAATGTGTCTATTTCTGTGAGTTAACAAAAGAGCCAGGTCCATTTGGTTAACACAGTATTGTCTAGAATTTTTGATGACATTAGATTACACATAAAGGTGCTGTGTTAGCTAGTCTCCAAAGAGGGTGCTCCAATGAGTCACATTTCCTGGCAGTCACACCCTTATGTAATCTCCTCTCCTTGACTGTGAGCTGCCTGTACCTCACCCTTGACCAATAGAATGCAGCAGAGGCGATACTATGGTCATAATGACCAGAGGCTGGGTCAGAAGAAGTTGTGCAGCTTCAGACTGAGCCTCTTAGGACACTCACTATTAGAATTCTTCCTTTCAGAAAAGTAATGCCCTGCTATGAAGCCCAAGCCACCTGGAAAGGCCAGTGCAGGCACTCTAATTCAAAGACTCAGCTGAGTTTTAAATCAATACCTTCTGTTAACCACCAGCCCTGTGAATGGGCCATCTTGAAAGTCCAGCCCAATAGAGCCTTAATTTGACTGTAGTTCCAGCCAGCATTTGACTGTAACTGCATAAGATGTCCCAAGCAAGAATTGCCCAGCTGAGCTCAATCAATTCACAGGAAAAAGTAAAATAATAATAAATCATTGTTTATAGATCCTGTTTCAGGGTAGCCATTTTTGTTGTTGTTGTTGCTTTTAATTCACCAAAAGATAATAGGAACAGATGCCTATCAAAACTCTTGGCACAGTGTTTAGGGTATAAATAAAATGAGTTTGGTTAGTTGAATCAGAGATTTATCAGAGAGTTTAATTTTAAATCTGCTATCCAGCTGATGTCAAAACAAACTTGGTAGCGATAAGTGGTATACTATTTCAACAATTTCAAAATGAAGACATTTTAACTTCTCTAAAATTAAGATTCATCTTATCATCAAAGAGATAGTATAATTGACATTATTTTTCTTTCTTAGAAGGACTTAGGGATCCATCTTATAATTTTTGACATCTTAGATCATGAAACATAATATGTTAATTAGATAGATAATCTAAAAGACTCCTCCTTGGACCAACTTCCTCAAAATTTCCTGGAGAGTCAGTTTAAGTAGGTTTCTGGTCCTCACTAAATCAAACTATAGGACCCAGACAGGTCTTCAGTAAAGAGACTTTAAAAAAATACTCTTACATTTTAAAAAAATTCCATAAAGTTTAACCTGTATTATACTGTTGATGGAAAACTAATTTTAGAGATTGCAACTGTGAGTCTTATCCTTGCTACATATCTTTTGATCTCTTATTGTTATTTCAGTGATCCAATTACCTATACGCCATCTATTCTAAGCTATCTCAAATATGTACATAGCATTACATTCCAACATTGCCATCAAGTTAAAAAGATTTAGATAGTGTGATGATGAATGTCATACTTTAATTATATTTCCCTGGAAAAAACATGAAAATAATTCTTAAATTGAGATGTACAATATTCAAAAAGTTGGTGTAAATCTATACAGAACATGTTTTCTAAATATTTAAATTTTTCTTTCAGTGTTTGAGTTGTGTAGGGGAGCGTACTTGTTTTGAAAACATGAAACAGATTACCTTCAGACATGTAAGAAAATGCCTGTTGCTTCATTCTTAAATTCTTTTTCCTCAGAAATTCAGAAATTGTTGAGTCAATTGTAAAGTTAAGTTTGACATTTCACACCCTGACAATCATGTTGCTATTTATCTATGACTTCTTTTTGTGCATGAAAGTGCAGCTTGGAGGCAAATACACCATAAAGGTGCCATAGCCTTCAGCAACCTTGTTAGTCAAACCCTCCATTTGCTGAATAATTAAAGCCATTGCAATAGCAATATTGTAGTCATCTCTATTCATCACATGAAAATTATTTTTCCCAGAATTTTATTTTTGGAATAGTTTCTTTGAATTCTAACTTTAAGAAAATAGGGATAAAATATATATTAATAAAATTGTAGAGAGTGAATTTTGCTTCATATGGTGGCAGAAAATGAGAGCAGATTGTGTAACAATCATTTTTACCTTATGGCATTGTACACAGAACTGCATTTTGTATAGCGATTCAAACTTAAAAGTTATTCAACAAATGTTTATTTAGTGGATTCTATAATAGAATAAAATTCTATGTGGGTATGAAAATTCTATGTACATGTGATTCTACAATAGAGAGAATCAACTTGTGGCAATAATATTTTGGAATTTGAAAAATATGCAATTTATTTTTAATTAAAACTAATTTCAATAAGAAACAAAGGGGGAAAGTTCATATTGGACATCAGGTATATTGAGGGATTAAAGTTCATCTGGGATTACACACTCAAGTATACATGGAATATTTGTGATTTTTGTATAAGAATTAATAAAATATTTATTCCAAATACGCCTTTTTCTAATTTTGAATTTGAATACTAATGTTCCTTCTAAAAGTGCCTATTTTTAAGCAGTACATGACAGTTGAAATTATACCATTTAGCGGAATTGGAGCAAAATGAACTTTTTTCACATTATTTCACATTACAATAGAGATATTATTAATTAAACTAATGCCATTCTAAATCAAAGGAATTTCCTTTGATGATGAGCAACACTAAATACTGTTTGAACTGTCATAGCCAAAAGAAGGTATTCACTAGGAGTGCTGAGCTGGGGCAATGGAAATGTTCCCAAGATGGGCTGAATGATTAGCGTGGTCTAATAAAAGGGCATTTCAATATTCTGAATCATGTCAACTTGACATAAGGAACAATTAAATAATGTCTCCCACCCACTGTAAAGCCACTTATGTTAATCAGTTATCTTTTGCATTTCTGAAGTTTTATTTTTTCTTCTTCATCTCGTCTAAGTAGTAGTGGGATGGAGTACTGGAAGTAACAATAGTACTGGTTGTACTGGTAGTTATAATAATATCAAAGTGTTAGGAACTCAGATTCTCAGCTAATTAACTAGACAAAATCTACACAATTACTTTGATTAATTGAACATATATCTAATAGATGAGTATAGTCTACAACAATGATTACCGGTAAAGGATTTAAAATCTGACCAAGAATAGTAGGAAACATCAAACAAAAGCAAAAAAGGGTCAGGTATAGCAGAAAACCAAGAGTATGACTTTCTGCAAATGATTGACTGACTCACAAAATAATGTATGTTTTTCAATTCAAAAACTATGATTTGGTAAGATGTGTCCAAACAAGCTAAATTATTGAAAAGAACTACAAAGTCTGAATATGAAAAGATGCACATGAACCGTGAAAACGCTTTTGTTGCATTATTTAGAATAGTTATAAATGTCAGGTTACTGCTAGTGGTACTTTGCTTAAGAGTGGTATTTGGAAAATAATATTTGCCAAAGTTCATGTGACTATTTCCGTGAAAACCATAGGAAAACTTCCTTTTGCAAAAAGTTATGTTTCCCCTTAACAAAAATACTATAACTGATGCTGATATAACTATTATTTTTGTCATTCTTATGTAATAGCCTTGAATTAGTATATCCCTAGGATGTCTTAAATGCATATTTCAAGTTTTTATGAGCTATATGATTGCCCCATAAAGAAATTACTTTAATTAAAATTGTTAAACTACTAAAAGTCACTGCAAGTGTTCATGTAGTATCCCATTAAACATTCAAAAAGGTCATTTGTTCAAAGTATTTTCATCTGTTTTCATATTGAAAAACGCTTTGGGCATATTTAATACATTATACTTTCCTTATTCTACTATTTGTGGTCAAAATAATTTTAATGATTCAGATTATCCCTGCTGCTATTATTTTATAGTTTATATTGGAATTAAGAAACTTCAGAAAATTTATTCTAGAAAAGCACATACTTAAAAAAATTTAGTTTTGAAAATTGACATCAAGGAATAAAATTCTGCAGGATAAAATTAATTTGTATGGTTAGAAGGTATTAGAATAATGAAATAACATTTAATAAATAAATAGGTAGGTTCAAATAGGCAGAAAATGGTGCTGATTAAAATGTTCATTACTGAAAGATATGCTGAAATAGACATAAAACCTATATAATTTTCAAAAGCTAGTATTTTTATCACTCATGAAAATTGGATGCATTTAGAAGTGATATTTTACAGAATTTTAATGTTATAAATTTAGTTTTTATAAAAATAAAACTTTTTAATTTTTAGATAATTGTAAATCCAAAGGTCAATGTGGTTTTAGACATAATCATTCTAAGTCACATATATATTTTGGCCATTCATGTTCCGTAGCTTGAAATTAAAGATGCATTTGGATTATCTAGTATGCTTATTGTATTTGTCAGGATTTGTTCACAGAAATATAACCAGTAAGAGATGTATATTAAGCGATTTATTATAAGCTATTTTCTTATTGTGAGAGCTGGTTAGGCAAGTTCAAATTCTCAGGGCATGCCATCAGGAAGGATCAGGAAGAAAAGGCTGGAACTCTCAGGTACCAGGTGAAGCTGCAGTCCACAGGCAGAATTTCTTATTCTTTAGGGATAGCTCAGCTCTCCTCTTAAGGCCTTTCAACTAGTTAAATCAGGTTAGCCCAAACTAATCAGAATCATCTCCCTTACTGAAAGTCTACTGATTATGGGCTTTAATCACATCTACAATATACCTTCACAGTAACACCTAAATTATCAGTGTGTGATTGAATAAATGGAAATTGAAGCCAGCCTAGTTGACACATTAAATGTACCTCCATTGATCAAACTGTCTTACCTCCTAAAAGTGTCTCCTTAAAGGATTTCTTTTCAGTGAGGTTTTCTCCAACACTTTTACTTAGAATTGTACCACCTCCCACCCAACACTCCCTATACTCCTTTCCTGTTTTTATTTTTTCTTAGCATGAATTGTTTTCTCACAATCTATATAATACTTTACTTGTTATATTTCTTCTTATTTTCCTTACTAGGTATTTTAGTTTGGTCCATTGTTACATTTCTGATACCTAGAATGGAGTTTGGCACACAATAGACACTCATTAAATATTTGTAAAATGGATAAACAAAATTAGTCAGATAGTTGCCTGATCTCCACAATAGTTTGTTATATAAATGTAAACAGAAAGCAGTAGTGAGTAAAAGGATGTGATGCTCTAGAATTTAACCATTAAATAATACAGCATAATTTGCAAATCCAGCAATCCTCTGAAAAAGAGTGGTATTTTTCAGCATTTTAATTAAAAATAGAGGTATCTGTGTGCCATTAAATTTTATGATTATTTCATGCAATTTTAAAAGAGAAGTATATCCCAGGAAAAGAACAGTAAAACTATTTAATACTTTTAGAAGACTATTTTACTTCAAAATGTATTGTTTCATTTATATTATATTTCAGAAATAACATTTCAAGAAAATAGTAATACTGATTTAATTATTAAACTTGACTATATTTATTAATATATATACACACACTAAAAAATTTTAAACCATACACATTATTTGACTCATCAATTCAAACTTTTAGAAATCCATCCTACAGTATATGTTTTCAAGTTTGCAAAAACAATTATACGTGGATGCTCATTACAGCACCAATAATAAGGTGAAATGAATAACCTAAATGTTTATCAAGAAAGCACTGTTGAAGCTATGTTAATTAGCAGTACAAATATTCATGGTATATATTATTCTTGGTTTTGAGAAATTTTGTTATTGTTAAATTTCCAGTGTTGTTTTCTTTGGATTGCCTTGTTTTATATTAAAATGCTTCATTTACCTTTTTCATATTAAAAAAAAAAGGACCGTATAGCATGCAAATATTTTCTCCCATTCTGAAGTTTGTCTGTTGGCTTTAATGATAGTTTGCTTGGCTGTGCAGAAAGAAGCTTTATAATTTGATCAGGTCCCATTTATTTATTTTGGCTGTTGCTGTGACAGCTTTTGGGGTCTTCTTCATAAATTCTTTGCCCAGACCAATGTTCATAAGACTTTTTCCAGCATTTTCTTCTAAGAATCTTATGGTTTCATGTCTTAGGTTTAAGTCTATTATCCATCATGAGTTGATTTTTGTGAGAGGTGAGAGGTGATAGATGCAGATCCTGTTTTAGTCTTCTACATGTGGCTATCCAATTTTCCCAGCACCATTTGTCAAATAGGGATTCTTTTCCCCAGTGTATATTTTTGTCTATTTTTCCAAAGATCAGATGGCAATTTAAGGATTATTTTATATCTGGATTCTCAGTCCTGTCTCCATCCATCTGTGTCTCTGTTTTTGTGCCAGCACTGTGCTGTTTTAGTTACTATAGCCTTGTAGTATAGCTGAAGTCTGGTAGATTGATGCCTTCCAATATGTTCTTTTTGCTTAAGATTGCTTTTGCTATACAGGATCTTCTCTGGTTCCATACAAAGTGTAAAATTATTTTTTCTAGATCTGCGAAGAAGGATGTTGGTATTTTAATAACAATTGCATTGAATCTGTAGTTCACTTTAGATAGTATAGACATGTTAACAATATTGATTCTGCCAATCCATGAGCATGGTTGGCTTTTCCATCTGTTTACATCCTCTGCAATTTCTTTTCTCTGTGTTTTGTAGCTCTTCCTCTATAGGTGTCTCCCCTCCTTAGTTAAATATATTCCTAAATACTTAATTTTCTTTGATGCTATTGTGAAAGGTGTTGCATCTTTGCTTTGATTCTCAGCTTGACTGTTATTGGCATATATGAAAGCTACTGATTTGTGTGCATTGATTTTGTATCCTGAGATTTTGCTGAATTCATTTATCAATTTCAGGAGTCTCTTGGTGGAATCTTTGAGGTGTTCTGGATTTAATATTAATATCATATCATCAGCAAAGAGCAATAGTTTGACCTCTTCTGCCCCCATTTGGATACCCTTGGTTTCCTTCTCTTGTCTGATTGCTCTGGCAGGGACTTCCAGCACTATGTTGAATAAAAGTGGAGATAGTGGGCAACCTTGTCTGGTTCCAGTTCTAAGTGGAAATGCTTTCAATTTTTCCCCATTCAGAATGATATTGGCTGTGGGTTTGTCATATATGGCTTTAATAATTTTGAGGTATGACCCATCTATGCCTATTTTGCTAAGAGTTCTTATCATAAAAGGGTGCTGAATTTTTCAAATGCTTTTTTCTGCATCTATTGAGAAGATAATATGGTCTTTGTTCTTACTTTTATTTACATGGTGAATTACATTTATAGATTTGTGTTTGTTGAACCATCCTTGCATCTCTGGGCTGAAGCCCACCTGATCATACTACACATCTGATAAAGGGCTGATAACTAGAATGTATATAGAACTCAGGAAAATCAACAAGAAAAAAATCAAACAACCCCATTAAAAAGTGGACAAAGGACATGAACAGAAACTTTTCAAAAGAAGACAGACTAATGGCCAATAAATATGTGAAAAAATGCTCAACATCACTAATCATCAGGGAAATGCAAATCAAAACCACAATGAGATATCACTTAACTCCAGTGAGAGTTGCTTTTATAAAAAAAAAAAAAAAAAAAAAATCCCCAAACAACAAATGTTGGCATGGATGCAGAGAGATAGGAACACTCATACACTGCTGGTAGGACTGCAAACTAATGCAACCTCTATGTAAAGTAATATGGAGATACTTCAAAGAGCTAAAAGTAGAACTACCATTTGATTAGTAATCCCACTATTGGGCATCTACCCAAAGGAAAAAAAGACATTCTATAATAAAGACATCTGTAGTAGAATGTTTATAGCAGCACAATTCACAATTGCAAAGATGTGGAAACAACCCAAGTGCCCATCAATACATGAGTGGATTAATAAAATGTGGTATATGTATAACATGGAGTACTACTCAGCCATAGAAAACAATGATGATCTAATACCTCCTGTATTATCTTGGGTGGAGCTGAAGCCCATTCTTCAAAGTGAAGTATCACAAGAATGGAAAAACAAGCACCACATGTACTCACCATTAAATTGTTACTAATTGATCAGCACATAGGGAAGTAACATTCATTGGGTGTTGGGCAGGTGGGAGGGTGATGGAGTGGATGAGTAAATTCACACCTAATGGGTGTGTTGTGCACTGTCTGAGGGATGGGCATGCTTGTAGCTCTATCTTGGGCCTTGCAAAGCCAATATATGTAACCGAAGCATCTGTATGCCTGTAATATTCTGAAATTAAAAAATAAATTTAAAAAGCACTGTTTAAATAAAATAGTGTCCACCCATGTTATAAAATACTGTGCAACAGGTAAAAAGACAAAATTATGAGTAAATAGTTCTAAAGTACATTAAGTGAGAAATTAAGTACACAAAAGAGAATATTAAAATGAGTCCTTGTGTGTCAAAAATGGTAAAATGTACATATTTAAATATACTTGAATATTGGTAAAGAATTGAGAAAAATTTTTGAAAATGTTTATAATTTTTCATCTCTAAATTGTGATACCAGATAAAAGCACACTTTTACCTTTCTGTTTTCTTATATTTACACTGAAGTCCTGGTTACTTCCAAAGTGCATTTATTACTTTATGATTAAAAACTAGGTTATAGTAAATAAATAAAATATGCATATGCTTTGACACAGCAATTTTGTTTCTGGTAATTTATCCTAAAGAAATGATTAAGGATGTGCATAAAGATTTATGTATCTAATGCTCATTGCAGCATTGTTTATTACAACAAAAATGGAAAATAGCCAATCCTGCAATATGAGAGTGTGGTTAAATAAATTACAGTACATCTATTTTATGAATACCATGTATTCATTAAAACTATACTGTGGAAGTTTTCTCCTAAATGATGTATCATCTTTTATTAACAAGTTTTAAAAGCAAGGAGCAAAGGGTTACAAAATGGTATGTATAATAGATTTGCATTTTGATTAAATATATTCATATTTTTACAGATGTCTGTATGTCAAATTCTCAACTAGTTGTCTGTTGATTTAGTTGATTTATGGGTGGTTTTTATGTTCTTTTTTTTTGTATTTATATACTTTCCAAAATTTCTGCAATAATATGCATTACTTTTAGAGAGGAATTATTACCAAAAATACATTAATATCATATTTATAATTATGAGGAATTTTCCTACATGAGAAAATAAAAGGCTAACAAGTTTTAAAGTTTACTAATATTATGCCCCTGTCCACAATTTTTATTAGTAACACCAAAAAGAGTAATTTACAGTCCTGAAACACAAGAAGAATAAACCCAATCAAACAACAGATGAAATAACGTTAGATAAAATCAGGCTCACTAGGAAAATGCTGAGGAACCAAGTCTGAATGAAGGCAAATATCTCATTTTAAATGGCATAACAATGATTTAGTAAAAAATAATTAATTTTACTTTTATTAGCACTATATCACTTCACCTTGTTTCACAATAAAAATAATCATGATAATTACCATTTGCCAATTATATGATTTTTACATAATCCTTACAAAATATTTCTACATGATGAGCCATACTTTTTGTGGGATTTTGTGGATACTAAATTGGAATATCAAAGAGGCTTAAAAATTTGCTCAAATACATGCATCTAGTAAACAGTACAGCTAAAATATAACCAGATTTCCTTCAACCCAAACTCAATACACTTTCTATTATCTTATCAGCCTGCCAAGATATTTTCCTGCTGGTGTTAAACAAACCTGATGTCCATTTAACGCTCCAAACATTGGGGCACTTGAAGGAATGAGTGCCAATAATGGTCACGTGTCAAAGGAAAGTGCGATTATGAGCCCAGGGCAATTGTAGAAGAAACTAGCAGTAGAAGAAAGATTTTGCTTCAGTCGTGAGAGAAATTTAGGCAAAAACCTATCGTATTTAAGAGTGACTAAAGAATAGTTTTAATTCTTCTATGGTCATCTGTTTTATCATCTTTCTCCCAGGCTGAAAATCTTGAGGATTGTAGTCCAGGACTTGTTCCGGGCAAATCAATTATTTACCAATCTCAGTCCTTTCTTACCAACAGGAGAGCAATGGTGAAGATAATAGGAAAGATATGTCACAGGGATCCCCTGTTTCTCGACTCAAAGGAGTTTGGTAGACACCTGCAAGAATCTAATGACAGCACGAGTGGCACTTTGACAAAGGCAGCAGTTAAGCTGACTAAGGCTACAGTATTGGAATTAGCACTGGTGCTGGGGCAGCAGTACTGAGGAAATATCTAGACTAGTGAAGGCAGCAGGAAAAGCCCCAGAAGAGGCTCAGAGGTTGCATGAATGCTGCCTCTGACAGAAGGCCAGAGCAATTCAACTTGTCATTGTACGCAGAGCAAAATGGGGGAGGTGAGCAGCCTAGAAGATAGGTCCATTCACTGACTAAATCTCAAAGTAAATCTCCCCTCAAAAAGAAGTTAAAGCCATCAGAACTGTGATCAAACTGTCCAAAGGACATAATACCAGCTATGTAAAATATGAGAATGTAAACTAATGTATTTTATAAGAATAAAAAGTTTTACAGCTTTTTATTAGTTTGTAACATATAAATTAATTAAAAGTATGGACATTTTGTCAAGATCAAATGATCTCTACGCCATTTGTGTTTAGCAAACCTGTCTTCAAGAGTATGTTTATTAATGTTGAAATTTCATAGCTTTGCCTCCCTCTATATCTTAGAATCTTCAGTGGATTTTTTTTTTTTCCTTTCTAGTAACTGTGACTATTTGAAATTGTTGGATAAAAAAAAAATGTCAACCATCTCTCCTCTTTTACCAATGTAATTATTCAGTTTTTAAGCTTCACTGAGAAGTTCCTTTCACCCTTTTCTCTTTTGTTCCTTCTGTTCTTTACTATCAGTTTCTCTTCCCTGAGTCAGACTTCCTGGGAAAGATCAAAAAAAGAAACAGCAGCGTCTTACAGTTGAGAGGGGGGAAAAGTGCATCAAAAATAATGACTCTGAACTATATAATCATATGTAGGAGAAAGAGTAAAATGTAATCATGTTATGTATGAATGCTATAAACTCCCAACCATCAACAAGCAATACTTTGCAGAAGTAGTTTCAGAAGTAGTAGTAATAGAGATATCCATTTTAGAGTAGGGGGTGCATATGGGATTTAAAACATTGGGACAGGAGGAAATCACCAAAGAACAAGTGTAAATAGGGGAGAAAGTTCATAGACAGAACTCTGGAAATTTAGCAAAGGAGACTGAAAATGAATAGCCAGTAAGATAGAAGAATGACGAGAAAGCGAAGATAAGTGCTCCAAGAAGGAAAACAAATGCTGTTGAAAGACAAAATAGAATGAAGAGTGAGAACTGGCCATTGGATCTAGCAATATAGAGTTTACTGCTAATCTTGAATAAGTACTTTCAGTTGAGTCATGTTAGGGTCAAAAACAGATGAGAGGTTTAAGAGAGAATGGAAGAAGCAAGATTAGAAAATTATTTTGAAGAGCTTTGCTGTTAATTGTAGTGGTTAAAAATAGGGTATTGGTTAGAGATAAAAGTGTAATCAAGCACAGGTTCTTTTCAAATGGGAGAAATAACAGCATGTTTGTATGCTAATGGGAATGATCCAACAGAGAAGGAAATCTGTGAATGAGATATGAGAGGGAAAAATTTTACTTAAGTAGACAAGCAGCCAGTATCTAGTGCACAATAGTACTGTTAGCAAGAGCACAAACAGCTCACCTGTAGTATCAAAAGAGATGGACATGCTAATTAGCTTGATCCTGACAACCATTTCACAATAGATACAAATATTAAATCATGACAATGTACATCTTAAATATATCCAATTTGCATTTGTCAATTATACTTCAATAAAGCTGGGGGGTCAGAAAGAAAAGGTAGAAAATATGGGCATAGAAAGGGCAGGTGAGTAGATATCTTGTCGGAATTTCTCTTCTGTCAGCTTCTGTTTTCTCAGTGAATTCTAAGGTAAGATCTGAGAGTGAAGATGGTAGAGAAACTATTAGAAAAATTAAGGAGAGAGAGGATAAGAAATAGTTATTTAAGAGAACAAGAATGGGAAGTGACTTGGAAAATACTGTGTGATTACTGCAAAGCTTTAAGGGCCTCTTGAGGTAAATTCTTATGAATTTAAGTTGAGACAGTGTGTATCAGTTGTGCAGGGGCAAGCACAGAGACAGTAAAGAGTTGGATTTTAACTGATCTGTGGGTTAGCCAGGAGAGTAAGACCAAGTAAGAGAGTGACTAGGGAGTTGATGGCATACACAAAGGAGTAACAATTATGGTTGAGCATGGGATTAAATCTGGGTGAGAAAGAAGGGACACAAAAGCAAGGGACAGTGAAAGGTGGTAGATAAATGGATCAAAGGTTTTATTAAGGTCCTTGGATTGTGGGAGATGGCATACTAGAGAGAGTAAGTAGAAAAAGCAAAACGTGGTAGCCACAGATGAGACAAAAAATAGGTGTTAATTTATTGAAACAACAATGAAATTGTGCTTATATTTCTCTCACCTGATGGATCTAGGCACAAAAACTCCTGCTTTCCATAATACATGTAGTGGAGGCATTATAAAATCAGTATGTAACCCCTTTTAGTGGGCCTATGAATATTTTGAGAGAGGAAGTCTCATAAAACAACATGAGAAGATTCAAATGCCTAAGCTATAGCATCAGATGCTTGTAACTATATAAACAAGCATATTAACCAAAATGCTGAGATGTCTTTTCTTATCTGTCACTATTTGTGTGTAGCTGAGGTAAGGCTTTCTCTACAGACAAATTTGCATCTTGTTAATCTGACATTTAAATGGAATTTCAAAGTTCTTTTCCTATTGGATTGTCATTTAATCTAGCTAATCCAGGCATTTTAAAGATATATTCCTTGGTTGTGCATTATGGCTTTGAAATTAATTAGTACACAGATTCCCTGAAGTGCACCTTCTCTGTAAAGTCAGCCTAAGGAGGATTAGTGTACAGGCAGTGAGACTCATTTGTGGAAAATATGGGCACTTCCAAGCTCATTGGAATTAAGTATGTCCAACTTTTAAGTTTGGCTGGTTCTTGATCAGAGGGCGTTTCAATTTTAATGCTGGCCTATTTTGGTCAGACAGAGAGAAAATGTATAAATATATTTCTCTATCCATCATCTAAGGTTGTAGAGCTTGTGCATGAGAAGGAAGAAAATAATTAACCTTATAGATATTAGCACTTGGCCATGATTTGACAACCTGTGAATTTTAGAAAACAATGGAGTGGTCTTTTCTTCAAATTGAGCTATCTTTCTTCAGTTATCTAAAAAAATAAATAAATAAATAAAGGAAGCTTTGAAATCTATTAATATGCTATTAGGCAGTCTGTGGTCTACACCAACTAAATACTAATTACCTGAGAAAGTTTATCAGATTCTTGGCCATACTGTGCATAAGCAAGACCATAGTTTATAAATTATACCCTTTCATTCACAAGTTCAATAGTATTTCTTTCTCTTGCAAAAACCCAAGATCAGCCTTACATGACAACTGGTGAGTGATATTTAGTCACAATTGCAGATTATAAGTATTTTCTTTGTATTCAGTAAATCACCTCCTCCACTTCTCACTTAATGTCTGTTAAATCTAGTTTAAGTAGCATAAAATACTAATTAAAAACAAACAAGATGTGCAATGCACCCACATCATTTTTCAGAACCGATAGAATCAAATACCTGAGTCTTTTCTTATAGGTTTCTGAAGTGTTGATTCCTAACAATAAGTTAATCCGTACTGAAATGCATAGATGAGAAAATGATAGGGCTTACTGGTCCATATACAATAAACTGTAAGACAGGCAAACGGCAGAGTAAGAAGTAATAGCATATTTTCAATGGCTATTTTTTGACCAACCTATTATGTACAAGCATAGGCTACAGAGCATGCAGGCTCTAGAGTAAAATTGTCTAAGAGGCAAAACACAATCTATTATAGAAGAAGAAAATGATGCTCACTAAATAGAAGTAGAAGTAAAGAGAATTGTGGAAAGTTTCCTAAAGGTAATTGAAGGGAGTTATACAAGCACCAATAGTTTAAGGAAAGACAGCGACAGGGAAGGAAGAGGGAAAGTAGCTGGAAAGCTTGGATGCAGGGAGTGTGGAGGCTGCGTTCGGGGCAAGGGAGATGCTCATGATGACAGGAACATAAGACTTAAATGGCAGGAAATCAACTTAGAAAAGTAGATTGGGCTGCATGTGTGTATAGAAACCAGTGGTTCTCAAAGTGTCATCCAGAAACCTCTAGGAGTCCCTGAGACTATTCCAGGAAGTCTGCAGGACAAAACAATTTTCATAATAAGATGTTATTTGCCCTTTTCACTCTCATTCTCTCATGACTGTACAGCGGAGTTTTCTAGAGGACACATGGCATGTCACATCTCAGCAGACTGAATGCAGACAGATAAGAGGAAACAGCAGTCTTCCATAAAGCCAGACATTAAAGAGATTTGTAAGGAGATTGTAGAATAATGTGACTCTTCTCCCTACTTTCATGTTTTGGGAAATATAGTTATTTTTCATAAAAATATTGTTTGTTAACAAGTAATATGTTTTTATTTTTCAATGTATTAAGACTGTTTAAAATTTGTTCTAATTCTTAATATAGTAAATATGAAAACATGTAACTTATATTAACAAGAGCACTTTGGAATCTGCAATGATTTTAAAGTATATAATTGGGTTGAGAGACCAAATGTCTTAGAAATGTTGGTATAGATTAAAGAATTTGGTCTTTCTCCCTAAATAAGGGGTTAGAGGAGGGAGAAGTAGTCGTTGGAATTTGTTGAAAATGATGGGATATGGTCAAAGTTTAGAGCTTGGCCATATTTATCTATTATGTTTTGCTAAAAAAAAAATGTTTTGTAGCCTTTATAAATTTACCTATTCAGCTTTTGTAAACAACGTGTCTTCTATGTTAAAGAGCATACTGCACTTATAATACAATACGCACCTCTTGTGACCTACTTTAAAACCCCCTTGCCCTTCTTCTTACGTCACCTACTGTTATTAATATCACCAACCATCAGGCTGTAGAGGCTTCAGCCATTCTGCCCGGGTGCCCTCAGCCTTGACTCAGGCCTGCACCACCTCTGAACCATAGTGTGGGACGTCCAGGGAAACTTGCCTTGCACTCACACATGTGCCCCACCCAGAAATGTATAGCACCACCAGTGAACAATGAATAATGAGGACCAATGAATAAACACTTCCACCTTTTCCCCCAAGTAGAAAGTTCTCAGGCACGTTTCCTAAGGCTTCTCACAAGGGCCCAAAGGCACAAGCAGTATTGTCCATCAGAGTGGACAACTCCATAACATACCCTCGCTTGGCTCTTCCTCCTTCCTGGCTTTACCCCCTCTTTCCCTCACTTCTGCTTTCTGCAATGACATTTGCAAATAAAGTGCCCATAAAAAAGACTCTGCTTTCTCTATTTGGGGGGAGGCCCAAGCTAAAATCATATTCAACCAAACTTTTTGCCTAAAAATATAAATAATTTCCTGTCACACTAATTCAAATCAATCTGTTTCCTGCTGGTGAAAACTTAGCTCATGCCATGGAAAGGCGATACTTGTAGAGCAAGAGATACAAATGTGAAATGCATCGTTGACAAATACTCTCATACCTGGTTTTGCTTCTGTGTTTTAAATAAAGACCAAATAATGTGTTAATAATACAGTAGTTCAGCTATAAGATTGATCTGTTAGGTAAATTAAGTCTCTACTGAATACTACTACTACTAAAGTAAAAATACTTAATAAACTAGAAAAATAAATTATTTTCAGCTTTTAAAAGCCTTCTTAAGTCTGAAGAATAATGGTGAAAAATCTAATTTAACATTTTCCCAGTGCCTTAGAATTTTGCATACTTTTACTATCTTTAGCAGGAACATTTTTCCTATGTATTTAATTTCATTCCATCCCCATTAATACCATGTAGTGACATCTCATAGGTCATTGTTAACTTCCAGAAGCTCATCTGGCAGAAAGCCCTCTTCTCAGGATTTTCACTCAGGGTTTTGGCCCCATTTGAGTGTGCTGAGCATACTTAAAAGAAATAAAACTATCCTGTTGTATTAATAAGTCAGAGACTATGACCCTCTCATTTAACACATTCTGCTTAGTAATTATTAAATAACTATGGAGGGAAGTTTGATGCCCTTATAGTAACCTACCTCATTCATATTTTTGGCCTTGTGGTCAAGACTGACATAATTTCAATATAATCACTGTTTCCCTAAGAATTATTATTCCATTTGCTGTTCTACTTGTTCATTACATATAAATCTGACTACCTATTACTTGAAATACGCAATTATGTGAAACATAATAGAAAATAAGCCTCAAATTTGTCTTTTCTAATTATCTGCAAATGTCAATGTTCCTTGAAATATTCTTCCTGTTTAAGTATAGATTTTTGTGGATTCTCTGGTAAATTTCAAACCATCATGAGAAATAGCTCAGATAATATCCTCTCTTTGAAAGCTTCCTTGATCATATTTACCACACTAGCATAGGTAGGTTTAAATACTTCTGTGCTCCTCTTTAACATACGAAATGGCACCATATTTTATTATACATACTGACTTACACATTTGTCTATCACTTTAAGTAGTTCTAGGGTAAACACCATGCCATGTACACTTTTGCATGTTCAGTGTATAGCTCAGTACTTAACAAATAGCAGAAAATGTGAAATAAATGAGTGGCTGAATGAATAGATGAGAGAATATGTCAATCAGTAAATGAATGACTACATGAATGAAAGGACAAATAAACGAATAATTGAGACAAGTAGGTTCAATAGTGTACCAGAGTCAGGATTCCAGAAGCACAATGAAAAAGTCCAAACCAATTAAAGAAGTTTTTTTTTTTTTTCTTTTTCTTCCAGTTTCCATTGCAGTTTTAAAATTGTTTCTGATTTAGTGGAAATGAAAAGATATTTTTCACTGAGCTAATTTTTCTATTTTATGTTCTTTCTGACTTTAATTAAATATCTTTCATAAGCCTGTCTCTTCGCCTTCTCTTCTCTCTCTCTCAGAAGTGAGGCAGTGAGCGCTCAACTCACAGGCTTCACAAAGATTTCACAGCTCTATTTTTAATGCTTGCAGTACAGTTGAAGACATACGTTAAGAATTTTTTCAAAGTCTTATTATTATTAATTCCAACAAACTGTTACAGAGAAAGAATTGTTCTGATGAGAATTATACTAATTAATTTTACATAATCAGTGATTTGCCATCACAGCAGCTTTGTGTGCTCTTACAACTTGTCGTTCTCTGCGGGATGCCAAATCCGTGCCGCTGTGCTTTTACACATTCAACAGTAATGTGGTCTACTCGAGACACCAAGAATTTTGAGCTTTAACTAAGTATATATAACAGGAGAATTAGAGTTGCTTGATTAAAGTCACTGTTTAGAAGTGGTAAAAGGTTTTGCTCACCAATCTTTCTTTGGTTTTACCCTTTTTTTGTTTTTTAGAAAGGTCAGTTACTTTGTGTATTGTCGACATGGCACAGGTAAGCTTCATTCCATGACGGATTTGGTAAGTTTACTTTTTTTTTTTTTTGTAATTGGACTTAAGAATTTGCTTTTGGCCATTTGTCTGGAACTATTTCACTTTCCTACCAGAGCTTTTGAAATCACCAGTCTTCTATATATATGTCACTTGGAGAGCTAGCTTGATAGTTTTGATGGGCCATTATTGTAGTTTAAATTTCATTTCTACAAGATTTCATTTGACATTTCAGACTTATTATGCTACCTTGAAAGCTGGAGTTCCATAGGGCCCTGTCTTTGATCTCAGGTCATCATTAGTTAATGCCAATGATCCACAGCCCTCCTGTTGTGAGAATATTAACTCCAAACACTTGTGAAGTATCATTTCATTGTGGCTCTTTTTTCATTAGGAATTATATCGGGCAATTTGACAGCAGATTGTACATATTATGGAAACTCTTCCAATACAGTTTCATTAATCATTAAGATGAATAATAATTAGAAATTGCAGTTGTGTTTGATTAAGTATAAATAATAAAGTTACGATTGAAGTAATACTTCCTTTTAATAAAAATTGGAAGGAGGAAAAGGAAATGCCAACTAAGAGTTCTTGGTTTTATTTCTTTCCTCTTTTGCTGCCACTGAAAAGAATTTCTGCCTTTGCATTAAATCAAGACAGAGTGTAATTGTAATTAATACTATTATTACAGAGGTCATGTATAGGTTTACTTTGCTTTCAGCTGAGCTTCCATAAGGAATCTATTTTTAAAAGAAAAGAAAAATAAGGTAAATGCTCATTTTTAAGAATGCATTCATAAACAGTATTTCTGTAAAAAAAATTTGCTTTAATGTTTTAAAAGATCAAGTAGTTCATAAAATTATTTATACACTTAGTAATGGTATAAGGCATTAAATATATTATGTGATATATACTATATACTAATAATTTGTCATTGTTATCAAAAAATACTTCTTATTTGTTTATAAGCAATAAGAGATACTTTGAGTTGTAGTTTTATATTCTGACATATATAAATAATTATTCCTCAACTTTCCTTATTCTTTGACTTTTGAAACTCTGCACCTTCAGAATAATTCCATCTAATTAAATAGGAACAAACTGGGGCTGATAGGTGAGGAGGATGCTTTCCTGGAAGGACCTGATACAATGCTACAGCATCACTGGTTTTCTTGTGGTAGTGTCTTCTAGGTATTAGAAATTTCTTTTTTTTTATGCTTTCCAAATACTCTGATATCACAACATACCTAACATACCTCTGATATTTCTTCTACCTACTATGCAAATAATTGTTATTCTATTCCACAAATCTATGATGATGCTCACAATTCCCTTTATAATACCAACTGACTACCACTGATCACTACTTAACTGCTGCATTTTATCCTCAGTAGACTAAACTATCTCTTTCAAGTTACCTTAAGCCTTAGTCAAACCTTTCCTTTGCATCTTTGGATAGATTTGCACTATTAATTTTATATTTTATTTTATTTCATTATGTATTTCCAATTTGGGTCAGGGACGTTTTTTAGAGAACAAAATAAATGGCAGACAGCTGCAGTGGAAAAGTAATGCATCAGAGAATTCTCTCTGCTCAGTGTCCAGAATAGTGCTCTTTGGCTGAGAACATTTTGAACATAGTACACTAATGCTCACTGGCCAAAAGGATAGTTGGCCTGCTGCACCAGCTCTTCTGGGTTGAGAATGTGTGACAGCATTCCACATGTGCATCGGAAATACATATGCATGTACGTGTGTGTGTACACACACATATATATAAACAGCGTTCCATCATAGATTTACATATATATGTAAAATGTTTTCATTAATACATTGTACACAAACATTAAAATCAGAGATGTATGAATTGAAGTTAATCTAGTTATGTGTGTAATACTCAACAAGTTTGCAGAGCTCAAAGGAATTGAAATGGTAAGAAAATAGCACATCTATTTCTTTCCTTCTGTTCTCAAATACAATTTTTTATGTGCTAATTAACTACTGGGGGACTATAGTTCCCTTCTATTTTCTTTTGATCATGTGAACTGAGAAGGAGATTTGCAGAAATATATTGATATTAACAGAATCCCATTACAAAAAAAACAATATGTGTGACCACATGAGATTACTTTTAAAAGGATTTTGTTTCCATTATTGTTGTCAGAGTCATCTTTGTATTCAGCTTTAAGGTATAAAAGTGGATTTACAAAATTTAATCAATAATGTGCATTATAGAAACTACCTGTAGGTGTCATAATGATGATGTACATTTCTGTTTCAATTAACTTCAGGGGAAATAAATAAGATTTGATTATATGCAAAAATTACTGGAATGAGGACCTCTTAAATAAGTGATATTTTGCTGAAACAAATCAGTATGCTCTTTGTTTGCTCATATTAAACTCTGATAAAGACATGTCCTTCTATATTAGCCCAAAATTCTAATTTCAAATATTTACCTTCACATGCATACTCTTTACCTTCTAAGCAAGATACAATTTCTGGCTTCCCAGTACACTTTTATTGTTTTCACTTTCCTTCTGCTAACTGAACCATTCTTCCTTGTGGGAAATCCAACACAGTGTAGGCAGATAAGCCAGCCTTTACCTATCAGAGACTCCATCTCCCTGGCCACGTTGATGGTTAAGAAGTGCAGACATGTCAAGACAACAGAGCCATCCCTGGATTTTTGCTTGAACAGTTGAGAAAGAGGCTTGTTTTGTTTTGATTTGCTTTCTCTGGGAAAGTTGGTACAAGGATAGTGGAAGCCTGAAGCTAGCACTGGCTGCTGGCCTGACATCTTTGCCACAATGTGGGGAGAGACAGCCTGAGATGATGCCACCTCTGAAGAAAGCATCAGAAATAATCTGTTCTGATTATTTCTCCAAGGAAAGTGAGAGGAGTATCCTTATGACATTTTTTGAACCACCAAACCCAGTGGTGACTAAGTGAGATTTACTCCTTAGATAACTGTCTTCCCTCAACCAGTAATATGAGATGATAAATTCCCTTTTTGGACTCTGTAGCATGAGCAGATTTCTATCACTTGCAACTGAAAAATTTGTGACTAATGCACCTACACACACGTGCACACATATTTAGCACTTGACATATAGAACATACAAGATGGCACATCTAATCTTGGCAGTGTCGGAAGCGAACACTTGAAAAGAAGTAAATGTTCTTGAATCGTAGCCTGAGACAATGAAGGATTATCTTAGGAGAAGGTAAGAAAAATGGCACACTATAAAACCTAACATAATGTCTTCTGGAAGAAACATATATTACTGCTTTTCTATTGTATCTCAAACCTTGGTTGTAATGCTAAACAGGATTCCAAACCAGATTCCAGTCCCACATTTTCCTTGTTGACTTAAGCCCACTCTATAGTTGATGTCACCACACTTCCCTGCTTTTTATCACATGCTCAGCTTAACCAATAGTGAGTGGTAAAGAATCATCATGTGCAGCTTCCTCCCAGTTCTGCAACTGACATAAAACTACCCCATAAAATTAGTTGTTTGGAATTCCTAGAGCTGTGGATATACCTTACTGTCAGAACACCCCTCCAAGTCTCCTTTTTTGATCACATTATGGAGGTTAGGCATTAGATCCAGGCTGACTATAGGAAATGGCAATACGGAGAGAGGAGCTTCCTCTCAGTTTTACCTTTAGGTAAGCCAGTGGTAAAATATCCTTGAGAAACAGGTATCAGTCTTCTCTTACAGAAGTAAAAGATGGGTTGATTATTTTTCTTTCGGAAACTCCAAAGGAAAAAAAATCACATCCTCACTGAGTGGCAGGGAAAGAATAGCTCAGATTCTAAGAACAAGGTGCAATGCATTAAGTATAAGGCAGAAGCAAAAAAGAAGAACTCTGGTTGAAAAACAAAAACAAAATAAACCTATTTCTTAAGGTAACAGTCTTCTCAGGACTCAACTCAAATCCAACAACATTTACCATTCTAGTGCCTACTTAAAACACTTTTCAATTTCCAACACCTGCAATTCATCACTGAGGGCTTTCTCTGACCGCTAGAGCCTGCTCTGCTTGTGTTCATGGCAGGCAGCCAGAAGTTTCAGGGAATTAATGTCCCCAATCCCACCACCACTCTGAAGCAATGACCAACAGAGATTGATGTACAAACACCCCAGTTTCCTTACACTTAAGGTAGAAAAAATCTGAGCTATATGCTTTTCTCATAGTTCCTCAGAAGGATGAACTTCCAGTTGCCTGCAAAGCAATGGCACCTTGATTGTCAACGTACCTGTTACCGTCTTCCTCACTCCCCCACCTAAATTTGCCATTTCTGTGCTGTCGTTTCCTAGAATTACTTCCTAGTCAACTAGCCAATCCCAAATCCTTTTCTCAGGACCTTCTTTTTGGAATCTCAAAGCAAGGCCTTTACTGATGTTGTTATGTTAGTCTTCATTTCATTTATGGCAGTTGAGATTTGGCCACAAAATCTTTGACATTCCTGGTATGGAGAGGTGGGTCTAAGACTTCTGAATCTGGGCCAAATTATTCATCATCATTATTAGTAGTATATCCAAACAATATTTGTTTATAATATATAAGCCACTATTTCCTATTTCTTTGTTCACCATTTCTATTTATATCTTAGTCCTTCCTTCTGGGAACTCAATTTCATTCTTTGGCGTAATAATATTAAGTATGTATTTTGGTAAAGATTTGTTTGCATTCATAACTTATTGTGTTTGTTTTGCTAGAATGTACTTTATTTCACTACCATTTCCTTAATAAATGTTTACCTGGACACAAAATTTAACTAATGACTTGACATAAGATGCTAGTTATATTCTCTCAGTGTCTGAATTCTTTTTCACTGTCTTCTGTTTCTATTATTGGTGTTAGCAAATGTGCTAAGTTGCATTTTTTGTAAGTAATATTTTATGTGTAATTGCTTTTAACATACTTTTAATTGAATGCTCTGTATTTGATTAAAGTGTGCCTAGATGCAGAGTTATTTTTATTCATTCTGTTTGGGATTCACCATGATTCATGAACATAAGAAATCAAGATTTTCTTCAACTCCAGAAAATTTGTAGGAATTATGTTTTTCATGTTTTCTGTTTTCAACTCTCTGTAGCCATCCTTTCTTGTCAATTAGAGATATGTTGGTCCATCTCACCCATTCTTCCCTGTCTCCTGAGATTGCTTTTGTTATTTTATACCTTAATTCTCTGTGATTCATTTTGAGTAATTTACTTAGCTGTTTCCTATTTTCTCCTTTTCAATCAATATTATCTAATGGTTTATTTAACTCTTTTATTAATTGTTTTCCATCATTACATTTTTCATTTCTACACGATCTTGTTGGTTTATTTTAAATTGGGTTCTAATTATTTTTATAACATCTTGTTTCTTACATGTGTTTTCAATAGCATATTTTATTTTTAAGACATTTATACATACTTATACTTTATGTCTATAATTTCATTATCTGTTAATTCTGTTTGTGCTGTTTGTTATCTCTGCTGATTCTTATTTACTATACCATGGTTTATATGTTTTTTTATTTGGGGCTGTGAATTAATTTTCAGGAGAGTTTTTACTGTGAGAACCCTGTGCAGCCTGACTTGTGAGTGCTTTGTTCCAAAAACATTGACATTTGCTTCTTCTAATGCTAGAGCACTAATAACAGAGAATTAATTTGTTGGCCTTAGATGTCCCTGACCTCTCTGGTAGTATAAATTGAAATCTCAAAATTTTATGAAGGTACAAAGATTTGCTTATAAACTCTGAGAAGTTCTTGTTGTTTTCCTGAAAGCCCAGAAACATGTAAGGATGTTCAAAGGCTCTATCTTTATGCCGTCTCAGCTAACTCTCTACCTTGCTAAAGCCTTGTGCCCTGTCCCTGTGGGAACATGGAAAACCAAAACCAAGCCTCCTGTTGACCAACATCAACATCCCCCAGGGAAATCATAGCTTCAACTCTCACTTTTCATGCATTCCATCAGCTTTCTATTACTTTATGGCTTCTTAGGATTTTCCTTATTCTCTTATTAATTAAGGTATGTATTTAAAAGTATTTTTTAAATTTTATCCAATATTTCTAAGTATTTTCAAGAAAGGTTTTCACATTATTAACTTGAGCCATATGAAATTTCCATTTTTTTAAATTCAAAACAGTTGAACATCATGTGGTTCAATCTAATAGTTTCCTATATTTCTGGAAATGAATATCTCCCTAGTAGTTTCATTCTGTTAAATAAATGGCATTTACTGAAAAATTGCAGACAATTTTTGGTGGTTCTGTCAACCAAATATTTGTATAGAATTTATAGACTATTTCCAAACAAGGACAAATTTCAGTGTTACATAAGAATCTAAGTTGAAAAATACACAATCAAATCTTCAAGGTTGAATGATTCAATTTAGAATGTGGCAAATAAACATCCAAATCATCTTTGGATGCTTTTAGTTACTTTTACAGCATTTAGGTATGTGTGATATATGTTTTTTTTAAAATATATTGATTTCTTTCATCGACAAATGAAGAAAATAAGTATTCTGAGGGAACTAAACTCTTGGTAAGTTAACCATTTGCATCATAGTTTTCTTCTTAAGAAATTTTTATATTCACCCTGAATTTTAAAAATTGACGTATGTTGGCTCATCAGGTGATCAGTTCTGGCTACCCTAGATATAGCAAATTTAAAAGTTTATCATTGAGATAAATTACTGGGCAAGATACTTGCAATCGCAAGAATGGTCTTCATAGATATTTTCAGTGTCATAAATAAGTGATTTTTATTTATTTGTTTGTTTCCTAATTGCATGTCAAAATCATTACACCTTTTACAGTCTCTGTATTGCAGAATAGAAAAGCAAATTCATGATTTAATACTGATTTTTATAAAGAGCCCACTAAAAAGATGCAGACAACACAACTGTAGTTTGATCTTATTTACAATTTTCTCTGTTTCATTCAGCAGTGGATTAAGATCAGCAGGCTTATTTTTGAGAGTCATAAATATGTGAAGAATAAAAGAGTGCATAAATTGGCACTGCATTATAGCCACCTCCATTCAGTTCGTAAAATAGTCCTTAATTAAATGAGAAACCTCTTCTCCTGTATCACGGTTTTTCAGTAACAAATATATTGAGCATTTCTCTCTCATATGCATACCACACAAAGGTCAAGTCGGTTCACACTTTACACATCAGTGTTTCTTCTGCAGAGAAGCAGTATAAATGATGGCATGTATATTGGGTGATGACAGCTTCTCCAGTGCAAAGTGCATAATCATGACATTTTGCAAAGGCATACCATGTCAGCTGATAAATATCTTTTCTTGGTAGTTTGTTCTGCTTTCCTTCACATGATCATATTGTCATTTACTGATTTGTGGAGCTTTTCAAAAATGTTATGCCTTGTATTTTTCACTATAAAGATTAAAATTTGGAATGCTAAAACTTTGATAGCTGAGTTTTGCTTTCCTCTCTCCTATTTGAAATAAGTTAACTTCATACAGAAAATGTTGATTTTCATCCTGTTAAAGAAAAATTCAATTCTTTTACCACAATGGTCATTTTGCTTTGTTTTAAACTGGCACACAAACCATGAAGCCCTCATGCACCTATTTGCCAAACGTTCCTAACAGTTTAGGCATTACAACTCAGCATACATGATTATCAGTTTAACAAATCTGATTTAAGGTCCCCTTCTTTAAAATTCCTGTTTGCAATTGTCTTTTTCTGCTGCCTTTATGAAATAATAACATGCTCAGAAATTTTGTTCTGAGAACAAACAAATTCACATTCTATATTTTAACACAAGTCCTAATTACTGTTTATATTGATGACTTTATCTGTTTTGTGCTAGCTATGATCATATTTTATCACTACCTTCATGTTTTACTGAGTGATTTTTAAGCTATTGATCCTTTTCTCTGAATTGAGGACACAATGAAGTCATATCCCAGTTACAATAAAAATGCAAATCTAACAAATTTAATAAAATTCAATTTATATGAAAATATGTAGTCAAGACAAATTAGTCCCTGTTAAATGAATGTTAGCCTAGACCAACTGTCCAACACAGTACTTGTAGTCCATTATTAAAAACTTAATAATAATTATGCATGTAATAGAATTTCTGTGAAAATAGTTAATCTCAAATTTCAAATGTATGAAATATATGTGAACAAAAGGTTTCATCTTTTCATATTCATAGAAAATTGTCAAATCCCCATTGGATAATTGATAGTGTGCCAGGAACTGCACTTTAAGATGACTCCTGACAGTGGGGAGCTATTCTGCGGAGGAGAGACATAACTTTCATAAGGAAAAGTGTAGTCCAGACATTGTTTGTAAAGCTGAGATGATAAAAAATAAGGCATAAATTAGGGCAGAGAAAATGGTAATGCAGAAAGCAGTAATAAAGAGGAAATAGTAAGCAGAAAGGTGATGTAGAGCCCTTTTGGTATAAAAATCCCTAGTCTCCATGTCCTAGCTATAATCTTTCTTCATCCATTCTAATGAAGTCTCTATGGCCACCTGTCTACTGAAACAGGAAAGTAGCACATCACCTCTAAGCTGCCCAATACAATGATCAGAGTTCTGTTCCCCGGCTCCCGCCAATTTACTAGACTTATTAACAGCATTCTCGTGGCTTCCATGATACCACACTTCCCTCCTCCTTATGCCTGAACATTCCACTGGGCCCCCAGACCCAGAATCAACTGCCTACTTAGCATTAACATTTTCATTCCTAATAATTGTCTAGAAACTGAACTCTTGATTAATACCTATATCCTTTACTTCATAGTCGTCCTCATCTCAAAGAGTCACCATTACCGACCCCATTACACAAGTCTTTCTCCTTCACCCATCCCTCCTTAAAGCCTGTCAACACCAGCTCCAAAACATAGCCACAATTCATCTCCACTGTTAGCACTCTAAGCCCAGCCACCATCAGCTGTCATCCGGGCTTTCGAAGCCTCTTAGTTTCTTTGTTGATGTGTAGTCCATTCTCTACATCAGAAGCAGAGTCATCTTTGAAAAACATAAATGAGATTGTACCACTTTTTGTCTAGAATTCTTCTAATTAAGGTCCAGTCTACAAAACCAACCTCTTTTACTCAATCCTTGGCTTGCTAGGCTTTAATCACACTTGTTCTCCTTTTGCTCCTACAAGGCAATAAATCTGGTCCCACCTTAGGGACTCTGTACTTTTTATTCTCTTCCTAGAATATTCTTCCCCCTCATTTTCACATGCCTACTTAATGATCATCTAAATTATTACTCCAGTCACTCGTGAACATATTTTCCTGTCTTAACTTCTTCACAATAACTTTAATTATCCAAAATTAGCTTTTATATATTAATTTATTAGTTTATAGTATGTCTTTTCCCCATTAGAGTGAAAGTTCCATGAGTTTAGGAACTTTTTTTTCATTATACCACTAGTACCCGGGAAAGCACCCATCAAAAAAGAAATATTTAATAAATATTTGTTGCAACGATGGTAGGTTAACAATGAATAATTTGGCAATCAACATAATATGAAATGCAGTGAATAACACAGAGAATTAACAATGGCTAAATGACTAAGTAAATAGTGATGTCATTAATGTGACTATAAAACCCAGACAGAGAACAAAGTTTAGAAGAGACATCTTGAATTGGCTGAACAGGAGGTACTAGAATATCCATGTAGTGACTTTCAGTAGTCTGGAGCTCAATGGAGAAACTAGACAAGAAATACAGAACTGGATTCATTTAAATACAGATTATATTTATAACTGAAATGGTTGAGTTCACTAAGAGAAACATTACAGAAGAAAATGACAAGCTCTGAAAGGCAAGGAATAGAAGATGTGGAGTCAGGGAAAAAAAAAATGTAGGAGGGTAAATTCAAATTCACATAAGCCAAGGACGAGGTAAGGAGAGTCTTTCACAGGCAGCAAATAATCAATATCACCAACCATAATAAGTAAGTGTTCAGTAAATGCTGAGTAGGATGAAGACTGAGGAATTTGAACTGGGCTAAGATAGTGATATGTGAGGCCAGTGTGTAAATGGTGAGCAGTGAGAGCAAGATGAAGCAGTGCAGACAGTAAACATGGACTGCTCTCCCAAAGCATGGCACTAGACGGTAGGAAAAAATGGATAAAACAATTTGACTACCTTTTTAAGATAGGAGAAACTCACATGTGTGTATAAGTCAAGGAGAAATGGCCAGAGAGTTGGGAGTTTAAAGTTGAAAATCAGAGGAAAGTTAGTATGTGATGAAGAGGGTAGGCAAAATGGGTATCAAGTAGTGATTGTGGAATGATTGAAGCCACATTCTGAAACCAGTGATGATCTTTATCACCTAAACGTCATAGAAGTTATGTGGGTAGATAAATAACATGTATGAACTGAAGCTCTATGAAGATCATGTTATTAATAGATAAGAATGTTCACTGGGACAGCATAGGTGAGCTATCACTAGCAAATTCGTGGTAATTTCACCACTGACGTGATCATTGTGACCTCTTTTTTGAGTTGTGTTGCAAATACTTGTTCGCTCATCCTGAAAAGCCATATTGCCCACATTTTCTTTAATTTAAAAGGAAAAAAATGGAGCTAACAATAAGTTACATAAAAAGACTGTAGAGCACATTTTTTTACCTAGTTTTGTTTAAATAGTAATAGGAGGAGGACAGCATGCCCAAGATATAACCACTATAATTATTAATAGCACCTCCTTTTCTCCTCAAATATGTCCAAGTTTTGGAAGATAAACATTATTATTTATACTTATATAAAAATACATAATAAAATATATAATATAACAATACATAGCATTTTAACAACTTGTAGGATAGCTAAAGTACTAGTTCACATTTCAGCAATGCTCAGCAATTCAAAACAAAGAAGAAAATGGGCAACAGAATTTATCCAAGCTTATCAGATTAAGTGTCATGGAGAAAAATAATATCTACATGTATTGAGCAGTATGTTCCAGGCACTGCTTTACACTGTTAACATGTGTTGTCTCACTTAATTTTCATTTCAAGCCTAGGAGAAAGGTCTTTCATAATTTCCACCTAGCAGATAAACTGGGAGACTAAGAAATTAAGTAACTTGACTAAGGTAATAGCAGCAAATGGTGGAATCTACAACCAAAAGCAAACAGTTTGTACAATTTTAAGGTATTCATGAGTGCAGAAGTAAAATGATTGGGATGTAGTTTAGGAGATAAATGAAGCCAGTGGGAGACTCTACCCTAAGATAAGCAGAAAAAGACAACAATTGAACATAAGGACAAAACATGTCCAATAAAAACAAGGGGCTGACTTGACTGAGCAGGCAGATAAAAGGCTGTGGTCGGAGAAGAACGTTTCAAAGTTTAAGGTCATGTACACAAAGCCATTGTAAATTTTGACAGACCTGGGGAAAACCGCACCTGTGGTGCCTGGAGCACATTGGTAGAGCAAAGTTTTGAAGTTAAGGAAGTCAAAAAATTATGGACTAGTAAGTTAAGTGGAAAAATATTAAAATTAAAATAACATAGAAGCATTAAAACCCCAGAGAGAGAAGTAAAACAGGACAAATGATGCTTTTGTGAAATAAACATTAGGCAAAGCTTTATTTCCACATTTCTTTTTAAACACATACAGACACATATGCACACACACACATAATCAATCATATTGAAATTCTTCTGATTCTAATATTAGGTATTGAAGAGAAAAATTTAGAAATGTAAAATTGAAAGTTTAACAAATGTACCTTTTCTTGATGATACTATATAAATATTAATATACTGAGAATAACTTTGTCTAATTAACAATTAATGTTAAAATTGTAATTTGAACTCTTATTAATATAAGAAATAGATTTATATTTCCATTAGCTCATAACTAATTTTCCACAGTGATCAATGTATCCCAGCATCCATATGATCCCTCAAATAAAGAGTAAATCTCCACTGACCTAATTATGTGATGAGAGAGAATTTGCTTTGCTTTTATTCAAAAACTGTTTATTTCTTTCAGATATCCCTCGATAGAAACAGATTTCATAACTTAAAAAAGAAAACTCATTTAATCAACTGTTATTGTTCATCCCTTTGTTTGTTCCAATAATTGCTGCATTTTAACACCAAAGGAAAAATAATTGAGCCTGTCCTTAAAAGACTTTTTTTCTCACATTAAAACAGGAAGGATTATATTTACACACAAGTTGAAACAACTTTATTTGAGTTAGGAGATAAATAGTGATAAACTCATGCCACCAATTATATAACAGCCTCAGAATGAAGCAGCACTTTGGTACTGAGAGGGTTTTAAAAAGTAAATTTGACAATGTTCATTTCACCTCCCTTAAATACAAATAGACAACACCATTATTTGTTAATAGTAAATGGCTGTTGATAAAAAAATATTCCATTGAATATGAACTTACTTTGCCAACACTTCTCATTAGATTCATCAAAGTACAATACAGTAAAAACTGACTTTCACTGTTTAGCATATTAAAATAAATTCCCTCTTTATTTCAAATTTTAAGGGCTACGTAGATGTGTTTCAGTAATCATAGAGCCTAATTCTTACAATTTAGATATATTGCTATAACAATTACAGTCGGTTAAGAAGAATTTGAAAATAAATAGAAAACACTGAAAGTTGATTGTTAAGATTCAATAAATATCATTGAGTAACCTTATATAATCCTAACCCTCTGTCCTTAAATGTCTCTACTTCCACTAGTAGGGAAATTTTATTTGCATTGACTTTTTTTTTTTTCCTAGATAGCAAAACTGTCTAGAAACTGTCAGTTTCCTATAGTTTGGGGGGACACCCTCAAATACTATAGACATTTTTTTAAACCTTGCTTGAAGTTTCAAGATTGCTTTTTGGACAATTCCAAAATACCTATCACATTTCATATTGAAAGCTATTTACAAGATGGTAGTGCATTTTCCCAACACCCTTCAGAGGTCACTACATGCGTTTTCATTTTCACTTTTAAACTGTGTCTACATTACGACAAGCCAATCCAATGAAAAGTGAAAAATTCACCCAAAATAATCTTTCCTCTAAACCACAGTAAATATTTTCTTTAGAGGATTTTTTTGTCCAACTTTCATTTTAGAAATATTTAATTTATTTTTGGCAATATTAATCCCTTTTAATCTGAAGGTGATTCATCTTGAGAGTACGTTTAAAAAGGCAGAGAAAACTTGGCTCACAGAATCATCTATTTTATTTGTTTCATGGTTTCTTTCTGTCATTCCAAGCACCAGTCAATGTTCACCTTCAATACTGACTCCAAACCTAAAAAGTCTAAATTAGTCCTTTAACATTAAATACCATTGTTGTTATTCTACAATATGCTTACATTTATATCCCTTTCCACCAACATAAGCATAAGCATATGCATTAATACAGGATCAGTCAGAAAAATTCCTGTTTTTATGAGACCTTTTAAATATTTCAGGGTTATGAACAATGCATTCCTGATAATCAATACATCAAATATTCCAAGTTATTAAAGAGTTTTATCTACCATCTAGATGAAAAGATGCTTTTATATGTGTATTAGATTGTCCCTTATTCACAGTGGATATAACCAGTCCAAGGCAAAATTATCTCTATTCTTTGAAAGCATAATAGTACAAGTAGTTCAAGATGTGAGCTTTGGAGTCAGATTGTTAGGGTCAGTCTGGAATCTGACAATTAATATCTATCTGTCCTTGGGTAGGTTATCTAACCCCTGTTCTTTTCTGTTTCTTCATCCAAATATTGAAGATGGTAATAGAATCTATCCTGTAAGGTTAGTTTGAGGATTAAATTAGATAACATATACATCTTTCCTATTATAATAGAGCCCAATGTTTCCAGCACAAAATCAGAACTCAACCTTACCTGGTTGTATGTAAGTACAGAACAATTCAAAGCTAGTCCTACCTTGAGAAATGGCTATGTTCAAAAGTGTTCTGCATATCTGAATTCACTCTGGTTCTCTTTAAATTAAAGTCCCACAATAGTTTAATAATAAGCTCTGTTATTTAAAATGGTCTTAGTATTTTAAATGTTTAACATAGGATGTTTAGCAACAAGTAGAAGCAGAAGTTGCTTCTGTAGGTTCTCTCTGTCATTTAAAACCTCAACACAAATTCAATCTCTGAATGTAACACAAATAATGTCTTGATAACTGTCTTAGACTGTTTGTGTTGCTGTAACAAACTACTATAGACTGGGTGATTTAAACAACATTTAGTTTTCACAGTTCTGTGGGCTAGAAAGTCCAAAATCAAGGTGACAGTAGATTTAGTGTCTGGTAAGGGCCACTTCCTGGCTCACAGCCAGTTCCTCATGTTATACTCACGTGGCAGAGAGCAGAGAGAAGCAGGCTCACTCTGGACTCTTATAATGGTACTAATCCCATTCATAAGGGCTCTGCCCTCATGACTTGCTCTAATACCAATCACCTCCTAAGGGCCCCACCCACTAATACCATCACATTGGGGGATAGGGTTTCAACATATGAATTGGGGGCAGGGAGGTAAGTCCATAATGATAGGCCCACGGAATTACCTTCATATTTCATCTCATTAATCTCAAGCATTTCAAAATATTCTCTTTGCTATAACATCTGAGTCTCAAACTAAAGAAACTTCCTCATTGATTATAAAGTTGTATTAATAAAAATAATTGATTCAATAGTGGAAAGTGTCTAAATGAGACAGAATCAGGTGCAACAGCAAAGTTAATCTTTCAGGAGTTTTAGGGATAGAGTTGTGGTTTTGTTTCATATAATTTTGATAGATATAAATACCTATTTATAAAATATACACATTGCTGAAAATATTCAACAGTATTACATGCAACTTTTGTTTAAAAGTGTATTTTGATTATATATTCTTATAACTTTTATTAATATATTTTTTACATAATGCACATGAAGAATAAAGCTACACAAAGAAATTTTCCCGCATTACTCCAATCTAGTTCCCAATGCTATAGAATGATATCCATTTCTTTCCACCCAATAATACAAATTGTGTTCACTAATTTATTGATTTACCTCATTATAGGAGGCACAATTCTAAGATGACACACATGATCTCCATGACTTACATATGACCAATAGAATACTACAAAGGTCCCAAGATTATGTTATGATATGTTTATAAGACTCTATCTTGTTGGCATACACAAGAGTGACTCTCCTGCTAGCCTTGAAGAAGTAAACTGCTATTATGTGAACTGCTGATGGAGATGGCCAAGTGGCAAGGGACTGCAGGTGACTTGTAGGGCCTGACGGCAGCCAACTGCTCAGTCTCGGAGCTACAGGAACTGAATTCTGCCAACAACATGAGTGAGCTTGGAAATGGATTTTGTCCCCAGTCAAGGCTCCAGATGAGCTTGCAGCTCTGAACAACTACTGACTGCATGCGGCCTGTGAGATCCTGAGTGGAAAACCCAAGCCATGCCCAGAACTGTGGCCCACAGAAACTGTGTGATAATAACTGTGTATTATTTTAAGCCACTAGGTTTGTGTTAATTTGTTGACAGCAACAGAAAATTAATACACTCATTCTTCTAAGTCATATTTTGAAAAATCAGGAAATGACAAGAGGGAGCCATATCATTTTTCAGTTACTGTAAACCTCCACAGTTACTTTCCTCTCTTATCTGACTAGATTTCCATCAAATCTAGTCATTTATCATCTCCTCTATTTATCTCCAACTATCCTTCAGTGAGAGTATGAACAACAATTAAAAAAAAAAAGAAAACAGAACATATGATTCCATGTCCCAATTTTCTGCTACTAATCATTTCACCCATCTCTCTGAATTATATTAAGTTCTATGTATAGTTGGGAGTGATTTAAATAACTCAAAATATTTTAAATAGGGAGGAGATTGATTATGTCAAATGAGGAAGCTTATCAATAAGGATGGCTCTAGGCTCTGCAAACTAAGACTCCAGCTCAGCTTCTCTGTAATTATTTTAACTATTCCTTTTCTAAGTTGATTTCATCCCCCAGCAGATAAAGGAATCACATCTAGACATGACATGTCTGGCATTCAAAGACGGGCTATTCTTTTCATGCTCTCTTCTCTCTTCTTTCTCTCCCTCCAGAGAAACCTTCCCTACAAAGCCCCTGGCAGACTTTTTCATGTCTTATTGGCCAGAACTAAGTGTCACATATTTCTCCTAAACTGATCATTAATAAGGCTTAGCCAGTTCCTCACCCAGGGATAGGGTTGCCTTCCTTGGAGGTTAGATAACATGATCAAAACAGTATTTCCTCAGTGGGAACACATAGAAATCAGAAGCTTGCTTAGGAAGAGATACTTGAAGAAGTTATACCTGCTTGGCTATTAAAGGTCAAGTAAGCAATATTTAGGCAAAATGGGCAGGAGAAACTGAAAGCAAAAAGTTAGGTATGTGAAAGATGATCAGGCTTGAATTAGAATAATTGTCGTCTGGATGAAGGATGTCTGAGGAAAGGGAAATGTTATGTGAAATATTTGGGTGCTAAAATTAGGGTTTTTTAAAATCTATTATAAAATATTCACCTCCCCCAAACACTGCACAGCCCAACTTTCTGCAAATGGTTCACTTATAAAATTGAATTACATTTAAAGGTAATCTGTGAAACCTTGGAAATACACATTATTCATGTTAAAGGTCACAAATGAGTTAATTTCTTCTACCTAATCTTAATATTTCAGATTTGAGAGCAACTAAAAAGTGACCAGTACGTTAATTGCAAATACCAGAGATAATTGATTCTAAATATGAGAGCCACTTAGGCATGAACAGCCTTCATTTCAAGATAGAAAACCAAAAGCAGCAACTGTTAAAGCAAATTGTCCTCTTATAAAAGTCCTCTTATATAATTTTAAGCTATCCATTCCTTTAGAAAAACCTTCGATTGGCATTGTGAAAAAATTCATGTCATTTAAATATCTAGCGTAAGGCTTTAAACTACGTATTGTACATGTGAATAATTTTGTAAAGTTCAAAATAATTATATATGACTCCCCATAATTAAAATAAAATTGTTAAATTAAAAAAGACAATTAAATCTGGAGTAAAATGATCTGTGTTAAAATCATAAAATCGTCATTGCTCTAATTATTAGCACAATCCATTTTTAATCTATGACATTTATAAAGCAAGAAATTTTACTTATCCAGTCCTATTAGCATAATAATCATTGCACTTTACATAGCTTTAACAATAAATTACTTCCCTTATATTTAAGTTTTGCCCAGACAAACAGAATTAAATATGTATTGAACTGAAAGGTTAAAGCCCCTTCATTAATTCTGTTATTGTTTTTCATAAGCCAAATTCTCCATGTGGGTACCTCTTGACTTCCTAGCATTGATTCTAATCATTTTCTAGTAATGAACCCCAGTCTGACATGAGATAATGCCTTTGGGCAATTTTACTTGTAAGAAAACTCAGCCCTTAACCCCTTTTACTTCATTTGCATAATTACTTGCATAGATCTTCCTACATTTGGGATTTATCTGTGTTTTTCTGCAGTAAACTTCCAATTTTACTATACTGGAACTATCCCTTTCTTGACTTTCTTTTTTTCAACATTTTTTTTTTTTCATTGCCTCTTCATGCCACACCCACTGCACCTGAGGTTTCTTCCTAACTGGCCTTTTTGCCTCCACTTGTTTGATCCTCACTTAGAAGAGACTGTTAATGGGTTTGATGGACTTTCTGATGCACATGAGCAAATCACTATCAAACCCCCTTTCTAGACCACTGTATCCATGATAAACACTTCAGAAGTATCTCCAAACGGAAGTTTCCTCGGTTCACTCACTCCTACTTTCTACGGGTTCTAGACTTAACCTTGTATGAACGCTCCCTTTTATTCTACACATTCTCCATATTATATTTTCAACTGTTATGCACAATTTAATTGAAAGAGCTGTTATAATCCAAAGTAAGGATTCCCAAACTGCAAACTATATGGGAATAGGTACCATATACATAACTTTCTCCTTTTTAATGGGCACTGGGCTTCTTAGAGTCACCCTACTTCACTCAGGCCAACTGGGAGTTCATTCTTTCTGTAACTATTCTTTTAAAAAGTATCCTTTTCACTGGTTCTACCTGATTTTCCCAACAATTCATTTTCTTCCCAAATAATTAATTTTCTTCATCTCAGACCCAGAGTATTTAATTTTTATCTCTTCCAAACTAAATTTAATTCTATCAGTTGCTCCTTTCTTCAATGATGAAATTAGAGTAGTGCAGCATTCTCTTTAGTATTTCTCTGGGACTTTCCTTTTCTCCAGACTGGGTTCATGTCCTCAGACCTAGAGTCTCGTAACCCCATTGGTTTCATTGCCCATTGATCTTTCTGCTGTTGGTCAAGTATTACTCTGTCACATCAACCTTTCACAACCTATGTTTACTCCACTCATACATTCAAAAAGGTTACACCAAGCTGAGGCTCCATATAGTTTAAATTATGTTCAGAAAACAATATAACTGGTTATGTTCAAAATTTTTCATTAATTTCCCATTAAATTTAGAATAAAATGGAAACTCTTCATCATGGCCCTACAAGCTCTGCATTATTTGGCCTCCGTTTCTATCTCCATCTTAACACTGATCCTAATCCCTGCTTTGCAGCCTGGAGAGGTCCTAGAAGTCACGTAGTGTTCCTCTGCCTCTCCTGGAATGTTTTACTTGGTATGTTTGCCCGTCTCTTTCTGATTTACTTATCTTTTTTAACTTAAATATCACCTATTTCTGACAAGCATACCTAAAATATGTTCACATGTACTGCCTAAGACATCACCCTTTTATTTGCTTTACACAATTTGTAATTATTTTTCATATTTGTTTGCTTATTTACTGTCAATTCCTGTCAACAGAATGTAAACTCCCTGAAAGTAGGGACCATTTTTACTTTTTTCACTGTTGTATCCTTGGCATTTGTCATAATATCTGGTCCATAGCAGAAACTCATTAAATGTTTGCTAAATAAATGGACAAACAAATGCATGTGTATAAACCATGTCAATGCAAGGCATTAATTTATATTTTCAAGCTGATGTATATTAAATCTCATTCCCCAAAAATAAGTAATATAAAACTCTTGAAGCAATGAGAAGTTTCCAAAATCTACTTGAAATTAGTGAACATTTCATCCTATGGACAACTTTAAATGGCTTACATTTTATAGGCTACAATTTCTAAATTTCTAAATGTTCTAAAATATCTTCCCTTATTTTCTTTTTTTAATGTCTTTTAAGCCTAAATTAAATGGAGGGATTAGAAATAAAAGTACCTGGTATTTCCAAGCAATTGAAAAAAACAATTTCATAGACTGTAAACTCCTTCATGAGATTATGAGCTCCTTGAGGGCATGTCTAACCAAATCTATGAAAACTCTATTAGTGCCTATAAAATGTTACACAGCAATAGTTTGCCAGTAGTGATGATAAATTGTTATACAAATTCACTTTGGAGTCTACACTATTTATAAATACTAGAATTAATAAAATAATTGTGATTTTTAAAAAATTTTCAGATTCAAATAAATGAAAGCCATATTAAATACACATTTTCTCAATGTTTCAGTAATCATGAGTACTGAGATACTCTCAGGTAAGTGCTCTCTGAGGCACAGTCATGCTGTTTGCTCACAGGAAAATGTTTAAAGTAGCAATGTGCAATGCATTCAATGGCCTGATTATGTCTTAAGGGAAGACACACTTAAAGATTTTACTTATTGCTTAGAAATGGTTCAAAAATTTGTAGTCCAGTCTACAAGGAGGTAAATATGATGAGAGATTCTGGGGGTCTTTGTGTGATATTAGGAGTTTTAAATGAGAAAAAAAATAACACTTAGGAAGACCAGGTACTGAGTAACATTTTACATATCTTTGTTAGAGTAATATCTTGGAAGCTTAATTTATAACAGATAAATGCTTTGGCCTTTGATTTAGAAAGATTCAGAAATGTAAAACCTCTTTCCTATAAACTTTTGAAAGCATTTTTATTAAAACTTTAAGTTAGCATTCTGTACATTTTATGTCTTATGGACATTTTGGTGAACTTGCAGAAGGTGTTGAGAACTTCAGAAAACTCTTCCGTTAGGTAGTAAGTTTTGGAAAAATGTTCCCTGAGAGTTGGAGACCCATGATGTTTGAATAGAAGACATCTCTCAAAATGATTTTGATTACAGCAGACTGAGGAATGCATACAAAATCATATTTAGGCAACAATTCCCTAATAAAATCAGATCAAAAAATTTTATCCATAATGATTTGTCAGGTGCAAATGGCAGATAAGAGTATTAAAAGCAGTCATGAAGCGGCCTGGAAGACTCTAAAGAAGGCCTACGCCCTCAGATAAGTGCATCACCCATCTGAGGGGGAAAGGGGGAACTTTTATCCATTAGCTCCTTTTCCCCATTGGTCAAGGATTCATCCCAAAAAGTGTTAATGCCTCTGAATTTGCAGTTTGCACAAGTGTGGACACTGAGAGGCAGGGACTGAAACTAGGTTATACCAGCATGAACCTAACAGACCCCGCACAGCACTTTCCACTGCCATGGTGCCTTATATGTACCTATATAAAAGATAGACAGGGCCAAGTGAGTCTGTAGCAGTAAAAACAAGGTGACCAATACAATTCCTAAGAAAACTATGGATTTTTATCAACTTGAATATAAAAGGATCAAAAAGATTTCCCTTCAATATATACATTTATGTGTGTGTGTGTGCGCGTTTACTAATAATGCCACACTATTAAAAAGACTGTGTTTTTCTTCTTGTAAACTTGGCAAGAATATTATACTAGTCAACCTTTTCAATCAAGAAATAAATGTACTTCCCATAGTTGGAAAGAATTTTCAATGACAGCCAAATACCAAAATACCATCCAATTACACACACACACACACACACACACACACACACACGAGGTTTGTCAGATGAAATCAAACATTGTTTATTTCATTCTGAAAAGAATATGTATGTCTGTAGAGTGTTTTGTAGGAATAGTCCCATTCTTGTCCACTTTTACTCCCAAAATAGTGATGTTAAGACCTTGAGGATTTATAACAACAACAAAAAATTACTTTACATTTTAATGAAAACTTAAGATTACATGTCTTAGGCCATTTGGGCTGCTATAACAAAATACTATAAATATGGATAGCTTATAAACAAGCAAAACTTATTTCTCATAGTTCTTGGGGATAGAAAGTCCAAAACCAAGGCACTGGCAGGTTCTATGGTTGGTAAGGACCTGCTTTCTGGTTGTAGATGGCACCTTTCACTGGGTGCTCCGTGGTGGAAGGGGAAAGGTAGCTCTCTGGGGCCTCTTTTATGAGGGCACTAATCTCATTCATGAGGGCTCTACACTCATGACCTTGCCACCTTCCAAAGGCCCCACCTCTTAATACCAGCACATTTGTGATTAAGTTTCAACATACGAATGCTGAGGAGACACAAATATTGGGATCAGAGCATTACAATTATACAAACATTTTTTTCTGTTTTTCACTGCTCTCAAAATGATTTAGAATTACAATAAAACAAGTACAAAGATGATCTTCTGCTTATTATAATCAAAGCCAAAAATGCACATGCATGCTATTTTGTGTTATCTAAAAAATTTGGGAAATATGCAGATATGTTTACAAGTAAATGCAACACTTAGATCTTCATTAACTTTTTCTAAATGAAGATTTGATCACAAGTTTGAAAACTTAATAAACAGAAGTTTTTGCTTTTTGGGGAGTGTGGGGGGCTTGAACAGACAGAGCTGGTTTTGGGAGAAGTTTCAAGAATGGGAAAGAAAATCTAAATTTAAATAAGTGAAAGATTAATAAAGTTATATAGAATTTCTACTTATAATTCCAGGGAAATAAATTTGAAATCTAAAAGAAAAGAAAATTGTCTGGCAGGACATGAATTGACAAAATTGACACTTCACAAAGTGAAAACCATGAGGATTTTTGAAATGTGATTAAAAATAATCTATTGGATAAAGTAACAGAACCCAATAGACTCAGAGCTGAGCTTTATCTAATTTCTAAAGAGTAGATACTTCTAAACTTATTTAAGATATTCTAGACTATGCAAAAAGATAGGAAGTTCCACGAAATTTTTATGAAGCCAGCATAACAGTAATTGAAAACATGTTGGATAGTTATGAGAAATAATCTATAGAATTATTTCATTATGTATTATTGATGTAATTTTTTAAATGATCCTTTAGAAAATAGAGTCCAGCAATGCATTGAAATAATTTTATATTATGACAGGTTAGAGTTTACTCCAGGAACATAAAAGTGTTTTAATGTTAGGAAAAAAACCTACCAACATTCTCCATTGCATCAACAAATTAAAGGAAAAAAGTCATATAACATATCAATAGATGCTGAATATTCATTTGATAAATTTCAGCAGGCATGTCAGATTAAAATTCCATTTACAATAGGAACTGAAAAACCGGGATTAATATAATTATCTATCAAACATAATAGTAAATATGCTAAATGTGAAAATACTCAGAAGATAATTCTAACTAAAATCCCACACACCATGGGGTGTTTGTTCTTACAATTATTTAACATTGTCTCACAAAGAATATATAAAGCTGCATCATTATGTTGATGATATATGTCTTTTCAAGCTCAGAAGTTCTAATTTTAAATAATATACATATTTATGTATATATGTGTGTATGTATGCATATATAAACATATGTATCTATGTTATATTTGTGTGTTTGTGTATGTGTATATTTACATATATTCAGTAGCTTTCAACTGTTCTTACAGAAAGCACCTGGAAGTAAAAATGAGAAAAGTTATCCTATTCATAATAGTAGCACAATTTCAATCATCATAATAGGAGGAAAATCTAGGAAATAGAAATAGGAAGAAGGCAGAGAGAACCAGCTAAAAGAAAACTATGGAATATTATTGAAAGAAATGAACCATAAAATTCATCTGATAAAAAGAAAGATATACTATGTCTTAAGATCAGAAGCATCAATTTATCCTTATAATAATAAACTTACTAAAGAAATATATTTTAATTTAATGCAATTATAAAACTATGATTGTTTACTTTTAAAGCTATATAAAACATAACTTAAAATATTCTTAAAACATAAATGGAAGAATAAATTCTGGATAATAGCATGGAAAGCATGGAAAAGAATAGTGATGGGGCAGATCAGAAACTAGCCATACCAGATATCAGAACATAAACCAAAGCCATTGCTGGCAGGCAGAGTAATGGCCCCCAAAGATGGCCAGACCCTAATCCACAGCACTTGTGAACATATTACACTACCTGGCAAAAAGGTGTGATTAAAATTAAGGGCCTTTTGATGGGGAGAGTATACTAGATTACCCAAGTGGGCCCAATTCTTTAAAGGCACAAAACCTTTCAAGCTGCAGAGAACAAAAGAGAAGGAAGTGGGAGAATAATGACTTGACTCACTGTTGGAAAATAGAGAAAGGAGGCCATGAGCCAAGGAAGGAGGAATCTTCTAGAAGTTGGAAGAGGTAAGAAACGAATTTTCCTCAAAAGCCTGCAGAAAGGAACATGACCTTGCTAATATCTTGATTTTACCCCAGTGAGACCCATGTCTGACTTCTGCCCTACAAAACTATAAAATAATACATTTTATATTGTTTAATTGCCAAGTTTGTGGTAATTTGTTACAACAGCAGTAAAAAAAAACTAATGTATCATTACAATCAATTAAATGTGTTACTGAAGAAATAGTAGCAAGCACAATAGTGGAACATAAGGTAATTTAGAAATCGATCCCAGTTTACATAAGAATTGAGAATGTATCAAGGTGGCCATTCTATTCAACATGAAAGGGGAAATGGGAAATAGGTTACATAATTGAGCTGCTGCAAGTTTTACCTGGAAGAAAACAAAACTGGATCCTTATCTTGGACCATGAATAAGGAAAAACTCCTGATAGATTTTAGCTTTAAAGGAAAAAGTGAACAATAAAATCTTATAAGAAATCCTTTGCCTAAGATGATATCTAGAAGAGATTTTACAACATTTTCTTCTACAATTCTTATAGTTTCATGCCTTAGGTTTAAGTCTGTTATCCATCTTGAATTAATTTTTATGAGTGGTGAGAGGTAAGGATCCTGTTTCAATTTTCTACATGTAGCTATCCAATTTTCCCAGCACCATTTATTGAATAGGGGCTTCTTTTCCCCAGTGTATGTTGTCTGCTTTGTAAAAGATCAGATGGCAATATGAGGATGATTTTATATCTGGGTTCTCTGTTCTGATCCCTTGCTCTGTGTCTCTGTTTTTGTACCAGTATCATGCTATTTTGGTAAAGTGATGCTGCTTGATTCGTTCTTTTTGTTTAAGGTTGCTTTGGCTATATAGGTTCTTTTCTGGTTCCATACAAAGGATAGAATTATTTTTTCTAGATCTGCAAATAATGATATTGATATTTTAATGGGGATTGTATTGAATCTGTAAATCACTTTGGGTCGTACAGGCATTATAACAATGCTGATTCTGCCATCCATGAGCATATGTTTTTCCATTTGTTTACATCCTCTGCAATTTCCTTCCTCAGTGATTCATAGTTCTCCTTGTCTTTCACTTCCTTGGTTAAACATATTCCTAGGTATTTTATTTTCTTTGTTCCTTTTGTGAAAGGTATTGAGTCTTTGATTTCTCAACTTGACTGTTGTTGGTATGTAGAAATGCTACTGATTTGTGTACATTGATTTTGTAACATGAGACTTTGCTGAATTTATTTATGAATTCCAGGAGTATCTTGGCAGAATCTTTGGGGTTTTCTAGATATAAGATCATCTCATCTGCAAGGAGCAATAGTTTGACCTCTTCTTTCCCCATTTGGATATCATTCATATACTTCTCTTGCCTGATTGCTCTGGCTAGGACTTCCAGCACTATGTTGACTAGAAGTGGTGACAGTGGACAACCTTTTCTAGTTACAGTTCTTAGCAGGAATGCTTTCAATTTTTCCCCATGTGCACATATGGAGGTAAAACTCAATGGAAATCAAGCAGGTGGGAGGGAAGGGGGGGAAAGGGTAAAATCACATCTAACAGGTACAATGCCCACTATCTGGGTGATGGGCACACTTATAACTTTGACTTAAACTGTGCAAAAGCAATTTATGTAGCCAAAATATGTGTACCCCTGTAATTCTGAAGTTAAAGAAAAAAAAAAAAAACAAGATCATTAGGCAAAAAAAAAAAAAAAAAAGCAGCAGCAGCCAATCTGAAAAGCTATATACTGTAAGATTTCAACTATATGACATTCTGGATAAAGCAGAACTATGGAGGCAGTCAAAAGATCAGTAGTTGCCATGCATTAGGTGGGAGGAAGGGCTGAATAAGCAGAGCACAGCATTTTCAATGTAGTGAAACTATTTTATCTGAAACTATAGTAGCAGATATATGTCATTATACATTTGTCAAACCCTTTAAAATATACAACCAAGAATGAACTTTAATGTAAAGTACAGGCTTTGGGTGATAATGGTGTATCAATGTAGGTTTGTCTATTGTAACCAATGCACCACCACTCTGGTGGTGGGATTTTGATAGTGGGCAAGGCTGTGTATTTGGCAGGGGCAGGTGTATATGGGAAATCTCTGTACCTTTCCCTCAATTTTGCTATGGACCTAAAACTGCTCTAAAAAATAAAGTCTGTTAAAAATGCTTTAAAAAATAAAATCTTACAACAAAAACTTGATTACAAGTGTATCATATATGACAAATACATAGCAGGTTGTTGACATAATTGTGGGGAGAGATTATATAGGTGAGAGGGAAAAAGGAAAAGAAAAATAAAGACATCTAAAGAGTATGTATGATTAGATATCATTTTATGTAAAATTATATATGATTATATATAAATTTTAATGTAACATAATATAACATAAAAACAATTCATTGCACATGTGGGTCTCTTTCCTGTCATTTTGCGTATTTCAATTTTTATAATGTTTTATTGATAAATGAAGAATATTTGAATACCTATGTAAACTGTGAATCAGATTGCATGGAACATAAAATGTAGAGAAAGATGCCTTAAAGTTCTCAAAATGTGCACAGGTTGTTCAGTATTATTAGATGTTCATTCAAAACTCTCACTTGCCTGGAGTATCTCTGATCCTTATTTTATCATCCTTCCTCTGTTCTGTCCTGACAGCTCTCGAGTTGAAATTATCTTCTCCTTGCAGTTAAATTTTAACAATCTAGTTATCTTTTTCTCTCTTTATTATTCATCTGTCTTAAACCAAATGAGAGGATTTTTTTTTCTTCCACTGGGACTTACTCTCCACACTTTTTAAAAATGAAAGTAAATTTCTTTATTATAGAATTGAATTCAAATAAAAAAATGTCTGAACCCCATTTGAAAGATGATTTTGTGACTAAAGAATTGAAAGGATTTCTTTATGAACAAGCGCCACCTTAAGACAGAGAATAAGAACCCTGAAGACAGCATTGTAGTGAATCCCAGAGGTGCTCTCCTAAATAATGCTAATACAGCCAAGAAGCAGGGCATGCAGAAGGATTTGGAAGCGCAGTTTACAGGAGAAAGTAGCACCACCTGCTCCCAGGATGGCAGTGACCTTCATCTCTGACCTGTAGTCTGAAAAAAGGCATTATAAGGAGAGACGACAGGCAGTGAAGACCACATAAAAGAAAGGTAGAAATGAAAAAAAGAAGGAAGACAAAGAGAAGAAACATAAGATCTCATGAAAATAGTAACACAATTTTATATGGAACAGGGCAATTAGCAATCTACAACCTGGTCCAATACTTACTATTTAATAAATTCAGACTATGTAAATGAATTTTGGAAGTGAGAACTCTCCAAGAGCAGAGGTGATCTGGGCTAGGTTCCACTCCATCCACATGTTTCAGGAGGCCTTCCTTTTGTGCCCCATGAGGACAGAGTACTACTGTGAACTGGTTTCATCAGACATCATGGGTGGAGAGATACTAAACCGGTAATGTGGCGGATATATGCAACTCTGTCCTCTACTGCACCCAGTGGCATCTTATGTGGTTATTAATCAAAGCTTCTCCCACATAACTCCAGTGGTTAAAGTGGGAGGAAATGAGGATATGGCTGACATTCTCTAAGAAATAGTGACTCTTAGAAGATGATTGGCATTTTGAACTTCAGGAAATTGCTTGGCCCTCTCAACTCTGGAAGTCTATTTGCAACTCAGAAGAAAATTAGGTGAACACAATACTGTTGCCAAATTTAGAAACTTGTTTACATATTCTGCAGAAAATATTCAGGGTCTACTTTAAATATCTACAGCTTATATTTCCTCTTTAATACCTTAGGCATTAACTCTATTCATTTCACTAGCTTCAGTGAATTTCACTTTCAGAGCATAACATTGCATTGAAAATGTGTCCTCTAACCTATGATATTTATGTATCATTTAATATGAAATTTATGAGGTTCCATTTCTGATTTCTAAATGGATGCAAATTAGAACATAGAGTATTTATAGTCCTTCATTTCTAATCCACATACATAAAGTTTGACTTTAAAATGCCACCACCGTGCTTGTCTGTTTCATAGAAGCTATATGTATTTATATGTCCTTTGTTTCTCTAGCATACTCTGAATTTCAAGTTTTAATCTAATATTGGGCCAGAATTGACTATAAAAATATTGTGCCATTGAGGGTAGAGGTGTATTGTTTTTCCTTTTAATTCCTGAGACCTTTATAGGTTCTCAGGGAAGTAGAATTTGTAACACATCATCATCTAACACTTTTTCCTGTCTTATTTAGAAATTGACAGTTAAAAATCTATAAGATCTTTTTACTACTCAGATCATATTCTGAGAGAGGAAATATTTTGGTCAGTTCCTATTTACATTGTTCAGATAACATGGATCTTTAGAAAATATGCCCTATTTGTTGAAAATACATAAGTGTTTCTTTTCAGAAATAAATAGCTTATATTCCATTTATTTTAATAAACATTTTATGTTGGTTAAACACTGTGAACCATTTGCATTTCCATAGGTGATTATCTGGGTGGTAAAATTCAAATCTATGATTCAAAATCATAAATAAATTTTTAAAAATTTATTTCAAAAGTGTTGAATGGTAGTGGTTAGACAAGTCTACTTTGAATGTCGTCATTGATTTCACAATGATAATTTCATTATGAAGAAACCTGCTGCAAAGGAACCAATATTTTTGTGTGCCAAAATGGGACAAAATGCTTGATATGTTAGTAACTGTAGAATGTAATTATTATTGATAAAATATTGCCATATGAGTAATTTTGCTTCAGGAATTGAAATACAGAAATATAAATAATTCAATAAAGACATTATGGTATTGTGTATGCCTTCTGTGGTGGTCTCATATAAATAAATACAACCAATAAAGCACAAATAAATAAGAAATAAACAAATAAAACAGAAATAATAAAAATAATGTAACAATTATTCATTGAATATAAAATACCATTTCTCTCATCAGTATAGATTGTTTCGTCCGCCAAGACTTTCGTTTCCTTCTCACCATATTATGATGAAATTTTAGACTACGTTTACTTTTTCTCTCTTGTTTTTTCCTAGTCTCATGCCTAAGTCTGGTAAAGAGCATTTTTACCCTTCTTCCCAACCTGCAAGCCATTCTCAGTGCATAGGTTTGGTGAGATTGTTTAGTACTTTTAACCAGATGCCAGCATTGGAAGGTCTCTTCTTATTGTATGTCCGTTTTGTTACAAGAGTCCTTGTAACAGATACTGATACAGATATTTTATTAGTATTTTCTTAGTGTATTCTATTTATTCAGCCTTAATTATTACGGAAAGTGAAAAAGAAAGATTAATTGCTCATCCCATTTTCTTTCTTAAGGCCTTTGTTCTAGTTCACATTTTATTATCTGGTACAAAGCCTTTTCCTTGAATATTTTCCTCAAAGGGTTATATAAATAATATATTATTTTCTGAGTTCTTACATATCTCTAATTGGTTTTTTCCCCTGGCAAGTAAGCATACCAGGATTTTTGGATTGTAGACCTTTTTGTTCAGTAGTTTATAAATCTTCTTAGTATTCTATCACCTGCAGTTATCAACGAAAGTTCCATTGCCAACCTAAGTTATTTTTTTCTACCTGCCTGTCCAGCTCAAATTTTTTTCTTTCTCATGAGTATACAAGAAATTTGGTGGGTTATATCTAAGTCAACACCATTTCTCTTCAGTCCTGTTTGGAAGTTGGTGAATATATTCAATCAAACAGTCTCAGATCTCTTTACCTCAGGAATGTTTTCTTCTATCATTTCTTTAGTTATTGATTCTAACATTTATTTCCACATTTTTTCTGGAACTATGTTACTCATTTGTTAGTTCATCAGGATCTATCTTCTATGTAATTTTTTTCTTATAATTTATACCTCATATAATTTGCCTTGGTCTTTGAGCTATTCCTTGCACCTAACTTTATAGGCTGTTGATTCAGATCTCAAGGGAATATCTTATCTTTAAATCACCTATTAAATTGTTTAGTTGACAAATCCTATTTTTCATTCCAACTTTATGTTATTTTTGGTATGCAATTTTTTTTCCTTATGTACTTTTGTCAGTATATTTTATTCCAGTGGCTATCTCATGCAGTAGCTGTGTTTTGATGGATAAATGTCTTGTTCAGACTGATCACTTTCTCTTAGTGCTAGCTAATTTAGATGAGTGTTAACTTACCTGGCTGAGCTCATGGGGCTCACATCTACTAGTTATCTTACAGGGGCTGGGAGATAAAACAATCTCTTCCCTTTGGGCCATTAGTGAGGAAAAGGCAGGTTGCCAGGCTTTACTGAAACTTCCAAAGAAATCTCTCTGATCTCCCTACATTATTCTCACCTTGAGTCTAGTGAGGTTTGGCCCAGCTGTTCATGGATTTATGCCCAGAGAAAGCAGATATATTCAGACAAGGCCATGTTACCACAGTTTCTACAATTTGTGGGCCAGTACCTTTCTAGGATACTCCATCTTCCACACCTGTCTCAAGCTTCCAATTGTCAGCTTTCTCTATGTAACTCCAACAAAATCTAGGCCTCACTTGCTTACACTCATTAACCAAAGGCACAAACTACCACAAGGCTCAGGAAAATCAGGTTGACTGGGGCTGGGAGTAGAGGGGAAAAATCAGTTTATGTTCAGATTGCATGTCCCCTGTTTGTTCCCAGGACTCTATCAAAGGGTCATAAAAAAGCTAAATTCTACAAGTTTTGTTAGTGTTAAGCTATATGCAATTGGATCACAGTGCAATGTGTATGTATGTGTGTGTATTTATAGGAATTTATTTATATTAAAAATGGCAGATTATTCATAGAATTTTATTTGTAGGTCATAGAAAGAGAGATACATAGTCATTCATTTTTTAATTTTCTTCCTTGTGTTTTATTGTGTTTTCCAAGTTTTGTAGCACGTATGTACATGTATGTGCATGTTTGTGTGTATATATACATATATATGTTATATAATCACAAAAGATTTTTACAACACCTTAGGTGTTCAGAGTATAGGTTAAGGATGTGAGGGCGATCTGGCTGCGACATCTGTCACCCCATTGATCGCCTGGGTTGATTCTGCTGATCTGGCAAGCAAGCGGCTGTCCTCTTCCTCCCTCACCACTCCCTGTGCATCCCTTCCGAAGCGGTATGCTCGATCCAAGAGGACGACCTTCCCTGATAGAGGAGGACCGTTCTTGTTCTTTGGTCAAGGGTATACAAATGGCTGTGCTCCCCTACTAGGAACTCCAAACAAGCTCTCAAGGTGTTCAGAGTATAGGTTAAGATTTATCTGTTAACTTATTTGGTCTACTGTATTTTTGAGTTTGAAGCTCTGAGGAGTAGATTATGACTTGGTATTTGAATTGCTTTTAGATATTTCATTCATCTAGAATTATTTTAAAATTGTGAATTTCTTGCTTATTTTTTTAAATTAAGAGAGTAGTAGCTGTTGAAGTTTTATCTACTGATAAAGACTACATTCTCTATTTTGAAGCCACATTAGTCTAGTCTCTTATCAAGTACAGCTTTGCTTTCTCTCTTTTTTTAATCATACATATATGAAATTATATATTTCAGTAGTCGACTACAGAATCCTGTTGAGAAAGATAAATTATCTCAGCTGGACAAAACTCCACTAAAATACTGAAATGAATGAATGGCAGAAACAGTAAGAATGAAATTTAGAGTATAACCAAATAGTTCTTAGGTAACAGTGATTTAAAAGCTAATGTCGCCTTTTGGCAGGTATAATGTATAGGTTTGACCCAAGAAAATACATGTTACTAATATTCATGGGCCCTTCTCCATTTCTTGAAGTAAAGCAATGTTACTGTTTGTTTTTGTTTTTGTTTTTTTTGTTAATATAAAGCTTAATTTTTTAAATCTCAATCACATTCTTAGAGTCCACATAAGGGGAAAATAATTTATAGATTCAATCTAACATTTCTTATTCATAAATGTGGAAAAAGTTAAAGAACAAAGTTTTATCTTATTTAGCAGTGGGTCTAAGATGCATCAGATTCTAAAAGTCTTCAAGGTATTTCTCTCAGAGTGGATGTTTACTACCCCTCCTAATTTTCCTAGGAAGTAAGGCAGTCATTTATCTCAGTGGAATTGGAGACTCATATTATTTTCCCCTGTATTTGGGGTCTTTCCAGGTTGCATTTTAAATTATCTTTTACATATTTAATCTCTTGTTAAGTTTTGAATAATTTAAGGGAAGATGCCATACCTTATTTGTGTTTGAATCACCAGTTTGGCTCACTGCTTAAATGAATGAATAAATACTAAAGTAATTTGTAACGGGATAAGAAATCAAGAAAATAAGACAAGCAAGTGCAAAAACTAAAAGCAAATAACAAAACAAAATAAAAACTCCAATCAACTGTATAAAACAGGCAAAGGAAACAATTGGCCAGATTTTCAGCTATTCTAACAAAATGAAGTGAGATTTTGTTTATTTTGTCTGAAATAACTTTTCTCTCCTTTATATTACCATATAAATGTTTTAAGTTAACCTGTTATTATCACACCAATAGTAGAATCCAGTAAAACATAACTTTAATAAAAAAAGAAGGGAATGTTATCTCCCATATCAGTTAAAATTGTGCTCCAACTAATAAGTAGAATTGCACAGATTTAAATAAATTAAGGGATTATTCATTCTTACAGGCAATCTATAGCTGGTTTAAAATGTCTTTAAGGCCAGGTGTGATGGCTCACTATTGTAATTTCACACTTTGGGAGGCCAAGGCAGGAGAATCACTTCAGCCCAAGAGTTCAAAACCAGCCTAGACAACATAGTGAGACCCCCTTTCTACAAAAAATTTAGAAAATTAGCCAGGTGCAGTGGTCCTCCCCTGTAGTCCTACCTACTTGGGAGGCTGAGGCAGGAGGATCACATGAGCCAGGAGTTCTAGGTTACTGTGAGCTATGATCGTACCACTTCACTCCAGCCTGGCTACATAGTGTGACCCTGTATCTCTTAAAAAATGCTTTAAAGTCATCCAAGAAGCATCCACCATAAATTGTATGTGTCTATCATCCTAAAGGTTGCCACATGATTCGAAGATAACTGTTGACGCTTCAGCCTTCACAGTTGTTACAGACAGAAAGAAAGGGAATAAACAAAGGACTTTTACTTAAAGTGTGTTGGTCACACAACTCTTCAAGGAGGATGTAAATGTAGCTTTTGAGCACAGCACCTTGCCAGTATTCTGATACCAAAAAAGGACAGAAGGATGGAGAACAGGTAGACAATCGGCATTTTACACCATGTTGCAGCTCCAGAGAGAATCTTTATTACCTTGAATAGATTCTTGATTCAGAATATCATGTGGAAATTTAAAAGTGATGCCTGGTAATGGAAGCTACTTACTTGGGATATAGATCTTCAGATCAAACACTTGATCAAAGGATAATTTATTTTTTTCTAAGGACTGTTCTGGTTATATCATAAACCTAAGTCACTTTTGCTGAAAGTCAAAGAAAAGGCAAAGTTCCTGCCTTTATGAATAGTAGCCTGATCTCTGGTTAGCCTTATTTACCAGTATTTACCTGGGATTTACCAAGAATATAATCTGTACACTTTAGAGATTATTTTGGCTTAAAATATATTATTCACCCACACAGGGCTGACTTCATGGGTGTGAGACCTGTGCAGTCACACAGGATGCCTCCCTTAAAAGGACCCTGTCCCAATTCTACTGTTGCCATCTTAAAAAAATTCTTAGTAACTTTTTAACGTGGGGAGGGAGGCTGCATTTTCATTTTGCATTAGGAACTATTAATACAAATTATGTAGCCAGTCCTGTTCTCACATAACATAGCAAAAGAGCACAGAAAGTAATCAGAAACAGCAGTTTTGAACTTGTGTTATCCAGGGAATGAAAAATAATTGTCTACTACTGGTATAGATTAAATATATTTATGTTGCCACAGGTAACATTTACTAGACATTGTAAATACCACACAACTTAGAAATCACATAAATTGTAACCCTGGAGCTAATTAAATTCAGCATCTAATGGAGTGAAATTTATTGACAGCTCACTAAAATGAATTAAGAAAAGCAGTAACTGCAGTGTGTTAAAAGTAATAAAATGTTGATTTTTTTCCCCTAAGCTCTTAGAAGATTATTACAAAATTGCTCTAGGCCACTCAGTTAATATGCTACACCCAATTACTATTCTTAAATCAGGGAGGACATGTCTATTTATTGAAAAGTAACTTACTTGTTATTGTTTCTAATTTTTATTCATACTTAAGAAATTGGACACTTATTAAATATTGAAATTGAGCAAGGCACATCATAGATGGCAGGTTAATGACATGCAAAGACCAATTTGCATTGTATTATCTCTGTTTTCAGGCACTTTTCATTTCTAACATAATTTTAGCACAGGGAGCACAAATCTATGCAACCTTCTTCAGATTTAATTTTTTAAAGCTGAAATTTTTCACAAAGAGTTTTATGGGCAAATATAGACCTTTATTCACTTTACAGGAATGAAAATCCATTTGAAAATTCTTTTTCAAGGACAGTGAAGATTATATCCAAGCCCCAACTGTTCAGGGAAATTTAAAAAAATTTAAAGCTGTTATCCATAATTGATTCATATCATCATGCTGTGTATTATACAAAAGATGTTCCCCTGCCCTCTTTTATTCTACAATCAAAGAAATTCCAAACAACAAAAAAGAAAATAAAATGTATGGATGATAGCACATAGAGCTAAAACAGGAAAACAATCTGTGCTACTTTAAGGAAGCATAAGAAACTAAAATCTAAATGTCAAGGTAGAGAAATCAAGGTAAATTTTTAAATTGTATACAGTAGTCATTAATTATGCCTATAAAAGCATTAGGTTGAAATGTTTTGTTTTATTTTAGTGTTATTTCTTTTGGGGGGTTTAAATGTTTTAGACAAGGGAATTCCCTTAATATAGTTAAATGTACAAGATTAACTCTGTAAACTTTGTGGCAATATTTCACTTAGGTACAGAGAGGTTCTCTTTACCGTTGTCAGCCAAGAAAAGGAGATACAAAGTGTGCTTTAACAAAGCCATTAGCCCATTGTTTAAAGTTCTAATGTAATATCGCATCTAATCGACATGTCAGTTAGCTTGGTTGTAGTGACCATTTCAGCAATGCATATGTATATCAAAATATCAAGTTATACACTTCAGATATATACAATTTTTATTTGTCAATTATACGTCAATAAGGTTAGGGGCTAAAGCTGAGAAAAGTTCAGGTTTTGCTCCAATTATTTGACTAATTAACACAATCCTCTACTTTGTTTCATTAGTCAAGATTAATCCTTTAAAAGTTGATGATCTGGCAAAAGAATGTTATCCTCATCTTGTACCAAATGAACACAGGCTAATGTAAAACTAAATGAATTCTAAAAAATGGAGCAGCAGGAGTCACAAAAGCAGAAAATGATTAAAAGTAATCCATCAGTCGTAAAAATTTCTGCTGTCCACAAAATTCTTAAGGAACCTTCTGAAGGAACTATTTTTACATCATGCCAAAATACAACGTTTCCTACGGCATAGATACCATTTTATATAAGATACTATTTTAAGTATGAAAACTATAACTTTTCACAGCACCATACTAAAGCATTGGCAAGTGTTCCTGTTCTCAAAGTTAAACTCCCTCGATTATCCATGATACTGAGAAAGAAAAATAAAGATATTTAAATTTTGAGATCTTTATATTTTAGAAAATCGTACCATAAAACATAAATATATTAGTATATAAGTTTGTAGAGAGTAAGAAATTCAACTAATCTAGAATTGATGCTTTCTGAACTTTTGTGAGAAGGTGCTAGGGAGGCCATGTGTCAAGAATAGGTAGAATTATGCAAGCCAAGAGGAAAATCACTGTCTTTATCCTAAAGATAGATGGAAGGTATTGAAGTATGTCCATAAGGAGATGCTCGGTGAGTTAATCCTTCTCCCTTTGCATCCATTGCTGAAAATAAGAATCTATAACTATCGCAAGTGTGACACCCAGACATAACTTCTACGTAACTCTTTGACTAAACAATATATTATTAAGTGTATAAGAAATGTAATCTTAGAAAGATTATGATGCCCCCTCTTGAACATATTAACAAATGTGAAGACCATATGTATAATCTGAAAAAGCAGATCGAAAATATGTAAACTTCCAAAAAAATAGAAAAGAAAAAAACTACTCAGTACTTTTATTGGGGGATATGGAAAATTTGATTTTTTTTTTCTATTCTAAGGCCTGATTATCCTATATAAAATAGTATTTTTATAGGAAAATGCTGCATTTTTCTGTCTCTAACCACCAGTAAGATAGAATTATGGTATACCTGGAACCAATCATAAAGCAGAGTCTGCAGCCCACATGTTAAAAAAAAAAAAAAAAAGTAAAGATTCAGAAAAACGGAAGGTGTTAACCTCTTTTTCTTCTTCTAAGTATGCGGTAACTACATATATGAATAACCATAGTCAACAAAAGCTCCTCATATTGAATTTAGGAAACCTTCCTGTGTCTTATTTTCCCCAAATGAACTAAAAGCATTTATAATGGAAAGAGAGTTTGCAGGCAAACTAGTGCTGCCTTTCTCGCAGAGCAGAAGTTCCTTGCACTGACTGCATAAATATCTCAAGTGACAGACAGCTCTGTTCACGGTTGGACAGTTTGTGGAAACAAATTCTTCCCTCTTTTAACAACCACCCATTACACCTAATTTGGTTGACTGCAGTAACATAGAATTAGTTTTAATTCCCTTTTAAGCTGAGTTACCACCACATATTTGATCATATTTGTTCTGTTTTCAATTTGTTTTCTCTTGTACATATCTACACATCTGGTTCTTTCAACCATCCCTACAAAGCCTTATGTAATTGGACCCCTGCCTACCTCTTTGAATTGCTCTTGTTCCACTTTCTCTTTCACATACTATGCTCCAAGCACACTTATCTTTTTGTTCCCTGAACCCAGAATATTCCTGCTTAGGCCTTCATGCTTGCTGTTCCCAACGTCCTGTGTCTCCAGATAGTTATAAGGCTAATTCCTTTGGATCTTTCAAATTTATGTATAAATGTTACCTTCTTTTCTATATAACACATCAGCATTTGAAACTATTTTGTATACTTAGTGATTTTTTTTTTCTCTTTCTCCCATACAAGAATGGAAACTTCATAATTATGGGGACCTTGATGATCTTACTAACTTCTGAATCCTACAGTAAATAGAATAGTTCCTGGCACATAATATGTGTATAATAGAGATTTGTTCATGAGTGAATAAATGAGTGTGTGTGTGTATAAAGCAGGGTGTGCAGCCCACCTTTTAAATATATGACCTAAAATCTGTATTCCACATAGCAGGCAGAGTGTCCTTACATAATTATATACCCAAACTCAATTAAATCAATCTTCTGTTTGCAGATATCAAAGGACCTCCCATTTGGGATCAATGTAGATAGTTGCATAGGTTATGCATTACACAACTCTGTAGGTTGTTATTTAGATAGATTACAGTAGCCATCACCCATTGGAGTTGAGCAGTGCCAAGGCCCTGCCCCATTGTTCCTAGGATTCAATACAAACTTCAATGCCTGGCTTATAGAACCATCAGTATCTGGGCGCAGTAGTGTTCCTGCTTTATCGTTCCTATTCTTCTTGAAATTACTCACCAAACCTCCTGATTTACTTTCATTTTCTCATGACACCATGCTTTCTCTGTTCTTCTAAGCCTTCTGCAGAGAATAATTTATGTCTCTTTTTTTACTTTGTGGTTCTTTCACACACCATTTCATCTGATTCTTTTATTTTTTAATTTTTTTAAACTTTTTTATTTCAAAATATTAAGGGGGTATCACTGTTTTTGTTACATGGATACCTTTTATAATGCTTAAGTCAGCGCTTTGAATGTGCCCATTACCCATATAGTATTCATTGTACCCGATAGGTAAGTTTTTACCCCTCCTTTCCTCCTCTTCTCCCCCCTCCCCACTTCTTGATTTCCAATGACCTTCACATCTCTTTGTGCTCCTGTGCCAATTAATTAACTTCTAATTATTAGAGAGTACAGGTGGTGTTTGTTTTTCCATTCCTGAGATACTTCACTTAGGATAATGGTTTTCAGCTCTATCCAAGTTGCTGCAAAAACACCCCATTATTTCATTCCTTTTTATGGCTGAGTTTTCACACACCAAAGGAAATAATCAACAGAGTAAATAGGCAACCTACAGAATGGGAGAAAATATTTGTTAACTATATACCCAATAAAGGGTTAATATACAGAATCTATAACAAACTCAAACAAATCATTAAAAAAACATTAAAAAGTGGGCAAAAGACATGAACAGAAATTTTTCAAAAGAAGATAGACAAATGGCCAAAAACATATGAAGAAATGCCCAACATCACTAATTATCGGGGAAATGCAAATTAAAACCACATTGAGATACCCCCTTCCCCAGTCAGAATGCCCATTATTAAGTCAAAAAGCAATAGATGCCAGTGAGGATGCAGAGAGAAAGGAATTCTTATATACTATTGGAGGGACTGCAAATTAGTACAACCTCTATGGAAAACAGTACAGAGATTCCTCAAAGAAATAAATGTAAAAAAAGAAAGAAAGAAAGAAATGTAGATCTACCATTCAACCCAGCAATCCTACTACAGGATATCTACTCAAAGGAAAAGAAGTCATTTTATCAAAATTACACCTGCACTCAAATGTTTATTGCAGCACAATTCACAATTGCAAAGATGTACAATCAACCTAAGGGTTGATGCCCATTAATACATGAGTGGATTAAGAATATGTGGTATAGATATATATCATGGACTACTACTCTTCTGATTCTTAAAGTTGATAAAGCTCCTTCTTATAGGTTCTCCTATTTTCTCTGCTTTTTCTACCATAACATTAATCATCTTATTGTGATTTTCAACTGCTGTTTTGCTTCTTCTATAAGGCAGGGGCCATATTTGTCATAGTCATCATTACATCTCTAGTATCAAGCAGGGAGCCCAATGAATCCATTCACATGAATGAATAAATAGTCATAACATGCTTTCCAATGCCATACCATCTTGGCCATTTTTCTTATGTGTTCTCTATTTCATCATTACCCAGTTTTATAATGTGCCATTTACGATTGCTTTTTATTCGTTATAGAATTTCACCTTGTGCTGACCAATACAGAAAACAGTGGGAAAATGTTCTTACATCAATATAGTCTATGTATAATTCAGCATATTACTACTTTTCCACTTTAAAAGTTCAAAAATATTATTCTTCTAAATCAGTGTTGACTAAAGTCATATTTTACAAGATCATCTCATATCCATTTGATCAGTGGCTTCTATTATATTTCTATTTCATAAATATCCTTAGCAAATATACTTATTTTCCCTTAATATATGGTTTCAAGTAAAAGTTTGCCTAGAAATAATAGGCAAAATATATTTAGGCCCATTACCTCAGTTTTAGTAGCCCTAACCTGAATCCATTTTTCATGTGGTGTCATGTCTAGTAAAAAAACTTAACTTTCATATGGCAATTAGCTTTATTTCTGTGACTTTAATAGGACATTATTAGATTTTTGAATGTCCCATATTGTGACACTGATGGCCTCATCAGTTATAAACAACCCAAGCCTATGAAAGCAAGACAGGGGGCACTTTGTCACTTGGTGCTTCAGCTCCGTGACAGTCACTCTGTCATCCATCCTGTTTTCTGAGCAGATCACTCAAAGCAAATACATCCTATTTCTTGACACTGGTCTGTTTTTAAAAAGCCACATACTCCCTATAACTTAATGTTTCTGTATAAGAAATTTTTCCCATGGTCAAATTCTTTAATTTTTAGAAGCAGTGTTATTATCACAGAAATCCCAGTACCAGCCTTATGATATATATTCAAAGGATATTATTTGAGTTGACTTATTATTCAAGCAAATGGCTCTCTGGATTTTTAAAGTCAGGTAGACCTGTGCTGCTACTGTAATCTGATTATAAGCTAAGACAAAATTTTAATTTATTTTAAATGGCAACAAATTCAAAATGCTAATCAATGTCACTGTGATAGAATCAAATGCCTTTCATACACAGAGCAGAGAAGGTAAGAATGATTTTCTTTGAGTATTATCTTTTAAGTATAAAATTAAGAACTAGATATTAAATCACAGAGACGAGCTGATCTTCTTAAGAAACTCAATGAATATGAGAGCAAAATGAATGACATGAGAAGTATTAGACCTCAGCGAACCTGAGCAAAGAGTGGAGCAGGCTGAGTATGTGAGATAAACAGCCTGGAGAAGAAAGATGGAAAAGGGGACGGTGACTGGGAGCTGCAGAAAAGATACCACTCAGGCTAGCAGCCACAGGAGAGGGATAAAGTGTGATAAAGAGCTTAAAAAGGTAAAAATGCCCATCAAGTTTCAGATGGCAGATGTCACCGCGTGTGAGTCCAAGGTGGAATCATGGCATAAGATAGAAGAGGATGCCAAATAGAAATAAATAATCACAGACTATATAAAAGTCAGGAAAGGGCTTTGTTAGTTACCATATTATTTGAAAACAACTGTGTTAACAAGACAATGATGAATATTCTAGGACAAACATAAAGGGCATTATTGAAATGGTAGATATCAGTCAGGGGAATTGGAAACGAGCTTTCTTTAATTAGGAACCGGAGTGGAATAACAAATTTTAAAGCGACATGTGGAGATACTAAAGATGAGACAATATGTTTTCATATGTTACTATTTGCTGATGGACCTGATGATGCATTGCTGCAGAGGAACTTAAGAGTGAATAATAGTTGACCATCTGGTTGCAAACTTTGACAGCTTCTGAAGATAGCAGTTCATAGGGAGCAAGGAGTAAAGAAAATAGAGTTTTACCAACTGCATCTAAGTTATATGGGAGTAAAGGGGTTGTCTTCTAATGAAGATAATTACCTCTTCTTGATAAGAGATGAAGGCACAAACCTACAGCTGGATAATAAAAAATTCTTCTAGTGCAGAACAGCAGAAAATTGTATTCAATTCAGGTCCCATGCATTATTAACTCCCTCGAAATTAAAGCATTTCTTTAGTCTCTGGCAAGACAGAGGCATGTAATGGGAAGATCACAGGCTTTGAAGTCAGATAAACATGGACTCAAAATCTGACTCCACCACCTACAAGTATGATTTGGAGCAAATATATTAACCAATCCTCATATTGGAAATGAAAAAATCTCTTCCTATCTCAAAGGATTTTGAATGGTTAAAAAAGATGAGTATGTTAAATGACCACCATGGTGACTTGCATTAAGTATTCATTTAATAAGTATCTCTTGAGTGTTACCATGTGCTAGGCACTATGCTAGTGTCTGAATATGCAAAGGTGATTGAAAACCCATTAATCCCTCCTTCCCTTATGTAGCTTAGAGACTTATGAGAGAGATAGTCACTAATCAGACAATTACAAAACTGAATGTAAAAATAACAATCATAGTAAGTGCTGCAAAGGGAAGGTACATAAGATTATGAGAGTAGATGATATGATTATTTCATGTACTCAGAGGGGTCAAGGAAACGTCTGAAAAGTGACAATTGAGCCAATATTAGAAGGACAAGCTGGGAGTCCACTGGGGGAAAGAGAGTGAAAACAGGGGAACAAAGGGGAGCATCACGTGAGATGAGACTAGAAAGGCAGTGAGGCTAGAAGTGTAGAATGGGGAAGTCTTGAAGTATATGAGCATAAGGAGATCATCAGTGAAATCTCCACTTCTCCCCTTATGTGCACTGCTGCTGTGATCTTCTTTGTGTAGCCAAAGTGAAAACACCTAAACATAACTTCTCTGTGTTCCTTAATACGTTTCCAGCAATGTAATAAACGAGGTCTTAAAAGGATTATCAGGTCCTTCCTGAGCACATGAACACGTAGAACGACTATCCTTGTACAAACTATAATGAGATAGGAATGGGAAAACACCAACAGGCAGAACCTGAGCCCCTGACCTTAAACCACATGATACAGCACAAGTCCCTTGAGCAGACCCTTCTCTGAGGAAGGCAATTCACGCTCACACTCACACTCTCCTGAAGCCGCCCAGGTTAGGATCGACCCCAACCTTTGCTTCTGGCTTCTCAGCTAAAGGAAAGGGCAGAGATTCTCATAAACTTCTGGATGAGTTAACTATCTTATTAACTTATTCTATATGTCAGGAGAGTCTAATTTATGTTGAGCTAACAACAAAAAAGAAACCATAAAATGTTTCGAGAGAACACACATGTATTCCTTGCTTATTTTTATGGTTTCCCTGGTGGGCTGGGGCCTCTGCTCCACATTATCCTCACGAGGGTGTGGGGAGTGGCTGAGGGGGTGACCACCACCATCTGGTCATGAATGCCTGTCACAACCATACACGCCTCATTGGCTAAAGCAAGTCATAAGGCCACATCTACTGTTAAAGGAGCAGAGGAGTACAATCCTTCATGTTTCATGAAAGGAACCAAAATATTGGTAAATAACTATATCAACTGCACATATTTACTATTGTTAGGGAGTCAGATGACTAAAAATGAACCTCTCACATTCAGGGCTTTCACTTCCTTTTATCTTGCGTTCTTCTTTCTTTACCATCACACTGGCTCTACGGCATTTATTCTAACAAACTTCCAGCTACTGCTGATCATTTCCTATGGTTATTCTATAGTACAGCGGTCCCCAGCCTTTTTGGCACCAGGGACCATTTTCATGGAGGACAATTTTTCCACAGAACCAGGAGGTTGGAGGGATGGTTCCGGGATGATTCAAGCACATTACATTTATTGTGCACTTTATTTCTATTATTAGTACATTATAATATATAATGAAACAATGATACAACTTGTCATAGGTTGGGGACCCCTGTTATAATATACATAACTTATTCACCTTCTTTCATTTATAACTTTCTCCAAGCTAATGTCTCCTGGAATTGATAAATAGCAATCGAGTAATCTTATTAATCAAAATAATGTCTTACATTGATATAAAGAAATATTAAAAGGCACTGAAAAATAAAAATAAAGTCCTAAGCCCCCCAGCTAACTGAATGGACCCCCTCTTGGCCAAGGGCAGGGCAAACCCCAGAGATACCTTAAAAACTGAAATCCTGGCCACGATGGGATGGGAGGTCAGACACAGCTCCTTACAACCCCTCCCTCACTAACCACCATGAGGCTTTCCTCCCTAAGGTCAAACAGAAACCAGCCTTTGGAAGGATTTGCTCTACTGCTGATTTCAACCAACCACCTAATGCTGCTCATCTCTTTTTGTGGTTTCAAGGCAAGAACTGACAGCATTCCTTCCTGATAAAGACAACAGACCATGGAGTGGCTCTCACCACTCTACAGAGGCCTCACAGTGAGTGTTTTCATGTCCTCTCCTTCACCTTTTGATGTCAGAGGGCCCAAAACTCCACCCTCGGATCATGGCCATTTTTTGTACATGCACCCTATAAAGGGGCATGAAGCACAATTGCACATGTGCATGTTTCTCTTTCATAAATATTTGTGACTCCTCCTATAGCTTATAAAATACGTATTTTGGGCCACCCCAATAAGCACAAATTCCTGTTCCCTTGGCTGTTCCCTCCAAGTGCTTGCTCTTTGCCTCAGCCTGAGGCTGTGCTTCTCAGTCTGTCAGAATGGCCCCCTGCAGGCTGCAGCCCTTTATGAGAAATAAAGCTCTCCTTTCCAAATTTATGAACCTCGTCATTCTTGACATCACTTTGACAAATAATTTCCCATTTAATATCACTATAAGATTGGAAGTCTATAGTGTCCTCATTTTATAGGGAAAAAAACCTAAAATCCAGGGTCATGTGTTAATAAGTGATGAAATCTGGATTTAAATCTATGTCTTATCACAGAATATATATTCTTTCCATAGCACTACATGTTTCTAAATCTGACATCTATATTTCATGATTAAACTTTGTGTATACATAAGCTATTATTCTACAGATCACACTAACAGAAAGCAAACAAAACGTAGGGGCTGATAAGGTGCTGGCCCGGTATGCACACTCCTGAGACTCCGATTCAAATTCATTAACTGACTGTAGGCACTTAGAATCCCAGTGCATTAACCTCATCAGACACTGCAGATAATAACTGACCCCACCCAAATAACGGGATACTGGAAGTATTGACATAAAATAATGGAGTCACGTCTTCTAAAGCAGTAAAAGGATTAAAATACATTCAGAGATAAAAGAAGTAAAATACCCTTTCAAAATGTAAATTACTTCTTCCATAGCAACAATGATAATGTACTAATTCTAGGAGTCAAATAAATTATTCAAGGACACTGCCATTTAGTTTGTTTCTTGACTCCATAGGGAAAAAGTAATTATGTCTAGCCCAGCCAAGCCTATGATAACAGCTGGCTATAAAGGAACAAAAATGAAGGTAATGTCTTCAGAAATCCACCATGATGTTTCATATTTTAGTGAAAAACGTCCTTGGAGGGACCTTAGCATCCATCAGTCCAAGCTTCTCATTTTGCATTCAAAGAAGTTGAGGCCCAGAGAGGTTAAGTGCTTTTCTTAAGGTCACATAGTTTATGGCAACACTTACAGGCAGAAGGCAGATTCCAACCATGAAAAGGCTGGGAAGAAAACTACCAATTATTAAGCATGTTCTTTGATACTTTATTCACATTGTCTCACCATGCTCAGATGAGCACAATAAAAGAGATATCATTTTCTCTCCTATTATAAATATATCAGGAAGTCAAAGGTAAAATAACTAGCCTACATTCACATAGTAAAGGGCAGAGCTGGGATCCAAAGACTCTTTTGCACCCCAAGGCTGGGTACTTTCTCCTATATCAAATGCCTGGTGAATCTGTGCTCTTCCTGCTAGCATAAGGGTTCAAGTCTGGATAACATTTTGCCAATGCTGCTATTTTAGGGGATTATTTGTTTTAGATGATTTTTGACTAAAGTCTCTTCTAATGCTGTCATTCTGGGATGTCTAATTAATGTGTTTCTACCTTCTTGAAGCACTGTCTTATTTGAGGGGTTGGTTAGATAATTGAAGTAATTCAGGCAACATGAAGATGATTGAAATTGTCTTCCTGGATTTTTGTCCCAGGCCTTTAGAATGTCATCTAAGTGCAGGAGCCTTTTATAGAGAAGTTTCCTGAAAACTAAGGAAGTACTGTTCTCCGGAGTTTCAACCCCTTCTCTTACTGAGAAAAAAGTTGCTGTTGTACTTCTGAGATGTGGGTAATCAAGTCCCCTAGAGCAGTGGTCCTCAACCTTTTTGGCACCAGGGACCAGTTTCATGGAAGACAATATTTTTCACTAGGGTGGGCAGAGGTTATGCAGCGATGAGGAGCAGCTGTAAATACAGATGAAGCTTTACCCCACCAGCTGTTCCTAAGTTTCATGGAAGACAATTTTTACTCAGACGGGGGGTGGGGGTGGGGAGGTAGTGGAGCTCTGTAGCCCAGTCCCTAACCACAGATCAGAGGTTAGGGATTGCTGCCTTAGAGTAAACAGGGCCCCTCCACCTGGCTACTCTCACCATAGCACACCATGTCAATGTGATTCAGGATGGAAATTATGCTAGAAAGTGGGAGACTGAATGATCCAACAGCTGAATGTTCCAACTTCTTCTCTTCTAAGACTGTCCCTTACCCCAGGCCCTCTTCTAGGCACTTACTGGCTCTATCTTTTCTGTTTTAAAGTATGTACAGTCTGGTTGAGATGAGAGCAGAGGTAAAGATGCAGAACCACCAGGGCAATCATGCTGAGGTGGCAAGGATATCAACTTGCCTGACACCTTAGACTTGTCTACCTTCCATCACATTGCCTAGACCTTTTTGCATTTTCCTGAGAGGTTTTCTCAACATGCCAGAGAAACTACAAGCTACCATCCACACCCACAGCCAAAACACCACTCCCACAAGTAGGGCTTCCAACTAAAGGTTTAGAGGACTGAGGGATTCAGCCTAGGCATGCCTTCTAGATGAAAACTTGTTCACAGCATTCCAGATTCCATTCAGGTACATTCTAAAAATAAAAAATGGCTAGAAAGCATATGCAGCTACCCAAACAGATGGTTGTTCTCAAGACCAGCCTGTATGTTAGGGTCACCTGCATACAGGAACTGCCCAGAAGAGCCAAAACCCACTGTCAGTTCAGCATGAAGGTTTTACTGTCTCCCTCCCTACCCCCATTCTCCATCCCTTGATGCCGATGCCCAACTAGACCCTAATTCAGATCTCTCCACTGCATTATTGGCTGCTAAGACAGAATATCTCTTAGTGCCTGGCATACTGTCACTGCTTGCAATGAACTTAGCTAGGAAGAGAAAGGTTTGAGAAGGGTGGTGAGTCAGGCAGTTTAACCAGAGACCTATTATAATGAGCAAGAACCATCTAGAACCCACTAAGAGTTCCCAATCAAGTTCTATTGGACCCAATTAAGCTCCAAAATACATATTAAATATGTGAAAGTGTGAAAAATATTTTGAATCTTTTAATGATTATTTTAGAAATTACAGAGTCAATGGGTTCAAAAAGTACTTATCTTCTACATTTGCACAGTGCCTCACAGTATGCAAAGCTTTTTCATTCCAACTTTGAATCCTTTTAGATAGGAAGGGAAAGAATTATTTTTATTTTAAAAATATGAAACAAAAGATCATAGAAATTAAGGAAAATAACTAAGGTAAATTTCAAAATAGTCAGTAAATGGCTTTTCTTCCTATTTCCCTTCAGCCTCCTCCTCTGTCAAGTTATATTTTGTCTACAAAGTAGTCATAAGTTGTGTTTTTCTTTTTGTTTCTCTTTCCTTTCCCTAGAGATACGAATATTGTTCTGCATTTTAATAAGAAACACTGTAATTTTTTTTGCCTCCTTTAGTACTCTTCCAAAAAGAAAAGTAGTTTATATTTCTGTTTAATTTTGTGGGGGGTATCTATTTAAGAAATGAAGTGTAATGTGCTTAAAGTCCTGACACTTTTTAAAAGCTAGGATTTTTTTTTTTTTTTTTTTGTCATATTTGGAAAGCTGACTCTGACATTTTAGCTATAGAAAAATGTTGATAAATCTGTTATATTTGTCACCTTACCGAAACTAAGAAAGGTAGGAAATGGAACAGCTGGTAGATATTTCTAATCTAAACTGTCAGACAGAGTGAGCATGAAGAGAAATCTGTTGGTGTTGATGCTTTTGATCTAACCTCCCAGGCAGGGGATAGCTCTGGCAGAGAATCACTCCAGAGTGACACTTTCAGGTAGAAGCTCTAGTAAGTGCCCACATCCAAAAATGCCTGGAGGATTGAAAGGATTTATCTCAAAAAGAAGTTTATCTTTCCAAATAAAAATGGCTACTTTGAATTAATGCTTAAAAACCATATGCTATGGTACTAAAATCAATGAAAGAGATAACATACCCTTGTTATATTCTCTAGTCAGTTAGCAATTACAGAAACAGGAATCAAAATGATTGATTAAAAGTAGCCACCTCATGGTATTTACACATTTGCACTGTAAATTAGATTTCACATAGTTTTGACAAATATAACTTGAGAAAGGACTATTCCTGAGGTTTTTTTTTAAAGCTAAATACTGTTTATATTTGGAATTGATGGGACTTATGGGAAAACAACCAAAGTTTAATTTAATGTTTGTCCTCAGAGATCAGATGCATGAAAAATATTTTATCAAATCTGATAGCTTGAATTCTGTTATTTTTTTCTCCCCAATTTAGTTCACATTCTGTTCAAATGATATATGTTTTCTTCCTAACATATTCAATTTTTAATTTTTGTACTTAAATGCACTTTTAGAATCTGTTCAAAGGTCCTAAAGGAAGCCATTGACTTGATTAATTGATTTATGGTCTTTTTGTGTTTCGTGAAGTTTTGGTATTTTTGTTTTCATTTTGTTTTTTCATGTCGTAGCACATGAATACTAGAAGCTATTTAACAAGTTAGGTTTCTCAAAGTATTTTAGGGTACCATTTTCTCCTTAGTAAATGTGCTGATTTGCTCAACACTACTTAGGAGAGCACATAAAGCAATTCGAAAAACATACAAATATTGTGGAGTTTTTTAACTTTAGAGAAAAAAATAAAACGTGTCCTACGTGTATGTACTGCCCTTTTTATTTGTGAATTAAAAAAATCACAGATTTCTATGAAAATGCCAGATAAATAACAGTATAATTGAAAACTTCCCAGTGGAAAAAAAATTCCAGTCAGTCTTTAATAGAAACCACTGGGGAATTTTCCAATAAAACAAAAGCAGTCATCAGAATAGCTAACCACCCTCTCTATTTTAGTTACATTAAAATATTTAAATAACCATAGGCAGTTGTAAACAACAGTAATTCCCCCAGGTAACCCATTTCATCTTCATGTTGGTTCTTCCCTCCAAACAAGTAAGTAGATCAAGCGTTATTGCCTAAGGAAGTTTATGACTAAAATAAGTAATTATTATCTTTTAAATCTAGGTTTTCTCTTTTGAATTGTTTATTTCTTAACTTCTGTTCATTTCTACTCTCCTTGTGATTGAAATTCCCCCAGCTGCCACCTCCCAATAATGTGGCTACATATGTACATATTTTCATATCTTTACCTTGCCAATCCTTTTAGAGAGATGTAATACCTTGAGCCCACAACTCGAAGTTGGGAAAAGGCACTTTCTTCTCCAGAATGGGTGTTTTCACTTGATCTTAAACATGAGCTCACCAAAGAGTGTTTTGAGACTCAATTTTGTCTTTCAAAAAATATAAAGATGATAACTTGGATCTTCACCAAAGTCTTCCAATTTTGAATGTTTATAAAGAATTAAGACCTAGGAAAGACTAATCTATAATGTTAACATATTTACCTCGATTGTAATAGATGTTTTCTACAGACAAGGTGGCAAAGCAAAATATTCACTGGAAAAGGTTAAACAGGCAAGAAAGAACTTATTCAAGGCTCCTGAAATAGGTCAGAGAGGCCAGAACTAAGTTTGAACTTAACTACACTGAAACAAAGGGCAGTAGGGTTTTTAATGGCTGGGGTGAGAGGGAGATAATAGGTAGTCTGTGTTTACTAATTGGCTTTACCCAAACAAAAAGTGAACTCTTACCTTTATGATAGGAGGTAGTTTTTCAGTGTGGAGCAAAAAACCCACCACTTAGGCTCCTACCCTCCCTCAGAGATTGAGAGATAAGAGTGTTATCTTCTTTGATGACATTCAGAGATATTTTCTAGATTTAAGAAGATATTCCTAGGATGTAAAACTGGCAAGAGGCTTTTTAAAATATTTACATCTGAAAAGGGCAGAAAAAGTATATATAATTATAAGGTTTCTAAAGTAAATGCTCTAGGAAAAGGGAGGTCAGGGTATTGGTGTCAGGAAGAAGCTTCTGTGAACTTTAGTCAAAGTGAGAGGACTCCTGAGGCCATCTTGGTCATTGGTTATGGAAATACAAACATAAAAATATGTAGGGCAAAAAATAAAGTAGAAAGGCTTAGAAATTCAACCTTTTTATTTTTTACTTAAGAAGAAATTTGATTTGGCTATCATCCAAGAAAAGTGAAATACAGTTTATAATATATCTTTCCTAGTGATGTAAATCTAGGATCCTTGGTAAAAGTGAGAACAAGAAGTTCAACTAACTACAAACAATAGCAATAAAAACTAAAAGAAAAAAAAATGTGTATTCAAAGTAGCATAGGAAAAGAAAGATACTTTAAAACACCACTCTAAATTCCTGCATCATGGTTATAATCAGATTCTGGAGCTAGACTGCTTGTGTTCAAATTTCAATTACTATTTCTGTGATCTTGGGTAATTTATTAAACCTTTCTGTGTCTCAAATACTTAAATAGAACTGAAGAATAATAATAAATCATCGCCAAATAGGTGGTAGAAATGAGCTAATAAATGTAAAGTATGCAGACCAATGTCTGATATATAGTAAATATCAATATGTTATGAAAACAAACTTTCATAATTTTAGTCAAAGATTTGCAACTAGCATTGCATAGCCAGGCCCCCTCATCCTTGGTAGCACAGAATTCTTCAACTTTTTCAGGATGGTGATCAATATTTTCAATCCTTTTCTCTTATTCTCTCTAGGTGTCATTGCATTTATTCACACACCTCTCAAACAAATGGCCTTCAATGATAAATTTATAAATATCTTTGAACAGAGCTCAGCATACTGAGTGATAAGGACATAGCTGATGGTGGAATAACAAAAACAAGTCTTATGCTGTTGACATGAGACCTGGAATAACAGCAATAAGGGAGGGTTTGGTACTGTTAAGATAGCAACGATCCGCCACAGACTCACCATTATATTCTGAGAATCTTAAATAGATTCCTGCCAAAGAAAGTAATGATGCGTCCTGCTTTCTCCCCTTAATTATTTTCTAAGCTTCTGGCATGAATGAATAAATATTGAAGAGAAGGAAGAATGACTTAGAGTTTGAATCTTAATTCTGTCAGTTACTATCTTAAGCAAATTATTTAACCTTTCTGAACATTAGTTTGATCACGTCTGTTTTTAATTTTTAAAGATTAAAAAGTAGTACATTTTAAAACATTTAGCACAATGGTGTGTGCTAAATAAATGCAATTTATCTTTTCATTAAGTTCTTCCCTCCTCTTGTATCCTTAAACAAATTCCTCAAAACAATTTCATTCTTTCATTCTCCATGCCGTGTGCTGTGCCCTCTCAATGCAAGGTGTGGGGAATACAAGGGGGGAGCATGGTAGACAACGGGCACTTCTTCATAGAAAGCACGGAGTCAGGTGGGGATTCAGTCAAGGGATTCGTGAATTAAAATCTACTGTGACAAGTGCTACACATATCGAGTGTTCTACGGAGGGACCAAAGACCTAATTCAGATTTGGGTGGTCAGGAAAGGCTTAGCAGAGACAGCGATACTGTAAATGAGATGATCCTTTTTAATAAAAGTAAAATAGTATTACTGGAGAATATCGCTGGGGAGGGAAGTGGTAGAAGATGGAACTAAAGAAGTAGGCATGGTCCAAAGGAGGCAGAGATATTTAAACTGTGTTGAAAAAGTTTGGATTTTATCTGGTAGATGATGGGGATGATTTTAAGCTAAGGAATGACATGACTATATTTATATTTTAGAAAAATGATTACAGATATAATATAGAGGATGAACTGACAGGAAAGAGATGCCTTAGAATCTACTGTAGTGATTGAGGCTGGGGTTTCATTTGATCTGAACTGGCATGATAGAAGAAAGAATGTAGAGAAGTAGATTAATTTAAGACATATGTACATGGTATGATCAAGATAAGCAAAGGAGAAGAACCAAGAATAGCACCTAAGTTTCTGGTTTGGGCAACTGAATTGCATGATTCTTTAAGATAAGGAACAATGAAGAAAAAAATTGGAGTTCATGAGGGCAAATACAAATAGTTCAACTTTTGTCATAGTAAATTTGAGGTATATATGGGGCATTCAGTTGGTAATATTCAAATTTGCATATACAGTCCCAGAATTTAATGCAAGAGTATACATAGATGCTGAAACCAAGTGGTAGATGCAATTATCTAGGGTCAAAATACAGAGTATGAAGATGTGAACATATGACAAAATTCTAAGGTGTTCCAATATTTAAGCGATACATAAAGGAAAAGAACTCTTAAAGACAACTATAAGAGGATGAGCAAAAAGGTCAGAAAAATGCTGTGCACATGTTCAATTTAATATAAGTAAATTTAAGGAAACAGAACATTCCAAGCAGATCTAATTACACAAACACTTGAGTAAATCAATTTAACAAAAGTTTTGAAAGGGTCTGTATGTGTGAGTGGCAAATATAAAATAAAATGACAGAAATAAATGCAATATTCAGAATTCTAATAAGTATAAATAAATTAAATGATGCTAAGTGACATTCACTATAAAAATCCAACTATATGCTATTTATTAGAAAGGCACATAAAATATAAAAAAATTGCAAATAAGGAATGTACAAAATATAGTAGACAATGAGATAAAAAATAAGATTGGCAATGTTTTGCAACATAAAATAGAATTAAAGGTCAAATGTAATGTGGATAAATATTTTCTATTGTTGAAAGTTACAGGTCTTCAAGACAATTATACTATAATGAACTTTTATCTAACATGCACTGTAGCATTGACATATATGCAATATAAATGATGTATTTGGAAAACACTACCATACTAGGAGAGTTAGCAAGTATTTCTTAGTAACTGAAAATTCATAGAAGAAAATAGATAAGGTTAAAAGTGTCATTTAATGAATAATATAGAGAACTGAAGATATAGAAAAAAGTTATAATTTTTCAAATTCCCAAAATATATTTGTAAAATCAGCATGTATTAGCTCAGAGGAAAAATACCTTAATTTCTAAAATATGAAGACCATCCATACAATATTATTTCCCATAATGTAATATAATTATAAAATAACAAAATAATGCTTCTAAATAATTTTTGAGTTGAAAAATCAACTGAAATTTTGAATTATAATACGTAGAATTAAATTATGATCAGAGTCATATGTTAATATTTATGGGATCCAATAAACACAGTACTTGAGAAAAACATAGTTAATAAATGCATCTATAAAAAATTTTAAATGAATAGACATGCAAATTAAGTTAGAGGCTAGGCATGGTTTCTCATGCCTGTAATCCTAGCACTTTGGAAGACTGAGGTGGTAGGATCACTTGAGACCAAGAATACAAGACCAGCGTGAGCAACATAGCAAGACCCCATCTTTACAAAAAATAAAAATAAAAAATTAGCTGGGCTTGGTGACATATGCCTATAGTTCGAACTACTCCAGAAGATGAGGCAGGAGTTTGAGGTTACAGTGAGCTATGACTGTGCTACCACACTCTGTCCTGAGTGACAAAGCAAGACTCTGTTTCTAGAAAAAATGTTAGAAAAAAATTAAAATAACAATTCAATGAAACTAGAAAATACAGTTTTTAAAAGATAAAGACCCAAAGTCATAAAATGAAAAACAAAAATAAAAAATAAAACAAAATATAATATAATATGAAATGAAAATAATACCCAAATCATAATTATTAAAATCTGATTCCTCAGTTGCTTGGGATGAATAGCCAATTCCCACCCTAACTTATCCCTAGAAAAATTATTATCTCTTTGGTTTTCATTTATAAAATTTTGTTAGAATTTAATCTAGTCCTCATAGGATACATTACAAGCATAGCTACATTTCTAATATGAGCCAAAGTGAAGCCATAAATTAGTAGGGTTAATCCATCAGACCCAATGGAGAGATAATTTCCTAATCTGTTAAAACATTATGAAAATACAATTACTATAAAAACAGTAAATTCTTTGAGGGCACACATTCTGGCAGAGCTTGCATATTTATTTCTATTAGAAAATTCATGACAATAAAACAGTGATGCATAGCAGAGCAATTTCTTCAAATCCACTTTCCCCCCCTCCCCTCAAAAGTATTGAAAGCCTCTTCAGTCCTTTAAAATATCCCTGATATCCTTAGGGTTGGAAGGAAGGGAGAACTCGTAGTATATACACAGGAGGCTTCCTCTGACATAAAGGTGATAAATTTTATAAATAATACCTTTGGTACTTTAATAAATAAACATAGTCAGATAGGACCTTCATTATAAATAATACCTTTGGTACTTTAATAAATAAACATAGTCAGATAGGACCTTCAAGAGATGAAATAGGAGGCTGATTGTAATAAGAGAAAGAGCATAGATTTTAGAGCCAAGCAAATCTGGTTTTGAATCTCATGTCCGTCATTTACTAGCTACATGAAATTACTCAAGTTTTCTAACCTGTCTCAGTCTCAGTAATTGCACCTACATAATAAAGACCATGATAATCTTTTGGCAGCATTCTGAAGATTAAGGATAGTATAAGAATACGGATTAAAGATAATATAAGTATTTAAAGATAATGATAATGTAAAGCAATTAGCAAGATGACTTATGTTCGTAAATAGAAGTTTTTATTATTGTATACTATTTATAAATGCTACTATGTTAATTATATTTGTGCACATACATTAATACAGTCAATGAATCATATCAAGTACCGTGCCCTGTGTAGGTGATAGGGATGGAGGGCTGAGCAAGGCTGACAAGGTCCTGTCTCTAGTAACTTCAATTCCACTTTGCTTTCCCAAATCTGCACACCACCCCCTGCTTCTAAATAACTAAACAGTTCTTTGAATCTAAACATTAAGAAAAATTCATTGATTTATTATGAAAACCAAATGTGGCTTTTATCTCAGAGGCACTGGAAACCCATTTAAGGGTTTCAGGCCACAAAGTGACAGACTAGATTTGCATTTTTGAAAGATTATTCTGGTGGTAGGACATACGAGACCAGCTAATGGATATTTGCAATGCGTTTGGCTGAGGGATGATGTTAAGATGGCCATGGGAGTGCGGAGAGTGTATTGATGTAAGAATGTGTCAGAGAGAGAATCAGTAGGGCTGGTTTCTGTTTTAGATAGCAGGTGGCCAGTTTTTATTACCAACCAATATAGTTGATACAAAAGAAGGAGCTAGTTGAAAAGAAAACTAGGGAAAAAAAAAAGTTTGTTATACCTAAATTCGATTTGCTTTTCATTTCATCAACATGGGCGACTTGCCATTTTTACATTATACGTAATGGGAAAATGTGGTCCCTCAAATTCCAATTCAGACATTCTATTTTCCATGAAGCACACTCAACTCAAGAAGAGTCAAACACTTTTTCCTCCTCTGGGGTTTCTTATATTAATATATTCCTTAATTGTTGGCTGTTTCACTACATTACACTGCATTATACATCAGCCTGTCTCTGCAATTGTGTGCTTTTTGAAATCAGAGCTAAGGTTTCATGTCCATGTGTTTTTCCAGGAACAGCAAAGGGCCAGGCACGGAGCAGGCAATATATCTATCTATAATGTAGAATTGAACTTCTTAAGATAGTTTCTTTATAGATCAAAATCTATAGCATTGCAAATGTCATCCTTACATAACCAAGTTTACCAGTTTGAGGTGTTTGTGGTAACATGAAAGCATCTTTTTCTAAGTGTCAAGAAACCTTTTTGAAGTCCTAGCTCTGTCAATTACTAGCTGTTTGACATTAAAAATATATATCTTTCAACTTTCAGAGTTGGATTTCTAATGTGAAAAGTAGGTATAATGATATCTGTTCATTCCATAAAATATGGATGTATGATTCAAATGAGACAAAATACTTAAAAGCAGTCTGCAAAACCACAAAAGGATATAGGCATGAAAGTTATATATTATTTTAAAAATAGTTTTTAAAATCATATTTGGCAATCTTTTTATGCTATAAAGATATATGATAGGTATGTATGTTTTTGCATTTTTAGTATGTAATTTACAATTAAAACATAGAAGTAACAGAAACCAGTATTTGAAGATCCTTTATCCTTCTGTTCTGCATATCTATAGTGAATCAATCTTTTATCATTGAACCCTCTACTATTTAATATTTCTACAAAATATAAATTTTATCCTGAGCTGGATTGGGATGAAAAGCAATTCATTACCACTGAAATTACACTTGCAAATCATAAAAACATTAATTAAAACAATGCTTTTAGAATCTAGTCTTATTCATTCTTTAATTTCAGAGTTTAGTATCTAAAAAGAGATTATAGAAAAGTTCAATAAAAAGATGATCAGCAATTCCAATCCCCGCTGAAATAAGGGCTCATACTAGATCATTCAAATTACATATTATATAAAGCTATTTAATTTTATCTTCAAAATACAAAAATGAAAGCTATTAGCAACATCTGATTACAATAATGGTATAGCATACTTGATTATATTTGCTCATTACTTTTCTTTATATTTTTTTCTTATATTATAAAGTGAAATAGTCACAATGCCTGCATATGAGAGCTGCAGTTAAAGGTCAAGGCTTCCTAAAACAGCTTCAGTAAACATTCTTAATGTCGTAAATTGTTCTTCCATTTTTTAGAGATTTAAAAGGACAGGTTGAGTGGAGAAATAACCATAGTGATGAATTCCCTTAAGAGAGACAGAGTGGTTTGAGTTAGAAAATGTGATTGAAAATAAGCTTCAAGAGATTATTTTAACCTATAAATGCATAGTTTCTAATTCCACTTTCATATCTAAGAAAAAAAATAGACCTGTTAGAGCATTACTTTTACTTTTACAGTGTGCATAAGGTCCCCCAAGTAATAATTTTTCAAAATATTTTTGATCTGGAAGATAAAATCCTGACGTTGATATTAAAAAATATTATCAAAGCAGATAATGCTGTTCATCTAAATTGAAGGATTATCACTATTAAGTTGCACATGTATATTTCTGTACGATATCTATAATCCTCAATTTTTGGAACAATAAATTTTCATTTTTATTTGTCTGTTAAGTATCTATGATTCAGATTAACTTGACAGCTTTATGAGACACGATAATTCTGTCCAATTGAATGCAACAGGGAAAGGATTATCTACCAAGAAGCCATAACAAAATTAGAAATATCATTGAAATATTCAGTTATACCATTAATGATATTATTTTGTTTCCAGATTAAAGCATTCTTCTTCATATATTAAGATATAATAATCTTCAGTAACCAAATGAACCTTGATTTAAATAACTCTTCCTCTCTTTAGTTTTCATTTGACCAGGGATGTAAACTAGTCTTCGGTGCACAGTAACATGCAGCTGCTAAGAAGGAAAAGTCACATGGAAATTTGAGCTGTCAGGTTACGGCCTGATCATAGATTTGTGTCAAACTGCAACAAGAAAGCAAATTAGCCTTTGCAGAGGTATAAAGATTTTGCAAATCTTCTGTGATTCTGTTTATAAGTGACAACAACGGATTTTTCCAGGTGCACTGATTCTCTGTTATCAAAAATTTTATCAGTTTAGGACAAGAAAGAAATGTCTATGAGAAAAATCAAGTTGTTTCTTCAGCGTTTGTGGAAAAATACACAACTGTTTAAGAAAACATTGGCTTTGTTTAGTGCTTTGCCCTGAATTTGAGAAGTGTCCTGGAAGCTTGATGAGTAGTGGCTGAAAGGCCAGCACAGGGCAGGTGATGCCGGGTCTTTGGGCTGAAGAGCTGATATAACTCTGGACAGATGACCACAGGTTGGATAGAGGTGGGGGAGACAGGGTCCTGCAGTGGCTACTATTCATCTTGAAAATTGTGCAGCAGCCAGAGAATATGGACACAAAAGGTGAACAGGTATTGAGAGTTTAACAGGCGGAGGACTCTTGAGTACAAATGGCTCCTCCTAAAGGGCCATCCATCACAGTTCCAGCAGGAAACACACAGCAGGTGGGAGTGCTGGCTGTTAGAAGGTACACGGTTTTTCTTTTCTTTTCTTTCTTTCTCTTCTAGATACTAAGGCAGAGGCAGAGAGGTTAGGCCTGTCTAATAAAAAAGAAAACCTACCAGATAGCATACTGAGGTGTCTCACCCAGGTAAGAGGATTGTTTCTAGAAACTTAAGGTAACAATTTTTTTGTTTGTTTTATTTTGTTTTTGGAAAAAGGGCACATGTTAAATGTACTTATTGCTGTTATTGTTACTGTTATTTTGAGAGTTTACCTTATAATGTATGCATGTTTTTAAACAATCCATGGGATATTTAGAAATGTGTTTTTAAATAAAATAAATTTTTGCATAGCTACAACTTTTCATTAAGGAAATTGGGAGCAGTTGAAATCTATTTAGACAAAAATGGGTAAAATGAGGAATTAATGATTATGAGTCAGTATGAGTGTAAGAAAAAAAATAATCACTTTATGAACATTTGGCTGAGGTCCATTTTAAATAAGCTTTCATTATTTCAAATAGTTCCCAGTTAGGTAAAAAGAACAAGTTTACATAAGGCAACTGTATCATTTATGGAATAGTGGATCTCGTATTTTTAAATCCTATTCTCCAATCAGTGGTATATTAATTAAATAAATTTGATAAGAAAATGATCTAACAAGGTAACTAATATTGCTGCTATATTGTCATTTAGTTACATAAAGACTTCATAAAATCTAGGCTGAAATAAGTGATAAGGTAATAGTTATTGAGCTTTAGTTTTCTATAATCCTAAACAACAAAAAATCTTCCTTACAAACTTTTAAATATTCATTTAAAAAGAAAACATATCAAATTTAAATAGGTGAGAAGAAATTCCAGAAATAATAGAAAGCAGGCAAAAAAAAAATTTAATCTGAATTAGGGTAAAATACAAGAGACAAGTCTGTCAAAGAAAAGCCAAAGTAATCGTTGGCTATTTGGTTACCCAGAAAATCCAATGAAAATAACAAATATTCTGAGATATCACATTTTGCTCTCAGATTGGCAAAGATTAAAAGGAACATTAATAGATGGGATTAAATGGCTGTAAGAATATAAGAACAAGTATATATCATTGGCAAATAAAACCTTATGGGAGAATAATTTGCCAATATGGATTAAAATTGTTTTTAAAAAATCTGTTTACCCTTTATCTAATAATTCTACTTCTAAGAATTTATCCTAACAAAGGAAAACCAAACATTCCATCCCTGCCCCTGTTTTGTTTATGATAGAAAAAGACTCCTCTATATAAATACCCAACAACAGAGATTTAGTTTAAAAACTTATGGTACTTTGAATTAATTTTTATTAAATAAATTCTTTTTGTTAAGAGCTGGGCATATATCTATGTAACAGAATACTGCCAGTTTAAAATGACATAAGTTAAAATGAAGATTACCAATACTACACAGTAAGCAATACATACACAAAATCCATACATGCATATGCACACACATGGATACACATGTGTACATCTATGTACATTAACAGTGACTGTCTCCAAGCAGTGGGATTTCAGATCACTTTACTTTTTTTGTGACTTTTGTATATTTTTCATGCTTTTTGCAGAGATCATATGTCATTGGTAAAATAAGGAAAGGAAAAATAATTAGAGCTCCAATTGATAACTGAATCTAGTATTTAAATCAGACCAGCACTGATACCACAGATAAGCAGTATGTCTAATAGTTAAGGGTAAGGCCTCTAACTATCAGATGGCCCAGGTTCAAGTCTCAGTGCTATCAGTTGCTTTCTGTGTAATTTAGGAAAGTTACTTAATTTCTCTGTGCTGCAGTTTCCTTATCTGTAAAATATATTTATAGTTCCTATCAGGTTTTGGAGGACCAATTGAGTTAATGTACCTAAAGAACAATGAACTATTCCTGGCTCACAGTAAACACTACCCAAGAGTAATCTATTTTATTCTACACACTTGAATGTAGGCACCATGAGGGCAAGTATTTGCATCTTTTTGGTTCACTTCTAGATTCCCAGCACATAGAAAAGTGCCAGGCAAAAATAGTAGTCAATAAATATATGATGAATGAATACAGGCAAGAAGGAGAGAGGGAAGAAAGGGAAGAAGGAAGGAATTTTTATTTTAGTAAGAATACCAACTAAGGTAATAACGTTGCAGTAAAGTCATTAATGTTAATGACTGTGTACTTATTCAGGTGTGTTTGAATATCATTTGTCTGATTCAGTTCTTTTTAAATCAAATAAGAAAGCATCGATTCTATAATTTTTGGATTACATAATCTGTATGATTCACTTTCCCTTATACACTGGAATAAATTTTGGCTAATTATTGACTGAATTTAATTTTAACTTTAAATGTTTTATATTATCACCGAATTCTAAGTCCACATATCCCCTTTATTTATGGAGATTTATTTATTTTAGAGCTGAACTATCAGAACTATGCTCTACATGGACACTTAGAAGGATAAAAATAACATGGTGGTGGCTCCCTTGACAGCAGAGTTTGAAAGGTGTAAAATATTTCATATTTCCCTTAAGGATATGTAAATGTTTTGAAAATGTCACGAAATGATGGTCTTTGCTGGAAAGGACATTTTCATTACTGACGAATGGTATAGTAGAAGGTTATCAGCCTAGTCAGCCTGCTTTTATAGCATTTTCAAATGAGGTTACTCATCAAGTAACAAGGACCTTTAAGAAGCCAACTGTGGACTTCCAGGTTCAAGATGATGAAGAGGTTTTTCTGTTCATCGCTCTCAAAAATCACTTCTAAAAGAACAAAAGGAACAAAACACAGAAACAGTAACTCTACCTTTGGTAAAAATGAAAACATCTTAATCCTGAATCACAACAAATGAAGACCAAAAAATGGAAGGAAGTACTACCAAGAAGGAAAATCATACCTAAATGTCAGAGGAAAGGTACCGATGAGAAGAAGCTCATTTGCTACCACAAAACTAGAGAAACTGAGGATTGAAGGCCTAATGAACTCAAGGCAGAATTCATATTGAGCCTGAAAATAAGAAGGTTTTCTCCATTGTTCTCTTCAAAGACTGAGATGAGGAGCAGTTAGACCCTCCAAATTCTCATTCAGCCTATTTCATCAGGCAACTACCCTGCCCGTCCGAAGAAATCAGGGGCTTCTATTCTGGATCTAGATAAGTTCTAGATTTCAGGCAGAGGAAACTAGGAAAGTGAAATCTGTACTAAAAACTTTGAGAGTAAGTGCAATTCTGTTTCTATAACAGTGAAACTACCAGTTATACTTAAAGTGAAAGTATCTATATAAATTATTTGGAATTATTTGAATGAATGATTTGTCTAGTCTTTCCCATTAATTTATTTTTTCAATTATTTATGTCACTATGGACAAATGGACATTTATTTTATACTGTGAGTTATATCCAATACTAGTTTTATTTATTTTATTGATCAAATTGTTTCATCTTTGGCCACTGGGAGCTCTTTCAGTTGGTTCCCTTGTCCTTCTAATACACCCTCATCATTGTGTTGTTGTCATTGTTGTTGTTTTAGAACTTCCTTCCTTTCTGTCACTGCAAGATGCTCTGAGTTTACCTCAAATATTTCTGTCCTAGAGTCAGCTATTTCTCCAAGAAGGCTCATTTCCATTTATTAGAACATTGTATTAGAAACCAAAATCTAAATGTTAGGTGTGCTCTTTCTGTTTTTGATTTCTACTTGAATTCCACTGTGGTCTAAGAACTTACTATGCATGATTTCCATTCTTTGAAATTTGTTAAGGTATGTTTTATGGCCCAGAATGAGGTCTATCTTGGTGAATATTCCATAATATGATGAGCTTGAGAATATTGTGTATTCTGTTCTTGCCGTATGGAGTATTCTATAAATAATTGGCATAATTGTATGTCAAGTTGATTGATAATGTTTGTTCAAGTCAACTGTATTTTTATTGATTTTCTGCCTATTTGGCCCATCAATTACTAACAGGGGGTGCTGAAGTCTTTAACTATGTGAGTGTTATTTCTTATTTCTCCTTTTGGTTCTAACAGTTTTGCCTTACATATTTTATGCTTTATTGGTAGGTGCATGTATGTTTAAGATCATGCAGTCTTCCTAGAAAATTGATCCCTTTACCATTATTTAGTACCTCTCTTTATCCTTTATACATTTTTTTGTTCTGAAATCTGCTCTGTCTGAAACTAATATAGCTACTCTGACTTTGTTTTGGTTACTATTAGCATGGTCTATCTTTTTTCATGCCTTAACTTTTAAATGAGCCGAGTCTTTACATTTAAAGTGGATTTCTCAGGGACAACATATAGATGCATTTTTTTGATCTACTCTGACAATTTCTGTCTTTCAAATGGTGTATTTACCAATTATATTTAAAGTGATCATTGATATATTTGGGATAATATAAACCATTTGTGTAACCATGTTCTAGTCATTGCCAGATACTTTTGTCCTGCCTTTTCTGGTTCCAATTGTTTATTTTACGTAATTTCACTTTACCTCCTCCCTTAGTGAATCAATTATAATTATTTTTTAAAAAGGCTTTTGGTGATTGTTCTAGAGTTTACAATATACATTTTTAACTAATATAACTCTACCTTGAAATAACACTGTTCCACTTCACATGTAGTGCCAAGTTCCTTGTAAGAGAATTGTTCAGTTCCTCCCTCTTGTCCCTTATGACATTGCTGTCATTCATTTCACTTATCCATATGCTGTCATCACCCAATATACTGTTGCTATCATTGCCTTGAACAGTTATTTCATAAGTCAATTAAAAATAAAAATAATTATTTATTTTACCTTAATTTATTCCTTCTCTAAGTGTTCTTCTTTTCTTTATGTAGATCCATTTTCTGACTTACATCATATGTCTTCTGCCCAAAGAATATCCTTTAACATTTCTTGCAGGGCAGGTCTGCTGGTGATAAATTATCTCAGTTTTGTTTGTCTGAGAGTCTTCATTTCTCCCTCACTTTTGAAGGATAATTTCATTGGATATAAAATTCTAGGTTGGAGGTTGTTTTTCCTTACACAATGTTCTGGTAAAGTCTCCCTCCCCAACCCCCTGCAGAAGTAGACTTTTGTTATTGAGAATGTTCCAGATGTTTTTCATAATTACTCTTTCTCTCTCCTCATCAGAGATAGAAGAGGATCTTCCTCAGATCCTCACCATGGGAACCTGGTGGGGTTCCTAGAGGTAAGGCCCCAAAGGTGTAGAGGCTCCCCATAACTGTGGCTCCCAGAAGTCCCTTGCTGTCATGCTAGTCCACACTTAGTCTCCAGCAATTAGTTAACATTGTCATGTAAGTGTGCCTATCATTACATGGCTCCAGTGTCTTCTGTTCCAAGTAAGCAGAACTCCCTGCATTTGTCTGTCTCTCTAGATTCTGGGGTGACAGTTTGCCCTGAAAATTCAGTTCTCTCATGGGTCCAAGAAAAATTATCGATTTTCAGTCATTCAGCTTTTTCTTATTGTAGGGACAGAAATGACAATTTCCAAGCTTTTTACATGTCAGAGCTAAATGTAAAAAATCTAAATGTAAAATTTTGATGACAAAAAGTTCAAAAAATAATTTTTACAAATTGACTTCAAAATCAAACAACCCTGAACTTGGGTTTTATAATCTTGTAAAATAAGTGATGTGAAATGATACGTGGAAAAAATACTGCATGCCCTGAAAATTATTTACAAACCATTTCCAACTGTATTAATCTATTCAACACAAATGACCTCTTTGAGGGATATAGACAATTACAATGCTGAGTATGACATAGGCTTCATATTGACCATTCCCAAAATACAGAAGAGGAAGGATTTTTAACTTTTACCAAAGTAAACATGAAAAGAAATCGATGATGAATGAATGTCAGCAAACTGCCTTCAATCTTTTTCACTATAGCACTTTTAAAGAAAATATTTTATTAAAACATTCCTAAAGCAAGTCCTTATCTTATTCAAAGCAATTAAAAAAATATATTTACAAGTTTAGCAATGTGTTGAACTTTAGCTGTTAATTATCTTATTTAAAGTATAATAAAAAATTCTAGCCCCAACATACAGGTTTTTTTGATGCATTGATAATTATCTGAGTAGAAATTATGATACAAATTGATTAAGTACTATGTATTCTAATAAGTGATCATAAGAAGAATAAAGATTCTTTAATGAATCCAAGGATATGCACACTTGGGACTAAAATCAGGGATAAATTAAGACACATTAGTATGATAATGATGATAGATAATGGAGTAGGGTAGTGTGGAGAACATTTGTTCCATTTCCTCATTTCTTGTGCCATAAGTTACCTAATTCACTTCCAGAAAAATCCAGTACAGATGATTAAGCAAACTTATGTCTTTCAGCTTTTATATTCAAGAACATTTTCTCCAAAAATATTTACAAGTCTACTTATTATGTAAACAACTTGCCATATTTCACCAGACTTAAAAATGCTCAGCCACAAACAAATACTGAGTAACAGTGTGAAGGGTGATAGGGATATTAGTACACAATGTAGCACTTTCTCTATCATAAAGGACCTAAAGTGCTTAGAAAGCTCTCCTATCTGTGTCCTTTTTTTTGATTTTCACAGAGACAATTAATTTGGAAATTTTTATTTGAAAATTAAAACTGTCAGCATCTTTAGAAATATCAGGAAATCAGATCACACTAGGCCAGAATGCCTATGTTCAGATGCAACACACTGGCATGAACAATATATAAAGAATGACGATTTGGCTTTAATTTTTGAGCAGACAGTCCCCTTTAATGTTAAAAAAAACCTCCAGGGGCCTTTTGATTACTCAGATGTAACTTATACTTGCTCTTTTTTTTTTTTTTTTTTTTTTTTTTTAATTGGGGAAAGCCTGAATGCATGGACCTAAACTGAAGGCAAGTGTTTTAGATTGATCATTTAAATCCTTGACTCTTTCTTAATGCAGCTTGAGTACTTGCTTTACTGACCTATATACTAGGAGACACAATTGTTTCTTTTCAAGAAATATTTCTTACTCTAAGCTTGTGTCATTCTCTTACCTTACCCACCTACCTTCTGAGACCATTTGAGTTCAGGGTCTCTGCTTTATAGTCAGACCAACCTAAGTTAAATCCCAGTTCTGCCACTAACAAGTTGTAAAACTTTAGACAAATCAGTCAAGTTCTTTGAGCCTCAATACTATATATATATATATATATATATACACACACACACAAATAAATAAAATATATATATATATATATAAAAAACTGTGACTATTGGTCAGTATTTTATCAGGAAAACAGAGCTACTCTGAGCTTGTGAGCTCATTTAAGGGCTTTCACTGGACCCACTCAAAGGAATCTTTCTTTTGACTAACTCAAAACCAACTAATTTGGGATCTAAATTATACCTGGGGAAAAAAAAACTGCATCATCTTTGCCGTGTAATGTAACTTAATCAAGAGAGTGATTACCCATCACCTTTGCACTATTTTATTGACTAGAACAAGACATAAGTTTAAACTGTATTTAAGAGAAGGAAATTATACAAGGGCATGGTTTATTAGGAGTCACCATAAAGCACTTTTTTTTTTTTAAAAAAAAACTCAACTGTTAACTGACTTTTCAGAGATCATGCTCAAAATCTTTGGTCCCTTGTGCTCACTTCGGCACCACATATACCCAAATCTTTGGTCCCAAAATTCTCTTTTTATAAATATATCTATAACAGATAATTATCTATGTGTCAACATGAATTTATCTCCATGATGTCAAAAATTAAAAGCATTATACATGTTCCAAAGTAGAGAATGGCTAAATAAATTGTAGTTTATTCCTTCTATGATATTCTATGACACTATTATTGTGCCATTTTAGAGAAGAGTATCAAGCCTAACACAGAAAAAATGTTTAGAAATATTTCTGAGTAGAGAAAAAAACAGCCTGTAAAACAACATGCACAATATGTTACCATTTTGTTTTACATATACACTAAATATATATAATATATACTTTACATATAATACACATATTTTATATATTGTATATATTTTTTACATATATAGTGTAACAGAAGCACACTGCTTTAATTCTGTCATTTAGACACAGGCTTTTTCTCTGCTCATGTGGTAGCATAAAGAAGAGTGAAAAGGCCAATTCCAGTCACACTGCCTCAGTCCCAAGGCTGGGTCCACAAGCTACCAGTCTGTGACTCTGGACAAGTCGCTCAACTTAATTCTGCCTCAGTTTATTCTTTAAATAATGGGAGAGTCCTTACAGAGCTGTTATGAGAATTCAATGAGAAAATACATGAAAACATTTAGCAAAAGATCTAACAGTGAGAAAATAATGCATAATTTTAACTATTAATTCACTAAGTGGCCAAAAATATGTGGAAGAATTGGATTAGCAACATGGATGATAGAATGACCTTGAATATCTGGGAGGAATTTATTACAATTTGCTCACATATTCCTTAATAACTTAATGTAAACCCAATTTAGCCAATCCATGATGAATATTATTGGGTTATCCTTTCCAACATAAACAAATTATTTAAATTATTACCTCGTACACTGTGTTATAGAGAGAAAAAAATGACTGTTAACAAATGACATGGAAAATATGGTCTCATTTTAAAACAGCAGAAGAGCCTAATTTTGTTTAGAAAATGTAAATCTCTACGCATTACAAGAGAAGGTGAACTAGGTAGCAATAATAATTTCAAAAGAAAGCTTGTAATAGTAGGACCTAATAGCAATTAATTTTGATCTAGAGAAAAAACTGGGATTTGAATCCAAGTCTACTGAGTGACCCACTATATTTCACCACCTCCAAGAGAGCAAAACAAACTAAAAACTACTATAATGGCTAAATAATGATGTTTTCATGATCTAAAAGTTTCACCGTAAGGTAGAATATTAGCTGCTGAGAGATAAGCAAAAGGAGGAAAACCAAGCCTGGAAACCCCCAGGAAGTGTGGCTCACCCAGGCGTTTCCCATCTGGGCACCAGGAGCTCCTGACTGGGGCCCTACATTACAAGATGCATAGAACTAATGAAACACCAATAATATTTTTCTTTCACCTGTAGCTGTTCAAGAAAAAAATTATTTTGACACTTGTCAAAACAGTAAGGCAGACTTTAATAGAGACTCTCTAGATAGGTGTATGGGCTCAATTGTACACACAACACAGAAGTCTTGGGATTTATAGCCAACCAGCAGAGTGTGAGCAGGGGTGGGGAGGTCAGCAGGTGGAAAATTACTAAGAGGGTAGGGTAATTCTTGCTAAGCTAACCTAGTAGGATTCTTGCTGAAGGCAGGCCAGAGAGATCAGATATTAGTTGGGGGATGATGCAGGATGAGGCATTTGGTCAGATATTGATGGATAGGTAGATATTCATGGATAGATATCGAAGATGGACAATTCTGGCTAACTCGACGGGATTCTTGATAAAACTGAGCTCTTGAGAACATGCCCAAGCAAGGGACTTGGTCAGTATCAGAGCACCCTGTTTAGAGCTTGTTCGAGGAAAGAATCTTTGTCACAGCATTATTACATAACCAGAAATAACTTCTGTGAAATAAAGAACCAGGGCATAAAAGGAATCTGCTCCTACCCTGACCTCAAAAATCAGTGCACAGTGTCCTAGGGGCAGAAAAATGGATGATATCTGAGGGGGGAAAAAAAAAACAAACAAACAAGCATTCAGTCATGAAAGAACTTACATACACCTTATACTATTGGCAAAGTTTTCGCTAGCACCAAAATTTTACACTTAAATTAATTTAATGTTTCTTGAATTTCATAGATTCCTGCCTTTTTAAGGCTATAGAAATATAATTATATTCTGGTCAGAGTAGGAATTTGAGGGTTTATGATGGATTCAAATCATTCAGTTCATAACCTTTACAAATCCAACAACCAAAATCACATTTCTCCAAATAACCAGAGAATTTCTTTTCTTTTCTTTTTTCAGTGTTCTACATTGGTGAATTGTTTCGGTACCTGTAGTGAATAAGTGAATAATGTAAGCAACGTTCTCTCTCCTCTCTCTCTCTCAATCCTTCATCAATTCCTAGTTGCCAAAAGTAGATGTAATAAAGCTGGATCCAAACCATGAATATACAAAATTAAAACACAAATGACACAGATATGTTTGAATTTCATGTGCTTTCTGAATTTAGATGGAATTAAGAACATAATGTGAAAATAGACATCTGAGGAGAGGCAGCACCCTGGACTGAAGTCAGCATGCCCACTTCTTGGCCCTACAACTTCCAAGAACAAACCTGGGGCTGTGGCGTCTGTGTAACCCTCTATAAGCTGGGAATGTAAAACTAGAGGATAGGATCTTCACATCACCTAAAATTCTACATGACATAAGCAAAATATTAAAAATCATACCATAGATTTATATAAATATAGCATAGTACTAAAATCTTTCACTGAAAAAGAAATCGAGAAGCAGATAAAACTGGAGGGCTTTTTGTAAAACTGACTAGTTAATACTGGCTCCACATCTGTCTTTCTCTAGGAAGGTAGCCCAATATTCTCAATTACGTCTCTCCTTTTCAGACATGTGCCTGTCATGGCACATAGTCCGTCGCTGTAATCATCTCTTACAAGTTGGCGTCCCTCCCTATGTTAGGAGTGTATAAAAGTAGACCCACTTTTTCACATCCTTGCAGAGTCAGCATCTAGCAATGAACATGTAATGTATAATCAATACATGGTGGCATTAGTAAATGAATGAATTAATTATTTAGTCACACTTAATACAATAAATAGCTATCCAGAAACAAAATAAATCAATCTCTTTCCCGTCCCCATTACTTTTTTTATAAAATAGTAAACTAAGCTTTTAGTAGAATTTTATTTGTTCTCTTTATCGTGATATAATACGTATTTTAAACACATATTCCTTTGACCGAGGATTTATTTAAAAATTGATTAAACTAATAAGAAATCATCACTACTGAGATTTTTTTCAGAATCAAATATTCCAGTTTTAATCCAGAAAGATTTTCTGTAACCTAGGATATTCTTTACATATTTTTCTATCTAAGGGACCATTTTCCACATCTTATGGATAAAGATAGAAACCCCTGAAGCCAGCCAGCTTAAATCTTGAATTAAAAAAAAAATTATATACAGTCCATGATTATCTTGGTAACAAATTTGGAGTCATTGTAGTCACGTAAAATATAGCTATATAGAAATATAGAATGTGAATTTAACAAATTTAAATACATGGAAAAGACAAAAATAATAGGCAATAAAAACTGTGAAACTCTTTATGCAGTATAAGGCACTTCTGATACATTAACTCTTGATCTTTACCAGAATTCAGTGAATTATTTCCATTTTGCCAAGGCATAAACTGAGCCCCAGAAAATTGAATTACTTGTTGGCATTCATGCAGATGTTAGACGGTAGAGTTGAAGTTACAGCTTAGGCCCCCAGAGGCAGAGTTCACTTCTCTTTGTACTAGAGCTCAGTATATCTTCTTTACGTTTCAATTTTGGTAAATAAATATACTTTAAATATACATTTCCATTAATAATTCTATTTTGAATACTTTTCTGCAGAAATATTAGAATGCATAAATGTTAAGCCCCTAAGTGTGAACCAATATAAGTATAAAGCAGCATTATTAAAACGCACAACATTATGGCATTTAAAAATTGATTTGTCTCAATTGATGGAGAATCCAATTTAGGTTAAATAACTATGTTTATGAAATTACTTCAGGATTTATTGGCTGTAGCATGATAACTCATCAACTATAGTTGAGCTTGCAGGAATTTGAGCAGAAAAGTTAATTAACAATAAGTTTAAAACTGCCAAAAACTGCTGCAAGTTCATTCTGCACTCTTCATACATAGCAACATGTGCTGGGCTTCAAAAAGAAAGTCATTTCCTAAAACTGTTTACTTTTATGTCATTGAATTCATTATTAAAAATAAGTGAGCAGTATTGATTTCAATGGTTTAATAATTCAAAATGGTTAAGGGCATAAGAGCACTTGAACAGGCAAATATTTCCTATTATTGTTTATTACCAACTTTAACTGTAATGACTCAATTAATTCAGGCATAGTTTCCCAAAGTGAATTGAAATGCAATTATCAGACGAATAAGATGCCAGAGTCAGTAACTTAAACCTCAGGCAGAAGATTTTACAAAGTGATATAATCAATATTGCATTCAAAGTGGTATATGGTGTTATTAATTTGCCACAGAAAATACAGAAATTTCATTACCTTTTAAAAATAAAAATAAAATATCTCAAAATCTACTGATGCAATGTCAGTTACACTTTGAATAACTACTTTGCAACATATATATGATTTTAAAAAATAGCTTACCTTCATATGCTTTGAATGAGGACATTGGCCACTGCTGGTGAGAGAAATTATGGCTAAGAGATGTTTGGACTTAGTAATATTTAGTCAGTAGGAATATAAATTGCCTTATCAACATACAAATAAATTTTATGTATCACTTGTGTTAGAGAAATATCTGTAAATGATTCTTGTGCATAAATCTACTCACAAGCATCACATTTATTCTCTTTCAAATTTCCTTTTAAAATAATGAACTATTGGTTCTAACACCCTAGTTGGCTCCATATTTGTCCATTGTAACTCCTTTTAAACTAAAGGAAATAGAAATGTACTAACATATCTTTAAACATAACTTTGATACAGAAAAACATGCTGTCTTCTTGGCATCCATTTCAGTTATTCATCCTGGACTATGAACTAGTTTCCTCCACGTGCCTTTCCAATCCATCAGTTCAGAATTATTGATGTTTAAAAAAAATAAAATACACAAAGCTAGAAATTTAATTGAAGTAAGGATTGAGACTATGATCAGGAACTTCCTTGAGCCAAAGGAAAGTCTATTATTGGCTAATGGTGCACTAAGCTTTCTTTCCTTCTTTTTTTCTTTCTTTTTTTCCCAGCATGAAGCATTCTTACATGCAACCACAGCATAAGAATAACTACTAATTGGTTTTCTGCTCAAAGATACTTATCTTTGGTTGGCAACCTAGGTAGCAAGAATAGTATTTTCTCCCACTCACAACTTTAAGAATGAAAAGAAAATCTGACGAACTGAATATAGATAAGAGAAACTTTCAAATTCAATAAAGAGATATTCTTATTTTCCTTTAAATTCTGATTGGTATGACTATGATCATTGTCTTTAAAGAAACATAACCAGCATTAAATGCAAAAGAATGCTGAAATTAAAATACCATTTAGTGAGTCTTTACAGAGTTTAAGAACTATTGTCAGAAGTTACATTCATAAAAGAGGAAATGGTAGAAAGATATATAAGGAAAAAAATCAATATTTTCACACACACACACACACACACACACAAACATACTTCCAGTTCCAAGCTCCTGAGGTGACCACCATTAAGACTCTGGAATACATACTTCTACTAGTTTCCCTCGTCCTACTAACACATACTTGTGTCCTTTAGTGGATGTTGTGTTACCCCAGCCATTGCCCCTTCAGAAATGAAGGTGCCATGTTTCATGGCTCCAGCTGAGAGAAAAGCAGCTGTCCAATGGCTCTCAGCCATCCCTTATCTCTCGGATTACTTCCGTTAAAGAAAACTACCTCTTCAAAGCTCTTGTCTGCTCCCAGGGCAGTCAATATTTAATGACTGCTCATCCCAGGGGCGAAAAGGTCTGGCTCCCTCCTCCCAACTTAGAACAAATCTAAAGGACCCTGCCGGCTCCAGAGCACCCACGGGGTGCATGGAGGCTTTATTTGTTCTTCATCACATATATCCCTTTCCCTCATCACGTTGCATCCCCGGCTCTTCTACAGCTGCACTCCCAATAAACATCCAGCGCACCAATCCCCTTCTCAGAAAGCTTTTTGGGAACTTTCAAATGCTATTGCACTACTTAGCAAACAGGGTAAGACCCTTAAAGCAGTCTAATTTTTATCATTGTTCCCCTGCCTTTGTGCTTCTTGTGTCTTACATTTTACCACCACGCATACTATACACCCCACACTACCTTCTTATTAGTTTTGCTTTAAAGAGTCAATAGTCTTTTAAAGAAATATAATTACATACATGCACATCCACACACAGAAAAAGAGAAAGAGACACAGAAAGTGATTTACAAGGTGATTTACAAAGGTACTAAAAATGTCTTCTACGTTGATCTATCCAGATTTTTACTTTGGTGCTCTTTATTCGTTGTTAAAGAGCTGGAATCCCATTACCCTTTAGCCTAAAGAACTTCTTACAGCATTTCTTACACAGATCTGATGAATACTCTCAGGTATCATCTCTCTGAGAATATCTTAATTTTTCCTCCATTTTTGAAGAATATTTTTAGAGAATATAAAATCTCGACTGACGGTTTTTTCTTTCAGTACTTCACAGATGTGGTTTCACTGGAATCTGATCTTCATAATTTATGGATAAATTTAACTATATTTTCTTTTATTTTTCCAAGTATATAATGTGTCTTTTTTTTCCTCTGGTTGATTTTGAAGTTTCTTCTTTATCTATGTTTTTTTTATATCTCTTTATGATAAACATATAAATAGATTTTGATTTTTATCCATTTATGTTTGAACCAGAACATTTAGTCTAGTCATATATCGAGATTACTCCTGTGGTTAGATTTATTTTGACCATCTTATTTTATGCTTTTTTTCTCAGATTTTTACATTTTTCCTTCTTTTTGTCTCATGGTGAATATATTATTTTTACTTTATTCAACTTTTTCTCTGCACTTGTTTAGAAGTCACTCTACAAGTGTTAACATGCATACTTATCAATATTTGTACCCTCCTCACAAACAATATAGCACTACCCACTCTATGGCCTATATATTTTTATTTTAGTTTGTTTTTATCTTTTTTTCCTGTCCTGAAAAGACATTATTATGACTGTGCTCTGAAGTCAATGTTCTCACCTTATTCTTCTGACTTCAAAGACAGAATAGACTCAGTCCAATCAATCAGCTTCCTTCTGGGGTTGGTCCAACTTCTAGAAGCAATTTCTATATCAGCTATCTTTTGCTATATAATAAATTACTCCAAAACTTAATGGCTTAAAACGAAAACGAGTCATTATTTCCTATAAGTTGATGGGTTGACTGAGCTCAGCTGGGGTAGATGAAATGGATGAACCTTCTCTTCATTTCTTCATCTCAAGGAGGCTAAATGAGGCTTCTTTACATAGCAGAAGATTTCCAAGAAGGCAAGCACAAGCATATATCAATATCGAGCCCAGTGCTTATGTCTCAGTTAGCAACACCCCATTGGTCAAGGCAAATCACAAGGCCAAGCACACAGTCAATATGGGATGGAACTACACAAAGGCATTGTGCAGGTAAGAGTTAATTCAGCAGGTCTGGACTTCATCAATGCCACACATTTCCAAGAAAATACTTGTCCTCAGGATTGAGATTTGGGAAAAGAGCTTTGAGCCCTTGAAATATTCTGCCTGATGTGAGTGTTTTTGTATGCCTGAGGCCTTCTACTACAGTGTACCATTTTGATGAGATAATTTATGCTAAAAATATCATTTATGGTAAATGACTGTTTTTGTATTCCTAAGGCACTGAACATGCTGTGTACCAATTTCTTCATATAGTTTATGCTAACAAATGTTATTTATGGTGAATGCTTGTTTTTACTCTGGGAGTCTGGAATCTGAGTTGTTGAGATCAGTCACATAAGTATGCAGTGACCCCCAATAAAAACCTTAGATGTCAAGATTCTGGTGAGTTTCCCTGACTGACAACACTTCAGTGTGTTTCCACACAGTGTTTATGGGAGAAATAAGCATGCCCATGCCACTTCGCGGGAAGAGGACACCAAGGAGCTTGTCCATGGTATTTCCTGGACATTTCCTCATGTACCTTTTTTCCTTGGCCAATTTTCATCTATATCCTCTCATAGTAATAAACTGTAACCATGAGTGTAACAGCTAATGTCAGTCTTATGTATCCTTATAATGACTCATTGAAACTGAAGGTGGTCTTGGTGACCTCCAAACAGGCATGAATACCAAGAGGCAAGATTCACTGGGGGCCATTAATGTAGGAATCTATTACAGGGAATGAGAAAGACCTAGACCTTGAACAAATAGATCCCAAACATCATCCAAACTTCAAAGAGATATTCTGTGTTCATATATTGAAAGACTTAATATTGTTAGTTTATCAGTTCTTCCCCGCTTGACCTTACAGTTTCAATGTAATTCCAATCAAAATCACAGCAAGCTGCCTTGTAGATAGCAACAAACTGATTCTAAAGTTTGTATGGAAGGCAAAAGTCCTAGAATAGCCAGCACAATCCTGAAGAACTAAGTTGGAGGAATCACACCATCTAATTTCAAATCTTACCAGAAAGCTATAGTAATCAAGACAGCATGATATTGGTGAAGGAATGTATTTAAAGATTGATGGAACAAAACAGAGAGCCCAGGAATAGTCAATTGACAAAGATAGTTCAATTGTTTTTTTAAAAAAAGAATGCAAAGGCATTCAATAGAGAAAGAATAATCTTTTCAACAAATGGTATTGGAACAATTGGATATTCAATGCAAAAACATGAACTTAGACAAAGACCTCACAACTTACACAAAATTAAATAAAAGTTAACCATAGACATAAATGTAAATGTAAAATTATGAAAGTTCTATAAAAAGAGAAAATTTACATGACTTGCTTTTGGTGATAAGTTTTCAGATATAACATCAAAACTATAATCAATGTGAGAAAACAATTGATAAGTTATTTATCATTAAATTAAAAACTTCACTGTTAACAGAGTGAAAAGTCTCTAGGGGAGAAAGGTTTTGCAAAATCCATATCATATAAAAGACTGTTTCCAAATATACAATGAAGTTTAAAAATTCTACAATAAAAAAATCATAAAAATCTTGAAAATGAGAAAAATACCTGATAAGATACTGTACCAAAGAGCACCCAGAAGATGGCAAATATGCATACTGAAACATGTTCAACATCATTCACCATTAGGAAATACAAATTTAACAAACAATAATATATCACTATAGACCTATTAGAATGGTTAAGTCATTCTGAAAATATGAAATGCTGACATGTTTACTGTGTGAATCAGATTTCCCAAAGCAAGTTGCTCAAGGGAAAAAGTTAAATGCACGGCAGTCTAGGAAACACTATATATTTTCCTTTTAGTGATCTACCTAATAAATGTTCTGAAAAATCAAGCAATAAAGAATCTTGTTTAATTTTATGTAAGCTTATGGTCCCCAATCTTATTGAAATCTAGAATTCCTTTTTTTATTAAGAGATGCTTTACAAAATATCTGTTAATATTCTCTGGAACACATTTTGGGAAAGATTGGTCTACATCCATGTTAATATTTGTATTTGTTTTCCTTTTTATAATGTACTTGGTCTTTATTTTGGTTCTTAATATATAATACCTTACAGATATATCATTAAAAATATTTTTTAAACTAGCATTATTAGAGTTCAAATCTTAGTTTGACTATTTGGATCTACCTCTGTGATCCTGGGAAAATGACATACAATCTTTAAGTCTCTGTTTCCTTATCTATAAAATGGAACAAGGTAACAGTCCCCAACCCACTGGATTGTCATAAGGATACAAGGAAATAATATACACAGAGCAGTGCCCTTGGCATACAGTAAGCAACCAAAACATATAAGCTAATTCTTTAAACATTAGCATCACCATCACCATCTTCATTAATGTTAATATAAATAAAGGAAGAGTGATTGGCTCCTTCTCTCTCTCATTCTCACCTTCACCCACCAGTCTAATGTTAGTTCAATAACGAAGGTACTTATAGGAAGAACCCCAATGGGAAAGCCAAACTCAAAGTCCTTATACTCTCAGAAACATAAAAACAAAACCAGAAAAGCAAGAGCTGTCCTTTCTGGTGGTAAACTTGGAGAGTTGGGTACTAATTTTATGAAGAAAGATAGTATCTGCTCCTCAGATTTTCAAATTTTATTCTGATTTTTTGTGAAAAATTGTACATATGAGAAAAACAATTAAGCATAATTAAATATAAGCACACTTTGTGTCATGCCTTATATTTACCTACAATAGACTATGACCTTCCTAGGGTCAAGAACTCTGTATAACATGAAAACTTCAATTCAATTGCAGTCAGTCTATAAATTTAGTAATATTTAAATTCTTTCTGTGAGTAACATCTTTTAGATATGTGTTCAATTTTGGAGAAATCTTGGGCAACCTTCAGAAAAGAAGAGCTGTAGTGAATTAAATGGTGCTTTAATGGAATATAAAAGAGATTCTTGCAGCTGAAGTATTCTGACAGCAGCATATTCTAGCTGACCAGGTCATTCCAAATGTGTGCCTGACCATTATTTTAAATTAGAAGATATAACACTGTCAAACCATAGCAGCCAAGAATCAAAAGTGACATAAGAATTTTAAAGGAAAAACCATTGACAATTTTATCAGTAGTTCTCATCCAGTACCATAATGCAATGGTATGTCATAAATAATTTGTCCCTAATAATACTGAAAGCATCAAAATTCATGAGATAATTTACTTTACTATAAAACATTGTCTTAGCATAGTTCAAGGTTATTCTTATACATCACCCTCCCTTGGTTACATTCAATTTGTGGGTTTTTTAATGAGAAAAAAAAAGACAATACAGGGACTGCCCTAGAGAATTGCCCTAAACCCAAGCTTACAAATACATCAGTCAGATATATTCTGTGTCATGATAGAGATCAGGTGAAACACCTCTGGACCGTAGAATGGTTTATAAAGGCTATGATCCCTTTATATTCCAATGTAGGCAACAACAGAAATAAGCAGAATGTTGAAAAATTCAAAAGCCATTTCTATTATATTTATCTTCATCTTCTACTTCATCTTTCATAACATAATTACATCCCTACACAATTACTCTAGAATAATAGGAATAAACCCGGTAATGAAAGAAACAATTCAGGGTATGATCCATTCAAGCTAATTGATAATGTACTCTATTTTGAAATCAGGTATATAAAACCTTATTGTTGAATACACCATAGCTGAAGCTTTGGCAAATCAGATATTAATTATATGTAATAATTCAATATTTTGGAGAATTTTTCAATTTTCCAATTGTTTTCAGCTTGTCATTTATAAAAGCAAAGTTAGAATTAATATGATTATTTATAATATCCAGATCACGTTCAAGAGAAAAGGACTGTATAACATTTCAAAGTAGCTATGAGAATACTTACTAAATGTTCATATAAAAGTTCTAGACAACTTGGATTCCCAATATAGCAAACAATTAAAAACAAAACAAATAAAATAGACATCGGGTACCTTAGTGGAAAATATTCTGTCTGATATTTGGCTAAGTTTGGTTTTACATTTATAAAAGAATGAACAGAGATATCTTCTAAGAACCTGATGTATTCTTCAAACTGAATTACCACGTGGGCATTAATTGCTACCACTTATTCATAGGTAAAATGTCTTTAAAAAAAATTACTGTTATCACTTTTGGCACATTTCTTTCCAGTTTTGTTCCTACTCTTTTGTGTTTATCTATATGACATCAGGCTCAAAATATGAAAAATCCTATTTTGTATCTATTTTTGTATCCTGCTTTTTAAAACTTTGTATCATTAGCCTCTTTTTCTATATCATTAAAAATTTGTATGACCATGAGGAAAAAAAAAAAAAACTAAACATAAAAACTTCCTTGCTCCCTCATCCACTCCTCCCCTCAAATGACCTATTTACCCCAGATGAAAATAATTTTTTGCTCAAATAGAGCACTTTCTAATTAAATAAATATTAATTTACATAATGCTACAGTTAATATTTTTAATTGTGGGACATTAAAACATAAATCAATGTAATATTCACTAATTACATATTTCAAAATTAACGTACATAATAAGTGTTGAGTGTTATTTCTAGTTTCTTAATTACTATTAACTGAAACTGTAGATATCTCATCCAAACAATTTATATCTTTAATTGTATTGATGCCCACTTTTACTAAGATATACTAAGTTAGTAAGATACTAACATGTCTTTTTGATAGCATCCTGGCTTGATTTAAGCATTGTTGTATTATTTCACATTGCTGCTCACGTCTCTGACCAGGGTAGCATGAAATATAAATTGCCATTTCAAATGTCCCCAGCTGCTCTTTTGTATCTCAATAGGTCCAATCATTCTCAACGGGAATGCTTGATAGCTTTGGAAATTTCAGTAATACAGTGCCACATTCTTGACTTTTTTTCCTATATTATTATTTTATACTATGGCAGAACAGGTGCTTCATTTTTATTAAAACAAAAAATAAAATTTTCAATCTTTCAACTTTTTCTTGTTTAAGTTAATCCTTCAATTTCTTTATGAAGTTTGTATTTTACAATTCTCCTGAGTATATAAGTATGTATGCATGTACCTATACATAAGTTATTAGATAAAAGAGAATTTTTAACAAAAAAAGCTATTGAATTGTAGGGTTGAAAAATGGACTGACAGCAGGACATAATACCCAAAGCCACAGCTTCAGGCATTATAACTCATGAGAAATCCTATTTTTTAAGAATCTTTTGAGTAACACTTTTTCTTATAAATGAAAAATGTATCATTTATTGTGCCCTTAAAAATAATGCTCTGTCGTAAATGGACTTCAAAATTTTTCAGTTAGTTGTTAGATAAAATATTGGAATCAATAATAATAGCGATTATTGGTATTGGCTCATTTTATATTCAGGTTTATGTATTTATTTTATTTATCATTTTGATTTTTTTTAAAAGGTAGCATATGGGTGATGCAGAAGATCCATATTGAGTTGGATTTTCTGAAAGTGAAGCTATGTAGCCTCAAGCCATGCTGTTTCACCTTGTTCTTTTTGCAGCTAACAATGTTAATGCCAGCAAAACATGGAGACATTCAATGCAACTAAGATATTTCCATCAGGTGTACCTTATGCAGGAATTTAATTTATTTATGCTACTCTCTGAACATACGAACTAACTTACCCTTAGAAATAATATTGGTCATGTTGAAGTGATTTTTTTTAAAAAAAACCTCTTGGTTTTTCCTTTTCTGTCTATTCTAATATTTCTTTATTGCACTAGAAAGAATCTTGCAACCTATGATTCTATGCTTCAGAGAAAGATTCTAATACCATTACTTATTGTATTCAAGGGTCTATCTTGAGAGCCAGAAAAGGCTCACAGATACACCAAATAATACCATAACAGATATTCAAATTTTTACAGTATTGTGTAGCATTTCTTATGTGGAACAAATGTTTTCTGTAAAGAATGGCTCAAAGAATGTATGAAAAGATGTCGACAGGCTGGATTATCCCATAAACACCAATTACCTTTTTTTCTTTTCTTTATTCCTCTCATTCACTCCCCAGAATATTATCATTTAAAGAATTTTACCTTCTAACTACATCTATCATAGCAGTACAGCTCAGGTCACACACAAACAACAATGACCTTTCCAAAAAATATTTGAATTTGACATAAAAATATGGTATAGTTTAATTGCCACACAAAAACTATTCTTAGTAAAATATCAATGCTCAGCAAACCTTTACATTGAAAAGAACAGATTTGTGATGCTCAGAACAACAGATGTTAGTTTGCTATTACATTAAAAACGGAACATAAAAGAGAAAGATATTTGCTTGTATCATATGCTGTGCGTTGATCATCTGCATCTGCTTGGCATGTTTGAGTCTAAATGAAGCAAGTTGAGTTTCCAAAGAAAGTATCCATTTACTGCCGCATAGTCAAAGCAATTACATTTCTTTCCTGCTGCACTCATCAATCAAAGAACAAGTCAAATATTCACATTGCAGCTTAAAAGCAAGGAGACCAGTGGAACCAGGTATCACACACCAGGTATTAAGTATGTGAGTGAGATGCTGAAGAGCCTGGGTAATGCTGAAAACGGAGGGTAAAGGGAAAGCCTTTGAGCATCTTGATTACACTGAGTCATCGTGTCACTTTCCCGCAGAATTAATTTAATTAGCCTCTCCCTAGTATTGGTCATTGCTCCTAACCTTGAATAGTTACTGATGGAATGTGTGTCATGGCTGCCCCTCTTAGATGAGCAGTCCTCTGTTCTGTAATGGTGATTTGCCTCAGGTGAGAAATAGGCTCACTCGCTTTTCCTATTGATTTCTGAAAAAGAAAATGCTTCCCTCCAACTAGCACTGCACTATTATTTTTGTTATCACGTTTCATAGAGCTGCACATTCTCTACGTAAAATTGGGGGAAAAATATGTCAAACCCTTTCCTTTGCCCAGCTATAGAAACTAAAATCCAGTTATCTAACTGTTAGAAACACTTATGTTACATCTTTTAAAGGAAAAGTGTTATTATTTTAAAAATAGAATGTCATTGCCAATGTTTAGTGTGAAACTTAAGTTTTGCAAAGGAAATGTACACTTACTAAAATACGAAATGAGGTAAAATGTCTAAACTTAATTTTTTATTTTTAAAATGTACATTTAAACTTTCACCTGTCCATTCAGTTCATAAATTAACTGATGGCATTTTCGATCAATTAACCTCATAAAAGAAACTTTTATAAGCATAATCAAATTCCTGGGCTCTAGATTTCCTGCTCTTTTTTTATTCCTGAAACAAAAACATAGTCTAATCCCAAGATTTAAAAAATACTATTACTTTCAAAATTTGGCTAGAAGAATCAATCACTAAAAAGTTTATTTAACTATAATTACAATGTTTTACCTAACAATAAGTTATAAAGTTACAAAACAGTAAATTATAAAGTAAAATTCATCAGCAATTCAATTAAATTCACATGGAATCATAAATATTAATTTAATTATGTGGAAAAAAAGCTGTATTACAACAAATTCAGATTTGAATTCAAGATGGAAGAATGGTAACTATGTACACTTCCTTCCTTCCCTAACACTCTTTGAAATGACAGAAAATAATACAAATCAAATGAATTCCAGAAAAAGGCTAAAAAGAAGTAAATGAGACCATGAGCAGAGAAAAGCCTAGACTAATTTATAGAAGATAACAGAGGAAGAAGATTAGCTCAGAGAACACTCCTAAGAAGTTTGCAGTGAAAGTAGGAGTTTTTCAACTGCTAGAGTTGGCAGGATGATGGTGGAGGAGGAGAGGGAGGAGTAAAAGAGACAGAAACTAAAGTTGATAATAAAGAATTTGTTGGTGAAGAATGACCTAGTCAGGACTCAAAAGTATCAACAGGAAGTATCAATAAGAGTTCAGCTGCAAATAGGTATTTTTCTATTGACCATAAAGACTACTATAATCAGAGATTTAAGTGTTCATAATACCTTGAAAAAACTGTACTGTATCTCTGATCCCAGAGGCTACCTTTTCAGTCAGACTCCCTTGCCAATAAACACACTTTCAAATGCAACAGTGACATTTTTCCCAGGCTTAACTGAAGACATTTTCATGAAATAAATTAGACAGTCTGTCAGGAATAGGCTGTTCTCCCTGCTAAGTTCTAAATTTCACAATTTAGTTCTGAGAATAAATTTATTTTCAAATTGGGGTATATTACTCTCACCTTCTGGCATTACCTACAAGAACTTTTATTTAATTCCCTGTAGTAAACTATTGCTTCCTTTATTGGCATAGAACAATAACATATAAAAAGCAGAGACTATTGTCTGTGATATCTTTATTTTGAAACCATTAAAGATTCTGTGAGTGGCAAATTTGGAATATTTGTCTTGGACCAATCCTCCTACTAAGAACAACTATCAATCTAGGGAAAGTAAGTTTTAAAAAAGAAAACTATGTGAAAATATTAAAGAATTATTATGTCAATAAAGATTTTAAGAACAAAGACTAAGGTAGAAAAGAGTTCAGAATCAAGAGTCCAGGATTTGATACTACTTTTTGTCTCAAGGTGTTCTAAATCCCAAAAAAATGTAGCTGAGCAGAACTTTTAGAATACTCAAGGGACTGGAAAAAAATTGGAATTTAGAGATCAGCAATATAGATAGGCTCTGAAAAGGACTGCAACATTTCGTTGTGACTGAAAATGGCTACACACTAAGGGTAAATGTAAATTTGAATTATAAGCAATGAAGCCCAGATTCAAGTCATTTGAATTCATAATTGCATTAAGATGATATCAAATATCTAGTATCCTAGCCTACCTGTCTATTAAAAATTAAACCAAGTCCACTTAGGAGAGTGATAACATCATTCAAAGCATCAAATTACCTCTGTAATTTTTAACATATGTTACCTGGCATTTAATTTAAAAAAACACACATAAGAAGATAATAATTATAAACTAAGAGACTAAACCTATGGTAGAAAGAGGCCTATAGCAAATCTAGAAAATCTAGAAAATTTGATATAGGCTTTAAAATAAAATAACTGTAACTAACATATTCAAGAAATCAAAAGACAAAGTGGAGAATCTTGGCAAGAATCAACAACTATAAAAATTAACTGAATGGAAATTTTAGAACTGAAAAATGTGATAGCTGAAATTACAGTGCAATAATGGGGTTAAAATTGACTAGAAAAAAGTTGAAGAGAGATCAGGAAATTGAAAGATAGATCAGGACAAAATATTCACACTGAAGAAGAGAAAGGTAAATAAATGGAAAACATAGAAAAAAATTACAAACATTTGGGAAACTCTGAAACCTAATATTTTTATAATTGTAGTTCCAGAGAGGGATAGAAAATGTGATAGCAATATGTGAGGCAATACTGACAGAATTTTTCAAAACTGATGAGTCATTAAAGCCACAGATTCAAGATGTGTTATGAACCTCAAACATAATGAATATAAAATGGAAAACCACACCTAGTTACATTACAGTAAGCTTTTGAATATAAGAAAGAAAATCTGAAAAATAGCCAGAAGAAAAGAATGGCATATTTCTTATCTGCAAGGAAGTAATAATAAGAGTGACAGCTGACTTCTCAAGAGAGAGAAGGAAAAAGAAACCTGAAGACATGAAATGATATCTTCAAAGTACTGAAAGAAAATAGCAGACAAAAGTTACTGAGAATTTTTCACCTCAGACTCATACTGTAGAAAATATTAAAAGGTTATTTTACTGTCAGAAAGTAAATGATCCTAGTGGGAGCTCAGAGATAGAGGAGTGGATGAAAAGTAACAGAAAAAATAATTATGTGGGTAAATCTAAAAGAGTATTGGTTGAATAAAACAACAGTAATAATGTCCTGTGTGGTTTAAAATATCTGTAGCATTAAAACAATTGACGGCAATATCCCAAGAGCCCAAGTCAGAAGGGCACAATTATATGGTGTTAAAATGTTCTAAACTTCTTCTTGGTCTGGAAAGATATAAAAAGTGCTAATATATTAGATTTAATAACTTAAAAAACTGCATAACTTTCTAGGACACAACTAAAAGAAACATAAAAATAGTTAAACTAACAAACTATTAAAAAATGGACTAATAATAATTTTTATGACATGTAATCCTAAAGAAAGGAAACAAAAAAAAAGCAAATAATTTATACCAGGAGAATAGATAGATTTAAGTCCCTGAATTAAATTACAAAAGTTGTTATATTAAATAAAAAAAAAAATTCCAACCATATATTACTTATGGAAAAAAAATTCTTATATATAAAGGTACAGAAAGGTTGAAAGCAAGAGAATAGAAAAATATAACTAATAATTCTAAACTCATGTGAAAATTTACATTGAGTCAAAATATTAAAAGTAAAAGAATTGAAAATAGATTTTCAAACATAGCAGGAGACTGAATATACCCCTCTTAGTTAAATCAATAATGATTATAATGATCACTGTTCATTGAAAGAAAAAAACAGCAACCCAAAAGCATATAAATGTATAAATCTTGTTGTAAAAGGTAAATATATAGATAAATAGTGAATACCATAATTCTGTAACAGTGATGCATAAATCACTTTTAATTCTGGCATAGAAATTAAAAGAGGAAAGTATAAAAATAACTGTAATTATAAAATGTGTTAATGGGTACATAATATAAAAAGATATAGTTTGTTAGATCAATAACACAAAGCATGAGTGGAAGAAGTAAAAGAATAGAGCTTTTGTGTGCAATTTAATTTATTATCACCTTAAAATAAACTTTCATAACTATAAAATGTTTTATGTAAACTCCATGGTAAACACAATGAAAATACCTATAGAAGACACACAAAAGAAAATGAGAAAGGGATCAATGATATCACTATAAAAAATCAACAAAACACAAAGGCAGCAAGAAAGGAAGAGTAACCAAAAAACCTATAAGACTTACAGAAAACAATTAACAAAATGGTAATAGTAAGTCCTTCTCTATGAGTAATAACTTTAAATGTGTTAATTAAACTCCTCAAACACATAGAGTGGCTGAATGGATAAAAACACAAGATCCAACTAAATTCTGTATTCAGAAGACCCATTTTAGGTCTAAAGACACACACACGATGAAAGTAGAAGGACAGAAAAATATACTCCATGCAAATGGTAACCAAAAGAGAGCATGGGTGGCCATAATTACTTGAGACAAAATAGACTTTAAGTCAAACACTTTGAGAAAAAGGAGGAGGACATTGTATAATAATAAAAGGGTCAATTCACCTGGAAAATACAACAATTATAAATATACATGCACTAAACATCAGATCAGCGAAATATATGAAGCAAACTTAGGCAGACTAAAAGGAGAAATAAACAGCAAAGCAAAAATAGGAGATTTTAATATCCCACTTTAAATAGAGCATCCAAACAAAAGATGAATAAGGAAACAAAGGACTTAAATAGTACTATAGACCGAATGAACCTAATAGACGCATTCAGAACTTTCTTCCCAACAGCAGCAGAATACACATTCTTTTGAAGCACACACAGAACATTCTCTGGAATAAATTACGTTAGATCACAAAATAAGCCTTAAACATTTAAGAAAATTGAAATCTACCAAGTACATACCCTGAACAAAATGGAATTAAACCAGAAGTCAATAGTGGAATGAAAACTAGAAAATTTACAAGTCTGTACAAATTAAACAACACACTCTTGAACAACCAATGGGTCAAAGAAGAAATCAAAAAGGAAATTAGAAAATATCTGGAAACAAATGAAAACAAAAACACAATTTACAAAAGCTTATGGGATTCAGTAAAAGCAGTACTAAGGTGGAAGTTTAATAAATGAATTTAGCAAAGTTGCATGATACAAAATCAAAATATAAAAATTAGTTGTGTTTCTATACCCTAATAATGTATAGAATGCAAGCAATACAAAAAGGAAATTAAGAAAACAACCTCATTTACAATAGCATCAAAATGAAAAAAATACTTAGGAATAAAACTAGCCAAGGAGACAAAAGACTTGTACATTTAGAACTACAAAATGCTGCTGAAAGAAATGAAAGAAAATACAAATAAATGGAAAAACATCTCATGTCCATGGATTGAAAAAATTAGTATTACTGAACTATCCATACAATCTAAAGCAATCTCCAGATTCAATACCATCCCCATTGAAATATCAATGGCATTTTTTTTGCAGAAATAAAACACAATACTAGAATCCAAATGGAACCATGAAGGAACCTGAATAGTCAAAACAATCTTGAGAAAAAAAGAATAAATCTGGAGATCTTACACTTTCTCACTTCAAAACATATTAAAAAGCTAGATTAATCAAAGCAGTGTGCTACTGGCATAAAGACAGACATACAGACCAATAGGACACAATAGACAATCCATAAATAATCCCATATATATGCAATCAAATGATTTGATGAGGCTACCAAGACTCCACAATAGGGAAAGAAACACAACGGTGTTGGGGAAACTGAATATCCACACACAAAAGAATGAAATTGAACCCTTATCTTATACCATACACAAAAATCAACTGAAAATAGAGTGAAGATTTAAATGTAAGACCTGGAAGAAAGCTAAAGAAAAAGTTAACATTGGTCTTGACAATGATTTATTGGATATGACACCAAAAACACAGGCACCAAAGGCAAAATAGACAAATGGTATTATATCAAACTAAAATGCCCCAGCAAAGGAAACAATCAAAAAAGTGAAAAGGCAACCCGTAAAATGGAAGAAAATATTTGCAAATCATTTATCTGATAAAGGGTCATATTCAAAATACATAAGAAAGTCCAACAATTCAATAATAAAAAATCTTGATTTACAAACAAGTAAAAAACTTGAATAGATATTTCTTTAAAGAAGACATAAAAATGACCAACAGGTATAAGAAAAGGTGCTCGACATCACTAATTATCAGGAAAACACATATCAAAACCAGACCACAATGAGACATTAGCTCACACCTGTTAGGATGGCCATTATAAAAAAAAATAAAACCCAGAAAATAACAAATGTTGGCAAGGATATGGAGAAATTGGAACTCTTATGCACTCTTGGTAGAAATGTAAAATGAGATAGCCATTATGGAAAATAGTATCGAAGTTCCTTAAAAAATTAAAAATGGAACTTTTATATGATCCAACCATCCAACTTCTGGGTATTTATCCAAAAGAACTGAAAACAGGATCTCAATGAGGTATATACATTCCCATATTTATTACAGCATTATTCACATTAGAAAAGAGATGGAAACAAGTTAAATGCCCATTGATGGAGAAAGATGTTAGATAAATAACATGTAGTATATACATACAATGAAATATTATTCATCCTATAAAAAGAAGGCTACTAAAAAAGAAGAATGCTGTCATATCCTACAACATAAATGAAACTTAAGGACATTATGCTAAATAAAATGTCAGTAACAGAAGGCCAAGTACTACATTATTTTACTTATATAAGATATTTAAAGTAGTCAAACTCTTAGAAGCAAAAAGGAGAATGGTAATTGTCAGGGACCAGGGGAGGGGAAATAGGGAGTTGCTCTTTAATGGGTATACAGTTTCAATCATATAAGATGAAAAAGTCCTAGAGATCTTCCACACAACAGTGTGTACAGTTAATAATACTGTACTGTACAGTTAAAATTTTGTTAAAAGGGTAGCTTTCATGTTAAGTGTTTCTTACCACAATAAAAAAAATCTAATAATGGTTCCTCAAAAATTTTAATCACACCTACCTAACTACTCCATGCTGAGAAAAATTGCCTTTTAATTATTTATTGGGACTTGATGGTTTATTTGAAAGCAAATGCAAATACAACCTGACACCTTAATCACCAATTACAAACTGACACCTTAATCACCACTATTTTCTCCCTTGCCACTGCTAAAAGGAAGGTTAATTTTCTATGGATATTCTGATATACCTATAAAGGGTTTTCTGTGTATTCCTTGAGATTGTATATAATCCATATTGTTAAATGTGTGCAAAAAATCTCAGTTAAGATATAACTAAGACCCTAAAGATAACCTTCACACTTGCAATAAAACACTCTTATACCTTGAACTACTAAAATAATTTTTAAATAAAATGCAGTTATCTAGATTATAACTTGATACAGTCTGAAAGAGTTGTTTAAAATTCTAGAGAAATCTCTTTTTTAGAAATTGCACAAATAAAACTGCAACTAACTTTTGTATTTCTAGTGTAGCCTACCTCCAAATTAAAACTCCCAAATCTTTAATGAATTTTTCACATAAATATAATTCTTAACCACAAATCAGCTTTTTTGTTTTCTTTTAATAATTAAATTCTTAATTAATATTTAATTATCAACTTTGAAAGACCGGGAATTATGTGTTAACTTCCCAATTTAAAATGGTGGAGTAAATTTCATATATTCTCTTGTTCTGTTCGAAATCTTCTTAAATCTACAACCAGAATAAGAAATCAGAAATGTATATTTAACTTTAGTGCAACAAGAACCTACATAAAATTCTAAACCAAAAAAGGCTAAGGCAAAAGGGCTGCCAAAAACAATGAGTATCAAGCCGGAGAATAGTGTCTTCTTATTGTTCCAATTTGTATTTCCTTGATTATTGCATAAACTGCACTTAATTTCATGTATATTTCCTTTTGTAATCATCACTGTATGTGTTTTATTTCTGTCCAATTTCCTACTGGGTTATTCATGATTTCTTATGCAAATATTTTATACCTACTAGATAGTAATTCCAGTACTATTCATAGATTGGTCTGTCTTCATTCTTCATTTATTTGAAAGATATTTGCCATTATTTATTCAATCTTCATGTATTTGGTGGGTTATTTCTGGACTCATAATTGTGTACTGTTCCATCAACAACAGTACTATTATACAATATTATAAAATATTTGGATTTTAGTAAGGCACACTTAAAAACAACCAATGAATTTGTCTGGTTTTTAGTTATTTTGGCTATTGTTGTAAATTCATTGTTCACATGAATTTTAGAATCAGTTTTCAAGACCTGTGAAGAATCCAGTTCTGATTTTTCTTAGAATTAAATTGTCCTTACAGATCAGTATGAGGAGTCTTAAATAGTGAGTCATGCTATCTGTAATGACAGGCTGCCTCTCCATTAATTTAGGAATTTTTATAGGTATCAGTAAAGCTTTGCAGGTTTTTTCCATAACATTCTTGCACATTTCTTATTAGGTTTACTCCTTACACTTTAGAATATTTGTTGCTATTGAGAATGCAATGCTTTCCCATTGTATTTCCTTATTTATTATTATCACTATACAAGAAAACTTGATTTGTGTGTGCGTTTTGATTTTGTATCTTTCCATCTTGATAAACTCTCTTATTGGACTTCATAGCTGTGGATTAATGATTTTGTTTTTCCTTAGCTGACAATAATAATATATGCAAATGATGATTTTTTTTTATTCTTTCCAATATTTGTATTTATTGTCACTGTTCCTTGTGTTATTACATTGGCTAGAATCTCCACTATAATCTTGAATAGTGGCAATTTAATCAAAGATCTTCATTTTATTTTCTACTTTATTGAAATTCATTCAATAAATTAATATTTATTACATTCTTATAATGTATCAGAATGTATTCTAGGGATAAAGATCCTAGTGATAAAATTGTAGAAAAGATTCATGAAGTCCTTGTTTTTGTGGCACTATTTGTAGTAAAGAAGATGAAGTACAAGAAAAAAACAAATAAATTAGAAATTAACATATCTAACTTCAGATAATATCAATGTTTGTGAAGAAAACGAAACATGAAGGCAATGAAGAAAAATCTAACAGGGGTAATATAATATTAGAAATACAGCCAGTTAAGCTTTCTTTACTAAATAATATTGGAGAAGGATTCTGCTGCATTAAAATCATGTGGCAGAGTTTCAGATAGGCAAGAGTAAGCGAGAATGTCAAGACACTATGAGGCTGGTACATTTACAGGGAGGGAGTGATAGTAGGTGTTTAGTGACCATGTTTGTTTCTTCCATAGTTATTAATCTATTTAGGTGCTTTCATTTTGTTAATTTATACCTTCCTACAAATTTTTCTTTTTGCCTAGGTTTTTGAATGCATTGGTATAAGTCGACATTGTACATTATAATATTCTACATTTGCTCTCTCCTTATATTTATTACTCTTGTGTTCCTAATATTATCTTCTTTCTATCCTCTTTTATATTTAGCCATACCTGCCATATTTTTTTATAATTTCATAGTGAGTTTTTTACTATCTTTTCACAATTTCAATGATTTTAAAATATTTTACAATCTTTCCAGGATTTTTTATTGAAAGATTTGGTCCACGTTACCAATTGTACTCCTATTGGAAGTAACAGTCCTACATCATTTTTGAAAGGCTGCAGTCTTCTAATCCTTTCAGTGATTTCTGATGTAATTTGTATAATGTGAGCATATAACATTATATATTAAATCAAGTATTTGATGATAAATAGGTAAAATTAAAATGTGTGTTTATTTTTCTTAAGTTCACATGCATTCTCATTCATTCAAAAACAATTATTTATGAAAAGCCTGACTGCTATATTTTAAGAACTATACCTTTGGGAATATTCAAAGGTAAAGACTCTATGGCCCCTGGCTCAAACTGTTTAAAAATGGGAGACCTAATATTAAGGAAACATAATGTAGATCATGTGCACAACTAGGATTTAAATGGAATTGCAGGGAACTCAGATGGAAGGAAAACCTTTTGAATCTTATTTCTCCCAAAAAGGACTTTATGTTTGCACAATAGCTTTATTTTTTCAGTCTTTCTCCTTTATTGATATTGCATTAGAATTCTCAATTATATTCTTCATTTTAATCTTCCATAAGGTTTAATGCTCCCTGATGAAGAACAGGAGATAACTTTTTTGTGAACTGTTATGTGAAATAGATATTTCAGTATCTTCAAATCATCATATCTCGATCAGTATCAAAGTTAAAGAAATGACAACGAAAATGACAAGATATGGGACCATACAAACAATAACAGATTCCTCTTAAATCTCACTTGCAAATAATTTGGTCAGTTAAATGAGAAAGTATGCAATTTGGGAAAGAATGTAGCCTGTATTGTAACATTGGAATAAAATTTTCGTGAAATCAATTTCTTCAAGCTAGATTTAGACCATGGTGCTCTATAATCACAATGCATAGCATACAACACGAAATTTATAAAATTCTTATCTTTTATTTGTATTTTACCTAAGACCCAAGAAGTCCTTAGTACTACAGGGGATGCTTAGTTCTGGGTAACAACACATACAAACTAATAACCATAATATAATGTGATTACTTAAAAATCTATATATTTTCCAAATACTAAATGAGATTGAGAAAAAGCTCTTTCTAGAAGAATTGGATGACACTTTCACAGAGGAAATAGCATTTCAGTTGGTTCTTAAAGCATGAGTTCATCTTAGCAGGAAGAAACTGGAAGGAAGAGCATGCTAGACAGTAGAAACAGTATGAATAAAAGCATGGAGTTCTAATTCAGCATGTTGACTTAAATGTTGAGAAAATTAAACATTAGGAGAAGGGGATAATAAGGTACATTTAATTCATATCATTAAGGTTCATGAGCATCATGCTATAAAGGTTGAATCTTTTACTCAGTAAAAGGAGTTCCACCATGCCCTTGGAAGACATTTTGTGAATCAACTAAAATAAATAATGAAATACTGGAGGTGGTTACTTAGGGGTTTTTGGAATTTTCTAGGAAATATCTGTGAGGATAAAGAAGAGTAAAAGAACTGGTAAATGGTTTCAAGTTGGAATTGATGATACCTCTTCCAATATAGAAGCTATTATTTGTTTATAAATAATTTCAAATACCTAAGTTAACCTGTTGGACTTAAAAGCATTCCAAAAACACGAAGGTATATTCTACCAAGCATGAAGAGATTACCACTGAATATATAAAAACTAAAACTAAAGATATTTACATTAGCCTTTGAGGTCACCAACCAAGATAATGTAGTACAGTCATGTGTCACTTAACAACAGGAGTACATTCTGAGAAATGGGTCACTAGGCAATTTCTTCGCTGTGGGAACACCATAGAGTATACTTACACAATGGTACAATCTATGCGTAAGTACACTCTATGATGTACATACTTAGTGTGTACATCACATTAACCTAGGTGTGTAGGTTTTACCACTGGTACAGCCTACTGGTATAGCCTATTGCTTCTAGGGTACAAATCTATACAGCATGTTATTATAATGAATACTGTAGGTAGTTATAACTCAATGTATCTAAAGTATTTGTGTACCTAAATACATCTAAACATAGAAAAGCTACTGTAAAAATATGATGTATCAGATACTTACCATGAATGGAGATTGCAGGACTGCAGGTGGCTCTGGGTGGGTCAGTGAGTGAGTGGTGAGTGAATGTGAAGGCCTAGGACATTACTGTACAATTCTATAGAACTTATAAACACTGTACACTTAGGCTACACTAAATTTATTAATTTTTTTTCTTTCTTCAATAATAAATTAACCTTAGCTTACAATAACTTATTTGCTTTATAAACTTTAACTTTTTCACTCTTTTAAAACACAAATACATTGTACAGCTGTACAAAAAATATTTTTTCTTCATATATCCTTATTCTATAAGATTTTTTTATATTTTAAAAAATTTTTAATTTGTTTATGTTTTTAAACTTTTTTCTTAAAAACTAAGACACAAATACACACATTAGCCCAAACCTACACAGGATCAGAATCATCAATATCACCGTCTTCCACCACCACATCTTACCAATGGAAAGTCCTGGGGGGTAATAACCCTTGTGGAGCTGTCATCACCTATGATAACAATGCCTTCTTCTGGAATACCTCCCGGAGGACCTGCCTGAGGCTGTTTTACATTTAACTTTTTTATAAGTACAAGGAGTACACTCTAAAATAAAGATTAAAAAGTATAGTATGATAATACACAAACCAGTAACATAGTCATTTAGTATCATTATCAAGTACCATATAGCATATATAATTGTATGATTTGTGTCAGCACAGTAGGTTTGTTTACACCCAGCATCACTGCAAACACATAAGTAAGGTGCTATGCTATGGCATTACAAGGGCTAAGACATCACTAGATGATAGGAATTTTTAGTTCCGTTATAATCTTATGAGACCACTGTTATAATATGCAGACCACCATTGACTGAAACGTCATTATGCAGCACATGACTGTATGTTAAAATTTAGTCTGAGCTCCATAAATGCCAAGACAGAAAGTAAAACCTTAAGTATATAAATTTCTAATAATCTGTTTTTAAAATAAGGATAGAATATAAAGTACCTATAGGACTTCTTCCTCGATTTGAATTGAGGACTGATTTCAGATTAGCTATATCACTGTTACCTGGGGAGCACTTTAAAATGCATATTCTGGAGGTCCATTTCCTGAGCTGCTGCTACCAGGGAATCTGCATTCTTAGTCTGTGCTGTAACAATGAGGAATAGTGTTTGCTTGATTTTTAACTATGAGGGATTAATATCAAATCTGTCTCTTGCAAAGACAATTCTGATATCCAATCTATAATTCCCCACCCCTTAGTTTAAGCACACATGAAGAGGCGTTTGCATTTTTGTCAACCATTTTTGAAAGATCATCAATCTGAGACACAAAATTTTGAAGCAAAGAGTGGAAGTAAATATAAAATCTAATAAATCATCTATCTTAGAGAAATATCAACCACTATTTTTCCTAAATGAGTGTTTTACCCCATTCTTAAGATTTTTCCAAGAGATGACTAAATTACAGAATAAATTATAAACTATTTCATTATTTAATTAGCCTCAAGAGGAGGCACCCTTTAAAAATATTTAGGTTAACCAAACACATAAAAACAATGAGAATATGTATTTGGTAATAGGAAGTTGAAGATTCTGTCTAATATCCATGGGCATCTCGGTCTCAGATCTCTAAAAAGCTCAGAGGTTTTTGCAACCTTTTGTTCTTCCTGTTATATGACTCTGCTATAGATATTAAAAGACCATACAACTTCACTTTATGTATTTTCTTTGTAGTTCAGTCTCTCTGGTTCTACACTATGATATTTTTTACCCTGTTTATCCAAATTAAGACAAATATTCAATTTCTTCTGATCTATGAAACTTTGGCTTATGAGCAATTTTAGATTCTTTTTCAGAGTTGATCAAAATAACCTAACTTTTGTCTTGAAGAATGTTCATATTTATGTATGTGTGTATATAAATGTATATTTTATATGGGTCTGCATATTGTGAATAAAATCCATGTACTTAAACTTTTAAAATTACATATATTTTAAAGTAATTTCAGCTTTCCTAGAAATATTCATTTTAAATAGAAATGACTTAATGTTAAGTATAGTATGTGAGGGTCAGCAGTTAGCAACCCAAAATAGCAACCAAAAAGAAATAAAAGAATTGCCTCAAGTAAGTGCTTTATTCTTTCAAAGAACCTCCTATTATAGTATAAATTCTTTTAGGACAGACTACAACAAAAAAGGGTAATCTTTTGCTACTCTTCATTCTTCCTATCTGAAATCTAGTTTCAATTTAAAAACATAAAAGCTTTCCATTAGTATCTGATAGATAACATATATGAGATCAATAATATAAAAATTTCAAAATTTTCCATTTTGGAGTTGGAAGGTCACCTTTCTTCTCCTTGTTTAGATTGTCATTTATTATCATTAGTTATTTTTATTTTTATTATTTTGTAGTTAAAGGTTCTTCTCAGGAACCCTCAAGTATATTTTTTTCTAAGACCCACAATTATAACTCTCATTTTTTTTACAACTTTCTCTGCACATATCATAAGTGCTTTAAGTATGATAATGTAAAACTATGATAATGACAGTATTGAAACAAAAATGGGTATGATGAGGAATCTTAGTGCAATCAGAATACCAATTACAGCACTTTCTCATATATACTCAATTAGATAGGGAAGGGGAATATTTTTAGACATTTCTTTCACCAAGAAGATATGACATCTAGGCAGAAGGAAAAGGACAACTTCATTTTAAGTACATGTTTAAATATCTCATAATGACTATCATAAGGGAATAGAGGTTACCTTGATAGAGCTGCTGTTTATGTAGCAGTTCTGTATGGCTTTCTAAAGAGATAAATTTACACAATTCTATAGTTAATGATGATTTATGTTTATAAATGTTTAGAATGGTTTCATTTTAACTTAAAAAAGGAATTGTGCATTCTATTTAGTAACATAACCTATCACCCCATTCATATATATAGATTTAAGCAATGTTTTTCAGTGTAATAAGTAGTGCTAAATCTGAAGTTAAATTGAATTGAATAATAGGATATATTTTTAGATTAGTTGAGATAAATAATTGCAATATTTTGGTAATACGAATAAGCATGATGAGAGCAACTTGTTCCATTTCATCAAAATTTACCACAAAAATTCTTAATAATATGTTGATTTCTAGCATTAACATTGGTTGACTTTAATTATGGCATATATTTTACAGTCCACTCTAATGTTCATTAGGATTGCAAATTCAAAAATATGTCCTAGACTTTCATCTAACACTATAACCTAGGTTGTATAAACAGTTGGCCCAATATACAGATCATATTAATTCTTGTTTTCAAGACTGGATAGTATAAATAGAGAAACTTTTCAAAAAGATTTTAAAAAGAAAAATAGATTTCTATGTTATCCTTGGTGGTTTCTGATTTGTGAGTAAAGCCCAAAAACTGAAAGCAAAAGTTTCTAAGTACCCACATTCTAAATTTTCAGAATTCATTGGACTACTAGCTTCCTACAGAATTTAATTGACATACCCTATCTTCTAAATCAGCGTCCAACAGAAATATAATGCAAGTGTACAAGAGGAAAACATCTTTTTTCCTACTCATCCTAGGTTCGTAGCTCTCTAATAAAAAACAGATTAACAAGAGAAAAAAAGTAAAGATTTATTTCATATAAGTTTTATGTGACATAGTTGCTTCTTTTAGGGAATGAAAACCCAAAGAAATGGTTAAAGCTGTGTATTTTTATGCTCGGTTTAATGAAGACTGCACAGTTGTGGAGAAATATGATTGGACAAAGAGCATGATCTAATGGTAATAAACTGAAGGGAACTTAGCTAGGCTTGTTTGTTCAGATTCTTCTCTGTACCATTCATCTGCAGAGATAAAGATGTCCCATTGCTCTGGGTATAGGGAGGGCACCTCTTATATGAGCATCTCAAGACCTGCTTCAGAGGAAGGTCAGAAAATCTACCCTAGATTTTCCTGACCTGCTTCAGAGGCGGGTGGGGGGGGGTGCGGTAGCAAAGAACTGTAGAGACATAAGGAGCTGTTCTTTGACCCTTGTTAATGGGGCAAGATGAAGCCACCACCTGCCACCAGGGATCCCATAGACAATGAGGCAAACAAGGAGAAGCCAAAAACTTCTCCAGGGAAGTAAAAGGATATCAGCCTTTTCTCTCTCTTGCTTTTCCACCCCATGCTAGAGGAGCCAGTGGGAAGGAAGGGAAGGGGGCAATGTAAACAAAGCAGACTACAAAGTGATCCTCACCTGCCCCTGCAAGTCATCCTGTTGTACTAGGAGGATGAAGGAATTTTGCATCAGGATTGAGTCTGAAAGAAATAGGACTGTTTGAAAAACTAAAAGTACCTCAAATATCAGAAGCTTGCCAAAGTCATTAAAGGAAGTGACACCCCTAGAGCAAGGATGGTTTGGTAGAGGAAAATTGAGAACATGATTGGGGAAAAAAATAAAGCCATTCCATATTTATATCCCAATGAGTTGAGACTTCTCAATAAACTAGTTAAATATATGCCCCTCTCCAACAAAACATTATGAATTAAATGTTTAAAATACAACTTGTGTGTAAAAGCTGGAAATGGAAGAAGGGTTTTGGGAGAAATCCCTAACTAGATACGTAAAGACAGATTGGGTAGCACCTCAAATACCAGGAAGAAGGTACTTTTTCTTGAAGACAATGAGTGCCAAAGTTTTTGATCAGGAAAGTGACAAGACTGGGCCCCTTAGAAAGATAAAAATTTGGGTTATCGTGGAGTTTAAATTAGAGTAGAAGGAATATGGGAAGCATAACGATCAATTATGTCATAGTTATGACAAGCAAGAAGGGATGAGTAATTGTAAAAATTAATGAAAAGGAGAAGACAGATTTGAGAAATATTTAAGAAACATTTCTGATAGGAAATTTCCAACACATGATGATTGATTGATTGTGGGTAGTACTGTCATGAGAGAGAGAGGAGATAAAAAGAACTTTCTGGCCTCAGGTTAAATGGGGGTGGTAGGATGATAAATGCCTGAAGCAACAGTGAAGAGCAGTGACAGGGCTGCATGGGTGCTCGTAAAGTTTGAGCTGCTTGTGAAATGTTTAAGAGCCTTTGTCCATAAACCAAGCATTGTAACTAAAGGTCTGAAACTAAAGAGAGATGTCAGCAATAGAGACAAAAACTCTATAGTTAACAGCAATACAGTGAGAGTTGAAGCCATGCTATGGATGAGCTGTTCCCGGAGGAAACTGCAAAACAGCAGTCCCAACAGGGAAGGCAGTGCCACTGAGGCCAAGGAGTGGAGAACATAAAGAGAGTGGTCGATAGACCCAAAGGGTGCAAAGACACAGGGCAAAGGTTAGGAGGAAAGCCATTAGGTTCGGTAAGTAGGAAGTGACTTGTGGTCTAGTGAAATAGTTTCAAAGATACAACAATGAAAAGATAATGGAAAAAGATTAGGAAGTGATTGGGACAGGAAGTGGAGGTAGCAGTGATAGAATAATTCAAAAAGCTGTAACAGTCCTGAGCTAGACTGAAGGAAGAACTTATGAAGCTGCTTAGGAAATTGATCAGGACTTGAATAGAAGTTATGAGTTTAAGAATAAAGATTGTCTACAATCCAACCTAACTAGATATAATCTTGCTTAGGAGACAAACTGCACAACTTTTTGCTACCCTTTCTAAAGCAGTGATAATTTCATCACAGTCAGGCAAGCTTTATCATTACAAACATGCTACAAAAAAAAGAAAAATTTTAGTTTGTATTATTATCTGCAATTATCAGAAATCCTGAAAACAGTTTAAATATATTGTAGAGTCACTAAACAGATGAAAAAAGTGCTTTATGGTAAGTGTATTTCAATAAATTAAATAATTTCTCTTTTATTCCCTGCAGATAATTATTACACCCTTACCATATGTCATGCTTTGTAACCAAAGTAAAAAAACATGATGTCAAAATTTAAATAAATCAAAACTATTTTTCCCTTTTGTTAAAACAATTTGAGAGAAAGAGGTGAATCACAGATTGCTTAACCCTTTGCATTTTGCTTGATTTTAAAATATGCCAGCTTGAATACTCACTTGAAAGGATTATAAATTTTAACTTTAATTTCTAAAAGGATATATTTTGACCAATATTTGTTTTAAAATATTAGAGCTTTTAATAGGTTTATATTCTTTGTAATTTTTGTATGAAAGCATACTTTTCAGCAGAGTAATGTGGATATAAACAGAAACCTAAGTTATATATTTTATTTTAATTTAGCTTTTCACTTCTGGAAAGCTAAAAGAATAACACAGATGGTTTTATCCAGTTAGGAAATACCTGCATTTGTATTCACCACGACCATCCTTCTAAAACAATCCCAAGGAAGAAGAGAAATGAGAAGGATCGGTATAAGAAAGAAACTCTATCACAAATTTGAACCAATTTAAAAAGTCTTTTCCTTCTCATACCATTTAATGTTATAATTTCATAGGCATCCATCTTAATATTTCTTTGGAAAGAGATTCTATAAGGTAGAACTGCTCAAAGTGGAAAAAAAAAAATTAGAGCAAAGTCCAGTTCACCAGTACATGTGATTCTTAAAGCTAAAAGATAACAGTGCACAAAAATGGGTAATTGCCATCTGTCTCATAAAAACACAGAAGCCTACGCAATGCCAACCAATATGTTCTGTCAAAAAAGTGACTTAAAATATGTTCTGCTAACACTAAAATGGCAATAAGCAATTTGGAGGAAAACGTATACTTGACCAAATTGTCCCCCACAGCTCATAAACACCTCTGTCTCTGCCCTTGGAGTTTATCAGGGCTCTGGGAGACATTTATTGACTTTTACTTGATCTCCTATTGCCAAAACACACCAAGGTTAACACAGTTACTCAACACCTTTGATGCAGCCAGCAAAGTGTTTGACTGAAAAATGTGTGCAATTTAACAAAGCAAGCAGCAGCTGCCTACAGGAAGTTCTGCAACCACAATCATTTCAAAATGTCACAGTTAACCCAGTGCCATGACAGCTCCGCTCTGTGAGCACACCTCAAGACTGTCTGTTAAGAAGAGGCAGGTCAGCTTTCAAGCAGAGATTTACCTTTACTCCTGAGTTAACCCTGGAGTTTGGATCAAACATTTTGTTTAGAAAGTCTTAGAATAAAACGTGTTAGAATGATAACACATACTTCCGATTCCTTGGATCAAATATCTAAATAATTTGGAAAATTTTCTAATGTTTAGAATAATTTATACAGCATTCTCTGTCTGACCTAAAAGGAATATACATTAGCCCAATGCAGAACACGAATCAGAATACACACAGAAGACCTGCTAACAGGGAGCATTTACTTACAACAGTGGGTCTCTGCCAATCTTCAGCAAGCAACTCAGTAATTACAATATAAAGACACCACTTTTCCCATCGCTAACTGAGAAATCACAAAAAAGTATTGTAAATTAATAACTTTAGAGAGAGCATAGTTCAGAAAACAAAGGCAACAAAAAGAAACTCAAAAGCTAAGAATTTGAAAGCTTTGTTGCCACTGACTTAATAAATGAACTTGGGTAAATAAACCTAAATTGCACTTCCAGGCAACACCCATGACTGAAGATGATGTTGTGGTGCAGTATTTTCACAACACTGTGAAATGTGCTATTTTTGTTGCTATAGGCAAACCATTAATGAACAATTCAGCTTGCCAGTAATTAAAGTTGATTTAAATACTAAATGACCCTATGCCAACCAACAAGAGGTAGTTTTCCTTTATCCAAGCTTCTTTGTTCCTGTTCCACATTATAAGCAGGATTACTTGCTCCTCGAATCACTTTCATTTGATTTGATTGGCTGCATCTTGCTGAAGAAATTTTAGGGTTTTTTTTCACATTATAAATTCTTTGGGATAATGCAAGAAAATGGGTAAAATTGATATGCATTATAATCGCTTCTTTTTTTTCCTCACTCCCCATTCATTAAAGCTTGAGTTTGCAAAGAAGACCAATTTCTAAAATAAATATTATCTTTGTATAATGCATAACCTAATCCACTACATGCTAATTCCCACAAATATTGATAGAGATCCTTTACCAGTTTTAGATGAAAGATGCTTCTGCTAAGCCATTTTCTCTATTTGCTGATGCACTAAATGTGAAAAACACTTAAGTTCATTCCTAATGGAATATTTGAAAACTCTTAGGTCATATACTGTCATACCTCCTTGATAAATTGAGTCAGGTTTAAATTAAGCAAAAAAAAAAAATATTCTGTTATAATATCAAAAGGCAGCTGGCATAAGTATTAATTAGCAGACTCATGTAAATAAAGTACATGCAAATTTAAATATTTATTTTTAGACCATAGTATAATGCACTGGTCACAAATGTTAAAGAAAGACCTCATTTTAATTGACTTTTAACTGACTTCCTATTAGTCAATCACATAGTATGAAACCAAAACCTCTAAAACCATGATATTTTTTATGCCTTCTTTGTCAAAGTGTCGGGATTTAATCCTTTTATGTTTACAGACAGTTGATTTCCTCTGTAATTTCTTTTGTAATACTAAAAGGAATATTATAAAAATAAAAATAAATAAAATATAAAAGGAGTATGGTTTCAAATTGAACCAAAATACTTTGGGATATATAATATACTAGAACAAATTTTTATTTTACAAAGCTCCTTCTCAGCTAACTTTTAAAAAAAACAAGCAACACTCTTCCTACACAAAAATACATTCTGAACTCATGTCTGTGAACTGTTTAATTTTTCCATGTGTTATTTCTACATAAGTGAATTCCAGGTTAGGATTGTAGAATAGAGTAGGATCAAGAGGTTCACATCCCCATTGCCTAAAAAGAGGGACATATATAAAATACAAATGAATACATAATAAAAATAATCTCGTAAGAATTATTCTGTAGTAACCGAACAGGCTCATTTCATAAGCATGAGGAAAAACAAAAGCCAAAACAGAACAGCCAGATATGAAGCTGGCTTACAGCAGGTTACATGGTATGGTTTTTAACTCTCTTTTCTCAGAGCTAGTGACAAGGAAAGAAAGCATATCTCAGTAACGGTCTATGAATTTGTGTTGATATCTTCCAATTTGAGAATAAGCAGACTAAAGCGATGATTAAGCAGCCCTGGGAAAGCTAGAGAAAATTCTCAAAAGTAAAAGCCTCTAAATATCAAGGCAAGACCACCTCCTGAACACAAATCACTAGGAAAGGGCACCAAGAATTATCATCTTCCAGGGTGCTATAGTAAAATGGAGAAGTCGTCAAAGCCATAGCAGTAGAATATCTCCCTAGTACAGGACATTTAATGGGATCTCAGAAGAAAACAGAATACGTCTCCTACCTAGATCTTTCTCAGCTTCAGCTAAACTATTCCTTCCCCTGCCTTCATAGTCTGAGGTTTTAAAAGAATATGTTGAAAGCATTCAATTTGAGAGAAAAAAAATTACTTCAAGTAAAATGGAAAGGTGTATTAGTTAATTTTTGTAGCAGTAACACTGAATAATAACCCCATGATCTGAGCAATTACAAAAGACATTTATTTTTGTCACTCATGGGTCTGTGAAACGGCTATGATTCACCCAGGCTCAGCTAGGATAGTCTTGGGTTAATTCAAGGACGGGGATTGGGTTTAGTTCTGTTCCATATATAGCCTTATTCTGGGACCAGGAGCTACGGAGAGCATGCTTGTCTCACGGCAGAAAGTTGAAATCCAAGAGGACAAGCCATCACGCAAGCTTACGACATTGGATCATGACATCTTTGCTCACATTCCATTGGCCATAGAAAGTGAAGTCCAAAATCAATGTCACATGATAAAATCCAAATTTAATAAGGCAGGAAATTATACACCTCTGAGGGCATCAGAAAGAGAGTGAACATTTGCTGAAATGTCAGAAGGATGTTGGGTGAGGAAGAGAATTAGCTGACACTGTATCAAAACAACAAGATCTGAATGGAGTTACTTAAATTCCTCATGAGCAAGATGAAAAAAATTGGCATAAAAACTGTAAAAATATACGATAGAAAAAATTATTTCAGTAGAATACATAGCCCAAAAAGCACTACTAACTTCCTGCCAATATTTTATACTATAAAAGACCTTAATACATTCAATTAAGTTTTTAAAAGTGAAAGAAAATATAGCTCAAACATGAGATAATATAACAATGAAATACAAAGCATGGGGATGTGAAAGCTAAGAATATAAGTTGAGAAGTAAAACATACAATTTCTGAGACAATAAACAAACTAAATAGCAAGATTCAGCAAAGATATGGCTAAAATAAATAAAATTAATGTTGTATAAAAGGCTTGAGTTTATCACAACAAACCTAGAAAGGCAAAAAGATTAAAACAATTAGAGCTAAGACGATGGATAGGAGGGATGGATAAGAAATAGATGATATAAAGATAATTTATGTTCCTTAAGCAGAGATTCCAAACAAACAAATAAACAGAAAGAATAGAAAAGCATTAATAGGTATAATACAGGAAAATAACACTAAAGTATAGAAAGAAGTGGCTCTGCAGATTGAAAGAAATATATTTTATTTGGAAAATATGATTTAGAATGACTGAGATAGAAGCAAATCATAGTTAAATTATAGAAATTCAAGAACAAAGAAAAAATTCTTCCACCATTCAATTTGTTTTTTTAAATAGTCATCTATAAGAAGGGGAAAAACGAGTTCAGCCTAACACTTCCTCAGTAATATTCAATGCCAGTAAAAATCGAAGGACTATTTATGAAGTTAAAAGGGAAAGAAAGTATTATCAAAGAAAAGTATATTGTTAAATAAAATTTATGGGAGGCCACTGTTTGAACTGAGCTCCCACACTACACCCCAGACCAGACCACAGAATGGAATGACTCATGCTAGGTGCCATGAAATCAAACTGAACTTAAAAACAGGTCAGTTTTTGAGAAAACAGGAGATTCACAGCCACCAATCCACAGCACCCAGTCAACCTGCGCCAGCATGATAAGGATGCCCCTCTGCTTTAACCCTACCAGGAGAGAAACCCGTAGTAGTAACTTGATGTTAAGCAACGGTATGTTGCACTATGTTGTTTCTTTGTTCCTGCTCAAGTTACCTTACAAAACCCAACTGTTCTGCTCTGCCTGGCAGAGTGTCTTTCTGTTTCGTAAATGGGATGCTGCCTGATTCATGAACAACTAATAAAAGTAAACTTGATCTTTAAACTCAATTTGTTGAAATTTTGTTCTTTGACAATATGTATTTGTCATTTAATCATAAAACTGGGGGCATTTATTCTCTGCGATGACAAACTTAGAGACTGTAACACTCGTGGCCCTCCTTGATCAAGACATTAACAGTACCCACCAATGACATACAGGTGACCAAAAGTTGACTAAAATAAAGAGGTCAGGAATGCAGAAGCCATGAGGAAGGGAAGGGTGGTAAGCAGTGAATCCATTTACATGTAGAACTAAGACCAAAAAACCAGGGGAATTAATGTGCAGAAAAGAACACAAATTTATGAATCTTTTCAAAATAAAAGACACAGGGAGACAAGAAAAAAGCAAACAATGCTAATTGCCTCCAAATTATAGTTTTACTCTCTAAAATTGGAATGTTTGATTAGAATATAACATAATAACTCTAAACTCAACTATTTTCATAATTTTTCCAAGTTTAGGAGTAATTTTTAATAAGTAATAGTCTTTGTGTTGAATTTTTTGTTTGAAATTTAACATCCCTTCAACTTCTTCAATTTTTATATTCTTTAAAGAAAACATAAGATTTAATATTGTCAAAGAAGTATTATCAATTTTAATAGCATATTACAAAATTATTTTCCTATACACACAACTTCCTTGTTCTGTAATTATCTCTAAGCTCTATCTCTATAGCACCTTTGTCCTCAGATTGGCTTCACTCATGGTGACAAGATGGCAACAAGCAGCAACCAGGGCTTAATGGGACCTCTGGGTATGACTGCGCATACTACACACTGCATAACTGTTGGGGGCACCATTCACAATGTAGCTGATTTATGCAGGTTACATGATGGTGGCCCTAGACTAGGTATTTCTTCATTCACATTCAAAGATAGGGAAATTATATGTGCTACTCATACCTAAAGAACACAAGTGCTGAAGTTCATATTAACTGGCCCCTCCTTGACTGAAGCCTTTTAGCCAAGAGAACACCCTGTATTCTTTGGCTTAATACTGTGTCACATGCCCATCACTGAACTAACTGCTGTGTCAAGAGGCATGGGATTACCAATCAGACTTAATTTTGCCCAAATTGAGTAACTGCTACACACTGGGGATAGACAGTAGGCCACACAATGGAAAAGGAATAAAATAAATTGTTTGGAAGACAATCAGAATTCCACCCGTAGAAGACTTTCCAGGCAGGTTTAACATCTAGTAAATGAAATGTGTTGTTTCTTTTCTGAGTTGAAGTTATATTTTGTAACCCAAATATCTGCAAATCACATGTATTAGCTCTTCAGCAGAATGTATTTTCTGAGATTTATAGGTGCCGATTAGAAACAAATAAATGTTCATAAATAACCTAAGAATCACCTAACATAATAACCCATCACTCATGACATCATGAACACAGTAGCTCTAAAAGCCTTGACTCATTGTAAATGACTCCCTAAGAGGACTGATGTTTTTAAAGCTGAGTTTTTAAGTATAGTTCAGACATATGATCTTACCTACAATGCAACTGTTTTTATGAACAGAAGATAATTTCTAACTCAAATATAGGAATGGCAAACCCCATGAATAAAGTCTGGCTGAAAAATTATAGCCAGTTTATATGCAGGTCAGCTATGAAACAAATAGAAACAACCACACTAGATCTAAAATTAAGAGTGATCAGCATGACAGCTTTTCAAGAAGTAGCACACATACTCTCAGCAGGATGCAAGGCAAGGCTTCTAAATGACAGTGATAAATGTTAGAAATGTGGCAGAGCAAATGGCTGGGTACGCCATTCATTCCCTTTGGAAATATGAGGTTTTCAGAGTTGGAAAAAGACCCATTGATGACTTTATTGTTCTTCCACTAGAAATGAAGTGATTGAAACTATACCATCTGTCTTCTCAAGTCTTTGAAGAAAGTGGATAGAATGGATATAAAGAAATCTCAAATTATTATAAGACCTACAACTCTTTAGTCTAAAATAGGATGATAATGTTGAAGAAAGCAATGGACAATTTAAAACTAAATAAAAAATCATTGTTATTTGTTAAGAATTTGTTATATGTTAAGAATGACATTTAAAATGTTTTGCCAAAAGCTGTACTAGGAGTTGGTAAATGACTCATCTTACAAGAACAGAAATTCTTTACCTGGCTAAACTTAAAAATGGACATAGCCCCCAAATTAGGGATTCTGGAAAAAAATATTTGTATTATGAGTGATAAACTGAACATACTTCAAGACAGATGGTCAGCATTTCTGAGAACTGATGCTCTCCTCTTGTAATATTGAGTGACATCATCATTTATAGCAGAGTTACTGTCACCTACTAAGGCTCATCAACTCCCAAAAAAGAAAATTCAGTAAGCATCCATCCCCATTGTGGGTTCTGCCTAGTTCCTGGATGGATACCATTCAGTGTGATTATTTCTTTCTGTTTTGAAATTTAGGGAAATGATTAAGCCTTGTTTGGCATAATGGTCTATATTTAATTAATTTCTAAGCCTGCATTTGTTTTCCTTTTATCATTTTCAAGAAAAGAGAAATGTCAAAAATGATTTAAAGGAAGGATTAAATTACCTTTTTCATGGTTCTGATTGTTGACCTAGATTTATAAGCTTTCAGAGCATTTTCTTCTAGATGTTAAAAGGGGTCATAGAAAAACAGTTTTCAATTCAAACAGATTGAAAGCTAAGCAGCCACTTAAAAGTTGGTTAACACTTATAATACATTTTTCCATAGAAACGTTATAATAAGAGTGTGATTTGATATGCACTATAAAGGTAAGGGATGGCAACTCTTACATAAGAGGTTTTTTTTGAAGTACTTTTACTTTTTAAAAAATATTTTCTTGTTAATTATAATGGATACATAATAATTGTATATATTTATAGTGGACATGTGATGTTTTGATTCAGGCATATAATGTGTATTAATTAAATCAGGATAATTGGGGTATCCATCACTTCATTTGAATTTTGCTATAAAAACTACCTTGGTTTTACTCCACCATAAATTTCTACTACTTGAAAACCTTGTACCCAAAAAAGTGTCTGGCAGATAATAGGTAGGTGCTCAATAAATATTTGCTAAATAAATGTTTACTACCAAAAGAGGACCAAGTCAGTTACATTGAACTACAACTCCAATTACCTTGCTTTGCCTTTTATTTAGATTGTTAAACAAGTAGTCAATTGACTAATTGAACATATACAATGGACCATATTATGATACTCATTCCTGAAAAGGAATTGCAATCTAATGAGAGAAGAGACAAAAATAATGCTGCCTGGCACTTAGTAGGAAATAAAATAATTAAAAAGAAATAGAGGAAAATATATTGCTGAATAGATTGAGCATGACTTAGAGTTTTCTAAGTTCAAAATTGTTCACACTTATTTTTAGATGTAAGTAAATAGATTTAATGCCCACTTTATCAGTATTGATATCAATACTACAAAACTGTTTTTTTCTTTAACCAAGGGCTAAAGAAACTTCAAAATGTCTAGTATTTCTGTAGTTGTGGTGAATACAGAAGATGCATCATGTTGTTTACAAATATAGTTTGTTTTTAACAGGAAAGCGATTTTAAAATTCAAAGTCAAGGGACTAGTATCCCTCCTGCCTTTAATGCCATAACTCAAAAGTGTTTATGCTCAAGCCTTACCAACTGCAGTCATAACGGTTTGCATCAGAGTCCTAGCAGGACACAGACAGTACACTCAAAAGAATCTATTAACAAAGACATGGTCAACATTAAAGAAAACTCACAGGAATAGTTAAAAATCCTGCACAAGCAACAACTACTATCTCTGGGCTTAAAGGGATATAGGATGGAACAGTTTTAATACCAGAGACCAGTGAGACTTGTAGCTATAGGAGAGAGCCTCTTGAAAGGAGCTTTGGCTTTATCAGGAGAAACAAGAAGAGACTAAACACCTTGAAATTTCTTTCCCCCAGCCCTGTGATCATACCTTTAGTATTGCAGTTTACAAAGGTCAGCCTCCCAGGACACAAAGCAAGAGGAAAGTGGATAAAGAGAAAACTAAGGGACAAATGAAGAATATCCAGGACTTGCCTGGCAGAGAGGAGGAAGGAGCTGGGACTAGACAGAGCAGGGCTAAAGAAGCTCCCTAGGCTTTGGGGTTGGTAGCCAATTCAACAGCTAGGCAGCAAGTGTGAGGTACCATGTCTAAAGACGTCCAGCAGACTTGAGTTTCCTTTGGGCTTGTTGAGAGATTTAATGAAGCAAATGTAGCAAAGCAGAAGGACCCCATGTAGCAAATGGAACCTGAGACTAGTAGTTTAATTTAGTTACAGTGATGAAAGCAACTGGGAATAAAGCAGACGGCACCCATGCTCCACTCCTGGGGCACACAGTAATGATGCTCCAGCACACTGGACTTAGGGGTAGGGATCCAGGCTGATAGAGAACCAGCCTGCTAAAGGGAGAAGCTACCCAAGTAAAAGGCACTAGCAAAATTATATGAAAAAGTTTTATCAGAAAGTAGGAATTCAGTAAGAACATAGACTCCCAGGGCTCACCTGAGGCTCAGTAGATATTGGATGTACCACAGGTGAATGGAAACTGCTGAAATACAACCTCCCTTACCAAAATAGAAATAGTTCCAGTGCCTATTCGGAATAGAACTTGCAGGTGGAAGGTGTCAGTGATCAGGGTCAGAAGGAGAGGCTGGCAGTGAAGCAATCCTGACAGCATGATCTCATGACATTGTATTTTTTATTTTTTTAATTACTAAAGTAATACATGAATGCTTCTTATAATAAAAAGCAAATATAGACCTACATAGAGTAAAAAGTGAAATCCCACTTTAACATCATTTCTAATAGATGTATGTGTAACCATTTTGTACTTTAATATTTTTTATGTAGAGAATGCTTAATTTTTATGTAGTCAACACTGTCACTATGTTATTATAACAGCTTGTATTTTTTCACTTACCAAATAACATATTTTAGAACTTTTTACAGAAATACAAAACAAAAAACAAACAAAACCAAAAAACCTTTGTTTAAAATATATATAGCAAATTGTAATTCTTGTAGAAACATTTGCCTTTTATATTTCACATTGCTTAAAAAATTTTCAAACTTTTATGTAGACAGCTCCATCAACATTTTCCTTGATAATTTAATTAGGAAATACTTTTCCTCTACCCAAGTTTATAAGAAATATTATCCTGCAATTTTTACTTTTAAAATTTTATACACATAAATATTCAATCTGTATAGAATTTTTTATGTATGGTGTGAAGTATTATAGAAGATACAACTTCCATCAAATGCATTTGAAACTGTTCCTTCTGATTTAAATTGCCACATTATTAACCGTTAAGTTCACACATATACATGGATCTGTTTCTCAACTCAATTCTGCTTCCTTAATCAATGCAGTTAAACTCTTTTTGAGTTAGTATTACTTGACTACAATTTAATTACTGTCTTTATTTTTTTGCACCACATCCAGTATTAGTATCAGAGTTATGCAACTCTTATAAAGTGACTGTATAAGATTTCTATACATCTCTGTGTTCTATAGCAGTTGCCAAAGCATAGAAATTATCTCCCCTTGAATACAATATGTAGGGCAATATTGGTAGAATATTTTTAAAATGTATAGGGTAAGTTTCTTTTTAGAGTGCTTTTCAAAATCACTTTGGCTGAAGTTTTTTCCGAATGAATTTTAAAATCAGATTACAGAAAAATTCCCACTGGGATTCTCAGTACATCATTCATTGAATGTGCAGCCTAATTTTTGGGAAATTGAATTTATTTCTACAAATTTTATCTTCCAATTCAATAACTTAGTAGTCTCCCCATCAATTCAGAACTTCAATCCAGCCAACAACATAGAATATCTTTCCATTAATTTGGGGCCTTTTATGTTCTTCAATAAGTTTGATTCTTACAAGTCTTACACACTTCTTTTAAGCTCACTTCTCAAGCCTTCATAGTTTTTGTTACCATTCTAGATATATTATTTTTCCTTTTACATTTTCTGATTGGTTTTTTATCCTAAATAGAAAAGCTATGGGTTTTTTAGTTTATCAGCACTCTCACTGCCTTCCTTTTATTAGGTCTAATAGATTTTAGTTGATTGTATTGGATATTATTTGTCTTTAGGCAGTCATGGGAGTTGGAAATAAGAATAGCTTAATGTCTTAAGTTCATTATTTTTAAATCTTATCAGTGTTTATTTTCATAGCATTGGATTGGATTTCTAGAACAATATTGAAGAGAAGCAGTAGTTTTGAGTGCTGTTGTCTGCTTCAGTGGGCGTGTTTCTAGTATTTCATTATTCGGGCATGTATTTGTTATGGGTAACTGAATATTCCCTTTGTCATAGGTTAAGAGATTTCTTTCTATTTCTAACTTGCCGAGCAATAAGTTTGTTTTTATATTTTGCTTATTTATTTTATTAAGAACTGAGTATTAGAAATATATGAAAGTTTTTGAATAATTTGAAAAGGTCTCAGAATTTTTCCCCTTTAATCTTTTAATGTAGCAAATTATATTGATAGTTTTTCTAATCTTTAGTCATACTTGCAATCCTGGATTAAACACTATTGCATCATAATAATTTTTAATTAAAAATGTTATGGAGCATATTGTAGATTCATATGCAGTTGTAAAGAATAATAGAGACCCACATACACTTTACCCAGTTTCCACCAATAGTAATATTTGCAAACCTATAGGATAATATCATAACTCAGTTGTTGACTTTGATACAAGCAATATCAGATTTCCCATTTTGCTTGTACCCATTTGTGTGTGCATGTGTGTTTGCATGCACACGTTTAGTTCTATACAATTTTATCACGTGTGGGTTTGTGTATCCACCACGACAGTCAAGATATTGAACAGTTCCATAATTACAAGAACCAAACCTTTTGCCCTTTTATCACTATGCCTACCTCCTTCTCTTTACCCCACCCCACCCCTGGTCCCTAATCCTGGAAACTACCAATTTCTCCTTCATTTAGAAAATTGTGCCATTTTACGATGTTAGAGAAATTGACTCATACAGCATGTGAACTTTTAGGATTGGCTTTTTCTACTCAGAATAATCCTCTCAAGATTCATCCAAGTGTTTATGTGTATCCATATACCAATAATTCATTCCTTCTTTTTTCTTTTTCTTTTTTTTTTTGCCTAGTATCATATGTATGCACCGTAGTTTGTTTATCTACTGCTGAAAAACATGTGAACTGATTCCAGTGTTGTCTATTACAAATTAAGCTGCTAAACACATTCATGTACAGGTTTTGTACAAATATGTTTTAATTTCTCTGGGATAAATACCCAGGAATAAAATTGATAGATTATCTGGTAACTACATGTTTGGTTATGCCCTTGTCCATTTTCTAATTTGATTATTTGGGTTTTATTGTTCAGTTTTGAGGGTTTTTAAAATATATTCCAATGTGTTCTCCCTGGTTACTGCAGGCTCATGCCAGCCACAGCTTGCACCTCCATTGGGGTATAAGCTTTCTTATCCCATATAATGTCTTTGTCCACAGCTAGGTTATGCTGTAACTTAACCTTAGATATAGGTTTAGTAGCCAAGGGAAGAATTGAAAGAAGATCCATAGGGGAACACATATTGACTTGAGTTTAAAGAAATTTGGCAATTTAGGCTAGGCATGGTGGCTCACACCTGTAATCCTAGCACTCTCAGAGGCCAAGGGGGAGGATCGGTTGAGGTCTGGAGTTCAAGACCAGCCTAAGCAA